>NC_071498.1:23750000-25000000 GCF_028408465.1 Anastrepha ludens | reverse complement strand
TCTTAATAATATTTGATTTGCTTCGTCAATGCCTCAACCTGCCCTCTGCTTTACTCTCCTGCCCCTCTGCTTCTTCTTCTTTTTCGCCAATTCAAGCTATTACCATAAAAACGGTTTGCATACGTATTTATTTTTCACTCAACTTTTTCCAATTTCCTTTTACATCGAGTTTTGCTTGGCCGTTGTATTTATCAATGGTTTTCATGTTTGCTGAAATTTGCATTTCACTTCACTTTACTATTCACGATCGAACGTGAAATGCTTTATGACAGTCATCACTCGCATTTTTACATTTCGAGCGCCAGTTGTCGTGCACGTTCAAACAAAAAATTTGATTCCCATCTCCACCTTCCACACGCAAAATACATACATATGTATGCGTGTACGAGTGTGTAGCTTTGTGGGTAAGGGGTGGAGTCCTTTTTTGTGGCATTTAGACTTGCAAGCATTACAATGCTGTATTCTATTGTTTGCACGTTTGCTGTCGCCCAGCAGAAATTGTCAATAGTTTGTAGCTCGCTGGAATGTTGGAATGGTATTGAGGTAGTGGCGCGGGTGTAAAGTATGGTGGCTTAGTCGCTCTGGCGTCGTTTGGCACAAAATATTATATGTGCGATTTTTCTTATCATTGATTTTTTCCGCTTTAGGTACGTTGCTGTTTGTACTACTCCATGCTTGTTGTTGCTGTTGTTTCGCTCTTATTGATTTTACAAACGTTGCGATTTTTGTCGATTTCTATGATTTCCGTATATTTCTAAGCAAAAATACCTTCATATGTATGCTTCTGTTGCCACTTGCCACTGGCTGTAGTTTGTCTTTTTTGAGTTCTTTGCCACCTCCGTTTGTAGTGGTTTCGAGCATCCATACATTCATTTATTCGCGCATAGGTATATACACACGTATGTATATACGATTCTCTGCATGTAGTTCGGACGACTACACAACTGTTTATAACCCCAAAGTATGGTTTCTCAACTTCATTAATATTTAATTGGATGTTTTACTGCCACCTGTTCGCGCTGAATGTTGATTTTTTACTATCCATTCATACATATGTGCATACATATATACAGGCAGATATACACATATACATATAAACGTTTATAAAACTTGTGTTATAGCTATACAATTTTGAATCAATGAAATTCTTGACGCCCATAGTCGCAGACGTCATTTGTACGTCGAGCAACGGCGGTTGGTCTGAAAGTTCTGGTTTCGGTCTCAACTGAAATATTGCATCAAAACTTACAGAAACCCAATTTTTCTAATGGCACTGCACGTTCTTAATAAAATTATAATAATATATATGGTGTTGACAGCTAAGTAATTGCGGATTTCACTAATAGATGGCTTCAGTTGAATTTTTAGGTTTGCAGACGTAGTACAAGTCCAAAACACATTTTGTTATTTAATAGCCATTCAGCTGTCAATCAGTAAAAAAAAGTTTTTTGATGGGTTGCGTAGTGTTCGTTTGGCGTTCGTTGAAAAATTGAAAAAAGCAAAAGGAACATTTTCGTCATATTTTGCTTTTTTATTTCCGCAAAGGAAAAACCGCATCGCAAGCTCATAAAAAGTTATGTGCTGTTTATGTTGACGAAGCCTTAAAAGAACGGCAGTGTCAAAATTGGTTTGCCAAATTTCGTTCTGGTGATTTTTCACTCAAAGATGAAAAACGCTCGGGTCGTCCAGTTGAAGTTGATGACGCCCTAATCAAAGCAATAATCGATTCGGATCGTCACAGTACAACACGTGAGATTGCAGAGAAGCTTCAGGGGTGACATACATGCATTGAAAATCACTTAAAACAACTTGACTATGTTCAAATACTCGATACATGGGTTCCTCACGAACCGAAAGATCGCATTAACAGCTGCGATTTGCTAAAAGAAACGTAATAAAAATGAATGAAAAAAAGAAAAAAATGATAAAACCATTGCTAACCGGCGTTGAAAAAGGGGTTGGTTTCAACAATACCAAGTGGAAAAGATCGTGGAGCAAATCAGGTGAACCAACCCAAACAACATCAAAAGCTGATATTCATCAAAAGAAGATTTTGTTATCAGTTTGGTGAGATTACAAAGGAATTGTCTACTTTGAACTCTTACCACCCAGCCGAACGATCAATTCTGATGTCTACATTGAACAACTAACGAAATTAAACAATGCAGTTGAAGAAAAGCGTCCCGAATTGACAAATCGATAAAGTATTGTATTTCATCATGACAATGCAAGGCCACACACATCTTTGGCCACTCGGCAAAAACTATTGGAGCTTGGTTGGGATGTTTTGCCACATCCACCATATAGTCCTGACCTTGCACCATCTGATTACTTTTTGTTTCGATCTTTACAGAACTCCTTGAATGGGAAAAATTTCAATAATGATGATGATGTCAAATCGTACCCGAGTCAGTATTTTGCTAATAAAAACCAAAAGTTTGATGATCGTGGGATTATGATGCTGCCTGAAAGATGGCAAAAGGTCATTGATCTAAATGGGCAATACATTACAGAATAAAGTTATTAAGTTCCATGAAAAAATTGTCTTTGATTTTCTAAAATTCGCAATTACTTAGTTGCCAACCCAATACATACACATCTATGGTAAATCTCAAGCGGTCGTAAGCGCCACATTATTCTAAAGAAATTTTAGGCGCATATGTTTTATAATAAATCTTTCCTCAACTCTTGTAGTGCGTATCAAAATTAAAATAAAAATAATTTAACCTTCCGTTGGACACCTTTTTTAAAACCTTCGGTTGGACACTCGGGTCTGGCCATTCTTCATCCTGTTCGGGGATCCTTTTTAAAAGGTTATATTCACAAATCGTTAGAAAATTACATTTTAGTAAGCTACCTGGAAGCTCAAGTCGTTAGCTATAATAGAAGTATGTTAAATTCACGTCCTAAGTCGAAAAAGTCTGGCCAGACCCGGCTGCTCAACGGCGGGCTAAGTAGCAAAGCGTATTCATAGAAGCAGTCTATAAAGTAGCCTAACCAAAAATTTGAGTTTGAAGAAGGTTACTACGCAATGGGGAATGAGAATGCAACCGAAGAACACAAGCAGAAACTACTTCATATTTCATTCGTACTGACTAAAGGCTGCCTGACTAATGTCACTGGAGCAGCGCTTGCCAAAAACGGCGCCACCCGAACTCCGTTTCGGTTAGATGTGATCAGTGCAACAGGTGGTTTCATCTTAAGACATGCCTAGACCTTAAGACCCACAGGGAGTGATCAACAAGGTTTGGGGTACTGTACAATAGACAAGGCTAGTTTAGACGAAGAGCTCCAACTTCCGCGAGAGTCCCGCGTAATTACGTTCTGTAGGTTAAACGCCTACCTATCCAGAATCGACCCCGACATACTCATCAATATATGCCCGACATGTGAAGGCACCCCGCACGACACTAACCACCTTTTCACATGCCCCATCAAACCCACTCATCTAACACCCCTCTCCCTCTGGACCCAACCTGTCGAAACAGTAAGTTTCCTAGGCCTACAATTAGATGAGCTACACTACACTGACAAAGCAAAGTTACTGCTATAACAACATCAACAAGGTTTGTGGCCAAGGTTGCGATACCTGCATTTTATTTCCATCCCCTGACTAAGTTGTTTGCAGCACTTAGGTCTTTTTAAGACGCTAATTAGTCCCTCCAGTGAGACACTTTGCACATTTCCCAGGTCTTCAAAGAAATAATCGCCGAGATATTTGGCATGGCTCTTTTGAAGTGCAAGACATTCACAGAAGAGTTGTTTTACCGACTCAATTTCTTCTTCATCTCCACAACTCCTGGCGACGCCTTTGTGAGGTACACCCATTCTACTGGCTAGGGCGCTAATATTGCGGTGGCTCGTTACAACACCTGTGAGGACGCTGGTGGTTGATCTGTTGAATCCAAGCAGACGTTTGTGCTTCTAAGATTCAGTTTTGGCTAGAGCGCTTTGGAGACCCTGCAGGAAGTAGTCAGGACCATTTTTATTGGTTTCTGCGATCATGCTCAAGTCAATCGCAGTGTACAATTCGTTTAGAGAAATGCTCTATATTTCTTCGAAATTTCCTATTTTAAATACCGCTTTTGCGGAAATGCAGTACTTAGGTCCTTGTGAAGATGTCTCTGTCTTCAAATGCTGCCAGAAAGATGGTGATGGCCATATAGGAGCTCGTAATGGAGAATTCGTTCAATGGTAAGTTGTGCATTAATTGTTTTTCTCGTGGAAAACAAGTAAAACAATAACAATATAGGAAGAACTCAGTCAAGCCGCTGGTAGCTTTTTATTGTGGAAAGTTTTCATTAATTAGCAATTCACAAGCTAAAAAGGCAACTGTAGTGCTCACTTTATCCTCTGCAGTTATAATGCGACTGTTTTTGTGACTTCCAATCGATGCATACATAATTTTTCTTTATTCCTTGAATAAATCCTATAATTTTTATATATTAAAATTGCATTTGCTCACTCGTCATCCCAGCCCCGAATGCACAGATTGTCCAAGGGTATGATAACAACGAAGTATACATACATACATGCATTTTAATTAATTAAAATATGTGCAGCTACTTAAATCGATTTGTGACAGTCGGCTGACTTAAAAATAAAACATCTGCAAACATTGGCGTCATTATGCTAATGAGCAACGCCCCTTAAAAGAGGAATCAGCGCAGCGTAGATTTCATGTTAGCAACGGAGCAGGGAGTTTCAATATTAATGCATTTATTTATATCACAGGCACATACCCTGTAGGAACAGAAATAGTACAGGAACGAAACAATTTAGGAAGCGATTTTCTGTTAGATATTTTTTCTAACTAATTGAACGTAGAGGCAAAACACTTTATGTATAAAACATTCATATGTGAGATCTGTTAGAGGAATGAATCAAAACTGGTGTTGGTGCATTGGGGCTTTTCCACACTTTTTCGAGAAAATACTCATGTATAGAAATTTGTTTTTGCGATGCTAATCTTACATAATGCCGGACGGCAAGGCATCTGCCGACGAGCCACCTCCCAGGCGAGCTAGGATACATCTCTTCGACTATACTGACGAGATCTAGGATTGAATACAATTACAGTTACTGGATCAGACAGTTCACTGACAAACACTAAACGACATTCATCGGAAGTCTCTTACCATCTTCGTAAACTCCCGGTGCCCAAATGCCGTCATTGGATTCCAACCATCACCCGTCGCAAACGAAGAGCTTCAACTGCCTCGTGAGACCCGCGCACCTTTTTACGAGGGGTGCCTTTTATATGTCGGGATTTGGCAACCCTGGTGTTGCAATCTGGCAACTGACAGCTGTATCGCTATTTGTGCTGTTTACAGTAACTTAAAAGATTCATCTTGGTCCAAAAGTGGAATTAAATCGTGAACATTTTCGTGCGATTATTTTTTACAACTTTCGACGTGGATTAACTCAGCAACATTGCATGGATGAACTTAATTCATTTTTTGGCGATAAAGCTCCATCAAGGACCAGTGTTTATCGATGGTATGGTGAAGTCAATCCTGGTCTTAGTTCACTCCAAGACGAATTTCGTGAAGGTCGTCCAAAATCAGTTGTTGTTCCGAAAACCATTGATGCTGTGCGCGAACTGATATTGCAAGATCGTCATGTGACCTATCGTGAGATTAAGACAATCTTAGGCATTAGTGGGACCAGCATACATTCAATTTTGCATAAACATTTGACTGTCAAAAAAATTTGTTCGCGTTGAATCCCACACAATTTGTCAATCGCTCAAACAAAGGCTCGAGTCGATTGGTCGAAGGAAATGTTCAAAAAATACGATCATGCGGGGCTTCGAAACACGTCTATGACATCGTGACAGGTGATGAATCATGGATTTACGCGTATGAGCCCGAAAGTAAACAGCAGTCGACTGTATGGGTGTTTCAAGATGAGCCAAACCCAACAAAAGTTGTTCGCGCACGAAGCGCTTCCAAGCAAATGGTCGCCTGTTTTTTCGGAAAAACTGGACATGTCGCAACCGTACCACTAGAACAACGCAGAACAGTAAATTCTGAGTGGTACACAACCATTTGTTTGCCAGTTGTCTTCCAAGAAATTAGGAAAACCAATCGCCAAAGACGGATCACTCTTCACCCGGACAATGCCAGCTCTCACACATCGGCTCAAACAACTGCATTTTTGAGCACCCAAAACATCGAATTAATGGGTCATCCGCCGTATAGTCCTGACTTGGCACCGAATGACTTCTTTTTATTCCCGTACGTAAAAAACAAACTGATAGGTCAACGTTTTTCGACACCTGAAGAAGCGGTTGCGGCATTCAGAATGCATGTTTTGGAGGTACCTCATTCAGAGTGGCAAAAATGCTTCGACAATTGGTTCAAACGCATGCAAAAGTGTATAGATCTTCATGGAGAATATTTTGAAAAACAACAAAGTGATTTTCGATGATTAAAATTTGTTTTTGTTCTCTAATCCCGACACATAAAAGGCACCCCTCGTATATATATATATATATATATAATTGGAGCGTACACTCTTTTTGGGTGTTTGGCCGAGCTCCTCCTCCTATTTATGGTGTGCGTCTTGATGTTGTTCCACAATGGAGGGAACGTTTAAGTGTACTATATAGAATTTATAGAATATAAACAGGCGAAAAAATTTATTATTCTATCCGTGAGACACTGTTGAGTCTGCTTCCGCCGCAGTAAACTGGGTCTTTCATAAATAATATAAGAAATAAGTTTCTGCCATTTTGTGAGATGGGCAATGAATTGCTGGAACACATTATCTTTGAATACCTCACTCTCGCTACGTGAATACGTTAATATGTACATAAAAATGTATGTGCATATGCAGCAAATGTGTACCCTGCTTAAGCATACAAATGTAGGCGAGTATTATCAATTTGTATAATATGTAGCTGCTTGTTTTCTTTTCGGTTGCTTGTTTTTTCTTTTATATTATTATTTTGCAAATATTTTTCTTACTAACGAAACACTGGGAGGCGTATTCTAGTTGACACGTTTTATTAGACTATATTGAATATGCATTTTCAGAGCGTAAGTCAAAGCTGTTGAGCTTACTTAGCACCTTTGGACGTTTTTATTAGTTGAACTTAAATATTCTGCTCAAGTACAGAAAACAGAAATTTAACTTTTTGATATTTATTTAAGGTTTAATGACTTGCCATATTAAGCTGGTAACTACAAATAAATTAAATGCATATTCACATAAGCGCCCGCAAGCACAAAGAAATTGATAAGCACTTAAAATACAACAAACACAAAATGGTTAAAAAATAATAATAAATGAATTGAGTGAAAGGAAGCTGTTGAAAAACACTTTTGCACTTTTATCAAATTCGTGTTGATAAGCTGGCAGTAAAGCATTACACAGTGGCCGCTTTATGATTTCAATTTTAAGAAATGAAATTCTTATGTTTTAAATGTACTAACATACAATTCTCTATATTTACTTAAAATATGTTTTTACCCGCGAACCAAAAAAAAAATAAT
The DNA here is from genome assembly GCF_028408465.1 of Anastrepha ludens. NCBI lineage: Eukaryota > Metazoa > Arthropoda > Insecta > Diptera > Tephritidae > Anastrepha > Anastrepha ludens. Next base: position 24,992,501 of record NC_071498.1, on the reverse strand, counting down.
TTTTAGTACTTTAAATGATTTACTTAAATGATAAGCGACAAAACGTTCGCTGGGTATCACTAGCCATTCTGCTGTGAATTCTTTGCCGAATTGCTATAAAAATTATATCTATGGAGTACATAACTTTTAGCTCATGACATTTAAAAATATTTATTAATTCTTTGTTTCCATTTTATTCTTTATTGCCTTGCAGATTTAGTACACTGCACAAACGAACCGAATGTCTCCATACCACATTTGGCCAATTTACTTATCGAACGCTCACAGAATACCAATTGGGTGGTGGTCTATAAAGCGCTGATAACCACTCATCACTTGATGGCATATGGCAATGAGGTGAGTACCGAAATAGCACATACCGTTTTTTTGCTAAAATTTTCAATTATTTCCACAGTTGCGTAAATAAAAATCCGGACACCAAAAATCTTTTTTACTTTTATGTTTATACAGAAATTGACAGAATTAGCTGTTGAGTTGAAGATATTCTAGAGTTTTTTTTTGCAAATAACTTTTCCTCCTTTTAATTTTTTTTATCTTCCTCGGTTAGATTAACTTACCCGGCCACTTTGACACTTTTCTTAATCACGCATCTCGTCTGCATTTACGTCACAGCAAAGTTACGCTCATTTTTCCAACTCAATCTGCGTAATCTTGTATCCTTTTATCGCTGAATAGCTTATTGGAAGAGATATTGTGTAATAAATATTTATGTATATATAGTTAAATATTTTGAAGTCTTTTCGAACGAGTTATTGAAATATTAAAAAGTCTTCGGCCTCCTCGTTGTTATCTTCATTTTTACGCTGGTCGTTCTTTATGTGGTTAAGGTGGGTGCTGTTACCACGTCAGTTGGCTGTGGAGAAAAATATTTCAGAGAAATAATTTTTTAATAGAAAAAGAAATACCATCTCGATGAAAAAGGTCCAGGAACAACTCTCAGGTGATACTCTAATTCAACTGATTTGAGTTCTGTTTTTGAAGTGAAACTTCTTAGGCGTCGGTCGACGAGCGAGAATGGAGAGTAAAATTTCAAGGCCATACAATGTTTTGGGCATTTTCGTTCCGCGAGAGAGAAAAAAGATATAACGTAGAGGAAAAGGAGAGAGAGAGCTGTATATATCTTGTGTGTATATCTTACATACACTTTAGGCTATTTTTCCTGAGTTTTTCCTTGTGGTTGCTAATTTCTAATGAGAAATAACACTGGCTTCTTTTTGGCGCTTATTTGATGGTGCAAACTTGTAGGATATATATTTTTGGTGCCTACTGTTTGGAGCGTTTTTTTGGTCTCAATTTTTGTGGCGTTTTTCTTTGGTGCCTTTATATTAAATGTTGCGTTAAAAATGAATTCAATGATGCGAAAACCTTAGAAATATTGGGAAACTGTTTCGGTAATGATACTTTAAGGGGTTATACGCAGTTATGAAGCAAATAAAAGACGGGTTGTCAAGGATTTATCCTGAAGAAACTTCAGAATATTTTAATTTGAAAATTTTTGGCGGTTATAAAAGCATCCTTCAAGAACGTAACAAAATTTTTTATTTATGAAAATGTTGATTATAGAGCGCGCTGCAGGCGATTTCTGGAACCTCCTTTAAAAAAAGACGATTTACGGTGTACATCGTAACTCAGGATTGGATTATCTGAAATCAAAAAACCAAACAAATTTTGTTATTGTAATATATTAGATTATCTAGTAATTAATCGTTCGGCTAATCAAAATAGTGAATTTTCACAAAATGACAGCTTTTAAAAGAAACGATTTCGATTTTTACGTTAAAATTTGGCCGTAAATTGATTATAAAATGGAAAATAAGTATCAGATTTACAAAAGGAACGATTAATTACTAGAAAATGTATCTTTAAAGATTGAGTTAAAACGGTTGACCGATCAAACAAGCCGTTTTCGAGATATCGTGTACACCGACTTGAAAAATGCCGTTTTGAAAAAAACACGTTTAAAGTTTCAATACCTACCTTAAAACGTGCCGAGGCATCTCTACATATTTAGGTATAACTCCGAAAGTATTGCTTAGATCTACTTCAAATTTCGTGCGTATACTTTTGAATATATGTACATTACAAAAATGCAATAAAAAAAATCGATTTTTTTGAAAGTCATAACTGCGTATAACCCCTTAAACAAAGCGGACGTTTACGAGTGGCATGGACGCTCCAGAAGAGATCGTGAGTCCATCCAGGATGAAGAAAACTGTTAAAATCAGCAATAAAATGAGAGAAAGTTGATCAAAAACCATCAGAGAATTGGCAGAGGACTTGAAAATAGCTTACGGGTCCATTCAGGACATTGTAGTTAATGATTCGAGCTTGCCCCGTGTTGCTGCAAAGTTGATCCCAAAGCAACTGAATTTCATACAAAAAAGGGACCGCGCTGACATCGCTAAAGAAATGATTTCCAAGGCTGAATCCAACTCAACATTTATGAAACGTGTCTTTACTGGAGACGAGACTTGGATTTATGTGTACGACATGCAAACCAGACATCAGGCGAGTAAGTGGAGAGCTCCGAATGAACCAAGTACAAAAAAAAACATGTCGTTTTTAGTCAAAAAAAAAAAAAAGCTTCGCTTACGGCTTTTATGGAATAAACAACGAGTATTGTACAGCACAAATTTTTGCCAAAATATTAGACAATTAATAAGAACTATTATTTATACGTTATGAGACGTTTGAGGAGGAAAAGGAAAGAATTTGTCGGAAAACAGCTCGTGGATAACGCACCGTCGCACAGTGCCTACATTATTCGTGAATTTTTGACCCAGAACGATACGAACACCATCCGACAGCCATCTAATTCACCTGATATGGCTACTTGCGATTTTTTCTCTCTGATCGAGTCGAAAAACCATTACGGGGAACGCGTTGCGTTTTAACAGCCGAAAGGAAGTACTGGAAAAATCCAAGACGGCTCTGATGGCTTTACCCCAAATAGAGTTCAAGCAATGTTTCGCGAGCTGGAACAAACGCTGGCATACGTGAATTGCTCTGGCTGGGGAGTACTTCGAAGGCGATAATATCACTTTTGAGGAAAAAAAACTTGTCTCTTGAATTATTTTAATATATTCCGCGAACTTTTTGATCAAGATATTCACTATATTCACTGCTACATACCATTTTGCCAAGATAATAGGGTGCAGAATTGTTTAGAAAGATAAGGTCAGTCATCTATTTATAGCACTCTTCAATCGATGGGGTCAAACTTTCCTCAAGCACCCGTCGATACTTCATGGCGTTCAGTGTTCGATCTATTAGGATCTGCTTTCTAACAATACGATCATTCAGCCACTACCACAGCCTACATTCGTCGCTATGGCGTTCCCCGGTTATATACAACAAACTCTCGGAAGCAAAAACAAATTCAATTAAATTAAATTTCTCTGTATGGTGGCGATTTTGGTACTCTTTCGTTGCCAGCAGTGGAGATATGATAGGATGCTGAGTGGTTAAAAAATATCTTGAAGACTTCGGCAAACTTTTCGCATACAAATTTCGGTATCGGCGTTTTTTATGAACTCTCTCCTAATGCCTTTGGCGGTTTTGAAACTTTTTTTGAAGTCTTTTGTTCCAAACAGCGATTCTCTGTCGAACTAATCTTCCTAACGCACACCTTGTCCTTTCATAATTATACGAATATTGCATGGTTTTATACCATTATTGTTGACTGATTCTAACTCTTATACCTGGACACCAGGATAATAGACGACGCGGTAACATGAGCGGAGACTGTCTTAATTTTTTCGTATATCACCAACACAATCTTAGTTTTTTTGTAAACGAACCGCTGTCGTGTTAAGTCGACCAATCAACTCATTCCTTCAAAATCGTTGAGAGCCGGTTAACGGCCTGATGTTGTGCACACCTCTGAATTCTTTTCACCATGCAAACTCACCACCTCTTCTAATTTCTATGCCCGCAACTGTACATATAAGTATATATACCTATGTACATATGCAAATATATTTATGTATATCAAAAACTTATTTATTTTATTTATTGCTTACAACCCTCAATCGACAATCGCTGTCATTTCTCCGCTTGATTGTTTTATTTGTGCTCATAGCTCATGGCATTGTGCGCGTAATTGTATATTATTGATGGCATGGAATTGGTATAGAAACAGGCGCTTCATATGTGAAAATACTGGGCGTTTCTATTGACGTCTGTATTATTCTATTTTTGTGGTTTCATTTTAGGTTATTTGCTATATTTCATTAGATTCCAATAAGCATTTACGGGTATGTTTGAGTGCAATTAAAGGTTAAGTTGACAACTAGCTGAAGAGAGTACCAACTTATCAGATCACCAACATTCAATCTGTGCTTAGGGTTCCAATTCAACAAATTCTCAATATAAACGACAATTGTTAGGCTGACAATAATTACGTTTATCCAGTGAAAAAAAGTTAGTTCTCAACGCGAACTTAAATATCATTCTGGAGCTGGACTCAAACTATACTCTTAATTTAGTCATGTTTCCCAATTTTGCTATGATTGTTTTCACGTTTTACAAAGATGAATATCCTAAATCCAAAAGCCCGTCGTTTGGCAAAAATTGCGATACCAAAACCATACAGAAATACATAAAATAGAACTTAACTCAGTATTTCCAACTTAATTGTTGTATCATATTTTACCCGCTTCTGTACTTTCGGTACGTCTCACCAAGGCTTTGACAACCTATAACTGAAAATTAGAAGTTTCCCACAAAAAAGATCTATGTCAAGACATGTTTTTTTTGTAATATGCTCCTCAGAAAGTATTTGACTAACAATGGATTTTAATTGATCCAGTTTCGCAAGTCGTTCTTTAAGATGGGCTCATTCTTTTCCCAGGAGAACTCATGGCACTCAATACTTACTTAGATGGCACTACAACCGTATGTCGGTTTTGGCCGAATCTAAAACATCGGTTCGCTGCTTGCTGCCACCAGTTGGGGCTGCCAGTTTATGCCTCGCTTGATCTTCCCAACGTAGATTTGGTCTTCCTCTTTCTCGTCGTTCCCTCCCGAAGGACAACAGTGTCGGAGCACTTTCGTTCATCCTCGAGACATGACCAGGACAATGTTCCATCGGATACGGAACTCATTCTTGCCTACGCGAAGAGGACCAACGATTTTTCGGAGAAATGCTGCCAATTCTCCCTCATTAGTTGTCGTCATTGCGCAAGCTTCTGCGCCATATACAACGACGGGGATGATTAGACTTTTGTACAACTATATTTTCGTTTTTTCTGAGAGAGCTCTACTTATCAATTGTCTACTGATCCCAAAGTAACGCCTTTTTGCCAAGAGTTATACTTCGTTTAATCTCTAGGCTGATGTCGTTCTGGCTGTTAACACTGGTACCTCGATAAACAAAGCCCTTCACCACTTCAAGTTCGCTGCTGCCAACAGTGACGAGTTGTCTAAGGCGCAGGAGTTTTTGCTTTACCCACTTTTTCTGCTTCCTTCTTCAAACTGGATTATCCTGTTCAAGCCGACAATATCAATACCGCCGCACCGTTCAATTAGTCCAATTTTTGACTACTTTTTTCAATAAATCTGATTGAGCCCAATTAGGAAAAATGCAACACAAAAGAAGGTCATTTGGCTTAAATTCTTGCACGAGATGTATTTTATAGGCACGTAAGCCAAGATCCTTGCGTAAAATTTTCCACGCAGTCAAAGGACAAAGGCCAACAAATTGAGAACGACGACGAATCGACATTTCGGCGTCTTCTTCTATGCTTTGGGAACATATTTTAATTTTTATTTTTTCAAAGTAAATTTTCACAATTTGAAAGCGTCGTTAAAGGATTATGAAGTTCTGCCAAACCTTACTGAACAAAAATGTCAACACAGTTGGACATTCTCAGCTGTCAAACCATAGTTATCGATATCGCAGCTAAAAAAACACCCGATAACTGATTTATACATTGTGAGATATGTCTTACTAACGATATGATGTAACTTTTAATTAGATCATATGGGTCAATCTCTGAGTTCCGCCTTGTACTTCACATTACGGACCGCCATATGGCAATGGTAATCTGGTTTATCACTACTAGTTTTAATGGGACATTAACTGCTTTCAGCAGCGCAATTGGGGTCTCAGTCCAGCACTAAAAAGCAAAAAGCTACCACCCACCACTTTACTCCACAATCCACACCCAACTCTCCACAAGGAAAATTCTCTCGAAATTTTGTCCATAAAGCTCTTAAACGCTTTGCTCAAAAGTTTCTCAGCCTCTTTATTTTTATTTATTTAATATTTAGGTCCCATATTTTCTTCGTGCTTAAATGTAGCAAATTTCAATGGAATTTAAATTAGAATATTGCCTTGCAAGGCAAGGTTACTTTGGTCTCTCCTCTCTTTGGTGTTTGGTCTTTCGTCTTCGTATATGAGTTTGTCACTGGCAGTTCTCTCACGAATAGTCGTTCACGTTTCATACGCGTTTTGTTAACAGCAGAAGATTGATGACTCTCTTCTGGTTCACTGGCTGTTGCCTAGCAATTTATTTGCCTATTCACATGTACATATGCACACACATATGTATGTACCTAACAATGCATAACTACATACATATTTATGTTACATATGTCGGTTGCCGTGGCTCAGCTTTCGTTGCGCGTGGCATATTGCTTGTTGGCTAAAAGGCCTTAGACTCGGTTCCACCTGGCCAGGAAAGAAATACAAAAAAACAATGGTAGCGATTGCCTTTGAGAGCACTTTTACCATGAAATAGCTTCTCTCAATGTCGGTATGCAACTTTGAACAAATCCGGATGCACATCACAAATTGGTACAGAAGTGCGCACTAAGGTTCAATATATTCTTATGTTATAGTCGCCAACTCAGTTTCGTGCTCACTTTCTATTACTTATTCCCTGAAAGTATTTTGTTTTTTACATTCCTTACTGCCTCAGTTGCCTGACATTTGCTGGCGTCAAATTGCTTTAGTCAACCCGATCGCATCGTTCGCTCTGTTTTTCCCTATGGAGGAGCGTGCCAGCACAACCTAATAAAAAGCCGCAAGGCCATTTGTTTGCAGCTCTGTTGCCCTTCGCTCTCCAATCAAGGATACGCAGTGAAAATGGCATTCTGTTTCAGCCACATGCGTACGCAATTTTCGTCTTTACTTTCTTTGATGCATATGCTACATAAGTATGTAGCTTGTTTCTGTATGTGTGTGTGACTGTTTTTCGGTTTCAAGTACCGCAATTAATTAAGCATTAAGCTTCTAAGATGGATCGGCTTGTTTGGTCCTCTTTTGTGAGTTGTTTTTTTTATTGGCCCCATTGGGCGGTGGGGAAATTTTCAGCTGCTCTGCACATTTCACCGTTACATCTATCAGAGCACTTTCGCTTTGCCTTGAAATGCAATAAATAAGCGAACTAACGTGCTTACTCATCCGTCATTGTTGTCACATCTTTTAACGGTTGTGTTCATACTTCTGGATTGTTGCTCTTTGTTTTCATTCTCCGTGTGAATACTTTGCGGTTTTTAATAATCACTCAAGCGCTGGGAGTAAACACATCTAATCTGCCACTTAGAATTGCTTGGGGGAAAATACCTCTACTTTTGCGGTTTTTCAATTAAGAATTTTTCGGTGTTTAGCTGAGTGGTTTTGGGATTGATGAAATTTTGGCAGGTAGTGATTACTAAAACTAGAGGTAGGAGTTAGCTATGCCTTTTTCAAATTCAATTATATGCTAGGATGATATTGCTTTCAACTACTATGGGGTGTATAATGGAAGGGATAAGGGAAGGGATTTCTGTAGTGACAAACTCACAAATATTGGTTATGTACAACACTGCAATCGTCACTCGAAATTACCTGTGCTAAAGGACACCACAACTGAGAAATTTGTGCCATACTACCATTCATTTGGTTCTGGGTTCCATGCTTAATCTGAGCATGAGTTTTTATTTTTTTTCCTTATTCACTCCTCTCGGGAGCATGGGGTCTCGACAAGATTCAGTCTTGCGTTGGTTTCGTTAATCTATTTGATTTCTGACAGGGTAGATGATTAGCCTGCTGCTACCAGTCCTAAATAGTGGGAATACCCACCTGTCGTTGCTTAGGAACAACGCCTTCGTGCTGCTTAGAGCGCCATCTGTGTGTCACATTTTTCTGCCAGAAGGATCGCACAGATGATTGAGGACTTCGCTAAATTTGGTCTGCTTGCGCTATTACCGCGATTGCCCACTTCCTCTTGCTGGCGTCACTAATGCAATGTGTAACTGTGTGTTTTTCTTTGCTTTTGCTTGTTTTAGCAGCCACAATGCAAATAATGCGCTGACTATTGTGCGGGAGTAAGGATGGAATGGATACGATTTTGAGGTTGAGGAGTGAGATTTTTTTAGAAACAGGGAAAGTAGGTAAATTTGGAAAAGTGCTAGGACCGTGCTTTACGTGTGATTCGAACCCGCAACCTCTTACCTCTTAATAACCCGTACGCGAACTAAGACTGTGGACGTACCGACTGTTTACAGAAGCGAGAGGTAACAGCTTCACAGTAAACAGCTGGGGAGTTTGTCACATGTTTACTTTTTCTACAGCAGCGTCAGTCTCGTTATTGTGGGACGTCGTATAGTGTCCTTTTGTTACTCATCATCTTTGGATGCATAGGAAGGGAATAGCACTAAAACGCCGTGATGATACCATTAGGAGACCTCCTTGGATGCATACTATACATTGAACTCTGTGCTGGGCCAGAACATATGTAAAGAAAGCAGCGCTATCATCGGGAGACGATCAAATTTCTAAATTGGTAGATTATGCCGCATCATATTTTCGCTCTTGCCAAAAATCGTTGGATTTGGATTTGGAAAGGGTTTTGCCCGTTCATAAAAGTAGAATGCAGGACTTGACGAGTATATTCGCCGTAGCCTAATGGGTTAGTGCGTGACTACCATTCGGAGGTCAGAGAGAACATAGGTTCGGATCTCGGTGAAAGACCAAAATGAAGAAAAACCTTTTTCTAATAGCGGTCGGTCCTCGGCAGGCAATGGCAAACTCCTCATAAAAAATATCTGACGTTTGGAGTCGGCTTGAAACTGTAGGTCCCTCCATTTGGGAAACAACATCAAGACGCACGCCACAAATAGGAGGAGGAGCTCGGCCAAACTACCAAAAAGGGTTTACGCCCCTAATTATATATAAATATAGGTATGTTTGGATAGTCAAACTGCAACAACCTCTAAACTGGCTGAACAAAACAGAAACAGCCTTAAGCGTAAACCATAACGTTGCCTTAATCTGCCTCGCGGGACCTCGGAACATTGAAGGAAACGAAAAAGCGGACGAACTGGCAAGAGATCCTCATCTGCCATGAATAACATACATGCAGAATCGATATTCACACCACAGGGTGCAATTAAGAATGCAATCTTCTCAAAATATCTGCGAATCGCGAATTTTAGATGAAGGGATCGGACAACCTGCAAAGTTAGCAGAACGTTATGGCCCACCTACAACCACAAACAAATGGCAACATTGACAAATATGAAATGAAGGGTTGCTTGTCGACTCACCACGCAGTGATAAGTGGCTTCTGGCCCATCGGAGAGCAGGCAGCCGAAATGGGCATCCCTTACAATATATACACACACGCCCATAGTTGTAATCAACCGGAGAAAAACCGAACTATCCTCCAATTCCTTTGTGAATGCCCTGCCGAGGGGATTAATCCTTGGCAAACCACTTTTGGAAAACCTCGAAGAGCTGGCCGATATAGACGTAAACAACTTTATAAGATTTCTCCACTTCAATCAACCAAACAACATGGAGCCAATAGCCGAACTACTTTTGATATTTATCGATGCTGTTTGAATTTCTCTCTGCTTCAAAATTCTATATGACCATCAGCTAGGTAGGAAGGTAGGTAGGGTGGCTGTCGCAATGATACACTTAGACCTTTCGTAGGTCCATTGTGATACCACTGGAACTTATCCTTACCCTATGTGTTCCTTTTCAAACCATCCGGTAGCTTTAACAAACAAGCAAAGCTTCGTTAGTTTTAGATGCGCTATGTCCGCTACATCAATTAAAAATGCCATGTCAGGAGTGAGGATCCTCCTTGTCGCTAAGCTTTCACACTCACCTAAAAGGTGTCTGACTGTTTCCTCTTCTTCTGTATTAAGACAGCTTCTACCGAAATCGAACTATGGGAGTCCTTACCTTCTAGCGTGGCTGCCTATCAGACAATACCCCTATCATTTTTCTTATATGTATGTACTTTCTCTCCTCAATCTTAACAAGCTGTTTGATCGACCGCTGTTCCATTTCGGCCATGTCTGTCTCCTTAGTTCGCATGTTGAGAGGTTTTGTCAACTTGAATTTACATTTTTGATGAATTCCCTGTCTATCAGTAGTTTACAAGTGGTTATAGGCATAGGTATCCGCGTCTTATCCATTTGTGGGTCGGGTGTTGTACCGGTTCAAACAAGTTAATCTGCCTTGCAGTTCTTTGCTATATTCCTGTGGCCTGTCACCCAAATAAGGTGTACTTTGTGGTATTTACATACGTCATTTAGAAGTTTATAACATTCTATGACTGTTTTTGACGATTGTGTTTTAGATTCTAGCGCTTTTATTGCTGCTTGACTGTCCGAGTATATGAAGACTTCATTTGTGGGCTAATACTCTCGTTTTTATTACTCTAAGTCCCTCTTTTATGGCAGTGACTTCCGCCTGAAATACACTGCAATGATCAGGTAGGCGAAAAGATTGGCTAACTCCGAGTTTATCGGAGTAAACCCCTTCACCTACGCGTTGTCTAGTTTGACCACCAGCTAACAGGGACGAATATCAATAGCACCGAACTTTAGTTCACCCAAAGCTCTTCGACAGAATCCATTTCTTGCAAGCGTTCATAATGATCAGCAATTGGATCGCATCGCTGCAATTCGATAGAACTCTGATCTTGGCTTACCCAGCAAATCACAGGTTCTCGTCCTAGAATAATAATAACTTAGTATCTGTAGTGTGCTAATGGCCGACGCTTCGACATAAAATATCTTTAGTGCCCCTCGTCCTACAATAGTGGGAAAAGATTATCGGATAAAGTAACTTCTCTATTTTTCTTAAAATGAGTCTCATGTTTTGTTTCATGTCGAGTTTTCGTAGAATATTTTTGAAATAATTTAAGCATTTTTCAATGTTCCACATTTTGCAATTCTAATAATTAAATTTTCTAAAATTTTCTCTCTCCCCTCTCTTCCACAGCGATTCATGCAGTATTTAGCATCCAGTAATTCAACATTTAATCTCAGCAATTTTCTGGACAAAGGCGGCGTACAAGGTAAACAAATTCATAAACAAAAACAAACAAGAAAAGAAGCATTTTTAATGAAAAATAAACAATTTTTGCAATTGTTCACGCACACGAGCAGACAATTATTACACTAACCTTATTGATTAAAAAAACAAAACGAAAAAAAAATGTAAATGCAAAGGAAAGAATCGCCTATGCATACATATACATACATACATATATACATAAATTCACACATCCATATATGCAAATTATATTCGTTGATTCGCTTTGTTTCAAATATTCATACGATTCCTTTCATATTCGCACTTTTAGTTGGCATTTTCCCACACACTTGCACATAAATACAATAAAATAGAATTAATTATTTCATATTCATAATTGCACAAATCCACACATACATGCATAAAAATAATTAGTGTGCACACTTACAATATCAAATAGAAATAATAATCGTAATCGGAAAATATTCAACAATATTAACACATTTTTCATGCATACGCACATGCATACAGTTGCGAACACGAAAAAAGCAGTACCAAAAATTATTAGATTTAAAAAAAAATATTAGATGAAAAAAAAAAATGGAATCTATGATGTGATTAGAAAGTTTTTATTATTATTTTGTAATTTTATTCTATTCTTTAACTCAACAAATCTATAACTGAACCTCGACGATGCGTAGATTAGTCTCTGGAGGTGAAATTGAAATTTGAACAGGTCGAGCCAAGGAGCACCAGGAGATTTGGTGGCTCTCAGGCTAAAACGCCCATTGCATTTAGAGCTCTGGAAAGGGGGTGGATAGTTAAGGAGGGAGGGAGAAAAGTATCAGAGAAAGAGATAGAAAAGAATAGAGACAGAGATAGAGATAGTTAGTCCTGTGAAAATTTTCCAGATTCTTTGGCAAATCTGTAAATATTCTCCTTACTCATTCTCACGACATTGGAACCCAAAACTCGTAGCCGTGCTCTAGCAAAAGCAGGACACTCACAGAGAAAGTGCTCAGTGCTATCCGCCTCCTCCAAGCACGACAGGCATACCGGGTCCTCGATGATTCCAATGGTGGTCATATGCTGACCCCATGGGTTGTGTCCTGTAATGATGCCGACCATCAACCGAATGTCTTTGCTTCTAAGTTTTAGTAGAAAGTTTGACAGTTTTCTGTTCGGACTTGTCACAAAACACTTTGCAGTTCTGCAGCGTTCTAGACCGGACCATCGCTCTTTATGTAGATTGCCTACATAATCGTTGATCCAGTTCTTGATTCCTGCGGGACTGATTCCGATTATTGGCTCTGGTCCCTGTGGGGGCACCGCTGATCCACGGTTGGCCAATTCGTCGGCAATTTCGTTTCCTTGAACACCGGAGTGTCCTGGAACCCATATAAGTACAAGCCTGTTCTGTCTTGCTACAGAATTCAGCTTCTTGAACAATCTTTGAGGTTTGCTTCGCGTTCTCCACGGTCTTCAGTGCAGCCTGACTGTCACTGAAAACTCCAATCTGTTTCCCGCTCCTTCTCCTCTTGATTATCCATTCGGCTACTTTCAAGATGGCAAAAACTTCTGTTTGGGAAACAGTTCCCATTTTCCTCATAGCATAGTGATACTTATTACTATCGTTTAAGTAACATCCGGCTCTCTGGAGGTACTCCTCAAGGTGGTGTGCTTTCCCCTCTATGGTGGAATATGATGATGAACGAGTTGTTGTTAGATCTAGAGAAGAGGAGGATTGAAGCTGTGCCCCACGATGTTGCTATATTATTGAGAGGGAAGTTTCCAGATACTCTCTGAAGTCTAATACGAGGTATTCTAAAAGTTCTATATACTTGGGCTTGTGGTTTCTTGTTCGCAAGAAACTGTAAAATTTCTACCTTGCGACCTCCGATATTGAACGGTACAGTTCTGTCAGTCGGTGATAGTGCTAGATACCTCAATTTAATCCTAGATAAGAAACTTTCTTAGAAGCTGATCGTTTAGGATAGGGCTGCAACAGTGGTTTACTCCTACAAAAGAACGGTCGGCTTAAAGTGTCGTCTATACGATTTTGGCGATAAAAGAAGACCTTTTAGCGCTAAATAAAGACTCAATTACACTCAGAAATATCTATATATATTCCGATCTAGGTCAGCTCTGGGTGCCGAGGCACAGTAACATTGAGGGTAGCTGTAAGGTGGACGAGTTAGTTAGACTGGGCACTACTATTACTCGAAGACAAAGTTGATATGCCTATGCCCTTGGCAACATCCATATAAGCTGCACTTTAAGTATCGCTCTAACAATCGCTGGAGCCAGTTACATCCCTGTGGCATTAGTAGGCAGGCCTGGCCAGAATGGAATATGGGTCGCACTAATATTCTACTTTAATTTAATAGGAAAGACTTAAGAATATTAGTAGGAGTCCTATCTGGCCACCGTTTTATAGGAAAGCATGCCAGTATAATTGGGACACCATATCTCGACTTTCGCAGAAGCTGTCAGCATGTAGAAGAGAAAGAGACAGTTGAACATCTTCTATGCGGGTGCATGGCTCTGTGCGAATGTCGGGATTGGCTCTTTTCTTTAATTCAGCTTCCCGTAGTCTTCTATGTACAGTCATGCCAGAAACATTTAAGTTCATATCTTTTTTAATTTGTCATATTTCATGGGATTCTCTTTGGAGAACTTAACAAGCTTTGAAGAAGCTTTTCCATCGATCGTCCAATGACAGGTGAACACAGCTACGAGTTTGGAAATTGAATAGCGTAGAGTTTCCAGGACTTTCTGCGTCCTCCGTCTGTTGCATTGGCGCCACAGCGTTTTCAAAATAGCACATGAAGAAATTGAGCTTCATCTCTTCTGCGCTTTCTTGATAGTGCAATTGCCCTTTAATATCAGTCAAGGGGATGCCGATGACCGGTTAGCAGGTCTCTGAGGCCAAACCAGTCTTCTTCCTGGCAAGCTCATGAGAAATTTCATTCCCCTCTATGTTGCTATGTGCTGGAACCCAGATCAAAGAAGCGCTACCTGCACATCCAAGAGATTTGATATCTTTCTTACAGGAGCTGACCAGTTTGGATCTGCACCATAGCGACGCCCGAGCCTTGATCGCGGCAGGATTATCGAAAAAAATGTTAATATCTCCCTAGCTCCCACGTTCTCTAAGCAATTTGCATGCTTGCAGGATCGCAAAGACTTTTGGCTGAAATACACTAGCAGTATGTGGCAATTTTAAATAAATAGATAAATTGGTTGATTTGGAGAAAACCCCTGCTCGACTCCTGATTCGATCTTGAAGCAGTTAGTGAAGACAGAGGTACGAGCTTCGATGCAGATTTTCCCCTCGTTCCAATCCTGCCCATTTGCAAAGATTGCTCTGGCCTCAAACTCCAGTTTGCGGATCTGTCCGAAGTTCGGTATGCGGTATTAACTGCAGTATTGCGGTATTAACTGCACAAAAATGCTATCATGTCCTTTGAGAGATTGCCTCCAGAGGCTAATCTCCCTTAACCTGATTGCACTTTGAGCTGTACTGAAAATAACATAAAAGTCGATGGAAAGTAACGATACAAAACGACATTCAGGTCAGCATTGGGGCAAGTTCTACTTACTACTTTGATGCCAATACAATCAGTCCTTTGCACCCTCCCCAGTTTAGAGATATTATAGTCCTTCCCTCCAAACCAGGCAACTATATGCTAAAATTGGTAGGACAACTACGTTGTACATCCAAAGCACGACCTGTGGCTTGAACCCCCATTTTCTGCCGAACATAGATTTGCAGGAGTAGAAAACTCGACTGGCCTTTACCCGATTTTCACTGTGTGGCTTCCAATGGAGTTTGGAGTCAAATATATTGTAGCTAACCTCCGATGAAAGCGGAAGAACTTGGTTGATTAATTTGGGAAGCCTAAGGTGCGGAGTTTTATATTTTCTGGCAAATAACACCAGCTCCCGCTGTAGTCAAAGCATAAGAAATATATGCATGATACTCCCCAAAATTAAAAAAAAATATGTATATATATGTATATTCCAATCTTCAAAAGGATCTCAAACTTCTTCAAGATTGGTGTACCATGAACCACCTACACTTGAATACCGACAAATGCTGCGTGGTTTCATACAGGAAGAAATCTAATCCGTTCATCTATAATTACTTTTTGAACAATACTATACTTAGTAGGAAAGAGGAAATCAAAGACTTGGGCATAATCTTCGATTCAGGACTTACGTTCTCGAAACATATTGATTATATTATTTCTAAAGCTTTTTCTATGATTGGATTTTTACGTTGTAATACGGAAGACTTTTCAGATCCCTTGACTTTGAAAGCACTCTACGTCTCCTTAATTCGAAGCCGACTAGTTTATTGTTCTCTAATATGGAACCCATTCTACCAATGTCATATAAATAAGATTGAAAGAGTCCAAAAAGTCTTTACCAAATATGCGTTGTGTAAGCTGCGCTGGCCTAAAGGGCTCCCTAGTTATATAGGCAGACGCAAATTAATTGAACTGCAAAGCCTTGAGGACAGACGAATCTACTTTTCGATTCTCTTCGTGTATAATCTTTTAAATTTCAATATAAATTGTTGTGAGTTACAGAGTTTAATTACATATCAAACTAAGCACCATGATTTAAGGCAGGTTCGTTTATTTGTAGATCAACGGTATAGAACTAACTATGCCCTCAATCAACAAATGGTGAGATGCATTCGATTCTGCAACAATTATCCTAGCCTCGACTTTCGACTAAGTTTATATAATTTTAGGCAACAATTGTTTATAATCTTTAACTAATAATTAAAAATTATCTAATATAGTCTGTAAGAATTATTTGTAGACTGAATAAATAAAAAAATAAATAAAAAGAGGTTGTCTGTAAAGTCGGTTTACTGACGATAGTTTAACGTGACAACGTCATAAGAAAATATTGATGGAATGGTTGCAATTTTCAAAACAAAATTTTAATTTTATTTGTTTGATAGATATTTTGTATGGATATAGAGGAGGAGGTAAATGGAATCGCAATGGAATAGGTCAAGTTACATTTACACAAACGTGAAAAATGACGAAACACTTATCAAATTCATGAAAGATATCTTCAATTTCGATTGTGCATCAGACGTTAATAAGTCAACAACACTAAGAGGCACCATCATCGATTTGCCTTTTTCAAGACACTTTAAACTCGAAACACTCCCTTTCATTTCCTACTTTTTCTATCATCGTCCTATTCTCAACAGAGAAATGGTTCATTACCATGCACACAGGAAGAAGCCATATGCAAATACAAGTGTGTGAATTTATATACAAATGCGCATATAAATACATACATATACATACATATATATGCTCAGTCAAGTAGGACAGAGCCAGATGTCGAACGTTGCCGAACGCGGGGGCCGATTGTGCTCTTTGTCGTTCGTTCCGCGCTCTCGCTTGCAGTTCAAGCACATTAGCTTACATTTGCTTGCGTACGGAATACATAGATTCGTATATTTGAAATGTCCATATGACTTGTATGCATCTTTACATACAGATTTGTTCTTTTTGAAAATTGCGCGAAATTGTATATGTATATGCATGTTTATATATAATACATATATTAGTATACAACATATCTTATAAGGTATGTGGTAAATATTACCATACATTTTTTCCTTCATATGTAATAAAAAAATTAATAATAATAACATTAAAACAACAGGTATTATTAACAAACTTGGTTTTATTTTAAATTCTTCAAGTGAATTAAATTAATAATAATCAATAAGAAGGCATATGCAAATACAAATATGTGAATTTATATATGTACATATGCGCAAATATTAGGCCGGGCCGATTTGTGGGGAGGCAAAAAAATCGCCCATTGCTCTGTGAAAATCATATTTTAGGGATCAAAATAAGAAAGTTTGCCGAAGGAACCATACCTCTAAAACGAATTCTGATGCCCCCCTATTTGGGTCGAACTTTTTAGTTTATTTTCTCATGTAAAGGCCAAAAATGGTGATATTTTGAAATGATTGTATGGGGAACCCCCCAGGGGAGTTCCAGGGGGTGTGCCACTGGCATGGGTGGGTCGGCCGTCCAAAGTTAGTGGGGGTCGGTCATACATTTGGACTCGATTGGACCACTCTAAATGGGTCAAAGTGGGATTTTTCGTTCGACCCAAATTGGGGGACATCAGAATTCGTTTTAGAGGTATGGTTCCTTCGGCAAAGTTTCTTATTTTGATCCCTAGAATACGATTTTCACAGAGCAATGAGCGATTTTTAAATCGACCCGCCCTAATGTATATATAAATAAAAAACGTACTTTTGTCTAAATCTGTGCAAAATTTTATTAGAATTTATTTTATAACCTCAAAAAACGGAAGGCATCGTTATTTCTATGATACGCTTAAAACGAACGACGCCAATAAAGCACCGTCATTTATGTAATTGCCAGATCTATTCAAAGAAATTCTGAACATCTGAAATCCCTTAACCTTTCGTAGATATTTTGAATTGAAATTTTTATTTGTATGATTTGTAGGGGAAAAATTGAATAAATAAATAAAAAAAAAATAATTTTAAGGGTACTGCTATTTCCATGTTCACAGCTGTACATTTATGAAAAATATTTTTTTTATAAAAATATCAAAACATGAATTTATTTACGTCAATAAGAAATTTATTAAAATCTGCATTTGGCTTGCGAGACTTTTCTGTTTGTGCTCACTTGCTAATGTTCAACTAAAAATACACACAATCACACACACATGCATATTAATTTCATAATTACTTATACTTACTATTGTTGAATTGAAAATAAAATTATTTATTAACACCAAACATGAAACTAATAACAAATCAACAAAGCAAAAAAAATAGTAACCTGTACTCTTTTCTTCTCTCTTCTCTTCATCTCTCTTTTTCTCCAACATAATTAATAACAAAATTGGTACTTTCCACAACTAAATACTGAATAACTGAAAAATATGCTAACTTTTCAAATGCCGGCTCTTATGTTTCATGAAAAATTGTATTTAATATCAAAAAACCAAAAAAAAAAAATTAACAAAATTCCGCAAATAACGCAAATAAAAAACGTTTTTCACACACGCACAATTGGTTCTTTGTTGTTGTAAAATAAATAAAAATAATTAAATGTTAATTTGTTAAGATGGCTTATCGGCACCGGGTGGCAGAATGGGTGAGTACATCGCTGTTTATAATTAGCTTTTAATATCTCTAATTGTTCATAATTGGTAGAGTTGCTTGGTAATATTCGTAGATAAAGAAATTAATTTTTGGTTTTTCGCTTTAATCTCTGTAAATATTTTTTCAGATACGTAGTATATTTTGAAGCTTGATTTTTACACTAATCTGAGTTCTTTCTTGTAAATACGAGCAATTTTCCTTAACTTACTTTATTTTAGAGTTGAGTGCCCAGCGCACTCTCATTTTCTCTTAACTTCTCGGTAGTGCTCTTATGGAATTCGCTGTCACTTAACTTTCTCTCTCTCTCTCTCAAAGCTCGAGGGTAGTGTGGCCGAACATCTGGAGATCTCTTTCAGTTTTCGGCTCCCCGACTACTGTAGTGTCTTTCAGGCTGAACTGATGGCAATAAGGAAAGCCGCGACACTGATACAGTCTGATGCGATATCCGGAAATGATATCTACATTTTCACTGATAGCCAAGCGACGATAAAATCCTTTACAAAACAGTCGACAACCTCCAAGGTAGCCATGAAATGCCGCACATCTCTTAACGAGATGGCTGAGTCATTTCACCTAAAGGTAACATGAGTTCCTGGCCATCGCGGCATTGAGGGTAACTGTAGAGCCGATGAACTAGCGAGACTCGGCACCAAATTGACCGATGAGTACATAGACAATGGCATAGGGATAGCCTTACAAACATGTAAGCTACTCATCCTTGAAGAAATTGTAAGGAAAGCAAACGAAGATGGCGTAATGAAGTCACCTGCAAAATCGCCCGTCAACTGGGGCCGTGGACTCTAAATGCTAAACACACAGAGTCTCTGCTAAGCCAAAATAAACACAGTCTTAGCACACTGATCGCAGTCATAACGGGGAACTGCCTAATAGGTAGGCACGCCCAAAGCATGGGTGTGCAAACACATGACTTCTGTAGAAGTTGTCTAGATGAGGATGAGGAAGAGACAATCTCGCACCTACTGTGCCACTGTCCTGCTCTATCCAGACGCAGGTTTACTATTCTGGGTAAACAATTTTTTAATGAGTTGGAAGATCTCAGTTCTGCAGAAATCAGAGATATTTTAAAATTTTTGAAAAGCACAAACTGGTTTAGGAGAGATAGGGCTTCCCAGCATCCCAGCTCCCCACGTGGCATCACAATGGGTCATGAGCCTGAGTGTATCCCACAGGACAACCGCTTCAACCTAACCTAATCCAACTTTCCAACTCTCCCTTTAAATATAGTAAAAAAAGGGCAGTTCGAAATATAGGATGCCTTTATTTTTCTTCTAACGGGTATATTCTATATAGAAAGGTCTGCCTTTTATGCGTATATCGTCGAAAAACACTAACAGTTCGTGCACCGATTTCCATTAATCGCTACGACAGCGCCATCTGTGTTGTTTGTCAACACAAAACAGCTGTTTTATTGCTTCACATTTTTTTTGCCAGAGTTTTAATATAGCGAATTCTGATGGCATCTCTTTATGCTCCTAAACTAAATCCGGTTCACTCAAGGCTGGCTAAACTTCGCTAATTGCCGGTGAAAGGATGTGCAATCGTGCAGACTATCTTGGAGCCTATGACCTCACTGCTGCGCCAACCGATCTCCGATAGACATTACAATGAACAGAAATAATATACTCCTACGGTTACGCTCTTCTCCTAGGGCACTGGCCATGCAACCAGACTGGGGCTCTATCACATAATCTGTGGGAATTGCAACTCTCTTGGGGCGGAAGCAACCTGGCGCATACCTCTGCATGTTTACCGCGTTGTGTAGACCTATCTTGAGATGTTTGCCAAAAACAGAGTTTGTGTTGGTGATATAAGAAAAGAATGAACGTGGTGAATTTGATAGTTTTTCTCTATAATTCTCAGCGGTGCTGCCACGTGTTGATATCGAACGAAAATTATATTGAATTTATCGCTTCAGAAATTGATCTGCCCGATTAATAAAACCCATCATGATTTATGTCGAGAACTGGGAACTAAAGTATATTAGTTCATGTACTTTGCGCTCATCTGGTCTAATGATAACTAGATTTTTATTTCTATCAAATGTAAGAACTTTTATTTAGCAGTCCTCAAGCGCCGCTGTCGAGCTTTGAATATTTTAATCTCTATACGCCAATTATTAAAAAAAGTACGCAGATAGCTGAATTGTGAGCACTACCACGAGACGATAAGAGTATTTATTCGCATTCTATTGAAAATGAAAGTAAAATTAGTTGCGCTGTAAATAAAAAAGCCGGTTTTCATTTCGCATCATTACTAAAAAAATTTCGCTAAAAAGTATCATAAAATGCCTCAAATTTCCACATTTGAAATCTATTAATAAATTTAGTGTAGTATCGCTATGTAGCGCTTTAAAATATGATATGAGTTTCTTAATATAAAATATAAGTATTTAGCTATTCTTCTTATTTCTATTTTTATTTCATTTTTTCTGTTTTCCTATTGCAAAGAATTGCATTGTAGAGTAAGAATTTGCTTATATGCTGCCTATTGGTATTTTTACGAGTATTTATAGAACGAAATCTTTATAAAACTAGTCGCTTTAGGTCTAAAAAACGTTGGGAAATATGAAAAAGTTATATCACAATTTAATGCCAAAAAAGTGAGTTTATTGAAAATAAGTTTTTAATTTTCCACTTAGTTCTCGGACTAATCATTTATAAGACTCAGTTGACACAACCTTTAAAGGGGAATAACAATTCACTTGACCTCCCTACTAAGCCCTTAAACCACTCGAATTTGACGAATCGCCCTTCATTCGCAAATCGTTAGTGGGTAGCGAAGTGTTGAAGCTACTGCTAAACGAGTACTTTAACATATGCTGACAGCACTGGAGAACAGCTGCCAAAAGTTACATTTGTTTGGAAGCACTTAATAAGTATTAGCAAATCCGCGGTCATACAGGAAAACATTTGTTGCTTCAACTCGTCACTTGTGATGCTCGTACTCCGTCAACACCCTTGGCGTACTCGTTCTTCTCAATATTGTTATTGACTGTAGACCATACACTAACAAAATGCAAGGTGTGTGAACACGACGGGCACACCAAAAGAGAACTTGAAAAAGTTGAGGCGAAAAAACCCGAAAGCATCGATGCATAAACGCGGTTTAATGAAACTTGCCATATATCAGTAAATATAATAGAATTGGGAGCATAGGAAATAGTGAGTTAACCAGTTTTATGAAGCATAAAACTGAAACGAACTTTGATTTCAGCAGAATGAGTTTCCTTGTTCCACGACCTATTAAACAATAGATTTTTAGCGCGTCAAATTCGTAAATAATATGAAATATCATAATATGATTCTGCGGCGCCCCGACTCTGGGGCCTACGTAGAATCCAGCGGGACAAAACTGCACTTTGCTCTTGGAATGCATACATCTGTGTTTCAAGCGGAGGTGTATGCTGTTCAAGAAGTGAGGAACTTTGTTGTGGAAAACAGATGAAGAGGCAGATCTATATGTTCCGCAGCGACTGCCAAGCTGCGCTCATGGCCTTAGACAGCTCCCCAACCACATCAGAGGTAGTCGAGTCCTGTAAATCCAGCCTGAACTATGTCGGTAGACATAATAGCCTGATGCTAACATGGGTCCAGGGACACGTGGGTATCGTGGGTAACGAAACCATTGACTCCTTAGCTAGGATGAGCTCTGAAGCCTACTTCTTTCGCCAGTAGCCCGTTCTGCCACACTCTTGGCAGGCTAAGAGAGGCTGCATATGGACTAAACTGATGTTATCTGTCATGTCCTACCGGCTGTCACAAATCCTCCTGTCATATAGCAGAAGGGACTGTAGACAGCTGGTTGGACTGATGATGTCCTACTTTCTGTGGGCGAAGCACATGGAAAAGGTAGGCATTTCAGACAGTGTACTCTGCCTAGCTTGTGAATAGGAGGATGAGACGGCGGACCACTTCCAGTGCGTCGCTTGAGGTCTTTTTCACTGATGTGTTGATGCGACCACCTTGGCTCCTTGGCACCACAAGATCTACTCAAATTTCTTCGGAGTTCGAGTAGATTTAAAGAAAATTAAAAGGGAATCCGAGTGCAGTACCATACACTTAATTGTGTCTGAGAGCTGTACTTGCTAGTTGTCCCGACAAAAAAAAAGAAACAGAAGCACTATCTAGCGTCTCAATGCAGCTAATTTTATAAACAAGGTTTCAATCACATCGATAGATATTCACTAATACACTAAGTCGTGGAAAAGGCCCATGAAAGGAGAATCGACAAATAGAAGGGTCGATCTTAAAGCTGGATTCGACAGTACGAAAAGTAGTTTCCTATATGCCGCGATGTTTAAATTTGGTATCTCCGCAAAACTAATGCGGCTATGCAAAATGAATCATCAGATTCACAGTTATCAAGCCAATCAAGAAGAAGAAGAATCAGAAAATTGAGTTTCGTGTCTTTATTAAGTTCCTTACTTAGGACTTAAGAAAGAAAACGCACCAGAGGTCATTATGGGAGAGATACTGTTAGTTTTCGGAGACTCTTGACCAGGAAAAATTATGATCATAAACAGTCTATTTTACTTAAGCAATATCGAAAATCAATTGAAGAAGATTAGCGCCCAGGTCGATCGATTCAGTTAACGTCCTTAGACATTGGTGAAAGAGTCTGAAAACTTATTCTAGACGATGCACGTTTGAAAAGGAAATAAACCGCAAAAATGGTTTAGGTTTGATGCGGTGAGTTTCTGAATCTTTAAAACTTGGGCTCATGATTGTGTACCTAAATGGATACAAGAGTTTATGGAGTGGGACATGAAATGTGCATTACCGGTGAAAAAGGTCATGGAGTCATACTCGGGTGGTAATACTCTAATATTTCTTCCGATTCGTAGTGGTCTAGTATAAAGAAAAAATGCCAATATTAAGGGAGAATGTCGCGCTACATTTTTAGAAAGAAAAAAAGAATGACGTTGAGCAAAGAATAAGAGAAAAATGTGCTCGAGGTGGAATTGGGTTAATAACTACGAACCTGGGTAGGTAGTATACGAGGTTTGTTAAAAAAATAGGGTGAATTTTCAAATTTCGCGGGCTACGTTCATTCGGTTTTCGATTATTACTTTTTTTATATTGGTTCACTCGTCTCAAAGATATGTTCACGGTTTTGGCAATATAGCATGTTTAGTTTGATTGTGAGAGGTATAAATAAGGCAAGTGTCTTGCGTGTTCGGTGATTTTCTGATTTTATTTTTTTAACAAACCTCGTAAACACAAAATAATTGCACCCGAGCAGGAGAAGTCCAATTTGCTATAATCGACTGAAGTGATGATGAATGTTTAGGATTAAGCAGGCATCTCATTGGCTGTGGTTAGAAAAAGCGTGTAAATATTACAACTTAATCTTAACCGTCCTTCCTTTAGTCCAGATTTAGACCCTTCAGATTACTATTTATTTCTAAATATGATGAAAGAGGTTCAAGAAAAAAACTCAAGTGGAAAGAGCTATTTTCGTGTATTTTGTAGAGCTAGAGCTAATCCGAGAAAATTTTTATACTGAAAGGAGAATATATCAAAAAATAAAAACATTTTCATATATTATTCGCATACTTTTCTTTTGACTACGCCCACTTTTCGGCTTCTCTACTGACTTTTTTATGCAGATTGACATTTTTCAATTAATTGTAAAAAAATGATAGCTCAGCATTTGTTTTCTTTTTGTAAGTACAGTGTACTCTCTTTTAATGGACATCTCTCTTAGACGTACGCGTTAGCGGACAATTTTTTGAGTTCATACGACAAATCCTTAAGAATTTTTTAAATTGGTTTCTCTTGAGCGGACAGCCCTTCCCTAACACGTGAATGCTCCCATAACATATTATTAACTTCTTTTACACTTTTCTTATAAGCGTAAGCCTTCCATAAGCGGACACTTCTTTCAGTCCCTGAAGTATCCGCTTAAGAGAGAGGTCGCTGTACAATTAATATAAAATAATAAAGTCTTTTAGTCGGTCAAATTGTACAGATTTTTTTATATATATAATATTTTTATATACCATCATAAATTTTCGCTTACAAATCACTTTAGTAAATGAAATTTAAAAGCATCATATAAACAAACTCTCCCGTAGGCTCTAACAGTACTTTAACTTTTTATATTATTATTAGTGCTATTAATAATTTTATAGTATTATTAATTTTACATTGTATTTAACCTAAATGAGTAAATACATTATTATTATATGATATTTGTACATTTTTATTTATTTCAATAAAATAATAAACTTCACTTAACACAGAAAATCGATTTTCAAGTAGAAATTCTATGACATTTCCACTTCCGTATGCTAGTTTTTAGTTCAGTAATTATTTCAGTAATAATGTAATTATCTCACATTCACTTAATAATTAAGTGTTTATTCTCTTTGCTCCGCCCTCCCCACAGGCTACGATATGTCGCCGTTCATACGACGCTATGCCAAATACTTGAATGAAAAGTCGCTCTCATATCGTGCAATGGCTTTTGATTTTTGCAAAGTAAAACGCGGGTAAGTCCGATATGAATTATCAATGAATGTATGAAGTATTGCGTGCACACATGCATATACGTACAGTGGTGGCAGAAATATTTAATAGAAACAATAAACGGGTACGGTTTATTTTGAAAATTTTAATTCTAAGAAAATTGTATACCGTAATTGGTAGCAAATATTTTATTTATTAACGCATTTTCGCATTTTCAAATTCATAACAAGGATGGTTATTCAAGTTTTGAGCTAAAAAGTAAAAATAAATGCATGTACCATTCATAATAGAAAACGGCTTTATTGTTATTATTACAATATTTAAACCATTTTTTGAAGTACCCATTCTTCCGCTTCGATTGAAGTATGACTCTAAAATATTTGAATGCATCAAATGCTTCGTCAGGCACGAAAAGGGTTGGCCTCGACCAAGGCGAATTAAATACAGAAGGTGACGTCTTCTCAAAACCGTTACTTTATTTTGCGATTTTGACAAGTGTGGCGTCAAGCACCTTAATAATACAAAACAAACAAACAAAGGCAGGAGAAATTACATGTGTGAGAAAATTCAGTGAATGGCTTGGTAATATTTGGATTTGTGACATTTAAACTAAACAAACTAATGGAAACGAAGTGCCGTGTGTTAAATTGTGAGAGCACGACTTACAAAAATACATCCAAAAGCAGTTTTCCGGCGTTTGTAAGCGGAGGACACCGTGGCAAGAAAGTGTGTATAATTTCTTGTGTTTCTATTGCTTTCGCCTACTCTTCCTCTTGACAAACAAGTAATTCCTCTTCCTTTTGCTTGTATGTTCTCGGAGCCGGACGTCACACAGCGCATTTGGAAGGCGAAATCTCTTATTCTAGCATTCTTGTTCCCCGACTTTTATTTTGTTCTGCGGGAATACGAAGATGCCAGCCATACCAGTACCTACTGTACGGCGCATGAGCCGATGTATGAGAGCTTACATTGTCGTGGTGGATATGAGTTGGGCTTTTACGATGTTTGTTTTTCGAAGAAATGTTGGTGCACTATTTATAATTGAAGGTTCTATTGGGCATATATTTTCCATTTTCAAGTTTTGCAGAGTGCTGCTAAAGTTACGGTGCTTGGTCGGATATGAATATGGGTTGATAGAACCGGATATAAATATGGGTAATTTAGAATCGACTGCCGTGGTTTTTACGTCGCTCCAATGCCATGATGGCGACAGGTCCAATTATTCTGAAGGGACAGGCGTCCATATTCCGCGAAGTGCATCGCTCGCGAAATATTTTTGATGAATTTGTCTCATTTTGAAAGATCCATACAGTCGATTGTGTGATTTTGTTTAGGGTTCATATGCGAACTAATGCCTAAGCTGGTGGCGTAAATCTCATGATCTTGGCTATTGCAGTTCATATTTTTTTCTGTCAACAGCAACTTCCCGACATTCATCCTGTAGCGAAGTGCGACCACAACTAACACTCCGTTGGGCGCCTGGGTGTGGCCAGACTTTTTCGACTTTGGACGTGAATTTAATGTATTTCTATTATAGCTAACGTCTTGAGTTTCTAGGTAGCTTCCTAAAATTTAATTTTCTTTTTATTTATGGATATAACTTTTTAAAAAAGATCGTCGATCAGGACGAAAAAAGGCCAGACCCGGGTGTCTAACCGAATGTTTTAAAAAAGGTGCCCAAGTCGGAAAGCTGATGAAACATGGTTGTTGTTGTTGAGCATCATGAACATCCCTCACATCTATGGAGTGACAGTCTTTGGTCGGATATACCTAAATTCGAGTCGTTCCGGTAAAGTAGACCCGATTATTGTATATTAGGAACGAGTTCTCTGCAACATCGAAGTTCAAGGTGGTGGTTCATCAATAATAGTCGAAGCCAGTTGGTCGGCGAGCCGCCGTAGCCGAATGGGTTGGTGCGTGACTACCATTCGCAATTCACAGAGAGGTCGTTGGTTCGAATCTCGGTGAAAGCAAAATTAATAAAAACATTTTTTTAAAAGCGATCGCCCCTCGGCAGGCAATGGCAAACCTCCGAGTGTATTTCTGCCATGAAAAAGCTCCTCATAAAAATATCTGCCGTTCGGAGTCGGCTTGAAACTGTAGGTCCCTCCATTTGTGGAACAACATCAAGACGCACACCACAAATAACAAATAGGAGGAGGAGCTCGGCCAAACACCCAAAGAGGGTGTACACGCCAATTATATATATATAGCACTGTGCGACAATTTTGGGGTCATCAAAATCAAACCACACCGGACCTTTTTTTTCTGAAAATATACCTATTCAATAGCAAAACCCTCGCTGTGTTTTTAAAAGTTAGCTCGATTTTTTTTTTATAGCGTTTTGAAGTTTTCTATTTTCATGAGATTTTGGAGTTTTACCTGTACGCTAAATTTGACTTATAAATCGACCTTTGTTTGATTTAATCGATTTATTTTGTCATAGCTTGATGCAGAAATTTCGTACATGTACAAATAAACTTATTTTGAGAAGAACCTATATCTCAATACGCAATTTTGAATACCAAAATTTCGAAAAATTTTATGTTTTTACCATTTTTTACTGTAATTATGAAAATAATTAAAATTTCTCACTATTTCTTCTAGCAAAAATGTTGCAAAATGTACTAAAAAAGTCATTTATAAGATAAAAACATAAAACTGAACTTTAAGTTTGTTATTTTCTAAAAAAATAAATTTTTAACAAGATTTTTCTTCATAAAAATAATTTTTTTATACTCTGCTTTAAATTTTTTTTTAAATATCTAAAAACTCTGTAGGTAAAAATATTAAATAGATTAAGTAAAAAGAATTATAGACTTGAATTCTTATAATTTTTTTTTTTTTTTTAATAAAATAGAGAATTTTTACGTACTAAAACCTTAGAGACGAGCTCTTTTCGACAATGATTGAATTGTTCTTTCCTTTTTCGATACGCCGTAACTTTCGTACCTCTTTCTAACAAGTTATTTGATTTTAACATTGATGCTAATATTTCTGATTTCCGCTGTGTTAGTTCCAATTTAGCAACAATTTCATCTAATTTACTTTGCGTTATTAGAATCGGCTGGTCTGACGTTGATGGTTCGGTAACATACTCGGAATGTATATCAAATAATGATGGCTGTGTCATAACAGAAAAAGATTCACTTAATTAAAGCATCAAAATTCGGACATTTTGGCACTGGAATATTTTCATTATGATCAAGCGGTAATTGTACACACTGGACTGAAACGCATTTTTTGTTTTTCGCTTTCTTTTTGTTCAATCCGATCACAATATTTGCACAACTATAACAATTTCTATGTACTTAACAGGCTAAAAGTCTTGTGAGACCAATCTTGCTTTTCACTACTCACGATCACATTTTGTTACATCCAATATTCATTGGAAAACCGTATCTGGAAAAAATACTAGCAAAAATAGAAAAATCTGAAAATGTGTATAACGGGTGGTTACGTATAAAATTATTTTCATAATTACAGTAAAAAATGGTAAAAACATACAATTTTTCGAAATTTTGGTATTCAAAATTGCGTATTGAGATATAGGTTTTTCTCAAAATAAGTTTATTTGTACATGTACGAAATTTCTGCGTCAAGCTATGACAAAATAAATCGATTAAATCAAACAAAGGTCGATTTATAAGTCAAATTTAGCGTACAGGTAAAACTCCAAATCGCATGAAAATAGAAAACTTCAAAACGCAATAAAAAAAAAATCGAGCTAACTTTTAAAAACCCAGCGAGGGTTTTGCTATTGAATAGGTATATTTTCAGAAAAAAAAAAGGTCCGGTGCGGTTTGATTTTTGATGTCGCACTGTGTAGTTGGTCGACACATTGTTGTTGGTTGAATATAACGTTCAGGACAATTGTGTCGATTTTTTGACCAACAATCGGTCCATGATGTTGGCTTGGCGCAGCGTGAATATCGACATCGATTTCCGAATCGTGTCGTGCCAACTGGGCAAACGTTCTGGCGCTTAGCTACTCGACTCGAATAGACTGGAACCACATGAGATTTGCAGCGCGTGACCGCCACCGAACTTGTCGTTCAGCTGAAAATATGGCGGCGGTGGCTGCCGATGTTTTAAGAAAATTAAAAAAAAAGGAAAAATCTTTGCTATTTTGGAACGTCTGTGAAGTTCTTACCTTTCTTGGAAGCTGCATACCAGCATTAAAGAAGGTGTCTAAAAGTATATTCGAGTAAAAGTGGGGCAAAAATTAAGTTTTTATGTTGTATTGCGCTTACTCCACAAAGGCACAGAATATCGAATGGAGCAACACAAAGTGATTTTCCCCACATCACACCGAGCAAAGCATACCAAGTAAATGGTCTAGGCAACCACTACTGGGAAGCACTGTCCCATGCGACTTATTCAACGACTTGGCAACCTCCGAACACTTGTATTACTTGTGCACACTTGCAGAGTGGCACTTCGTTTCCTACGAAAAAAATAATTATCTATGGCTGGTTAATTTTTCATAATGTTTACATTATTTTCTCCACCACTGTATTATGCCACTGTAGCTGTCTTGCCTAATTGCGCAGATTGCTTAGTCATGCAACATGAAACAGCAGTGAGGGTATTCACGAAGAAAATTTGTGCTTTGGGGTTTTTGTAATAAAAAAATTTTTAGAGAATTCAATTAATATATGTTTTTTTATATCTTCTGTTTTTTTTTATACCACAGCAAGGAGGAAGGCTCTCTACGCACCATGAATGCCGACAAGCTGCTAAAGACATTACCTGTACTGCAAGGACAGTTGGATGGCCTACTGGAATTCGATTGCCAGGCCAATGACTTATCTAATGGTTTGTTTTTAGCTTTTTTTTGCCAATTTGTACTATGCATTTATTTACCACTTCTTATTTTCCCTTTCAATCGCGCATTTTTCCACCATGAATGGTGCTGCTCACATTCGTTCCAATCATTCACTTTTCACAAACACGACGA
The DNA here is from genome assembly GCF_028408465.1 of Anastrepha ludens. Classification (NCBI taxonomy): domain Eukaryota; kingdom Metazoa; phylum Arthropoda; class Insecta; order Diptera; family Tephritidae; genus Anastrepha; species Anastrepha ludens. Next base: position 24,962,595 of record NC_071498.1, on the reverse strand, counting down.
CAACAGGTGTCATCAACATGAGTTTCATGCTGCTCTTCCGCGATCTGATACGGTTGTTTGCGTGCTATAATGATGGCATTATTAATTTGCTCGAGAAGTATTTCGATATGAATAAGAAACACGCACGCGATGCTTTGGATTTGTACAAAAAGTTTTTGGTGCGCATGGATCGCGTTGGTGAATTTTTGAAAGTCGCTGAGGTGAGTGAAAATGAAAAGCAAACAAACCAAAAAAAAAAAAACGAAATGTTGTTTACTTGTTTATTGGTTTACCTTCTCACAGAATGTTGGCATTGACAAAGGTGATATTCCCGATTTGACAAAGGCTCCGAGCTCTCTGTTGGATGCCTTGGAACAACATTTAGCCACTTTGGAGGGACGCAAGGTTTCTGCTGCTAATACACCAACTCAAACGGCAAGGTATTTTTTCATTTTGAAATTTGTACCAACTATTTTTTGGATTTCGCAGGATTATTTGATTACTTGAAGCTATGTACATACAACTCTCGTAATAGGAGTCTAAAAAGGGCTTGGAAAAAGGGGGCTATAAGTGTTGGGAAATAATTGCGAGCGAATTTGTGTTATTGAAAACGAAGAAAATTGTCAACATGGCATAAAAAAAAAAATTGAAGAAAAAATTACGCGAGTTTTGAGTGAATTCAAATTTACACTTCCTTATACTAAAATTAAATGGGCTATAAAATGCATACCCAGAATTTTTCTAAAGTTTCTAATTAGAAAGCGGAAAATGTTGATGACAATTTCTTGAAATTTGTCAAATGTTTGTGTATCGTAGGTATGAACTATCGTAGGTATACTGACAGGCCACAATTTGTTAGCGGCACACGCATACAAGATGGGAATTACAAACAATGATAGCTGCAGATTTTGCAATGAACCAGAACAAAGGGAAACTTTTGAACATCTTTTACGTTCTTGCCCTGCATTAGCTAGAACCCGAATGAAATGCTTAGGAGCTCTACAATATGAGAGGTTAGAAAGTCTCTCGGAGTTAGAGCGTCAGAGCTTACTTAGATTCGCAAAACACAAAGTCTACTACAAGGAAACGTTAGGGTCAACCTCCATCTGATACCACTAAGGACCAATAGGTCTATGTGATGACTTTCAGCCAGCCAGGACAACGTAATCTTGTGTATTTCGTACAAGTTCGGTACTTTGATTTATGAGGTTAGCAAGAAAAATATTGCAAATATTGTAAAAAGATGAAGTGATATAATTATGTATGCACAATTGTATAAGGTGGCGCAAAACTAATCACCCTATCGTAAAATTTTTCGTTTTTGCAAATGGCGTTGTCTTTACAAATTAGACAGCTGAAGTATACAAACAGACGAGAAATAGAACGCTATACGGCCCAAATAAAGATTTCCATTACTTGATTTTTTTTTTTATTTAGTAAAAATGTTATTTAAACATAATATTGGATGATAAATTTTACGCTATTTTGTAAAAAACAGGCCGTCGAAGACCCGATATATTTTAACAGGAAGCTGTGAATTGAAATTTGCAATTTGTTTTTTTTTCGTTTTGTTACAAAAAATGAAATACTTCCTATCTATAAACAACACCTGGTATATTCATTGACAATATTTTTCTTATAACAGATTAAATGAGATAATGTTTTTTTTATTTTGCTGTTAAATTTTTTTCAATTATCTATGTAATTTGGAAGAGTTTTAAAAATATAGGCACATAAAGTCCTTCCCAGCGAAAATTATTTTGTGTTAAATTTTTCGTAGTTTAATAATTTTTGACACACACAAATTTGCGTTACGCGTGATTGGTTGCGTAGTTTTAGTTTGTTGCCTTGGTATTTTTGTGCTTAAAGTAGACTTTTAATTGCCGTAAACTTCAGTTTCTTCGGGCTGTTTTCTCAACTAACCTCTAACTTCGCCGCCTACTTTATGGTGGCGTTAAACCCATTCCCCTTACCTCAAGCGCATATTAAATTATCGGGCCGATATATATAAAATTCAAATGATATTCTCTTAAAAATTTTGTAGCTATGTTCAAACTGATTCAGTTCAATTGGAACTTTCAAATAAAAGACGCGTGTGCTGCCGTAGTTTCGCAATTAACAAATTTTTGCTTGACGAATTGTTGAGAAATAAAAAGTGAGGGGCAATTTAGTAAAATGAATCGCCTCGCTTAGTAAAGTGACTCTATTGGTAAGACGAGAAAACGGCTCTTAGATGTTTTCCAAAACAAAAAAATGTAATAATTCAAATTAAAAAAAAAAGAAATAAAAATAAATGATATGGTTGAAGGTTTTTCCACAAACAACTTAAAACAAAGGAGTAGTTTTTCAAAAACAAAAACAAAAAAAAACAATTAATAAATGTGATCTATTATTAAAGACTTCTAAATCAAACAATTGCACTTATGGAGTTTAAAGTTTTTCAAAACAAAAAAAATCAATTTTGTTATAATACAGTTAAAAGTTTTCAAAGAGAAAAAACAAAATGTAATAAGAAATTTTAAAGTTTTCAAAAAAAAAAAAAAATATTTCTAATAATAAATTTTCAACTTTTCAAAAATTAAAAAATTTAAGAATAGAGTTTTTCACAAAAACAAAAAGAAAATGAAATTTGTTATAATAAAGTTAAAAGTGTTGAAAACAAAAAAAATCTAATAATAAATTTTAATGTTTTCAAAAAAAAAAATGTAATAATACAGTTTAAAGTTTTTCACCAAAACAAAAAAAAAACAAATTTGTTGTAGTACAGTTAAAAGTTTTTTAAAAAATCGAATAATAGAGTTTAAAGTTAAAAAAAAAAAATCTTAAAAAATAAAAATAAAAATAAAAAACATTTAAGAATAGATTTTAAAGTTTTTCACAAATACAAAAAACAAATTAAATTTGTTATAATAAAGTTATAAGTTAAACAAAAAAATCTAATAACAAATTTTAAAGTTTTAAAAAAAAAAAATGTAATAATACAGTTTAAAGTTTTTCACCAAAACAAAAAAAAAAACAAATTTGTTGTAGTACAGTTAAAAGTTTTTTAAAAAATCGAATAATAGAGTTTAAGGTTTAAAAAAAAATCTTATATAAATTTTTAAAGTTTAAAAAAAAAATCTAATAATAAATTTTCAACTTAAAAAAAAAAAACAAAAAAATAATGTTATAATACAGTTAAAAGTTTTTCACAAAAACAAAAAAAAAAAAATGAAATTTGTTATAATAAAGTTAAAAGTGTTGAAAACAAAAAAAAATCTAATAATAAATTTTAAAGTTTAAAAAAAAAAAAAAAAATTATTAATAATAAATTTTCAACTTTTCAAAAAACAAAAAAAATTTAATAATACAGCTTAAAGTTTTTCACAAAAACACAACAAAAAAAACCAATTTGTTGTAATACAGTTAAAAGTTTTCCAAAAAAATCGAACAATAGAGTTTAGAGTGTTCAAAAAAAAAAAAAAAAAACACATTGTAATACTAGAGTTGGTGTCATGTAAGCACTTTTTGCAACAGTTGTTGGTTTGAGTTGTTAAAAAATTTGTAGAACTAGTTTTCTTACCGTCTTGTTTTGCTCTTGCTTCCTAGTTTTTAAAATCAAATCATCGAGAAGTTCATTTCAAACATCGCGGAGTTCAACAAGAGCGTGAAGATGGTAAAATTGACTAATAGTTTGAACGCCAGGAACCCATTGGATGTGCACAGATAAAACCAGATTACAAAATATTTGGTATTTCCATCGCTTGTTGAAGTGAAAGGGCGAGTCATCTTCAACGTCCTCTCCGCTTATATCTTATAAACGCTTGTGAGAGCCAACTTCTCATTTGCCATACACTTCTTTCAATGAATTATAAAATTTAGTAGCAGTTTATCCAAGTTTCATGTAAAATTTCACTACAATTTGTGTGCTATACGAGGGTTGGCTTTTATATTTTGCGCCGAATAATGAAAACACTGTGAAATAATAATAAAAATGATTTTATTGTTTTTCAAAATATGTTCCTAGGAAGTCAATGCAATTCTCCTTTCGCTTGAACAAATTTTCAAAGCACTTTCGCCACTCAGAAGTGGATAGCTTCAAAACGAGCTGTTTAAGGGCCGTTAAGGCATTGAAAAACATTGATCTCGCATTTTATTTTTGATGTTCGGGATCAAAAAGACCTCATTAGATGCCAAATCAGGGCTCTAAGGTGGATGACACTTTATTTCGCTCTTTTGAGTGCTCAAAAACTCTTGTGTGAGCCGATACGTGAGAGCTCGCATTGTTTTTGGTGAAGGATGATTCGTATTCGGGGGCTGGGTTTCCTTAATTCTCCGAAAACAACCACAAAATTTTCTGTACTACTCAGAGTTACCTGTTTTAAGCTTCTCTAATGGCACAGTTGCGACATGACCAGGTTTTCCGAAAAACAGACGACCATTTGCTTTGAGTTGCTTCTTCCGCAAACACCTTTTGTTGGGTTACGCTTGCCTTGAAACACCCACTTTGCCGATTGCGGCCTTATTTCCGTCTCATATGCTTAGATCCAAGCTTCGTCAGCTGTTGCAATTAAATAGATGTGCTTTGAGTCTGGATATCCTCAACACTTCGTTTGATTATATTAGATTTTCTACGAAGTTTGCACTTCGACCTCATGGTCTTTTGTGCCCTCTACTCATCACAGTACCTCATCCAGACCTGGTTCCCTTGTTGCACTCATGATAGAGCGGGGTTGGATTGACGTCTTAAACTTCTCTGCGCTACAGCTCAACATTCAAGGAGAAGGTGCATTGGGGTCTCACTTCTTTACACCAACCGATACGACTCTTTTATTTATCATTAAATTATGCAGTGTCCAACGAGACAAAAATCTTCTTGACGACCAAATCCTCATGCAATATTGAATGTGCGCTGGTCAAACTATTGCTGAAGGATGCTTTTATCTCGCGATATGTCACATGACGATCTGGCGGTATCAATTAACGCATAGCATTGGGCACTAACCATTCTGGCCCAACAATCGTTTTTGAACGGCCTTCATAAAATTCACCCTGCAAGGCTCGACGGCCACGTTTCACAGTGGCCAAGTGTGGTGCTCCAAAGCCAAAAGTCGAAATAAGTTGATCCTATCTCGACAATTCACGTCGAAAAGCGTAATAAATCATAGCACGAATAGGCGACGAGTTAATTCCATATTTTGGGCGAGATGAAGTTTTCAACTCACTGAAAACAGAACATATACAGCTCGTAAGGAAAAAATGTTATATGTAAGTTTATGCTAAAAAATTACAGCTCATCAGACGTAGTTTTGCAAAGGCGCAATATATAAAAGATAATCTTCGTATTTTCACAGTTAAAATTTTTTCGGGCGATACACGAAAAAAAATACAGTTATATACAAGGTGAAGTCCAAAATAAACAAGACTGGCGTCATAAAAACATTTTTGATGGCGCCATCTTTGGGTTAGTGCGTTGGAAGTTACATCTCTAGCTGACTTTCAGTGAAAGCTTGGTGACATTCGGTTCAGTGGAAGCGAAGTTATGGCGTCTAAAGTGTCAGTATGTTTGTGACATCGGTACAAAATTGAGTTTCGAACAGAGAGCTAATATCAAATTTTGTTTTAAAATCGGTAAAATGTTTATGACGATGGAATCCGGAATCCATCTCGTGCCAGAGTTCATGAGTGGTTACATGTTTCAGAGATGGTTGTGAGGACATAAATTACAGTGAACATACGGACCACCCAACATCAGTAATCACCGAAAACTCCATCGAAATTGATCCAATTTATCCAAAATGAAATGAAATCATCCTTGAAATTCATGGAATCGGAGTTGAATATCTTCAAAACATCGATTTATCGCATTTTAACTAATCATTTGGGTTTACGAAAGGTCTGTGCACGTTTCATTCCGCACAAGTTAACTGAGGAATAAAAATTGCTCAGAATTCAACATTCGAAAGGCCTCATAAAAGAGGCGAGAAAAAACGACAAAAACGTTACAACATTGTAACTGGTGATGAAACGTAGTGTTGCCAACACGAACCTAAAACTAAGCGTCAAAGTGCCGAATTGAAGACCCCAGACGAGCCACCATCCAAAAAATCGCGTTTGGTGAAGTTAAAAATCAAGTCAATACTCATTTGTTTTTACGATTCCAAGTGAATTGTCCACAAGGAGTTCGTGCCAATGGGTCAAACCGTCAATGCGATTTTCTATCTTGGCGTTTTGAAGCGTTTGTTGCATCGCATTCGTCGAATTCGCCCTGAATACCGCGAAGGAGGAAGCTGGTACTTATTGCATGATAAGGCACCATCTTATCGATCCACTCCTGTGACTGATTTTTTGACTAGAAATCGCATTTTAACCATCAATCACTCACCGTATTTGCCTGATATGGCTAACTGTGACTTCTGCCTATTCGGAAAATTGCATATTTCCATGAAATGAAAACATTTTGCGTCCGACATACATTTTTTGTACCGACATTCTGAATGACATTTCGGTCAATGACCTGAAACACCCTTTCGAAAAGCTTTTAGATCGCGCAAAACAGTGTATTGAGCCCAGAGGGGACTATTTTGAATAAACAAACTCGAAGTTATCAGAACAAATCACCGGTCGTTTCTTAAGGGTGATTAAGTTTCAAGGGCCGGTGTTGATTTTGAATAAAATACAATTGTTTTAGGAAATTATTGTAATTTTTCTTTATTATGATAATATTGGTATGGCTCAATTACGTATGGAACAAAATATCGGCCAAATGGCTGCCGCGGCCTCGGCGGCACACGTCCATCCAATGTTCAAAATTCTATGCCGTTAATAAGCCGAATTATCTCATCCTTTAGCTCTTGAATTGTTGCTGGCTTATTGACGTACACCTTTTCTTTCAAATAACCCCAAAGAAAGAAGTCCAACGGTGTCGTTGACGTTTAGGTGTGGTTCACGTTCAACATCGGCCCTTAAAATTTAACCACCGTTTATTTTAGCTCAATCTTGTTTATTTTGGACTTCATCTTGTATAATGCCAACGAAGGCCATGGCTAACTGATTTGTTTGCAGAAGTGACTTAGCGAGGCACTAGCGCTTGGCGCGTGCGCACTTCTTTCATATGTAGTGGTTTCAGTTAGGCTATTTAATAGTCCATCCTCGTATTTAAATTTGGGGGCGCTTTTCTTGTGTCTAAGAGCGTTAAAGTAATAAGTAACGAAGTAATTTGAATTCCCTAATTCCTAAATTTGTAATTTTGTTGTATAAATTTGCGTGAACGAAGACTTGCCCTGTAGTAGCTAACTGTAGTTTAGTTTACAAACTTTTTGTATTTGTTTATTTATTTATTAGTTTATTGTTTATTAGTTAATTTAGTTTTTGTAATTTATTTGCAATTTTATGTGTTTGTTTATCTTTCTTATTTAATTTCATATGTTTTAATTGCTTCTTCGTCGTCATCGCCGTCGTTGTCGTCATTATTGCCATTGCCGTTGCTGTTGTTGTATACAATAATTTGGTTGCCATTTATTTGCTTGTTTCATAAAAACCAAAAATCTATTTATTTCGTTGGCTAAACGTTGTTGGTCGATGCAATTTTATTGGCTTCCTATGCCGAGTGCATTGAATTTGTTGGCACGTCGTATCAAAAAACAAACAAATAATCAAACAAAAAACAAAACAAAAAAATTAATTCTATTCTACACCACCACCACCTTGGTTTGAGCACATTTATAGCAATCAAAAGAATGTAAAATCCGCTGTCACTGCCTTATCTTCCACCAGCTCATCATTCGGCACAGCTGCCGCATCCAGCAAATTCGACACAACCAATGGCATCGATGAGCAATTGAAGGCGCAGGTATTGGCCGAAGAGGAGGCGGCTATGAATCAGTACAAAGTAAGTAATCTAATATTGATGCTGATTACTATTTAATTGATTACAATTACAACAAAAAAATACGTAATCGCTTCTTCACTTCTTCACGTTTACAGCAATCGAAGGTCTCTTCACCCACTGCAGGCGGTGGTGGCGCCGGTGCTGGTGCTGCATTAACAAATCCATTCTTATCGTCACCGCCAGCCAGTGGCGCTGGTGCACCGATAGTCGATCTGTTTGGTGCAGCTCCGGCAACGGCTGCCGGTACGGCTGCTGCCACCGCAAGTGGTGGTGCTGCAGGCGGCACCACCACCAAAGCATCCGATGACTTACTACAACTGGGCAATCCATTTGCTGATATGTTCGATGCGCCCGTAGGCGGCGTGGGCGCTGGTGGCGGCGCAGCAGCGGCAACAGGTGGTGCACAAAATGCCAATAATATTTGGATGCATAATAATGGTAGAATGTGTTTGATTTGATTTTTGTTTATTTTCTGTATTTATTTTTAGTACCTACTTAGTATTGTGTCTTATGTAATATTTTGACGGTTATTCTCTCTCGTACCCGCTGCATTTGCGTAGTTATGAATTGTTTATTTTTAATTGGATATTCTAATTGTTGTACTATACTAATTTGCACATCTCCTCGTCACATCCAGGTTTTAATGGTGCTGCAGCGCCTTCAGCGGCTGCAAATGCTTTCGTCTCGGACAGCAATTTCTCGTCCGTTTTTGGTAATACTGAACCAACGGGTAAGTGGAATTTGTTTACTTTCTAAAGAGCCAATGCAATTTTGCGCGTGTGCGATCACTCTGTGCGCGCTAAGCGAAAAGAAACCCCCATCCTTTAGTACCTTAAATTCCTATGTTCGATTTTAAATGCTCCTACCCCATCCGAAAACGCTTTCTCGAAACCTCCTATTTATTGTTTTCGAACTACTAATTATTTATTTAACAAATTAAATGGTTACTGTTAAAACTTTTCTCCCAAACTAATTTTGTAAATACAAATTGTGTAATTAATTTTAATTTTTTTATATGTTTAACAAAATATTTGAAAAAAGGGCTATCTCTATTAACCATTGGTGTAGATATCTCAGTGTTTTTTAAACTAATTTTTCTATGTTTGAAGTTATTGAATGTCGATGGTGTATTTCACTAATTAACAACTGCAATTACTCATACATATTTATAAGTATTTGGCACTTGCCAACTTTTTGGTGTTAAATTACTCTGGCGAACTGGAATTCAGCGCTTAAGATTGTTTTTATATATTTACATGCTTTTAAGTTTCATATTTTCATCTTAGCTATTTCGAAAATTCGAATTTCCATCACATAAAAGCATTTTTTTTTATTACAATCGAACCCATCAGCGGTTAGTGGCTTAGAAAAAGGTTCAATAATTCTTTTATTAGCGATTTCCATTGCGCTTAGTCTAGTTCCACAAACATACATATATTTATAGGCATATATTTCTATATAACTGTATATTTAATATACAACCGTATTGACGTAATTTTTTTTTTGCATTTTTATACTTTTTTGGAATGTATGCTTTAGAGGCGTGTTTGTGTAGGAAAAAAGTCTAAGTTAAGAAAAAAAAGTTAGGTTTACGAGCCATCCAACAAATTGGTAGTCAAATGTTTGTGTATATTTATTGATTGCATTAATTGATCTCTAATTCCGAGCGCCATTTCAACTATCAAACACTGCTAATGGATATCGAAATCCGCAAAATTTGTAGGTTATGGGTTTTTGGCACAAAGGCATGAAGCCTGGCCATAGAACTTTTCACATCTATACGGACGGCTCTAAAACTTTAGATGGAGTGGGAGAGGGTATTTACTGCTCAAAACTAGGGATAAGACAGCCTATCAAGCTGCCAGACCACAGCAGTATTTTCCAAGCGGAAGTTTTTGCTGTGGGAAAGCCGCGGAGCTAGCCTACACTAGAACAGAAAGAATTCAACAATTAATATATACGTGGACAGTCAAGCAGCAATAAAAGCAATAAGCTCACATTGTATTAAGTCCAGAAATGTTCGACGGAGCAGGGAAGCTATAGAAAGGCTGGGTACCTGGCCACAAAGGGATTATGGAGAACGAAATAGTAGATGAGATAGCAAAAAGTGCTGTTAGACTACCTTTTGAATAAGAGAACGACATACCAAAACCGCTAAATACAAAATACAATGAAATGGACGTCTAATGAAAAGGCGAGTGGAAGCTAAGTGGACTAATCTGACCACATGCAAAACAGCAAAGGTCATGTGTAGAACTAACGACAAAAAACTGACTCAATTCGTACTTACGCTCTCGCGAAAGGACTGCAGAACTATCATAGGTATGCTAACAGGTCATAATCTATTGGCTGCACATGCGTGCAAGATAGGGATTGCTAGCACGGACAAATGCAGGAAATACAGAGAGGATGTGGAGGAAACTGTAGAACACCTTCTTTGCGTTTGTCCGGCATTATTAAAAATGCGTTTAAAATGCCTGGGAGCCCCACTGTTTGAGGGGAGCCCCTACATGATGTCTACTTTCGGTATTCGTAGAGGTCGGTCTCCATCTGGTATCGCTACGAACTAAAAGGTCTATGCGTGGCTTATTGCTAACCAGGCTAACCTAACCTATGGTTTTATACATTTTTGAATTAATTTTAGTTATTTTTGAGTTTCAGTAGCAAATAATGAATAAAACTCTTAGTGAAATAACGCCTTATTCCTACCATCGTACGGTGGGTTGGTGAAACGTCACTGGAAATACAGCCTGTGAGCATTATACGAAGTTGGTATGTACGAGGTGTGTTCAAAAAGTATCGCGAATTTTGAATTTTCGCAGGTTACGTACATTCGAATTTCGATTTTTTTGTGGCGATATTTTGGTACTCATGTCTCTCACTCATTCCGACGAGTTCGGCCATTTTGAATGTTCGTTTAATTGTTGCCAGCTGCTTTGCTTGCACGTGTTTCGGCTCGTCTTCGATTTTTACCTATTCAAAAAGATGGATCAAAGAATCTGTATCAAATTTTGTGTGAAAAACGAAATTAAGAGCGCGAATGCATTCCGAATGTTGAATGTGGGTAAGACTCCGTCAGAAAATATGAGATTTGCAAGTGGTCTTTCGATTTCTTTGAAACTTTGGGAAATATTAGTTCTAGGTAAGATACATTCGAGCCTAAAAGGATTTTGAAAAATTTTCAAAATTGAGTCATCTACGTCATGTTGAAAATCGGGACCGTGTTTTTTTCAAAAATCAATATTTCTTGAACCGTTGGATGGATTTCAATGCAATTTACAGACAATATAGAAACAAATAAGTAGTTTAAATTAGTATTATGTTAAAAAAAAAATTTCGAAATTTTGACCAAAAAAAAGTAAAAAAAATTTTTTGAATCAATTTTTAGTTGATTTGGCCAGTTTTTTAGATTTTCTGTTATACACGTAACGATTCCTTATGATTTAACCTTTATTTTGAAAAAAAAAAATTGTATGGTGTCTATAATAGTTCTCGAGATATTGCGATTTTAGTGGAAGCGCGCACGCACGGTTTAGGTAACAGGTGTGCAATGCGCGCTGCGTTATGTGTTCCTGTATGAAGTGACTGGAGCAGACTGCTGCAGGTCTGTGCGCGTTTTTCTACTCCCGCGCTGCGTAACCGCGAACTTCACGGTGCGCGCTTCCACTAAAATCGCAATATCTCGAGAACTATTATAGACACCATAAAATTTTTTTTTTCAAAATAAAGGTTAAATCATAAGGAATCGTTACGTGTATAACAGAAAATCTAAAAAACTGGCCAAATCAACTAAAAATTGATTCAAAAAATTTTTTTCACTTTTTTTGGTAAAAATTTCGAAATTTTTTTTTTAACATAATACTAATTTAAACTACTTATTTGTTTCTATATTGTCTGTAAATTGCATTGAAATCCATCCAACGGTTCAAGAAATATTGATTTTTGAAAAAAACACGGTCCCGATTTTCAACATGGCGTAGATGACTCAATTTTGAAAATTTTTCAAAATCCTTTTAGGCTCGAATGTATCTTACCTAGAACTAATATTTCCCAAAGTTTCAAAGAAATCGAAAGACCACTTGCAAATCTCATATTTTCTGATGGAGTCTTACCCATGTGTCATAATTTGGACCAAAGCAACGTTTATCGGTGGTACAAAATGTTCTCAGAAGGCCGAGAAGATGTGAACGACGGAAAGGGTGCTGGAAGCCCGAGCACATCAACAACAGACGAAAAAATTGATGAAGTGAAGAAAATGGTATTGGCCAAACGTCGAATCACCGTTAGAGAAGTTGCTGAGGACGTAGACATATCGATTGGCTCGTGCCATTCGGTTTTTTTCAATGATTTGGGCATGAGACGGGTCGCCGCAAACTCGTACCAAAACTCCTTAATTTCGACCAAAAGCAGCATCGCATGAACATTGCTAATGAGATGTTGGACTCCGCGACGACCCATATTGGCTCCAGAAGGTCATAACTGGTGACGAATCGTGGGTTTATGGTTATGACGTGGAAACCAAAGCTCAATCATCTCAATGGAAGCTGCCGCACGAACCAAGACCGAAAAAAGCGTGCCAAGTTCGGCCGAATGTAAAAGCTTTGCTTACCGTTTTCTTCGATTGCAGTGATAGCAGGGGCGTTGTGCATCATGAGTTCTTGCCGCAAGGTAAAACGGTTAATGAGGAATATTACCTGCAAGTTATGCGCAGAAACGCTCGGATTTGTGGAAGAACAAAAATTGGCTCTTGCATCGCGATAACGGCCCTGCTCACACATCGTTGCTTGTGGCCAAAAACAACACATTAATGATGCCACAGCCACAGCCACTGTATTCCTCAGATCTGGCCCCCCCTGTGACTTTTTCTTGTTCCCGAAATTGAAGAGGCCCATGAAAGGACGCTACGCTACGATTGATGAGATAAAGACGGCATCGAAGGAGGAGCAGAACAAGATAAAAAAAAAAAAGATTTCTTGAAGTGCTTCGAAGATTGGAAAAAACGTTGGCACAAGTGCATAATATCTCAGGGGGACTACTTTGAAAGGGACAAAGTAGATATTAATGCATAAATAAATAATTCAAAAAAACACAAAATTCGCGATACTTTTTGAACACACCTCGTATATGCAAAGATCAGCGATTTCATGCACTTAACAAGCTTAATAAAGGCATTGTTCTACAGGAATGGTCTGACAAGTTGACGACTTTAAATATCAGGTTGATTAAAATTTTTCCGCAAATGGTTTACAACTGTTTTACTCGTATGGTCGATCTCTAGCGCCTGGGCGATGTTACGGCCAACTTCGATTATTTCTGTGATTTTATCGACGTTTTTGATATTATCGACATTTTCTTTAACTTCAAAAAGGCTTGACGAATTAATTAGTAATTAGCTGTCACAGTATTGGCACCATAAACACCATTCACAATTTCATCGGCTTGCACTGGCTTGCGCCTTCATCAAAGAAAAACTGTAAAATTACCGAATTTCTCTTTGTTGACCTCCTCCGAGAAAATAACGTTTTCTTTTCCCCTTAATATTACTCAGGCCGATCCGAAACGGGGAAAGAAACACGTTCTATTTTTTTTTAATTTCTCTTATTACTCATTGATAAGACTATATTGCCTTAGGTTAGTTTGGTTTGGTTTAATTTGCGCTGTCTGTGCTACACTAAACTAGGCAATTAAAGGCGTTAAAAAAACACATTGGCAGTCATAAACAATTTATTTTATTTTAGTATAAGTTCGAAATAAAATTTACATCGAAATAATGGCTGCGTTAATTTGACTACCAATAATTGTGGCTTGTGGTCAGCAAAATCCAATATTAGTTTACATAAGTAACATTACATTAAATATTTATTTACATTTTCCTTATTTAAGTACTTCAGTAATTCTATTTTACGTTTTTTTTATGTAAAAAAAAAAAATAATGTACGCGAACAAAATTGTGTTGAAACGCCTATACTGCCCAAAAATTTTTAAAACCAATCACGCAACCCGCATCAAAATAATAAAAATAAATGAAATAAATGCAAAAAAAAACTGCTGGAAATCTTCTTTATCCATTGCTGCAGCCTCATCCGCCGCCGCCGCCGCAGCCTTACCAAATCCGTTCTTCGACACCATGGATGCGCCGTTATTTGGCGCATCCCCACAATCGCAACTTCAACAACAGTCGGCATTCTCCACCACATCAGCTCTCGGCGATACCGCTTATATGCCCCAGGGAGCGCCAGCCTCGCAACAGTTCTTTATGAATACAACAGCCGCGGTGGCGCCGGCGCCACAACAATTCCCTCCAGGTGAAGAGAAATGTCTATTGTACATGTATACTTAATGCCCGTACATACATACATATGTACATGTGAAATGAACATTCAATTAAATAAGAGAGCAATTGTGACCCGTTGCAGTGTCTTTTCCTTCCATGTTCACAGTTGTTTGCTTACCTTCTGCATAAATATGTATTTATTCGTATTTGTATAGTTTGTACGTATGTATGTATGTACATATATGTGTGTGTGCGCGTCGTTTTTAATACAGTTTACGCTTTCTGTGCTCGCTTTCCGAGATTACCTTGCATTGCAGTACATTGTTACACCAAATTGTCACTTAAAGACTTTTTAATACCAACAACAATAACAACAATAGAAGTAATATACCATAAAGCCAAAGCATTGCAGTGAAAAGATTCTGCCGTTCACTCACTCGCTAATTTTTCTCCTAGTTGTTATTGTTGTTCTCATTCTTGCAAATGTTACCTCTTACTGTTTGTATGTAATATTCCACTGTCTGATACATGCACACCCATACACGCAAACACGCCGCCGTCGCTCTGCTTCATTTAACTACACTATTCCCCTCCACGTCAGCTCATTGCAATGCTTTTCGTAAATCCACCTGCTTCCTTGCCGTGCTTTGTTGCTTTTTACGAGTACGCATACACGTGTTTTTCATTGTGTACTCTATCGGCGTGTCAATTTTCCGTTTGTTCGCTTGTCAATCAATGTCAATGCAAAATCACACAAGCCAGAAAGCCAGCGACACACAGCCCTGCAGCCGCAGATCTACTGATACGGCATCTGAAACCAATGTGAAGTGGCCAGATGTGGTCAGATGCAGGCATTGGTTTTTCTTCTTGTTGTTTTTCTATAGTTCTTACTGATTGGCTTATTGTTGTTTTTAGTATCGTACATTTGCTTTCGTCCTTTTTTTAAGTTTATGTATTTAATTGCGAGGTAGCTGCTTTGGTTTCTTACTTTTGTTAGTTTTTTATGTTTAATTTGGCTTTAGAAAATGTACTTTTCAAAATATTGAATTTGTTGGCGTGTGCCAGTGTGAACGTGTCATAGTTGTAAGATTTATTTTTAATACTACTTTTTTGTGTTAAATCAAACAATCGTTGGCTTATTTAAATCTGTATTTAGTTGAATTAAGTTTATATCTAAAAACATATTGTATAATATATTTTAAAATTTATCTACATTTAAAATTAGTAAAGTATCAGCCATGGATATACTGTTACTATTGTTTAACAATCATGAAAAATTAGTGATTTTTCTTGAAATTGCGCTAGCACCATGCATTAGGATTGCCGTGAAATGTTGCTAGCAACATTTTTTGTCAAATGAGAAGAAACGTCAAATTTATGAGTATCGCCTGTGTATCGTGTACGAGTAATTGTCAAATTTTGGTAAGAAAAGTGTTTTTAAACAAATTAATACACATTAATATTGGCACAAAAAATATAAAGAAGATTAATTACACTCGTTGCGAGGACGTTTCGCTTAAAACTGCCATATCTTTGGAGTATTCGAACTCAGGCACTTTACTTGCAAAGGAACCGTCAGTTTTCGCTCAATTGGCATGTGCATTTTAAATAGGTGTATAAAAATGTTGCTGGCATCATGTTGCTAGCATGTTGCGCGGTGTTTTCTCGGAGTGAACTGAGAACTAATTTACCGTGATATAAGTACCCACATACAAAATTTCACGGCAATGCAATTTGTATAGATTTTGACAACCATGTGAAGCGCGAATATAGTACTATGCTTAAAGCTTGGACTTTGATGTTTAGGATGCAAACTATAGTTCCGACTTACACAGGTAAACATTTGGAAGGGAAACATTTGTTCGTGGGAGAAGAGGGAGGGGTTTTTGTTTACCGTATTGGAAACACGCTTTATGCTTCTTATTCGTATTGTCAAACTTTAAGAAGTAGAAAGGAAAAAAAGGAAAAAAGGAAAAAAGAAAAAAAGAAAAAAAGGAAAAAAAGGAAAAAAAGAAAAAAGAAAAAAAGGAAAAAAAGAAAAAAAGAAAAAAAAGAAAAAAAGAAAAAAAAGAAAAAAAGAAAAAAAAGAAAAAAAGAAAAAAAAGAAAAAAAGAAAAAAGGGGGAAAAGAAAAGAAAAAGACAAAAATGATAAAAAGGAAACTAAAAGATAAAAAAGGAAAAAAGAAAAGTAAGAAAAAAATAAAAGGAAGGAAAGAAGGAAAAAAGAAAACATGAAGAAAAGAAACCAATTTTACCCGTAAGAGCGCGAATGAAGCATCATGAGTGTTGTCCCTTCCAGGTGCCGCACTGTGTAAATCGGGACATGCAAAAAAAATTAAAAAAAAAATATCACTGAACGATTTTCACTTACTCTTAGTTTAAGAGTTCGGTATATTTCCATTTCACATCCTTAGTTTGCCTGAAATAGATTCACTTTATGTTTTGTCTGGCTTTTTTAGTTCAATATTTCTTATGATTTTTATGCCATTTAATTTAAAAAAATAGTTTATAACTTTTAATATTATCTTATTATTATTTATTTTTATACTATTATTACGTTTTTTTATTATTACTTGTATTATAATTTAATATTCTTTATTATATTTATTTTAAAAAAATATTAGTTGTTGTTATGTTCGTACAAAGTGGCGCAAAATTAATCATCCAATTTTGTTTTCGGATAAGTTTTTTAACTACAAAAAAAAATTAGGGTTTAAGTGTTGGACATCTTTATTTTGACCTCTACGCACGCCGTTGCTTGTCTGTTTGTTACGGCAGCTGTCTAGTTTACAGGAGTCAAATATGACATACGACGCCATTTGCAGAAACTGTGAATCTTCCGATAGGGTGATTAATTTTGCGCCACCTTGTCTACATACTACAACCTTGTTATTACTTCAAAAATTATTCTAAAACTTAACTCAAACGCATATTAACTGGTAAATTTTTTGTAAATTAAACTACTCTAAAAGCTTCAAAGCTTTTTTGGTTCAGGGATATACTATCTACAATATAAAATAATATAAGTTTAACTGCTTTTGGAGTTCTTTGTATATGGATGTATGTTTGTACATTATCTTGTATGTGAAATTTTGCATGTTTGGTCTCATTTTTAGTAACTAAAAACTCTCGCTCAGTAACTACAACTCTCAGCAAAAGTCGCAAACTATCATTTCATAATACACTAGACACACACACGCATGCACAATACCGTTTACACGGCGAGCTACAATAATATTTTACTTATATATTCATAGCTATGTATGTCTTTGTCCTGCACACCATACTCCACTCCACAAACAACTTACATACACACATATGTATGCACATGTATAAATAATCCAATGAATTTAACATATTTTTTTTACATTTTTTGTTTCATTTGATTTGTACAAATGTTTTGTTTTTTATTTCTCTGTAATTATCGCTCACCTCGTTTTCTTGTACTTCTCTCTCACCAAATGAAAAAAAGTCAAAATTTTTAAAAATATATATGTATACATAGTATGTATATTTAACACAAAAATCGTCATAATTATTTATTTTGTAAATGTATTTTTTCTCTTTCTCTTTTTTGTGTTTATCTTTTTTATGTAAATTCACAAAACATATTTTGTATCATAATTACGGCAAAAAAAAATATTAAAAAAAATATATAAAATAAAAATGGAAAAATGGTGGCACATACTAAAATATTTCAAAAAAAAAAAAAATTATTTAATTACAACAACAATCAAACATTGGTAAACACATTAAAAACTGGCAACTTCGTGTGTTCTTCATGCTGCAAAATATCGAATAAAAAATCGTGCAAACATTGTAAAAAAATCAATAAAAATTAATTAAACATTTTGGTGTGGTGTGGTGCACAAAAACCAAACTAACTTTACAAAATATTGCTTTTTTATGTAAAAAATAAAAAAAATGTTTACAAACATCATCTGAAAAACCCATTTTCTGTGTTCGGGGTTCATTACATATAAAAACTATGGTTCTTAAAAACACACATACACATATTCTGGGTTCCCTCATTGTAAACGTTCTCATGCAACAACAAAAAATAAAAAAATTATAATAAATAAACTACTATAAATGAAAAACCATCAAATGGAATCTGGTGAATTTTGCACTTTTGTCCTCTAAAACGTACACCACTGACTAATCAACCAACTTCTTATATAAAATCAAATTTGTAATTAACAAAAAATATAACCAAATCGCAAATCGCAATCGCAAATTTGAAAATAAAAGGCTTTGATGCTCTGGGTGATGTACTCAAGCCAGGCATCACATCCACACATCCAGCCGCAGCCAATCAAACGAATATTGTCACTGCAGGTGCTCTGGGTCTGGCCGGCAGTCAGCAACAGCAATTACTCAACCAACAGCAGCAACAACAACTCCAACAACAACAGCAAACACAACCTGCTAGTACTGGCAAAATACTCACCGGCGATTTGGATAGCTCACTTATGTCACTTGTAGATAATCTGAATATAAATAAATCGAGCAGTGCAAAGTGAGTAGTAAAAACCGAAAAAAAAATTAACAAAAATCATAAACAAATAATTAGTGAATGTAACTAAGAGACTGAAAGAAAAATTTTTGAAAACCTAAAGTTGACGTACAAATAAACAGCAAAACGTTTAAATTTTAACAGAACATGAACAGTTTCTCATCAAAATGTAGTAGCACAAATCAGTGTAAAGCAAATCCAAAAGTCAAAAGTAAAAAAAAATCATATATGTATATGATTTTCGAACACTTATTGAATTTGAAAATGCCAGATATGCACGCCTGAACTCAAGGCGCATCTATTAAAGGTGGTGTTGGTAGATCAGCCGATTTGTTTCTTTTCTTTCGCCGTGTCCATGAAGCTGTCAGCTCAGACTGAAACAAGGCGAATTCATTATTTATTTTCTAGCTTCCCAATACTTTGCTTTGACAATCAAACATACAGAGCATTGTTGTTGGTCTATTGCCACCACCTTTAATGGATGCGCCTTGCCTAAACTCATTGTATGAATATAAAAATACAAAGTGTTTTAATCTGCAAATGTTTTAAATGATATGCTAGTTAAGGACTTCCGATCCTCTCTTCACTTAAAAAAAATAAATGAATAGGCTAGCCGCTCAAAAGAAAACACAAGTTTTTAAGTATCCATTCTTAAACTTTATTTAGAATTGTGGTCTTAAACCTAATTTCCAGCAAACCGTCCCTATCGTTGTGACCGTTGCTTGCTTGAAATTTGAAAAGGTCGAGCCAAGGAACACCAGGAGATTTGGTGGCTCCTAAAACACTCAGGCTAAAAGGCCCATTGTATTTAAAACTCTGGAAAGGGGGTGGATAGTCAAGGAGGGAAGGAGAAAAGTATCAGAGAAAGAGATTGGAAAGAATATAGACAGAGACAGAGATAGTTAGTCCTGTGAGAACTTTCCAGATTCTTTGGCAAATCTGTAAATATCCTCCAGTTTTAGAGAACGAATATTACTCATTTTCATGACATCGGAACCCAAAACTCGTAGCCGTGCTCTAACAAAGGCAGGACACCCACAGAGAAAGTGCTCAGTGCTATCCATCTCCTCCAAGCAAGGCAAGCACATCGGGTCCTCAATGCTTCCAATGGTGGTCATATGCTGACCGCATGGGTTGTGTCGTGTAATAATACCGGCTGATGAATTTTGCTACATCAAGAAACTCAAATAACTTTTTTTTTAGTGTATGGAATTCATTTATTTATTTTTTTCAAGTTGAAGGTCATTAAATTTTATTAAATGTAGCTTAACTAGTTTTAAAAATAATTGAATTTAAATGCCCCCCATGCTCGTTGACACAAGTGCGGCATCTTAGTAAAAAGTTGTCCATTGCTGCTTTGAGAGTTGCGACAGGAATAGCCGCAATTGTTGCCCGAATGGATTGTTTTAGTTCATCCAAATTTGTTGGCTTTGTTTTATAAACTTCTTGTTTACATAAACCCCACAAGAAAAAGTCAGGTGCAGTAAGGCCAGGCGACCTGGGGGACCAACGAAATTCGGAGTTTCTTGAAATCAGTTTATTGGGAAATTTTCGTCGCAACTCTGTCATAACAGTCTGGGCTATGTGAGACGTTGCCCCCTCTTGTTGAAACCACACAGAGTTGAAAGGAATTCTCTTTCGGCGTAGTTCTGGATAGAAAAATTCTTTCAGCATTTTCAAATAACTGTCTCCAGTAACCGTAACGGTGTGACCATTTTCTTCAAAAAAATAAGGCCCGACAATACAGCGTGAAGAAACCGCACACCACACTGTCACGCGAAGAGGATGCAATTCCGTCTCGTGGAGTATCTGTGGGTTAGAAGTACTCCATATTCGACAATTTTGTTTGTTCACATTGCCGTTTAAATCGAAATGGGCCTCATCAGACATGAAAAGGCAGTTTAACATGTTTTGGTCTTCTTCTACAATTTGCAGGATCTTCTGGCAAAATTCCAAGCGAATCGGCAAGTCTGCTGCATTCAGTTTGTTAACCATTTGAATTTTGTAGGGAAATAAGTCTAAATCTTTGTGCATTATTGTTTGCAAAGACTGTCGGCTGACACCAAGTTGAGCAAATAAGCTTCTTGTTGAAACCCTTGGATTGCTTTGTATAGCTGCAGCTACAGCAAAATTATTCACCAGTCTCATTATGGTCCATCTGCTCGGGGGATCGCCGCCAAACATCCGCCTGTACTCTCTCTGTACCAAAACTACGGACTCCAGTGCGTGATAGCGGCGGACTATCCAAATTCTTGTTTGCGTGTCCCAGTTATCCATTTTAATAAATTTTAAAGATCAATCTGCAAATTAAAACAAAAATGGAACAGATAACTTAAAAAGAAAAAAAGTTATTCAATTTTTTTTTGGTAGCGGCTTTCATCAGCCACCCTGTAGAAAGTTTTCTGTTCGGACTTGTCACAAAACACTTTGCAGTTCTGCAGCGTTCTAGACCAGACCATCGCTCTTTATGTAGATTGCATACATAATCGCTGATCCAATTCATGATTCTTGCGAAACTGATTCCGATTATTGGCTCTGGCCCTTGTGGGGTAACCGCTGATCCACGGTTGGCCAATTCATCGGCAATTTCGTTTCCTTGACCACCGGAGTGTTCTTGAACCCATATAAGTACAAGCCTGTTTTGTCTTGCGACAGAATTAAGCTTCTTCTTACATTCGATACTTGCTTGCTTGCCATCTTCGTTCGCCGGCAGTAGCGCAGTTCCTGCATAACTTGTTTACAACCTGTTGTCTAAGATCGGCTTTGGTCTTGACTTCCCATGGGTGCTTTATAGAAGACATTTCCCGTTGCATTATGTGATGAAATTATATGTCTCCCGTTACGTGGGAGCGTCGTAGCAAAGACTTACATACTGCTTGCTGTCAGATCTAGTTTTCTTTAGGCGCTAAGTTATAATATGCCTGTAGGGTAATCTACTCCTAGCAAAAAGCTGCGCTACTTGTGAATTTAGAATCAGAACTACTTCGAGCTGCTTCTCTTTTTTGTAGCAGCAGTTTATAAATTTTTCTCGACATTGTCTTCGATTTTAATTTTCCGCTGGTCCAACACTTTTTCGATATTCTGAAACTATAAAGATTTAGTTCAAGAGATCAGATCAGCACGCTCTGAATCACTTTACGAAGCAAAGTTTAAGTCGGCAAATTATCTCTCACAAGTTATTAAGCTCGCATTCGGGAGGTCCAGCTTTGCAGTTTATTATTTTTGTTATTTTTTTCTACATAACATTACTCAAATTTAATAAATTGATTTTTTTATAAAAATAGTTCTTCAATTCAATACGCAAACTCAGGCAGTAGCTCATATTTATTGTATTCAAAAAACCACCGTCATCGCCTTTTCCGACAACTTGAATCAGCAATTGAGATCCAAAGATGATAGATTTACCAGGTTCGTCTAATAACTATGGTGAAAAAGAAAATTGTGAGGGGAACTTCGGATGCTACGTCTCAGAAGTAGTTGGCAGCCGAATTTTACCTGCTCATTTTACGCATCGTAGTTCAGATGACAACGAAGTGACTTTGTGCCGATTTTTTTCGTATATCACTAGTACAATCTCAGTTTTTTCGTAAATGAACCGATTCGTAACCCCGGCTACGTAAGAGCATCTGCTGATTTTGTCAAATTCGCTGAGAGCCGGATTACGGCCTCACTTTCTCAATTCTTTTCTCCATGATTCAGATCATATCTATGTTAACTCCCGGATGCACGCTCTTATGCAAGTATGATAGATTACCAGGTTTGGCCTGCAGCTATGGTAAAAAACGAAATTGAGTAAGTAACTTCGGTTGCCACGTCACCGGGGACTCAGCAGCAGAATTCTACCTGCCCATTCTACACGTAATCATACGACTTTATTTTTCACAATTAACTGACACTGCCACACTTGGGAGCTGATGTCGCTGCACGCGACATGAGAAGTTCGAAATTGGCTAAACATTGCAGCACTGTTGCTAAGCCAGAGATTTGTTTCATTAGTTAGTTTTTTCCTTCAGGAGCGAAAATTGTGTGGTGTATGTAACCTGAAGAGGCGTAGACCGGGCTTCACCTCAAATTTTTTATGCGAGTTTATGCGACGTCCTTCAATACTACACCACCTTCGAATAGTAGATACCTGGTGTGTATATTAGGTAACTACTAGGTAATCTTTTATTTTTCAAAAAAAGAAGCTCTATGCGAATAAATTACTGATAAAATAGCTTAGAAAGACTAGGAGACCCGACAAAAATCAACTGGCTTTGATATGTTGCCTATTTGAACCAGGTAGCGGAATTGACCGGGATTGTTCCCATTATAGGCTCTTTCTATTGACCAATTCTGATTCCAAGTATACCTGTTAGAACTACTTTTCATATCAATTAAAGGAATCTAGCATTCGTCACAGCCGTCGCCAATGAACTTGTTTGAAATACTTAGTCCTGCCATAAGTTCTGGTATAAGTGAAGTCAATTATTTCAATTTCATTCGAAATGGTCACCATTTGCTTTTACACAACCATTCAAACGATTAGGCCATTCAGCCATTGCAGCACGCACGGTTTTCATGGATACTGACGCCACTGCTCGAACCAAAGGTTATTTGAAACTCTCCAAATTTCTGTAAGGCCTTCGATAGGCCATTTTCTTCAATTCTGACCATAAACTGCAGTCCAATGGATTCAGATCTGGACTTCCTAAATACATGAAACAAATTGCGGCTATGAACCCAGGAATATCGTGGTTTAGCCACTGTATTTTTTGCTCTATGGGCTTAAGCGGAATCTTGCTGGAAGATAAGCAAGCAACGCTCTCCATTGAAGAAAGTACTGCTTAACTGCTTCGCCACGTCTTCTAAGATATCCTCATGGTACACTTTTACTCTGAACCTCTTTATCGCAGAAATAAAGAGATGTGACGATTTTACAAGACACTCCCCAGCAATCCATTACAGGGGCTGTATTGTGGCCACGCTGAATCCTTGGGATAACATTTTTTTTGTCTTGAGATGTTTTATCATAGATTTAGTCGTTTTGATTATTAAAAACTTCTTCAGCAGTGGACATTTTCTCAACTGTGAAAATAATATTTTCATGGCCGTTGACCGCGTGCCACCGAAGAAGCTGCTTGCATCTATTGATTAAAATTTTATTCAAGCGCGTTGTCAGAGCATGACAAGTGGGACGCCGGAAGGCTTTCTTGCGGAAATCATCTCTAACTAGTCTTGATATGGATCTGGTCGATACATACATTTCGCAGGACATGATTTTCTGCTTTCTAGGGGGACTTCTGCGAATTCTTTCTCGAGCAGCTTTTATGGCTGCACTGGTTCGAACCACGCGAGGACGACCGCTTCGTTTTCTATCTGTCACTTCAGAATTTGAGAAAAGCGATTGATTGTGTGGTAAACAAACATTCTCGAAATATTATTATGAGTTTTTCAGCAATTCGTATTTTGTAAATTTGCCACTAAACTGAGTATAATTTATGAGTAGGCTAAAAAAAATAACGGAACTTTTTTCGGCGAATTTGTTCTCGCCGTATGCATTGTAAAATTTGTCATAGAATTTATGGCAAGACTAAGTATATTGGCCACCGTAGCCGAATGCGTTGGGGCGTGACTAACATTCGAAAGGGCGTAAGTTCGAATCTTCCGTGCACGAGACACAAAAATGATAGAAAATCTTTTTTCTAATAGAGGTCGTCCCTCCCTCGGCAGTTAATGGCAAACCTTCAAGTGTATTTCTGCCATGAAAAGCTCCTCATAACAAAATATCTGCCGTTCGGAGTCGGCTTAAAACTGTAGGTCCCTCCATTTGTGGAACAACATCAATACGCACGCCAGAAATAGTAGGAGGAGCTCGGCCAAACAACCAAAAAAGGTGTAATGTATGATTTTCGCTCGTACCCGGCATTATTGCAAACACTTTTTTTATTGATGCGATGTAATCAACAGTAGAATCACTTCTAACTACCTGACCCATCAACTTAGTTCGGTTCAGCAGCAACCAAAAATATATATGAAAAAAAAAATGGTATACCGTTAAGTTTCTGGTCTTTGTTTATGTTTCTTCGAGTTGTGAAAACAATTTTGATGCATTGCAAAATATGACGAATTTTTGTTTGCGTTGTTGTTTTTGCATATTGCGCATATTCAGATAACTATTTATTAGGCCGGGTCGATTTGTGGGGAGGCAAAAAAATCCCCCATTGCTCTGTGAAAATCATATTCTAGGGATCAAAATAAGAAACTTTGCCGAAGGAACCATACCTCTAAAACGAATTCTGATGTCCCCCAATTTGGGTCGAACTTTTTAGTTTCTTTTCTCATGTAAAGGCCAAAAATGGTGATATTTTGAAATCATTGTATGGGGAACCCCCCAGGGGAGTTCCATGGGGTGTGCCACTGGCATGGGTGGATCGGCCGTCCAAAGTTAGTGGGGGTCGGCCATACATTTCGACTCGATTGGAGCACTCTAAATGGGT
The DNA here is from genome assembly GCF_028408465.1 of Anastrepha ludens. Lineage (NCBI taxonomy): Eukaryota > Metazoa > Arthropoda > Insecta > Diptera > Tephritidae > Anastrepha > Anastrepha ludens. Next base: position 24,937,476 of record NC_071498.1, on the reverse strand, counting down.
CAAAGTGGGATTTTTCGTTCGACCCAAATTGGGGGACATCAGAATTCGTTTTAGAGGTATGGTTCCTTCGGCAAAGTTTCTAATTTTGATCCTTAGAATACGATTTTCACAGAGCAATGAGCGATTTTTAAATCGACCCGCCCTACTATTTATGTTTGGAGGAGGCGTTCGAAAAATGTTTTGCTATAAAAAAGGAATTCAATTATAGTCCGGGAGCCAGGGCTCATTTTGACCTCATCATTTCATGCCGACTGATTTTAATACTGAAGGCAGTCTGCCATCCAATGGATGATGAAACCAACCGTCACCTGGTCCACTAGCGGTGGGTACGTATGTACGTGGGTTGCCGCGAAACGTGTCGAAAAAAAATTTGAACAAATCATTTTATACCGGCTGAAATTTGTTTCATGTATTTTTGACATTTAGTAGAATAAAAAAAAAAATAGTCAGCTGCGCGGTAGAGGGGGGAAAACACGTCAGCTGAACAGGCGAACTTGTAAAATAAATTAAAAAGTAAAACTACTTATGCCAATTGAAATTTTTTTATATTACATATTTTGGACACATATGAAAATATAATAATGATGGTCAGCTGCGTTTATAGCGGTGGGAAGAACGTCAGCCGAAGCAAGAATGTATCATCGAGTTCAGCTGACGTATTTTCTCCCTTCTACTAAATGTCAAAAATACATGAAACAAATTTCAGCCGGTATAAAATGAGTTGGTAGAAATTTTTTTCGACACGTTTCGTACCCTCCCACAATCACACCCACCGCGGGTGCGCCAGCTGACGTTCACTTTCGTTATTCATGAAAGCTAAATCACAAGTATGTATAATCAAGAATTTAACGGTATAAAAACGTAGTCCAAAATCGACCTCTGGCTCCCGGACTATCGACACCACTAAGAAAATAATGACACTGTACAATAGTAAATTGTGCCTCATAGGCATACTGTACTTTGAAGGCGGTGCAATAAATTTGCATGAATAATAAATATTTGGTGTTTCATCAATCAACGCTCGCTACTTTTTTGAGAGATTGCACAACTTTGGCATTTCTGGCATTTTCAGAAGCAGCAACAAATTAATATAAATTAAAAGAACAAAAAAAAAAAAACCAGGCACATTTGTAGTTTACACTCATACACACACACACACATCAACTGAAACAAACACCACTACACGACCAACACAATTTAATTCATAATATCAAAATGCCATATACCATATTTACTTACTACCGTATAGACCCGTGCAATGGAACTCGCCGAAAAATACAGCGAAACCCGGTGCTAATTGGACACCTCAACCAATGGCGGCTACAACTGGTGCTGGCTATCGTCCAATGGTGAGTCTCAATCGCTTCTACTACAGTACTAAAAAGCAAAAAAAATCTTTTATTTCACGTTTAGCTCAGATAAAACAGTACTACTACTACTCTACTACTACAACCACTACTACTACTACTACTCCTACTACTATTTGTACAATTCGTACTACAAATATACATACGATACCAATTTGTATATTATGTATTTATCAAACTACTTATAAATATACCTACCAATCCAAAAGCAAATATTTGTCAATAAAAAACTCCAAAAAGTATACTACAAAAAAACGACAAGTTTCAAAAACGAACAAAATTGTGCCAAACTAAATATTTGTTGTAATGCCAAACAACATATAAACTTCAGCAATATATACTTATACATATATACGAAATGTATAAGAACAACCAAAATTAAGAAAAAAAATTTTTTTTTTTATTTTAGTTTTTATTTACACAATATATTTGCTTATATTTTCGTATATTTTTCCAGTACTCCTACTTATTGTTCAACACCTTTTTTTTCTAAACTAGACTACTTTTCCATTTTTCGAATACTTTTTTTCTCTCCTTTTTTCGCTGTTCTACAGAAAATTTGTTTTGAATAGTTCAAATTAATTTATAAGTATTTTCGATAATTTCACTTAAATGTCGTAAATCGCATAGTGCATTTTCACTGATTTTCATTTAAATATTTATTAGTTCATTCTTTTTTATTTTGTATTCAAAAATACACTACTTACATATAGCCAAAAACTTTACTAAACATTTTAGTTTAAAATCGAGGCGAAATTCGTAAGGCAACCTAAATTTCGTATTAGTTTTTGTAAAAGTAGGTAAGTTGTTGATAGATATTTTTGGGTTTCAAAAGATTTGCAATTAATTATTAGGCAATTCTTAGTGGCCTTAGCCTTTATTGATAGTCTAATCTAATGAGTACTACAATCCCTAGGTAGATCTAAAGTAGAGATACACCCGAGGGGACTAACAAAAGTTCGCTAAATTGAATTGAAAAAAAAGGATACAGTTTTTGTGTTTTTAGTTTTTATGTTTAATCTTCATTGTCTTCTCCACATAACCACCATTAATTTCAGTAAATTTTTTGAAACTGTAAATCCTGTAACTGTGCTCAAAATCGCGTTTGTGCAGCTTCTTAAGTTCAGCGGTTATTATCGCTTCATAGCAACCAAAGAATTTTCCTTTATAATTACAAAAAAAATTTTGGGAAATAAACAGAAACAACTCCTGGCAAGATCCGCAGAATATGGCGATGTACGAATTTCTTCAATGCCAGAAAGCGCAAAGAAGTTACTTGTCCATTCAGCAGTGGGTGTTGGCGCATTAACGGAAAGAAGTAGCGGCGCAATTCCTTGTTTTTCCTATTCTCAAGTAATTTTTTTAACGCGTTTGGTAAGCAGTTTTCAGCATATCATTTGGCAGTTAGTGTCTGAGAAAAACAACAACAACAACGGCATAGCAACTACATACAAGTTTTGCTTTGGTGAAGTAAACCGAGATCATCACTTTTGTTCTTGACTTTTGCTGCCTGACTTTCAGAGGTGGATTTGTTACTTTCGGGCTTCATACCATGAAGCACTGTTTGGTTTCCGGGTCATACCTAAAAAACAAAACAAGCTTCATCACCTGTTACGGCCACATTAAAGTTGCTAGACTCTCCGTTTTCGATTTTTCTTAAAAAATATTGTGCGAAATTTACTCGTGCTTCTTTTTGACGCTCATTCAAAACCCACTCCTGGAACCCATCAAGCAGATTTCTTTATGTATTGCAAATTATTATGCAGTATACGCATACTGGGGGTGGGTCTCTGGAAATTTTTCGCTGCACAAGGGCCACATTTATCTCGTCAGTCGACGATTTGGGCGGTCTTTCTCGAGGCTCATCCTCCACAGAAAAATGTCCAGTCTGGAATCTTACAAACAGTCTTAATAAATGGAATGCCCATTTTACATGCATTTTGGAACTCATTGAAAATTTCCACAGGCTTAAGTTGACGTCGAAAACCGCAAAATGTTCAGTAACGAATTTTCTTGCTGCGTCGCTGGCGGAATTTCCATTATTTTACGTTTTCTCGTTTCCATTTTAACCGTTTTTTCTAAATATTTAAATGAAACGTCGTAAGACTCTAACAAACCTAATGACATTTTAAAATTTTCCAAAGAAAAAAAAAGAAATGCATCGACTTACCGAACTTTTGTTAGACCCCGCGTAAATCGCTGAATTTCGAAGAAGAAAATCCTTAAAATGACAAGAAATTTGCTTGGATAATGGCAATTAGCCCAACTAAACTGTATCTACATTTTATTGTGGTACGAGGGTGACTATTTACATCGTAAGTCCAAAGAAGTCTAAGCGCTGTTGGAGGCTAGCTGACATTTCTAATGCAAAGTTCGTCACTTTTGATACTCATTCAGAAAATTTTGTCATTTGAACGTGAAGAAATTAACTTTCGAGTGTTTTCGTGCGACGACTTTGTTAATTTCCGATGTGAATAATAAAGTTAAGGTTGCATTGCATTGATAAAGTTAGTTCCACTTTTTGTTGTGAGAGCATAAAACATTTTCCAACATTTTTTGAAATTCTGTTAATTTAAGGGGACCGTCCAGATGATGCGCTAAAAAAAAGCTATTTTTCGGATTTATTTTTGAGTATGTAATGAAAGATACAGATATAGATATTGTTAGATATAATAAATAAAGTCTTAAATTGTGTAACACAATTTTTTTTTATTCATTTTATGTATTAATGTACAAAATGGTGGCCGCGCGTAAACGCCTTAAAATCGAAGTGCAAAACGGTGCCAAGCAGATCTCGGGAACGGCTAATCTGAAACACAAAAATCAAAATGGGTTAGATTCAGTATAACAAATACTAGTTAATGCACCTATAAAAATCAATATTTATCGAAAAATATCAAAATGGCGCAGAAAAGTTGAAAAAAATGCACTTTTTTTCGCTGTTTTTTTTTTAAATAAACACTTAGTAACAATGCAAAATTTTTATATTTAGTATGTGTAGATTATGTGGTTTAAATTTCAGAAGAATCGGTCTAACAGTTTTTGTAAACTCCTTGGTAAAGTTTTTAAAACGTTGTTTTGAGAAAAACGCGTTTAAAGTTTTTTTAATATAAAATTGAAAAAAATCTTACCTCGACTCAAATAAAAAATATATTTACACTGCTCCGAACTCTCTGAAATTTAAACACAATATTTCTACATACATATACTTTCGAAAAATGTAAAAAAAAAAAAAAATTGATTTTTTGAAAGTGCTAAACTAGACGGTCCCCTTAAATTCATGTCGTTCCGCTAATATAGAAGATGAAGCTTAGTTAGCCAATAATAATTGATAAGCCAAAAAACCGTGTTTGCATATCATCAATAATAGCGGCTCGTCTTCCTTATCAGTGTAGCGTATTTTAAGCTGAAATTCTAGCCATGCATGAGACAGCTGTCTGGTTAGGCTAAAATGTGATTAACTTTAGGAAATCTATATTTATTCTGATAGCCAAACGGCGATTAAATCTCTTGGTATGGTTCAAGGGAATTGTAAGGCAGACAAATTAGCTCGCCTCCCTCTTTATATGGAGATTGTAGGTTTATCTCTTTCAACCTACCTGAACTTCGTATTAAAAGCAGCACTGGTACTTCAGCCAACATGAGATGGGTTGATAGTCTACATGTCGCTACAAAAATAATTTGGCTAAAATGGGACGTTAGGCGCTACGTAATCGGTCAAGGAAAAACGTCTCCATGTTAGTTAGTTGCTTTGATCACAGGCCACTGTCTCCTAGGTCGACATGCTGAAAGATTGAATGTACCGTATTTCAACTATTACAGAAGCTGTAAGAATGAGGAGAAGAACGCGTCTACCAGACATTTTATTTGTCACTTTCCTCGTGGTATGCCAGTAGGTTTAGATACTTTGTCTCTTCGTGCTTGAATGATACTAACGGTTGTAGGGATATAAGTGTCAGCCAGGTCAATGAGTTTGCACTTAAGTTGAAGTAGTTTTCGATAGGCTATACTGGTATACCTTGAGGCTTTTGTTTGCATAACTTGCCATATTTTTACGTCTCATGTCTTGCAGGTCAGTGGAAGTTAAATGGGGAATTCCTATAAAATCTCTAAAATTATAAAAATGTCTATGTCGTTGTAAAGCTCATACTGCTAATTGTTTTATCGCCTACGATACTCGCCCTCGCCAACGTGCAAAGGTCCAAAAATCTCCCGCAGAATGTTTCTCCAAAACACTCCAGGGGACTCCGCATCGGGTATTGAGAGCCTCAATTGCCCAGCTAGTCCAAAGTAGCACTTGTTGGCAAGAGAGATTCCCCCATTGGATTTCAAGGCTTCCCACTGTTAAGCGCACTTAATAGGGACCCTCGTAAATTTCGAAAATATTGTTATAAATGTGTTGGCAAGTTAAGTAAGGCCAACTGCGTATATTATTTTTGATGTTTCATGCGCTCGAAAAGTTGAATTTGAAAAATTTTCGGATAATATGCCAAGCGCAGGCGTACTCAGCTATGGCGCTCAACGGATGCTAAGATTTAATTTTTTTTATTAATATGTTTTTTGTTTTTTGTGTTGTAATTCACTACATGCTGCCATACTAAAGTTTTTGTGTGAAAATTTTATATATTTTTTTTTGTAATTTCCCCATTGCTACTTTTTTACGAAAGAAAAGGCGTTTTGGAATCATTTTGTACACATAATCAAGTGCAGTAAGCTAAAGCAACAACAACAATTGCACAACTTTTCTCTGATACTTCAACTCGTACTTCGCACTGCGACCACGACCACGTCACTCACAACCATACATACAAAAATACGAAAATTCATACACTATCGTCCATTTACAGTGTAAAACCACAACCTAGGACACAAACCCAAATTAGCTGAAGGAACAAATTTTCGCTAATTGCTTTTTAAACTCTGCGCTGCTTCTTACTGCTCTTCTCTTACTTATTTACAACTTTTGAAGATTTACAATTTTTTTACGATTGTCTTTTGTTTTTAATTTAAGCTATTTTCTAATTTTAATTATTATTAATTTATTATTTTTTCTCTTTTTTATCTTTTCTTTACATATATATTCTATTTGTTCACTCATTCGATGCGTTCATTCGTTTAACTACATACACACGAATATATTCACGTTATCGTGCAACTCTATATCACGACAAAAAACATACATACATACATATGTACATGCAATAACAAATAATACGAAATTCATAACAATCAATTTAATGTACCCCTGTTATTTCTAAAATACCGATTCGGAATTACAAAAATACAAAAAAAAAAAAAACAAATACAAACAATGAACATTACTTTTTATTCTACGCCCTTAATTTTGCTCTGCTCACTACATTCACTGCTAATTAATAAATGAAAATTAACTGAATTAAATAAATAAATTAAAATCAAACAAATTCCATTTACCATTCATTGCCGATTTTTGATTCTCGTGCGATTTTCACGAATTCTCGAAACGAATGAATCTCTGTGTGTGTGTATGTACTGCCTTGTTTATTCGTACCACCACTACTACTACTACTACTACCACAACCACCACCACTACCACCACTACTACTACTACTACTACTACTGTGTTATCTTAGGCACATGGCATGACAGTAAGTCCTGCGCCAATCACAATCCAAAACCATCCGTATATACACGCTAGTTATCCTGTTATACCAAATTATATGCAGGTAAGCTGTCTCTTATGTTTTTTATTTTTCAATTATTTTGATTAATTTTATATTTTTATTTTTAATTTTGATTTATTTTTTATTTTTGACAACTTATTTGTTAATTTTGTTGGTTTTTTACCCATTTGCGTTATTTTGCTTAGTTTACCTTACCCCTTATATCGGATTGATTTAACCTCCTATGCGCTGGCTACTTATTTATGCGTAAATAACTATTAGTTTTGTTGATAGTCAGGTTGTTTGACCCTAATGTTGGCTCATACTCATTTTGAAAGCATGTTTTCCCACCTAACCCTAACCGCTGCTATGCATCTCTGTATATTTTCATGACCCTAACAAACTTCATGAGTTTTGAACAAAAAACAAAAAAAAAACCTTTCCTTTTGTTGTAGACTTACATATAATCGAATCTATTATAGTTTATAACCTCATTTCTGAATCATTAGTTTTGTTAACCTGAGTAAGGCTTCTGCCTCTTCCTCTTCCACTCTTCTGAAGCCAGTTATGAAAGGAGAATGTGCTTACTATTATGGGATTTTCGATAAATCGTAGGTTTTCGTAAAACGTTTTTGAAACATTTTACTACGTTTTTAAACAATTTACTACTTTTGTTTTAAATATAATATTTTGTTTTTAAATTTAGTACTTTTTTAAATTTACTACTATTTTAAATTTACTACTTTTTTTAATTTACTATTGCACTATTTTAAATTTACTACTTTTTTAAATTTAGTACTATTTTAAATTTACTATGTCTTTTAATTTAAAACTGTTACTTTAATTTACTACTGTTTTTTTAAAATTAGTACTTTTTTAAATTTACTATTTCTTTTAATTTAGTACTTTTTTAAATTTACTATTTTTTTTATTTAATACTTTTTCAAATTTATTATTTTTGTAACTGAGAACTTTTAAAAATTTACTACTTTTTTAAAATTTACTACTTTTTCTTTCATTTCTGTTTTCATTCCTTTATTTTAAATTTACTACTTTTTTAAATTTGGAACTGTTACAACGCTTTTTTTTCGTTTACTACTTTGTTTCTAATTTACTACTATTTTTTAAATTTACTATTTGGTTTTTAAATTTACTATTTGGTTTTTAAATTTACTACTTTTTTAAATTTACTACTTTTGTTTTAAATTTACTATTTTGTTTTTAAATTTACTACTTTTTTTAATCTTAAATTTACTATTTCTTTTCATTTAAAACTGTTTTTGATTTACTACTGTTTTTAAAATTTACTAGTTTTTTTAAATTAGTACTTTTTTAAATTTACTATTTTTTTAAATTTACTATTTTTTTTAAATTTAGTGCGTTTTTAAATTTACTATTTTTTTTAAATTTAGTGCGTTTTTAAATTTACTATTTTTTTTAAATTTAGTACTTTTTTAAATTTTTTATTATTTTTTTAATTTATAACTTTTGTAAATTTACTACTTTTTTTAAATTTATTGCTTTTTCTTTAGTTAACTATTTTTTTCTATATTAATTTACTCCTTTATTTTAAATTGACTACTTTTTTAAATTTGGAATTGTTACAACTGTTAATTTACAACTTTTTTTCATTTACTACTTTTCTAATATACTACTGTTTTTTAAATTTACTATTTTTTTTTAATTTAGTAATGTTTTAAATTTATTATTTTTTTTAATTTAGCACTTTTTAATATACTATTGTTTTAATTTACTACTATTTTTATTTACCATTTTTAAATTTACTACTTTTTAGTTATGTTGAATCAATTAACTACTTCTTTTCTTAAATTTATTACTTTTTGGAAAAAATGTACTGCTTTTTTTAAATGTACTATTTTTGGGGAACAAATTTAATACTTTTTTGAAACAATTCAGTTCCTTTTTTTAAACTTGCTACTTTATTTGAAACAACTGACTCCTTTTTTGAAAAAAATTACTACTTTTTGAAACAAATGACTACTTTTTTTAAATAAATTATAATTTTTTGAAATAATTTACTACTTTTAGAAACAACTTATTACTTTTGTTAAACAATTTGGGACTTTTTTGAAGCAATTTACTACTTCTTTGAAAAACTACACACTCTTTTAGCCTACAATTAAGCTGCTTTTTTTTAAACTATCATTTCTACAAAACTGAATTTGTGCTCTCAACTTAAGGCTTAAAAATATAATAACGAGGGATAGACATTTTAGGGTCCGCATTTATTCTGAGTATAAAAGGTGTGTTGCCAATATTAAAGTAAAAGCTCAGCCTAATTTTAAATCTCAAGGGAAATAACTTATAGATAGTTGTGTAAGAGAGCCCTCATAACGACTTATGTAGGTATACTATCTTAGGGATTTATGCTACCTTTTAGATTTAATAATGCGGGCTTGAAGCCTCATTAGTTGAGGAACTAGTTTTCATCTTGTGCCCAGTAGCATCCAGTAGGTATGCCTTACTTTCAAGTGGTAACCTGTTAGTATCCTTATCCATGTGCATAGAGATATTTTCCACCTGTACAAGAATAAATAAATATTGATCCTGATTGTTAAACTTAGTTTGACTTGTAAAACTGGTCCTAAATGCTGGCACTGGAAAGCCTCATTCTAGCCTTCGATTTAGGTTTTTAAATTTTTTTTCCGTGCCTAAAAATATGCAACGATTAATTGAGAATTTGAATCGCATTAGGACTCGAATTCGAGGTACGTGATTCGGTGGTTAGGTGCTTGACATTCTGAGCTAAATTTGGATATCAAAAGTTGCTTTAAGTCCGTTCATGAATAAATAAATCTTGACGTTGTTTATTAAACTTAGTTTGACTGGTAAAATTGGTTCTAAAAGCTGGTACTGGAAAGTCTTATTATAGATTTTTGAATAAATAGGTAGGTAGGTGTGGACCATTACTTGCGAAAAAGTTTAGGGAAGAGAAATCATCTACAGCCGTCCAGTGCTGTTGATGTAGTGGAGGAGAGAAAAGGGATCTAGGCTGGAGAATTGCTTCCAGCCATCCCTAAAGGGCACGCTAAGGAATCTCAAGCGCCTAGCCGCCAGAGCCGGGCATTTGCAGAGAAAGTACTTACAGTCTCTTGCTCTGCAGTATCCCCACAGCTTCTGCAATAGAGTTTGAACGAAATTCCAAGCCTCTCCGCATGAATACCGATCACCCAGTGGGGAGATTTCGAATAAGTTCTTAAATTTTTTTCAGTATCTAAGATTATGCCCTTAATATGGAGAGGGAAATGTAGCTCAGCCCCCGCGGTTCACAACGGACCATTTCGTGGTCTAAGTGGCATCGTTGTCTCTATGTGCGATGCGGCTGCCAAACCTAACCTAACCTAAGATTATGCCCACTAGGCTCATTTTTTTTTTGTATATAAATCTATCAAGTCTTTGACTCTCCCAAAGTGGATTTTGTGTAAAGTTAGTTGCGTATTTTTTTTACTTACCTGTTTTCACTTCAATTTAATTAATTATTAAACTTTTGAATTTATATTAATTTTTTCATGCTTGCATTTAGTCAAATTAAAACTCCTTTGTTTTTAATTTGCTCTTTTGATACCTTCTTATTTTCATTAATTTTCTTTAAGCATTGGTTTTTATTGCATTTAATTTCGATTAGCGAAAATTAGTTGCGTACAAACTATTGATACTACTACTACTGCTACTACTACTAACTCCCTTGTAATCACCTAAATATTAAATTATTTAGTATAGATGCAGTTGCGACAGCATTTTTCATTTACAGAAATATTCTGGAATTTGATATTTCATTTAGTTAGTCGACAACCCTCACCTCTTTCTTTCTGTTTTGTGTCCTCTCTCATTTCTTCTAAATGCGCTTATTTACACCATTTCATTTTTGTTGCCCTAACCTCACTTTTACTTTCTTTTAAATATACTCGATTTTCGTTAAGTTCTTTCGATTTTCTTGCTCTATTTGATACCCAATTACTTGAACGTAGCTCTGACAGTGTTGCCCTTTTTCTGTGCGCGAAAACGAAACGGAATTCTCTTCTTTAAATGCATGTGTTCCTTTCGATTTTCCTTTTAGCGAAAATGTTTCATAATTGATTAACATACAAATTTTAAAATTTTACTAATAAATCATTTTTCTATATTTTTTATTTACTCCACCTCGTTGCTGGGCTTCAACGTTTCAACTTGAATACTTTTGGCTGATTAACAAAAATCTCCAATGATCTGTGCTGATGCTCGGCTTTGCTGCGGGCTGTACGGCTTTTGCGCACTTCCAAAATCAATTCATGTTTCAACACCATACAATTGGATGCCTTGAAACTACCGCCTTGAAATTATGACGAATGCTGGTGACGATTCCTGCCACTATCGGCGAATTCATTTTGATATATTTACCGTTGATCTGATTGATCTTTCATTTGATTTGATCTTCGCAATGCTTACGTCGAATTTCAATGGTACTTAAATATTTGCGTACATATATGGATGTTGTTGTCGTCCTACCCTCATTGTATATGTCAACGATCAACTTTATTTACGCGCGTCTATTCGTTGTCATTGGAAATGTGGAAACTTGCCGGCCGTTAACGACGCACAATTACACAAAAATCGGCAATTGTTCGAATGGATGAACGATCCATTTCGATTTTCACGAACTCATGACGCGTCTTCAACTCTGTACTTGTAGCAGGGAATGCCGGTGATGGGACAACCTATGATGGGTCAAGCCCCTTTGACTGGCGTACAACCGACGATGGCGCCAATGATGGCGGCGGCGCCGCAAGCGCTTCACAGTAGTGCGATAACAATGCAACCGCAATCACTCCAGCAACAGCCCAACGGTGGCAATAAGGCGGCGCCACTCGATCCATTCGGTGTGTTATAAGATGGCTGGCGTGGTTAGCAGCCATGAGCAACAACTACAACAATAACAACAACATTATCATAATAACCCAAACCAATAAGCAGCAGTAAAGCGCCACTGCTGCTGTAGCGGAGTAAAACGTCATCAAACTACAGCATAACAGCATAACCAATCAACTAGTTGGACGATGGGGGGAAATACAAAAACAAAAAAATGCAGAGGAGAAAAAACAGCAAAATGTTTGGCTGAATGGGCGGGGCTGATAGGGGGTGGATGTGTCAGATTTGCCGCTGTTTTCCTTTGTGGGGGCGCGGATGCGTACGCTAAGCGTGTAGTGCAAGTTGTGAATGAGAAATTCAAAAAACAAGAATTATAAAAATCAGTTTCAAATTATAAATAAATTAATTAAATACAATTAAAATAACATTATGATTATATTACATTATATATATTATATGCATAAAAAAAATCAAGAAAAAATGCAAAAGTAAAAGAAAAGAAAATAAATGCAATGAAGACGCGTTGAAGTTAGAAAATAAACCAAGAGAGTAAATTATATAAAAATGATTATTGTATTGTACTATTTCTTATAATTATAATTATTGTATTGTATTGTATAACTGCAAATACCATTACCGATCACAAAAAACGATTTTTGAAATGAATAAAAAAATAGCAAAAATGAAGGAATTACAGAAAAAAAAACAAAAACACATAAATTACACGCCACATACTTACTATTATTATAAATAAAAGAGATATTATATAAATAAAACAGACACATATGCACACACGTGCATGTACATGAATAATGCAGAAAATTCTATATATTAGTGATGTAAGTGATACACAAAACAGGCATGAACATGGAAAATAATAAAATAAGGCCAACAGAAAAATATACGAGTAAAAAATAGCATGGAATGTAGAAAGAAAAATTATGAAAATTGAAAAAGAAGCTGAAAATGCTAGACAACCGGTTCGTGGTAGTGTGTGTAATATAAGCAAATGTTCGCGTCAAATATATGTTTGTAAAACAGTTGATATGCAAAATTATATAAAAAGCAAAAAAATTATGTAAAAAACAGCAGAAAATATATATAAAAAACAGATGAAAACCACAAAACAAAGCAAATAATTATATGAAAATGTTGAAAATATGCAGATTATATTTAATATATAAATATATGTATGTGAAAATATATATATGTACATATATATATATTTATAAAGCGAAACACAAGACAAAGAGCGAGCGGAAGAGGCAGAGAAAGTTGACGTTGCCGTTGCCGTTGAAATTGAAGCTAAGGAGTATAAAAATACTTATTACTGTTGCAAGGCGAAAGCTAATACGCTTACAAGCGTACATGAAAATCTTTGTTCAAGCTTTTGAGTGCAAAAGAAAAACTGTCACCGCATTTTAGATATAGACAGCCATACTTTATATTTGTGCTACACTGCATTTTTAGAGAAACAGCAAATTATGGGAAAGAGACGATATTTTTTACTGTGTTCAAAAGTAATTTCTATGCTTAACCCTTTGGGTACACAATGCAATTAACCCTTTTGCAACACCGCTCGAAAAGCGCGACGTACTCAAAATACCTTGCGGCGACAAGACTTTTACTGTTTGTTCTAATGGAAAATAATGTTACGGGATTACCAAAATTATTTATTTTCCTCAAGGTTAGGTTAGCCTGGTTGACAACAAGCCACGCATAGACCTTTTGGTCTCTAGCGATACCAGATGGAGACCTCAAACTTTAACAAAAAAATAATTTATTGCGGATTACTTCGTTTTTCGTGATAAAAGAGAGCTTTGGCTCGCGGATTATTTCATTCCTGGTGGTAAGCGATGCCTTTGGTAGCGCGCGGATTATTCCGTTGAATAATGAAAAGGGTTAACAGAGGTGTGTTTTATGCCAGAATTTATTTATTTGTATTCATGATATCCCTGCGCTCCTAGATTATGTTAAGGTAACTTTAGGCAATTCATATTCCAAAAAAAAAAAAGTCCAATTTATAACAAAAGGCAAATTATTTATAATTTTGTAGCGTGTAATATTTTTTACAAAATTTTTCACCAAAAAGTTCTTCAACACATCGATCAAAATCACTACTTTCTTCGAGACTGTCGCTATCTTACTTACTTACTTTGCTGGCAGCTATATACAACCGATGTCGTCGGTCTTGGCCGCTACCAAAATGTTGCGTCAATCGGTTCTGCATTGCGTGCCTTGACGCCAGTTAGAAATACCAAGGACGATTTCCTGGGCCTACCGTTAGACGAGCTAGACGAAGTCGTCGGTGAATAACACTACACTGACAGGGTTAAGTATACTGCTACAACAACAACAACCAAGAGCAGTCTGGCCTTCGTCGACTTGGTCTTCGCAACGAAGAAGAGGACGACCTGTTTTGCGAACATTTCGAAAAGAGCACTTCTTTTGGTAGAAGATTCCATTCCAGATTCCATTCGCTCAACGTAACAGCCGCTAAATTTTAATGCGCTTCACTGCGTTGATGTCGGCGTACAGTTCGTACAGCTTGGGACTCCATTTTATTGATAATTGAACTCTTACTTATTGCAAAGAATTTTTCGCTCGAAAACTCCTATCGATGTTCGTCAATGTCCAGAATTCGGTGTCATACAGTAAGACTGGGGAGATGGGGGTGATTGATAGATCGTTTTTTTTCGTCGCTTTCATTTTGGTAAAATGTACCCTCTATTTCTGCCATTATGGTGCTGTCGATCCCAAATAAGGTTCAACACAATACTGAAATTATTTGTTCTGTTGCAATTGATTCATTTTACTCGCAAATAAACAAGAATGAGCAAGTCAAACATTGCCTCCATTTCAATGACGTATCAGAACGTTGAATTTGCGAATTTGTCCAAATGCACCCAAAGGGTTAAGCGAGCAAAAAGTTTGCGTTTGTAAGAGCAAATGAAGTACATAATTTTATATGCATAGATACATACATACATTATAAACTTACAAGTGTCTACAGACCATCAGCTGACCAACAGTGGTGGAGTATTTTGTCCTCATTTCCACCATTGCAAGGATAATATGAAAAATGTGACGTATTTTTTATATACTTGGCATTTTTTCGCTCTTCCAACATAGGAATGAATTTTAACATGTGAAATGTACAGCTTAATAAAGTAAATTATTCAGCTCGATCATAGAATCCATCGCAGAAAAACCTTCGGAATACGAATGTCTACTACGAATATGAAAAAATTGTAATCGTGGGTTTCATGTGAACTCGAAAAAAGTGCTCCCAAACTGAAATGTAAAATTTTGATATTTCCACAGCAGCTGGTTCAATGTAAACAAGAAAATTGAGCAAAGAACCTTTAAGTTTTTTATCAATTCCATTGAATTTCCAGATTAAAATGTATTTGTTGATATGTGCGATTATTTAAATAGAGGAGAAAAGTGAGAGAAGCAAACGGAATCTCAGTATTCAGCGAAAAATATTGAGAGATGCAAGCCACACTCTCTAAAGCAGTGAGTTAGTGATTCAGTAAAAACAGTCAGTGATTCCCCCGACAGTCGTTGCCCCGACAATCGGTTCTACGTTACCGATATGAAAAAGAAATCCATGATTTAGGGGAGTCCATTAGAAAATACACCGAGAAAATAATGGATTTTTTTCCCCCAAACTAATATTTGAAAGCACGCAAATGGAAGGTTCTGCTTCATCCACTGTATTGAGCAGGTATTACACCTTTCTATTACAGGTTGTTTCGCCACGTCCAGAAAGCTTTGGTTGGCCATCCTTCCATTCAAACTCAATATATTCAAATGGAAAGTTCGCTCAATTCGTGAAGTACCTCAAAACAAAAAAAAATCTTTTTTCTTGCGAAGAAGACGTCTCATAATTAGCGACGGACAATGTCTAGAATGAAAGAATTCTACAAACAGTTCTTAAGTTGAGCTCAGAATAGTTAATACTGGAAACAGTCACCGTGTGACAGCGCAGCCCCCTGTCAGCTGTTACGATCAAACTAATGAGAACCCCATGTAAATGAAAAATTACTTCCTTGCGTATCGTAGAATCGTAGATTTGATTGCAGGAGTTTTGAAAATTCCCGTAGAACCCTGTCAGCTGATTGCTCTCTCACCACACAGTGTTGCCAAGCAGTACATTTCGAAATCATTTATTTTAAAATAACTTAACTCATTTTTTATTAAAATAACTTAAAAACACTGTTGAATAATGTTAATTATAGATAAATGAACTATTTGCATGTGCTGGTTTTGGGCTTTGGTTTATTAAACAATGAAAAATTGTAACTGATAACGCGGATGTGTGAAAAAGTGTGTCAGCAAAAGTATCAATGGTAACATTGTGTAGATACAACCAAACACATACACACACAAACCGATGTCTTGTGTAAATATATAACTAAAAGAACGCAGTTGTTCTCTACGGGATGAGTTTTGCTCAGTTTTGTGCTCGTTAGGGGCTGCGGTAAGGGACTACGATACGTCGGTCACTGTTTTCAGCATAACAAAGTAAAGTTTGAAGTATTTTTTTGAATAAAATATTGCATTAAAATTCCGAAATTCAGTGCTCGATAGGTAAAATCTGATCTGCGGACTCATTACACTCGTTTTTTTCTCTTGGTATCTGTACCATTTTTGTAAAACACTTTTCTACTAATACTTAAAAATTGTTGAAAAAATTTGGTTGTAAAAACTTTGTACAGGGTGAACGATATGAAGTGTTACCTATTCAAAACAACATAACTTTTTTGTGTGAAATTAGTTTTTATTGATTTCAAAGACAACATTTTTCAAAAAGATTACAATTTTAACATGCATTCACTTTATCTCGATATGACCACCTTTTGCCTTGACTATAGCCTTCAAACGGTCAAAAAATGAGTTACATGCTGCACGAATGTGATCTGGAGGTATTTTAGCCCATTCTCGTATAATCGCTTTTTTCAGCGCATCCATACTGGCATATTTTTTAGTCCTCACCTTGCTCTCCAAAATGGACCAGATGTAATAGTCCATCGGATTTGCGTCTGGCGAATTCGAAAGCCATTGTGTGGACGAAATGAAGGGTGGAACATGATTTTTTAACCATTCTTGGTTCACACGAGCTTTATGAAACGGTGCCGAACGTCCATGGCCTACGACCGAAATGTTTGCGTGCCCACGGCTCTAAAGCGGCTTCTAAAACATTTTCCCGATAATAAGTCGCATTCACTTCGACACCAGGCTCGATAAAAACGATTGGAGAGCTCCCATCAGCGGTCATTGCGGCCCAAACCATTACTTGCGATGGGAAATTGCTTCGCGTGACCATACGTAGGCTCAAATTCTCGTAGGAGCGTTCGGTCAAGTAAACACGATCGTTTTGAGTGTTTATGAACTACTCAATTGGGAAATTTTTTTCATCAGAAAACACAATGTTGGGAAGTTCGCCACGTTCGTGCAAGCGCAACAACTCCTTTGCTCTTTCGCACCGAACTTTTTTTGCTGGGGTGAAAGATCGAGTGCTTTTTGGAACTTGTAAGTCTTGACCTTGAGCTCATTTTTCAATATGCGTCGAATGCTGTCTTGCGATATTTTCAGTTATTTGGCCATTTTTCTTACACATCGACGTGGATTTCGTACAAGTCGAGCCTTCACTTTCCGAATCATCTCTGGCGTTGTTGCGGTTTGTTTTGGTCCACCTCCATAGCGTTTTGCAATGCCACCAGTATCATTGTAACGTTTTATAGTGCGATACACATTTTATTCACTTTGAGGTGACTGAGCTCTCGAACAATGGCTGGTTGTGATTTTCCAGCCAAATATAACGCAATCACACTATTACATTTGAATTCCATCACAGAAAAAAAAAAATTCAACAAAACAGAGACGCAAATGCTTTTGATGGCTTATAAACAATATATTGAACTGTCATTAGAACAATTTTGACGTTGATGTCATGAGCTGTTTTACAGATACAAGCAGTGTGAAGTTGGTAACACTTCATATCGTTCACCCTGTATACTCCGTTTTTGGAATTGTCGTATACGTTAAAAAATGTCAATAAATCAGAGACGTCTGCCTAGTAAAATGCAGCGTGAATAATATATGTATGTATGTATGCATGCTTACCTATATCCAAAACCCACAATAAGCTGTCATTTTCCTTTCTTTACTTAGGATGGAGGAGTGGTATCACAAATGACGAAATCATGGAAAAAACAATAATGCTAATACAATCGCTTTCTTATGCACATACGCGTAAATACATATGTAAACATTTAAGGATACTTGTATGTGCACTCTAATACTAAGAAAAAAATGAATGCCAATTATAATTGTAAATGCTCTGAAACTGAATTCCTGGCGTACTTTGTTGCAATTTGCGATACGATTTCTTTTATTTATTTTTTAATTTTTTTTTATATTTTTCTAATATTTTTAAAATTTTTTTTTAATATCTATTTTAATATTTTCACATTTTATTTATTTTCTTACTATGAAAATGACAACTTTTGATAATTTTTTTGAAGTGTTCATCAATTCTACTTTTGTAAACGTGAGTTTGCTGCATGATTCAATTATTAAAGGTTTGCTCACTTGTGACATTAGAATTCTGACACTCCCTTAAATGCGACCTTTTGTAAGGCTCACATCGCAGCCTATATTTGGCAGCCATCGGCCTCAGATTGTCAAAATGTCCATCTTTCACGCGCATTGCCCCCTCTATGATAACCTGATTTAAGCGGTATATCCGGATGTACTCCATATCGTGGTCCATATTGGTCCTGGATGTACCTAGCAAGTTCTTGCTCATAAGCACATCCTTCTGAAAGTGAAATGTTTTTCCTACATATTTTACTTTTCCTCCACTTTTACTCTAAATTTCTAGAGTTAGCAACCCTGTGTCTTGCTAAGGGCGCCGCTTTGTCAAGAGGAAACGAGAAAGCTGCTTACTGAGCAAACCTTTTATTATTGAATCATGAGTTTTATGGGCTTACTTTGCATAGACCGTTACTCAGCGATGGATTGAGGCAACATTATTTGATACGGATAGTGGAGTAGAGTATCACAATTATTCTGTATGATGACTTGGTTCAATTTATGTACACAGTCTTGGCCAAAAGTATTAGGCACCCCATTAATTACTGATTTTTTCGTTTTAAAAAGTGAAGTAATGATCTTTTATTAATAAATCAGTACAAGTAAAAGAAATTAGTGATAAAAAATAATTATAAAAAAAATACCGAGAATTGTTCGATAAAACGCAAAATAATTGTTTAATCATCAAAATTTATTTTGTGGCCTTCAAAAGAGGCTCCATTCGAAGCAATGCACAAATGCCAACGATTAGGCCAGTCATCAGAGCACCTTTTAAACGCGTTTGAAGAGATGTTCTTCAGCTCCGTTTAGCGAATTCTCCTTAATGGCCTCTATCGACTCAACGCGGAGTCCGCAAAGTGGCAATTTAAGTTTTGGGAAAAGGAAAAAGTTACAGGGAGCTAAATCCGGTGAATACGGTGGTTTAGGGTCAAAAAGTGTTCACAATATGAACCTTGAGAGACGGTGCGTTGTCATGGCGCAAGGTCCATGAGTTTTATACCCACAAATTGAGCTGCTTCCTACGCACATTCTCTCTCAAACGTCGCATAACTTCCAAATAATATTCTTTATTTACCGTAGCACCATTTGGAATGAATTCCGAGTGCACGACACCATGATAATCAAAGAAAACGAGTAGCATGACTTTCACTTTTGACCGACTTCGATGTGGCCTTTTGTGTTTCGGCTCATGTGGATAGCGCCATTCAGCCGCCTGTTGACTGGTTTGCATGTCAAACTCATATACCCACGTCTCATCTCCTGTTATGATGCGCTGGATAAATGTTGGGTCCGCATTCACTTGCTCAAGCATGCTTTCAGCCACCTTCTTCCGATGAACTTTTTGAAAGAAATTCAACTCTCTTGGAACGAGTCGAGCAGCCACGCGTCTCATGCCCAATTGGCGGTGTAAAATGTTGCGAATTTATTCGTGAGACACGCTAAGGTCACGAGCTACCTCCCTCAAACTTAAATGATGATTTTCCAGCACCATTTTCTTGTCTTTGTTGACGTATTCATCCGTTGAAGACTTTGATGGGCGACCAGATCGGGGTAAATCTTCCACGACTTCTCGGCCCTCTGCAAAAGCCTTATACCACTTTCTGCAACATTTCCAACAATTCGGCACACGAAATCCCGTTCAAAACACAAAATTTAGGACAAATTCTTCGTTTGATATTTCATCCATAGTTGATTGATATAATTAAATGCCAAAAACAAATTAATTAACAGATCTCGCTCAAACTCTGCGACACTGTAGAGGCCCGTTGTATCAACATTCCAGCAAAAAAAAAATGAATAATTCCCGATATTTAGTCGACAGAATGTAAATAAATAATTTAATAATATTTGGTAGGTTCAGCCTTTGCTTTGATAACAGCAGCACTCCTCTGGGGCATGCGGGGTACAAGCTTTGCATGTTCGGCTTTACTTGTGGCGCTCCACTCATGAATTAAGGCATTTTTCAGCGCTGTTTACGTTGTTATGGTGTGTTCCTTTATTTTAGGTTTTAAAATAGCCCACAAGATCTGGAGACTGTGCTGGCCTATCTAACAAAATAAAGTTATTGCCTTCAAACCCACGCAACGTAGTCGCTGATTTGTGTCGACCAACATTGTCTTGTCTTAGGAGGGAAGTGCGTTCCAGTGATGGAAAATAACCTTTTTGAAAATCATTCGACTTTCTCGATTCAAACAAATGCCAAATACAAAGAAATATGCCGACCTGTCTGAAACTTGTTGTGTGTTTTTCCAAGAGAAGCTATTAACTAATCATAACCTCGATATGTGCTAGTAGTGCTATCTCTCTCTGACTTTTCACGGACTTTGAAATGATCCTCTTAAGGGGGGACACCGGTTTAGGAGGCCGCAATTTTTGTGTTTTTCGTGAATTTTTTTAACAAGGAAGGAATAATCAGAAATTGTTCAAACTTAGAGGGTATTTTATTCATATTTTTAAGTACACTTTCAAATTTTTTCAAGCTATTTGCCGGAAATAGTGGCGTTAGGGCGTGCTGTTCATGGACGATCGCCATGCGAGTATCTGGCTGGTGGGCATTCCTGAAGTTGTAATTTTTCTCAGTAATCAACAACAATTTTTTTTTCATTCACAACATGTTTCCTAAGAATATGAACCTAATTTTGATAAAATAATATTGAAAATTGCATGTTTTTGAGGCGCTTGAACACAATGCCATTTTTTCATCTATTTTGCTTAAAGAAAATATTTTTAATGATAATATAATCCAAGAATTAGGTTCATATAAATTAGAATTGAATAAAGAATACTCCCCAAAAATTTCATAACGATTGGTCTATAACTTTTTGAGCTAGAGTGCCCACCAGTTGAAAAAAGTTGTTTCGAGAAAAACCCCGTTCTAACTACCGCGCGCTGCGGTGCCGAACCGACGGGCGGTCACTTAAGTGCTCATAGAATCGGGAATAAGGCGAATTTCCTTTTAAAAGTTTTACCACATATTCTTGAGTAGTTATACTAACATTTTATGCAATAAAAAAATTTCGATTTTTTGATCAGTCTAAACTGGTTTCCCCTCTTAACTCTTTTCTTCTATTGAAGAGTGCTTCATGAGTGCTTGGTTGAGTTCTCCTCCAATTTTTGGTGCGTAGCCTAGTGTTGTTTTAGAAATGGACGAGCCTACAGTTTTATGCCGCCTCCGCAGGGCACTTGGTGTTTTAGGAGACGCTTATTCATGACATTCAGAGTTTACATTTTGATAATTCAATATTAGTTCTTACGGAAAAAATTCCCCAAACCTAATTGAGTTTGCTGCGCAAGTAACCTTCAGCTGCTTTCAGATCATTTCATCCGGCGCCTAAGCTTTAACAATTTTCGCAAATGTGGCTCAGAAAATAAGTTTTGGACTCGTTAATTCGCAGCAGTTTAGTGTTTTGTGCGTTAGAAGGTTAAATTGCATTTTTTTGTTTCCGTTATTTGCACAAATCAGTTTTCCAATATATTTCGCGAACACTGTTTTACAGCCGTTCACGTATTAAATTTTATTGCAGTCACAATTTTACGCTTTTTGATGCTAATGTGACGTTGCATGTACGAACGTCTTTTAAAATTGTGCCAATACCGCAAGCATGAAAATGCTTTGTTTTTTAATGTTTTTTATACATTTTTTTTTTGTTTTTTTTTTTTTAATTTATTTTTTAATGTAGTAAAAATTTATATTTTTTAAATGTGACTTCTCCGCTGTAAAATAATATATCTCGATTATGGAGAACCAACTTATTTGGCGTCAGCAGTTAAAAAAAATATTAGATTTTATTAAATTTTTATTGAGTTGGTTTTTAGGCTTTTCCACACATGAATGTTCAGTAATTTAGTAATTTAAATATTGCATTAGAATTCAAAAACGTAGTGCTTGACAGGTAGAAAGTGCTATGTTGACTTAAGTTGTTTTGTCAAAAGTCCATAAATGTGTATGTAGGTATTACTTTATGTTCTCAAAATATAATATTAAGCATTCCAAATTTAAAAATTAATATGTATTTATTTTTCACCATTGTGTCTGAAACGATAACGTTTTAAATATTTTCGAAATTTTTAATTCTTTTTTTTTTATCATAAAATATTGAAAAAAAAAACGTGCAGTCTGCGTCAAAAAAAAGTGTACACCACATATCGTTAGGTTTTGATTATTTACTTATTTATTTTTAAATTTTAAATATGTTTTTATAAAAATACAGTTCATACTGCAATATGAAGCAAAATTTTGAACTTTGTGTAAAATTTGTAAAAATTCGGGAAAATTTCACTAAAATTTTAAAATTTTTACTTAGAATTTTAAGAAAAAGTTCCGGTATGCAGTTTTATAGATCATTGAATTTTGGTATCATAAAGTGCAAGTCTTAAGTAGATTAAATATCTCACTGATTTTTGAGAATTTTTTTACGGTGACGGTATGGAAACAAACACCCAACACCGTCAGCAGAAAAAAATTTCAAAAATCAAAGCGATTTTTGAACCACTTGAGACTTGCACTTTATTGCCAAAAAATTTAATGATCTATAAAACTGCATACCGGAAATTTTTCTAAAAGTTCTCAGTTTGACATTTGGATAAAATTTTGCCGAAATTTTACAAATTTTATACAAAGGCCGAAACTTTGCTTCATATCGTAGTAGTTGTGTATAGTATGAGCTGTATTTTTATAAAAAAAGTAAAGTAGCTTTCCGAGCAGGCAAGATTGGAAAGAGGGGAGAGTCGGTACGAATATGGATACCTCTGTTTTCACTGACGGATCCAAAATGGAGTCTGGAGTGGGAGCGGGGTTTACTCTAAATCAGCCAGCATTTCGGTCTCCTTCAAACTGCCGGAAACAAGCAGCGTTTTTCAAGCAGAGGTCTTCGCGATCCTGCAGGCATGCAAAATGCTTCGGGATCGCTGTTAGGAGGGAGATATTAATATTTTTTCAGATAATCAAGCTGCGATCAAGGCCCTGTCGTCGCCGTATTGCAGCTCTCTTCTGGTGAACTCCTGTAAGGAGGAACTCAAACGTCTCGAACGTGCAGGAAACATTTCCCTAATCTGGGTTCCTGTGCACAAGAATATAGAGGGAAATGAAATTGCCGATGAGCTTGCCAGGAAGGGGTCGGCAGAACGGGTTACAGTTGTCACCGTCTCTTTGTCCGTCGTTAAAGGGAAACTACAAAATTTCTTTCTAAGAAAAGCGCAAGACAGTTGGAGGTCTGTCTCATTGTGTGCTATTTCGAAAACACTATGGCCTCAATACGATAGAAACAGAACGCTTAAGGCGATGGGAATCCCCCGCCATTCAATTTCCAAACTCATTGCGGTGTTCACTGTTTACTGGGTGATCGGTACTGATGCGGAGAAGCTTGGACTTCCGTACAGCCCCTATTGCAGTAGCTGTGGGGATCCTGCAGAGAAAGAGACTGTAAGTACTTTCTCTGCAAATGCCCGGCTCTGCCGACTAGGCGCTTGAGATTCCTTAGCGTGCCCTTTGGGGATGGTTGAAAGAAATTATCCAGCCTAGATCCCTTTTCTCTCCTCCACTACATCAACAGCACCGGATGGTTGTAGATGGTTTTCTCTTTCCTAATTTTTTTTTCGCAGGTAGTGGTCCACATTATGGTATCAAAACGGCATATAAGTGCTACTTGAAGTGTACCTGAGGTACTCTTGCCATCTTACCTACCTACCTACCTACCTATCTAAAGTAAATGAAATTACAAAATAAATAAATAAATATTCAAAACGTATCAATATCTGGTTTATATTTGATTTTAACGCTGCCAGTATGTTTTTCCTACATTTTTTATTGCTATTTGTCACTGATGTGGAATTTCTCTTTTTGCGAATTTATTTGGTCTTATTTTTCGTATAATTTGACTATAATTCACATCTTTGCGAATTATAAAATTATTATTTATATATTTTTATTTTTCAATTTTTATATTTTCATATTTTTTAAATTTTTGTTTTCCAAAATTTTTTTTATACAATTTTGACTTCCACAGGCGTTTAAGGTTTTTCGCGATCCCTTTTTTAATTTATAAAATCTTTGTTATTTATTTTTATCCAGCTTTTCTGTGTGTTCCTTTTTATATAGTTTCAACAATAACATATTTTTTTTTCAAAATTTTTTTTTTTAACTTTTCAAAATTAAATTTGGTTGACTCGAAAAGTCGTTTTTAAAAACTTGTATTTGTAATCAAATAATTTTGTATCTGTTTAAATTAAATTATTTTCTCCTATTTACACCACACAGAACGCCCAACTCATAATCGCATACATATAAAATATTATTATTTATAGTTTATATATAATGTTCGATGATATATACACACACATATACAATTATGTTAAATATTATGTACCCATAGGTATCTGCTTATGTCTTCATCTGCCTAAAACTACAAAATTTGTTTGTAAATACAGCTGAAAAAAAAAACGCTAAAATTAAATAGAAGAAAATGGCAGAAAGTGTGCAAAAGAATAAGGAATATTATTATAAAATACCAATACCGATAAAATGAACTGTTTTGTGTAAGTTAAATGATAATAATAACGAATCATACCTAGCTTATGATTATAATGATGACGATGATGATAATAAAAATAAAGAATTATTAAATGGATGCGTTGTGTTACTTGACTTTTTCAATTCCTGTTTATAATAGGCGCTTATGTTTGTAATAGCAATCTCGGGTAAACACCTTCCAACATTGTTTGCTCTTCAACAAAGATCTCTCAACAGACTAATACACTTTCACTGTGGTAACTCTGGACGTTAGAAATGCTTTTAAGACAGCTAGCTGGCAGCGTATACTAGAAACCCTCGCAAAAATAGGGTCGCCTTGTTATATAATCAAAATAATTAAGAGCTATTTCAGGGACCGTAAACTGAGGTTTAGAAGTGACAAAGGCGTTGAGAAGTATATCGTATCAGCATGGGACCTCAAGGATCAGTTCTCGACCCACTGCTGTGGAACCTTATGTATGACGGGGCTCTAAGACTGGATATGCCCCCAAGAATTAAAGTCAAGGGATTCGCGGATGACATAGCGGTGGTAATGGTAGCAAAACATATCCACGAAATTGAGAGGTTCGCCAGCGAATCAGTAAGCAGGATCAAGACTTGGCCAAAGTCTATGAAGATGGAATTAGCTGAGCATAAGACCGATGTAATCCTAATAAGCAGCAGAAAAATAGTATAAACTATAAATGTAAATGTTGGCAGTGTAATTATTAGTTCAAAACCCGCTACTAAATACCTAGGAGTGATGGTTGACAGTCGTTTAAACTACAAAACGCACCTGGAATATGGTGTGAAGAAGGTATCCAGTATGCAGTCCTGTCTGTCGCGAATAATGCCAAACAATGGCGGACCTAGTCACAGCAAAAGATTTCTCTATAACAGGGTAGTCAGCTCGATTATTTTATATACCGCATCGATTTGGGCTGATGCACTGAACTTAAATAGCTTCACAAAAAAAAAAAAAACTGACAGCCGTTTATCGGCTAAGCGTTTTGCGGACTATCTGCGGCTTCCGTACAATTTCAGATGATGCTTCCTTCGTTATAGCACCACTAATCCCCGTGGACATTTTGGCGAAAGAAAAGCAGAGTGTGTATATAAGACTATGTGAACACGATGGTAGCGCAAGTCGTAAAACTATTCCAGAAGAAGAAAGGCATCATTCGATCGCCTACTGGCAAGACCGGTGGAACAGATCACCGAAAGGTAGATGGACGTATGGGCTAACACCCATCCATGGATAGAAAGGAACCATGAGGAAATAAACCTCCACCTAACCCAATTCCTTTCAAGGCACGGAGTATTTCGAAAATACCTCCATAGATTCGGCCATGAGAGTTCCCCAAACAGCCCAATATGCACGGAGAGGGAAGAAGACGCTGATCACGTCTTGTTCCAATGCTCACGCTATGCTCCCGAAACCTGTGATATATTAAACGGAGAAAACACTATAGATTTTATGCTAAAATCGGGTGATAACTGGAAACGTATCTGCACGCATGCAAAATATATCCACAATGATCTAAGACGCGCAGAGATTCGCAGACGAAATAACTAGCCGCCTATGAGCTAACCAGTACCGTGAGGCAATTCCCTTTTTGGACAATTCCGCGGGTAGAGTGGTAGCTAGTGGAGAGGTGTTTAGTATGTAGGGGTAGCTGTGAGACTACAAGTCGTGCACACTGCTATTCCGGTATAGCAGTACTCTTGAGAGTTTCCTCTTCACGAGCGTCATCCCGAAAAAAAGACTAACACTTTGGTGTAATGGTCGAGGGCTAGAAGTACATAAATGCGGGGAAAAACGGACCTGATACTGTTTAGCAAGAGACATAAAACACCTGCTCTTAAACCAACGATAACGATGCGTAAGCACTTTGTCATGCTTTCGGTTCAAAGAAGTGCCGAAGTTGAATTTAAAAACTATACAATAAGGCTAGGAAGCCAGTTGAAAATATTTAAAAAAGCCAGGCTTACTGAAAATATCGTTCATTCGCCCTAGGTGGTAGTCAGAGGTCCAAAAAAATGATGATTTTCACTAATTTTTTTTTTTTTGCAATTGACTTATTTTACAAAAATAAAAACATAGCATTAACACATCATGTTTCGACTTAACTTTAGCAAAATTTCAAAAAAAAAAAAATAATAATAATAATTGTAAAAGTTATCGCTGTTTGTGTGGAGCCCGTTCCTCCAGTAGTCCTTTCCGGTGATCATCACAAGTCGTTGGAGATTTATCTGAAATCAATCGGACAAGATAAATGAGTTTTATTAATAGATAATCTTCTGCCTGATCCAAGCTTTTGTTTTCAAAATTAACAACATGGTGACCTCAGGAAATATTTTTCAGATTAACGAGAAAAAACCCATAATTATTTGTTAAAAAAAATCGAAATTTTTGAAAGAAAAAATCCATCGATCGGCACGAGATTTTTGTGTTTTTCAAAAGCAATATAAATTTTATTTAAGTCTATCAAGCGGTTTATAAGTTACAGTGATCACCAGTTCAAAAAAACATAATTAGTTTTGAGAAAAACGCATTTAAAGTTTTGCTATCGAGCTCCGGAGCGTCCGAGCGCCCTTTGTTAATTGTTGAATAACTCAAAAAGTATTTGTCGGATTCACTTCAAATTTTCACACAATATTTTTAAGATGTTATACTTTAGGAAAAACAAATAAATAAAATTGTTTGAAAATTCCGGCTATCCTTAACTCCATAAAACACTAAGGTCTTTTATAAACTTTTCCGCTATAACACGCCCGTCTTGACGATAATGAAAAAATTAAAAATAAATTGAAAACATTTTGAAATTTTTTATAGCGATTACTTAAAAGCGGATTTTGAGGAAGTTCAGGTGGAATTAATTTTTTGACATAAAATAACTTGCAATATGGCGTAAGATGAAATACCAAAAGCAGAAGCTGTTGGGCACTATCGAATATAAATATATAATTTATTAACTCTTCTCACAACAAATTGGGAGAATAAGACTGGTATTGTCCCTTGCAAAGCGAATGAAAATATAGGCGAATTTAGCAGTCTTGAATTGTGAGATGCGAATCTCCGCCGAATTCGCCACAAAATGGCGCACGAGTGTGGCAAAGGAATTTTCTGTATTGCTATTGGCGAAAAAATTAAACTCGTTTCGCCATTACCGTAAAAATTTGGCTACTGCTTATTCTGTTCGTATTGGAAAGGATGTAAGTACATTTTAATCTTATGTATTGGGTATTGGAAATAAGTTTCCGCCCTCGTAAAAGAGGTTTTGCTGCTGATACTATTTTTGTGTTCGCTCTAGTCAAATACAGGTGATTTGAAGGTGTATGTATATGTGAGGTCTTGATCACAGTAGTTGACATTCGTTTGAAGCGTAAAGATCCTTTTTGATCTGACGTCAAAAATGTCTATGTTCGTCCCGAAAAAAAAAACATTTGCGGGAAGTCATGCTTCATTATTTATTTATTTATTTATTTATAACAAATTATACAATAATAAATTACAGTATAAATTAAGAAAAGCAACACTAGCTACGAGGCTTTCAGTCGTCTTTTTAATAGAAAAATTGTGAATTTATTTAAGTCCCGTAAATGCAGTGGGATGAAGTGAAATGTAAGAAATTATACTGATTAAAACTAAGCGGTTATTGTTACAGAAGAATAAAATAAAATAATACTTTAATCTGCGCTAAATTAAATTTCAGATATCCTGGTTCCTTAAGAAATTGTATATTGCCACGATATTGTCATAGCTAGGTGTAGATAATGCTCTACTTAGGTTAATGTTGTGAGCGGTTTCGTACTCCTTCGTTACTGGGCATTGGTTAATCAAGTGCTCCATTGTGTTTGGACCCCCGCACAAAGGGCAGCAGGACCGACTTTTCCTGGTTAGAAGGTGTGAGTGGGTAAAAATTGTATGGCCCAGTCTTAGACGAGTATACGACTTCAAAAAATTAGTGGTCAGACTCACCGGATAGGATGGCGTTAGTCTCTTTGGATTTAGTCTGTAATAGTGATGTCCTTGCGTTGTCCAGTCTGCTAAATCGACATTACGTCTTTCTTTCTTAATGGCGTTAAACAGATCCGTTTTGCTTATAACTTTAAGCATAAGTGTAGGAGATTTGTTGACATTTTTAGCAGCCGTATCAGCTGCTTCATTTCCTCAGATTCCAGCATGACCGGGCGTATTAGTTTGATTTTGTTTGGTGTTGCAACAAGTGAACTTTTAATCGATGAAATAATTTTGTTCAAATTAGACGGTGATTTGATTGCTGTGATGCATGATTTAGTATCAGAACAAATCATATATTTTCCTTTGTTTTTCTTTGCATACTCAACGGCTAGTTCGATTGCCAAGGCTTCAGCAGTGAATATTGTACACATTGGATAAAGAATCCATTGTGATATTGCGGCTCCATCTTGGTTGAATACGGCCAGAGAGGTGTAGTCCGAAGTCTTAGATCCATCATTGAAGCGTAAATATCCTTTTTGATCTGACGTCAAAAATGTCTACGTTCGTCCCGAAAAAAAGCATTTGCGGGAAGTCATGATTCATTATTACCTTTTAAAGAAAAGTGCAGCTGAAACGTAATCTGAAACGGTAATCAAATACTTCTTGTAAAGAGTGATTTCGACGCTTCCAAGGTGGCAATTTCGACGTGAGTGATAGAGATCGCGAAGCGGCGCCGAAAAAATTCGAAGATACTGAACTACAACAATTATTGGACGAAGACGCATTTCGAACCCTTGATGATATGTCCAAAGAGTTGGATGTTGACAGTTCAACCGTGGGTAAACGTTTGCCCCCGATGGGAATGGTCCAGGAAGTAGGTAACTGGTGGCAGGTGCCACATCTTTTGAAGTTGAGGGATATCGAGAGACGTTTGGTGACGTGTGAGATGCTTCTTGAACGGCAGAAAAGGTTTTCTGCATTAGCGATGAAAAATGGATCTAATATGGCAACCCTAAGTGTCGAAAATGTTGGAGCCTGCTATGTGAACCATGCCAATCGACAGCGAAAAAAAATATTAATACTTCAAAAGCTATGTTGTGCATCTGGTGTGATCAGAAGGATGCCATCTATTATGAACTCCTTAAACTGTCTTTAACCATCATTGGCGATCGTTACCGACTGCAGCCAATGCGTTTGAATCGGAATGGGGACGGTAGACATGGCCGGAATGGGACGGGAGACATGACAAACTGATTTTGCTGCATGAAAACGCCAGGCTACACGTTGCTAAATCGGTCCAGAGTATAATATTATAGTATATTTATTATTATTAGTATAATATTATGGATTAATATTAGAGGCTTAGTATTCGTTCTTTGCTTGCTGGTTCTCTTCTGCGGTCATTTCTCTTGTTAAGCACTACAAATTTCGCTTTCCAAAATAAGCGAAAGTGTGGGTTGACTAAGTTCTAATTGAAATTCAATAATTTACTTTTTTTTTAAATGGCAACGACATAAGCCCGGCGGCAACGCAAATTTTAGGTGTGTTCGCCAAACCGTTCACTTCGCTACATTTGTTCGCTTCGCAAGTGACAATATCAGACTTAAATATAAATTTCATCACTTCGTCGGCTCAAAACATAAGGTAGTAGTCCGGTGTAACGACCGAAATTTCGACGTTTTTTCATGAATCTTCTTTAAAAAGAAAATAAAATGCGATCGATTAAAAGTTTTTACATGTTTTTATTGCTGTTTTGAAGTATATAAAAAATTTTTTTTTTGAAGTTAATTTTATATTAATTTGTTTACAATTTTTGACGTCAAAGTGAAGTCCTTAGAAAAAGATGAGTTGGTTCGGGGAAGCACACAGCCTTCCAAAATCATCTGAAATTAAAAATTCGAAGAGATTATTATTCTGTAGACTTTATTTTAGGCCCCGAACCTAAAATATACATAAAAATAAAAAAACAAAAACAAAATGGCGGGCTTGTGAAAAGAGTTCTCAAAATCTAATTTTTTTTCTTCATAAATTGTTTAAATTAAATAGTTTATTATTAAAAAATTAAATGTTTTAAAGATGCGGGATCGGTTAAATAGTTTTGAGTCAGTGATTCCCGAAATTTTGAAAACATGGTTTTGAGAAAAACGTGTTTAAAGTTTCACAGCAGCTGCTGCTGGCGTGTCACACGCTTTCATACACACTACGGCGCGCTCTCTTATTTTAGCTATCACTTTAAAAATTATTAAAATTTCTGTTTGAAATTTTTATAGTACACTTTAAAGATGTATTTCTCCCGATTTTTTGAACCCGTGACAACGGGCTACTATCATAATTAAGAAAATCGAAAAAATAATAACACCCTTATATCTAGAGAAAGAAAAGAAAACCTTTTAGAAAAGATTGCTGAAAACAAGCGACGGGTCAAAATTAAAGTATACTTTTTTTCCTTCTCATGCTACTAAATGACTTTATTTTGCACCATTGTGATTTGAATTAAGGCTCTTGAGTTTGTTCGCACATTTTCGAACAGCCGGGGCGTATGAGCAACGTGTATATGCACACCTACGATATTCTATGCTCATCACACAAAAAGTTTCGAATGTGAGTTTGAGCATATCGAGAAATTTTAGCGATGCTTGTTTTGCTTGTCACTCGCTACTCGATGCAATTGAAAAATCAACTCACTATAAGAAATAGTGACAGAAAGACATTGAGTGTGCCTTCAATAACATATACACATGCTCCACAAAGTCTGCGTTCACCCTAAAATAACTTTTTAGTGAATGAAACACACAACCTGATTTTATAATTTTTATAAATTTGTATATATTTATGCGAGGGGTGCCTTTTATATGTCGGGATTAGAGAACAAAAACCAATTTTAATCATCGCAAATCACTTTATTGTTTTTCAAAATATTCTCCATGAAGATCTATACACTTTTGCATGCGTTTGAACCAATTGTCGAAGCACTTTTGCCACTCTGAATGAGGTACCTCCAAAACATGCATTCTGAACGCCGCAACCGCTTCTTCAGGTGTCGAAAAACGTTGACCTCTCAGTTTGTTTTTTACGTACGGGAATAAAAAGAAAGTCGCTGATATAATCCAAATTCTTGCAAGTAACCATGAAACCAGGCTGAAAGAGCACATAAACCCGGAGGCCGCAGATCTTACCAAAACAGTCTGCACAAGAAGACTTCGAAGAACTAAGCCACGAGATTTAGTCGCCAACGCTGTATAATTGTTTGTAAAATATTTATAATTGTTTTTAAATTTCAATGTTAAGGATAGAATAATGTTACTTGTTAGCTTATGCTAGGCGTAATACCATGAAATGTATACAAATTTTATAACGTTTCAATAAAAAAAAAAAAAAAAAAAAAAAAATCGGTGCCGAGTCAGGACTATACGGCGGATGACCCATTAATTCGATGATTTGGGTGCTCAAAAATGCAGTTGTTTGAGCCGATGTGTGAGAGCTCGCATTGTCCTGGTGAAGAGTGATCCGTCTTTGGTGATTGGTTTTCCTAATTTCTTGGAAGACAACTAGCAAACAAATGGTTGTGTACCACTCAGAATTTACTGTTCTTCGCTGTTCTAGTGGTACGGTTGCGACATGTCCAGTTTTTCCGAAAAAACAGGCGACCATTTGCTTGGAAGTGCTTCGTGCGCGAACAACTTTTGTTGGGTTTGGCTCATCTTGAAACACCCATACAGTCGACTGCTGTTTACTTTCGGGCTCATACGCATAAATCCATGATTCATCACCTGTCACGATGTCATAGACGTGTTTCGAAGCCCCGCGATCGTATTTTTTGAGCATTTCCTTCGACCAATCGACTCGAGCCTTTGTTTGAGCGATTGACAAATTGTGTGGGATCCAACGCGAACAAATTTTTTTGACAGTCAAATGTTTATGCAATATAGAATGTATGCTGGTCCCACTAATGCCTAAGATTGTCTTAATCTCACGATAGGTCACATGACGATCTTGCAATATCAGTTTGCGCACAGCATCAATAGTTTTCGGTACAACAACTGATTTTGAACGACCTTCACGAAATTCGTCTTGGAGTGAACTACGACCACGATTGAATTCACCATACCATCGATAAACACTGGTCCTTGATGGAGCTTCATCGCCAAAAAATGAATTAAGTTCATCCATGCAATGTTGCTGAGTTAATCCACGTCGAAAGTTGTAAAAAATAATCGCACGAAAATGTTCACAATTTAATTCCATTTTTGGACCGAGATGAATCTTTTAAGTTATTGTAAACAACACAAATAGCGCTGGTATTTCAAAACATTCTGAGTACGTGAAAGCCAAAAAATGTCAAACTTTGCGATACAGCTGTCAGTTGCCAGATTGCAACACCAGGGTTGCCAAATCCCGACATATAAAAGGCACCCCCCGTATGTTTATTATATGTTTAAGTTTCAAAAATCAAAATAAATTTCAAGATTCCTCACATAAGTTTTTAGATAACGCTGAATAATGGATGTAACAAGTAAATAAAGCGACCATAAAGTCTGCGTTCAGTCTTAAAGTCTAATACAAAAACATGATATCGTCCCCTTAGTATAACAATAGCCTATGTGCTCATAGGCTATTATTTTTTTATTGAATTTTTGGATTCTCCATCGTCGATTTTATATGTGGTCAAAATTTTGTCAAATTCTAGTTCCACAAAGTGGGTCAAAACGTCAGTCAAAAAATAATAAATATTTACAGACATAACGAGATTTGAGTGAGAGCTACTTTCGACAAAAAGTTTGAAATTCATTTTCTCAAAACATCAAAAAATTTATAGGCTATTTTAATACTAAGGGGACGATATGGTATATGCAAAAATTAAATCTAATATTTAGTTGGATATCCACATTGCTTCAGGATTTCACTCAGCCTATTTGGCATTGAACTTACTAGTTTCTCTGTTTCATCTGCTGTTATCTTCCTCCATTCTGTCTGCATGTCACTGCGCAAAACCTCTCTACTAGTAATCACTTCCTGACGAATTCTTTTTTCCAGTAGATCCCACAGATGCTCGATGGGGTTAAGAATATACAAAATTTACTTTCGTCTGAAAATATTACTTTTTTGCAGAACTCGGGAGGCTTATTTATGTACTCTTTAGCAAACTGAATGCGTTTCTGTCTGTTCACAAGAGAAATGAAAGGCTTTCTTCGGGCGACTCTACCATGGTATCCAGCTTGACGTACAAATTTTCTGGCAGTTTCAGCGCAAATATTTTTTTTAAATGTTTGATTTATGTTTTCAACTAATTTTGGGGATGTAATCCCGGGGTTAACCTTTGCCAAGTTGATTATAGAACGCTCTTCCCGGATCGATAATTTTTTCGGACGCCCTGACCTGGGCTTAGATGTAAAAATTCCAGTTTGCCGAACATTTGTTACAACTCGCTGAATAGAGGAATACGTTCCTCCCAATAGATTTTCCAATATTTCGGAAACTTTTTCCGTCTTTCCACATTTTTATAATTATTTTCCTCTCAGAAGCCCTTACTTATTTTCCCTTTCCTTCCATGTTCTTTAATTATCTCCAGTTATAAATAAAATGTTCAACTAAGCTTTGTTAACATTCAGTCGAAGTAATGCGCAATCAAAAATTAATATAAACAAGGAAAAATATCTTAAAATTAACGGTATCATTAAAATAAACAGGCTGAACGCAGACTTTTTGGTGCCACATTTACATGCTGCTGAAATTATTTTCCCGTTATCTGAAAAGTGAAGTGGGGAATCTTGTTTTTTTTTTGGCCTTGAAAGCTGGGAATGTAGTGAATAAACAAATTGTAAAGATTTCAATTTAATCATAATATTCTATTCTGTTTTTAATAAATTTAAGAAGGCTATTCGAGTGAACGCAGACTTTGTGGAGCATGTGTATTCGGAAGCAATTATTAAATCGCTAACGGAAATGGTGCGCTTGTCTCGTTCATAGAACGAATGCTAATCGGGCGGACTATAAAAGCAGATTTGGGCGAAACATCCATTAAGAAATTTCCGTTCAGTGGTGCATCCGAGGGTGGCGTCATCCCTCCACTTCTGTGGAACCTGACCGTCAATAATCTACTTCGGAAACTTGAAAACATGAAAGGTAAGATAATTTCATATGCCGTTGATATTGCAATAGCAATCTCGGGTAAACATTTTCCAACAATGTGTGTTCTGCAACGAAGATCTCTCACAAGATTACCACTTTGTTGTAAAAGTCGAAGGCTAGAAGTAAATGCGGAAAAAAACGGGTCTGATAATGTTTAGCGGAAGACATAAAGCACCTGCTCTTAACCTGGTATGCCTAGAGAGGAAACCCCTTAGAGTAACAGAAAGGACTAAATATCTGGGCCTTGTAGTGGATAGAAAGATAAAATGGGGGCTCACAGTCGCAAATAGAGTACGCAAAGCTATGACGGCATTGTACCCCTGTGGAAGGCTAAATGGGGGAAAATGGAGGTTGAAACCCAGAATGGTACATTGGTTCTACACCGCAGTAGTTTGACCAATTCCCTACTATGGTATTGTAATATGAGGGAATGCCCTTTAAAAGGGTGTGAACATTAAAAGAATTGACGAGGTTCAAAAACTCGCAGCTTTTCTCATAATCGGTCAACGTGAAGCACACCAACTGTCTCCTCCCGGTAGAACTGCAGGTAACATGTGAGTATATCGCTCGCAGTGCGGCAATATGGTTGAACACCTTAAGAAAGTGGTCAACCACGGACTATATCCGCTTTGAAATCCTATCTGGTATTTCAGAGCTTCCCTGACTTGTGGACTATGCACTGCCGCCTAAAATTACAGCAACTACCATTACAATGTTCACGATTTTCTTACTCTCAAGAGAAGAGTTGTAACGAGACGATGTAAGACAGGAAGAATCCGTCAAAGTACACACAGATGGCGCAAAGCTCGAGAACTGGGTGGATGAAGGTGTATATTTCGAACTTCTGGGGATCTCCTGTACTTTTTTGCTTCCTGATTACTGTAGTGTTTTTCAGGCTGTACTGATGGTAATAATAAAAGTCGTGACACTGGTGCAGTGTGATGCGATACTTGGAGATGTTATCTACTTTTTTTTGATAACCAGATGGCGATAAAATCTCTCAGAAGTTGACAACCTCCAAGGTAGCCATGAATTGCTGCATATCTCTTAATGAGTTGTCTGAGTAATTTTATGGCTTCCTGGCTATTGTGACATTGAGCGAAACTGCAGAGCCGATGAACTAGCGAAACTTGTTGCCAAGTTCACTGATGAGGTCACAGACAATGACGTGACGGGCATACCCTTACAGGCATGTTAGCTACTTATCTTTGAGGAAATTGTAAGAGCAACGAATGAAAGATGGCGTAATGAAATAACCTGCAGAAGCGCCCGATCATTGTGGCCGACTCACAAGGCTTGGCACACTGATTTCCGTTGTAACGGAGCACACATTCTAATAGGCAGACACGCCCAGAGGATGGGTAAGCAAACGGATGAATTCTGCAGAAGTTCTGTAGATGAGGAGGAGAAAAAGACGATCACGTATCTTCTGTGCCATTGTACTGCTTTATCCAGTCGTAGATTTACCATTTTAGGTGGACAATTTTTTAATGAATTTGAAGATCTCAGTACTGTGGAAATCAGGGTTTTTCTAAAATTGTTAAAGAGAGTTTTTTGTTTGGTTTTAAGAGAGTTTGTCAGGCGGCACCAGAGTGTGCTTTGAGCCAGAATCCGTTCTATCACTGTGCGTCAAACGCCCCGTGCGCCCTGACGCATATTCCAGCAAAACTGATTTGTTATGAAAAAGATGTTTTGTACAAGCGAAGAATTTTAGTTTGGTTATAATGTCTTTTGCGATAGCCGATTGGAAAGTTCTGGGTTGTTTTGACTAAAGTCAAGTAGGAGCAATAAAACATAATTATTAAAAAAAAAAATTTATTGAGTCTATTCGACTGAAATGACCTGATCGACATGGCCAAACTATACTGCTTCACGACAACGACAGGCTCCATGTTGCAGAAGTCATCAAAGCTGCCCTCCAAGAGCTCGATTGGAGGTCCTTCAGCATCCGCCGTGTTCTTCGTATTCTTCATCTTTTCCGCTCCCTGTCAAACCATAAAAAGGTTGTTACCTTCGATAACAAAGAGGTTCTAAAAAACTGGCTGAACAACTTCTTTGACAGCAGACTAGGCGATTTTTGGCAGAACGGCAACAACAAATTGGTCGAGAGGTGGGAAGAGATTGTTAACAGTAACGGCGATAATTGATTGACTTATTGATATAATTATTGTTTTTGTTTCAATAAAAGTCTTCGGTAAAAACGCTACGAAATTATTCCCCAACCTAAAAAAAAAATCTCTATTTTATATTCAGAATTAATTCTTACGTTATTTTTTGCATTTTACTTATCGAACGGATGACATTCTTTACTCAAGCCACAATTTTCGATTGAAAATATTTCTGTTGTTTTTAATAATCTATGGAAATTTCAAAACAATCTTAAGAGTTTGACGAATTGTCAAGCAACGAAATTTTTTTTATACATAATTTCGAGCTCGTGAATTTTTAAGCGAAAAATATATTAATAACGGGACAAAAATTTGTGAAGGAATAATACATAGAATTTCATAGTTAAGCGAAATTTCACAAACAAAATGACTAAATTAAATAAATTCGGCTCGAAAGAAAGGATGAAAACTCGTCAGCCGGCAAGCCTTATTATGGCGCCGAAACCGGTACATCCGCGAGCTGTACGCACACACGGCTTCTTCGGGGTATCATTCGTACGCCAGCACATGGTCATCGATGATCACTGGACACCAATGTCTCTAACAGAACAATTCAAGGGAATGGCAGATCTACTATGTAAGCTGCCCATTCGAGAGAAAGGGCGAACGAGTATGCAAATTTTTGTTAACATTTCTATTTTTCTGCTCGCAGCTAAACGATTGGTCTTCAAAAAACTCGAGGCAGCTGCTACCCACAAGCGCTACATACGCGAGAATCGCAACTTGAAACGCCAATGCCGCGATGGTCGCACGAAACTCTGCAATGTGCTCTATGCCGATAACACAAAGAAAATCAGAAATTTCCTAATCAATCACAAAGATATGCAGCGTTTGTATCAGAAAATGCCTGTTGAGTTGGTCGTGGACAATATCAATCAGCGTACGTTTGTGATGCGCAAGGAGCGAGATCGTTTGAAATCGCGCTTGGACCAGTTAAAGAATGTCTACAAGGAGAAATTGGTAAGTTTGGCAGTGAGAGACCATTGTACCATTTGCTCGGAGCAAATAAAGATACTCGCGATTATGCTATTGTATGATTAATGCATGATTTCGTCATGTCCATTCAATAATCGAAAAACTTAATACCTATTTTCTATTGGGTTGGGGAATAAGTTCGTAGCGTTTTTACCGAAGACTTTTATTTAAACAAAAGACTACTAGGTGCGCAACTAAGTTCTAGCTGGGTTTTTTATGGAAGTAAAACTTTATTCGGAAAAAATGGTTACAAATGAATCATTGAAAGTATTGCCCATCACTGGCTTCTACTTTTTCCCATCTTTCTGGTACATCTCGTATACCGTCGCGGTAAAACTGTTCATCTTTTGAGGCTATCCACGGATCAAGCCATTTTTTGATGTCTTCATATGAAGGGAACTGCTGGTCAGCTAGACCATGTGCCATCGATCGGAACAGGTGGTAATCGGACGGGGCAATATCTGGGGAATATGGCGGGTGGGGAGCGGAGGATTTCCCATTTCAGTGTTTCCAGGTAGGTTTTAACGGGTTTGGCAACGTGAGGCCGAGCGTTGTCATCAGTTTTTCATGCCTCTCCGCGTATTGTATTCATGCCGTCGCTTCTCGGCTCAATCGCATCAATTGATGTCGATACATCCCTTCGGTATCCCCAGTGATGGTTTCGCTTGGTTTTAACAGTTCATAATAAATAACACCAACTTGGTCCCACCAAATACATAGCATAACCTTTGCAGCGTGAATATTTTGCCAAGGCGACGACGTAGAAGCATGACCGGGCAGTCCCCATGATTTTCTTTTCTTTGGATTGCTGTAATGAATCCATTTTTCATCACCTGTCACGATACGATGAAGAAAATCCTTCCTTTTTTGCCGCTGGAGCAGTTGTTCACAGGCGAGAAAACGACGTTCAACATCCCTTGATTTTAACTCAGAAGGAACCCAAGTCCCCTGTTTCTGAATCATTCCCAAAGCAAGCAATCGCTTGGAAATTGATTGGCGGGTAACTCCTTAAACTCTTATTGTGTTTGACACGGATCCTCCTTGAGTAATGCCTCCAATTCAGCGTCTTCGAAGGTATTTGGCCTTCCTTCACGCGGACGGTCGTCAACATTAAAATCATCGTCTTTGAAGCGACGGAACCAATCTCGGCACGTTGTTTCACTTAAAGCAGCATCTCCATAAACGTTTTGTAGCTCTCGATGCGCTTCAGCCGCCGTTTTTCTCGCCTAAAAGAGGAAAATCAACACTTCTTGCAAATTACGATTATTCGGCACAAAATCAGACATTTTCACAAAACCAAAAGTATATTATACCAAAACAAAATCACTAGTGTGTCGAAGCAGTTTGTTTACCATGTGTCTAAGCTTGGTTTATGGCAACGGGAACATCGGGAACTTAGCATCTAATATAATTATGTATATCAATAAGTTGATTCAGAGCATACGGCGGATGCTGAAGGACCTCCCATTCGAGCTCTTGGAGTGCGGCTTTGACGACTTGTGTAACATGGGGCTTGACGTTGCCGTTAAGGAGTATGGTTTGGCCATGCCGATCAGATAATTTCTGTCGCTTAGTCTCATTGACGCGGTGTAGCTGGGCAATATAGAGCTCCTTGTTGACCGTGGCATTTTCTTCGAACATTTTTCAGTGCGCCATGCCCTCCCAGTCCCACCAAACACATATCATAATCTTCTTTGGATTAAAATCCGGCTTGACTCGCGGCTTTGGCGTTTCTCCTGGAGCCACCCACTCCTTTCTGTGCTTCATATTGATGTATAGGCAGCATTTCTCATCTCCCGTAACGATTCGGTACAAAAAGCCCTGTTTATGACCGATGGCGGGCGAGATGCTGAGAAGCAATTTGAAGGCGACTTTCTTTCGTTTTATGATCGCAGCTCATTGTTTCCGCCAACTCACGAGTGGTTTGGCGACCGTTCTGCTGCAAAAGTGATTTGGAACGTTCTTCATCGAATTCAGAAGGCCTTCCGCTGCGGAACGTATTACCGACGTCAAAGTCACCAGTTTTGAACTTTTCTAACCATTTCCATGCTGTAGTCTCGCTTATGATACCTTCACCATACACGTCCCAAATGTCCTGGGCTGCTTCCGCAGCTTTTTGACTTCGATGAAAGCAAAGAAGAGAAGGTGTCGAAAATGTTGATTTTTGCCTACTGGGTATTCCAGGTTTAGAACCCCAGAACTTAATATATAAAAAATTAAATAACTCAAAAATACAATCAACATAGTTTTGTAGAGCAGAAAGAGTTCTATCAAATGAATAGTTACCCTTTGCCAAACAACAAACAAATCGTTGTAAAATAAAATAAAAGAAAAAATGCTATGAACTTATTTCCCAACCCAATAGGCGACCGCCGTAGCCGAATGGGTTGGTGTGTGACTACCATTCGGAATTCACAGAGAGAACGTAGGTTCAAGTCTCGGTGAAACACCAAAATTAAAAAAAAAGAGAAAAACAATTTTCTAATAGCGGTCGCCCCTCGGCAGGCAATGGCAAACCTGCGAGTGTATTTCCGCCGTGAAAAAGCTCCTCATAAAAAATATTTGCCGTTCGGAGTCGGCTTAAAACTGTAGGACCCTCCATTTGTGGAACAACATCAAGACACACACCACAAATAAGAGGAGGAGCTCGGCCAAACACCCAAAAAAGATGTACGCGCCAATTATATATATATATATATATAATATTATTTAGTATCTTTTATCGTTTATCTATTATTTATTTATCATCTGCAATATTGGCAAAAAAGTCTTGCGGTATTTTTATTGAATTTTTAATTGTTCATTAAATTGGTTATAATAATGCGATTTAAGTCAAATATGCGCCGTTTTGTTCGATGACGAGTTCCCAACGAGATGCCAACTTCATAATGCCCCTCTTATAGAAGCTCGCTTCCCTATTGTCAAAAAACTCGGAGAGCCAATTTTCACAGGACTCTCTTGTGGACAACTTCCGACTACCAAGCTCGTTCGTCATGGACAGAAATAGGTGGTAATCACTTGGTGCGAGATCCGGACTATACGGTGGATGCAAAAGAACCTCCCATCCGAGCTCTCGGAGCTTCTGGCGCGTCACCAAAGATGTGTGTGGCCTGGCGTTGTCCTGATGGAAGACAATTCGGCCTCTGTTGATCAAAGATGGCCTCTTCTGCATGAGTGCTGCATTCAAGCGGTCCAGTTGTTGGCGGTACAGATCCGAATTGAGCGTTTGGCCATAGGGGAGCAGCTCATAGTGGATGATTCCCTGCCAATCCCACCAAACACACAGAAGAACCTTCCTGGCCGTCAATCCAGGCTTGGCCACCGTCTGGGCAGCTTCACCGCTTTTCGACCACGACCGTTTGCACTTCACATTGTCGTAAGTGACCCACTTTTCATCGCCAGTCACCATCCGCTTCAAAAACGGGTCGATTTTGTTGCGATTCAGAAGCGATTCGCATGCATCCATACGGGCAAGAATGTTTTTTTGCGTCAAGTCGTGTGGCACCCATACATCGAGCTTCTTTTTCATAACGGTTTGATGACTCATGCCCAGCTCTTGGCCGATGCTACGGCTGCTACTATGCCGGTCACTTTCGATCAATTCAGCGATTCTATCGCAATTTTTGACGACAGGCCTTCCGTACCGTGGCGCATCTTCGATGAACTCTGCACCAGAACGAAAACGTTGAAACCATCGTTGTGCGGTGGAAATGGAAACTGTATCGGGTCCATAAACTGCACAAATTTTATTGGCAGCATGAGATGCATTTTTGCCTTTATCGTAGTAGTACTGTAAAATATGCCGTATTTTCTCTTTATTTTGCTCCATGTTTGCGACGCTATAACTAACGAACGACTAAAAGCAAACAACAATTAATCAAACACGTGTTAGCACGTGAAAAGAGCTTTCCAAAAAGCTCTAGCGTGAACCGATGCGACGAATACAACTAGAACTTCGCGCTTGCAAAGACAAGCTTGCGGAAATACCGCAAGACTTTTTTGCCAACCTATATATATTATTACCAAAAATCCCACATTTTACCCCATGTTCCATATACATATCGCATTTCAAACCCCATACCATATCTCCTTTCTTCTTTCAAATCGCTATACCCTTTCTCTTATCTCTAAACTCTTAGTTCTCATGGCTTGTTTTATCTTTTATCATTTATATCTTATCTCGCATGTACTTTGCTTTATCCCACATTCTTTACCACTCATATCCGTCTCCCTTTCAGCTTGAGCGCGCCGTTTTACAGAATCGCATCAAGTACGAGAATGAATTTGTGTTGGAGGAGGAGCTGAAATCCCGCGTTTTTCGCAAGAAAATCGAAAACTCCAATGTGCGGTTGAAGGCGATAAAAACCATAAATGGTACCTATAGGAAAATGATTCAGGTGCTGCGTCACGATGGCATATTTTATGAACCCATCTTGCGCTCGCTGAGTCAAGACATTGAAGATCAGTCGAACTTTATTAAGCATATCCTGTATTTAGGGATACCGGCTATTTCTAAATTCAAGGAACTCAGTGAAGAGTATAGGGTGAGTGCAG
Organism: Anastrepha ludens; assembly: GCF_028408465.1. Classification (NCBI taxonomy): domain Eukaryota; kingdom Metazoa; phylum Arthropoda; class Insecta; order Diptera; family Tephritidae; genus Anastrepha; species Anastrepha ludens. Next base: position 24,894,700 of record NC_071498.1, on the reverse strand, counting down.
TTAGTAGTAAAAAAATGTATTTATAATCTAGGAATTGTATTGGGCAAGTGCTCAGAATACGAATATCATACACCTCATTGTTAGTTTCTTAAAGAGCGCAACCGCAATGTGCAGCGTAAATCTCACTCTAATTTCCACTTCAATCCGAGCTCATCTTTTTGCAGGCACTCTTCTGGTTATTCCCTCTTCATTCTCTCGTTCCGAACAAGAGTCGTACCAGAGGAATATTTAAATGCTACTGTCTATGGGGCTCATTTAGATCGCGCAACGTAAGTTTCGTGGCGTAATATCGTGAGTGGAAGAGATAAAATACATATTATTTTTAAAACGAATCTATGCGTAGTATTGTGCTAGTTCAAATAGCGTCAAAACACATCCAACAGTCAATAGAAGCGTGGACTTGTGTGTCTGAACTCGAAATCCACTGTAGGAATGAAACAGCAAATTGTATAATAGATTTTTTCTAATTGTTTTATGTTTCTGCCATTAAAAACTCCTCATAAAAAACAATCTGCTGTTCGGAGGCGACGTAAAATTAGGAGGACGTGGTCCTCCATTTGTGAAACAATATCAAGTACTTCCGAGTCTCACAGCATGTATACCTCGAGGCCAATGTCCTGTAAGGAAATCAACGAAATTTGAGGAGATCCTAACAAGTTTGTGTACTTATCCAGCGTTCGCTGAGTTGACGCGAAGCCCACTTCTCCACGAGCAGACCGCAAGGTAGTCAATGGGATCTCACCCCTCTCGTTTCGCGGGGTAACTACTTCACAGGTTCCTGTCTAGCCCGGCTCATCTGCATCGCAGTTTCCTGTAATGTCGCGATGACCAGGTACCCAGGTGAGCCTTATGTCGAAGAGTTCGGATGCAATCGAAAGTCAAGTCAAAAATTCCCTAACCAGTTTCGAGAGTACCATGATCGAGGTACCATAATTTGTTTGAGTTGTCGCCCTATGGTGCGCCGCAAAGGCATGAGCTTCGTCAATGGTAAAAGCCAACTTTTAGAGTTCTCGAAAGATTATCAAAACTTTGGTTGTTTCTAATGGTGCATATGAAAAAATTAACTATGCGATATACTCGTATGAATGCATGTCGATTTTTCAATTTGCCAGAGGCATCTTTTTGAAGCCATTTATAGAGCCAAAAAATAAGTTGTAAGTCCCGATTTTATTTTAAAATTAATTCAAGCATAAAACCTGCTTCCCTTCCCTGAACAAATATGCAAATGTGTAGCAGATAATAATAAAAAAATTGTAAAGGGTTGCAAATTAAGGTCAAAGCTATTTTGAATATTGAGGTCCCGTTATCGGTATTAGAACGATTCCTTCCTTTTCCTTTTCATATCTCTTGCACTCGTTTCGTTTTACTTTAGCAAATGGAGGATAAGTCGCGCAAAAATATGCAAGCAAAATTACAAACGATGTCTCAATACCGGAAAGATACGAAAGTAAGTGCACCGAAAGTTTCGTCAAAACCTCCAGATCCCATATCGAAGTCTAAACGTTATGTGCGTGAAACGATGAGCATGATCGTTCTTAAAAAGGAGTTGCAAGTGATTGAGGCTGCAATAAAACGAGTGAAATTCGCAACGCTCTGCTCGCAAGCCAAAGAGATCTATCCAAGGTTAGTAAAATTATGGAACTAAAGAAATAACAGCAAAAATGATTACGGGCCTTTTTTATCCTTGTTCACTCTGCTCGGGAGCATAGGGCCTCGAAAAGACTTGCCTTGTGCTGGTTACATTAAAAAGGTATATTACTTTCAAGGTAGGTGGTTAGCCTGCCGCTAACAGTCCTAATGGGGCCACAGAATGTTAATGAAGTGAGAAGGCGCAAATGTTAAATAACATTTTTGGAGCATTAACATTCTCTGGTAGGGCTGCCCATTTGTCGCTGCTTAGAAACAGCGCTTTCCGGTGACTTTAGCGCCATCTCTGTTTGTTGTCTGTCAGAAGGACCGCTCAGATGGTTGGGGACTTCGCTAAAGTTGAGTTATTCTGCATTGTTTAGCGCTACTGCCCGCTTCCTGTTGCTGGCGCCGTTGGTGCATTATGCGATTTTGCAGCCACACTGTAAAAGCAGAGAATGTTAATGCAATTGCAATTGCAAAAGGCTGCCCTCCGGTGGGATTGATATTAGTAGGGTTATTTCCTTTTGTGTCTGGGGGGTCAGTTGGAAATGTTGCTGTGGCTAGAACATTTTTTGAGACAAGGAAAAGTTGGATAATTTGGAAAATTGCGTGGATCGTGCTTTATGTGGGGTGCGCACCCACAACCTCTGGAATGGCAGGCTAGTCCACTTACGCTGATCTACCGAGGGCGCATTGTTCAATATTTTTAGCACGGCTACACATTGATTTTCCGAGTTCCAAGTATGGCAGGTTAGCTTGTTAGGCAACTGGGGAGTCCAAAGCATGCCTCAGCCGAAAATAGCCGTCACTTTCCAATCGCTCCAAAGTCGATACAAAGAGTGATCAATTTAGAGGTATCGGATTTTAAATTGAAATAAAGCAAATAAAATTCAAACTGATTGGACAATCTTTATTATTTTTGTATAGAAGCATTCATGACATTTATTTTTCAAAGATAGTCCCTTTAAAATATTCACCGCAACTGCGCTGTACTTCGATCATCTGTAAACACTAATTTTTAAAGACTGGCTGGAGGACTTCGGTCGGTATCTCGTGAATAACTTTAGTAATGTTGGCTTCCAATGCCTCAATCGAAGCTGGTTTATCCACAAACCATTTAGACTTTGCATATCCCCACGCCCCCACCAATAAAAGTCCCAAGGTGCGATATCATGCGATCTTGGTGGCCTATCTACTGATCCGAGACGCGAGACAAATTGCTCACCGACACGACGACGCAGTAAATCCATTGTTTCACGGGCTGTATGGCAAGTAGCGCCATCTTGTGCGAACCACCTGCTGTGGAGATCACTGGCTTCAATTCAAAATCGAAATTTTTTTTCTTCACTCATCTTATAGTAAATCATTTCAAGAATGTTGTGTCAAAATTTTAAGTGGATCGGAGCAGAACTCTCAAAGTTATAGCCTTTGTAGGCACTCTACCTCGAATGCGGAGCATCGATAATTTCTCAGAGTCATTTTTTCAAACGCGTTTTTCCCGAAACGACTTCTTAAAAGTCGGTGCCAATCACAACTCCGAAACTATTCAACCGATTCTTTTCAAATTTGGCACACGTTTTCTAAATCAAAAATACCTCCCCCCTACACTGTTTGTTTTTTATTTTTTTTTTTTTAAGGTTGGTTTTCACTTACAAATATGGCGAAATTTTTCGCCAAAAATGCTCGTTTTACGTTTTTTTGCCACCAAAACTACAAAAATGAAAAAAAAAAATTTTTATTAATGTAGGGGGGAGCATTACGTCATACTTTAACTGAAAAATTCGACTTTTTTAGTTTCAGATGATTCTACGACGAATGCCGATTGGCACCGCAGATCACCTCTCGAAAAACATATCTCCAAAAAAACTCTGTCATGGGCTTATTTGTCAATATTTTATTATTAATATTTTTTAAAAACTTATTGAAAAGATGTACAATAACATGCAACTGATTTTATTAAAGTATCTTAAGCCATATTTCTGTAAAAAATTCAAAAAAAAAGTGTTTTTTTTTTAGCGCGAAACCCTACCCCCCCCTTAATAAAACCCTACTGGAAAAAGTACCCCCAATCTGATCACCCTTTAGAAAGACGTTTTCGAAGCGGATCGGGAAATAGCTGTCCGTGTCCAAATAACAGTCGTATTATTGTAAAACAATCTAGTCATTGGTCCAATTGGTCTGAATATTCCTAACAATTTTCCAATTTTAGTCCGTAAGGCCCACAAATTTTTAAATTCATTCACGACCATGTCTATGCAACACTTTTTTATCATTTTTCAATTTTCAAATAATTTGTTTCTTTCAACAGAATAAAAACTCAAGTGGAAAACAATTTCAAGCTGAAGAAAATGATCGATAGAAATATGTACATTCATTACATGATGCTTGTAAAAATGAGGCGTGCTGACGTGTTGGCGGGAATATTGGTGAATAACTTGTCGGAGCAGGAAATAGCGTGAGCTTCCTAATTGTTGATACAAATTTGCATATACAACTATAACAAATGAAAAATAATTTAGGCGCCTGGAGCGTATAGCCGAACTAAAGGAAGCCATTAACGAAGAGGATAAAGAGGAGGAGAAAATTATTGCCTATCTCAAGAATCGTGCTGATGCCTACGTAATGCTGCGGTATGTGCTACAAGAAAAAATATTTCTATTGTAGACCAAAGGTTTTAGTGACCTCGTTAGCTTGCCTTATGTAGATCTCGTTGGTGATGCGGTTAAGTGAAACTCGAAATCCGAGAAGAGTTCCATGGCTACATAAACACTTTAGGCCCTCGCCTCATTTGAAATGGTGTTTTTTAAGTGTTTCTTTAAAAGCGTGTAAAACGGAAACGAAAAAAGATTTTTTATTTTTGTTTTACGTATTTTATTTTTTGATCCGTTGTTAAAACACAAACAATCTTTTCTTTTCCATACGAGGTTCGTTCAAAAAGTTGTCAGCCTTCAAAAAAAAAGTCTTCCAAAAAAAGAGATATGCCGCTGGCGATTCTGGGACTGGTGTTCGAAAACAAAAAGACAAAAAGCTTCTTGTTCAATATAAATGTCGTTATCGTGTGAAGTACGATCTTAAAAACAAAAATAAAATTTGACAAAATGGCGGACGTTCAAAGATGAAAATCCGTTTTTTTGACCCTTTTTTAACTTTCAAGGCCCGAAAAAAATACTACAATTTTTTCCGAACGATCGTAATTCACGTGATAAAAACATCAATTCTACGTGATTTAAATTTTATTTCATCAAAATCGGTTCAGTAGAACCGGCTAAATCTGTGTCCATTGTCCATGTGAAGACCAGTTTTTTGAAGGCAGACAACTATTTGAACCAACTTCGTATGGCCAAAAACAAAAAATTTGTATTTTTTAACAATGGATCAAAAAAATAAAATACCGAAAACAAAAACAAAATCTTTTTGCGTTTTCGTTTTACACGCTTTTAAAGAAACACTCAAAAAAAAAAACACCATGTCAAATGAGGCGAAGGCCTTTAGTTTCGATTTATGTTGGTTCATAGCAGCTCAGACTGCTCATTGCTTCATGCCACAAACGTTTCTTCATATAACTAAGTACTCGCAAGAGCACTGCCAGGTTGCAATAGATAAACTAGCGTTTACATGGATGACGGAAAGCTTTGAAAGAAAGACGGTGGAGAAAGTTTTTCGGACGGTTGCCTTCTATGCTCTTCTTAAATTTATATTGTAGCGTATCGCTGGGTTTGGTGGTGGTGGGGGAGATGTTGTCTGGGTGACACAGCCCAGACCCAATTAGTACACAAGATGCCATTTCGATACACTACTTGTGGAACCACTGCTTTTATTAGCCGAGCCATCTTGATTTGACTATTAATCTGCCTATGTCGTCTATAGTATTATATTTTCTTTTCTGCAATTTTAAAGTTAACCCCATCGAGGACTCCCCCCGCATTCTATGTCGTAGAGCACCCTGTCTTGGGCACTCACACATATAGTGAAAGACTGTTTACTTAGATTATTCTTGATTGCAGCTTCTACATCTATGGCTGTATGGCCACCTGATCTTTGTGGCATGCTCTCACAAAGGCCAGTGGCCGGCTATTGTTGACGTAATTCTGAATATGTCTTCTCATGGCATTCTTAACAACTCGTTAGTTCTGAAATTTGTTGAAATTTGGCCACGTATGTTTAGTTATTTTGCAGGTATCCGTATTAGTTCATCTGTCAACGGCCTGCTTCTGGAATAGCGAGAAGATCTCCCTTTCGCTGGGCGTAGACTCAGTGAATCCATCAAATAATATAGCGGTTGGGAATCCGCCGGTTGCAGAAACTGCTGCTGTATAGGCTTAGTGATAATTTTGGGCTCTTCTTCCCACTCATATAAACTCTTAATTGAAATTTGCATGAAAATAACGTTAAAAGGAACACTAAATCTTTTTCACCGGCATCCCACGACAAGTCCGAACTAAAACTAGAATTACAATGGTGTTCAAATTTCACATACTAAGGACAAGGGGAACCTTGCTCACGTATTCCTTAACGCATGCTATTTGATTGGTAAAGAGAGGCAGCAATACCGAAGTATAGGAAGAACCAGTGTTAGACCCATTACACAAATTGCACCTTTTTCTCAGAAGCTTTCTTCTGGTAGATCTATAGGGAAGGCCATGTAAAATTTACTTTTTGAATCGGCTATAAAAAAAAACTAATCAATATTTTACCAAACTTTTTTTTTATTTTGGAGATTGAACATTGTCATTTATGAATGAAAAATAACATCGTTCAAATGACTGCCACGACTGGCTTTACAGTAGGCCATTCGATGAACCCAATTTTTAAGCACATTTTCGATTGTTTGGGCTCCAATTTCATGAATGGCAACTTCGATTCCGTGTTTTAAAGCATCAATCGTCTCTGGATGGTTCGCATAGCATTTGTCCTTAACGGCTCCCCACAAAAAATAGTCCAACGGGCTTAAATCACAGCTCCGAGACGGCCAATTGATATCGGAATTTCGGCTGATTATTCGGCTTTCAAAAACGGTAGCCAAAAGTTCGAGTGTAACTTTGGCAGTGTGACAAGTTGCACCGTCCTGTTGAAACCAAATGTCGTCCATGTCATCCTTTTCATCCTCGTTGAGCATGTCACGGTAACGCTCGCCATTTATTATAACCGCGGCTCTTCGCTCATTTTCGAAAAAAAATGGCCCGATAATGCCGCCAGACCAAAAACCGCACCAAACAGTGACTCGTTGTGGATGCATTTGCTTCTCTACAGTAACGTGTGGATTTTCTGAGTCCCAAATCCGACAATTTTGCTTATTGACGTAGCCACCGATGTGAAAATGGGCTTCATCAGAAAAGATGATTTTTCGGTAAAAATGCTCATCTTCGGTCAAACGATTTTCTGTCCATTGAGCGAACCGAAATCGCATTGGATGGTCATTAGGCTTCAGTTCTTGCACCATATAGCGTCCCATTTCGTAAATATCAAACCTTTAAGTAAATTATGAACACATTTGACATGCCATTTGTGTTACCATTCTCAAAAACATAGGTGGTTCAAAAAGCAAACGCTATATGGTCCACCCTGTACAACCAGAGACATAATGCAACTACTTATAATCACCTCCAAAGAGAGAAACACCGCCTATACACCTGAAAAAATGTTGGCACATGTAGAGCCCTGAAGCTATTCATCTCAACCGATAAACTACCGATAGTTTTAAATATTATTTGATTTCATTATTTTAATGCACATGAGGGCCCTGTGTATCTTCTCTGTCAATATCCAGGGTTTTGTAAAATTTGGAAAAAAGATTTAGTTTAGAGAAAGTTTTCTTGAGAATATCACATGGAAAATATTCAAGGCATTGAGTAGGGCAAAGTTTTACATTAGTTTGCGTAATAGGTGAAAGCAGGAGCTCCGGGCATTTGTCATTTGTCAGCCTTCTTTACTATATACTTCAAAATTAGTGCAGTCTCGGACTTGTTTAACTCTGGTTGTTAGATGAGAGTGAGATAAGAATTTGAGCAGAGTGAGTCAGAGTGAGCTTTAACTAGATTTTCCTTTGCCCAAAAACAGTTTTTGCACTCCCTCTTTCAGCCACGGATCCACCGGCAACGAATAAATTGGCCAGGCCAACAAGTAAATGGGCCCCCAGAGAAAGATCTGATGTTGTCATCCGGGGTTAATAGAGGTTGCCGTCTCATAAATCTGTGTTTCAAGCGGAGGTGTATGCTGTTCAAGAAGCAGTGAACTTTGTTGTGGAAAACAGATGGAGAGGCAGATCTATATGTGTCTGCAGCGACAGCCAAGCTGCGCTTATGGCCTTAGACAACCCCCAACCACTTTAAGGGTAGTCGAGTCCTGTAAATCCAGACTGAACTATGTCGGTAGACATAATAGCCAGGTGGGTCCAGGTACACCGGGTATCGTGGGTAACGAGATCTCTGACTCTTTAGGCAGAATGCGCTATGAGGCCAACTTCCTTAGCCTGGAGCCCGTTCTGATAGCCATCAAAGCCACGGTCAGCAAACGGGTTACTACAACGCATAAGTGAGCTTGGTAGGCTGAGAGAGGTTGCAGATAGACAAAACTGTTGTTACCTGTCATGTCCGACCGACTGTCGCAGTTGGTCCTCTCACTAAGCAGGCGGGACTGTAGGCGGCTAGTTGGACTGATGACGGGTCACTTTCTGTGGGCAAAGCACATGGAAAAAATGAGCATCTCAGACAGTGCACTCTGCCCAGCATGTGGAGAGGAGGATGAGACGGCGGACTGTGCGTCTGCACAGACTTCGCTCGAATCAGACTTGAGGTCTTTGGCACTGATATGTCAAGAAGCGACCACCTCGGCTCCTTGGCACCACAAGATCTACTCAGATTTCTTCGGAGGTCGAGTAGATTTAAAGGAAATTAAAAGGGAACCCAAGTGCAACTCAATGGACTTAATTGTGTCTAAGTGCTGTAGTTGCTAGTCTGTCCCGACAAAAAAGTGTAGGAGGCATGTCAGAGACGAAATGGACGAAATGCGATAGGCACCAAGCAGAAACAGAATGAGATATATGGGACAGAGGATAGGCAGAGGGGAAGTGGGTGAAATGTGAATGATGCCAAGCAGAGACGTGAAGAACAGAAAATGCTAGAAATGGAATGGATGAATAAATCATTTAGTCATGAGTTCACTGAACCCTACGTACCTAAATACATCCCAGTGTTCAAATAAGAAGCATTTAAATGTTTTTCAAATTTAGCGATTTTCTATTGACAATCGTAACTTTATATAAAATTACACAATTTTGTTTCTAATCCGTCACTTTGTAGCATGTCCTTGTGGAACTTGAACGAGATTCTTCGCCATGTCGACCGTCCCGATAAGATGACGCGTGTGAAATATCCAAGTTCGTATTTACGTTTGCCATTATTGAAATTTGACATGCTCACAATGCGCGCATGTGCGCCGGAGGGTTACGAGGAGAATAGTATGTCGATTGAAATATTTTACAAATCTCTAAATCAATAACAAAATCTTTATTTTTCCTCTCGATCGCCCTTTAGTCGAAGCAATTTTGCATACGGTGATCCGTAAGGTCTACAAGCTAATGCGCGCCTACAAGGAAGAAGTATCACCTACCACAATGGAGCAATATCTCAATAACTATCAGAACATATTCCTCGAAAGCATGGAAATGGAAGATACCAGTGATAGCAATGAGCCGGAGCAAGACGATGACGAAGAGGATCTCTTGCAGGAATCGAAACCTTTGCGCAATGTGCCAAATCGCAAACAGATCAAGACACAGAGTGCAAAATTGGTCGAGGAGTTGTCGAAAAGGGAAGATTAGTAACAGTAACCCACACCGGAGGGTGTTGGTTTCTTGTGAGCCGGCTGCGGATGGCAGCTGTGTACTCTTTTTTACAATACTTCATTACACGGATATGCTAAATAAATTTATAGTAAAAATTCTTTATATAAAAACTTTAAGCTTTCTTTAGGCTACACCCAAGGCCTAACCTAAGTTAAACTCGCCTACCGTTTCTGGCCACTGCAAGCGTTAAGGCCGTTCACCATTTTTATTGACGAACAGTAAACGCTTCGTTCTTTTAGCCGCTTAGCCGTTTAACGGATCAACTTTTTCACCCTTAAACATAATTCTCAAAATTTCTTTCTAGCCAAAACAGGACGCTATTGAGCCACCACGCATTGATTGTCGTAGTTTCTCGGTGCCCGTCCTAAGGTATGGACGCAGAAGTTTGGACGTTGACCATATCCGATGAGACACCACTTGGGGTGGTTGAGAGAAAAAATATTTTTGGACCTTTGCACTTTGGGGACGTCGAGCATCGTAGACGATGGAATAATGAGCTGTATGAGCTTTACGACGATATAAACATAGTTCACCGAATAAAGATCCAGCGGCTCCGTTGGTTGCGCCATGTCGTCCGAATGGATACAAACGCTCCGGCTCTGAAAGTATTCGATGCGGTACCAGCTGGTGGTAGAAGAGGAAGAGTAAGGCCTCCTCTGCGTTGGAAAGTTTAGGTGGAGGAGGACTTGGCTTCATTTGGTGTTTCCAACTGACGCCGGTAAGTACGAGAAAAAAACAACTGGCGTGGTTCATTAAACTCGCCCAAAATCGCGTAAGCGGTTATCGCGCCAGTGTGCTGCCAGCTTAAGGGGGAAGTCTACTGTGAATTTTTCAAAAAATCGATTTTTTTTTATTAGCTTAAAAAATACTTTGAACCCTCTTAAATAAGGTACAATATGTGTTACAGCTGGCTAAATTTTTTTTCGTTGAAATTTCGACCTTTTCCCGAAGCGCTCCAAAGCGCGTACCTGCTATACTGAAACTTTAAACGCATTTTTCTCGAAACTAAGTTTTTGTATACGGTGTACACGATATCTCGAGTTCTGATAAATGCATCAGCTTAAAAATTTAATTATATATTCTCTGTAATAGTGTCTCTCGTCTGACATAGGATTTTTTTGATATCGTTATTTGTTAAATTGTTATAAACAATAGTAACATCAATTTTAGGCAAAAAAAAAGAAAAAAATTTCAAGAATTTTTTTTTCAACGCCAAAATTTTTTATCGACATAATCCTACGTCAGACGAGAGTCAATATTATGTATATGATAACAATATTTTGTTTTTTTGTTTTAGATCACCGAAACGTAAGATTTCATGTACACCGTTTAGGCACCTAAGAAAAGCGGACCTGCGCTTGCAGAAGTGCCACAGCGGCCATTTTGAATATTTTGACTTAAAATTTTTTTTCAAAAACTTAAATATATAATAAAGATAAGAGTTTAAATAGATTTTATGTACGAGCAATATTTTGTTAGAAATAAAATCCGGAAAATAAGCCTGTTTTTTCCCTTGTCACAGTAGACTTCCCCCTTAAGTTGCGTGGCCTTTGTTCTGCTTTGAAATCTTTATAATTTTTGCGTAGAACCAGTCAATACATTTATTTTTTAAAGATAATCCCTTCCAAATGTTGGCCCCAACTGCGCCGTAATTTGGCCATCCGTAAACACCAATTCTGAATCACTCGCTGGAGGACTTCGGTCGGTATCTCGTGAATAACTTTAGTAATACTGGCTTCTAGTGCCTCAATCGAAGTTGGCTTATCTGCAAATCATTTAGACTTTACATACCCCCAAAAATAAAAGTCTAAAGGTCTCGAATGGCTTCGGGTTTCTCTTCAGTCCGAATATGGCGATTTTGCTTCGCTAAATAAAATTCGGGTCACAAAATGCGGATCGTCGGCAAGTTTTTCCAGAGCCCAACGACTGAAATGATGACATTTTGGCAGATCGGCCGGCTTCAAATCTTGGACTAGCTGTATTTTATACGTTTTCCAATCGCCCAAGTAGTGCCATAAGATAGGCCGAGTTATTGAGATCAGCACCGAATCGATTCTTCGGGGCTTCGGCAAAACTCTTATTTACAGCCGCAATATTCTCTTCACTTATGGTCGCGCTTGGTCTAATCGGTCGAGTATCATCCACCATCTACCATAAACCGAAATACTGTTTGTTACTTTCCTTTATCTTTAACTGCAGAATCGAAATTGAAGCCGTGTGCCTGATTTTCCGGGGCATTTTATGGGGGCGGTCCTAAATTCTGCATTACATTAATCTTTTGGGTAGAAATGCTGGGGAAATGCCAAAGAAATTCTAAATAGTCTAAATTCCTAGAATTTTGTAATAAAGAATTTTATCAAGCGGATTTTTGAATAACGAATGTTGTTCCATAAAAATTTTGTACCCAATCCGAATTTCGTATGAGAAAAGATGTGGCCAGTTTTCCACCCTGACAACTTAATAAAAGTATCAAATTTCGTTTTGAATAACTTTTTTATAAATAGAATATTGGGAATGGGAATAAGTTTCCGTCCTTTTTTAGCCCAGTTACGAAGTATTTAAACAATTAAATAATACCTGATATTATGTGAAGTGTGTGCCATTGGAAGCTAAAACTTTACTCTATCTTTCAGGTAGCATACGGATTCCTCTGACGAAAAATTCGAGTTCTTTTGACTTGATCTATTCATTGAACCAGTTTGTGACGCTCTCGTAAAAAGCGAACCGCTCTCTAATAAGGCTTCTCTTTCAATTGATAAGGCACCCAGTGACCTACTTTCTGGACCATTCCCATCGCGTGCAAACGTTTACCGACGGTTGATCTGTCAACATCCAACTCTTTAGACATATCACCAAGGGTTCGACATGCGTCTTCAATCCCATCACGTCGAAATTGCCACCTTGGAAGCGTCGAAACCACTCTTTTCAAGTTGTGTTTGATGGGGCGTGATTACGGTAAATGTTGATCAATATTTGACAAACCTGTGCTGCTTTATGGCCGTGAAACGTGTTTGGTTTCTAAAGAATCATCGAACAGACGGCAGACCATTCTAAACATTCGCACAATTTTGCGGATATGGTGGCCAGAGTAGCAAGCAAAAAATCGGCCAATGTGAAAATTAGAGAAAGAAAGTGCTGATGGCTGGGGTATACCCTTCAAAAGCCAGATTATTCTCTTAGCGGGATGGCGCTAGAATGGAATGCGCAAAGCTCACGCGGACGAGGACGACCTAAAGGATCTTTGCGCAGATCTATACACTCTGGGCTTCTAGCAGTTGGTAGTTCTTTATACCGGAATCAGCTAAAGGCAAGGCGTGTTCATTAAAGGTGGTGGCACTAGACCAACAACAATGCTTTGTACGTTTGATTGTCAAAGCAAACTATTGGCAAAGTAGTAAACAAGGAATGGATTCGCCTTGTTTCATTCTGGGCGGATAGCCACATGGACACGGCGACAGAAAAAAAAAAACAAATCAGCAGATTTACCGATAACACCCAAGAATGATAGACTACACGATTGCGCCTTTCGAATTCGCCGTGTCATAAGAGCCCATGAATAAATAAGCCAAAGGAAGGGGAATTACTTGTTTGTGAAGAAGAAGAATATGCGAAAGCAATGGAAACAACCAAAAACAAGAAATTATACGCACACCCACATACTTTCTAACCCCGGCGTCTTCCGCATAAAAACGCAAACAAACTGCATTCGGAGGCTTTATATTAATTTGTGCTTCCACAATTTAACACAGGGCACTTCTTTTTTGATTAGTTTTATTAGTTAAATCTCACAAATCGCAATACTTTCAAGCCATTCACTGAATTTTCACAAACATGTAATTTTTTCTACTTTCGTTTGTTTTGTATTGCGAAGGAAGCTGACGTCAGACTTGTCGAAATCGCGAAAAATAAAGTAAATGTTTTTAAATGGCGCCACCTTAGATACTCAATTCGCCTTGGATACCACCTTTAATAGATTCGCCTTGGCTAAAGGCAATAGCGAGAAATCGTTAGCAATGGAAATCTCTTAACGAACACTACGCTCCCAGTGTTTAAATACAAGTTTAACTCTTTCCAATAAAAAACCAAAATATAATTGAAAAATATTAGTGCATCCTTTATTTATAAAAGATTTATAACCCCATATTATTATTATGTATTAGTATTTTTCTAGAGGAAGTACAACATAAATGTTCGCGATTGATAAAAATTGAAATAGAAATAAAATTTTGTCAGATAAAAAGGGGTGTTTCGAGGATACAATCAAATTGGTTTAAAACATTACAGGATTTTTTGCGTTTGGCACGAAAGGCGAGCCCCAGCGTCTTCCCCAAAAAGGTAATATACTACCTTTTTTAGCCAGTCCTGCTATTACTGGATTGACTGGTAGTGTTGGGTTTCCTTTTGGTGCTTGATTTGCAGATTTGTCCTTTTTCACTTCTTCTGATGACTCCTGACTTTGTCGCCGATGTCCACGACGTCGATTTGAATTTCTTTGATGGTGCTGATTACTAGCTGCTCTATCCTTATCTTGTGTCCTATTTCTACGATCTCCTCGCTTACCAGGATGTTGTCCAGCTGCAGTTCGTGCTCCATTCTTTGATTGCGTTGCGTTGAGAGGCGCCGCAGCTGGCGCTGCATTTGTTCCATTCGTTGATTGCTGTCCATTCTCAACTCCTGTTCCATTCACTGATTGCGCTCCGTTGATAGGCGCAGCTGGTGCTCCATTTGTTCCATTCGCTGATTGCGTTCCGTTGATAGGCGCAGCTGGTGCTCCATTTGTTCCATTCAATGATTGCGTTGCGTTGAGAGGCGTGGCAGCTGGCGCTGCGTTTGTTCCATTCGTTGATTGCTGTCCATTCTCAACTCCTGTTCCATTCACTGATTGCGCTCCGTTGATAGGCGCAGCTGGTGCTCCATTTGTTCCATTCGCTGATTGCGTTCCGTTGATAGGCGCAGCTGGTGCTCCATTTGTTCCATTCAATGATTGCGTTGCGTTGAGAGGCGTGGCAGCTGGCGCTGCGTTTGTTCCATTCGTTGATTGCTGTCCATTCTCAACTCCTGTTCCATTCACTGATTGCGCTCCGTTGATAGGCGCAGCTGGTGCTCCATTTGTTCCATTCAATGATTGCGTTGCGTTGAGAGGCGTGGCAGCTGGCGCTGCGTTTGTTCCATTCGTTGATTGCTGTCCATTCTCAACTCCTGTTCCATTCACTGATTGCGCTCCGTTGATAGGCGCAGCTGGTGCTCCATTTGTTCCATTCAATGATTGCGTTGCGTTGAGAGGCTGTTCTGGAACCGCAGCTGGTACTTGATTCGCAGGTTGCTCAGCGTCCTTAGCAGCGGACCAATTCTGGTCTTCAACTGCATTGGTCGTCGCAACGATTCCTATCAAAAAAATAATTAAATACTTCATTGCTTTTCACTTTATAGAATCTAGTTGATCAGATGCAGAAAGTGAACTGTGCAATTTGTAAAACACGACCTTGGTTTTATACCAAAACTCAAAGCTCCATCAAATGCATTGCATGACTCATATGTATCTGAAAATGTACACACATACAGTGTGGTGCAACTTTTCAAGACCTCTTTTTAAATAAATACAGTATTGCATTTCCATATTTTATGTTTTGCATTTTTTGGCAAATCAATTCCCGCCACAGCACGACTTTCAGAGCTGTCTGTGTCATGCGAAGCTTTTGGAGCGGAGTTTTCTTTCCCAGATTTCGTTGCAAATCTATTCTAGATTTTAGTGCATGAAGCAGGTCTACTCTTTCACAATATGCAAAATCTATAAATTGCGGTTATCCTAATCATAAATTCAGTCCTAATGCTTGAACAATCTTTTCCAACATCAGTCTGATTGAAAGTTCCTTTGATATTACACGGCTTGGAGACGTCTTTCTCAATTCTCACATAGTTGGCAATATTTTTCAAGGCTTGTTTACTCATATAAAATCGGATACGAGGTTATCAAACTAAACTAACGCGGCTAAAGGCAATTCCTATTCGTGTCGCTTTTGGAGTCTCTTTTTATTATCTGCTTTACGTAAGTTTTACTTACTTTACAAACTAAAACCAAAATTCTTAAATTTTCTCTGGATTGTGTTCAAAAATGCAGCCACTTTAATGAATTTCCGAACCTAAATTTAGCATGAATTTCACAAGCGTTTCAGTACATTTTCTAGTGCTGGGATTTTTCAAACAAGTTTTTATAAAGAAGAACTGCAAATGCATAAAAACTTTACTTGATTTAATATTTTTAGCTGAGCTGTCGTAGTCTTGAATATTCGCATAAAACTGTGTGTACTCAGCCATTCTAAATATTTGCGTCTGCCCGCTTTTTGGTTCGAAAAACGATTTTTTTATTATATTTACACAGATTGAATGGAAATTTTAAATATTTACAATAAGCCGTTAGTATTTGCCCTACGTAGAGATGTGTGTCTCAGTGTATGAACAACTGGAGTTCAGATGTGTGAACAATAATTATTGTTAAACAAAAAGTACATTTTAAAACACGAATATTTACATTTTTTTTTTCGCTGATAAGCCATTGTTTTCTTAATGATTACAAGGCCATCGGTTTTCAAAAATTATTTTAAGCACTTTTTACGTATCAATTGACTCTGATCTCTCAATCATTTGTCCGCTCTTAACTTGAATCATTTTACTTTTGCTCGATATGACCACCTTCTGCCTTGAGATGGTCCAGAAACGAATTGCAAGCTGCCCAAATGTGACTTGCAGGTATTTCGGCCACTCGCGGACAATGGCTTTTTCAGCGCCTCGAGACTGGTAAATCTTTTACTCTACAAACTGGCCCAAAGAGAATAATCCATCGGATTCGCGTCTGGTGAATTTCGGAAAGTTGTTTTTTAGCCGTTCTTGGTTCACTCGAATTTTGTGAGACGGTGCCGAGTGCTGTTGAAACTTCCCTGGTCTGCCACCGAAATGTTTGTCTGTCCGCGGCTTCAAGTACCTTTCAGAATACTTTCCCGACAATATTTCGCATTTACCTTGAAGCCAGGCTCGATGAAAATGATTGGAGAGCGCTCATCTGCGGTTACAACGGGCCAAACCATTACCTGTGGCGGGTGCTGCTTCCTGGTGGCCAATCGATGACTCAATTTTTGGTATGAATGGTCGGTCAAATAAACCCTATCGTTTTGGGAGATTACGAACTGCTCAATTTGAAAAATTTTCTAGTCAGAAAACTCAATGTTCGGAAATTGACCGCTTTCGGCCAAGTGAAGCCACTCCCTTCGCTTTCTCAAGACTTGTTGCTGCTTTGGTGTGAGATCATGCGCCTTTTGGATCTTGTAAGGCTTGACTTTGAGATTATTTTTCAGTACGCGGCGGATGCTATGGCCAGATATTTTCAGTTCTTTCACCATTTTATTGGCTCTTCGTCGGGGATTTCGCTCAAGTCGCTTCTTCACTTTTTGAACCATTTCACGGGACGTTGCAGTCATTCGATGACCACCTCCATGACGTTTCGCGATGCTACCAGTATCATTGTAACGAGTAATGGTGCGATAAACAAAAATTTTATTTACTTTAAAGCGCTCGAGCTCACGAACAATCGCTGGTTATGATTTTCCAGCCAAATATAGTGCAATCCCTCTTTTACTTGTACGTTTGAAATCCATAACTGATTTTCTTTTTTCGTTTTTACTCTCGGCAAAATGCTTCCCGAAATATTATCGGGAAAGTATTTTGGAGGTTGCTTTGAAGACCATAGACGTTTCCACGAAAGCCATTGTCCGCGAGTGGGCCAAAATACCTGCAAGTCACATTTGGGCAGCTTGCAATTCTTTTCTGGGCCGTCTCAAGGCAGAAGGTGGTCATATCGGGCAAAAGTAAATAGATTCTTAATTTTGTATTATTTTCACACATTTTTTACTTTGAATTGTATAAAAATAATTTTCCAAACTAAATTTATGGCCTTTTTAAGTGGTTACACTTCGAGTGCCGGACCATGTACAAATTGCTACATACCTTTTGTTATTTTGTTACTTAAACTTCTTTTTATTCAAAAAGCAAGTTATTTGACACATTCTTTAGAATACGTCAAAAACCATAGATAATTTTGGCCGTTCAGATCATTCAAATGCCCGTATGGGCGGCGGCTGCGCTCCATATTCGCTTTATGATACATAAATACTTAAATTTAAATTTCACATTTTGTAAAAAAAAAAACAGTATGCTTTTTTTGCATTACTATTTATTTCACACTGGCAAGAGACTTTTTCATTCGAAACTTTACAAAGACTATCTCTAGAAGCCAGGGTACCGCACAAAGTGCCATAAAAAAGTTTAGGCAGTGAAATGTCAGTATGTAATCCCGTGTACGGTCGCGCAAATATCCAACCAGCGGCCCAATGACAAACATTATATTGCCCTGCAGAAACATGAACAAACCATAGCCAGTGGCGAACCTGCAAATACATATACATATACATATGTCCATAAATATTACAAATCAGCGAAACTTATTCCATCTACACTTCTTCATCACTTCGCCAGTCTCACCTCTCCTTTGGCAAATATTCAGCAAAGACGAGTGGCAATGGCACATGAATCCAGGTGCGCAAGAAACCCATCACAGCTGTGGTGCAAGCCATGTCACTAAAGTTGAAAACGTTCAGAAAAGCTAAAATAAAAATAAAAAAAAAACTCAAAACAAAAACAAAAACAAAAGCATCATTATAACACATTCAATTGCCAAACACAAATAACTACGTATGCGCTCTCACCCACTTTGCCCCGTTATAGTGCCATATATCACATTTGCTTATCTGCGCTTTTGTAAATATTGAAATATATTGCGATAAAAGTTCGCATCTCTTAAATAAAGAGTTCAGCGCACCATAGTTTTAGTTGTGTTTCGTGTAACAACTAAATATAAATAAGGGAAGCGTCATTCTCTGCCAAGTTTCACATACGAGTACGACGAGTGTGATTGTATGAGTATGATGCTGATAAGCGCTGTGTCATTGTAAATCAATGCATTAATCTCAGAGAGATACAAACATACCTGCTTATATTTGTTGCTTTCTCAATACATCAACAAAGTTTCGTGAGTACGTCAATTATAAAAACAACGTTAAAAACTATGTGCAATCGAGTGTGGTATGTTAAGTGGGTTAAGGCTGAATGTAGGGGGTTTTCCGTTATCCAGCGTGAGTTGAATATCTGATTAGTATAGTTGGTGTGTGCGTAATCGTCGTTTGTTCCTCAACATTAGTAAATGTCACTTTAGTTGAGTGAATTAAAGGACCTGAGTGTCTATTTTTATTTCGAGCTGAATTTCATCACTTCATCACTGGCCTTTATTTATCGAAACAGTTCTTTGTTTTCTCATCCCTATAATCTCAAACTTTTGTACTCGTCCCTAGTTTGGTCCAGGCTAGAATATGCTATATTTCTTTGGAGGTAATTTCATTTAGTCTGTTTAGATAGCTTTTGTGCGCTTTCCTTTGCGTTCGATATAATTCGTTGATCCCATTACGACCTATCGCTTTCGCTGCTTATTAATAAATCGCATGTCCTTAGAGTCTATTCGTATGCTGTCTTCGACGTGTTTTGTCTTTGTCTATTTGTGCGGGCTCAAAATCTATTGAATCTGTATTTGCTTAATAAAATTCATTTTAAAGCTTATTTGCATATTCCTGTATAGACCAAAAAGTAAAATCGCCTAATTTTGGGATCTGAAAATCCGAGAATGATTGTTGAAAAGCCTTTACCTTTTGCAATGAATCTGGAGAGGTAATGGTGGCTTGAATATTGGAACAAATTGATTGTTAAACGCGCTGTATCGCAAGATGCGTTGTTTTGTCGGAACCAAACGTCGTCGATGTTTGGCTGATTAACTTTTAGAAACAAATTCAGTCAGCATGGCTCGATATCGCTTGTCATCAACCGTAATGGCAGGTCCTTTCTCATTTCGAAAGACCGAATCGATGATGCCGCTAGTCCTATTGTAATTTTTTTTTTTCAAATTTAATTACCACAATTTGGAAGCGTCACCGAATAAAAATGTCAAAACATGTTTGTCATTCTCAGCTGTCAAACCATAGTTGTCGAGATCGATAGTTCTCAAGCAGCTAAAAAAAAACACCCAGTACATATATCAAGCGATTCAACACAATTGGATTATTTTTTTGTGGGGCTGTATTAAAGATACTGAAGAAACCCCATAAGGACTAAGTCAACACACACCACCTATTCGTCGACTACACGGTAGCCTTAAATACCCCGATTCGCGACCAACTATATCGCATAATGTCTGAGTTCGGTATCCCTTCTAAGCGCATAAAGCTCTGCCAAGATAGGAAAGGACCTCTCCGAACCTTTTGATACCGTTCGAGGTTTCATCCAAGGTGATCCATTGTCATGCAATATCTTCATCTTTGCTATGGAGAGTGTGATTTGCAGGGCGGGTGTAAAACGAAACGGAACTTTTTTCTATAAAAGTATCCAGCTTCTTGCGTATGCTGATGACATCGTCATCATCGGTCATACTAAGCAGGATGTCGCTACCGCTTTTACGGCTATTGAAAAGAAGTCCGCACGATTGGGTCTGACGGTAAACGAGCGCAAAACCAAGTATATGCTGGTATCGTGCAGGGAGTCGCGACGTTTTGAACCACAGATCGAAGTTAACAACTATAAATTCGGTGTGGTCTAGGACTTCTATTATCTTGTTTCCGCTATTACCAGCAACAACGATGTTAGCCTTGAAATTAAGAAAAGGATAACTCTTGCCAACAGGTGCTGCTTTAGGCCAAGTGCGCCCTACAAGACGCTCATCATCCCGGTGCTTCTCTATGACGCTGAAGCCTGGACAGTCAAACAATCAGATGGACCCGCTGCTCTGGGAGTTTTCGAGAGAAAAGTGCTTCGTAAGGCTTTTGGCCGTGCACGCATAGATGTGGGCTACCTCATTGAAATGAACCACGAGCCGTAGAAACTTTTTAGAGATATTGACATAGTCATACAAGTCACCCTGCAGCAACTAGGATGGTTTTGTCATTTCGTCCGCATGGAAAAACTGCTTCAGTGAAGAAGGTGTTGGGAACGGTAATTGGCGATCGACGACGAAGAGGACGTCTTCGTGTTCGGTGGAAGGACCAAATTGAAAATAACCTGCTGTGCGGAAAACAGTGATATCTGACGAGACGAGACGTTATTCGGCAGGCTGTAACTCGGTAACGGGCTGTTACGACCAATTAAGGAAGTAAGTAAGTATATTAAAGCTAAAGGCTGCCTTAAAACTCATAGTCCGTGACGTGATTAACGAAATAGGCCCATAATTTAGCCGTCATCTGTTCGATCAACATTTTTCATTTATAATTGTCACTCTAAATATTTGAATAACCGCCATCTGAGCTCTTTGTTCGATTTTGTTTCGAAAAGAAAAGTTCTTGTCGGAAAACCCTTTACTTACCAAAGCGGGCAATCACTGTAAAGAAGGAACCGGCCAGGTAGATATGACGCGAAGGCATTTGAATGAAAACAGCAGAAAATGCCAGAACTATGCGCGAAATCAAGTCTGCTGCAGCGCCAATGGCTATAATACTTGCGGTATCTGGCTGAAAATATAAAAATAAATATTTTTTTCATTTACAATCGAGGAAAAGAAGGTGCCCAAAGATGGACTAATCGAAATCACCTTTGTGAAGCCCAACTCAAACAAATAAAGTGGCTGTAATGTGAAGAATGCAATATCCGAATAGAGCGCAAAAGAAATACCCAGCACAATGTTAACATAAATTGGCTGCTTCAACAAAGTTAGGTCCAAGAAGTCAACTAGAACTTGACAATAACTACGTCCCCGCTGACTTTCGGCTGCTTCTGTTTCTGTGTTGATCACCAGCGTTGAGTGCACGCGCGTCATTTCCGGCGAAGCATCGCGCACGACCACCGGTCCAGTCCAATTGCCCAGACTTGTGATGCTTGACGAGCGACTTGAGTGCATTTTCAAATCTTCGCTTGAGTGGCTTTGTGAACCTTCTCTGCTGTACTTGCATACAAGAGGCGATAAATGATTGAGCTCTGCTGCTTCCAAAGCGCTTCCACAGGCAAATTTAACTATTGTCTCGTTATTATTTATTGCTGTTACAGTAGTTGCTTGCGCATTTGCAGCCTCTATTCCCTTTTCGCTTGGTGGTATTGCACTCATTTGCTGATCCCCTGGGACGTGTGAGTTGCGCATATGCCACTCCACCGGCTGCATCAGCAACATGCCCAGAATTGCGTGCGAATTGATAGCAGCCAGCACCAGTAGACAACCACGAAATCCATATAGGTCCATTAGCTTTTGCATGCCTACCGGATAGAACATGGTGCCCAAGCCGATGAGCGACTGCGCAAAACTCATCCACATAACCCGCTTCTTGACGAAATAATTATTGAAAGTCGTATATGAGGTGGGCACAATCAGGCCGAAACCAATGCCTTGAATGACGCTGAAAGCGAACAACAGATCCAGTGTGGAGCGTGTGAATACCTGCAGCAACGAACCGAAAAAGTACAAGAAGCCTCCCAGCAAACCTACGGCGCGTAGTCCGACGCGCCTAAATAGCGAGCCAGAGAAAAGTCCAGCAAAACTGAACGCACAAAAGAAGGCGCTGGTTATAAAGGCCACAGCGCTTGTTTCGGCTCCAATACTTTTTAGGAAGTCACCAAATATCAAACCAAATGAAGGCAGTGCCGCCAAGCCACTGATCTGTGGAAGGTTATTGCCGCCAGTTGAGTGAATGTTTAAAAATTCTGTAATAGAAGAATAACTCACAAATGGCAGCGCCATGCCAATGCACACTAAAACGCCCCAGCCTCCATCCGGTGCTTTCTGTTGAATCTGTGCCTTTTGTGTCATTTTGAAACCTTTCACTTAAACTTCTAAGATTTGACTGATTTCCAGTGGTATTCTCAGCATCACGTCTTCAGCATCGTTCAGCTTATTTTAATCAGAAGAACAGCAGTTAGTCAAGTGATAAGATAGCAAATGTTGCTCGTCAAATGCGTGGCGGAAAGAGGTTTTCCGCTTTTTATGATTTAAATGCACCTGTCCGTTAGTTTGGTTAATGCAGAAGCCGCTTTTTTAATTTAATTACCCAGGATTATAATGAACCTGTAAGTTATACGGCGGCTACTTCACCCGTTGGCAAACAAAATTGTAAATCAAGTGCCGGTAAATTTGCATTTGCTTCGTGTCCATGAGAAGCACAGACACCTGCGCTAACAATAATAGCAGCGCGATATACCTATTGCAAATTTTAGACTATTTAATTAATTTTTCCTTTTTGCATCATATACTGTTTTTTTTTTATAAAAATACAGTTTATAATAACAAAAATGGTATAGAATAGTATTTTTTAGTTTTATTATATTGTAAAATCTTACAAAATTCAATAAATTTTCACCAAAATTTTAAACCTTTTAAACATTTAATAAATATAGGAAAAAAAATTGAGTATGTGGTTTTATAGTCCATGTTGTGTATATAGTCGATGTTGATATAATATACACTTAAAAAAATTTATTTAATTAAATAAAATAGATTTTTAGTTAAATAAATTATGTTTTTTGGACAATGTACGTTTAAAAAAATTTTAATTAAATTTCAGTTTTTTCATGTTGTTAGACAATATGAACTTAAACAAATTTTTTTAACTTACATGTTTTGTTTAAAGTTTGCTTAGGCAACATATTAAAAAATGTATTAGGTTGTATTTTTTAGGCAACATTTTACACTTTTGAAATTTCTTTTTATTAAATATTATTTTTTTTTACAATTTTTTAGACAATATACACTTAAAAAAAATTTAAATAAATAATAATAATATATATTTTTTTCTTTTTTATATTAAATAATGTTTTCGTTTAATTTTTTTAGAAAATATGCTAGTAACGAAAAAAACAAATAATTAAAATAGTTTTTTTTTAATTTTTTGTAGACTACAGAAACTTAAATTTTTTTTTAGATTAAATTAAATTGTTTAAAAAATATGCACTACAATATGCACTTAAAATAAATTTTAATTCAAATACATTTTTTTAATTTTTTTAGACTAAATACACTTTTAAAACTTTTCTATTAAAATAAATTTTTTAATCTGTTTTAGACAATATACACATTTGAAAGAAAAAAATTTTAATTAAGTTACAAAAAAAGTTCAATAAAGGGTGGTTAAGTTTCAGGAGCCGGTGTTGATTTTGAATAAAATACAATTTTTTTAGGAAATTATGGTAATTGGTATGGCGCAATTACGTATGGAACAAAATATCGCCCAAATGGCCCCCGCGGCCTCGTCGACACACCTCCATCCGATGGTTCAAGTTTTCGATGACGCTGAGGCATAATTGAGGCCGTACACCTTTTCTTTCAAATAACCCCTAAAAAAGAAGTCCAACGGTGTCAAATCACATGATCTTGGCGACCAATTCCGCCATCAATTTTTTCGCGCAAAAGAGCCATTATTTCGCTAGCTGTGTGACAAGTGGCACCGTCATCTTGAAACCACATATCGTCCACATCCATATCTTCTAATTCGGGCCATAAAAAGTTCATTCCCATCTCACGATAGCGAACACTATTCACAGTAACTGCGTGACTGGCCTCCTTTTGGAAAAAATACGGCCCAATGATGCCGCCGGCCCATAAACCGCACCAAACAGTCACTCTTTGTGAGCGCATTGGTTTTTCAGCAATCACTCTTGAATTATCATTCGCCCAAATGCGGCAATTCTGCTTATTGACGAATCCACTGAGGTGAAAATGTGCCTCATCACTGAAGATGATTTTCTTCTCGAAGTGCGCGATATGCATTTTGATTTGAACGCCCGTTTTCATAATAAGCCTGAATAACTTTAACGTGTTGCTTGATTGTGTATCTTTCCGTGGTTTAAATTGAATTAGTCTGGAATTGAAAAATGTCAAATGAAATGCAGAAAAAAGCTTGACGTTTAGGTGTGCTTCACATTCAACATCGGCCTGTGGAATTGAACCTATTATTATTTTTTTAGACAATGCATATACATTTTAAAAATTATTTTAAATTATATCACAATTTTTTAAATTTTTTTTTCAGCACATTTTTTAAATTTTTTTTTAACCATTTACACCTTCAAAAAAATGTTTTTAAATTAAATAACCTTTTATTTTCTTAGACAATACTTAGATAGATAGATGTATGAATGAGGTTCGCATTTCGACCTTATAGTCTTTTGTGTCCACTACCTATCACAGTACCTCAGTTCCCTTATTAAACTCAGGACAGAGCTGGGTTGGATTGAGGGTATGTGCCTTTCTTCTGGCTGAAAGCCAAGATGTCTCAACCTTCCCCGCGCTATAGCGCTGCATTCCAGGAGAAGTTGCATTGGAGTCTCCTGGGATTGGTCGCAGAAGCGGCAAGAGTCCGTAGACCAAATCCCGATCATGTGCAGATGCCTTGGTAGTCTGCAGTGGCCAGTGAGGATGTCCGTGAGCAACGTCAGATTATCCTTGGGGAGGGTTATGACAATACATACACTTCTGTTAAAAAATACTGTGTTTAAATTAAATAAAAAATTTTATAGAGTTTTTTAGATAATATAATATACATATAAAAAAATTGTTTCAATTAAATTATATATGTTTTTTTATTATTTTTTTTTAATATTTGTTTATTTTTATTTGAAATTTTTTTTTCATACATTCATATCTACCCACATAACAAAAAAAATTATGGCAAATAGCCGGTCTTATCGAGCCAAATAGTTTATTGAAAAACATAGTAATAAAGTGGAAGCTTTAAATGCGTGATGCGTGACTACCATTCGGAAGTGCATAGGTTCGAATCTCCGTGCATGAAACAGCAAAATCATAGGAAAACTTTTTTCTAATAGTGCTCACCCATTGGCAGGCAATGGCAAACCTCCGAGTGTATTTTTGCCATGAGAAAACTTTTCATAAAAAATTATTTGTCGGAGTCGACTTGAAACTATAAGTCCCGCCATATGTGGAACAACATCAAGACGCACCCCACAAATAGGAGGAGGAGATTGACCAAACACCTAACAGAAGTGTAGGCGCCAATTATTTATTTATTTTTTTTTTACTTTTTTCGCTGCACATATAAAAGTGCTCGCAAATGCCCTACTTTAGTACCATAAATATTTGTAAGTAGCTATATTTTTATTTCGTGGTACCAAGTGTAACCCCATTTGGAGTTGTTAGTGAACATTAACGTTACGAGCGCAATTCATTTCATAAATTAGCTTTATAAATCAGATAAAGAAGTTTGGTCATAAAAGTCGATGCACGCATTCATTGGACGAGCCCCTATTCCATTGCCAACATACTTATCTTGAGTCTCTACATTTATCACTGCCGCAAATTTTGTAATAATAACTTTTCGCTCAGTTACTCTGGTTAACTTTTAAATGGTTATGACGAGCACAAGCAAACACGATCATATATTTTTTCAGAAGATATGCACAAGAAATTTTCGTTTTGAGTGATTTTTTTTATTTATTGAAAAATTTCTTTGTATGAAGAACTCCTACTTTATTTAAATAGGAGATATACACTTACGAGGTGTGGCAATTAAGTTCCGATAATTTAGCTATAACTCGGGAATCGGCAGCGTATGTCTGGAAAGCGCGAACTTTCCTTTTGTCCAAGTCGAAACTTAAAGTGGATGGCAAGAAAGTAACTTGTCCGGCATTCAGAGCTACATCAGTGGTTGGATGAATCTAGTTGTCACTAGAGGTGAGACCTATGCACTTGACATAGATGAGCACTTTGCAGTAGCAGTAAAAATTAAGTAAATATAACAGTTTTTTGCTGATACTGGAATTTAGTTTGCATTGCATGTAAAATTTTACTGATTACTGCAAAAAATTCTAGAAAATATATTGGTAATATAATTGGAAAACTGATGCTGCATCTGCAGCAAAAGAACATTGCACCAGCTCATCAGTTCGGTTTTCGTGAGAAAGATGGCACAATTGAGCAAGTGCAGCAGGAATACTTTTTGAACGACGGGAATATTGCTCAGCCATATTTCTAAATGTAGCTCAAGCGTTCGACAGAGTATGACACTAGGGGATTGTCTACAAAATCCAACGCACACTTCCACAATGCTCACACAAAATATTAGAATGTTATCTTACAAATCGGATGTTTATGGTAAGATATAAAAGCTACCTAACTGATGAAGTCGATATTAAAGCCGGCGTACCACAAGACAGTGTACTGGGTCCGCTTTTATATGTAATACCTATACACGGCTGACCTTCCAACAAACCCGCTAATATTTACATCCACGTCTGCTGACGACACTGCAATCCTTTGTCGGTCCGAGTGTCCAATAAGAGCGTCGGGTGAACTCAACAGTCATTTGAAATACATAGTAAAGTGGTTGGCACACTGGCGCATCAAAGTGAATGAGCCAAAGTGTAAGCATTTGACTTTTACGCTAAATAGAAGCGATAGCTCCTGTGTATAACTAAACTCCTCAATCATACCTCACTCTAAAGAAGTTACATACCTTTGTGTTCGTATGGACCGGCCCCTGACATGGGAAATGCACATTGTGACCAAAAGTGGACAGATGAAGCTAAAAACGAAAGATCTTCATTGGCTAATCAATTCTCATTCCGGGCCTAGCCTTCATCACAATATAATCATCAAGCCAATCTGGGCGTATGCGTCACAACTGTGGGGTAATGCAATATTGCAATTATATTTACAACGAATGTAATCTAAAATATTAAGAATGGTTAGTGGAGCGCCGTGGTACATAACCAACGAAAATAATCCTCGAGACCTAAATGTTCCATTAGTAGCAGTAGAAATAGCAGGATTATTGGCTCGGTCGCTGTTGCATACCGTCAATTCGTCACGTCTCAGAAGAATTGACCTTTAAACTTTGTGACGCATTTAGGATCTTGTAAGGCTTGACTTTGGGATCATTTTTCAGTACGCGGTGGATATTTTCAGTTCTTTCGCCATTTGATTGGCAATTCGTCGGGGATTTCGCTCAAGTTGCTTCTTCACTTTTTGAACCATTACACGGGACGTCGCAGTCTTTCGATGACCACCTCTATAACGTTTCGCGATACTACCAGTATCATTGAAACGAGTAATGGTGCAATAAACAAAAACTTTATTTACTTCAAGGTGCTCGAGCTCACATAGAATCGCTGGTTGGGATTTAGTGCAATCGCACTATTCCGTTCCAAATAGGCAGAATTGGGTCGAGGGAAAAATCTTCACCGAATTTGCACCTCTGTCTTCACAGACGGTTCCAAGATGAAATCGCGAGTCGGAGCAGGGGTTTTCTCTAAATCAGCCAATTTATCTATCTCCTTTAAATTGCCCAACACTGCTAGTGTTTTTCAAGCAGAAATCTTTGCGATCCATGCTTAGGGAACGAGGGAGCGAGGGAGATATTAACATTTTCTCCGTTAGTCAAGCTGCGATTAAGGGTCTGACGACACCATGGTGCAGAACCAAATTAATAAACTCCTGTAAAGAGGAGATCAAATCTCTTGGATGTGCAGGTAACATTTCTCTGATCTGGGTTCCAGGGCATAGGAACATAGAGGGAAATGAAATTGCTGATGAGCTTGCCAGGAAGGAGACTGAATTGGCCTCAGAGACCTCCTAGCTGGTCATCGGCATCCCCTTAACAGTTGTTAAAGGGGAACTGCACAAATTATTTCTCAGGAAAGCGCATAAAAGATGGAGCTCCATTTCTTGATGTGCTACATATTTCGAAAACTCTTTGGCCCCAATACGATATACGAAGGACTCAGAAAGTCCTTTGGACTCCTTGCCATTCAATTTCCAAACTCGTAGCTGTGCTTACCGGTCATTGGACGATTGGCACACACGCGGTAAAGCTAGGACTACCATTTAACCCCTATTACAGAAGCAGTGGGGACTTTTCAGAGAAGGAAACTGTAGAGCATTTTCTCTGTAAATGTCTGGGTTTGGCAGCTTGAGGACTAAGTCACTGGGCGCCCCTTTCTTCGACAGCTTGGGACAGTGTGCCATAATGATATCAAAACAGCGCTTTAGTGCTACTTGAGGAGTGCTAGACCGGCACTTCAACCATTTCACCTACCTACCTACCTATTCCGCTTGAAATCCATTACTGATTTTCTTTTTTCGCGTTTACTCTCGGGAAACTGTTTCAGCGCGCTTGTTGCCAACTTACAGTCAGTTGATGCCCGTGCATCAGCTACGCGAGCGATCTGAAGTTGGTTTCTCTTCGAGTGCCGGACTTTGTATATCAGATATACGTATTTATTACCAATTAAAGATTTTCAATTCGTATTGGAAGATCGTTGAGTGGGTGAAAGAGATTTAGTAGAAGCCCTAGCCATCTCACTGGGCTGTGTAAGCAATACTTTTACTGAAGTATTGGGTTTCAGAAAGCAGTTGTCCCATTCACTAACAATGGACAAACACACTCGAATGCGACTTTCTCAGAAACACTTAGAGCGTTTTCGAAAAGATAAAGTGGATATTGTGCGTCAATTCATCAGTATGAATGAGACTTGCGTCTATCGCCGTGATTCTTAATGAAAACAAGAGGCTAAGGAGCAGTGTGGACCTGATTCCTCGGCTCCGAAACGAGTTGGTTTCCAGAAACCAATCAAATCGGCCAAGAAGATGTCAGCATCAGTGTTTTGGGATGCGTAAGGATGCATTTGTGGTTTTTGCAAACTAGTAAAATAATAAATTCTGAATATTATTGTAACCTTTTCGACCAGCTGAAGGAAAAAATCCGTGAAAAAAGACACAGTTTGCAAAAGAAAAAAAATCCTTTTCATCAAGTCAATGCACCGTGTCACAAGAACGTTTTGATAATGGCTAAAATCCATGAATTGCTGGCGTATCCCTTAGCGCCTTTCATCTGCATGGAAAGCATTTTTCATGAAATGATGAGTTCATAACAGCTGTGGGAGCGAATTTTGTAACCCTTACAGATTCTCACTTCAGGTATGGAATTCATAAATTGGAATCTCGTTGGAGAAGATGTATTGATATTCAGGGATACTATACTGATTGATAAAGTGTATTTCAAGCCATAATATTGTGTGTTTCTTAGCAAACCTCAGAACTTATTGACTGGGTTGTTCAAAAAGATTTGAGAAGTGTTTCTTGATTCCACATGACGCTTGGGATGCTGTTATTGCCTGCCTCTCTGTCCTTTACAATAAATTGTGATTTGTAAAAGCCCCTTTATAAACAGCAACAACGCAAGCAGAAGAAGAAAACAAAAATAAACATCAGGGTATTGAAAAGGTTTTTCTAAAATAAAATGCCCCATTTCGTCATCTGCACCTGTAGAGAGGCTGTTTTCATTCGTTGGGCTTGCTAATCGGTGCAGAAGGCGAAAACTCAGCAAAGCAAACTTCCAAGTGCTTATTTTAAGAAATGCCAATAGCGAATAACAAGTATAATACCATACCC
Organism: Anastrepha ludens; assembly: GCF_028408465.1. Taxonomy (NCBI): domain Eukaryota; kingdom Metazoa; phylum Arthropoda; class Insecta; order Diptera; family Tephritidae; genus Anastrepha; species Anastrepha ludens. The sequence goes on along the minus strand of NC_071498.1, from coordinate 24,864,755 downwards.
TTAGAACGGGTTCATTTCGGAGGCTTACCAAGAGTTCTTTCAATCGTGGGCGGAAATTGGAATCATTAGTTATGCGAGGATATTGACATCATCGGCCTTAACAACCGCGCTGTTAGTTCTGCCTTTTCCAAACCGAATAAAGAGGCAAAGCGAATGGGTCTGGTGGTGATCGAGGACAAAAGAAAAAGAAGTACCTCCTGCCTTCAAACGAATAGTCGATTAGCACGAGAAAGAAACGACTGGCGCGCTTTGTTAAACTCGGCCGAAATCGCGTAAGCGGTTATCGCGTCAATTAAGAAGAAGAAGAAGTTACGGGAAGACTATCATGAAGATGGATATTAAAAATGCTGTTCGTTACTTAATTTGCTTGTGTTTTAATGACAAATTCGGAGATGAAAATTTTTTGAGTGATGTCATCCAACAGCCATCGAGTTCACCTTGTATGGCTGCCTGCGATTTTCTTTTGTTTCATCGGGACAAAAAACGACGACATGAGAGTGATAATATCACTTGTGAGTAATAAATTTAATTTTCGAATTTTTTGAATATATTCCAGCAAATTTTTGTTCAAGGTATTAATCCTCCGTTGAACACCTTTTTAAAACCTTTGGTTAGACACCCGGGCCTTTTCGTTCTGTTCGAGGATCTTTTTTAAAAGGTTATATCCATAAATCGATAGAAAATTAAGTTTTAGAAAGCTGAAGTCATTAGCTGTAATAAAAATATGTGAAATTTACGTCCAAAGTCGAAAACGCCAGTCTGGCCAACCCGGGTGCTCAAGGGAGGGTTAAAATTTAACCAAAATACTCATTCTTATTTTCTAAAATATAAAAGATTTCACGATGTCTGCTTTTTTTTTTTGTTTTTTTTGTTTTGTTTTTTTCTTATTATAAATTACGATCTGTTAATATTAACAATAAGTAATTGGTGTTAGGGTTTGGAATTAAAATGTCCCTTCCCCTTGAAAGAGAACATTATTGTCTTCGGTGGTATTTAGTTACAATTTTACTAATACATAGTTTTCTAATTATATTATTATATTTTATTTAATATTTCAGTACGAGCAAGATCTGTGGGTGTTTTGCGCTTTAGTCCTCTTGGTTTAAGTTCCATTTCCGGTATTAGTCTCATCTCATGGTTTTTGTGCTCTAATAGTCGCAAGATGTGCTTACTGCTGCTCCTTTTTACTGCTTCAGTGACAGTGTCTATGCCGAGGTCGCGGTGAATGTCGTCATTTTTTATGTACCAATTATGCATTTGTGATTGTCCTTAGCATCTTAGATTGACTTCTTTGAATGATTTGTAGGTTTGATTTACTGGCAGTCCCCCAAATTTCTAGTCCGTAGGTCATGTCGGTCTGATTATTGATTTGTATATCATTTGTTTATTAAGAGAGCTTAGGGTTGATTGTTTTCCTAGTAGCCTGTAGAGTTGTCGGAATTTGTTTTTCATTTCGTTTCTCTTGTTCAGTATGTGTTTTTTCCATGTGAGTTTTGAGTCAATCGTTATGCCTAAGTATTTTGCACTTGAATGTATTTTTATGTCTTCCCCGTTAATTTGGATTGGATATCTTGCAGATTTTTTCTTCGCGTATATTACATGTTGTGTTTTGTCTTTATTGACCTCAATGCCCCATTTTTCAAACCAATGTGTTGTAGCTGTTAGCGTATCTTGCAGTGTTTTTGTTGCTGCTTCTTCATTGTGGTTAGCTGACATTAAAACTGTGTCGTCTGCAAATGTAGCTATCAGTGATCCTCGAGTAGTTGGCGTTGGTATATCTGCTGTGTATACTAAGTATAGTATGGGGCCCAGTACGCTTCCTTGAGGTACTCCAGCAGACGCCGTCAAGATAACAGAGCACTCATCGTCATATTTTATGAAGAAGTGTCTATCAGCCATGTAACTTTTAAGGATATTAAATATGTTTTTAGCTTATATAGAAGTCCTTTGTGTCATACTCTGTCAAAAGCTTTCGCGGTGTCCAAATACACGGCTATGCAATATTTCTTCTTATCGAAGTCGTCTGTAATTTTGTTTACTACTCTGTGAATCTGTTGCACAGTTGAATGTTGTTTTCGGAAACCGAACTTATGTGAGGGGATAGCGTCCTTTTGTTTTAGAATCGGGTCAATTCTGTGAAGCAGTAATTTCTCAAACAATTTAGAGAGGATGGGCAGCAAGCTAATTGGTCTGTACGAGCTAGCAACAGTGGCGTTCTTGTTTGGCTTGGGGATCGCTATGCACAAGTTATAGTTACTTTCCATGCTTTTGGGAAGTATTGTAACCTAATTATTCCGTTGAAGAGGTCTCGTATGTATTTTATTATAGTATCGGGTAGCTCCTTTAGTATTTTTCCATTTATTTGGTCATTCCCGGTGTCTTTTTGTCTTTAAGTTTCTTTATATAATATTTGATTTCTTCTTTTGTCGTGTTTTGTATTGTGTGGTCTGCATTCTCAATTGTGTTCGGCAGCTCAATGTCTTTATTATCCATGCTATTTGTAAATATTGTTTTAAAGTGGTCAGCTAATGTTTCAGCCTTTTCTTTGCTTGTTCTAGCCCATGTGTTGGAATTTGTTTTTATTGGAGGCCTGTGTATGGTTGTTTTAGTCAGTTTTTAGTTGCTTTCCATGGGGAATAGTTGGTAGCTGTAGTTGTTTCGAGGCTGCTAAGGTACTTCTTCAGTTGATTGTCATTATGTTCTTGGAGAATTTTTTTGAGTTCATTTGATGATTTGTTTAATAATTTAATAATAATCATTTTTGTTTATGTGGAGATTAACGAACGAGGAAATCATCCTTAGGCAAATCAAACGTAGAAAGTGGCGATGGATAGGTCAGACGTTGAGAAAACCACTAGATAGTATCACGAGAATGGCACTGGGCTGGAACCCGCAAGGGAGCAGAGGTTGCGGTCGACCAAAAAACACTTGCAGAAGGTCGATGCTGCGCGAACTAGCAGATGCCAGCAACTCATGGGACGGTGCAAAAACAACGGCGCAGAACCGTGTACGATGGAAGAGTCTTGTCAAGGCCCAATGCTCCCGAGAGGAGTGAACAAGGAAAAAAAAATTTTTTTGTTTATTAGGCTGTGAAAAGTTACCATTAATTTAATAGAAATATTTGTTTATATTTTATTTTTAAGAAATGCTGTTGAAATAAACTACCAATTTTTCAGAGAAATATAGAAAGTTGTAAGTTCATTTCCGAATACTGTAATTGGCATGAATTTAGACTCGTTTAATTTAATAAGTAATCATTTTAATATTGACAAAAACGTCTTATTAATTGAAAAACAGAAAATGGTATAACATTTACTGCCACCTCTACGCATACGTGAAAAAAGTCACTCCCAAGTTAAAGGCTAATACGATTTGGTAGGAGGAAAACAAAGGATAAGAATTACTAAAACTTATTAAAAGATTAGAAATGGTAATGGAATCGACAAACCTCATTAAAGGCATACCCGCTCGGTTTGAACTCTGCACATTAGCCTCGAATTTGGCAAAGTTTGCGAATTTCGAAATGCCATAAATATCATATCAGTTCCCGATTATCACCAAATTACTCAGCCCCAGAGGCTTTTCCAACATTGAGCGCATTGTGTAATCGCGCCACAAAGTGCGTTGCTTCGTTTGTGTATGTATGGGTGTGTGTGTGTGTGCAAACAAGCGCATCAGTTTGTTGGCAAAACTTTTACACTGAAATTCCAATTACCACGCACACATATACAGATATGCCACACACATACATACACAGCTATACGCACTTATTTGCTAGAAAGTAGCAAACGGCAAATTCCATTCCCTGGGCGCTTCGCAATGCCTCCGTGCGTATGTTGAATGCCCAAATTGATGCCATTGTTGTAGTTGTTGTCTATTGCGTGCAATGAGAAGCGAATGAATACCAACTGCAGTCAAATAAAAATTAATTACATCGGGGCATGCCAAATGATAGCAAAATAGCTGCTATTCGTAGTTTTACACCAAACTTTATTCACAATTTTTGTGTTGGTGGCAAACGAACCGGTTTTAATTGAAATTGCAGAAAAACAATGCATTGTCGAATTTACTTGTTACGCAAATGCTGCCGAAAGTAAATAATTATTGTAGCCACATAAATAAAAGCAGAGCTTAGCACAAAGTGAATGCAGCTGGTTGCGGGGGGATGGTAATATGCGCACATTTACATACATATATATTTAATATACAGAAGGTGGCGCAAAATAAACCGCCCTAACGAAATATTTACTATTTTTGCAAATGGCATCGTACGTCAGTGACAGACAAGCACTGAAGCGCTTAAAGGCCAAAATAAATATTTGCATCACTGAAAATAGTTTTTTAAATAAATAAACAAACAAATAAATAAATAAAACTGTTATTCAAAAACAAATTTGAATGACTAATTTTGCGCCACTTTGTAAGGGGTGGTTAAGTTTCAAGGGCCGGTGTTGATTTTTAGGAAATTATTGTCATTTCTTATGATAATATTGGTACGGCTCAATTACGTATGGAACAAAATATCGGCCAAATGGCCGCCGCGGCCTCGGCGGCACACCTCCATCCGATGGTCCAAATTTTCGATGACACTGAGCCATAATTGAGGTTCTATGCCGTTATTGTGCCGAATTATCTCATCCTTTAGCTCTTGAATTGTTGCTGGCTTATCGACGTACACCTTTTCTTTCAAATAACCCCAAAAAAAGAAGTCCAACGGTGTCAAATCACATGATCTTGGCGGCCAATTGACATCGCCGCGACGTGAGATTATTCGGCCATCAAATTTTTAGCGCAAAATAGCCATTGTTCCGTTAGCTGTGTGTCAAGTGGCACCGTCCTGTTGAAACCACATATCGTCCACATCCATATCTTCCAATTCGGGCCATAAAAAGTTCGGTATCATCCCACAATAGCGAACACTATTCACAGTAACTGCCTGACCGACCTCCTTTTGGAAAAAATACGGCCCAATGATGCCGCCGACCCATAAACCGCACCAAACAGTCACTCTTTGTAGGTGCATTGGTTTTTCGCCTTATTGACGAATCCACTGAGGTGAAAATGTGCCTCATCACTGAAGATGATTTTCTTCACGAAGTGCGCGATATGCATTTTGATTTGAATGGCCGTTTTCATAATAAGCCTGAATAACTTCAACGCGTTGCTCGATTATGTATCTTTCCATGGTTCAAATTGAGTTAACATAGTTTGGAATTGAAAAATGTCAAATGAAATGCAAAAAAAGACTTGATTTACATTCAACATCGGCCCTTAAAATTTAACCACCCTTTATATATTGTATATACAGCTATGGACAGAGAAATAGCGCACTTCCACACAATAGCATATAACGATTTTTTCTAGATGAGGTCCAACAGCTGACACAAGTCTGGCATTAGTGCAACACTGGAGCTAATAGACGAAATACAACTCGGAAATATTACTCTACAGGGCCCGGCACTCGAAGTGTAAGCAATTAAAAAGGCCATAAATTTAGTTAGAAAAATTACTTTTATACAATTCAAAGTAAAAAATGTGTGAAAATAATACAAAATTAGGAAACAATTAACTTTTGCTCGATATGACCACCTTTTGCCTTGACTATGGCCTTGAAACGGTCCAGAAATGAATTGCAAGTTGCCTAAATGAGACTTGCAGGTATTTTGGCCCACTCGCGGACAATGACTTTTTTCAGCGCCTCGAGACTGGTGAATATTTTAGCTCGAACCTTGTTCTCCAAAATGGCCGAAAGAAAATAATCCATCGGATTCGCGTCTGGTGAATTTGAGAGTCATTGTGTGGGCGTTATGAAGTTCGGAACGTTGTTTTTTAGCCATTCTTGGTTCACTCGAACTTTGTGAGACAGTCTTGTTGAAACTTCCCTGGTCTATAGCCGAATTGTTTGTCTGCCCGCGGCTTCAAGCAACTTCCAGAATACTTTCCCGACAATATTTCGCGTTTACCTTGACGCCAGTGTCGATGAAAACGATTGGAGAGCGCTAATTTGCGGTTACAACGGTCCAAACCATTATCTGTGGCGGGTGCTGCTTCCTGGTGGCCAATTGATGACTCAAATTTTGGTATGAACGGTAGGTCAAATAAACACTATCGTTTTAAGTACTTACGAATTGCTCAATTTGAAAAATTTTCTCGTTAGGACCGCTTTCGGCCAAGGGAAGCAACTCCTTCGCTCTCTCCAGTCTAACTTGTTGCTGCATTGGTGTGAGATCAAGCGCCTTTTGGATCTTGTAAGGCCTCACTTTGAGATAATTTTTCAGTATGCGGTCAGACATTTTCAGTTCATTCGCCATTTGATTAGCATTTCGTCGGGATTTCGTTCAAGTCGCTCCTTCACTTTTTGAACCATTTCACGGGACGTCTCACGCAGTCTTTTGATGACCACCTCCATGACGTTTAGCGATGTTACCAGTATCATTGTAACGAGTAATAGTGCGATAAACAAAAACTTTATTTACTTTAGGGTGATTTTCCCTTTGCGAAAGCAGACACCTTGCCGTGATGTGAAGGCTTAGTCGAATCATTAATCAGACCTTATCAATGGATGGTAGTGTGGTCGCTTGAATACATTCCAGTATTGAGCGAATGCACTCCACTCCCTTGGTTCGGGCTGCTTTTTGAACGATGACCAAGCTCTGCTCTGGGTCGGAACAAGGTGTTATACGACCCGTGCCGCGGTTCAGCCTGGCTGGGGCCCCAGACCAAAAATAGTCCAGTCGCGAACGGAGCGCTCCGGATACCTGGCGACCTCCGGTTCTATCTAGCCTTACCTGTGCGCACGGACCTCTGCACAGGCGGGCTTCTCTTGTCCGACACTCGTAGGACCAAAAATGAATTTGAACCAGAAAAACATTTCTCACAAGGAGGTCGGTCCTTCCAAAAAACCAAAAAAGATGACTCCGAATGTTGCCACAACTGAGAGCAAGGTAGTGGTTAGACCGCCGCTATTAGGAGCGAAAGGGCTGGACACAGTACGAGTACTGCAGGAGGCAGCGGGGGGCGAGGAGGCTTGGGTTAACCGGCCTCAAGTCGGTCGATAGCAGGAGCTCCAGAGTCAACTCTGCATAAGACAAACAATCACCATCTCAACTCAACCTCTTATAGAGGCCGGGGGTCGGCATCTAGGTTTAACCGGTAAAGAGAAGGGATTCACGGCATAACATCGGCATAAAAATATGTACGAATATCAGTTAATCGAAGAATAAGAGTCGTAAGAAATAACGAATCTTATAGAGGACACCATAAAAGCGCTTCTCTGTCCGTTGCTGTAAGTGTACATCTATTTTGTCATTAGGATAAAGTGAAAAAAAGTTTCCTATTTTATATGCAACTCGAAGCGAGTATATGCACATAAATACATACATACACACTGAAATACATATGCAGCAAATTTGGTCTATAATTTGTTGTCCAGTGCGTGTGAAAACCTCTTGACATTCTTCAGGCAGTGTTGTAGTCTTTACAAGGCCATTGCTACGTCGGTCAGCAGTAATTGCTAGCAACAAAGTTTTGACCAAAAGTTTGTATGATTTTTAATTTAACTGAGGCTAGACTACATCCAAGCGAAATGGTGTCCGTTCGTACTTTGCGGTCAATTTTTGGCAGCTGGCAACAGCTGCTCGGAAGTCCAAAGTTCTTGCATCTTGAGCGTACACACACACGCTCACACAGCTATCACATTTCCCTTTCGTCTTCTTGCACTCTGAACAACTACTGCCTCCTGCTGTGCACTTGAGGTCATAACCGTGACCGCCATTATGCAGTAGCACGTCTCCATTGCATTAGGAAATAAACAAGGCTCAGTTTGCAATTTTATTTGCTTTATTTTATTTTATTTTTTGTTTTGTTGTTAAACACAGCCATTGAAGTTGTGTAACGACGGCTGAACATTTGTTAAGACTTTGCGAACAAAAGTAAAAGCAGAGTGTAAAATGATATTAAGTACACTCGTATATGTATGTATGTGTGTCATAGATACATATGTAGTACATACACAATTACACAATTCGGGCTCCCATTCTTCGGTCGGCGTTTTGCCGATTTTCTCTCCCAAATGGAAAGTCTACCAGTTTTATTCTACTTTTGAACGGTGGATTATTTTTATGAGAAAGTTGAACACAACAAAGGTGCATTTAGAGGTTTGTTATTACCTCATTGGGAGTTTACAAACGAACCCACTAATACACTTCGCTACGACGGCCGCACTTCCGAGGTTTCTGGGAGATTAGAATAATCAGCTGAATGCCAGCATTTTGTCGTTCGTGCATAAAAAATATTATTTACAATGCATTTGTATTTATGTACGAGGAACATTTGGGTTCTATAAAAATAATGTAAATGTGAATGTGAAGAATTATGTTATCCTCTTCTTTAGTAGGAAATTACGTTTACGTGTGTCACAAAAAAAAAAAAACAAAAAAAAAACCTTCTGGACTAGATATTATCTTAAATGTATTTCGGGTACGCAGTTTCATAGATAATTGAATTTTGGTATAATAAATTGTAAGTTTCAAGTGATTTGGCCAGTGATTTCCTCAACCTGTGCCATGTAAAATATGCTTTTTGAATCGGCTATAAAAAAAAAAACTAATCAATATTTTTTCAAACTTTTTTTTTTTATTTTGAAGATTTAACATTGAAATTTATGAATAAAAAATAATATCGTTCAAATGACTGCCATGACTGGCTTTACAGTAGGCCATTCGATCAACCCAATTTTTAAGCACATTTTCGATTGTTTGGGCTCCAATTTCATGAATGGCAACTTCGATTCCGTGTTTTAAAGCATCAATCGTCTCTGGATGGTTCGCATAGCATTTGTCCTTAACAGTTCCCCACAAAAAATAGTCCAACGGGCTTAAATCACAGCTCCGAGACGGCCAATTGATATCGGAATTTCGGCTGATTATTCGGTTTTCAAAAACGGTAGCCAAAAGTTCGAGTGTAACTTTGGCAGTGTGACAAGTTGCACCGTCCTGTTGAAACCAAATGTCGTCCATGTCATCCTCTTCATCCTCGTTGAGCATATCACGGTAACGCTCGCCATTTACTATAACCGCGGCTCTTCGCTCATTTTCGAAAAAAAATGGCCCGATAATGCCGCCAGACCAAAAACCGCACCAAACAGTGACTCGTTGTGGATGCATTTGCTTCTCTACAGTAACGTGTGGATTTTCTGAGTCCCAAATCCGACAATTTTGCTTATTGACGTAGCCACCGATATGAAAATGAGCTTCATCAGAAAAGAAGAACAAAACCCACCACGTTGGAAATAGGTTTTCAATATTTCCCAATTTTGTTCAAGCGTATAGCGTCCCATTTCGTAAATGTCAAACCTTTAAGTAAATTATGAACACATTTGACATGTCATTTGTGTTACCATTCTCAAAAAAATAGGTGGTTCAAAAAGCAAACGCTATACGGCCCTCCCTGTAAAAGTCATTGCATACAACAGAATTCAAAAAGTGTTTCATGCATTTAAAATTCATTTGGGCGAGACGAGGTACGCTGGGTCTGCTAGTAGCGGGTGTGTTTTAATATAAAATTGTGTTTAAAATAATAATACAAAACTGAAGGTTTGTTGAAATGAATTTTTTTTTATTGTAACCTGGTGAGAATTTGGTGGCATTTATTTGTGGAATATGAAATTCAGCATTATGTCCGCCGCGACTATGAGTTACATGGTCCAATTTTTCGCTACTTTTTCCAATAAATCTGGCCGTATGACTTCCATAGGGGCTGGAATATTGGCTTCCAATGCTTCAAGAGTTGCTGGTTTGTCGGCATAAGCCAATGACTTAACTTAGTCCCGTTAAAAACTAGACCAGAGGCGTTAAATCGCTCGAACGAGTGGGCCAGCGAACAGGATCACTTCTGGAAAGAAAGTTGGCTTTACAATAAATCGATTGTTAAGGGGTTATATACCTTGTGAGCCCGAAAAAATGGACGATTGTCATAATTTTTTTTAAATACGTTTTAGAACTTTTATTCAAAGGAGGAGGGTAACTCTCAAAGAATACATTTTGGTGTTTTTATTTTACAAAATGTTATTACTTATTGTTGATATCGCCGCTCCCCCGAAACGCCGTTTTTTAGAAGAGGCTTGCGGTGATCACGGTAGCGCATGAGCAGCTCAACTGAAATCAAAAAAATTAAATGATTATTGTAGAAAAATGTTTTTTAGTGAATCTGAACGGCTTATTTATCAAAAAAAAAAAATTTTCTCTATATGAAAACCGCTTTGCACCAAAAAAAAAAAACGATTTTTGAGGGGCTGAAAAATTAAAAACAAATTAATTCCAGCGAACTATGCAAATATTTATAAAAAGTGAACCGTTCAGCTTCACGAAGTTGTAACTTCGAATAATTAAAAAAAAGAGTTTTACAAATCGGTCAAATAGTTTTTGATAAATAATGAGCATCGCAACGGTAATTTTCAAAAAACACGACTTCGCGATAATCGCGTCTAAAGTTTTGCGTGCACTTCTCGTTTCAAGAAAGGTCGCGCGCTTCTACGGTCTGTAACTTTCGTTCTAGTGCTCCGATCTTTATGATTTTTTGAATTTATATTTTTAAGATGGTGTACTTTTAGAATATGCCATAATAAAATGTTCGATTTTTTAGTAGAACACAAGGTATACGAGTATAACCCCTTAACGCGCTGTATGGCAAGTGCTCTATGAACTTTGCGGACAGATGTATTTTTTATTTTCAAGTAAATTTCCACTATTTGGAAGCGTTGTTCGGGCGTCAAATGCTTCAATTCCATGCTTTCCAAATCTTCTTCTTCTTCTTACGTGGCGCAATAACCCCTAATGCTGGTTCCTAGATAAACGAAGTCTTTTACAACCTCGAAATTATAACTGTCAACAGTGACGTGGGTGCTAATATACGAGTGCGAGTGTTTTTTTGATGACAGGAGATACTTCGTTTTGTTCTCGTTCATCACCATACTCATTCGCTTTGCTTCGTTACCCAGTTCGGAAAAGGCCAAACTAACAGCGCGGTTGTTAAGGCCGATGGTTTAAATATCATCGGCATACGCCAGCAATTGTACGCTCTTATAGAAAATTGTGGCTGAGCGATTAAGTTCTGCGGCTCGTACGATGCTCTCCAACATCTGGTTAAACAAATCACACGACAGTCACAGGGAGTCGCCCTGTCTGAAACCTCGTTTGGCATCAAACGGCTCGGAGAGGTTCTTCCCAATTCTGACGGCGCTGCTGGTATTGAACAGAAATATTAGTAAACAGAAATATCCCTACAGTTTGCCATTCTCAGCTGCCAAACTATAGTTTTCGATATCATGCAGCCATCGAGCATGCAGCTAAAGTAACATCCGGTATATGTTAAGAGAAACAGAACTGTAGCAATTTTCTATTTTACTTACCATTAGTAGTTCAAAAAGCCACGTACTTAAAAATATACTTACAGCCGTGTATGATTTTCAATTAGTTCTCAACGCATTTATTTGTATTGTATAAGTAGCCATCTCATACTTGATTTCGAATATGCTTTCATTGCGGGTTTTACCACCACATCCTCACAGCATTGCAAAGTTGTATTTAACTCATTCTATGAATTGGATGTGTAGTGGCACCCACGTGCCCATCCGAGAATACAAATCATACAGCAATAACACCTAAATAGCTTCTTCATACCTGTACATATTCGCATTTTATGAAGTGCATTAAAAAAAAAAAACAATGGACTTGTGTTATGCTTGTGGTTTTAATTTGCTCAGTCAGCTATCCCACAGTCAGCTATTTCACTGCAAAATTGTTGAAAAGTCATCAATTCTCAAATTACCATGAATCCGGCTAAAGGCTATTGACGAGCTCTCACTTTCACTTACTCGTGCAATAATTCCATCTGGCCGTCAATTGAATCAATGAGTGAACTGATTTTCAGTATTGTTGGGCGCATTCCCCACATGCCGACAATTTGAGAGCAAATGGAGAGTATACCGCAAGTGGCTTGTATTGCGTTAGTAGATTCGTGTATATGTAAACACTTATATGTGTATGCGTTTTCTCTCACCTCTGTTGAACTGTGCGATTTGTCACCGCATTTTCGAATTTCCGAGTTGAGCTTGTCCTTAGCCAGATAAAGCGGATGCGCAGATTCAATATTTACACACGTACGAACTTATATATGTATGCATGTATGTATGTATGGACATTCGAAGATTAAGAATTGTCGAACAATTTGTGGAGTAAAAGAAGAGCATTTAATTAAATGAGTGGTAAATGATTAAATGACTGATAAATATCAGAAGTAAAAGAATATGTTGAGTATAGATTTTCCTTCTTCATATACTCATACAAGTTTGAGTGACAAAGACTGCAAGAATTATTTACTAGAAAAAGAAAAACGAAAAATTTATGATTATAAGATTTGGTCCATGGCATACAAAATTTGGTAGTAGTCTACGAAGTCTGGCCGGATACTTAAATGGTGCTACGGCGAGCAGTTCGCTCCGACCTGTTCCTGAGGACCGCCAAATTAGTCGTATGTGCTTTAATACCCAAATGCGGGTAGAGCTTTTTTGGCATTGCATTTTGCATTATAACCGGGTGCCGGACCTAAATATGGCAGAGGTTTAGATACCTTCTCGGCCCCCACGAATATAGTTAGTGTGTCCATTCCATAGTATTTTGGGGCGCTAATCAACGCATTGATATGATCCGCTGTGCTTTTGAGCACCGTCTACTGGACGCTGTGCGGGTTTATCAAGAGCAAGATCATGAGCTTTTGGCAAGCCATTTCTCAACAACATTGACGAAATTTCAAGCTCAAATTAAGGTCTGAAGATTTATGATTTTTCCAAATGGCGTCGTACATCAATAATTTTTGACACTTGCGAACGAGTCAGCTGCAGTTTATGAGCAGACAAGCAATGGAGCGCGTAAAAGTGAAAATAAAGATTTCCATCACCCAAATAAATTTTTTTCTTTTTATTTAGTAAAAAGGTATTCAAAAACAAAATTGGATGCTTAATTTTGCGCCAACTTTTATTTCGGATTTAAATTTTTTCAACTTTTACGATCCCGGAGTCGGTACGGCATCTCGGTCCCGAAATTTCGTGACTGGTCCCAAAATTTAGATTTTCATTATTTTGCAAACAACTTGATTGGAAAAAAAATAGAACATTAATGTTGTTGGAGCAGCTCTACTACCATCATTCCAAAACCATTTCGTTTTATTTAGAAAAATAGTTATTTAAAAATCAAATTGGACGAATAATTTTGCGCCACCGTTTAGTTTGCTAATTATCTGGCATAAGTTTTATTCACATGGTTATTCATTGAACTTTTTAAGCACATCAATTATAAAAGATGCTCAGCTCTGGCATTGACGTTAAAAGCAGAAACTTACAGCTCCTCACATTGCAGGATGTGAATGGTTCTCATTTTGACATATCAGAATCTTTTAAAAGGTGCTCTAAAGTTTTGGACGTAGCATGACCTCAAGGGTATGCGCCATTATTTCAAATTTTGAAACGTTACAAATAAGAATTTTTATTAATTATTACCAGGGTCAGTAAAAAATTTTAAATTTGCATCATCTCACAAGAAACGCAAGCATGTTTTAAATATTTGGAGATTTAAAAAAGTTTTTCTTTGTAGACCCAGTTGCACTACGTGCCATATAAGCAACGAAACCATTGATATTTTACGGTAAAAGTTTCCGAACCGTGTTATCACTTGAAGAGGTGATCACAATTGGCCACCGAGATCTTGTGATTTAATAACTTGTGACTTTTTTCTTTGGGGCCAGGTGAAAGAGAAGGCCTACGCCAGCAGCCCAGCGTCGATTCAAGACCTCAAAGATGGAATTCGTGAGACTATCGACGACATAGGGCAGCCACTTCGCAATTCGGTTATGGAAAATTTCATTAAAAGGATATTGTCCTGTAAGCGTGGTCGTGGTGGTCATTTGCTTGATGTTATTTTCCACTATTAACGGCATACCTTCCTCTTTATAATGAAATAAACATCCGATCACTTATACTAAAAAATAGCATTTTTCTTTGAATATCAAAATAACACCTCTTATTGGAAAACCCTTTAGTAAAAAAAATTGCTCTTGTATAGTTGTTAGTAAGGGCCTCTGAATATGGAGGGCCTCGAGGTAAGCTTGGCTACTGAGGAACTACGAGTATTAGCCTCTGCAGTACTTTCTTACTCTTACTTAGCAATTCTGTTATTTTTTTATTTAAAAAATTACTTATATTTACACCATCCTTTATATATATATATATATATATATATATATATATATAATTGGCGCGTACACCCTTTTTGGGTGTTTGGCCGAGCTCCTTCTGCTATTTGTGGTGTGCGTCTTGATGTTGTTCCACAAATTAGGGGACCTTCAGTTTTAAGCCGACTCCGAACGGCAGATATTTTTATGAGGAGCTTTTCATGGCAGAAATACAGATGGAGGTTTGCCATTGCCTGCCGAGGGGCGACCGCTATTAGAAAAATGTTTTTATTAATTTTGCTTTCACCGATATTCGAACCTACGTTCTCTCTGTGAATTCCGAATGGTAGTCACGCACAAACCCATTCGGCTATGGCGCCCACCATCCTTTATCTACTTTAAATAGTTGTTAAAAACCTTTCTTTAACCCAACAACAAAATTTCCTCACTTTCTTAGTTACTAGCTGCCATTCCAATTCCGTAAAAGACAACTGAAAATGGCTAATGCATTTCAATTTCAGCTCTCAGAGAAATTGGCATGTCGGGGAAACCGCTTACATGACAGAAAACGTTTATATACAATAATATTTTAGAATTTCAAGGAAGCCAAGCTGAGTGTGCGTTTTATACGTTTGATACTCCAAACGAAATTGCCAAGGAAGCGACAACCAAAATATATTGTTGCCACATCTGCTATCCAAATGCTGGATTAATATATGCATTTTTATGCGTTTCACTTCTATGCAAAACTCTGACGGGTGAACATGGAAAGCGTCGAACTCTTAAATTCTACTCCATTGGGTTATGTAAAATAAATATTACTTTTCACTTCCCCCACTGCTTACGATTACTTTTGCTGTTAATAACGTTTTATGTGGCGCACAAATAAACTTTATAAATTGCAATTTTTGCCAAAGAAGCTCCATTGAAATCTGTGCGGCTAGAACAATATTTAAAATTTTGCCAGAATAAAGCTCCTACAAAAGCGTATCAGCCACTAGGCAGAATGAAACTCTAGAAACTGCACACATTCACGTGCATACACAACACATACGCAGAGTGCGGAGCACATCACGGACTCAAGGCACAGCCGCTAAAATTCGAAGTCGAGCGAAAACCGCAAGCCGACAGCCTGTCTATCTTAGCAGTTATTCAATGTGTGAAAGTGTTTCAGTAGCCGACCTAAATTACTTTGCATGCAGCAGTTTATTTAAATCTTTTATTTATTGCCCATTTTGTCGGGGCGTCGACGCATTTGAACTGCATACAAACACAGCCTTGCAGTATTGCAAAGCAAAAAAAAAGAAAGAAACATTGGAGGATTATTGAAGGTAAAAAGTTTGCTAAAGAAGCGAAGTTCTGCTGGTGGTAGCCAAAGTAAAGAGAATTAAAGTGTTTGCATACATACTTACATGCATACGTACATATAAAAAGCACAGTGTCTACTTTTATAGATATTTTCTATTTAAGACTTGCATATTTGGATGTATTGTACATTCACACGTACGAATACACATACAAACATATTTTTGCATTTATATGTACGCTCGCTGTTTTATTCGCCATTTTTGGAGAATTTATTTGGCATAAACTTTATTTTTCAGCTGGTGAAAATATATGCCAAGCGGAAGTGGCATCAGAAGCGCATTTCTAAAAGAAATCTACAATTTTCCAAAAACGGCAGTTGTGCCAGAAATAATCGATGTTGTACGTCAACCGATTAAGCAAGATCGTCATATGACGCATGGACATATTGCGAAATGTACAGAGACATTCTTGACTAATAGTGGGACCGGCACGCATTCAACATTGCATGAAAATTTGGTTGTCAAGAAGATTTTTTCTCTTTGAATATCTTCTTCTTCTTTTTAATTGGCTCGATAACCGCTTACGTGATTTTGGCCGAGTTTAACCAAGCGCACAAGTCGTTTGTTTTTCGTGCTAACCGGCGCCAATTGGACACACCAAGTGAAGCCAAGTCCTTCCCCACCTGATCTTTCCAACACAAAGAAAACCTTTCTCTTCCTCTGCTATCACCAGCTGGTATCGCATCGAATACTTTGAGAGCCGGAGCGTTTGTATCCATTCGAACGGCATGACCCAGCCAGTGTAGCCGCTGAATCTTTATTCGCTGCGCTATGTCTATGTCGTCGTAAAGCTCATACAGCTCATCGTTCCATCGCCTGCGATATTCGCCGTTGCCAAAGTGCAAAGGTGCAAAAATCTTCCGCAGAATCTTTCTCTCAAACACTCCAAGCGTCGCTTCATCGGATGTTGCCATCGTCCAAGCTTCTGCGCCATGCGTTAGGACAGGCATGATGAGAGCCTTGTAGAGTGTTAGTTTTGTTCGTCGAGTGAGGACTTTACTACTCATTTGTCTTCTCAGTCCAATATAGCACTTGTTGGAAAGAGAGATTCTATGTTGGATTTCCAGGCTGACATTTGGATACGTTGGATACCTTATAATTTGAAAATTTGACAATTGCCTATAAAAGGACGCTTGTCGATTGGTGTAAAGAAATGTTGAAGCAATTCAGATACGGTGGTTCAAAACACGAACCTTCTTATCTTATCTATGCACATAAGGCGGAAACAAAATAGCAATCGACAACTCGTTCCAAGATGAGTTTAATCCCGCAAAAATTGTTCGCGGAAGAAGCATTTCAAAACAAATGGTCGCCTATTTCAGAAGTGCTGGAAAAATCTAGTCATGTCGCAACTGCAGCATTAGAAAAACTTAAAAGAGTCAATTCTGAGGGATAAGTAACCATTTGTTTGCCAGAACTTTATAATTAATATTTAAAACCAACCACCGAAGACGAATTGTTCTTCACCAAGCCATTGCGAGCTCTCGCGTATCGGCTCACACAAGCGAGTTCTGAGCATTCAGAAGATCGATGGTAATGGGTAATCCGCCTTACAGCACTGATTGGGTATCTAATGATATCATTTTGTCGCAGAACAACAAAAATAAAAAGCAAGCTCAACGTTTCTCAACGCCTGGAGGAGCTATTGGAGCCTTTGAGCAGCTCGTTTTGGAAGCATACACTTCTGCGTGGCGAAAGTGCTACGAAAATTGGTTCAAGCGAAAGCAGAAGTGCATTGACTTAAGAATATTTTGAGAAACAATAAATTTATTTTAATTATTATTTTACAGTTAACCCTAGTAAATAAATAAATATGCAAGGAGCAAGAATACAAGTAAAAGTTTAATAAGTAAAGACTAAAAATTAGAAAAAGCTGCCAAAATGGGCACCCCTTACAACACATACTGTCAGCAACCGGAGAAAAAGGAAACAATCTTCCATTCCCTCTGTGAATGCCCTGACCTATGGAAGGACAGAATATTAGCTTGGGCAAACCGCTGTTCGAGAGTCCCGACCAACTGACTGGCTTAGACGTCAACGGCCTAATAAGGTTCCTAAACCGCACAGACTGGATATAGTTTTGCTGTAAATAACTGTTAAACAAGTTGGTAACGTGGATGTGGCAACAAAATGGTACGGAAACGCTAGTTTGATTCTGGATGAATTACCAATCTCACCAACCAACCAAAAGACTAAAAAATCAGTGTTTTTGTCTAGGCTAATCCGTAATGTGACATGGGAGACCAATAGCACCATTTGACTTAAATCCTGGGAAACATTTGTTACTTCAACCCGTTACTCGTGGTGCTCATGCTTTGTGAACACCCTTTGTGATTTTGTTCTGCTCAATCCCGTTGTTGACTGTAGACTAAAAACTTAACAATTGCAAGCAACGGAGCTGCCGTGTGTGCAGCCAACGGGCAACACCAAAAGATAATTCGCAAAGCTGCAGCAACTAAAGTCTCTCTATATGAACGCGGGGATAATGAGACTTACCTAGTATCAGAAGAGAGAGTTGGTAGCATTGAAAATAGTGAGTAATACCAATTTTATGGAGTGGCGAATCTTGATCAATAACTTTGTTACTGCTTTCGCATGCAAATTTTTCTTCAAGGCAACAGATACTAAACGTCCACAGACGCACATCCCACACATAGCGAGCAGAGAAGTGGTGAATCGAAAACGTTTAATTCATCGATGTTAAAATATTTACATATTTCCAGCTGTAGCTGCTGAATTTAAATTGTAGGAATTGTTTATGATGAAAGTAGTTAGGCATATCTAATCGTCATCCTCATAGTTTCTCTAGCTCCATTGCAGAGCCACGGGCCAAAGCAAAATTTTTCCACTCCGTTCTGTACCCAACTTTTGCTTTTACTTGGCACCATGTTAGATTTTTGTACACAGCTTTTATTTCACTTTCGATGCAACGGCGCCATCAGTCCCTACGACCTACCTTGGTTTCGCTGACCCCGGGAATTTCAGTCTAGTGCTTGCCTGCTGATCTCCATGCTTGGTGTTTGGCCAAGCCATTTTCTCTTTCTCCCTCTCTGATTTCTTTCTCGAGTGGCTTTTATTGGCATCGTCGGTGTGAGTCGGCTTTCGACAGCAAATTGGCTGGCCACCAAATGCGCAGGATGTACCTCAGACTGCGGTTTACAAACACTTGCAGCTTTTGAACGGTTTCTGCTGATAGACACCATGTTTCACAAGTATAGAGAAGGACAGATTTAACATTTGAATTATAGATTCGAAGTTTGGAATGCTCACTGAATTGTTTGGACAGCCACAGGACAGATTTAACATTTGAATTATAGATTCGAAGTTTGGAATGCTCACTGAATTGTTTGGACAGCCACACTAGTCGGAGAATAGCAAATGCGTTTCTTGCAGTAAATGCGTTTCTGCAGTCTTGTGAAAACATCACTTTTGCATCACCCATCTGCGTGAGTTGGCTTCCAAGATACTGAAAGCCGCCCACTTTGTCAATGCTGTTCTCTCTAATATTGAAGGATTGTCTACTCATCAGCTATGGTTGCTCAGCTTATGACGAGGTATCTGTTCTTCAGGTTAGAAACGGCCTCATGTTATAGAGTATCTGGTCATTATACCCGTGGAACTCACCAGATCCTTCTTAGGTTTGTAACTCCACTTATTTCGAGTTACAGATAAAAAATCTGAATTTAAGCCTGCGAGGTACCCACAGAAATGTGGGGAATAGTCACCTGCTTTGGCAGCATGCACGTCGGATTTATTTTTATAATTTTTTTCCTTTAGTTCCTATTGGAGCATAGGGTATCCGACGTCGGATTTGGAGTTGTAGAATTTGTGTTTATATGGAAATAATTCTAAAATTGACTCTGTTTCATTAGGAATGGAAATAAGTTGATGATGATGATGAGATGCATATTTGGCGGCTAGCGAAATCATTTGCCGTTACTCAGCTATTTCATGCCGTATATTCAGCTATGATGGTAATTACTGCTTGAATATTTTATTGCTGCAATAAAATGTACTTCATGACCTTATGCGCCGACTTCGGTTAATCTTCTGTATATAATCTAATCGGTATTCGCTTTGAATTTTGATACGCAATGACCATTGAAAATGTTAAACTTTACGTTCATTTGTAAAAGCGGCCAAGTATAAAATTACCAATTTAAAAGGATACCTGCCCATCTATTTTTAGTTCAGCAATGTTGTTACTTAAAGGCAAACCTACTTTTGCAATGTTTTTCTGTAATAGAAACACCGGCTATGGTATGATTTTGGTTTACTTTTTTCATGTTTTATATTTTCACTTCCGCCTTTCAAGCAAGGAAAATATATTTCACCGAAAGAAAGGTAATAAAATTATCTTCAAGCATAAACGGCGTGCATACGAACATACATACATATGCGTGTGCTGTCGACACACACACATACATATTTTTGTACACTTACATACTCACATAGCCATACTTCCGTGCTTGCACTGATGCTGTTGATGCTGCTGTAGCAGTCAAGGAAAACTAAGTAGATATTTCTGAAGTAAATAGTGGAGTATTAGAGCAACACTTTTGCATAACGCATGGCTGCTTTAATGGAAATAGAGACGGAAAAGTGAAAAGCGAAAAACTGCCATGACGTCTTCACTGTAACAATATCGAAGTAAAATTTGTAAGAAATTATTTTTTCGCATATGAAAGCATTGAAGCCAGAATCAACAAACGTAAATAGACATGGCGTTAAAAAAAAAAATTTTTTTAAATATTAAGGTGAGTGTGGGCGTGTTTATACTTCTTGATAATAAATACAATCAGTTTAAGAGCTAAATAAGTGACTGACCACCATGGCCGGTCTTGAGTGCGAGTCCCACTGTGAATATGAAACATGAAGCCATAGAAAAAGGTGCTTCCTCCGAGTGTAGTTTTGCCTGAAAAAGCTTCTCTTAAAAATATCAGTCCTTCAGAGGTAGTTTTGAGATATGTTGAGTACCTTCATATGTACGGCAAGGCACACACTAGCAGCTGCAGCAGAAGTTCGGCCAAATACCTTACAAAAAATGTACTCTCCAAATTTACATATCTTCTTCTTTCTTCATCAGGTCCTTCATCCCTCGTGGGAAATGTAAAAAAGGCTGGCTCGATTTTATGAAGAAAATGCGCACATCAAATTTTTTTTATGGCAACGAAGATCAGATATGCCCAATTTCTCTCCGGACTGCGTCTTCCGCAATGTTTTTCCATAGAGAACAAAACTATTTAAATTGATGAAGCTTATCCCTTAAAATAGTCAAATTAAGGGGTTACACACGTCCAGAATTTTCAAAAAATCGATTTTTTTTTAGAGATTATTATTCTTTATAGTTTTAGGCGTATTTCTGTGGAAGTCAATTGCAAAAATCTCCCCACAAATACAAAGTTATGGTAGAAAATGTAACTTTCCGACGAGAGTTTGATGCGCACAGGTAGCCGTCCTTCGTTCCTTCGGAACCTTTCAGCCTGTCGGTTCTTTTGTTATTCTAAAGTTTGTATAGGAAGATCTATAAAACATTATGAGAGTATGTGTGAATGATGTAAGTTAAAAAAATAAAATAAAAAATTAATTTTAAGTGCTTGCTTTAAATGCGCGCGACTTCGAGCGAAATGCACTTGAAAGTTTAAACTCGTTTTTCTCGATACTACTTTTTCCGACACGGTCTGCATGATAACTCATACAGTTTTTAATAGTTTTTGTGTTTTCTCTATAGTCTGTCGAGCCGGATTTTTGATATTTTTATAAAAAAAGTTTATAAACTTAATTAAAGTGTGACATTTATGACGTAAAACGCATACTTTTTTCTAAAATACCGTAGATTGCAAAATTTTTCGAAATTCAAAAATCCGGCTCTACATACTTTTGGCGCTGCTGGATGTATATAATAAATTTTTGATTTCGTAAATAAAAATTAAAAATAAAACAATTGTGAACTAAATTTATTTCTAAAGAAAACCTAGATACCTTTACGAATGAATAATACTTTTAACAACATATTTAAAATAATTTTGACATATTAACTTTAATGAATCATTAACTCTTATAAAATCGAGATTAATAAATAATTACTAATTATTTGATCAACGCTGCAACCACTGCATAATAAACTATTATTAAATTAATTTTTTTATTAAAAATTACTAAAATATTAATTTCATATAACAATTTTTAATAAATCAATTAATAAATAAAAAATGGAAAAAATAAATATTAAATTCAATTTATATTGACTTCTACATATTTTCTAAGCAGCGAGTCCCATATACTTAAAGCTATCACTATGGCAGATAATGGCTTTACCCCGCTAAGTCTGATGGAGCAGGATTTCCCAGTACCTGAGAGGGTTAAGTCCCCAGCAGAAATGATCGCAGCATGGAAGACAAAAACAATACACGGTGCCCATACTCATGATCTCAAAATGGAATGCATAGACGCACAATCATCCAATTTATGGTTGAAAAGAGGAAAGCTATTTTCTGAAACAGAAGGTTTCGCAATCGCTATCCAAGACCGAGTTATCCCAACAAGGAATTTCCGAAGGTCGATACATGGCGAGGCAATAGAATATAGGTGCCGAAGGTGCGGCATTTACGGTGAAACAATCGACCATTTAATTGCTGGATGTAGCGTACTTGCCCCCCGTGAATATGTCATGAGACATAACAATATAGCAAAGATCCTCCACCAACAACTTGCGATCAAACACGGTCTCTTACAAGCAGAAGTCTTGTATTTTAAATATGAACCAAAGGCAATATTGGAAAATGCACATTTTAAACTGTACTGGGACAGATTTATTTCCACAGATGAAACCGCAGCTGCCAACAAACCTAACATCATCTTGTTCGACAAGATAAATAAAACAATCGAAGTAATCGATATAGCGGCGCCCCTTAATCGCAACATCCAAAGCACATACTCCACCAAAATATCGAAGTATGCAGCTTTGGCCATAGAACTTAAACGGATGTACAAAGCGAGGGAAGTGAATATAATTCCAATAATTATATTGTCCACTGGATTAGGCCCATTTAATAAAAAACTTGAAGAAATATGACTGCCAACACCTTTAAGAAGACATGCAGAAGTCGACCATACTGGACACATGTGCAATAGTTCGTAGATTTTTAAATATTTAAGAAATAGCAATCGCATGGGCGTAGAACTTGGACTACGCTCCATCAGAGCACAATTCCTTGAAAATTTTATCCGGGATGTGTAATCTCCGGCAATAGCCGAGATGGATTAAGCTCAAATAAAAAAAAAATCAAATAAAAAAATATATGCTCCACCTTAATCTGTTTTCCGTTTATTTAGAAAAATTCCTGTTCACAACAATATTGCATAACTTTTACTATACTTCAGTGGACTTGGATGTCCAGCATTCGTATTCGTGCCAACTCTTCGGTGGCCGCTCGGGTGGTCTATTCCGTGACGGTATATAAAACGAAAAACAAATATAATATATCCACGTCGTGGATTGTCGTTTACAGGACGGGATCCTCTGAAAATTCTAAATAAAATACCTCAAATTTTTTTATGTTTCAAGAACATCACTACTACTGCCGTAATATTAAATTAATTAATAAAATCATCATCATCATCATTATCTTTTGGCATTAGAGCTCTGTGAGAGCTTTGGCCTGCTGCTGGTGAGTCCTTCATACATCTCGATCGCTTGCGACTTTTTTCCAACTCCTTATCCCAAGTTTATTGATGTTCTCCTCTAGTTCGTCGGTCCAGCAAGTTCGCGGTCTTCCTCTTGCTCTAGTATTGAACGCATTGCACTTTGGCAATTTTCTTCTGCACCC
This sequence comes from Anastrepha ludens, assembly GCF_028408465.1. Classification (NCBI taxonomy): domain Eukaryota; kingdom Metazoa; phylum Arthropoda; class Insecta; order Diptera; family Tephritidae; genus Anastrepha; species Anastrepha ludens. Next base: position 24,841,336 of record NC_071498.1, on the reverse strand, counting down.
TCGTACAGTGTTGCCAATTTAGCGACTTTGTCGCTAGAATTGACGACTTTTGCTTGAGTCTTGGCGACAAAAAAAAAGTTTTGACGACAAAAATGATTTAGCGACTCATCTGACGACTTTTGGAGAGCAAATCAAAACCGTTTTAGACAATAAATACTTTTCTGTCAACTTGATTACCCGTGAATGCCCTTTACCTTCCATACTCTAGAGTAACAATTTACTGACTATAGATAAAATAACGCATTTTTTTCAAATGAAGATTTTCGAAATTCCGTACGTACAACGATAACTACATTTATACAAATTAACAAGCAATTTCAATTTTTAATTCCAGATGGTCCGTTTTTGAGTAATCGATGCGACCATTGAGGAGGAAATGCTCCACGAGATTGTTTATAACTTTTTTTTTAATTAATATTTTTCCATAAAAATTTAGGACGACAGTCCATTAAACACTTAATAAAATAAAAAAAAAAATCCTATCCACAAATTCATTAATTTTCCTCCTAAAAAAATCACTTATTTCTTTGGCTGTCACAGTGGTGACAGCGTAGCTTTTATATGCCACTTTTTCTTTACTATGCTTAAATATATTTTATAAATCCATCTCAAGACTTTAATTAATAATAATATAGTAAATTGTTGTATAATTTGCCTGGTTTTATTATAAAAGCGTAATAGTTAATATTATTAATTTTAAAAATTTTCAAATTACCATTTGAATCCAGTACTGGATCAACTTCGTAAATCACTCATGCTTTCCAATGATATTTTAAAGACACAAATGTTTTTCAGACACAAATTAACAAAGCGTTAGAAAATTTAGTAGATTTATCGAATTATAATAAAAAAAACAGTATTTCAGGAGATTGAAACTAACTTCCGTTGATCTCAAATTTCAGTAGAGTTGGTATTACTGGTTTAATTATTATTCATCTAAAAATTTTAAGTCCGCAGCTGGCCTCTTGTGCACCTCTCAGAATGAAATTGAGGAGCCACCCCTGACTGAGTTAGCGACTTTTGATATTGGCCCTAGCGACTCAGATTTATTGGCCTTGGCAACAGTGCCCTCGTACCGTCCATTCTTGTAATATGACCCAGTCATCTGAATCGATGCGCTTAGATAAACGTAAAATATTTTCTCCATTTAGCAGGCTGGTCTAGCTCGTCATTCCACTTTGTACGCCACTCGCCGTGCTCTTTGATTGTTCGGAAAATTTATCTGAGTGTTTTTCGTTCGAATGTTTGAAGCTTTGCTGTATCTGATTCAATTAGCGTCGACGATTCAGCTCCATAGCATAAGACTGGTGTAATTATGGTTTTGTACAGAATCTATTTGCGTTGTCTGTTTAGTAGTTTCGAATAAAATCATAATAAAATAAATAATTTTAAAATTTCACCTACTAAAATTATATTAAAAAAAAAATTCTTTCACCAAACAATTTTTATTTGCATTATTTGTATAATCGCGGCTACTGACACAAATTTAGCCAATGCTATAAAAAATTATTATTTGCAAATTTCTTTGATTTACAAAATTAATTATTGAGAATACACAAAATTGATTTATTATTGAAATAAATAAAAATCCACACAAAAATTTACTTTTTATATGTAAAAAAAAACAAAAAAAAATAAATAAATAAAAACCTATGCTGTAACAAAACTTTGATATTTAAATAGTTTACCAAACAAAAAAATTGAAATATATTTAAATAACATTAATTAATTTTAAATTAAATGGAGCAGTTTTCACAAAATAAAATAACGAAGATCAAAAATAACTCCACTACAATAAATTCTCTCTGGGCCATTATTCAATTATAATTTAATACATAAACTAAAGAAAGAAAAAAAGGTATTTCATATTTTGACTATATATGTATGTATGTATATTTTTAAATCGCACATAAATTAAGAGTAGTAAAAATTTTTTTTTATATTAATCTTTATAAGTATAATGAAAAATATGTAGTCGAAATGTGCATACAAATATGGACTTCCATACAGGCAAGCATAAGTTTTTAACAACTAGAAAACTTTCAATTTTCTATTCCGTTTTTCACTTTAAAATCTTCAAATGTAACACATACTTATGTATGTATGTTCTTATTGATATTAAGTATTTGGCTTCTTAAATATTTGAGTGGCTATGTTACTTACATCTGTTCAGCTTAACAGCGGCGAACTAACTTTACCTTTGCCTTAGCAGCAGCAGGCAGAGAATGTTAACAGAGAATGTTAATGAAATGAGAAGGCGAAAATGTTACAGTTAAATATTTTTCGTTCAATTGAATTTTGAAAGGTTCCTTGTAAAGGGTTTTAGAACACCAACTTTATAGACACCACACTGACTTTTGCCCACACAAAAATTAAAAACACCACACATCTCTCACCTCAACATTAAATTGAATTAAATTTTATACTATTTGCTTATTTTTGAAATAATAAGCGCATGTACATAAAATTTATTACAAATTTTTTTTTTCAATTACATCAAAAACGAAAAAACAAAATAAAAAAAAAAAAAAATTTGGCGCCGGGAATTGATGTCAAGTCATGCATGTACATATTTACATAATGGGGATAAAGGCGCGGTGCGTTTGTTTCTGCTGCTGCGTTGTGAAGGAAAGCTGTGTGATGTCTCTGCGTGCTACCGGCATAAGTTTTAATACATTTTTGAAAAGTAATTCATGGCGTTTTTTCTTTACATCCATAAATAAATGTACGTACTATGTATTTACATAATGAAGATAAACCAACACTTATTTTATATTGTATTTCAATTTATAGTTTATGTACTCGACGGCATATACAGTGACTCACAGCTTATTTGATGCAGGTAATGCTTTTTTAGAAAAAAGAAAATGACTCGATGTTTATTAAATTTAATAAAAGAAATGTATACGACTTGTAATGAGATATGTATGTACTGTTTAGCATTGCAGAAAGAACAATAACAAAGCTTGCTGAAAAAATATATAAACAATTGTTTTCTCATCAAAATAAGCTCACAGCTTAAATGATGCAGTATATTTTATATTTTCTCTGAGGTGAAATGTATTTTTTCTGTTTAGCGTAGCGTCTTAAGTCATTTTCAAAAAATTTTTGTAAAGAAAAGTTGAAAAAATTTAAATTTTTTAAAGTGGGAAAACAGACCTCACTTTAAAAAAGGGAAGACGTTATTCGTCATTATAAAAAGGGGAAAAGCTAACGAAAAATTGCAGAAATTGTTGCTATTAGTTCCTCAGCTTTCCAGCACATTATAGAAAGGTTTCGCCACGAAAACAGGATAGAAGATAAGGGCAGATTTGCGCCAAATAAAAAGAGGTTGTCTGTAAAGTCGGTTTACTGACGATAGTATAACGTCACAATGTCATAAGAAAATACTGATGTAATGGTTGCAATTTTCAAAACAAAATTTTAATTTTATTTGTTTGATAGATATTTTGTATGGATATAGAGAAGGAGGTAAATGGAATCGCAATGGAATAGGTCAAGTTACATTTACACAAACGTGAAAAATTACGAAACATTTATCAAATTCATGAAAGATATCTTCAATTTCGATTGTGCATCAGACGTTAATAAGTCAACAACACTAAGAGGCACCATCATCGATTTGCCTTTTTCAAGACAGTTTACACTCGAAACACCCCCTTTCATTTCCTACTTTTCCTATCATCGTCCTATTCTCAACAGAGAAATGGTTCATTACCATGCACACAGGAAGAAGGCATAAGCAAATACAAGTATGTGAATTTATATACATATGCGCATATATGTACATACATATATATGCTCACTCAAGTAGGAGAGAACCAGATGTCTAACGTTGGGGCCGATTGTGCCTCTTGTCGTTCGTTCCGCGTTCTCGCTTGCAGTTCAAGAAAGGTAAAGACGAATGAGCAAGATAATGACGATTGAGCAAGATAACGACACATTTTTTCGTGCGTGCAGCAGGCTAAATCGAATTATAAGACGTTATCACGTCAAAATATTTAATGATGTAGATAAGAGGTGGATTTTTCGCAGAGGTAAAGAAAAATCCGATTTAAGCGCTCGAAAATTAACCAACGACGTTGAAAAATACTTAGGCTAAATCTGTAACCCTGACACTGTTCGTAGAGTTCTGCGCGAAGAAAATTTTCATGGAAGGCCTCCCGAAATAAGCCGCTGATAAATGCTCGTAATAGAAAACAAAGAATAGAGTTTTGCAGACAACATTTGAACAAAGACATTTCGTTCTGAAAGTCCGTTGTTTTAGCGGATGAAAGCAAATTTAACATTTTCAGATCTGATCTGATGTCGGAAGTCCTGCGTTTGGAGAAAACCAAGCACCGCGCTTCAACCATGTAATTTGCGCTCTACAGTTAAACACGGCGGAGGCAGTGTGATGGTATGCGATTGCATGTCCAATTCAATCGTCGGAAATTTAACATTTATCGAAGAAAATATGAATAAAGAGATGTATCTGCATCTGCAAAAAATTAATTTAGTAGAAAGTGGGGATAAAATGGGCATTAGGGATTCGTTTAGGTTCTACCAAGACAACGATCTTGGTATTGTGAAAACTTGGCTTATCTGGAACTGCAATAATTTAATTTGCCATATCTTTCTTATGAAGAAACATTTTTTTATTTTTTTGTTATTAAATAAAACATGTTATTTAACAATGAAAAAAATATACGATTTTTTTTCTGTAATGGAAATACCATAAAATATATTTGCTATTTTAATAATTTTTTTTGGCTAGATCAAATAAGCTGTGAGTCACTGTACATATGGAATATATTAGAAAAACATGGATACACTATTTTAAATCAATTATAATTAAATTAAATACAAAAACTAAAATAAAACATCGAACAAGGAAAAATGTGTACAGGACTTGAACCTGAGTCAAATACGGAACAAAACGTGCGTTTACGCTTCGTCTTTCATGTTTGTGCTAATGCCTAACTGCTTAGCGCCTTTTCTAAATGGTTCATTTATTCGATTCGCCGTTAACATGTGTTGAATCTGAATTCTATGCTGTAATCCTTTACTAGTGTAGTAAAAAGAGTAAAAATCTGAAATCCTCCCCATAAAATTTCATTAACATTCTCTGCTCTCATTTCATTCATATTCTCTACTTATATACATAATGTAAAATACAGCAGCAGGAAAACAGCCAGAGACAACAACCCACTGCTGTAGAGTGGCATAAGCAGAGAATGTACTAAATTGTATTAAAAATTCTTAACAGTAACATTTGCGCCTTCTCATTTCATTAACATTGTCTGTCATTAACATTCTCTGGCATAACGGTCTGTTCCAGTATATTCCAGCGGAATAAACAGAGGGTTCATCCGAAATGTTGCATTGTTACGGCGATTGTCAGTGAAATGTTGCTGGTAAACAGTACGTTGATATACTCGCGGTAATGAGGGACTCACGCGACTTGTATAAACAGGTGGTGGGCATTCACTACTGAGACTTTATTTATTTCTTTATTTCCTTTATTTAGGCATTTAGACTTTGAAAAAATATTTCTTATGGACTTGTGATGGCTACCTGTGACTAGAAATAAATAAATTAGACAGACGAAAAATTTATATACAGTTAATATAGTAACAGAAGTACACAAGTATACACCGGATACGTTTTCAATTTTCCTCCAATGGATTACTTCAAACCATCTAAGTTATAACGAAATTGTGTTTTATTTACATGAATGAAATACAAAAATCATATTTAATTCAAATAATGACAAAATTTTAAAAAGGAACAAAATTATAGCTTTTTATTATAAAACTTTATAAAAATTCATGTCTCAAAAGTAAGTATATAGTTCATCATATTATTAATTTGTGAAATCAAAAACATAATATAATTAAAATCAAATCCTATTATTTGGTAGGATAACCATTAGACTTTAGAATCGCTTTAAGTCGTGATGGCATTGATTTCACATGTTTTCAGTTACAGCTGGTGGTATTTTATTCCATTCCTCTTGGAGGGCGTTCTTCAGTTGTTTCTTATTTCTAATCAAATTTTTACGTATTTGCCGCTTTAAATGTTCCCATAAATGTTCGATTAGGTTGGTATCCGGGGACTGTGGCGGTGTTTTCAGCTGTTTTCGCACATCGTATAACAGCCACTCTCGTACAATGTTGGATGTGTGCTTGGGATCATTATCCTGCTGGAAGATAAACGTGCCTCCAATGCCCAATTTCGTAGCGCTTTCTTTTAAATTATTTTTCAAAATATTTAAAGTTTCCAACCCCGTTCGCAGCCATATAGCCCCAAACCATCACAGAGCCCCTCCATGCTTCACAGTGCCGGTCATGTTGTTTGGATCCAATTCCGCATTAACTTTTCTCCAAACTTTTTCACGGCCATCAGATCCACAGATACTGAACTTATACTCATCAGAAAATATGACTTAGTTCCAAAACGTTTGGTCATATTTTTCATGATCTTTTGCGAATGAAATCCGTTTACTTCGATTGACACTACTCACGAAGGGCCTTTTCCTAACATTGCGCCCATGATAACCAGCACTATGCAAAACCCGGCGAATAGTTTGGGTGCTAAATTGTTTTCCAGTCTCATTTTCAACTTCAGATTTCAATTTGGGGGCACTTATTTTGGGGTTTGTCCTGATTTTCCGTACGACTAAGCTTTTTTCTCTGGGACTTAAGAGCGGCGGACGCCTACAACACTCTTTATTAATGGTGCTTCCCGCACTTTTATATTTATTCAAAATCTTTTGAACTGTAGCAAAACTCTTATCTATCAAACGACCGATTTCTCGCAATGATTTATGTTCCTTGAGATATTTTATAATCAGTTTTTTTAAATCATCAGAAAGCTCTTTTCCTCTTGGTGCCATTACTAAAAATGTCGCACAAATTAACACAAAACGTACTTCCCTAAATTTTTATACTCTCTTTAATTATTTCCTTTTAATAGTTTTAATTTTTTTAATCAATGCGTAAAAATATATGTTATGCTACCTGAACAATCGTTTGCTGTATACTAACCTTTGTGACATAAATTTCGTTGGCATCAAAGACAAAGCAAAGCATGGATAACGGTACCTAAAATTTACAGCTAAATTAAGGCGCATATGAAGGCTTATCCCAGTACAAAATTACCATGTGTAAAATATTTTGATTGCATATTAAGGAAAGCGTTAGCGTCAAACAATTCCATAAATCAGGCTCCTGTATACTTATTTATGTTACTAACTGTACTTACTTTAAATATATAAAATTTTTAAAATTTTTCCAAATTACATTCACAATGAAATGTAAAATTTCTCACTGCTGTTTAGAGCAATGGTAATACTTAGGCCTGCCATAAGTTCTATTACAAGTTAAGTCCGTTATAGATATGAGATTATAATACCTACATTTTTTTAATGAATTTAGTTTTATTAAGTCATGCAAATATTAAAAAAAAAATAGTTTTCCTTCGAAATGCTCACCATTTGCTTGTACACAAACCTTCAAACGATAAGGCCATTCAGCCATTGCAGCACGCACGGTTTCCATGCATATTGACGTCGCTGCTCGAACCAAAGATTGTTTGAGACCTTCAAATTTCTCTGAGGTCTTCGCCAAGCCATGTTCTCCAATTCTGAAGATAAACTGTAGTCAAATTGATTCAGATCTGGACTTCCAGACGGTCAATCCTCGGCGGCTATGAATTCAGGAATATTTTTTTTTCGCCACTGCTGGGTGGTTTTTGCTTTCTGGGCTGAAGTGGAATATTGCTGGAAGAGTTTATAGTATGGGAAGCAAAGTAATAATATCATTACGCCGTTTGTTAACATTTAAGCCTGGATGAAACGCGGCTATGGCCTCGTTATCAATAGCAGACCCATTCCTTTTCATAGGGCAACACATCATCAAAGAGAAGCTTAGCAGTGAAGAGCCAAGGCTAAGAGACGTGAGCTGACACCTAAATGGGGCTATGCCAGGCGAAGTTCTTTCAGGAGGGTTCAGGAGACTCAAAGAAGTTTCAGGCAACTCATAACACTCCCTAAGAATAAACTGACAATGTGAACGGGTATTCTTACAAGACACTGCAGCTTTTTTAGTCATCTGCAAAGGATTGAGTTATGATCCCCTGACTCCTGTCGTTTCTGCGACCAGTCCCCGTAGACTCCAGCACACCTTCTTCTCGAATGTGGCGCTATTGGGCAAAGCATGTTGAGACATATCGGCCAGCTGTTGGTTGGAAGAAAGGGACATACGCTCGGCCGCACTCAGCTCTATCTTAGGTTCATTAAGAGAACTAGGTTTGTATGAGGTACTGTGATGCGTGGAAGGCAGAAAAGACCGTGCGATGGAAGTGCAAAGCTCATTTTCATTCATTTATTATTTAATGGATGAAATGACAAGCGAAATCACAGGATTCATAGGTCTGATGTGCGATGTATGTATGTGTTCGACAATTTTATGTGGAATACTGTGGGGATAATTTCTTTAGGAAATAATAGCCTTCCCGCCGCTCAATAGCTTACCTCCATCTAAGTAGAAAACGAGCTCAAGAAATCTCGTAATGATGAAATACAATAATGTGATAAACCGTAGAAGGTATAAATTTCATTGACCACTTGGAATTATTTGTATTACTTAGAAGCACTTTTTGTCGGTCTTCTATAGGGTTTTCCAAACAGAGGTGTTATTTTGATATTCAAAGAAAAATGCTTTTTTTTTAATATAATAGATATATATAATAATATATAATGCTCGAATGTTTATTTCATTATATCCTTTTCATGAAATTTTCCATAACCGAATTGCAAAGTAGCTGCCCTATGCCCTCGATAGCCTCATGAATTCCATCTTTGAGGTCTTGAATCGACCCTGGGCTGTTGGCATAGACCTTATCTTTCACGTAGCCGCGAATAAAAAAGTCCCAAGGTGTTAAATCACAAGATCTCGGTGTCCAATTGTGATCACCTTTTCGAGAGATAACACGGTCCGGAAACTTTTCCCGTAAAAGATCAATGGTTTCGTTGCTTGTGTGGCACGTAGTGCCGTCTTGTTGAAAATAAACGTTGTCCAGATCAATACCATCCAAATCCGGCCATAAAAAGTCGTTAATCATCTCTCGATAGCGCACTCCATTCCCCAATAGCTTCTGTTATTGGAAAACCCTTTACATCATCCCTAACATTTCTAGATCAGAAATTGTATTCTGCAAATGAAATGTATAGCAGCTTCTTTGCTCATAAAATCAGACATTGTAACAATCACACAACTCAATTTTAGCTATGAAACTAATGTTAACAATGAGATCTCTAATGTAGTTGAATTTTTTATATCGGCTGTTTTTTAAGAGTTTGAGAACTTAAAATGATAATACAAAACAGAAATATTGTTGAAATGAATTTTTTCACATATGGCATTTATTTTTTGAATTGGAAATCCGACATAGTCGTATGTTCACCGCGGCTACGATTTTTTTTCCGATAGTCTTCCGTAACTAATGAGAATATTTGCTATTTTTAGTAAAACCGTATCATACGCCAACACCGGGAAACCTTAGCGAAATCTTTCTAAAGTTTTTTCACATTTTTCTGTTAATATTTTCTTATTTTGTAGTGGCTACCTGTACCCAAAAAAAAAAACAAAAAAAAAAATAATTATGGCGTGGCTGATTCTCTTTTCATAAACGTTTCCATTAAGTAGTGTACTCCTTTTTTTTACTTTTTGCCTGCATTCACCAGCGAAACCCCTTCGCTTTCATTTGGTCTCCATTCGATTGAAACTTTACCTTAAACCCTTAAAACAATACGAATCACAGCGTTGACTGTTGCTGGCTAAAATCCACGTGAATATTGGCTCCCACAAAAACATTGCATGAAAAACAAGCAGCGCCTTAGATACGAAATGGGAAAAAATATAAATCGTATCATTTGAAGCCTCTGGCGTTTATTGCAGCTTTATCTTCTGGCTATTCAGTAGGCAGAAAAATTGAATTTTTATTAAGAAGAGGACAAAAGCCGGCTTGCCTGCCACATTTGAATGTGCACACGCATGAAATTGAATTGTGTGAGTGTTCGAAAAGTCCAATTCACCACACACTACACAAACAATGTGCCAATGCATGAAAAACAGTCACATAGAATTTTTGTATTCATGGAAACGCAGTCAATAAACAACTTCAAATTCGACGAAAAAGTTAATCAATTGTAAAAAAATTCCTGTTATGCTTATTAATATATTTGTTTATACTCGTATATATATAATATAAATACCGACATATTGCATATACATTTGGAGGTACAGAGTGAGCCAATGTTGAACGCGTGTAACTGTTGAGCGATTCCATGTCAAGTGGTCATAGAATTTTGGGTTTTCTAAAAATTGGTTTATTTGTAGGGTTGAGTAGAATTAGAAGTAAAGCGAGAAAGAATTTTGGAAAAAATTTAGTAATCTTGAGACAAATTCAATTCTGGAAATTTAGGTATAGAATTTTTTTTGGTTCTCTTACCATTTTAATAATTTTTTTTTACATTTTTTAAACAAAATATACTTAAAAATGTGTTTACTAATTAATTACATTTTTTTATATTTTTTTGCCAGTATACACTTAAAAAATTTAATTAAACAGTAAGTTTTTGTGACAATGTGCGCTTAAAAAAAACTTAAATTGAACTAAATTTTTTGGACACTTTTTTTAAGCAATATGCACTTAAAAACAATTTTAATTAAATTAAATATTTTTTTTATATATTTTCACTTTAACAAAAAAAAAAAAATAATTAAATTACACGTTTCTTTTAGACATTCTTTTTTTTAGACATTTTTTTCTTAATTTAATCTCGTGTTTTTTTAAACAATATATATATATAAAGACCACATTTTTCATATTAAATACATTTTCTTTTAAATTATGCTCAATTTGATTTTTTCAGACAAAATACACTGTTTAAAAACAATTTTTTAATTACTTTTTTTTAATTAAAACTAAAATTTAATTGAGTGATGTTTTTTCAATGTTTTTAGGTAATATACACTTTAAACAATATTTTTTATTAAAATAATTTTTAATTGAGCTAAATTTCTTCGATTATTTTTTTAAGCAATAGCACTTAAAAAAATTTTAATTATATTACATATTTTATTTTTTTATATAATGTACACTTTAACAAAAAAAAAATTTTATAAATAACTTATTTCGTTTTTTAAACTATACACTTTTTAAAAATATTTTTGTTTTAACTTAATCATGTACTTTTTTTAAACGAACGTACACTTTTAAAGAAAACTTTTTTCAAATTATGTAAGTACATTTTGATTAAAAAAAGTTAATATATGTTAAATTTAATTTTTTCAGACAAAATACACTTTTTAAAAACAATTTTTTAATTACTTTTTTCAATTGAAAACTAAAATTTAATTTAATTATATTTTTTCAATGTTTTTAGATAATATACACTTTAAACAATATTTTTTAATAAAATAATTTTTAATTGAACTAAATTTTTTCAATAATTTTTTTTTAAGCACTTCAAAATTTTTTAATTAAATTACATATTTTATTTTTTTATATAATGTACAATTTAACAAAAAAAGAATTTTAACTAAACTACATATTTTGTTTTTAGACATATAGACCTTTTCAAAATATTTTTGTTTTAATTTAATCACGTATTTTTTTTTTAACAATATACACTTTTAAAGAAACCTTTTTTAATTAAACTACATGTTTTTACAATTTTCCTAGACAAAACACACATTAAAAACAAGTTATATTAAATTTCATTTTTTTCCGACAAAATACACAAAAAATACCTTAAAAAATGATAAAATACTTTTTTTTTATAAAATTTAAATTTAATTATTGTAATTTCATTTGTTTCAGACAAACTACACTTTAATACTTTAAATAAAGATAAAATTCCTTTTTTTATTTATTAAAAAAAATTTAATTACATGTAATTTTTTCAATATTTTTAGATTAAAATGTATTTTATATTTTTTTAAGTTAATATTTTGTTTTGGTGTTTTGGACAATGCACTCATCAAAAATTTGTTTTCAATTAAATTCCTTTTGTTTGTAAATTTTTTTGACACAATATATGTACATTAAAAAACACATATTTATTTAATTAATTGCTTTTTTAATTTTTTTTTAATGCAATTTAAAAAAACTACTTTTTTCTTCATTGTTTTAGACAATATACACTTTTAAAAAATATTTTTTTTTAATTATATCACGTCTTCAAAATAATTTTTTTTTTAACAATTTACACTTTTAAACAAAACTTTTTTTAAATTAAATTACACTTTTTTTTTGTTTTTTTTCAGACAAAACCCATTTGTTATAGAATTTGTTTTCAAACAAATTACATTTTTTAAAATTTTTTTTAGGCAACAAACTGAATTGATGCAAATTGATTTAGATAATTTCAGCAACTGGTGTATCAATAATCGTCTATCGCTGAACATACCTAAGTGCTTCCGAATTACCTTTTCCAAGCGTGCCACTGTTATTGACTCCTCTTATCATATTTCGAGAACACCCCTGTCACGTGTATGTGAAATTAAAGACTTGGGTGTAATATCATATTTGATTCGAAGCTTACTTTTACTAGACATATAAATTTAATTGTTGCCAAATCCTACGCCATGCTTGCTTTTGTTAGGCGTTATAGCTCCGATTTCTCCGACCCTTAGGTTGCAAACACAGTGCACGCTGAGACGAAGACGAAGATGAAGACGAAGCTGAAGACGAAAAACAGTGCAGAACAAATCGTATGAATTCGCTCGCTCGTACGCATAGTGCGCGCTGTGACGAAGACGAAGATGAAGACGAAACGCAAGCAATCAGCTTTAAACGCTGCTGTACTGAATTTGAAGACGAATCGCTTGCTAGTTACCGTGGTTTTTGTTTGTTTGTTCTGTCTATGCTTTGGCACGTTAATTAAGTTAAGACAGTCGATTAACAAGTAATTAAATGAGTAATAATCAATAAAAGGCATATAACTAAATATATTTTAAATTATTTTTTAATATACCTTAACGTCACAATTAGCCTTTCAGCACATATAATTGGCGTTTTATTAAAATTAGTCCAATTTTTAATAATAAGTGGCTCAATTTTAATTAGAATATAATCAAATGTGCTAATTGTCATTCTGGTATATTCCACAAATTTCTTTTCATCGTGGCGCAGCTCATCATACAAATGATGAAATTCACCAAATGCTTCTCTTCCCAAATTTATAGGGAGTACTTTTTTATTAACTTTTATACGTTTTAATTTAAAATATAAGCTTTGCTCAATCAGCAGGTCATCATCTGATGAGGAATCCATTGCGACTAACATAACAAAAGCGCAACCAATTCGTCTTGCACTGTGCAACCTATTCGCTTACTCGCAACACAAGCAATTTCTCTTCAGCTTCGTCTTCATCTTCGTCTTCGTCTCAGCGTGCACTATGTTTGCAGCCTTATACGCTGAAGCTTTTGTATACGGCGTTTGTGCGTGCCAAACTGGAGTCGGCATCATTCATTTGTTCTTCGTATTATTCGTGCCATGCTGCTAGAATTGAACGAGTCCAGAAAGTATTCTTACATTTCGCGATGCGTAATTTACGCTTCTCGCATCCTAGCCCTACATATGAAGCGCGGTGCTTATTGATCAACTTAAATCATTGCAGAACAGGAGAATAATCCTATCTTTATCTTCATTTTTGACTTAACCCGTGGTGCCGTTGACTGTCTGGTGCTTCTTGAGAGGATTTTCTCTAATATTCCGGCCAGAGCTCTGCGTAGTTCCGAGTTCTTCTATGTTGGTCTTTCAAAATCCCCCAATGCTCAGAATGCTCCTTTTACTAGAACCTTAAGTGAGGTTAATAAAATCTCTAAATTTGTTGATTTTGTACTTTCAAAAGATCACCTGTTAAAATCTTTGAATATTTATTATAAATAGTTTAACTGTACTTTCTTTTTTTTTCTTACCTATTAAACTTAAAATGTGTCCACTTAGCCTACAAGAATCTATGATATTCATTGGTTTAATAAATAAATAAATAAACATTGACATTAAAAAGAAGTTTATATTACATTTAAAATTTTACAGGCAAAATACACTATTTCAAAACAATTTTTTTAATAAATAAATTAAAAATTAATTAATAATTAATTAAATGATATTTTTCAATTAATTAAATAAAATAAATTTTTTTTTTCAATTAATTAATTAAATCACATTTTTTTCAATTCTTTACACTTTTAAAGTTTGTTTTATTAGAGAAATTGTTTTGTTTTAATTTTTTTAGGCAATATATACTTCTTAAAAAAAATTTTTAAACTAAATTACATTTTTTTCTTTTTTTTTAGACAATATACACTTAAAAAGATTAAAAAAAATTTAATTTATTTACGCAATCTACGTTTTCTGAATAAAGAACTTGGAAAACCATTTTTTTTTGGCTTACAAATTTGAGAACAAGTTTTTTTGCATTTTTTGGAAAATATGCCTTCTCAGATATTTTTCTTATTTTTTCACTAATAACTGAGACTTCGTTCAGAAATTACTGGAAAATTCTTGAAAGAAATAGTTGAAAATTCTTCATTCCTTAACATTTCGAGTTATATTCAAATACTGCTCTGCAAAATACCGCTCTAGTGCACCCTATTTGTAGAACAAAATTCACAGCATTTTTCATTGGTACGCTACATTGAATATAACTCGAACAAATTTTAGGAATCCCACTATAAAACTTGCAGGAATTACCAAAACTGTGAAGAAAATAACAAAATTTGTTTTTAAACTATTATTTTTTTTAAGTACATGCAACCGACGTAGCCAAATAAAATATAATAATTCTTATAGTTTACAGACAAAAAAGTTACAGAATACCTAAAAATTAGTTAAACAATGAATTTAATATCTGTTTGGCAGACAAATCTAGGCGATAGAGATTTGAAAGCATATTAAATTCCCTCAAAGTTCTAGAAATCGGAACGTTGGAAGCATAATTATTTTAACCGTTCCTAACCAGAAAATGTCATGATGTAGTAAACTTCGGTGAGGAATATTGAAATTAATTTTCTGGATTAGGAGCGATAGGGAGTCAATCACCCAACTTACCAAATCGAAAACGGAAGTAAGAGAGAGAATATTCACTCTTCTAATATCTAGTTGTTTTTGATTGCGAAGAAGCACAAGGTGGAATAGGAGGAGTGAAAAGCAAAGAACGCAAAGCATAAGGGGCAAAGACTCTCTGGAGACGTTCAATGCTACTAACAACCAAGAATGATAGAAACAAGATTGCGCCCATCAGAGCGTACGTGACGTCACGTTTGCTGAGTTGGGCAGTATTGCCAACCATTTGCTCTTTGCAATAAATTTAGTGCTTTTTTATACCGAAAATGCGACAATTTTTAAGTTTGGTGTTTGTTTCTTTTTGTTTTTAATTTAAGGCTAGCGAAACTTTAGGTTAAAAAAAAACTGTATTATTATACAAAAGAAGTTTAAGAAAGGCCACTCTGAGAAGATTTTAGTGCTAATGAAGATTTTTTTACTCCTATAAAATTTGATAATTTGAAAGTGCAAATTTAATTTTTGGCTCCATTTAAGGCTATGCAAGAATATTAAATGCCCCGCTCTCAACTCTTCTTAAGATTGAAAACCTTTTTACACATTTTAAAAAGTCTTTGATTTTATTGAATGCGAATTAAAACCATAGAGGTGTAATCGTTTCTTCCGGTCATAAATCCTTAGTGAGACATAGAGCATCAAGAGGTGTATTCATAGTAAAAATAAGCAACAAAATACCAGAAAATACTAAAGAAACCATACTGACATTTTTACAAAAAGAGTACCTTATCTAGTTACATAACTTCAAATATAGCAAAAAAGTCGTTCCCCTAATACAAGAGTCTCGCTTAACAAAAAAAACTCATAAATTAAATTGTACATAAGCATAACACATTTATTTAAAAAAAACGCACATTCTACAGACAATTTGTCACGCATACAAAGTTCTTTAAGTAACACAATAAAAATTTCGTGTTTTATTTTCTTTAAATGGGCATTTAGTGCGTTTTTATATCCAAAGCTAGGCAACTCTGCAGTAGCGAGAGAGAGATTTGACTGCTAAAAGCAGAAGAACACCAACAACACCGGCAATCGCGGGCAATGCCACCAGATGTTAAAAAAAAGTAAAGCTAAATAAAACTGAGTGAATTATTTAAATAATTATTAAAAAATGTATATTTTACAAAATTATAAACATTACTTTTAATTAGAATAGGCTAGAAAAATGTCATGTGGAATGAACTAAAACTCCGAGACAAAAAATAATAAAAATAACAAAAAAAAAATGCTAAATCAGGTTACGAAAATGGTAATCTGGCCCTACTGGAGCTAAAATCACGTAACTAGTTGTCAAATTCGCTGAGCGCAAAGTAACGGGACCACGATGGGCGCCATCTCATTATTCTTTGCATCATGACTAACAACTGACTACTATGACAAGCATACATATATTGTACTCTAAAAAAAAGGAGACATATTCCAGCTTTGAACGCACAAGAGAGGCACATAACAACTTTAGAGTATATGGGTCAGCAATGTCCGAACTAAAATGTCAAATAAAAGCAAGCACAGAATATGACTTTCGAATGGTGGAATTTGAATGTTTTTGAAAAGAGAATCTAGAGCCGAATACCACACCAAGATCAATAATTTCACTTGGATTGCATATATAGTATTTAATATTAAAAATTTAAAAAAAATTCTATAAATTAAAAAAAAAACCGAAGATATTTCACTATAAAAAACTCCGTACGAAAACTTTCCACAATGAATAAATCTCAAAATGTTCCCAATTATTTTCTGTTTATGAGTTTTGGCTTCTGACATTGGCCATTTTTAACGCGCTTTCCTTACATCCCGTAAAGTTTCTGGTTGCAAGCTCATATTTCATCTCGAATAATCAACAGTCTGTGCCAGAAGAAAAACCCGGTTTTTATTGTAAGTTCAAGATGTAGTTCGTTCTGTTTTTTGCTGCTGCATAATAGTCGCACTCAAGGGCTACGACGCCAATACTATGTCGTTCGAAACTTTTTCATAAACGCAACTAAACAAAAATCAGTGAGAAGTACGCGAAGCGTTTTGAGGCGGTATTTTTTGCACGCATTCGAAAGGGCCGAAATTATTTAATTAATTAATTACGCTGCGGCTGCAAGAGTGATTAAAAAATCAAATAAGTTTGTTGTGATGTGAAATCAGCGGTATAAGGTGTGCAAAAATGTTAATGACTTTTCTGAGCACGGCTTGAGGCGAGTGACGACAAAAAAGCAGGAGAAAGTGATCGTCCAACTTTTTAAGCGAGACCCTTCTTTGTGACTACGCCAAGCACGATCAGTTTTTGGCAAAAAGGGAATAGATGTCAGTATCAATACCATCGAAAGTCGACTAAAGGAGGCGAACATATCCTACCGTCCCACATCATCAAAATCACTGCTCTCAGGAAAACACATGGAGGAAGAACAAAACACGAAAATTGGATCACTGGCCTTCCCAGTCTCCAGACGCCGACCCCATTGAAAATGTGTAGGGAACTATTAAAACGCATCTTGCCAGATGGCCAGTTGATGATTTAAAGCAACTCATGCATCAGGTTCGCAAAATCTAGTCCTGCTTGTCGACGAGCTCCGCCGAAAAGCAGGTTCAAAGCATGAAGAAGATGCCAGGCGACTCGTAGTTTTGTACATACTCTCATGTAAAATGTTTTTAAATATATATCTTTTATACTTCATGAATAATAGCGGTTCCTTTTTTCTGTCGCAGACTGCAAATCAGCTGCTTCCTGCGTTTTTATGACCCCATACTTTTCTATGTTAGATGCTTGCTTTTCAATTTCAAATCGATCTATCTGGCTTTACCTTCCGTCTTTCATATTATTCGAGGTGTTATGGATTTCTCCTCTCTTCTGGAATGAATCTCTCTTAATACTTTACCTAGAGCGTTTCCTAATTTAGACTTTTTGCTTATTGACTTTATAAGAACTCTGTGTAGAAGAACGGGTACCTTCCTTCCCCTGAGAGCTCTGATCGAATTCAATACTATCTAAAAATCCTTTGAGATTGACTTTGCTTCTCCTAAACTCTCTTTCATTAAACTTCTTAGTTATGCTGATAAATAATTAATTTAGTATAATATTTTGCTATTTTTTCATTTTACTCATTAATAATTTTATATGTTTTATTAAAACATCTGTATTAGTTAAGACTGACTAAGTTGACTAATTTCTACTTCATTAAAATAAAATAAAATGAGAAAAATAAATAAATAATATTGTTTTATTAGCCACCCCTTAAAAAAAGTGAACCAGGAGTCCAAGAAGAATGTGAATTTTTTTGAAATCAAACGTTTTACTGCATCAAAGCAAGTGATTGTTCACAAGAATAGAAAATTTCGATAATTTTAACGCGGTTCTGCACTGAATACAATGATTATAAATTTCCCAGAACTCAATTACAAAATACAATAAAAATGTTATTATTGTTGAATTTATTTGTCTCACGCTGCAGATTCTGATTGGAAAGTGCCGTTGAAATTTTAGCGAAACAATGAGTCAATGAAACAATGAAAATCAATTTATGCACATTTCAAGTTTGCTGCCCAACTTAATTTCAACAAGTGGTCTCCTTCCCCCAACCCAATCGAGTGG
This sequence comes from Anastrepha ludens, assembly GCF_028408465.1. Taxonomy (NCBI): domain Eukaryota; kingdom Metazoa; phylum Arthropoda; class Insecta; order Diptera; family Tephritidae; genus Anastrepha; species Anastrepha ludens. Next base: position 24,822,642 of record NC_071498.1, on the reverse strand, counting down.
CACTAAAGCACGAAAATCTTATTGAGCTTTGATTTTCCTCAAGAGCTCACATTGAAAAGGCAACAACCAAATTATCCAAGGGTTTTCTCGCGGATTCGGTGTAGAGCTAAACAAAATATAATAACAAATTTTATAGAAACAAGTTGATTTTCGCTTAAGCGCCCTTCATAAATCACAATATGGCAAACCATATAACCACAGACAATAAACCACCGCGAATAAGTAAATGATTTGCTTATGATACAAGCAGCAGGAGCCGATAAGTCGCTGGTAATGCTCAAATGATACGTTGTTTGTACATTTTGTTATTCTATGAATGCCAGTATAGCCGTAGCCTTCGTTCGCATTTTTGTTATTTTTTCTTTGTTCGTGCAAAGCCTGTTAAGTGACATGATGGAGCAGCGGATGGTAAAATTTCAAGTGGTATTGGAAAAGCCGCTACTGAAACTTATACTTTAGTGAAAGGAATGCATGTAATTGAATATTTTTTGGAGTAGCTTAAACGTTTTCAAGGCGTCTGCCTAGTTGGGCCTTCCACGTCAAAGTTCAATTCATTCGATTCATTCATAGGATTGTGCACTTTCACTGTGTCGAACTAATAGTCAACAAAACCATCTTCATATTCTTGCTGAAGCACAAGTAACGACCCGAACAAGAGGAAGAACAAGTCATGGGTTCTCCATCGAGTTGATATATTGGCTCATTCCGGCATTTGTTTTTTTTAAATAGCTCCTGAAGCACGCAGAAGAGGATTTGCCAAACTATCTCGAACAATGGAAGACTCGTGCATAGCGTGGTAGAAATAGAAGAGAGATGTATATTGAAGGAGATGACAAGTAAATTTAAGTAACTATGCGATGGTTGCCTTTATAGTTTTCGCCGAATAATGGCTCTCAGTGGCAGTCAATACATTTCTCATTTCACTTGAACCAATTTCCAAAGAATTTTTGCTACTGAGAAGTGGATACCTCAAAAATTAGCTATTTCAAGGCCTTAACAGTCTCTTGAGGCATTGTAAAACGTGTACCTCGCCTTTTATTTTTGTTGTTTCGGAGCAAAATGAAGTCATTAGGTGCCAAATTAGAGCTGCAAGGCAGATGACGCGTTATTCGCATTCGATCTTTTGAGTGCTCAAAAACTCAAAAGCTCTTGTGTAAATCGTTACGTGAAAGCTCGCGTTGCCTTGGTGAAGGATGATCCACTTTCGGTGGTCGGTTTTCCATAATTCTCCAAAAACTTTTGGTAAACAACTCTGAATTGACTGTTTTAAGTTTCTCTAGTGGTGCAATTGCGATATGACCAGTTTTTCCGAAAAACAGGCGCCATTTGTTTTGTGGTACTTCTTCCGCGAACCACTTTTGTTGGGTTAAGCTCGTCTTGGAACACCCGCACCGTCGATTCCTGTTTTTTTTCCGGCTCATATGCATGAATCCAAGATTCGATATCATAGGCGTGCTTTGGCCCATCTTGACTGATTTGCTTCAACACTTCTTTGCATCAATCGACACGAGTCCTTTTTTGGCCAATTGTCAAATTATTCAGTGCCCAACGCAAAGAAAACCTCTTGACGACCAAATTTTCACACATTTATTGAATGTATGCTGGTCCCACTAATGCCTTTATCTCGCGATATGTCATATGACGATCTTGCGTTATCAATTGTCGCACAGCATCGATTGTTTTTGACAAAATAATCGGTTTTGGATGGACTTCACAAAATTCCTTCTGCATGAATTGACGGCCACGCTGGAACTCCTCGTACCGCGTTTCACAGTAGGTAAGTAAGGTATTTCAACGCCAAAAGCCGAAGTAAGTTGATCAAAGCATTCCTGTCTCGATAAACTACGTCGAAAATCGTAATATTCGTTAGTTAATTGAATTTTTTGGGCGAGACGGGTTTTTCAACTCAATGAAAAAAAAGCAATTAAAGTTTATAAGTGAAAACGTTATGTGCAAATGTATGCTAAAAAATACCAAATTTTTCATTAAAAATATCGATATATCGCAAAATATATATGGCAACCCTCGTAATAACAGGTGGCGCTAAAGTAATCCTATCAGAAAATGCTATAAATTTTGCGATTGGCCCCTAATGTCAGTCCTGTTTTGACATTTGTGTAGTAAACACATGCGAAATACACGTTAATAAACAATGTTACGCTACACTGCTCCAGAACGCGGAATATTGTTGACTATTTATTTGACCAATAATCGGTCGGTGACTTTGGCACAACGTGAATTTCTTCGCAGATTTCCTCGCCGTCCAACGCCTACTGGTGAAATACTGCGACGTTTAACCACTCGCCTCGAAGAGACTGGCACATCACGAGATGCTGCCAGGCGTGGCAGACCCCGGAGTAGCCGTTCTGCCGAACACGTCAGCCGAGGACGTCATGGAAGCGCCGTCGACATCGACCAGACGACGTGCCACGCAAATGGGTATCAGTCGACGGTCTTTACAGCGAATTTTGGTACAAGATTTGAAGATGTTTCCGTACAAAGTCCAGACGGTGCATCAACTGTTAGCTGCTGACCGCCAATCGCGTCTAACATACGCTCAAGCCATCCTTAATCACCACCAAGAGGAAGATGATTTTTCATCAAAAATAATCATGAGTGATGAGGCCCATTTCCATCTTAGCGGGAACATAAATAAGCAAAATTTACGCTTCTGGGGCACTGAAAATCCGTGTGTTACCCACGAAGAGCCATTACACCCGCTCAAAGTCACTGTATGGTGTGCTGTTTTCGCTGGAGGAGTCATCGGACGTTTTTTCTTCGAAGACGTGGCGGGCCAAACGGTTACTGTGAATGGTGAGTGCTACAGAGCAATTATCAACGAGTTCTTTTTGCCGCAACTTAATGAATTGGGATTGGAAAACATGTGGTTCCAACAGGACTGTGCAACGGCACACACTGCACGTGCCACAACCGATATGCTGAAGGATGCATTTCCTGGGCGCCTATTCTCTCGTATTGGCGATTTGCACTGGCCAGCAAGATCGCCTGATTTGACCGCTCCAGACTTCTTTTTGTGGGGCTTTTTGAAGTCGCGGGTTTATGTCAACAAGCCTCAGACTCTTGCAGCTCTTAAAGACAATATCCGTCAAGAATGTGAGGACCTATCGCCGGAAGTTTTGGCCAAAGTGATGGAAAATGCCATAAAAAGGGCTCAAATGGCAATCAACTGTGGCGGCGGCCATTCACATGACATCATATTCTCGACTTGATGTAAAAAAAATCAAAAGACCAAATAAAAATAATCCACAAGAAGAATCAAAGTTTTTCATTTTTTTTTAAATTACAGCCGAAAAACATCGCAAGGTTACTTTTGCGCCACCTGTTATATTATATATGAAACCAAAGTCAGTTTAGTACATTATATATGTATTAATGATATTCAAGCTTTCCGATATTACAGGTTTACAGTATTTTACAAACAGAAATTCCAAATTAGAGTCAACTACAAAACAGCAGATAAAAGTTGATCGCAAATTGAACGAGGTACTCGGAAGGTTAGGTTAGGTTAGCCTGGTTGGCATTAACCCACGCATAGACCTTTTGGTCCCTAGCGATACCAGACAGAGGCCGACCTCTATGCATACTGAAAGTGGACATCATGTAGGATGTCAAACGCATAGAAATTGTTTCAAAGTTTCCTCCACATCCTCTCTGAATTTCCTGCATTTGTCCGCGCTAGCTATCCCTATTTTGTGGGCATGTGCGGCCACCTATCAGCATATCTATAATAGCTCTGCAGTCTTTCACACTCAGCAAAAACTTCCGCTTGGAAAATACTGCTCTGGCACCTTGATAGGCTGCCTATGAGCCGTCTGTGTAGATGTGAAATGTCTTATGGCCAGGCTTCATGCCTTTGTGCCAGCCCTCCTATTCAATTGTAGTACGAAACCTTCTCTTTAAATTAAAGTCGGTCTGTGCAACCTGAACTCCACTATCCTGTTGAGTTACGTCCGAATATTCTACAAGTGAATACTCCAGCAGCCACCAACCTCCCCGCGGACTTCCCTGCTGGATTTTCCGCCATAAGGTCAATAGTATCATTTCAGCGCCGCTGTTGGAGAGGTTTTCATCGCTCTTATTGTGCACAAAGCAGCGAGTCGCTGAATCCTTTCCAGTGGCATTAAGTATGTCAGTTTTCTAGTCGCAGTCCAAGATACTAAGGCCCCATACAGCAATATCTGTCCAACTACTGCCGTGTAGCGTCAAAGCATCAGTGAGGGCGATAGATTCCAAGTAACACCCAGCATTCTTTGACATACGTACGCATTACTAGCCTTGTTCACACTTTCCTCAACATTGTGTTTCCATAGCAATTTACTGTCCAGTATTACTCCGAGGTACCTCGCATGATCTTTGAGAAGTAGTTCGTTGTTACCTAGCTTCGGGAGGTTCCACGCCAGGACCTTATACTTCCTGGTAAAAAGTATCATGTCCGTTTTTTCCGCGATTATCCCTATCCCTGCGCGACATGTCCATTGGTCATCTGCATACGCCACTAGTTTTGGTGCCCCTCCGTCGAATTTCTGATGTACATGGAAAAAGAACTCAGAAGTCGGGCGTGTTGTTTATACAGGAAGGCACAAACTGCGATCTTTTTTCTGCATTTGTCATCACCTTGTCAAGCATTGCAGGCTTTATAGCGTCGATTTCGGCACGAATGTTTGCCTTAAGCTAGTCAATAGTCTGCGGATTGCTGGTGTAAACCGTACTTTTCAGATAACCGGACAAAAATAAGTCCGGTGGGGTTAAGTCAGGTGATCTGGGGGGCCAGTCGATGTCGCCTCTTTTTGACACTAGACGTCCCGGGAATTGCAGAAATTCAATTGTTGCATTCGCAGTGTGGCATGGCGCACCGTCGTGTTGAAACCAGTAACCGTCTAAACCTTTCTCACGCATTTGCGGGCAGACATAATGATCCAACATCCATCGATATCGGTTTCCATCGACCGTTTCGATTTCTCAGCATAAATATGGCCTAATGATGATTTTGGCGCAAATGCCCGCTTAAACAGATAGTTTCCGGTCATGCAATGGCGTTTCATGGATCTCGTGTGGATTCTCCGTTCCCTAAATGCAGGAATTTTGTTTATTCACGCTGCCAAAGAGGTTAAAATGTGCCTCTGTGTCAGTCATTAAAATTTGCTTCCAAAAATTGGGTCCAGTGTCGAGCGACTGTTTGGCTGTATTTCAAGCGGCGTGAATAGTCTGTCGGCAACATTGTTTGTGTCAGTTGCACTTTATACGGAAACAAATTGAAATCATCCTTTATAATGCGCCGCATTGTGGTTTCACTGAAGCCAAAATGCTGAGCGCGACGATGATACGACACTGTTGGCTCCTGGGCATCAGTGTAATTTTTGATCTACTTGAAACTTGCATCTTATTATACCAAAACTCAATACTCTGTAAAACTGTGTACCCGAAAGTTAATTGATAAGTCAATTGATAATACTGATGTAATGGGTTTGTGATAGCTGAAATATGAAATATATGTACGTGATTCAATATTTTCTAGATAACGTGTGAAAATTGCATCTAGTGTAGTTCCGGATTTTGTTGTTGATTCTTTAGGGTTATTGTTTATCTGCAAACCGAATGTTTCTCGAAGAAATTGAATCAACGGCAAAGAATCATTGGATCCGAAATTTTCGTTGAAATCTCCCCCGAGAATCAATGGAATTTTGTCTTCGCCTCTTCCAAGTGCATTTGCACCTGCGTGGGTGTAAACCAGTAGTGAGCGGTGACTGAAGTATATTATGTCATCAAGATTTTAGTTCGGTGAGATATAGATGGCGGGTATGACAATAGGTGTGACTGTTGATGAATATGACTGAGACTGCCTTGCAGTCATTTCCATGTTTGGTGTGACGATATTTACGCTATCATCTTGATTGTGGTAGACTGCCACACCACCAGCTCTAACATTTAGTCGCTTGTATTTGATGACGCAATTGAAATTTGGTATACTAATATCCTCGTTATCGTTTAACCAAGTTTCGGACAAAAGTACTATACTCGATTTGCGGATGACAGAGTCTGTTAAATCTGCGGAATGTGCTCGTAGGCTCTGACAATTAAGAGTATATACAGATAGCCCTCTTCTCTGAGTTTCCAGTTTATTTAACGATAGTCTCCGGAATTCATCTTGTAAATGAGACATACTGACTGATGCTCGTCGACCATGGTAGAATCTAAAATCATTTCCGTTCGTTATAATCCACAAGCCTTCAATACATGTGACTCGTGATAAAGCAACGTAAACTAATGATTGCGAATGTTTTTTATCATATTCGTAAACAACTTCAGAATACGTGCTTCCCCGAGACTTGTGAATGGTCGTCGCACAAGCACAAACTAATGGTAAATGTGATCGTTTAGCGTTAATCGTTTTGTTGTTGTTAAGCGGGATTATTGATGTGCGTTGTCCGATTTGTACCGCTGTTTTACTGATATTATGCGCTGCAACATTATGATGTATAGCTCTCCTTCTCTTTCTCTCTATGTTATATATCTGTATACTCTGTCTTACAACGAAGCCTATGTCTTAATAAAAAAAAAAAATAAATAATTGGCGCGTACACTTCTGTTAGGTGTTTGGCCGAGCTCCTCCTCCTATTTGTGGTGTGAGTCTCGATGTTGTTCCACAAATGGAGGGACCTACAGTTTCAAGCCGACTCCGAACGGCAGATATTTTTAAGAGGAGCTTTCTCATGGCAGAAATACACTCGGAGGTTTGCCATTGCCTGCCGAGGGGCGACCGCTATTAGAAAAAAGTTTTTATAAATTTTGCTTTCACCGAGATTCGAACCAACGACCTCTCTGTGAATTCCGAATGGTAATCACGCACCAACCCATTCGGCTACGGCGGCCGCCATGAAGCCTATGTCTTAGGTATAGAAAATGTAAAGCTCTCTTTCTCCTTCTCTCTACGTTGTATCTTTTTTTCTCTCTCGAGTAACGAAATCTCTAAACGTTACATTTTTTCCAATTCACTCTCCATTCTCGCTCAAATATCAGACCGCCGCTAAAGAAGTTTCACTTAAAAAAACTGACATTACAAACTAAATGAATAAATAGTCAAAACTTATCAATACGTGGTGTGCATTTTATTTTGACGCTGACTGTAGGTACACACATACATATATAAGTATTCATGTAAATATCATGAATTAAATGTTATTTTCAATTCCTCATAAAGCTTCTCAAAATTCTGGCAGCCTTTGTTACAATCTTTGAATAAAAATTGTCTTATTTAATTTTACATTAAGTTCTTATCAAATCTTATTCACATCTTACCTGCAAATCAAAGATATTTTATTCAAAGCAATTTTCCAAAGAATTCACTCAAACAAATGGGATGTATTTTATTGTATTTTGGTTGACCATTTAATCTAATTTCATTATTTATCATGCCTTCTTACGTACAATTGTATCACTGTGTATGTGCTTACATACTATATATGTGTGAACATTAGGGTGGGCATTTTTTTTTACATCGTTCGGGGGAAATTTGGATTCTACCAAAAATTATGAGAAAGAAAGTCCATTGGAGCACTGCTCTGAAGTCAATTTCGAGCCAACAAATTTTAATACTAATATGAAGATTAATAACATTAATGAAAAAGAAAGAAGGTAGATTTTCAACTTGTATTGCGACCAAACTGCGAACGTGAGACTACAAAATGATGTGACGAGAGATGTTTCAATCAAAAGAGGAGTTCGCCAAGGATGTGTTTTATCACCATTGTTCTTCACTTTATATTCGGAATATACATATATTTGAAGAAACTTTGGCATCAGTCAACTTAGAAATAAAAGTCAACGGCGAAATAACAAATAACATACGATTTGCCGATGACACCACAATATTGCCTAACAAAATTAATGACCTGCAGTATCTGCTTAAAGAAGTCAGCGGAAAAGGTCTGCAATACGACGCAATATTTTTTATTTTTCGCTTGTCATTTGTAAACTTCATTAGTATACATTTCATCATGGAACGCTACACACTTGAGCAACGATTGCAAATCGTGCAAATTTTTTATGAAAATAATCGTTCTGTTGCTGCTACTTTAAGAGCATTACGGCCATTTTACGGTCCATTTAACAAGCCGTCCCGTTTTGGGGTTATGTGAAGTCATTGGTCTACAATAACAAGCCGGCGACGATTTGTGAGCTCAGAGCCAATATTGAACGCGAAATTGCTGGAATTTCGCCCGATTTATGCAAAAGAGTGGTCGAAAATTGGGTTCAACGATTAGACTTCGTAAAACGTGCACGCGGTGGTCATGCAAAAGAAATCGAATTTCATACTTAAATGTATATGTTCAAACTCGATAATAAAAAAAAATTAGTTAAAAAAGTCAAACCGTTTGTGTTTTATTCAAAAAAGTTCAAAAGTTGAAGCGCTCTTACTGAAAAACCCTATATTAACACCCAACCAAATTCATGGTAGATTCAAAAAACTCTCAACAAATCACCAATTCAAACACTTGCGTATGACAATCCCATCCAAAGAGTATCCCGATTTAAGTACATAGGATGTTGGCTTAGCGAAACATGGACAAATGACAGAGAAATTTACTGTTGGCTTTCTTCAATTGCAGGAAAGTTCTTTCCAATAAAAGCTTGAACATAAAATTACGTCTTCGGTACCCTTAAGGGGTTACATGGGTTTCGTGGGTTCAAAAAATCGATTTTTTTATTGCTTATTAATTTCCACAACATCTCAAGAATATTATCCTAAATTTTGAAGTCGAACCAAATAATAGTTTTGGAGATACACCCTTCGGAATGTGTGCGCTCCAAGCCACTTTTATTGTTACTTAAAACTTTAAACGCGTTTTCTCGGTCGGCCCCGTGTTTTCAAAGTCGGTTGTCAAATGTTCTCGAAAACTACTCAACCGATCTTGATGAAATTTTGCACAGGTGTTCGAGATACAATTTACTCGTGCTTGAACGAAGGATTTTTTTTTCAAGTACAACTATTTAAAAAAAAAAAAAAAAAATGTCAAGCAAATTTGACCGAAATTTTCATTTTTTTGGAAAAATGTCTGCCAAAATTCCAATTTTTCTTTCCTTCGTTCAAGCATGAGTTTATGGTCTTAACTTAAACACTTATTTTCTTTTTTTCATTTTTAATGATCCTGTCAGGAGTTATGCTGACAACGCGGACGTACCTTTTTTTCGAGGGGTCACCGGAAATGACGTCACAATGGAGGAGTCTTAACGTGTTTTTTTTTGAAAATTTTAGAAATTATTCTTTAAATATGTATGTATCTATAAGACAGAAGAAAGTTTGAATTGAATAAATAATTTTTTACATAGAAAAAAAAATATTGAAAATAGGCGTTTTTTCCCGACGAAACCCCTGTAACCCCTTAAAAGTTATGTTTGGTCTGTTTTGTTGTAAAGTGAGGAGGCATGAACACTTAAGGTTACGAGCATGACTAAATTAAAGGCGTCATAGTTTTGTTAAAAAAGAAGAAAGAATGATTTATATATTTATTTATTAAGCTTGTTATAAGGGATTTATCGTTGCAAAGAACTAAGTTTTTTTGTATTTGCTACCTATCCTAAGACAATAATTAATAATAATAGATTAATAAGAAACAAAAATTGGAAAATTGGTAGAAAGTGTGATACTGAAGGGCCATTGACCAAAAGCGAATATGAAAAATTTTCAAGCAAAACTTTGCAATTAGACAGCTTACTATCTACTTATATATTATGCTCGATCAAATGCAGAGAGTCGTTTGCACCACAGGAAGCGCTATGGAAAAGAAGAAAGTGTGTTCAGCTGTTTTTCTTGATGTATCGTAAACTTTCGACAAAGTATGGCACGAAGAGCTCCTCCAAAAGCTTAAGCCCATGCTACTGGTACGATGCAGCGAGGTGCTCTCCTCATATTATATCTTAATGATAGGTAGTTACTTACAATCTAAAACATTGGGCCATTTAGCTCGGTCCGCTGCTGCTGGCTTTCGAAGAATTTTTCACTCGAACGCTCATCAGTTGTCGTCATCGTCCATTCTCCGTATACCAGGACGGATTTTTTTTTGGAGATGACGCCCGTGAAGAGGGAACTCTCATGAGTACTGCTATACCAGCATAGCAGTATGCACAACTTGTAGCCAACTAGCAACACCTACGTACAAAACACCTCTCCACTATCTACCACTCTCCCCGCGGAACTGTCGAAAAAGGAATTACCTCACGGGGCTGATTAAGTCATATATTTTGCATGCGCGTAGATTCGCTTCCAGTTATCACTCGATTTTAGCATAAAATCTATAATATTTTTTCCGTTTAATATACCACAAGTTTATGGAAAAGAAGAAAGTGTGTTCAGCTGTTTTTCTTGATGTATCGTAAACTTTCGACAAAGTATGGCACGAAGAGCTCCTCCAAAAGCTTAAGCCCATGCTACTGGTACGATGCAGCGAGGTGCTCTCCTCATATTATATCTTAATGATAGGTAGTTACTTACAATCTAAAACATTGGGCCATTTAGCTCGGTCCGCTGCTGCTGGCTTTCGAAGAATTTTTCACTCGAACGCTCATCAGTTGTCGTCATCGTCCATTCTCCGTATACCAGGACGGATTTTTTTTTGGAGATGACGCCCGTGAAGAGGGAACTCTCATGAGTACTGCTATACCAGCATAGCAGTATGCACAACTTGTAGCCAACTAGCAACACCTACGTACAAAACACCTCTCCACTATCTACCACTCTCCCCGCGGAACTGTCGAAAAAGGAATTACCTCACGGGGCTGATTAAGTCATATATTTTGCATGCGCGTAGATTCGCTTCCAGTTATCACTCGATTTTAGCATAAAATCTATAATATTTTTTCCGTTTAATATACCACAAGTTTCGGGAGCATAGCGTGGGCATTGGAACAAGACGTGATCAGCGTCTGATTTTCCATCCGTGCATATTGGGCAGTTTGGGGAACTGTCATGGCCGAATCTATGGAGGTATTTTCGAAATACTCCGTGTCCTGAAAGGAATTGGGCTAGGTGGAAGTTTGTTTTCCCAGGGTTAGTTTCTAACCACGTCGTAAGGATGGGTGTTAGCCCATACGTCCATCTACCTTTCAGTGATCTGTTCCACCGGTCTTGCCAGTAGCGATCAAATGACGCCTTTCTTCTTCTGCGGTAGTTTTACGACTTGCTCTACCATCGTGTTCACATAGCCTTATATACACTCTCTGTATTTCTTTCGCCAAAAGGTCTACTGGGTCTAGTCCTGCTATAATGAAGGAAGCATCGTCCGAAATTGTACGGAAACCGCAGATAGTCCGCAAAGCGCTTAGCCGATAGATGGCTGTGAGTTTTTTGTGAAGCTACTTAAGTTCAGTGCATCAGCCCAGATTGATGCGGCATACAAAAAAAAGAGCTACTACCCTGTTATATAGTAATCTTTTGCTGTGACTAGGTTCGCCATTGTTTGGCATTATTCGCGACAGACAGGACTGCATTCCCCATACCTTCTTCACACCATATTCCAGGTGCGTTTTGAAGTTTAGACGGCTATCAACCATCCCTCCTATGTATTTAATAGCGGAATAGTTACAGTCCCAACACTTTAAGTTCCATAGCATTGGACCCAGAACTGATCCCTGAAGGACCGCACTTGTCAATGGCCTACTGAGCCCAAAGTAACACCTGTTGACAAGAGTTATCCTTCGTTTGATCTCTAGATTGACGCCTGTCTGACTGTTAACACCAGTACCTGGATAAATAAAGTCCTTCACCACTTCACATTTGCTATTGCCAAAAGGAGGACCCTTTGTATGCTGACAGCAGATACTTTGTTTTACTTATTTTTTTTGCTTCATTCTGCATACGGCTCGGTTGCTTAGGCCGACAATGTCAATATCGTTAGCATACGCTTTAAAGATAGTCCTTTTGCGTAAAACACCAAAATGAATATTCGTCTCTAACAAATATAAACGCAGACGTTCCAGAACGAAGTTTTTTGGGTCCCCTGCTATATTCCTCGCATATCCACGACCTACCATCGGCAAATCGGCAAGTAACTGCAGCATTTGCGGACAACACTGCCATACTTTGCAATCGAAAACACTATCGAAAACTTAAAGAATAAGCTGCAAGAAGCTGTTACATAGGCTGGAGAATAAAGCTGGACGAACAAAAGCAAGTCAGCTCATTTAGTGTTTCCCTAAAAAACGCTACACAAGTCAATCTTCGTCCAGAATACTTGCGCATGATAACAAACTGCGCTGGAAAGCTCATGCCAAGAAAAAACAAGGCGAGCCGGACTTCAAATTAAATAAGCTATATTACCTCATAGGTAGGCGCCCAAGCTCATCAACCTGCAACAAATTACTTGTTTACAAACAAGCACTAAGGGCGGTTTGGACTTACGGTATCCAATTTTGGGGATGCGCTATCCAAAAGAACATCGCCTCTATAGAATGTCTGCAGAATAAAATCCTGCGAAGCAAAGTAAGCGTGCCATACTATATAATGGTGGGCACGAAAGACCAGGAGATCAAAGTGCAAACCTCAAATTAATCTAAATAACCGGAATAACGACCTTCACTGTGATCTTGGCCTGTCAACTTTGACTAAAGTAACGAAGCAATTTGGTGCAGTTCACAGGAAAATAAATCAATTATTTTGCGCAAATGGTTTACAATTTCAGCGGCCTGGCTTGCGTTTTCGCCTTGATCAAAGAAAAACTGTAAAATGTATCGAATTTTCTCTTTGTAGACTTCCATTGTTAACACCCTGTAACTCACAACTGAATAGAACAAACAAAAAATGTTACCTTGACAACGATTTTTTTTATTAGTGCGTACACCCTTTTTGGGTGTTTGGCCGAGCTCCTCCTCCTATTTGTGGTTGGCGTGTTGATGTTGTTCCAGAAATGGAGAGTCCTACAGTTTCAAGCCGACTCCGAACGGCCGATATTTTTTATGAGATGCTTTTTCATGACAGAACTACACTCGGAGGTTTGCTTGCCGATTGGGAGACCGATATTAGAAAAAACTTTTTCTTCGTTTTGGTCTTTCACCGAGATTCGAATCTACGTTCTCTCTGAATTCCGAATGGTAGTCACGCACCAATCCATTCGGCTACGGCGGCTGCCTTGACTACGACGATTAACTTTAAATTGTTTGATCGATACTTTACGAGATATCGATCACTACAGCCATCTACCGAGAAAACAGGGGGTAATATTACGCAATATCTGTTGGTGTCTTTCTTTTAAGCCGTCTTTGCCTATATTTCTCTACTTTTCGGAGCCTTCTCATCATTGAATGTTTGGGCGTCAGGAACCTGTTGGTGTGTCTTCTGTTTTGAAGAACTGGAAAATGGCGCTTAATGTTAAAAATCCTTTTTTTTAATATAACACATATTTTTTATTATTATATTTTGCGACTCGAAATTGATTTTAGAGCTCTCCTATGGCTAACTCTTATTTTTTTTTACTTTTTAGGAACCAAGTCGAATGAAATCATTAAGTACAAATTGGCCCACTCTAGTGCACCGAAGCTGTGTACTTGGTACATGATTTTATCATTGTGAACTTTTCTTACATTCGATTTGTAAACAAAAACGTACGCAATTGTTAGACGAAGAAAGGAAGGAAAAAATTTTGTGGTCGCCTCGTTTTTATACAAACTGGGAGCAAACGGAAACCGAAAATAAAGGATTTTCTGTGGAAATTCATCTAAACGGATGCTTATTGAACTGAAAGAAACTACAACAAAAGAAAAAATATTTTATTCGGGCAGTAATGTAATTCAACTTTATTTACTTAAAGATTTAAGGTTTACATAATTTTATATTCTGTTCACCAGAAAGTGTACAGACCTGGGATAATTTAAGAAATGTCAGTATAAAGTCGACCGCCGTAGCCGAATGGGTTGCTGCGTGACTACCATTCGGAAGAGCGTAGGTTTGAATTTTCGTGCATGAAACGTCAGAATTATGGAAAAACTTGTTTCTAAATAGCGGCCGTCCCTCGGCAGGCAATGGCAAACCTCCGAGTGTATTTCTGCCATGAAACAGCTCCTCGCAAAAAGCCATTTGCCACTCGGAGTCTGCTTAAAACTGTAACTTAAACTAAGCCAATCTTTTTTACAATATTTCTAAAAAAGTATAATTTTTTGCCACCATTAGATAGCAGAAACGGCTTGCGACTCTATTCTTATTTAACGAAATTCAAAGAGCAATAGATTGCATCCATTCAAACTAACTAAACAACGACAAAACCAGCCACATCTCTGCACCTATTTTCTACCACCTTTTACTACATATAAACTCATTGAATTGTCGCTTTACTAAACAAGCAGGGGAATAATAAAACGTCCACTTTACAAGGATTAAAGTGCAAAATAGATTATCAATAGATAATTAGCCGTCGACTACCAACAAAGTTCTTTTATAGTTTAAAGTTTATTGGGATATAAAAAAGTTTGAAACATAAATGAGCTGATATTGTTGTTGGCCAAACACTCACAACCATTTTTATGAATGCTGCTGCAAGGTTTAGTGTCACAGAGCAGGAAGAGCATCGTCACCTTTGAATGTGCGACGTTGAGTCATTCTTGTGCGGAAGTAAGGAGGTCAAACTTTTTAAATTCTTGAATAAATACCCTCACTTTTATGTAGCTTTTCAGTAGATCGCAGTGTGACTTTTATTGCGGTATTTTATTGCTGGATGTGTGTGTGTGTGTGAGTTTGTAGTTGTACATAGCAGCTTTGCCCATGCAAAAGGGTGAGCATAATATATTTAATGGTTTAACGGCTTAACAGTAAAAACAGCTTTGAAAGTTATTAGCATATGAATACGAACTTTAGTGGAAAAAAATGATTAAGTCTTTTTAATAGAGACTTCTTTTAAAGTAATTCCTGGATGATCTTGGTATACGTTTGGCAGACATCGGCACAGTCTAGGAGTCTTGATGGACGGCACATGGGAGGAAGAAATATGCTGCATATGACGTATACATATTACAACAACATGGTGACTGCTGGTTCGGGAAAGACTCCAAAATCTTAGCTCTGGAATCACAACTGTTTTTTTTTGTTCCTTGCTCACTGCACTCGGGAGTATTGGGCCTCGATAAGATTCTTTCACCGTACGCGGTCCCATGAGATGTCGGCATCTGCTAGTTGACGCAGTATCGACCTTCTCCAAATGCTTTTTGGTCGACCGCGACCTCTGCTCAATTGCAAATTCCAGTCCAGTGCCATTCTCGTGATGCTGTCTGGTGGATTTCTCAATGTGTGACCTATACATCGCCACTTTCTGCGATTGATTTGCCTAAGGATGGGTTCCTCGTTCGTTAATCTCCATAGTGCGTCGTTACTGATGGTGTTTGGCCAGAATATTCTGCACATGATGCGGAGGCATTTGTTGATGAAGGATTGTAGCCTCTGTGTGATGGTGTTAGAGACCAGCTATGTTTCGCTTCCGTACAACAAGACGGACTTCACGCATGAGCCGCTTAATGTGCCTGGAGATTTGCGAGCTCTCCCATATTCTATGCATTCGCGCGAATCCCGCCCTTGCTTTGCTTAGCCTGCAGTTGACATCCTCATCTGCTCCACCATATGCCGTGATGATGCAGCCGAGGTAGCAGAAGCTTGCGACGAATTCCACCGGGTATCCGTCAACCAATATCTGTCTTGCGTTATTGTGGTTAACTTTAATGGCCTTGGTCTTGGCGATGTTGATCTCCAGTCCTACAGTGTGTGCCAGTGCGACTAGTTTGTCAGTCTTCGCTTGCATGTCAGTGAGTTTGTGAGAGACGAGGAGATCTCATCGGCGTAGTCCAGGTGCTCAAGATGTCTGGTGAAACTCCATACGATAGTTTTTTGTGCAGGGTCAGTTGGCTCATGACGTCATCAAGGACGATGGCGAAGAGAAGGGGTGACAGGGGTCATCTCTAATTTACCATCCTCAGTATTATAGAGAAGACACCTCGTCGCAGGAAAAAGCTTTTCAGGCTTGAGCTTGAAAATACAATAGTATAAAGGCACCACATATTGAAAACCCTGGCTGTTTGGCAGCGCTTCTCGTCCAATCCCGCGTGCTAATTTTGTACCGCAAATGGAGGGACTTATAATTTTACGCCGCTTTTTTAAATGACGTTTTTCATGGCAGAAATAGAATCGAATGTTTGTCATTGCCTGACAAGAGATGATCGTTATTCGAAAAAAATATTTCCTATCAGTTTTTGGAAAAATACTTTAAAACCAAGGAAATTGGGTTCCAACTACTTTGACTTGCCTGTCTAGGTGCTTTTTTATAGTACATAAAAGTATGCACTTTTTAAAGTGCTCGTAAAAATTAAAACTTCACCATTGTTTTTGGGTTTGTGTATTTCACTTTCACAGGGTGGTCCATATAGTGTTTTCTTTTTAAAAATTCCAAAAACTGAATAGTAACCAATTTTTGTCGATTTACCATTCGTTTATTCAATAGCTCAAACATTCCCATTATTTAGATTCCCATTATGATAAGCCCGGACATTTGCAGAGAAAATACTCTACAATCTCCTTCTCTGAAAGGTCCACACAGCTTCTGCAATGGGTTTAAATGGTGACCCTAGCTTTACCGCGTGTGTGCAGATCTTCCATTGATCGGTAAACGCAGCTAGGAGTTTGGAAATTCAATGACGAGGAGTCCATAGACTTTCTGAGTCCTTCGTATATCGTATTAGGGTCAAAGGATTTTCGAAATAGCACTTGAAAAAATGGGATGGGGGATGCCGATGACCGGGTAGGAGGCGCTTGAGGCCAATTCAGTCCCCTTCCTTCAAAGCACTCTCCAAAAAAAGTCTACCAGCGTCGTATCACCGTTCCTAGATGGCCATTTGACACCGCCGAGATGTCTGATTACTCGATTACCGAACTTGGCATGCAAAAGATCGTTTGTGACATGGGCCGTTTGGCATGGCGCGCAAATCTCCTGAAATTTAATATCGTACAAGTACATGCCCAGCCAGAAAAAGTCGTTTGTTATGCCTCTGTAGTGCTCGCCGTTAACCGGAAAGACGTTCCCAGCAGCATTTAAGTGAAATGCTAATTTTCCAGTCTCCGGATGAGGGAATTTTGATTGCTAACAAAGCCACCGAAATAAAAATGTGCTGTGTCAGAAAAGATGATATTGATTTCTTTTCAAGAAACGCACTATTTGGTCTACACAACAACGAAGAACAACTTTGGAAGTAAGTTCGGAATATTTGCCAACGTTGTTGAAGTGCAAAGCGATTCATTTCGTACCGCGAAGATATGGTGCTGATTTTCTGCCAAGGTTTCCGTTGAGAAAGAACTCTCACTCGCAAAATAGCAAATGATTAAAGAAAAAACTACAGTATAGACCACCCTATATAAGTACTTGTACGCATTAAAAGTCGGTATATGCAAAATTTTAATTAAATTGGAATAAAACAAATGGAAATGCTTTATATAAGATACATTTGTATGTAGTTGTAGATACTCAAGAATTTATATGCATGCACATCTGTGGGTACAAGCAAATAGACATAGATTTGTGTGTTAATGCTGTGCACTTCTTGCTAGAACGTCGCTATTGAGTTACGAAATTAAAGTTATAAAAAGAAAAAAAAAATATGGATAAGTTCAGAGTAAAACTTTTACTTTTTCGAGCGTTTAAATCTACTGGAAATTCATGCCGAAACTTTTTACAGCGGTCTAGTTAAATAGTGTTGGCTCGCAAATAAAACTCACGCCTTTTCAAAGCCGTGAAAGAATATTCGGATTCATCTACTTAATGACATATAAACTTTAACAACTATTTGTGATGCGTTAAAGTATTTCGCTTAATTTTTATTTGCATACATTTCGCATTAAACTGAAATGGTAGAAAGTTGTTATTTATGGTATAAAGAATTCTTACGACAAACAAAAATGAAACTTGGATTCAACGAATGAAACTTTTACTGAACAAACAAAAGTCAAGTATTATAGCTTGCCTGCACTTGCAAGATTTCTCGAATTCTAGATCTAATTTTCATAAACGATAACATGAATTTCACACTTAGTGAATGTCTTGATCCAATTTCGTATGCTGGTAATCATCATATACCGCTTGCTATTCGCTTAGAATTCTACAGCTATAGTAGACTAAGTGCTAACAAAGTTAATAAACATTTTTGCTTTAAACGGTGTAATTTTAGTGTTGTTAACACTAGATTTACCGGCTACTTAAATACAGTAGAGCGTCGATTATCCTAAAGCCGGTCATCCCAAACGTCGGTTAACCGAAAGGAAACATGGCACCTTTTTCGGATACAAAGAAACGTTTAATAGAAATGACTCAGAGAGCGACGCAAGAAAACATCATGATTTTGGCATTTTCCGTGTCTTCATCGATAGCATTTATATTTAGAACATTCATAGGTATTGACAGCGTTGTGCATATGTACATACTTGCTTTCTGTCACGCGCTTTATGAATTTAAGTTAGTATGGCAGTTCCTAAATATAACAGCGTCGGTGGTGGTATCGTGCCGCGAAACGAACGCGCATCCGACGCCGACAGTTTTGTTTGGGCAATCTCTCATTAAAACACGAGCGGCCGGCAGAAGTACGGATCCGTCTAATCAGTTTGTTTCTCTATTGACGTTGACTGACTTCAGTGTTGCTTTAACGGTCCGTGCTGTTTTTTTTTTTGCTGTGTGACTCCTAGCAATGCCGAAACGTAAACGAGTTGTGCTTAGTTTTTCTGACAAACTTAAAATGTTGGAACGATTAAAAAAAGGTGCAAGTGGATCAAGTTTAGCTCGAGAGTTTGGTGTTGGGAATTCAACGATAACTGACATTAAAAAAAACAGTGAATCTATCACAAAGTTTGCTTGCGTGCTGGACAGTGAAGATGGAAGCTTGCATAGAAAACCAATGAAAATGGCAGAAAATCAAAACCTATACACTGCAGCTTACTCATGGTTCATGCAGATACGTGCTCAAGGTCAAGAAATGGCAGCGCTTGGATTCAAAGCAAGCAAATCCTGCATAACAGCCATGGTATGTGGAAACAATACGGGCACACATAGACTACCTTTGCTGATCATAGGAAAATCTAAGAATCCAAGATGCTTCAAAGGAATAAAAAAACTACCGCTTATTTACAAAAACCAAAAAAACTCTTGGATTTACACTCAAGTATTTATCGAGTGGTATGACGCTGTATTCATTCCAGAGGTTAAAAACCTTAAGATAGAAACTGGAGACACTGGAATGTTTTATTAGTGATTGATAATGCTCCAAGTCATCCCTCAAACCTTTCACTTGAGAGAGAAGATGGAAAATTTAAGGTAATTTTCTTGCCACCCAATGTTACCCCAGTCCTTCAACCTATGGACCAGGGGGTGAACGAAGCCTTCAAACGTTACTACAGAAAAGCGTTGCTTCCTAGTGTCCTAATCGGCCAAGAGGAACATAAAAGAATTCTGGAAATCTACAAACGTATTAATTTGAAGGATGCTGTTTACATGGCAGCAGAAGCGTGGGCTCATGTCAAAGCGACTACTCTAAAGAAATCCTGAAGAACCAACAAATGTAAACTTTGTTTCAGAAATGGTTGAGTTGATGAAAGAGGTTTCAGGATTTGAAGAATGTGACCAAGAAAACGTGCATGAATGGCTAGAATTTGACGAGGATGATCCTGGCTACGAATTGTTGACAGACGACGATATAATAGCACAGGTTCAAGTTCCTGAAGATGACGACGATGACGACGAAATTATTGATGACATCATCTCAGCTGAAAAATGTCCGTCCAATGAAGAAGCCTTTAAATGCTTTGAGACTGCTATTAAATGGTTGGAACACCAAGACGAATGCGATTCTGTGCAGTTGCTATCTTTAAAACGCCTAAGAGATTTGGCGGCAAAAAAAAACGAGTCTCAAAACTTAAGCAAACAAATATGTTCGACTTTTTTTTTAGATTAGTTTTGTATTATGTACTATCACATCTAAGTCACTTAACTAAAAAATGTTTAGACATATGTATTTATGTACCGTATGTGCAATCCCTACTTTAATGTGTGTGTGTCTATTCATAATATGTACCGTACTCTAGTGTATCATGAAAAAGCATCACATACATAATATGTATTCCTAATTCAATGACGTGTTTTATTACCCTACCCTCAACAAAGAACTGGGATTTCGTAATTGTTCGCTTATCCGAAAAATCGATTATCCGAACACCCATTGTTTCGGATAATCGGCGTTCTACTGTATACCTATTTCTACCAAAACCAGTCAAAATGACTGGTGTATAAGAAAAACTGCTTATTGTGACTTCCAGTCCTTATCCACTCCTAAAAAAATATATATGCAAAAAAAGTTGAACAATATTAGTTGTAATAGATTAATAATAGACATCGTGAAATAGCAAAATACTTAATTGCTTACAGTTTGTCGGTCACAATTTCTACATACATAGGTACTTTTTCATGTGTGCACACTCTCCGCACATATATTTTTGCATGTCTTACAAATATTTGTAGTCTGATTATTATAACAATATTCTATGTTATTTGGCATCATTTGCGTACAGAAACCGTGACACTTGTAGTTGGAAAATCATATTCGTGTAGTTTTTGCCGTGAAGTCTCAAATTCTGAAGCAAGTTCTTTTACTAATCTAAATACGTGCCCCCGACAGTCGGTTCTACGTTACCGGAACGACCCAGATTTACTATATATTCGGTCAAGAACTGTCACTTCAGCAGCACTCCTCGTACATGTATGGGGAATGCTGCTACAACAACAACAACAACAACAACTAATCTAAACAGATAGTCTATGAGAATGTGAAATATTTTCTCCTGTTGTGTTTTTGTACAATATATTCAGCTGTTTATTCCGGCTATACGAGTATTATAAAACGAAACAGTTTCAGTTAATTTCTTAGCAGCTTTATCAATTATGATGTGTTTGTGCTTTGCACTTAGTATAAGCACTTTTTTATTTGGTTTGTTTTCATAAATGGTTAGTGTGCATCTATTGAATTGGTACAACAAGGTTGAGAAATGTGGAAGTTTTCGAAAATTCCCTTTTGTTTGCACGTATTGTTCCAAGCAACGAAGTATTTTTAGATCTTAGATTCGGTTAGCCACATTTCGTCTCTACTTCAGACGACAGCCAAAAATGTATGCCAAATTTATGTGGTTTGTTTGGCACATACGAAGTAAATCTGTACCTTCGTTGAAAACAGTTGCTCATCCACGGCAATATGAGCTCCCGGTTTGAAGCAGTTTTGACTGTTTTTAATAACTTTGTCCCAAACTGCTGAAACTAGAGCTTTCGTCTGTTTGCAAACGTTGACTCCTCTGACTTCTTTTGTCAAAACGAGTGTATCGCAAAATCTGAATAAAATCTCGTCTACACATAGAGCTGGAGAAAAATGATGGTCCCCACTTGTTGTTCTACAAATATTGAAGCCTCAAAGTATTTCCTCCGGAATTCATGACATTTTATGTAAAAATATAGCATCTACTTGGTGTACACTAAAATTAAAAAAGCATAAGAATTTGAGGAACAAGTTTTTTTTTTATTTAAATTATCTAATGCCAAAGTTCACAGAGATAAATATTTGTGCTTTGCTAAAAAATTTAAGTACTTAAGTAAAATTCCTCAGTGTAATTATGTTCGAGGATTTAAGGATGAAATTAAACGCATCCTAAAGCATTCTGGCGATGTGTAAAATCCAGGAAGTGCTGCTCCAGATGTCTTCATCAATCGCAACTACGCTTCCTCTATCAAAGAGGCTGTTGACCTTTTTGCGGACTCAATTAGATAAGAAAGAGAGGATACTGCTTGTTATGTTAATTTTGGTTCTCTCCAGCTAACTGTTGATGATATTTGGGATGGTATTCAGCACATCAAAAGTCCATGGCAAGTGGATGTTGATGGATTATCATCTTTTTTTTTGTCAAAAAATGCTCTGCTCTCGCCTATCCACTTCTGATAATTTTTAATAGATGCTTGGAAAGTTACCTCTGTCACACCTATATTTAAAGCTACGAATAAAAATGGCATCGGGAACTATAGACATATTTCCAAACTTTCAACGGTTTCAAAGATCTTTGAGTGTATTGTAAAACAAAAATTATACTTCGCTGTAAAACGTAATATATCAAATAATCAGTATGGTTTTATGGCTGGTAGGCCAACTGTCACTAATCTTGCTGTTTTCTCAGACATTTGAACGTCGCCTTTCAATAATAGCCTTCAAGTTGATGCAGTTTATAGGGATTTTTCCAAGGCCTTCGATAAAGTCTGCCACTCGACCTTAATCTCTAAACTAATAAGTTTTGGGTTTCACTCTACTTTCCTTAAATGGATAAAGTCGTACCTTTTCAATAGTGAATATGTAGTTGTTATCGATAATGTATCTTCTTACCCTTTTATTGGCTCTTCTAGTGTTCCTCAGGGCAGCATTTTGAGCGCTTCTTTTATATGCAGACGACTTAAAAATTGTTAATTAAAACTGTACGAAACCTGTCTGATTCATATGATCTTCAACCAAACCTCAACAACGTCGTGGCCTGGTGCGATAGGAATCTACTTCAATTAAATATTAAGAAATGTTATTTTCTCCGTCAAAGCATTTAATCTCTACCTCATATTTTATAAAGAACTCTCGCCTAAATACTCTTTGAAATTGAAATTTGAAAAGGTCCAGCCAAGGAGCACCAGGAGATTTGGTGGCTCCTAAAACACTCAGGCTAAAAAGCTCTGGAAAGAGGGTAGATAGTAAAGGAGGGAGGGAGAAAAGTATCAGAGACAGAGATAGGAAAGAATAGAGACAGAGATAGGAAAGAATAGAGACAGAGATAGAGATAGTTAGTCCTGTGAGAATTTTCCAGATTCTTTGGCAAATCTGTAAATATCCTCCAGTTTTAGAGAACGAATATTACTCATTCTCATGACATCGGAACCCAAAACTGGTAGCCTCGCTCTAGCAAAAGCAGGACAATCACAGAGAAAGTGCTCAGTGCTATCCGCCTCCTCCAAGCATGACAGGCACATTGGGCCCTCAATGATTCCAATGGTGATCATATGCTGACCCCATGGGTTGTGTCCTGTTCTAAGTTTTAGTAGAAAGTCAAACAGTTTTCTGTTCGGACTTGTCACAAAACACTTTGCAGTTCTGCAGCGTTCTAGACCAGACCATCGCTCTCTATGTAGATTCTAATCGCTGATTCAATTAATGATTCCTGCGGAACTGATTCCGATAATTATCTCTGGCCTTTGTGGGGGAACCGGTGATTCACGGTTGGCCAATTCGTCAGCAATTTCGTTTCCTTGAACACCGGAGTGTCCCGGAAACCATATAATTACAAGTCTGTTTTGTCTTGAACAATCTTTGAGGTTTGCTTCGCGTTTTCCAGGGCCTTCAGTGCAGCCTGACTGTCACTGAAAACTCCAATCTGTTGCTCCATCTCCTCTCGATTATCCATTCGGTTACTTTCAGGGTTCTGTTTGGAAAACAGTTGCCATTTCCCCCATGGCATAGTGATACTTATTACTATCGTTTAAGTACCATCCGGCTCCAGACCCTATTTCATTCTTGAACCCATCGGTAAAGAAAATATCCGTCAAACCTCTCTGCATGCATTTTGGATTGCTCCATTGCGTGAGCAATCTGACATTAAATTTCCTTCCAAATGAAACTGTGGGTATTAGGTCGTCTTTAGGTGCCAAAAACAGTGGATAATGCTCAAATAGCAACCTAAAGATTTCTGTGTGTCCCTAAGTTCCGTCTCCGTGCCAGAAACCCTATTTATAGAGTCTATACATTGCTTTTATTACTTTCTGTTGTATCTTAAGATCCAGGGGGAGCAAATCTAGTATAGTATATTATTTAGGGCATCTCCAGAGGTTGTACTCATGGCACCCGTGATGCATAAACTTACACTTCTTTGTAGCCTGTATAGTTCCCGGATTGTGGACTTAACCATGCTTCGTCGCTACCAGACCACAGAAGCGTAAGTGATGATTGGTCTGATAAGTGCCGTGTATATCCATAGGACCACAGCAGGTTTCAAACCCCAAGTTTTGCCAAAGGCTCTACGGCATTGCTGAAACATCTTGAATGCACGATTCACCTTCAGTAAAACGTGTGTCTCCCAAGTCAGCTTCCTACCCAAGATTACTCCTAGATATTTAACTTCGTTGGAAAGACCAAGTGTCACACCTTTCAGTGTTGGAAGCCTGGGTCCATCCAATTTCCGTTTTCTCGTAAGCAAGACTATGGTTGTTTTGTTCGTATTAACGGAAAGACCTTGTCTCATGCACCAGTCGTCGATTTTGTCAGGAATCCTCTGCACTTTCGTGCAAAGCTAAATACTTTAAATGAAATTACTGATTTGGGAGTAATCCTCGACTCCACCTTTCAGCTTCTTAGTCATTTAAATTTTGTCATCGCCAAATCGTATTCTACACTTGCCTTTATTCGGCGGTTTACTTTCAACTTTACGGGTCTTTATACTTTGAAGTCATTATTTACTTCACTCCTACGATCCAAGTTGTAGTATGCCATATTTATTTGGAGGCCTTATCAGCAGTGCCACATCAATAGACTTGAACGTATTCAAAAGAAATTTCTTTGTTTTGAGCTCAGATCTTTCAACTTCCCTTATCCAACTCCTTCTTATAATGCAAGGTGTGCATTACTAAACTGAAAATCGTTACAAAGTAGAAGAGCTATACTGTCACTCTGCTTTGTTTTCGATATTATAAATGGGACAGTTGACTCGCCTATACTTTTAGAGCGCATTCATTTTTACATACCTCGAAATAATCTTCGGAGTAATGATTTTTTCTTCCTAGAGCGGGTTAGAACTGTTTAAGCCGCAAAAGCACCATTGAATGAGTTCAACCATATTCAACCAAGTTCTTTGGATTTTGATTTATCGTTAGCTAAATTTAAGTTTAAATTATCACTTAATAATTTCTTTAAATTTTTTCGAAACATGTATGTATGCAGCATGTAAGCAGCTTTCTCGTCATCTCTTGACAAATCGACTCCCTTAGCAAGACACTGGGTTGCTAGCTCTAGAAATTTTGAGTAAAAGTGGAGGAAAATTAAAATTTCCAGAAAAAACATTTCATTTTCAAAATGGTTCGCTTACGAGCCACAACTCGCTAAAGAGTTTGCATCGGTACGTTCAGGGCTATGGTAGTATGACATGAAATACATACCGCTTAAGTCAGAACATAATAGAATAATCCGAGTTCGATGAGTGGAGAATTTACAAAGCTTTATTTCTTATGATTTGATGATTTAGATGGAATTCATATTTGCAAAGAGCTAGCATTTCCCAAAGAGTTGCGACTGGGAGAATAATTGGATAGTCTCGACGGGATCGGTAACATTGCATACTTCATTATAAAAAAGTTGGGATTGACGGAACTTGTTTCCAATGAGCCCACCTTCCCCTGGATGGATGAAGTGTCCAGGGGAGACTTAGCAAAACACAGTACCAGCATGAAAAAGCTCCTCATAAAATACCATCTGTCGGATTCGGCTTAAAACTGTAGCTCCTGCCATTTGTGGAACAACAACAAGACGAGCGCTACAAATAGGAGGAGGATCTCGGCCAAGCACCTAACAGAATTGTACGTGCTAATTATTTATTTCTTTTTAACAAAATAGTTTCATATTGGCGAAGCTTCGCAAGTTCGCGATCGGTTTTAAATTTAATAATTAATTCACAAAATAAAATCTGGGATTAAGTCAAATAATTTCTTGTTTTAATATTAGACTTGGCAATTTCCACAAATAACTTCTATTTGTACCATTATTTACATACAAATATTAATTAAAATTTATTTTTTAAGCCGTTCGCAGTTTGTTTCCATTTAAGTAAGAAAATACTTTTTTGCTACCATTTTTACCAAAAAGGATTTAATTTGTTCCACTTTATTCACCTTCTTAAATACAACCTTTTGTAAGGGAGTTTCAAAAATCGAATTTCACTAGTGAGCAAACCTTTAATAATTGAATCATGAAGCGCATGAAGAGAAAATAATAAAAATTTCCATAACTCCACTTTTTTTTATTTATTAAAAAAGTTATCTAAAAAAAACAATTATGATCAAAAACAAAATGATTAATATGGGCCACCATTTTAAAGGGTTAGGGGTAGTCAGAATATAAACAATTTTTTTTTTGGATTTTCTTAAAGTATAATATCTTAGAAACATTGTGCGAAATTTTGAAGTGAATCCGACAAATACTTTTCGATTGATTCAACAATTATTATTCTTGTATATTCAATGAACGTGCTACAAAAAAAAAAACGAAATACACCTGACAAGTTACACACTGTAGGTTGTTTATATGGTCGAATAATGCATACAAATATTTTTGTTATATTTTTTGTACCCTCCAATTTTTATTTATTTATAAAAAACCGTTTTTTCAGACTTTGCGCGGTAATCTACGGATATCTCAGTCATTTTTTTACCGATTTTCAATATTTTATATGTTTTGAAAATGATACTGTCAGACCTTTCAAATGATGTACAACAAGTAATTATTCAAACCAGTTAGTTGTGATTTTTATTCGATTAAACCTGGAGAAAGTGCTTTTTTTTATCATTTTTTTAACTTTAACAATTTTTTATTGCATAATTTTACAACAAAATTAAAGATGTTTGATAATATTCTTTGAGTGCATTTATTAACGAAGAAACTAATGTATTACTTTCAATAATCGGATAAAAATTGCGTAAACTACGCTAGTTTTCCGTAAACAGAAAAAAATGCCTTGAATATCTATCCATTTGTGGAACCATAGTTTTTGTCTTTAATGATTATTTACACCAAATATCCCTGTTATTTTTGTGAATGGGATAGTCGTGCAAGCAATTACTATGATCGAAAAGAGTGGCCATTGCGAAAGTTTTTCAAAATCGGAAAAAACAATGTTGTTAACATTCAATTAGTAAAAGCTGATAAAATCATATTACCGCCATTGCACTTGAAACTCGGCTACATGAAGCAGTTTGTGAAACGTCTAGATAAAGACAGTGAAGCTTTTTCACACTTAAAAACGACATTCCCTAAGCTGAGTGATGCCAAAATTAAAGAAGGTATTACATTTCAAATAAAATGAAAGTAGCAAGTAATCGTCTGAAATAAAACCAATTTTTTAATTATTAGAAAATTGATGTGCATATTCCATGGAAATATAACCTATTGTATTGTTGTATAAAAAATTTTCCGTTATTGTGTAGGGATATTCGTTGGACCGCAAATTCGCAAAATCATGAAGGATGAAAATTTCACTGAGAAACTGAATCCGGTGGAAAGAAGAGCATGGATGAGTTTCATTTCTCTTTATGAAAACTTTTTGGGGGAAAAAAAAGAAGTGACAACTACGTCGCCGTCGTGGATGAATTTTTACGTGCCTACGGAGACATGGAATGTAGAATGTCCATCAAAATTCACTTTTTGCATTCACATTTAGACTTCTTTCCGGAGAACCTTGGAAAATTCAGCGATGAACAAGGGGAAAGGTTTCATCAAGAAATTGCGTCAATTGAAAAACGTTTCCTCGGAAAAAACAAAATACATATGTTGGCGGATTACTGTTGGTCGCTCAAACGCGAGACGAGCGATTCTTCTTTAAAACGACGAAGGTCGGGTAAACATTTTTAGAAAAAGTTAGGTATGTAAAATCAACAAAAAATGTATATAAAAAACAGTATTATTGTTCTTTTTACTCCAAGTCAGAACAACTTCATCCCAATTTTCAAAGTTGACAAAAAATGTATGACCAATACATTGTACACACTGCAATACACATGATGGGCTCCTATCAAACAGCGATAACTTTTACTATTATTAATTTGTTTTTTGAAATTTTGCTAAAGTCAAGTGGAAACATGATGCATTATTGATATGTTTTTATTTTTGTAAAATAAAGCAATTGACTAGCAAACAAAATTATTGAAAATTATCATTTTTTCGGGTCTCTGACTAGCTCTAACCCCTTAAATTAAATCACATTTTGTTTTACTGTTAAGCAGACAGACGCACATTTTTGCACCATAGAAAAAAAAAAACGTTAAAATTATTGAGCACGAACAATTCGTGATTTTTTTTGCTGGGAATTAGTCGACAATTCAAGGGTCGGTGAAAAAATTTGTATAAACTGGTTCTGTCAAGGATACAAAAAGGACCAGTAGAGCAGACCAAAACCTAAACGTTGTTGAGAGTATTGCTGCTGCGGCGCAAAGTGTTGCTGAACAAATTTCAAAATCGATATTTCGACGTTCACATGTATTATTTTATGTATTATACATGCTTCACATGTATTGCTTTATGCGCGTCTAGGTGTTGTTTTAAAATAAATGTTTGAAGATGACATAAAAGAGATGCCGTCTAGGAGTTATTCACTACGGATATCTAGGTATAATTTTTGTCGTGCCGCCAAACGGCAAATGTATTTTTAGGAGGATCTTCTTCATGGCGAAATACACTCGGATGTTTACCATTGCCGGCCACTATTGGGAAAAACGTTTTTTCTATCACTTGGCGTTTCATGCCCACAGTGGGTAACGAACCCTACCCTTCCCGGTTTTTTTTTTTTTGTTTTTTTGTTCCTTTCTTCTCGGCTCCGGCCGCCGTAGCCGAATTGGTTGGTGCGTGACTACCATTCGGAATTCGCAGAGAGAACGTCGGTTCGAATCTCGGTGAAACACCAAAATTAAGAAAACGATTTTTCTAATAGCGGTCGCCACTCGGCAGGCAATGGCAAACCTCCGAGTGTATTTCTGTCATGAAAAAGTTCCTCATAAAAATATCTGCCGTTCGGAGTCGGCTTGAAACTGTAGGTCCCTCCATTTGTGGAACAACGCCAAGACGCACACCACAAATAGGGGGAGGAACTCGGTCAAACACCCGAAAAGGTATACGCGCTAATTATATATATATATATATATATATATATATATTCACTCCTCTTAGGAATTTAGGGCCTCAGGAATTTAGGGCCTTGGTTTCGTTAATCTATTTGATTTCTGATAGCCTGCCTTGCCGGGTAGTAAGACACAATCCCAATTAGCTACGGTGGCCGTCTTTCATCATCATCATTGTTGGCTGGACAACCCTGGTCGGGTCTTCGCCTGCTGTAGCATATGCCTCTAGTTATCTTGGTTGCGTGCCTGTGTTCTCCATGCCCGGAATCCGAATAAGCCTGCGTCTTCTTCTACTCCGTCAATCCATCTAAGCGGCGGGCGGTCTCTTCATCTCTGTATGCGGCATTTACCAAAGATAATTGGTTGTTGAGGTGGGTAATCCCTGTTAGCCCGCAATATGTGACCAGCCCATCTCAATCTGTTGATCATGATTGTGGTTATCACAGATGGGTGCGCATATTGTTTTTCGAGTTTATGATTGTAGCGTTTCCGCCACTAGCCTTTATGGCATATCGCGCGAAAAAGTTTTTTGCAGAATTCTTCGCTCGAAAGTCAACAGCTTCTGTTTGTCCGCATCTCTAAGTGTCCACGTTTCACTACCGTATGACCACCTTTAGGTACCATATTTTCTGATTTAAGCTGCAAAGCATTTACCTTAATGAAAGAGGAAGCATTCGGGTGGAATGGCAGACGCGTAACTGTTATGTCGTATTAAATCAAACAACTACACGTTGTTCAAGGTCACATTTTTCGAGCCATATAACTTTACCTAAATTCCCTCACCATAACCAGCTTTTGGTAAAATTTAGTGACGCCAGCAGCCGACTGTTTACGAAAAAGTTAGTTCTCACGAAATTTCGATCTGAAAACAATACCGAGCAGCATTCATGCAATAATTTAAAATAAATTTCCCTCAACTTTTGACTTTTACTGTTGGCAGAGCACTACAAACACGAAGCGTTGACTTTCAGCGCCAATTTAAATGACCTGCTTGTCTGGAATGCATTCATTGTAATGCGATAAACGTACAAACATACACATGTGCATATGTATGCGTCAAGTGCGCATGAGAATATCCTCGAAAGCACAGTTTTATTCAGGCTATGCGGCTCAATGTTTGGCGATGCATTGCTTGGACAACGAAAGTTATAATAAACCGTGCGAATATTACAATTTTTGCACTTTAATTTCCAGTCGTTAAACCTACAATGGCAACAACTGGCGCCGTCAAATATGGCAGCCGAGAGAAAAGAGATGGAAATTGGTTGAAGGTTGGCAAATATGGATGCACCGATACAGGCACATATACGTACATGCATATATGTATGTATGTGTTTCTATATGGCAAGTATGTGGCTAAGTAGGTCTATGCATGCAAATGCACTCGCGCTCACACACTTGTAAACTCAGCCGTAAACGTAAAACAATGTGTGTGAGTCGAGCACGAAGATACGCTTGGGGCTTCTTTGGATTTACATGGCCAGCATTCGGATCTCGGCAAGGCGAAGCAATCAAAGTTTGCTAGTCGAAATTTCGCTCTTCCTTTTTGTGCTTAAATAAAATAGCCCCGGCATAATGGGTGTCCTGCGGTCGATTTTAATATCCCGTTAGCTGCATTTACGCTCAACTGCAGATCAGAATCTCGATGATGTTGAGTTCATTGCGTGCGGGTGTAATGCAGTACAGCCACTGCAACTTTGCAGGGTTATGCACATCTAGATAAACATTCAGTAAATACGCGCCAACTGTGCACACAAGTCAAAGATCCTGAAGTGGAAATAGTAAAACAAATTATGTAAATTACTTATCTGCATAAATGCAAATTTACCTCGTAAAAGATATGAAAGTGCGCCAAGTAACTGAACTGAAAAAACGATACTGCCTTATAATAAAAAAAAAAAAAACTGAAAACGATACTGCCTTATAAATATGTATGTATGTAAATGATGAAGGAATCCTTTGCTCGGAATTCACGCATTTAATGGCATTGAGCAACGTTTTGGTAACCCATAAAATGAGCTAATTTTTGTGACGAAGAAATTAACACCCTCTTGTACTCGTATTGGGTTGGCGAATAAGTTCATAGCGTTTTTTTATATTTTCTTTTATTTTACAACGATTTGTTTGCTGCTTGGCAAAGGGTAGGCATTCATTTGATGGAATTTTTTTTTTAGTTCCTTAATTTTTTATTAGTTTTGAGACTTAGAAATGGAATACCCAGTAGGCGAAACTCAACATTTTCGACACCTGCTTTTCTTTGCTTTTCATCGAGGCTAAAAAGCTGCCGAAGCAGCCCCCGACATATTTGCGACGTGTTTGGGGAAGGTGTCATAGGCGAGTTTGCAGCACGAAAATGGCTTGCGAAGTTAAAAAAAAGCGATTTTGACGGCGATGACACGTGCCGCAACGGAAGGTCTTCTGAATTCGATGAAGAACGTTTCAAATTTCTTCTGAAGGAGAACTGTCGCCAAACCAATCGTGAATTGGCGGAAAAAATGAACTGCGATCATAAAACGATTCTCAATCATTTTCATTCAATGGGATTTACCAAAAAATTTGAAGCCTGGGAGCCTGAGTGTCTCACGAGCTCACGAACGAGAAAAAAAAACAAAGAACGTCGCCTTCAAATTTCTTGTCAGCATCTCGCGCACCATCGAGCAACACGCGGTCATAAACAGCGCTTTTTGTGCCAAATCGTCACAGGAGATGAGAAATGGTACCCTATCATCAATATGAAAGCAAAGAAAGGAGCGGGTGGTTCCAGAAGACACACCAAAGCTGAGAGTCAGGCCGGGTTTTCATCCAAAGAAGATCATGATATATTTTGGGTGGAACTGGGAGGGTATGGGCCACTGGGTAATGCTCGAAAAGAATGCCACAGTTAAAAAGGAATACTACAATGCCCAGCTAAGCCGCGTTAATGAGGTTATTTGACCGAGAAGACCTTGGCAACATAGTCAAACCATACTCCTTCACAGCACCAGTCGTCAAAGCCGCACTCCAAGAGCTCGAATGGGAGGTCCCTCAGTATCCGCCGTACTTTTCGGACCTTGCACCGACCGATTACCATCTTTTCCGTTAGCAAAGCGGCCCTTAAAAACTGGCTCAACAACTTCTTTGACACCAGACCAGGCGATTTTTGGCGGAAAGGCATCAACAAATTGGTTTAGAGGTGGGAAGAGATTGTAAACAGCAACGGCGAATATATAAATGATTAATTTGTTAACACAATTATTGTTTTTTGTCTAAATAAACGTCCTCGGCAAAAACGCTACGAAGTTTTTCCCAAACCCCAAATATCAGTATTTGACGAACTTTCCTCGCTCCGTATCGCAATTGGTCGCAATAACAAATGAATGGAAGTAAATCAATCCTTTTATCGAAGATTCTTCGAAGATATCTTCGGCCGTCGTATCCGAATGGATTGGTGCGTGACTATCGTTCGGAAATTCGCATGTTCGAATCTCCGTGTATGAAACCGCAAAATTATAGAAAAGTTTTTTCTAATAGCGGGCGTCCCTCGGCAGGTAATTGCAAATCTCCGAGTGTATTTCTGCCAAGCTCTTCACAGCTCCTCAGCTTAACCCCGTAGTTCCTTCTATTTGTGGAGGAACATCAAGACGCACACCACAAATAAGAGGAGGAGCTCGGCCAAACACCCAACAAAGGGTGTAAATGCCAATTATAAAATTAGGTATATACAATTTTTTGAAACTTCCACAGATTTTGAAATTGTCTTGACACCCGCGTGCATTTGTACCCAATCGTATTATCATTTTATTCACATAACGGTTGCATGCAACAGAGTAAACGAATCAAATTGGAAAAGGGGGCACATACATATATACAAGGTGGCGCAAAAGTAATCAGCTTATCGGAAGATGTTATCATTTTTGTAAATGGCGTCGTACGTTCATATATATAAAGCCATTTGTGAGCAAGCATCCGCAATATACAAAGAGACAAACGATGGAGCGGCATACTCCGCAAGGGCGTGGAATAATTATGTCGATTGTTTTGAATAAGCGGTCGGTGGTGTCGACTCGGCATGACTATCGATTTCTTAATAGTGTCGCGTTGACTTGGCCGACATTCAAGCTGCTTCTTCTGCTCGACTCGAACAGACTGGAACCACACAAAATTAGCAGGGCTTCATCGCCATCAGACTGGGCGTTCGCCGAGAATATCACGCTTGTTGTTGTAGCAGCATAAACAATCCCCATACTTACATACGGTGAATGCTGGAGTGACAGTCCTTGGCCGGATATAAATCCGGGTCGTTTCGGTAACGTAGAACCGACTGTCGTGGAAACGTAACGCTTGTGGCTGACGATGCCGCTGAAAATGAAGAAACATCAATCAAATGACGAGCCACACAATTGGGCATCACTAGACGGCTTCAGGAAATCCCGTTGACCAATGGATGACATCGAATGCGAGGTAGAATTAGCAACAGAAGCTCTTGAGGCCAAGCGAAGTTGTGGCCGGGAAAAAAGAATACTGCGCTCTGGACGTTAAAACACTTTTAATAAAGCTGGCTCGCAGCGAATATTAAAATTTCAAGGGCCGATGTTGAATGTGAACCACACCTAAACGTCAACGACACCGTTGGACTTCTTTCTTTGGGGTTATTTGAAAGAAAAGGTGTACGTCGATAAGCCAGCAACTATTTAAGAGCTAAAGGATGAGATAATTCGGCATATTAACGGCATAGAACCGCCGAGGCATCATCGAAAATTTGGACCATCGGATGGAGGTGTTGTTCCTTACCAATATTGAGCCATACCAATATTATCATAATAAAGAGAAATGACAAGAATTTCCTAAAAAACTTGTATTTTATTCAAAATCAACACCGGCCCTTGAAATTTAACCACTCTTTAGAAGCCCTCATAAAGTAAGTTATATTACCAAAATAATCAGAATAATTGGGAGATATTTTCCGGACCGTATACTGAGGTCTAGAATTGACAAAGATATTGAGGAGTACAATGTAATAGCAGGGGTCTGCCAATATTCAGTTTCAAGCACACTTTTATGGAACCTTAAGTATGACGGTGTTCGAAGACTCGATATCCCTCCTAGAAGCAAAGTAATTTGATTCGCGGATGATGTCGCATGGGTTATAGTGGCAAAACACATCAAAGATATCAGGGCATGGGGTATTTAGAAAATACCTGCATAGATTTGCCCATGATAGTTCACTAAATTATCCAAACTGCACGGAGAGAGAACAAGATCTTGATCACGTCTTGATCCAATGCCCACGTTATGCTCCTGAAACCTCTAAAATTTTAAGCTGAAAAAATATGGATTTTATGCGTGTAACGAAGATTCATACAACCTAAGACGCACAGAGTTTCGCGGGTGCCATCAATAATTAGGAGCCTTTGGTGTTGCCAGCCTCCCCTTTCTGGCAATTCCGCGAGGAGATTGGTAAATAGTTGTGAATTGTTTAGTACGCAAGTGTAGTTCTGGAGTTACAAGTCGTGCATACTGCTTTGCCGGGAAAGCATACTCATGGGACTTTCCTCTCCACGGGCATCATCGCAGAAAAAACAAAAGAACAACGTGGCCTACAGCGAATTTTAGAGCAAGACTTACACACTTTCCCGCACAAAGTGCAAACAGTGCATCAGTTACTGCATGCTGACGGTCAATCGCGTGGGAATTACTGTCAATCCATCCTTAATCTCATCCTCTTTTGTGTGGAAAATCTTCATGAGCAGTCAGTAAGCAAAATCGTCGTTTTTGGGGCAGCGGAAATCTGCATGTGATACACGGAACATCATCACATCTACTCAAATCACTGTATAGTGCCGCGTTCACATGGGAGGAGGTATTGAGTGGTATTTTTTTTTTTTTTTTGAAGACCTCATCGACACTACGATTACTATTTCTAGCGAACGCTGTAGGTCACTGATGAACGACTTCCTACTATGGGAGTTAGATGAGCGGGACTTGGTGAATATGTGGTTTCAGCAAGACGGTGCAACTACACACACAGCACGGACCACAATTGACATTGTGAAGGAAGCGTTTCCTAATCGCGTGAACTGCCGTTTTGACGATTTGGCATGGCCAGCAAGAACGGTTTAACCATCCCAGACTTCTTCATTTGGGGCTGCTTGAAGTCGATTGACAGATTTATGCCAAGAAGTCTCAGAAATTCGCAGCCCTTAAGGAATATTTTCAACACGAATGCGTGCACTTATCACCGGAAATCTCGCGGAAAGCCATGGAAAATACGATAAAATGAGCACAAATGTGTATCAACACTGGCGTCAGACACTTGACGGGTGTTATTTGTTCCACTTAACAGAAAAAAATTGTAAAGGTTCAAATAAAGATTTCCATTACTCAAAATAGTTCCATATATTTTTATAGTTTATAAAAAAGTAATTCAAAACAAAATTGGAGGGTTAATCTTGCGCCACCTTCTAATTTTGTACTTATACAATGTACTATGACATGTTTGATAGGCTTTTATAGTTAACATGGAGATTTGATACGTCACAGCATAAAAACTAAAATGACAAGAAATGCAAATTGGCTACGGTTGATATGCCACAGCTACGATTTAACTTCTCTTTTCATTTTAGTCAGGTTTTTGGCTTCACTTAGTCATTAACCTTTGCTTTTCAAAATACTACCGTGGGCATTTCAATGGTGACACATGCCCACTTTCAACTGTCTCTTTGACGTCAAACCCTTCAATCAGTGCCACTTCGCTTTTTTGGTATTGAAAAGTCCATTTATAACTTTCGAGTTTGTGTGTTTGTATTGATCCCCACAACAACACAACGTGACAAAAATGCCAACGCTTTACTTCCTAGCTAAAAGAAAAACTTCTCAAGTATTTTCATCAAAGGAAAAATGCCGCAGTTTCTGAAGTAGGTGGAAATGGAAAGAGAACAAAATCTTTCAACACTTTATGCGTGCCTCGAAAGCTCTTAAACAGCGACTTACTCGTACATACCTACAGATTGAAGTTTGCTTTTGATATTCGAATTTACATTGAGGTATAAAACTTCTACCCTTTCTATACTTCTGTGCATGAAAACTCCATAGGTGTATATGAAGAAGCGACAAACAGAGCTTATTACTGTCAGTCATATGGGCCCGTAATACGAATCATAAAAAGGCTTTTCATAAAAACCATCTACCGTTCATTGGAAGTAAAGGATTTTAGGTATCAAATACATAGGAAACAATCAAAGCGCACACAAAAAAAGTAGCAGAAATTCGGCCTAGCGAGGTGGTTTAAGCCACACCGCTACATTAGGCCGGGTCGATTTGTGGGGAGGCAAAAAAATCGCCCATTGCTCTGTGAAAATCATATTTTAGGGATCAAAATAAGAAACTTTGCCGAAGGAACCATACCTCTAAAACGAATTCTGATGTCCCCCAATTTGGGTCGAACTCTTTAGTTTCTTTTCTCATGTAAAGGCCAAAAATGGTGATATTTTGAAATGATTGTATGGGTAATCCCCCAGGGGAGTTCCAGGGGGTGTGCCACTGGTATGGGTGGATCGGCCGTCCAAAGTTAGCCGGGAGCGATCATACATTTGGACTCGATTGGAGCACTCTAAATGGGTCAAAGTGGGTTTTTTCGTTCGACAAAAATTGGAGGGCATCAGAATTCGTTTTAGAAGTATGGTTCCTTCGGCAAAGTTTCTTATTTTGATCCCTAGAATAAGATTTTCACAGAGCAATGAGGGATTTTTAAATCGACCCGCCCTTCGCTACATATTACTATTCTTTCCATGTATAGGTATGTATAGGTTACCTTGTCTACGAAAAGGAGCCTTACCTGCGAAAACAAATTTTCTAGAAAGCAGCGGGTAAAGGTAAGCAATTCGTTTCGCCAGTTCCTTATGCTTCTTTAGCTGCACTTTTAGTAAACTTTTCAAAAAAGTTATGACTTTCTGGTTTTGACTTTGCGAAAAAGCATTTCCAATCTTAGCCGAATCGGCAAAGAAGTATTCTGATTTTTCTGCTAGATGCCCTTGGTGAGCAACGTCTCATCTGCATCGGGTCGTACTAGACGGCACTTCTTGCTTTGTGTTCGGTGAAACCAGATGTGTTTTACGTCGTTCCGAAAAAAGTAAAAGAAATCTGATAATTGGATTTGACCTTTGCTTTGTCCGCTTACCCCGCTTTGTGGAGTTTGGTACACAGCGAGCATACACACAAATATCATTTTTTTTTAATACGGTTTTGTTTTCAAAATTTTAATACAAAAATAACAATAAATAATTGGCACTTACACCCTTTTTGGGTGTTTGGCCGAGCTACTCCTCTTATTTGTGTTGAGCGTTTTGATGTCCCTCCACAAATGGAGGGAACTATAGTTTCAAGCCGACCCCGACCGCCACATATTTTTTAAAAGGAGCTGGCAGAAATACACCGGAGATTTGCTATTATTTGCCGAGGGCGACCGCTATTAGAAAACACTTTTTCTATTATTTTGCTGTTTCATGCGCAGATATTTGAATCTATGCAATACGGAATGGTAGTCTCGCACCAACCAATTTGGCTACGGCGGTCACCAAAATTTTAATAGTAATAAAAAATAGCATCTTTTTAAGCAGGCTGCATTGGAAGGAGGGCAGAGTCTGCACGAACATAGGTACATCAGTTTTCACCGACGGATCCAAGACGGAATCTGAAGTTGGAGCGGTTTTTTTCTCTAAATCAGCTAATATTTCAGTCTTTTTTAAACTGCCGAAAAGTAGTAGTGTTTTTCAAGCAGCGATATTTGCGATCCTGCAGGCATGCATAATAAAGCGTGATCAATTTAGAGATATCGGATTTTAAATTGACATAGAACAACGAAAATTAAAATTGATTGGGTAATCTTTATTATTTTTGTGTAGAACCATTCATGGCATTTATTTTTTAAAGATATTCTCTTTCAAATATTGACCGCAACCAATTTTGAAAGACTCGCGACTCGCTGGAGGACTTCGGTCGGTATCTCGTGAATAACTTTGGTAGTGTTGGCTTCCAATGCCCCAATTGAAGCTGGTTTTTCCACAAAGCATTTAATCTTTATATATCCCCACAAATAAAAATCGAAAGATGTGATATCGCACGATCTTGGTGGCCAATCTACTGGTCCAAGACGAGAGATAAATTGCTGACCGACACGACGATTCCAATCATCATTGAATCAATTCATCACTGTTACATTGGCGTCAGCCTCCTCTTTGAAGAAATATGGGCCGATGATTCCTCCAGCCTATCGGCCTCACCAAACGCTTGTTTTCAGTGGATGTAATGGCTGTTGGTTGGTTTTTGAATGTTTTCGGGTTATCCTGAAGCCCAAATAGCTTGTTTTTGCGTATTGACGTATCCGTTAAACCATAAACGGTCTCAGCGGTGTACACCATAATTTGGCCTGAGCGCGCGATGAATACATTTCACAGAGTGTCGCTTTTCGTAGTACAGTTGTACGATTTCCAAACGTTGTTGAGCAGTAAGCCTTTTCCATATATTTAATTTAACTGATAACCCTTTACTTAGGGATCGCTGTTGGGAGAGAGTCATAAATATCTTTTCCGATTGTCGTCGCCACGTTGTACATTTCTTTTGGTCAACTGCTGTAAGGAGCAGATCAAATCTCTGGAACGTGCAGGAAACATTTCTCTTATCTGAGTTCCAGTGCATAAGAACATAGAGGGAAAAGGAATTACCGAAGAGCTTGCCAGTGGTCCCCATCTCAGATATCGGTGTCCGCTTGATCGTTATTAAAGGGAAAATACACAATTCCTCTTGAAACAGAGTTCTATTTTAACGAGTGATATCTCAAACACATCTTAGCCTCAGTACGACAGAAGCAGGACGCTTAAAGTGCTGGGAATCCCACGCAATAAACTCTTCTAAATTTGTAAACTCTTAGCGGCCACTCGGAGATCGGAACTCATGCGGAGAAGCTTAGACTTCGGCACTTCGGTGGCTAGGCGCATGGGTTCCTTAGTGTGCCTTTTGTGAATAGCCTGGGTAGTTTTCTAGCCTAGATCCTTTTTCACTCCTCAACTATATCAACAGCACTGGATGGCTATAGAGAGGAGGTTTTTTGAGAGGAGCTCCCGGAGATCAGCTGTAGCTCCTTTCCAAATAAATATTTTTACTAATACTAAGACTTAAAATATAGTTAAGAGATAACTTAATATGAGTAGATCAATAGATAATAGATCAATAATTTTAAAAGTTTTCGCAGAAAAAATTCTGGAAAATCCGCTTTTTTTCGGCCTTCTAACTGTATATAACCGCCGGCCACCGTAGCCGAATGGGTTGGTGCGTGACTACCATTCGGAATTCACAGAGAGAACGTAGGTTCGAATCTCAGTGAAACACTAAAATTAAAAGAAAAAGAAAAACATTTTTGTAATAGCGGTCGACCCTCGGCAGGCAATGGCAAACCTCCGAGTGTATTTCTGCCATGAAAAAAGCTCCTCATTAAAATATCTGCCGTTCGGAGTCGGCTTAAAAACTGTAGGTCCCTGCATTTGTGGAACAACGTCAAGACGCACACCACAAATAGGAGGAGGAGCTCGGCCAAACACCCAAAAGGGGTGTACGCGCCAATTATATACCTAAATATACCATATGTATGTATATGTAACTGTATATAACCCCTTAACTATTAACTAGTAACAATTTCAAAGTTTTTGTACCAGTAAACACCACTCTAATTGGTTGAGTTATTTGTGAGTTGGTGTAATTTGACATTAAATTTGATCAATTAAATTTTAAATTTTATAATTTTCGTACATAATTGGACTAATAAACTCGGCAATTTATGTCGACTAAAACCTTCCAGGAGAGACTGGCTTCATAATACTAAAAGTCGTGTGCCAATCGGAGTATTTTGCGCATAGTTATTAACGTACATATAATGTCTGTGTCAGAAAAAGGAACGGCGATTATTCATGAAGCATAAAAGATACTGTGGACAAAAAGTAAGGTGAATTTGGTTGTAAAATGAAAAATCTTTATTTATTCGTGTAAATCAATATCATCCCCTTCAAAATATTCCCCTCTCGATGAAATACACTTATGCCAACGATTTTTCCAATCCCCGAAACATGCCAAATATTCCATTTCCGGTATAGCCATCAGCATCTTCTTCGATTCAGCTTTTATCTCCTCAATCGACTCGCAACGCGATCCCCGGAGTGGTCTCTTGAGTTTTGGGAATAGCCAGAAGTCACACGGAGCCAAATCAGGCGAATACGGTGGTTGCGGAGCGATATGCGTGGAATTTTTGGCGAAATGGTCACGAAGAACGAGTGCAGTGTGAGACGGTGCATTATCGTGATGTAAAAACCAAGAGTTGTTGGCCCATAGTTCTGGTCTTTTTAGACGAATTGCTTCACGTAAACGACGCATAACGCTCAAATAATATTCCTTATTAACAGTTTGGCCAGGTGGAAGGAATTCATAGTGCACCACACCACGAAAATCGAAAAAAACTGTCATCATAACTTTTATTTTTGAACGACTTCGTTCTGGCCTCGCCTTCAGCACGATATTCGCTTGATTGGTCGATTGTTTCAGGGTCGTAAGCATAAATCCAAGTCTCATCTCCCGTAATGTTGCATTTGAGCTTGTCCTGATAGTCTGAAAGCATTGTTTCACACACATCAACGCGACGACTTTTTTCCAAGAAATTGAGAGTTTTCCGTACCAAACGAGATTTGACTTTTCGTAGGCCCAAATGGTCTTTCAAAATGGTTTTCACAGATCCAGATCTGATATTACGATCATATCAGTAAGGTCTTTAACAGTCAACCGACGATTTTTGAGCACTAACTCTTTCACTTTATTGACGTGTTGGTCATCTGTTGACGTCGATGGTCGTCCGGAGCTCTCCAAGTCATCAACTCGTTCTCGACCCTCTTTGAAGTCTTTGTGCCACTTATAAACATTTTTCTGCGACATGGTCGAATCACCAAATGCCTTCTGCAACATGCTAAACGTTTCCGCAAACAAAATTTGATGGCACTTCTCTGCTCAATCAAATCAGGCACTGTAAAAATCGAAAAATTCACTCTTCGTCGTTTGGTAAACACAAGCGTAAATATATTACTGATAATGACATTCACATGAAAGTTGGCCCAGATGTTATTAACAGTGTTATTAACTCATGAAAAAAATAACTAGAGCGAAATTTTAATCCCGCGAAGTTTGACAAATAAATTCACCTTACTTTTTGCCCACATGAAAGTATGTACAAAACTACGAGTCGCAATTACTCAATAAGCCGTGTAGTCTTCATCGTTGTCGAGTATAGCCTGGAATCTTCTTCATGCTTTGAACCTGCTTTGCTGCGTAGCTCGTCGACGAACAGGACGAGATTTTGCGAACTTGATGCACGAGTTGCTTTAAATCATGGACTGGCCTTCCGGCAAGATGCGTGTTCATAGTTCCCTACACATTTTCAATGGGGTCGGCGTCTGGAGACTGGGAAGGCCAGTGATCCAATTTTCGTGTTTTGTTCTTTCTCCATGTGTTATTCTGAGAGCAGTGATTTTGATGATGTGGGACGGTAGGATATATTCTTCTCCTTTAGTCGACTTTCGATGGTGTTGATACTGACATCTATTCCCTTTTTAGCAATAACTGATCGTGCTTGGCGTAGTCACAAATAAGGGTCCCGCTTAAAAAGTTGGACGATCACTTTTTCCTGCTTTTTTGTCGTTACTCGCCTCAAGCCGTGCTCGGAAAAGTCATTAACATTTTTATACACCTTAGGTATACATCTGATTCCACATCACAACAAAATTTTTTGATTTTTTAATCACTTTTGTAGCCGCGGCGTAAGATAATTTCGGCCCTCACCGTCATAAACACCCAGGTAAACCGCGGCCTTAACCAAAACCGCCCCTGCGAGAGGACTGTCCTAGTAGCGTTGGACCTACAAAAGGCTTTCGACACAGTCAGCCACGCCACGCTACTAGATGACATTTTACAGTCGACACTCCCGCCAGGGCTGAAGAGGTGGACCGCGAACTACCTGAGTGGTCGTCACTCGTCGGTAGTATTTCGAGACCAAACCTCAAAACAGAGAAAAATAAAGCAAGGAGTACCGCAGGGTGGTGTCCTTTCACCCTTGCTTTTTAATTTCTATATTTCGAAACTCCCCCAGCCACCAGAGGGAGTCTCACTGGTCTCATATGCCGACGACTGCACGATAATGGCGTCGGGCAATGACATTGATGGCCTATGCTCAAAAGTAAACGACTACCTCGCCAGCCTTTCTCGCTTCTTCACTGCGAGAAACTTAAAACTTTCTCCCGCTAAATCCACGGCGACCCTATTTACCACCTGGACAAAGGAGGTCAAGCTGCCACTTCAGGTACACGTCGACGATACCCCAATTCCGACGATAAACAACCCCAAAATTTTGGGAGTCACCTTTGACAGCTTGCTCTCCTTTTCGGCGCACACAACCGCTATTGCAACGAGAGTACAGAATCGCAACAAGGTCCTCAAGTCGCTTGCCGGCAGCACTTGGGGCAAAGACAAAGAAATGTTGCTGTCGACTTTCAAAGCAATAGGCCGACCGGTTCTGAACTATGCCGCGCCTGTCTGGTCGCCTGGAACCAGTGATACGCAGTGGACGAAGCTTCAGACCTGCCAGAATACTGCCATCAGGACCGCGACAGGATGTCTCCTGATGTCCCCTATCTACCATTTACATGACGAGGCGCACATGCTCCCGGTTAAGGAGCATAACAAAATGCTCGGCAAGCAGTTTCTGCTTGGGTGTCACCGTAGGCCTCACCCATGCAGACACCTGCTCGAGCCTGAGCCACCTCCCAGGCACATCAGGAGACACTTCCTCAACTACGTGGACGAGATCCAGGACAAAACGGACAGACCTCTCCAGGATCGGACAGTATACAGACAGGCTATGAACGACATTCATCGGGAGACACTTACCACCTTCCTAAGCTCCCGACCCCCGAATGCCGTTATCGGAGTCCAACCACCACCCATCGCAGACGAAGAGCTCCAGCTTCCTCGAGAGTCCCGCGTAATCTTGGCACAACTACGTTCTGGATACTGTAGCAGGTTAAACTCCTACCTATCCAGAATCGACCCCGACATACTAAACATATGTCCTGCATGTGAAGGTACCCCGCACGACACTAACCACCTCTTCACATGCCCCATCAAACCCACTCATCTAACACCTCTCTCCCTCTGGACCCAACCCGTCGAAACTGCCAGTTTCCTGGGCCTACCGTTAGATGAGCTAGACGAAGACGACCGGTAATTTACACTACACTGACAGGGCGAAGATACTGCTACAACAACAACAACAACATAATTTCGGCCCTTTCGAATGCGTGCAATAAAATACCGCCTCAAAACGCTTCGCGTACTTCTCACTCATTTTTGTTCGGTTGCGTTTACGGGAAAGTTTCGACTGACACTAACCTGAGTTAGCACTGGTGTTGTAGCCCCTGAGTGGAACTATTACGCAGCAAAAAGCAGAACGAAATATATCTTGAAGTTACAGGGAAAAACCCGGTTATTTTCTTCGGACACAGTCTGTATATGTACATATTTTGGGAATTTGTTTTACATGATATTCTGGTAATTGCTAAGCATTAAAATTTACTGAGATCAACTTAACTTTATCACTTAAGCTTTTACTAATCGTAGAATATAAACATCTATTTTTTGGTACATTTTTCCTCCTCGCTTCAATACACGAATTTTCATCGAATTACGCTGAGGTTTTATTCTGTCGAGATTTTGACATTTTTTTAATGCACTTTCAGTTTCTATTTTTGAGCCACATATCTCTGCCTTGTTTATAGAAGCAAAGAAACCCCAAACGCAAACATGCAAATCATTCAGCTATAAATAAAAATAAAATGGATAATTTCGTAGTTTACTGCAGCAAAGAGCTTTGTAAATGTTATTTTCGGTTCCTGCTTTGTATAAATACATTTTGGTCAAAAGAAATTAGCTA
The DNA here is from genome assembly GCF_028408465.1 of Anastrepha ludens. Lineage (NCBI taxonomy): Eukaryota > Metazoa > Arthropoda > Insecta > Diptera > Tephritidae > Anastrepha > Anastrepha ludens. Next base: position 24,778,677 of record NC_071498.1, on the reverse strand, counting down.
ACAGCAACTTAAATAGGCAACACCGAGTTAAACCTTAGATTTATGTCAAATAAAACGACAGTCACGTGATCCCTATGGGCCAAAAAGCAAGTCGTTAGAAAATTGACACAAAGAAACCTTAAAGTAAAAGTTAAAGGATTGTGGGCATAAATAACTACGTTTTTTTATGTTTATCCTTTGGCCCGCATGCAAATATATTATTGTAAATTTTTATTATTCTGAGAAATGGTTAAACTAAAAATGGAAAAAGGAAAGTAGCTTTGCAAGCAAATACAAGAAAACCGCTGTGCATCAAGAATGCCACACACAAAAAGGATTACAGGATTTTCGTAAAAGGAATCTGAAAAGTAAAAAAGGCAAAGGAAGGGAGAAAAATAAATAGCACACAATTGGCTACATTCCTTTACATAAGTAAGTATGTATTTGTGCATGTACGTGCGCTCATTTGCATTTGTATTTGTACATGTATGCACTTCACTTGACGTATGCAGAACTATGTTACGTGTGAATGAGTGATATTTAGCTTGTAATTTTTATGAGCAAACATGCAGAAGATAACAAAGGAAATGAAACGCAAAGCGCCGCATACTCGTTCATATTCATATGCGTTAGCACAACGGCGCATAAAAACCACAAACGGCATATGTATATGTCTGCGTGCTTGTATGTATGCATACGCTTAAAGTCAAATGAATGCGCCTATGTAGGTGGGATGTCGTGAGAAGGCCAACCAGGAATGCGGTACTAAACAAATGCCGGATAAGCAAAGGTGGGGAACAATAAACTTTTTGGAAGGAATTTAAAGATTAAATTACCTACAAGTAAAGAAAGCACAAACATTTTGGTGTTGAAATTTGTTAAGCAAATGTCTTCCTTAGATCCGAGATCCTTCTGTCTACAGGTAGATCTGGGATTCGAGGGAACTTCTAAGGCTGACAGCCAAGCAGCTCTAAAATCGCTGAATAGCTTCTCATTCAAATCAAGGTTGGTCTGGGAATGTTTTAAAATCCTCAACACGCTAGCATCAAGAAGCTTCGTTACCTTGATGTGGGTTCCGACATGAGGGGCACGAGGCGAATGAAATTGCGGACAGTTTAACAAAAAAGAGGGCAAACACTCCCTTCATAGGCCCTGAACCTTTCTGTGGCGTAAATAACAGCTTCAAAAGTGCCTTTCTACGTGAGTAGGAACAACGAGGCCTAATCGATTACTGGAGAGCCCAATCGGACATGCGGCAATTGAAAAGACTTATAGATCCAGAATGGATAAAGGCAGAAGCAATCCTTAACCTAAGCAGAAAGGACATAAAGCTTTACACTGAACTACTAACAGGACACTGTAAACTTAATTATCACATGAAAAAGATAGGTGTGATAGAAAACGATTACTATAGACTCTGCAAAGAGTCACAATAAACAGCAGAACACGTTCTATGCGATTGCCCAGCAGCCCAAACCTCCTCGTAGAAATTAAGCCTACAGCAGTTTTAGGATTTATTAATATCCTAAAACTGTTCGAGTAGTCTACATGGCTGCACAATAGATCTATTCAGGTCGTAGTGCACAAACAGCCAATCAATAATAAAAAAGACTAACAAAGCCGCAGTTCTCGAATTTGGTAGTTATCCTTATCGGACATTGTTCTTTAGGTGTCCATGCGGTTTGACTTGGGACTGCTTCAAGTCCTTTCTGCAAAAGCTGCCTGGAGCAAGAGGTGGAGTCATCTCAGCACCTTTTTCTCAGCTGCCCTGCTCTTGTCGGGCAAAAATTTAAACATCTGGGCTCTCACTTTTCTGCCACACCGGTTTAAATATCACACATCTCGTGAAATTCATCAGCAGCTTGAAGCGATTAATACGATCGTAATTAGCCACCGTTGATCGTCATCCTCTAATCTAAAGCTTTTTCTTCTTTTTTCTACCTGTTTTCTAGGTTGGCGCACTGCCCTAGGCTGTGGAAGAAAGGAGCACCTATTGACCTTAATCGTCTAGCTGCTAAACCCGGACATTTTCAAAGAAAGTACTCAACAGTCCCTCTCTGAAAGTCACTGAAAGGTTGCCTCAACTTCTACTGTGGGAGTTATATGGTAAACCGAGCTTTTTCGCGTGTATGCCAATCGTCCAATGACAAGTAAACACAGCAACATGTTTGGAAATTGAATGGCGTGGAGTCCCCATGACTTTCTGAGTCCTCCGTCTATAGTACTGGGGCCAAAAGGTGTTCCAAATAGCTCATAAAGAAATGGAGCTATTCTGATCTGCGCTTTTCTGAGGAATAAGTTATGCAATTCCCCTTTAACAACAGTCAGGGGAATGCCGATGACCGGGCAGGAGGTCTCTGAGTCCAATTCAGTCCCCTTTCTGGCAAGCTCATCAACAACTTCATATCACTCCATGTTCCTATGTTCTTTCCAAAATCTCACCCAAGACTGAGGGCAGCGGTCCCGATACCATTAGGACCATCTCATCGTCGTATGCTGCTATCTTTACCCCACCGCCATTTAAACGAGTAAGAACTTCTTCAATAGCAACTAGGCAAAGTAAAGGTACCCTGCGTTATACTCCTATGCACGAATCTAGTGATTCTGGGCGCTAATCTAATTTCCCCACATCTTAGCAGGGACGTGATCCAGAGACGGATAGGCCTCTCCACCTCTAGACTATTTCTTGCAGTAACAATTGATCCAGCCCTAACATTGACGAAAGCGCCATCTACGTCTATAAAGACCGCCAATGTGAATTGTTTCCCTTCTAGAGAATTCTTCACATTCCCTTCTACTCATGCAAGTCTGTTTCGGTAGATTTCCCTTTCAGATAATTTAGCTTCAGAGTGGTCTCTAATGTGACAGTCGATCATTTCGTGGAACACCTTTAAGATCAAGGAGGTAAGACTTATAGGTCTGAAGTCCTTGGCTAAGACGTGGTTTCACCTTCCTGCCTTGAGAATCAAGACCACCCTGATGTTCTTCTAGCTAGCAGGTACATGGTTTAACGAGATACACGTCAAAAAAATCTTATGAAGGAACCACCAAAGTTTTAGTCCTCAGAAGCAGCACTGGCATGATACCACCAATAACTGAAGATTAGAACAAGGAAAAACTCTAGATTGCCCAGTTGATTTTGTTAGCAGCTATGATTGATATCAGGGAAGCCCCAGATAACACCTCCTGAAGGCGAGGCAGATCTATATGTGTCTGCAGCGACAGCCGAGCTGCCCTCATAGCCTGCCACTTCAATGGCAGCCGAGTTTTGTAAAGCCAGACTGAGCTATGTTGGTAGATATAATAAATAGCCTGATGCTAGCATGGGTCTCGGGACACGTGGGTATCGCGGATAACGAGATATCTGACTCTTTAGACAGAATGGGCTCTGAGGCGCTTTCTGCGCGTCTGCCCAGTCTTCGCTCGAATCAGGCTTGAAGTCTTTGGCACTGATGTATCAAGAAGCGACCACCTTGGCTCCTTGGCACCACAAGATTTTCTCAGATTTCTTCGGAAGTCAAGTATATTTAAAAAAAATGAAGAAGGGAACCCGAGTACAGTACCATGGACTTAATTGTGTCTAAGTGCTGTCTTAGTAGTATGGTATGTCCCGACAAAGAAAAAAAATCCTCCTGCCGACTCGTGGCATTATTACAAGCTGGAGCAAACGAATTTTCCGGAAAATGGGCATCAACAAGAATTTTCAAAGACTCTTCAGTGGATTTAGTATACTCCTCATACTCTCTTTTGGCAAGATTTTGACATGACAAAAATTCTTTTACGAAACCATTTCAGAAAAAAACTACATAACTTCCAACCATACATGAAATTTTTAAAACTTTAAATGTTAAAAAATTCGTGATGCCAAAGAATGTCAATTGATTTAATTTATTACAGAATTTTCTTCTCCTTGCAAATCGTCAATGAAGGACAATCCATTAACTGTCACGGACTTGTGCTACGGCACGCTTCTGCACGAAATAATGATGGATAAGTACAAAAATTAGCAAAATTAAAATTACACTGTTACGTCCAGCATACGCCTCCAACGCCACGTAATGCGTAGTTGCGTATTTTCCTTTTCGCAATTTGCAATCCGCAACGTGCAACGATTGAAAAATGCGTTGGCAATGCATTATTATGTAATAGTGCGCGCGAGAGAATTACGCTTATTTATTCGTGGCGAACAGAATGAACTTACAATAATTTAAAAAAATCGTAAGGTCACAATATTAAAGGTACTCACGTTAGTCGAACACTGAAAGCAGAAAATTTTTCAACTCTCAGAAGCTATTCTGTTCAGTGAGTATTAGAGCATCAACTGCAAGGTAAGTGCATCAATAAATGGGCTAATTTGGTGAAACAATTGAAAGCAGTGAGCTTTGAGAATGCCAGTTTATAAGTTAATTCTGACCAAACACCTGTAATTACTAGGAAAATTTTGGCAGTAGCAGCATACGAAAGGGTCAACCCTCAATTTTGATAAATTCTATAGCACAATAAGTGCTCCTATACACATTTTTTCGCAATCAAAGGATGAAAAATAATTGTGGCATACGAGTGAATAAAACATTTTTTGCACATTTTTTTAAGTGCAACTTGATTCATGCTTGAAAGCAATCTGCTGGCAGTAATATAAAAATATAAAATAGTAAAAGAATATATAAAAAAAAATAATAGTAAAAGGGGGTAACTTGGCGCTTATCCAACTGTGAAGAATAATAAAAAAAGTTGAAACACAAAATAAAAAACGCTGTTATATGGCTTGATAAATTTTTTCCGTCACATAATTGCATAGCTACTCAAAAGCCGATCGTAAATACGAGAGCGGTTCGTAGCTTTAATAACAAAAATGTCAATCTGCAGTATGGTGATATAAGGAAGTGCGTAAATTTCCCCTACTGAGCGAATGAGATTGTGTGAGAAGGAGGAGCGAGCTTATTTTTTATTGTAATCTACGGAGTAGTCATTTTATTATACTTTCTTTATTGTAAGCTGCTCAGCCAGCTGAATGCACCAAGTAAAATGTTTTTTACGAAAATATTTATGCTTGGCTTCGAATTTGCATGGCTTAGCTGCAGCTATTCGGAAATAAAAATTTAATAATATTTTGAACTAAAGCAATATTTATTGTTTGTGTTGTGAACGGTAGGTCGTTGTAGTTGCTGGCACATTTTATTAGTATATAAACCATTCACTATCATGTCAATCATTGTATGTTAGTACCTTGTGTGGTTGGGCTTGCTGTATTGGCATTTAGTAATTCGAATATTCTTTCCATAAAAAGAATCTCTGTACTAAGTTCGTATTTTTTAGTTGTTGGAATATCGATTTTTTTAGTTCGAAAAACAATAAGTGAGCATTTTAATTTTTAAAGCTTTATAATATGCGCGAGCAGTTAGTCCCCTCTGACAATTTTGATTTCTTTACATAAGTACACATCGATAGTTTTCGAGAAAAGTGACATAATTCAAAAATACAAAATACTGAGGTGGGTCAGTTTTCTAGATAATTGACGCGCCAATTCGATCACCTGGCAAAACGACACTAACGCCATCTCTCATAATTGCTTCAAGATTCGCTTATGACGCTTTTCCAGATAAAAATATATAAAATCAGTAGTTGATTTTTGCTTTTAACGGCAAAACTCCGAATTTGAGTTAATTCTGAGTTGTGTCGCTTTTCTCGAAAACCATCGATATAAAAATAATAAGCTGAGTTCACAAAAAATATGGCAAAATTTTAAAACTGTTATATACAGAATTTAGTAAAATAAAAGTTTTTCTTTAGAAGGTGAAATCAGTAGAACCGCTGATAAATTCACTTTTAGCACTTACGTCAAAAATCTGCACTTTGCTTACATATTTTGCTTCTTACTTTGTTATATTCAAATCTAAACAAACAAAAATAAGTGGAAATATATTATTATTTTGGATAAATACTTAATATGCGCGAAAAGAATGAAAGCAAGAATGGGTAATCTTTTTCAAGTACCCACATGGTTGGTGCAGAACAAAACTTGTTGCACGGAATTCCCAGAAAACGAGAGGTTATGGAGGGATTACCTTAGGCTTTCAGATATTATAACCTGTGGTGGAAGGAAGCTTGGTTGTCGGATGCTGTTCCATCCTCCATCGTTGCCAATTACAAGCTCCAACTTTACTCCTTCCTCATAGCACAGGAATAAATAATAAATCTGAGCAAAGTTTTATTAATAAAAATACTACGAACAATTTAATTTGATTTAAAATTTTGATCCTTAACGGCCGAGGGCTTTTTTGGAATACTCGCCCAAAGACGACGGAAAATTAGGTGAAATTCTAAAACGCTTATAAGGTTGAAAACTTAAACTAAACATTTAAACTAATTTATTTAGATATGAATTCAATATATCTACTTGATTTATAATTTTATGCGATCAACAATCCAGGGATGTACAACGTTGCAATATTTGTTAAAAAAAACTACAGTGATGATAAATAAATGAAATGAGACTGAATTCTTTTCATGTCCCCGTATTGGGGCCTTTCGATTTCTTTTGCATAAGTACGCATGAGTTTTAATTTTTAATTTTAATTTTGTTTGCGTTTATGTCTGTGGTTTTCTTTATTCAACCAATTCGCCTCCGAAATAACCATTTTGACGATTGAGCCCAAAAAGCAAAATCAAAATATTGGGTGGGCCATGTAATTGGTTTTTGAATCGGCTATAAAAAAAAAACTAATCAATATTTTTTCAAACTTTTTTGTTAGTTTGAAGATTGAACATTGTCATTTATGAATGAAAAATAATATCGTTCAAATGACTGCCACGACTGGCTTTACAGTAGGCCATGCGATCAACCCAATTTTTAAGCACATTTTCGATTGTTTGGACTCCAATTTCATGAATGGCAACTTCGATTTCGTGTTTTAAAGCATCAATCGTCTCTGGATGGTTCGCATAGCATTTGTCCTTAAAGGCTCCCCACAAAAAATACTCCAACGGGCTTAAATCACAGCTCCGAGGCGGCCAATTGATATCGGAATTTCGGCTGATTATTCGGTTTTCAAAAACGGTAGCCAAAAGCTCGAGTGTAACTTTGGCAGTGTGACAAGTTGCGCCGTCCTGTTGAAACCAAATGTCGTCCATGTCATCCTCTTCAATTTTTGGAAACAAAAACTCGTTGAGCATGTCACGGTAACGCTCCCCATTTACTGTAACCGTGGTTCCTCGCTCATTTTCGGAAAACAAATGGCTCGATGATGCCGCCAGACCAAAAACCGCACCAAACAGTGACTCGTTGTGGATGCATTTGCTTCTCTACAGTAACGTGTGGATTTTATGAGCCCCAAATCCGACAATTTTGCTTATTGACGTAGCCACCGATGTGAAAATGAGCTTCATCAGAAAAGAAGAAGAAGACTCACCAATTTGGAAATAGGTTTTCAATATTTCCCAATTTTGTTCAAGCGTATAGCGTCCCATTTCGTAAATGTCAAACCTTTAAGTAAATTATGAACACATTTGACATGCCATTTGTGTTAAAATAAAAAAAATAAATAATTGGCGCGTACACTTCTGTTAGGTGTTTGGCCGAGCTCCTCCTCCTATTTGTGGTGTGCGTCTTGATGTTGTTCCACAAATGGAGGGACCTACAGTTTCAAGCCGACTCCGAACGGCAGATATTTTTATGAGGAGCTTTTTCATGGCAGAAATACACTCGGAGGTTTGCCATTGCCTGCCGAGGGGCGACCGCTATTCGAAAAAATGTTTTTATTAATTTTGCTTTCACCGAGATTCGAACCAACGACCTCTCTGTGAATTCCGAATGGTAATCACGCACCAACCCATTCGGCTACGGCGGCCGCCATTTGTGTTACCATTCTCAAAAACATAGGTGGTTCAAAAAGCAAACGCTATATGACCCACCCTGTACATGTAATTTTTTGTTTTGGTACTATTTCTATCTCCGTGAAGAGATTCGCCTTCAGCCATGTAATCCTCTTTTCGCCCTAATATATTTCTCTCTTTGATCGGATCTCTCACTACATAATTGGGCACACAAAGAACCGTTTCTATAATTTACATATTTTTCGCTTTTTACAAGTTTCTCTGGCTTGACTTTAGTTTTAGTTCGAATTTGTATTTGAAGGAGTGATGTAAGCTTCATTAAATATAAAAATAAAAAACCAATTACTTTGTGTTTTCTTGTGCTCTTGAATCGTACCTTTGGCAGCGAACTCCGCTCAATATTTTACTTCTGCATTGGTTTCATATAGTCCAAGGCGAATTTATTACAGGTGACAACAACCACATATAAGTAAAACCCTACATGTATTTGTTGTTGCCTTTGGTCCAAGCATCACGTGAAAATCAGCTGTTTGTTTTCAGGCCGATTTGCTTGTGAAATTTAAATAAAGTAATTAAAGTTTCGCGTTTAAATTGCTTAGTGTGAATTGTAAGTTCTTGTAGATATGAAAGAAATTATCTGCGTTTGCGGTATTTTAATTATTAATACATATTTCAGAATTTGCCCATTTTTAATTTGCAATTTTTGCATGTGTAATTCTATATCCTCATAGGATATTGATGGCTATCAGAAATCCACCTTGGCTACTAATGACTATGATGACTTCATACTAAATACTGTTGAGATGCGCATACCATATTGCATAAAAATGTTTGCTTCATGTTTTTTGTGGAAAATCGAAAAATTCTGGATAACAAATTTGTAATATGCTTGAGAATTCATTTTATATAATTCAACTTTATTGATATTTATAGCCTGTATTTAGAACATAAGTTCTTGAACTTTGAACAATTAATTGAAAACAAAAATTATTTAATTTGATTTAAACTTTTATTAATTTTATTTAATCCATTTGGATTTTATCCTCTGTTGTGCGCTGTGCTGTGGTTTATAATCGCAATTGTACCTACATATGTTTAAAACTGAAATATTCGCTTCCAACAGTGCATGTGGTAACTCGGCAGCTTCAATTAAGGGACTATGTTTGACGTACAAATACAATAGCTCTGGACAATTCGCCAACTGTTGATATCCATGTTTTTAATAAATTATGTCAAATTATAGCAAATTTCATACCTTGTAGCCATTATATAGCCATTGTGGTATAAAAGCGTTGAGACTTAGCAGTTTATTTGCCATATATTTACGAACGCTAGTAGAATTTGCTAACTCATAATCATAAAATGAGTTTTTGTAACACTGACCGCGCCATATTGTTTGCTTTATTGCGATGAGACAAATCTAAATTATAGAAAAAATCATATAGCAAAGATGTTTGTATAGGAACTACTTTTTCTCATCAGCCATTTCATTTTCTTGTGACCACGCTCATGCTTCATTGGCGCTTTGCTTGGTAATGCGGCGTACCCATATGGGAAGATGTGATAATCCGAAGCCAGTAAGCAGCTTCAATGTAGCAGTATATAAACCACAACCAGATAAAATTATTGGCAATTATTGTGGACCTTTGTTCGTCTTTTCGATAAGCAGCGAGTCGGACCAGTGCTTTGTATGATTCACCACGGTCTAGCAATGATACAGCCACAATAAATTGTCCTAAAATTTTAAATGAATCAAATTAAAGAAGAACCGCGAGTCAATAAATTGGCATACGTGAATAAATGTTCCATTTGCACCAATAGCTCAGTAAACACAAATGTAAACATATATTATATATGAATGTAAACATACCAATACAAACAAAGCATGCCATTTTGACACAATTCATATATACGGCGAAAAATTCAGCTGGATGGCTGCCATCACCTCTAATAAATCCACCTTGATTGATTGGACTATCCAATGCCCATGCTCCCACTACCAACAACACACATTTTCTTACTCTTTCTCTCCTTACCTCTCCTATCTCGTTTCTTAATTTGCTCACTTACTAACTTATCTTTTCTTTAATAATATTATCTAAACTAATCTCTTGCTCTTTGTTACATAACAACAACAATTTACATTTAGGTTCTCACTATTAGCTTTTAAGCTCATCTTTGTTAACTTAGTTTTAAGAATAGTTTAACTTGGAAATATTTACTAAAGCTACCTTCGAAAAGAATGGATTATTATTATATACAAATTTGAAGTGCCAAATTTCATTCTATGTAAATGTTCACGAGTTACAATGCGCAAAACTATCTACCAATTAAAAATCGCTCATTTGCCCAACAGGCGTATCTTTTGTTTCAGTTCATAATCCCACACCTCTTAACAAGCGCCCAAGTATGATAACACTGTGGAACAAATTCAGGTTAGCAAAAATTAGGTCCATTCTGAGAGTGGCGGGTGAAAATAGAGGCGAAATTAGAAGACCCGTATCGCGCCGTTTTTTTATGTTAGTTCGAATTTTTTTTTAATCGGCCTTGCAATATTACACGCTCGACGTGAGTTGGAAATTTGATGAATCGCTGTTTGCAAATAATTGGACTTGTGCATAGAAATTTATTACTGCTATGCTAGAAACGGATATTTACTTTTGTATATCTAAGTACACATGGATACAAATGCTGCTGATGGGCTAAATTCTGTAGTAAATATGAAAAAATTGTTGAATGCTTTTACTAGAACAGTCTAACACCTACGACAACAAATGTTTGCGCTCCGAAAGATAAATGAAGGTGTCCTATTAGTGCTTGTTGCATGCCACATGGCATATTGCACGCTGAAGGTGTACGACGAATGACATATGTATTTAGGGGAATGTGTGTTGAAAAATCTTCATGTTTTCTTTTGGTCTTTCGTAATGCAATAAGACGTTCAGACATTATGCATTTAAAAGTAAAATAAAGCAAATGGAGAAAAATGTTAACTATTTATAAAAATGTATTTGCCAAACGCAATTACGAAGAGGAAATTAAATGGCATTTCTGCTCGAAATTAACTTACATACGTACACATAAAGTGCGCGAAAAAATTATAGCACCTAGATATTTTGATTTTTTTCTTCTATTTATTTGAATTATTTTTATTTTATAAAAACATACAAGGTGAGGTCCAAAACAAACAAGACTGGCGTCATAAAAATGTTTTTGATGGCGCCATCCTTTTAATGAGTTAGCGTGATGGAAGTAACATCCCTAGCTGACGTCCAGTGAAGACTTGGTGACATTCGGTTCAGTGGAAGCGAAGTTATTGCGACTTAAGTGTCAGTATGTTTGTGTCATCGGTACAAAAATGAGTTTCGAACAAATAGTTAATATCAAGGTAGGTTAGGTAGGTTTGGCAGCCGCATCGCACATAGAGACAACGATGCCACTTAGACCACGAAATGGGTCCGTTGTGAACCGCGGGGGCTGAGCTACATTTCCCTCTCCATATTAAACCATCCTGAGCTTTTGACAAAGCGTAAAAGGTTGTTGATACTTAAAATGTATAGATTATCTATATTCGTTAAGAAGTAGGATTTTAAAAATCGGTTTCTGCTTCTGGCTAGAGCTGGGCATGTGCAAAAAAGGTGTTGAATTGTTTCCAACTCCTCCTCATTTCTGCAGCTACGACAGAAATCATGCGTGTAAACGCCTAATCTCTTTGCATGATTTCCTATGAGACAATGTCCTGTGAGGGCCCCTACTAAGGTCCTGATTTGAAGTCTATTCAGTTTTACAATACTCTTGGACAGACGTAAATTTAGCCTTGGCCATGTTTGCCTAGCAATTTCACTGGTGTTAACGCTGATCCATCTTTGATTTGCAGACCTGATTAATGCGTCCTTAATGAGAAGCTTACAAGTTGCGAGAGGTATCTCCATTAAATTACTTATGTCTGGCAAACAGGTACCTTCTCTTGCAAGTATATCTCTGTGGCCTTGAACTCAGCATAAGATCATACGATATTGTTTGGCGATCTCATTTAGAGATTGGCGACAACGTAAGACACTCCTTGATGTTGTTTGGAATGCATCCAGGGCTCGTAGGGCAGCTTGGCTGTCTGATAGAATGCAGATATCCGTTGATGATATTCTGTTTATCTTTAGCCATTTTAAAGCTTTATGAATAGCGTTTATTTCCGCTTGAAAAACAATACAGTGATCCGGTAGTTTAAAGGATTCACTAATAGAAAGCTCTTCGCAAAATAACCCTGATCCTACACCGGTGTCTATTTTAGACCCGTCCGTGTAGATCTTAACGGGTGTGTTGGGTGTTGGATCTTCTTCAAACCATTCCAGCTAATATCAAGTTTTATTTTAAAATCGGTAGAACGTTTACAGAAACATTTGAATTGATGAAAAGAGTTTATGACGATGGAATCCGGAATCCATCTCGTGCCAGAGTTCATGAGTGGTTTCATATTTCAGAGATGGTTGTGAGGACATAAATTACAATGAACATACGGACCACCCAACATCAGTAATCACCGAAAACTCCATCGAAATTGTTCGTAAATTTATCAGAAATGAACCGAAATCATCGTTGAAATTCATGGAATCAGGCTTACGAAAGGTCTGTGCACGTTTCATTCCACACAAGTTAACTAAGGACCAAAAATTGCTCAGAACTCAGCATTCGAAAGATCTGATTAAAGAGGCGAGAAAAGACGAGAACTTCCTTTGCAACATTGCAACTGGGGATGACACGTGGTGTCTCTAACATGAACCTAAAACTAAGCGTCAAAGTGCCGAATGGAGGGCCTCAGGCGAGCCCCCACCTAAAAAATCGCGTTTAAAGAAGTTAAAAATCAAGTCAATCCTCATTTGGTTTTACGATTCCAAGGGAATTGCCCACAAGGAGATCGTGCCAATGGGTCAAACCATCAATTCAAATTTTTATCTTGGCGTTTTGAAGCGTTTGTTGCATCGCATTCGTCGAATTCGCCCTGAATACCGCGAGGGAGGAAGCTGGCGCTTATTGCATGATAATGCACCATCTTATCGATCCACTCCTGTGACTGATTTTTTGACTAGAAATCGCATTTTAACCATCAATCACTCACCGTATACGCCTGATATGGCTCCCTGTGACTTCTAAAAAAAAAAAATTAATAATTGGCGCATACACTTCTGTTAGGTGCTTGGCCGAGCTCCTCCTCATATTTGTGGTGTGCATATTGATGTTGTTCCACAAATAGAGGGACCTACAGTTTCTCGCCGACTCCGAACGGCAGATATTTTTATGAGGAGCGTTTTCATGGCAGAAATACACTCGGAGGTTTGCCATTGCCTGCCGAGGGGCGACCGCTATTAGAAAAATGTTTTTTATTAATTTTGCTTTCACCGAGATTCGAACCAACGATCTCTCTGTGAATTCCGAATGGTAATCACGCATGAACCCATTCGGCTACGGCGGCCGCCCCGTGACTTCTACCTATTCGAAAATTGCATTTGACTATGAAATGAAAATGTTTTGCGTCCGTGGAGGCCATCCAAAAGGCTTGTACCAACATCCTGAAAGACATTCCGGCCAATGACCTGAAACACTCTTTCGAAAAGCTTTTAGATCGCGCAAAACAGTGTATTGAGGCCAGATGAGACCATTTTGAATAAATAAACTCGAAGTTATCAGAACAAAACTCCTGCCGTTTCTATTTTAGCGCAGTCTTATTTATTTTGGACTTCAACTTGTAGTAGCCGAAGTAAAATTTGTATTGAATATGCAAAATTAAAAAGAAATTTACAAAAAGCCAAAATTCGTATTGTTTTAATTATTCAATAATTTATTTTTAATTGCTCACATTGAAGTTATTTAATATTACCATAATTGCGATTGCCAATGTTGTCCCATAAATATTTGTCATCCTTTGTTAGCTCTTTTAATAAATGAGCAATTAAATTGTTTTTATTTTACTTAACAGCGTTCAGCATGAATTACCAAATTATTTTGTATCGCTGAAAAACATAACAGTTCGGTACAGTGTGAATTTGTGTTGACTACCCTGAGAGAAACTCTGAACTGAAGTGAATTGTCATCAGCATTTTAGCAAATTTTCGAAATCGCGCAAAGTTATATGGCACACCAACTTGATAAGTGAGAGTCTCTCAACTGAGTAATCTTCATCACGCATAGAACTATAGCTTGGTGTGAGCCTTAGTTTTCTCCACAAGTTTTTTCCGTGCATCTCGGCCCATACTCGTATTATGGTGAAAAGATTTTTAGAGGTGTATTACCAAGCAGACCATTATTCGGCTCTGAGCGAATTTGAGAGATATGCCTACGTCATTCGTTTCTCAAAATTCAGTTTTAGCTTAGTGAAATTTAGGCACCGTAACATTACGTTCGATTCATCCCACAGCGACTGTTCTACTTACCAAAAGTGGCCCACTGGGCACATTATTTCATAGCCTCAACCGTCATATCAAGAAAGGTGAGGTTCTTACCCATTTAAAGTTTGAGAATAGGTTAAAATCGTTTCGACCCTAAGGCCTCTAAACATTCGCTTTACCAGATAAGATTGTCTTACATAAATTTTAAATGCACCAGCTATCCTGAGGGAAACTTCGGAGCTAACCAGTTACTCACAAAATTCAGATTTAGCTTAGTGAAACACAAAGCGAATGGCGTAGGAACCAAAGTTCCCCTCAAAATTGTTTTTTCACCATACCCAACGAGCAAACCTGGTATCTATCATCCTTGTAGTCGTACTACGGTAGTTACGTCGCTCTTATACTTCTTAGATATCGTACTTAACGTCGTCTAACCATCTTTTCTGCGTCGTCTAATCATCTTTTCTCCATCCAAAACTTTGCGAGGCATTATTTCATCTGGCATTCAGCAAACGTATCCTAACTATCGGATGCGCTGCGATTTAACAAACCGCACGACGTTTTCGCCTTGTAGGAGTTCCTGTAGCTCATTATTATATCTGATGCGATAGAGACCATTTTTTCTCGCACTGGACTCAGTATTCTTTTTTCCAATACGCTTAATTGAGTAATTGCACCTGCTTTCAGTGTCCACATGTCCGCATGTTGCCATTGGTCGAATCAGTGTTTTATATATTTTGATTTTAGTTCTTCTAGTCAAGAGCTTGCTTTTTAACATTTTAACGTAGGCAAAATATGCTCTGTTAGCATCCTGCACATGGCCTTGGATAGCAATCGTTGGATCATCTGTTCTACTGAGAAGCAGTCCCAGCTATTTAATTTCATCCACGCTTTCCAATTCATGAACACCAATTCTAAGGTCTGGCGCTTTTCCCAACGTGTTAAGTCTTGCGAGGTATTTCCTTTAATCTAAAGAAGTTTGCTTTTATTTGGAGTGCTTGGAATACTTCATTTAGAACATTCATATTACTCGAGAGGATGACCAGGTCATCAGCAAAGAAATATATTTGGGAAGTTTTGGTGTACATAAAGGGTGGTTAAATTTCAAGGGCCGATGTTGAATGTGAACCACACCTAAACGTCAACAACACCGTTGGACATCCTCCTTTGTTATTTAAAAGGAAAGGTGTACATCGATAAGCCAGTAACAATTCAAGAGCTAAAGGATGAGATAATTCGGCACATTAACGGCAGAGAACCTCAATTATGCCTCAGCGTCATCGAAAATTTGGAACATCGGATGGAGATGTGCCGCCGAGACCGCGGCGGCTATTTAGCTGATACTTTGTTCCAAACGTAATTAAGCTATACCAACATTATCTTAATAAAGAGAAATGACAATAATTTTCTAAAAAAATGATATTTTATTCAAAATCAACGCCGGCCCTTGAAACTTAACCACCCTTGAGATAAGGAACTATTTGCATTTGGTGGTCTTTGGAGGTGTGCCGCCGAGGCCGCGACAGCTATTTGACCAATATTTTACTTTGTACGTAATTGAGCCTTACCAATATTATCATAATAAAGAGAAATTACAATAATTTCCTAAAAAAATTCTACTTTATTCAAAATCAACACCGGGCCTTAAAACTTAACCACCCTTTAGTTTCAGATGGCTGAACATCCTTAATTACATAATCTAGGATCGGATTGAAGGCAAGCGTAAATAACGCATCTCCCTGTTTTACTCCTGCTTCAGCTCTAAATAAACTAGAGGCTTTACCTTATACGAGCATAAGTCTCCACGAGGGTTATACTTACTAGCGAAGCCAATTTTTTAGGTATTCAAATTCGGTAATTTTCAAATGACGTGGTACGTCGGCAGCTGCTGTATACTCGTACAAACAGAGAAGTAATGAAGCGCGTAGAGATCAAAAGAAAGATTTTCATTAATAAAAAACATTTTTTTTAATTTTATTCAGTAAAAAGATTATTCAAAAACAAGATTGGGTGATTTTGCACAAACGCGAGCTAAAAGTGTTTCTAAGGTTATAAATTTTGGTAGATTAGATTAGATTAGATTTGTGAGGCGTTGGACAAGTCCAAACACTCAGTCAGGAGACCAATGACCCGGAATGAATTCAGTAGAAAGAATAGAGATAGGAAAGATAAAATGTGGGTATTAAGACGGAAAAATTAGTTTGAGGTCACTCTTCCACAAATCTCTTGGGTTCATTGATGAATCTTAAGAGATCCGGAAGAGGAAGAGTATGAACTTTATTCATACTCAGTATATCGCCACCCAATATTCTAAATGTGATTCTGGAAAACGTCGGACAGCTACAGAGAAAATGCTCTGCAGTGTCGTCATCCTCAATAGAGGATAGGCATATCGGGCAGTCGACGACCCCCATGGCAGCCATATGCTAATCACAGGCGTTGTACCCTGTGATTGCACTCATCATTACTCTCAGGCCCTTTCAGCCGAGTTTTAGAAGAAAGGTCGCTATTTTCCTGTTTGGTGCTTTCAGAAAGCATTTGGCTACTCTGCACGAGTTCAATCCAGACCAACGTCCTCTATGGGTAGACCTCATGAAGTCGTCAAGCCATAGTTAAATCGATGCAGAATTAACACCTAGAAAGGGTTCAGGGCCTATTGGTATACTGGCAGAGCCTTCATTAGCCAGTTTATCAGCCAACTCGTTCCCTGTAATACCACAATGTATATGCACCCAAATGAGACTAACTTTGTTGTGTTTTGCAAAAACGTTCAGTTTTGTCTTACATTCAGTGCAGCTTGACTGTCACTATAAATTCCAATACTGCTACCCCGCCACTTTTTCTCACTTAGCCAGTATTCAAGATGGCATAGACTTCTTTCTTTTGATAACTTTGGCAAAGTGAGGAGTTAAGTTTTTTCTGTACAAATCCTTTACATGAAAAAATGTTGTTATTGAAATTGAATTCAGCGGAAGTGTCTTGATTTGGAATGATGAATTTCCCTGACGGTTATGCATTCACACACACACACAAATGCAAATGAGGATAGATATTAGTATTTGTTCAATATGGCCACATTGTGAATAAAATTTGCGGAATTGCTAAATTGTTTTCAATTCTCCATTAAAATGCAGATAAACAACATTGAATTGTATTTATGCGTATGTGTGTGTGTGCTCCTTAAATATGCTAATTTCTATTTGAATAATTTTGCGAAATGCCAAGTAAATAATTTATCTAAAATGGCTTCTATTTGCGGAAAAGCTCGTAGATATTTCCATTTAAAGCGAATTAATAAATTTAGGCTGTTGTTACAAATTTAACTTAAAATCAGCTGCATTGGTCCTGAATAAAAACATGTGACTTGCATGGGCGTTAAGACAATTTTCATGGAGTTATGGCTGCCAGGCATTGCAATGTCACAAAAGGGTCGTTTGAGCTCATTCTGAGGGTTTTTGAAAGGAATCTTTGAATTATTTCGATGTTGGAGTTAGCTGCAGTGCCCCACAGTGTGCGGTCTGTCCATATTGGTTTTAGGATGGCTGTGTAGAGAAGAGCTTGCTTTTGAGAGAAACATGCGAATTTCGATTAAGTAACCAGTATAGATTTTGGAGGAGTTTGATCCCAAGTGCCTTAC
The DNA here is from genome assembly GCF_028408465.1 of Anastrepha ludens. Lineage (NCBI taxonomy): Eukaryota > Metazoa > Arthropoda > Insecta > Diptera > Tephritidae > Anastrepha > Anastrepha ludens. Next base: position 24,760,848 of record NC_071498.1, on the reverse strand, counting down.
GTTAAGTGAAAATATTCGTTTTCCATGTAAGCTTGTTGTCGCGGTGCATACCGAGATATTTCGCAATATTATTTTGGGTACGATTGCATTATAGAGTTTCACGGGGAGCAAATGCTTCGCTGAAGTGTAAAATTTACTTGAACTGATTTTGTCTCATTGGATTCTATTCTCCAATCTTTTATCCATTGAGTTAAAATATCAAGCCCTCTTTGGAGTTTAACTGAAGCCTTCTGAGGGTTGGAGACAATTGCGAGAACAGCGGTGTCATGTTGTTGTTGTAGCAGTTAACTTTGCCCTGCCAGTGTGGTGTTAATCACCGGTCATCTAACGGTAGGCCCAAGAAACCTGCTGTTTCAACAGGTTGGGTCCAGAAGGAGAGGGGTGTTAAATAAGTGGGTTTGATGGGGCATGTGGAAAGGTGGTTAGTGTCGTGCGGGGTGCCTTCACATGCCGGAAATATGTTTACGATGTCGGCGTCCATTCTGGATAGGTAGGAGTTTAACCTGCTACAGTATCCAGAACGTAATTGTGCCAAGGTTACGCGGGACTCTCGGGGAAGTTGGAGCTCTTCGCCTGTAATGGGTGGTGGTTGGACTCCGATGACGGCATTGGGGGGTCAGGAGCTTAAGAAGGTGGTAAAAGTCTCCCGACGAATGTCGTTAATTGTCTGTCTGTACACTGCCCGATCCAGTAATTGTCGGTCTGGTGGTGTCGAAGGTGCCTCATGACGTGCCTGGGAGGCGGCTCAGGCTCAATCAGCTGTCTGCATGGGTGGGAGTTGCGGTAACACCCTAACAGGAACTGCTTGCTGAGCAGTTATTATGCTCCTTTACAGGGAACATATGGGCCTCGTCGTGTAGATGTTGAAGTGGGGACATCAAAAGACATAATGTAGCAGTCCTAATGGCAGTGTTTTGACAAGTCAAACAGACAGGCGCAGCATAGTTTAAAACCGACCGACCTATTGCCTTAAATGTCGATAGCCGCATCTGCGAAAGTGCCGACGATAGTTTCCTCAGTAACTGGTAAATCCTGGGTGTAGAGCAAGTATGGGATTGGGCCCATTATACTGCCCCGGGGTACAGCAGCTAAACTTTCACAGCGTTTGGAATGTTCTTCGTTTTGCTTAAGAAAGAAATGTCGGTCTTTGAGGTAGGATTTGATAAAAGTGTAATAATTTATGAGTAGAGTGTCCTTTATATTGCATAGCAATCCGTTACGCGTTAAAAGGCTTGGGATATGTCGAGAAATGCGAAATGAGAAGTGCATTTAAAAACTAAAATATTTTTTTTTATAGAATTCACGGTGTTTACATGTATATAGTTTTTAAAATAATTATTTCTAAAATATTTTGGTTCAGTGGCTATTAGTGGCCGGGTCGATTTGTGGGGAGGCAAAAAAATCGCCCATTGCTCTGGGAAAATCATATTCTAGGGATCAAAATAAGAAGCTTTGCCGAAGGAACCATACCTCTAAAACGAATTCTGATGTCCCCCAATTTGGGTCGAACGAAAAATCCCACTTTGACCCATTTAGAGTGCTCCAATCGAGTCCAAATGTATGACCCACTAACTTTGGACGGCCGATCCATCTATGCCAGTGGCACACCCCCTGGAACTCCCCTGGGGGGTTCCCCATATAATCATTTCAAAATACCACCATTTTTGGCCTTTACATGAGAAAAGAAACTAAAAAGTTCGACCCAAATTGGGGGACATCAGAATTCGTTCCTCATTTCTCGACATATCCCAAGCCTTTTAACGCGTAACGGATTGCTATGCAATATAAAGGACACTCTACTCATAAATTATTACACTTTTATCAAATCCTACCTCAAAGACCGACATTTCTTTCTTAAGCAAAACGAAGAACATTCCAAACGCTGTGAAAGTTTAGCTGCTGTACCCCGGGGCAGTATAATGGGCCCAATCCCATACTTGCTCTACACCCAGGATTTACCAGTTACTGAGGAAACTATCGTCGGTACTTTCGCAGATGCTGCTATCGACATTTAAGGCAATAGGTCGGTCGGTTTTAAACTATGCTGCGCCTGTCTGTTTGACTTGTCAAAACACTGCCATTAGGACTGCTACATTATGTCTTTTGATGTCCCCACTTCAACATCTACACGACGAGGCCCATATGTTCCCTGTAAAGGAGCATAATAACTGCTCAGCAAGCAGTTCCTGTTAGGGTGTTACCGCAACTCCCACCCATGCAGACAGCTGATTGAGCCTGAGCCGCCTCCCAGGCACGTCATGAGGCACCTTCGACACCACCAGACCGACAATTACTGGATCGGGCAGTGTACAGACAGACAATTAACGACATTCGTCGGGAGACTTTTACCACCTTCTTAAGCTCCTGACCCCCCAATGCCGTCATCGGAGTCCAACCACCACCCATTGCAGGCGAAGAGCTCCAACTTCCCCGAGAGTCCCGCGTAACCTTGGCACAATTACGTTCTGGATACTGTAGCAGGTTAAACTCCTACCTATCCAGAATGGACGCCGACATAGTAAACATATTTCCGGCATGTGAAGGCACCCCGCACGACACTAAACACCTTTTGACATGCCACATTAAACCCACGCATCTAACACCCCTCTCCCTCTGAACCCAACCTGTTGAAACAGCAGGTTTCTTGGGATGAGATAGACGAAGATGACCGGTGATTAACACCACACTGGCAGGGCAAAGTTAACTGCTACAACAACAACATGACACCGCTGTTCTCGCAATTGTCTCCAACCCTCAGAAGGCTTCAGTTAAACTCCAAAGAGGGCTTGATACTTTAACTCAATGGATAAAAGATTGGAGAATAGAATCCAATGAGACAAAATCAGTTCAAGTAAATTTTACACTCCATCGAAGCATTCAGCCCCCGTGAAACTCAATAATGCAATCGTACCCAAAATAATATTGCGAAATATCTCGGTATGCACCGCGACAACAAGCTTACATGGAAAACGAATATTTTCACTTAACGTAAGGCACTTGGGATCAAACTCCTCCAAAATCTATACTGGTTACTTAATCGAAATTCGCATGTTTCTCTCAAAAGCAAGCTCTTCTCTACACAGCCATCCTAAAACCAATATGGACAGACCGCACACTGTGGGGCACTGCAGCTAACTCCAACATCGAAATAATTCAAAGATTCCTTTCAAAAACCCTCAGAATGAGCTCAAACGACCCTTTTGTGACATTGCAATGCCTGGCAGCCATAACTCCATGAAAATTGTCTTAACGCCCATGCAAGTCACATGTTTTTATTCAGGACCAATGCAGCTGATTTTAAGTTAAATTTGTAACAACAGCCTAAATTTATTAATTCGCTTTAAATGGAAATATCTACGAGCTTTTCCGCAAATAGAAGCCATTTTAGATAAATTATTTACTTGGCATTTCGCAAAATTATTCAAATAGAAATTAGCATATTTAAGGAGCACACACACACATACGCATAAATACAATTCAATGTTGTTTATCTGCATTTTAATGGAGAATTGAAAACAATTTAGCAATTCCGCAAATTTTATTCACAATGTGGCCATATTGAACAAATACTAATATCTATCCTCATTTGCATTTGTGTGTGTGTGTGAATGCATAACCGTCAGGGAAATTCATCATTCCAAATCAAGACACTTTCGCTGAATTCAATTTCAATAACAACATTTTTTCATGTAAAGGATTTGTACAGAAAAAACTTAACTCCTCACTTTGCCAAAGTTATCAAAAGAAAGAAGTCTGTGCCATCTTGAATACTGGCTAAGTGAGAAAAAGTGGCGGGGTAGCAGTATTGGAATTTATAGTGACAGTCAAGCTGCACTGAATGTAAGACAAAACTGAACGTTTTTGCAAAACACAACAAAGTTAGTCTCATTTGGGTGCATATACATTGTGGTATTACAGGGAACGAGTTGGCTGATAAACTGGCTAATGAAGGCTCTGCCAGTATGCCAATAGGCCCTGAACCCTTTCTAGGTGTCAATTCTGCATCGATTTAACTATGGCTTGACGACTTCATGAGGTCTACCCATAGAGGACGTTGGTCTGGATTGAACTCGTGCAGAGTAGCCAAATGCTTTCTGAAAGCACCAAACAGGAAAATAGCGACCTTTCTTCTAAAACTCGGCTGAAAGGACCTGAGAGTAATGATGAGTGCAATCACAGGGTACAACGCCTGTGATTAGCATATGGCTGCCATGGGGGTCGTCAACAGCCCGATATGCCTATCCTGTATTGAGGATAACGACACTGCAGAGCATTTTCTCTGTAGCTGTCCGACGTTTTCCAGAATCACATTTAGAATATTGGGTGGCGATATACTGAGTATGAATAAAGTTCATACTCTTCCTCTTCCGGAACGAATTCTGATGTCCCCCAATTTGGGTCGAACTTTTTAGTTTCTTTTCTCATGTAAAGGCCAAAAATGGTGGTATTTTGAAATGATTGTATGGGGAACCCCCCAGGGGAGTTCCAGGGGGTGTGCCACTGGCATAGGTGGATCGGCCGTCCAAAGTTAGTGGGTCATACATTTGGACTCGATTGAAGCACTCTAAATGGGTCAAAGTGGGATTTTTCGTTCGACCCAAATTGGGGGACATCAGAATTCGTTTTAGAGGTATGGTTCCTTCGGCAAAGTTTCTTATTTTGATCCCTAGAATACGATTTTCACAGAGCAATGAGCGATTTTTAAATCAATCCGCCCTAGTGGCTATTGTCTAGCCTCTTTTGTCTCAGTAAATCGAGTAGATCAACTCGTTTCTAATATATTTTTGGCGCTTTTAATAATCGTGAATCCTTTATAATGTCGAAGTCTCTTTCAGTTCCTTGGATATTGTACCTATGCACACTTTTATCTTTATTTAATCAAAGCCACAACTTAAACGCTGTTCACGCAGAAATCGATTTTGCTTCATTTGGGAAATTTTGTTTCATTAACGGCAGCTGTAGTGACAGTCTCTCGTCACTCTAATCTTAGAGAGGTCTTCAAGCAACAAAGCTGACTCAAACCAAGGTAAAGCGCGCTTTCACTGAACTTAATTAGAGCTGGCTTTAACTTGGCTTTGATTATGCGCCCATATTTGCGCAGGCCAAAAATGTCAAAAGAAAAAACATGCACTTACAGATTTCCTGCGCAAACAACTTAATAAATATATCTGTTATTAAAATTCAAAAACTACTTTCTTCCCAATCCAATAGTTCATACGACCTAACAAAGCGAAATTCAATTTACTTACAGTGACTCACAGCTCATTTGATCTAGCCAAAAAAAAATTATTAAAATATCAAATATATTTTAAGGTATTTCCATTACAGAAAAAAATCTAATATTTTTTTTATTGTTCAAAAACATATTTTATTTAATAACAAAAAATAAAAAAAAAATGTTTCTTCATAAGAAAGATATGGCAAATTAAAATAATGCAGTTACAGTTTTGAGGTCACAGTTTAAATGTTGCACTAAATTAAAAGTATTCAAAAAACATAAACACATTAATATTTCGATTTCATGATTACGGCTAATACTTAGTGGGGTATCCCTTTTGATGCAGAACAGCTTTTAATCGGGAATTCATAGATTCTACAAGTTTTGCTGTATAATTTTTCTTCTGTGGTGTCCGTTTCAGATCAGAATCATTAGAAGTATTTGGGGTTTCCTATTTTATTTTCCAGCACTGATCACAAATTCTCAATAACGTTGAGATCTGGACTCTGTGCAAGTGTCTGTACTACAAGTTGGCGATTCCAGGTAAGCCAAAGTTTTACCATACCAGACGTATGCTTGGGATCGTTTTCTTGGTAGAAACTAAAGGAATCCCTAATGCCCATTTTACCCGCACTTTGTACTAAATTATCTTTTATCAGATCCAGATACATCTCTTTATTCATGTTTCGTTCGATAAATGTTAAATTTCCGACGATTGAATTGGACATGCAATCGCATACCATCACACTGCCTCCGCCGTGTTTAACTGCAGAGCGCAAATTACATGGTTGAAGCGCAGTACTCGGTTTTCTTCAAAGGCAGGACTTCCCATGAGACCTGAAAAGGTTAAATTTGCTTTCATTCGCAAAACAACGGACTTTCAGAACGAAATGTCTTTGCTCAAATGTTGTCTGCAAAACTCTATTCTTTGTTTTCTATTACGAGCATTAATCAACGGCTTATTTCGGGCACTCCTTCCATGAAAATTTTCTTCGCGCAGAACTCTATGCTCAGTTTCAGGGTTACAGATCTTGTCTTAGTATTCTTCGGCGTCGTTCGTTAATTTTGGAGCACTTAAATCGGGGTTTTCTTTAACTTTGCGCACAATCCACGTCTTATCTGCATCGTTAAATATTTTATTTGGCGCAGGACTGCCCTTATCTTCTATCCTGTTTTCGTGGCGAAACCTTTATATAATCTGCTGGATAGCTGAGGAACTAATAGCAACTATTTTTGCAATTTTTCGTTGGCTTTTACCCTCTTTATAATGACGAATAACGTCTTCCCTTTTTTCAAGAGAGGTTCGTTTTCCCATTTTAAAAAATTTTTAATTTTTTGAACTTTTCTTTACAAAAATTTTTTGAAAATGACTTAAGACGCTACGCTAGACAGAAAAACTATATTTCACCGTTATTGCATTCTCAGAGAAAATATAAAATACACTGCATCATTTAAGCTGTGAGCATATATTGATGAGAAAACTATTTGTTCCTATATGTATTTTTTAAGCAAGCTTTGTTTTTGTTATTGTTCTTTCTGCAGTGGTAAACAGTACATACATATCTCATTACAAGTCGTATACATTTTTTTTATTAAATTTAATAAACATCGAGTCATTTTCTTTTTTACAAAACAGTATTACCTGCATCAAATAAGCTGTGAGTCACTGTAGAAACACAAATAAATTCATATTTGTATATAAATATGCGAGTGTGCATAAAATGAGTTCTTTGGAAGTAGTTATTTTTATTTTTTATACTGTACGAGCGTTTAATCCAATATCCGAGTCTTAACAGAATAAACTAATTACTGCTTGTACATCCTTTTTAAAGCGAAATACTGCAAGCGCACTTACAAATACACACACTCACACACACACATGTGTGCATAGTCAGCTACAAGCATCTGCTACGACATCCAATGCTGTTTTATGGGGCCATGCTCTTTGCTATTGTGCGGCCGAAGTGCTTGCCCTCGTCTGCGTCAACGACTACCTTCATATATACACACATACACACATGTGTATATGTGTGCATATATATTCTTAGTTTTTTATCCATTCTTGTGCGCGTCGTGGCTATTTTGTGTTATTTACAGTCACTCATTAAAGCAACTTGCCCCCTGTGAGTATGTCCAGTATTCTGAAAATATGATGAATACCGTAGACGGTCTTAATTTAAAGAGGGCACGAAATAATAAATAAAAGATGGCACCCATTTTCGATTCTTATGTATTACAAGTTCAGGAAACTTTAAGGTTCCTCAGGCGAATTAGGTTATGCGCTTATTTGAAGCCGCTTGCTGCTTATCTCTTGTAATGTGGTTCGCAGCGATGGTAATCCTTGACATCTTTCTTAAAGTTTCCGCAACCTTGTTCAAAATATAATTTGGGTGATTACCACTAGCACTACAGGCAATGGATTCAGCCAGATTTGATACATTTCTGCGTCTTAGCAATAAATAAATATGTAAATTAAAACGAAGTTCTTTAAATAATAATTTACTACTCTCCCCTCATATTAACTTCACTACTTTCTTTTTTGATTACAAAGGTATACAAATATTAAAAATATTTTCGACAAAAAAAATTATTTTTGAAAATATGTCATTTTATCAAAGTCAAAGTAAAACTAAGTTTTCAAAACTCGTTTTTTTATATCTAAGTTTTCATAATTTTAAATAAATAAATATAAGAAAACATAAGTTTTCCAAATTCTTTTTTTCTAAACTTCAGTTTTCATATTTTGGAAAAAAAGCTTATTTTTGAAAATATTTCATTTTATCGAAGTAAAAGCAAAACAAAGTTTTCCAAATTCGATTTTTTATATCTAAGTTTTCAGAATTTTGAATAAATAAGTAAAATTAAAAAGAAGTTTACCAAATTTTTTTAGCATTGTAAATATCTTGAAAGCATTTAATTTTTTTTGTTTTTGAAAAATGAGGTTCACATGAAAGATAAAAAATTGAATATCGTTTAATTTTTTATATCACTTGTTTTGTTTAGTTAACGGATTCTCTAGCTATTCATCATCATCATCAGTCAGCCCTACAACCCGGTGTGGGTTTTGGCTTTGCTGCGCTCCGCTCTTCCAGGCTGCTCTATTATTTGCTAGTGACCGCCAGTTTCTCACTTTAATTGTTTTCAGATCATTTTTGACGCAGTCTAGCCAGGTTCTGTCGGGCTTCTCTTCTCGGCGTGCAGTCCATAATGGTTTTTTTGTGCGCGAGTGCTTTCCATTCTAATGACATGACTCAGCCATCTTATCTCTAGCTATTAGAAATTTCAATTATCTGCTTTTGTTTGTTTGATGCAAAGCTAGTGTTATTGGCTGCTTCCAACTCACCTATCTAACCTCTAAAATAATTATTAACACTGTGTCGACCTGCAAATGATTAGTCAATTAAAAAAAGAGTTATTCATTAATCTTCTCTAAATATTCCTTGTACTGATTAAAGACTAGCCGATAGCCTTCCTTACGGGTGCGAATGTATTTATTGTACATCTGCTCAAACAATTCAAAACCGTAGATTGCCTTTCGTATGCAGGTGAAGTGAAGTTTGACAGAACCACTGATGGCATTGATCTCTCCAATCTGATCTGAACAATTTCCTTGATTGTTGTTCCTCAAATAATTTGCACTTGAATGTTAGTAAGTGATGTGGCATGGCATAATGGCTTTTGCTAAAAATTTAAACGCAGTAATTTTTAATTGTGCCCTAAATAATTATAAGTTGTGTGGCAATAACGTAATCAAGAATCTGGGCTTAATTTTGGATTCAAAAATCAAATTGTCCAGTCACTTGGACTAAGTTGTGTCGAAGGCCTCCACTATTATTAATTTCATACATAGGATTACTGTTGGCTCTCTGACAGCGCTGAATCTATGCTTTTACCGAAGACTTTTATTTAAAGAAAAAACAATAACTATATCAATGAGTTGATCAATTATATATTCGCCGTTGCTGTTTACAATCTCATTCCCCCTCTCGACGAATTTGTTGATGCCGTTCCGCGAAAAATCGTCTGGGTTGTTGTCGAAGAAGTTGTTGAGCAAGTTTTTAAGGGCCTCTTTTCTAACGAAGGTAACGGTCTTATGGTTTGACATGGAGCGGAAAAGATGGTAATCGGTCGTTGCAAGATCCGGAGAATACGGCGGATGCTAAAGGACCTCCCATTTGAGCTCTTTGAGGGCGGCCTTGTTGACTTGTGCAACATGTCGCTCAGATCTTTTCATTGGAATAGCGTCATTGACGCGGTTTAGCTGGGCAATGTAGAATTCCTTTTTAACTGTGGCATTCTTTTCGAGCATTTTCCAGTGCACCATGCCCTCACAGTCCCACCCAACATATATCATGATCTTCTTTCCACGAAAACCCCGACTTCCAGCTTTGGTGTATCTCCTGGAGCCACCCACTCCTTTCTTTGCTTCAAATTGATATATAGGCACCATTTCTCATCTCCCGTAACGATTCGGTACAAAAAGCCCTGTTTATGGCCTTACTCATACTTTGTAGCAAAATGAAATCTTTTTTTTGTAATCAAACGCACTGAAGGCTGAGCTAAATCTGCCAGTTATAAGTCAGACACTTCGATATAGGTTAGGTTAGGTTAGACTCGGGACTAAAAACAATAACGTCCGGAAGAAAGTGTTTCTTCTTCTTGATTGGCGCTATAACCGCTTACGCGATTTTGGCCGAGTTTAACAAAGCGCGCTCGCCGTTTCTTTTTTATGCTAACCAGCGCCAGCTGGACACACCATATAAAACCAAGTACTTTTTCACCTAATCTTTCCAACACAGAGGAGGTCTTCCTTTCCTTCTACTTTCAGAGCCGGAGCGTTTGCATCCATTCGGACGACATGACCCAGCCAACGAAACCGCTGGATCTTTATTCGCTGCGCTATTTCCATATCGTCGTAAGCTCATTTTTCTATCGCCTACGATACTTGCTGTCGCCAAAGTGCAAAGGTGCAGAAATCTTCCGTAGAATCTTTCTCTCGCATTCCACTAGGGACGCCTCATCGGATATTGTCGTCGTTCAAGCTTCTGCGCCATACGATAGGACGGGCATAATGAGATCCTTATGAAGTGTTTTTCGCCGAGAGAGGACTTTACTACCCACATTTCTTATTAATGAAGATAAAAAACTTTTAAAAGGCAAATACGGCCAATTAAAAATGTTGGGAAATGGGATTGGCATTGCCCATATTAAAGTAAATGCCTGGAACTCTAGAGCCACTTTATCAAACCTTACCAAAGCTGACATAAACGCAGCGTTTCAAAACTTAAGAACTAACAGTAAGCACAGCCAACTCTAGCAAAACAGCAATATTAATATCCCTAGTGTGTATTTTTTGATGGGATTTTAGGGGTTTTTAATAACTGTCACTAAAATGAGTCACCAGGAATTAAAATTTTCTAGGTTACTTTATTCAAATGACATGCAATGAATTCATTCAAAGAGGTCTGAAATATCCGGCGCACAAATTTTATTTGGCATACAATTTCTCAAATCTTAGGGCTCTGCGCAGAGATTGTCGATTTACTTTAGGAGACGACAGTATGAAGTATTACGGAGCAACAGTGCCTTTGTGTGTGTGAAATTGCTTGCAGTAAGCGTTCATGCTTGCTTGCTGTCACCGCAGCATCGTTTACGGAAAAGCTGAGGCTTCATTAGAGCACTGAACTATACAATCACAAGAGGTTTGAAATTATCGATTACACCATTAGGACTATCGATAGCTTTTGATAACTACGAAACCGTGGATAATTTTGTAATATTTTGCTGGCATATAGTACCCGTATCTATCTATCTATCTATCCGATTTAGTTAAAGTGTATTTTCAATACTCAACTCCTAAAACTTTTAATTTTGTCGTGAAAGGGCGAGAAGAAAAGAAAATGGCTAATCGAGGTGATGCAGTGTATTTAGTAAAGTAAGTAAGTAACTTTACTTTACTGCGAAGGTATTTTTTTTATTTTATCTTGAACTTGAATTTCTGCATGAAAAGTAAGTAAAGTAGAGATGCAGAAATTTAAGTTCAAGATAAAATTAAAGAAACAACTTCGCAGTCCTCAGCAAACGATTTAAAACCTTTAAAGATATGCAGATAGGGCAGGTAGATAGGTGAAATGGTTGAAGTATAAGACTGGCACTCCCCAAGTAGCACTAAGGCGCCGTTTTGATACCATTATGAGACCCCCAACAGGCAGATATCTACAGCCGGCGAGAGCTGTTGGTGTAGTGGAGAAAATTGATCGCATTTAGGTTAGCGCACTACACCAGGCTGTCGAAGAAAGGAGCACCCAATGACCTAATCTTCTGACTGACAAGCCGGAACATTTTCAGAGACACTGCTCAGCAGTCTCCTTCTCTGAAAGGTCCCCACAGCTTCTGCAATGGGGATTAAATGGTAGGCTCACCTTTCCCGCGTGAATGCCGATCGTCCAGTGACCGGTAAACACAGCGAGGAGTTTGGAAATTTAATGGCGTGGAGGGCCCAAGACTATCTGCGTCCTGCGTCTATATTACTGATGACAAAGGCTTTTCGAAATAGCACATGAAGAAATGGAGCTCCATTTGATCTGTGCTTTCCTGAGAAATAAGTTATGCAATTTCCCTTTAATAACAGTCAAGGGGAGGCGATGTATGGGTAGAAAACCACTGAGATCAGTTCTATTCAGTCGACCTCTTTCTGCCAGAATCATCAGAAATTTCATTTTCCTCTATTTTCTTATGTTCTAGAACCCAGAACAGAGAAATGAGATTTGATCTCCCTTTACAGGAGTTGACCAGATTAGATGTGAATTATGGCGCCGTCAGTGCCTTTATCGCAGCTTGAATATCGGAAAAAGTTGATATCTCCCTCGCTCCCCCATTCCCTAAGCATTCAACGCTTCTGCTGGATCGCAAACACTTCTGCCTGAAAAACACTACCAGTATTCGGCAGTTTTAAGGATATATAAGCAGGTAAATTGGCTGATTTAGAGAAAATCCCTGCTCTGACTCCCGACTCCATCGTGGAGCCGTCAGTGAAAACAGAGGTTAAAGCATCGGTGCAGATCTTCCTCTCGTTCCAAACTTGCCCACTGGGAAATATTGGCCTGGAAACTATAGTTTGCGCACAGAGAGATCAGTACGAAGTCTAGAGAAGTACGGTATTAACTACCTAAAAATGCTACCTAAACGAGTATGATGATATATTTTTGAACCTCACCAACGTCAATGGAATTCTAAAGCAATTCCGTTACTTACGACCTAAACATGAGAATATGGACATAAAGTAGAAATGGGTGGGTCTCTCTCTCTCTCTCTCTTAGCTTCACAGTCTGTGGTGGATCATAGCTTCATCAACAATCCTCCTTCAATTCAGTCTCTCTCTAGCCTCATTTCTCCAATTACGAACGTTCATCGCTTTTAAGTCTACTTCTACGTCATGAAGCCATCTCTTTCTTAGTCGGCCTCTCTTTCTTCCTCCAATTGGACGCAAAGTAAACACCTTTTTTTGGATTCTTTCGTTGAGCATTCTTATGATGTGCCCAATCCATCTAATCCGCTGCGCTTTAATAAAACGTATTACATTTTCACCATCAATAAGGGTTTCAATTTCGTTGTTATAACGGATGCGTGCCATTTTCAAGCCGAACAGGACCGTAGATTTTTCTCATTATGAATCTTTCAAATCGCAATAGTTGGCTTATATCATTAGCTTTCAGCGTCCAGTTTTCAGCACCATAAGTAAAAACCGGACGTATCAAAGTTTTATACATCTTGATTTTCTGCATTCGAGATAAAACGTTTGATCTGAACAATTTTATATTTGCATAGTACGTCTTATTAGCAGATTTAATTCTTTCATCTATTGCAATTGATGTGCCGTTACTAGCTTATAGAACGAATCCTAAGTTTCATTTACACTTTCAAAAATAAAATCATCTATGGCTAGATTGTTGGCATCCATATTACGTGATGAGCGAAGCATGAACTTAGTTTTTTCGTCGTTGACATTCAGTCCTATAATTTTTGCTTCTGTTTCTAGCAGCTTGAATATGCGAATTAGTTTGTTTTTGTTTTTTACCATGATGAGAACGTCTTCAGCATAAGCACATATTTGAAAATCTTTGTCAAATATTGTTCCGGACAAACTAATTTCTTTTACAACTATGTGTTACATAAGGTTGAAAACCAGAGCGGACAATGCGTTTTCTTGTTTAACACCAGACAGGACCTGGAAGCGTTCAGACATTTCGCCTTGTACTATCACCTTCCTAGTAGTATTCTTCAACGTGCAAAGAACCAGTTCAGTCACTTTCAACGAAACGCCAAGTTTTTGGAAACAATGTTTGATTTGCTTTCTGTCTAGACAATCAAATGCTTGTTTAAAATCAATAAATGGGCAGAATATATCAATGTTATGCTCGAAAATTTTTTCAAAAATTTGGTTTACCAGAAAACCTTGATCAATTGTTGATCGATTGCTTCTAAAACCGCACTGGCATACATCTACTATTTCATCAGCATAAACTTTGATACGCTCGTACACAATATTTGTGAACACTTTGTAACCAACGTTCAATAGTGATATTCCTCGATAATTTCGACATTCAGTCTTATTAGCACTATTACATTTGTTAGCCATTGTAGAGTACCTTCACTTCACTTTCAAACTTCATTCGAATTCTTTAAATATATTTTTAATAGGTAAATTAACTCAAATTTAAATTATTTAAACCATTTCATTGTCAATGCCATTGTTGTCAAATAAACACTTTAATTTCAATGGCAAAATTCTTTTTCTTTTTTTTGAAACCCAAAACTTAAAGGCACACGCCAAATACATTTCTTCTGTCATGTGATACCTCACTCCAAAGCAAAACCATAGCTTACTGTCAAGTTCAGAGACCCATTTAAATTTAGTCAGCCTAAGCAAAATTTTATTGTATAGTATTTTTTTGAATTTATAATTTTGTTTTTGATTTTTACTTGTAACAATGTTTAGTTGTAATTATATACATATATTTATTGATGAGAAGACAAAAAGAAAGTATAAAATAAAGCCATTCTAACAGAAGGCGGGCAATTCAGTCTTAGCCTGGTAGTTGGAAGGCAGTCATTTGCCCTAACTAAATCAAAAAAAAAAAAAAAATTTATTTAAAAGGAACCTTTAGTCGGCAGGTTTGCTCTAAAGCTCTTCCCCGATAATAAAGACTTTTCTCCATTCATTTGGTATTTTATTATTTTCCCAAATGGTTTTTACAAGATAGTGTATTTGCTTGTGCAAGACTTGCCCTCCATATTTTAAGAGCACTGCCGGGATTCCGTCTTCACCACCTGTTTTATTGTTTTTTAATTTATTTATTGATGTGGTTACTTCAAGTATGCTAGGTCCCGCAATTTATATTTCAGCTGTATGGATCTCCTCTCTTTCATTGTTATTATCTATCATTATCATTCCTATGACTTTCGTTGAGGAGCTCGGTAAAATGTTGTTTCCATCATTCTATTACTTGTTGCTTGTCACTAATAATAAATATTTCCATTCTTGTCCTTACAAACGTTGGTTCTTGGTTGGAAAGCCTTTATCTGTCTTTTTATGTCACTTTCAATTTGTTCAATCTGTTGTTTCATATACATTTTTTTCTTTGTCCTTATTATCTTTTTGGCTTCTTTTCTCTTATTTTGGTATTCAAGAAAGTTTGCTCTCGAACATCTTTCGACGTATGCTTTTCTCGCTTGCTGCTTTATTATACTTGCTTTGTGGCAATCCTCGTCGTACCATTCATTTGTTTCCGATCTCCTTTCACGGATTGTTTTTTTGCAGTGTTAATAACAAGATTTTTTAGTTAGTTCGTTCCAGTATTCAGAAATGGGTGGCTGCATGTGTAATATCTACTAATTCCGCTTACTATTTATTCTAGATTTAAACTATCGATAGTGTGCCTAAAGTTATCGCTCACAATCGGTGGTGTCTACTACCAATAGTTTCGGTTCTCTAACACCAGCGTGCATATGATTTATATGCAATTTTCCTTTCCACCTCTGCGTTCGCTGGCTGGTTGGCAGACTGGCTGGTTGTACTTGGCATTTAGCAACTTAATAGAATTAATTACTTTAATAAATTGAGTTGACGTTGTTGACATCACATTGCCGTCAACTCAATGGAGTTCAAAAACAAACAAACCTCATGGTGATGCATATGTGTGTGTTACTGTCTGCTGCTCAGGTAAATGACATGGATTCCACTTGGGCTTTAACATTTAGCTTGGTCTTAGTTTTGATAAAATTTCCATTTCACAAAGCTATGAATTGGAAATTTGCATAATAAATGTATGTATGTAAAGGGTGGAAATGCTATCCCACCAAAATAAACAAAGTAAAATTTAAATAGTACTTTTCCACACTTTTCACTCTTAAAAGAATATTTGAAATTTTATACAAACTTTAGCTCACTTAAATTCTTCAGCGCAACCGCCTTTCTATGCAAATATTTGTGCTGTTCGTAGTCAAAAAGAAATTCAGTACCGATGTGCTGAAAACATTCCGACGATGAAATGTGTATGTGTGTGTGTGTAGCTGTATGTATGATACTTAGCGACATGTTGCATGTGCCACAACGGCATTCGTAGACGTGTACGCCATAATGTAAAAATGATTTGAGTTGAAAGAAAAATGATGTTTAAGGACAGCGTAATGTTTATTTGACCTGTGAAAAATGGCGTATGCTATGCATGCTCACATACATGCACACATACGCACATTTGCACAAATAAGAAAACGCATACATACATACATACTTAGGTGCTTGGGTCTAGCAAGAGCAGCTGCCAGCAGTGAAATGCTATTTGCTGGCATGGCTTGAAACGTCGAAGGTGTGCCACTATGCACACTTTTAATGCATGCATGCACGTATGTATGTGTAAGTGTGCATGGCT
Source organism: Anastrepha ludens (assembly GCF_028408465.1). NCBI lineage: Eukaryota > Metazoa > Arthropoda > Insecta > Diptera > Tephritidae > Anastrepha > Anastrepha ludens. The sequence continues at coordinate 24,744,699 of NC_071498.1, read as the reverse complement.
ATTGTCGTCATGCCGCACATTGTAAATTTTTCCAATGAATATATTCCGAGTATATTCACACATAAATGTCATGTTTAAAGAGGTGCAGAATGATAAGAAATGCAATGCAAAAATAGTCTCAGGGATAAAAATTATTAATCGGCAGATGTCGCATGACATTAATGCTGAAAAACAACGCAGAAAATAGCATTCATGCAAAAGAACATTTATCGTTGTGCACATAAAATATGTCTTTCAAAATAAAACCGTTGCCATGTTTTTTAAACATTAAAACGGCGAGGGCAAAATATTGTCACAAAAGAAAGTGGTTATTGTTGTGGCAGTAACTTTTCCCTGTCAATGTAGTGTAATCACCGGTCGTCTTCGTCTAACGGTAGGCACAGGAAACTTGCTGTTCGACAGGTTGGGTCCAGAAGGAGAGTGGTGTTAGATGAGTGGATTTGATGGGGCATGTGAAAAGGTGGTTAGTGTCTTCGGCCTTCACATGCCGGACATACTCGTATGTTTTGTATGTCGAGGTCGATTCTGGATAGATGGGAGTTTAACCTGCTACAATATCCAGAACGTAATTGTGCCAAGATTACGTGCACATCGGTGGAGATGGGGAGAGCGGCAAAGGTGTTCTCGGTAAATTCCGCGAATCTGGCCAATTAGATTTGTTAAAGTCAATGTATGACCGGTGATCCGCAGTTGCAAAGTCGGCAGGTCTCTCGATCGAGATGATAATGGGCAAGTGGTCTGATGCAAGCGATAGCATAGGTCGCGTGGTTATGCTATTTATCAGACTGGCGCTAGCAATTGTTATGTCAGGCGCGCTGCTGCGATTGCCCACTACCCTGGTGGGGACGTTGTCGTTTACTGTGCTGAATGTGGAGTCGTATATCTGCTCTGCCAATTGATGTCCCCTACGATCATTTGGTAGGCTTGAATGCCAAAGATGGTGAGGCGCATTGAAGTCAGCAACTACCAATAGGTCTATCCTGCGGGCGATGCCTTCAACGATGAGACGATATTTCACTGTAAGGTGGACTATGAACGCTAGGCCTCCACCGTTGACTCGCTCGCGATCCTTTCTGTGCTCGTTGTAGCCTTCCCTGGTGATCAGGGAGGAGCTAGCGTGCAGTTTTGTCTCTTGCACCGCAGCTATCTTAATTCCATGACGACTCATGAAGTCGACTATCTCATCTATCTGGCACAAAAGAAAGTCGTTGGTGCCGGAGTGATCCACAAGAGTTGCAAAAGTAAAAGGCATCCAGTATTGGTGTAGAGCAAACGAATCAATATTTCCAAATTTTTTGCAAAAAGTCCACTATAGCCTGAAATTTGTTTAGTTAAATGATATTAGTTGTCTAAAATAAAAGACTTTGTCGAATCACTAAAAAACTTCTAATCCTGTGTATTTGAAAAAATTTAATACCAATAGATTTCTAGACTATTTTTTTCTAATTTTCTTGCATTCAAAAATATGTACATACAGTATTGGCCAAAAAACAATAGCACCTCCATAGTGCGTATTTTTATTGCAGATTTTCTCAAAGCAACGAAATTAGGATTAAGAAATTTTTGCTTTTTACTTCCGTTTTATATTCCATTTTAATAGGACAACTTATTTGGGTGCACATTTTTTTTTATTTCAAAAGTTTGGTGGCGTCACTGCAAGCGTACGGAACCACTTAAGGGGACTTCTCACAAACGCCTGTGAATGGAGTTACTTACAATTTAATCTATCTATCTATCTATCTATCTATCTATCTATCTATCTATCTATAGAATTATTTTAAAACATGGTGCTTATTCTGACTAAACTACAATATGTACAGATATGAAATATATATCAAAAGAAAGGTTTTGATGGCCATATTTCCGGAAAATTATAAAAATTAAAATTGGTTAATTTGTTCATGAAATATTTGCGAGTAAAGTTATCAAAATTTTCATATTGATAACAGCGATGTCTATGCAAAGCGGGATGACACACAAATATACGCATATATAGGTATGAGTACGTTTGCTTTGTTTAGCTCTCTTTCTAATGAGCACAGCATTGTATACATTTGGATTCTCAATAACTGTTTTGTTTTGTTCTCTTTACTAATAAATATGTATTCATGAACATAGTCCCAACGGGTGCTGCGAATTTTTATCAAAATTTTGTTGTGAGGGCAATAATTGGTATGAATTGACAATTGACTTGAAATTTGTCAATTCACTTAAAACAACGGTAACAGTGCAAATTATAAAGAGTTTTGGACAGACGCAAAATAGAATTTATTTTAAGAAAAAAGTACATCCATATTTAATTTTAAAATATGCCTAGAGGACGACCAAGAAGAGTTCGTAGAAGAGTTCCTACTTTAAGTGGACGAATAGAGCAGGTAAGTAAGTGATAAATGAATGAAACGTCACGTATTGGATATGATTGGTAGAAGCATCCACTTTTGTTTTCGTTCATATGTATATGGTACAATTGAACTACAATATATAAACGTATGTATGTATTTGAAAATTTTGTGTGCGTTTGATCCTTTTTGCAAAACTCAAAATTTTAAATAGTTTTAAAAAATGAGGAGAGAGAGACAAATTAGATATTTATTTGATACTATTTCAAAGGTAAACTGTATTTGGGCTATTCTCAGACAAATTTTATAGTAATAGACGATGCCCAACGCCATTTAAAAGAACACTATTACCCATCAAATCAACGATCTTTTTGACACAGATATAAATTTTTAAGTGTTTTTTATTTCTTTGTATTGTATTCTATGTGTGTACATGTATATTTTTATGTATGCGGCCATTATCAAATCATATATGTATATGAACTTTGAAAATTTTTTTTACCATTATTCGTAAAATTTTTTAAAACGTAAAGTTCTGTGAAAAAAAAAATTTTACTTTTGCAAATCCAAGAAATTTTACGAATGGCAAAAAAAAAAAAAATTGTATAATTGTGTTGGTGAATGGCACACGACTTATCATAAAACAAATGCATCCGAATTGTTTGCACGCGGAAGTGTATGCGGAGAGGCTGAGGGAAGGCGATTTCTATTGCCTCGTATAAATTTGCAGCCGAGCGAAACCACACTTCCTTTTACATTGAAGCGCCACCAATTTCCCATTACAATAGCCTTCGCCAAAACAATAAATAAGGCCCAGGGGCAAACATTATCAAGGGTGGGGCTTCATTTAAAGGAGGATTGCTTTGCTCAAGGCCAACTTTTTGTTGCGTTAAGCCGGGTTAGATCCTGGGAAAATATACGAGTTTAAATGGGCAATAACGAAAACTTGACGTTGAATGTAGTTTATAATGAAGTAATTAAAAAAAAAAAAATACTGATTTAACTGAAAAAAATTTTAAAAATGTTATATGCATAAGTTCTTACACATTACATATGAATAAAAATATACACTTTTCTAATCATCATAACTTTAATATATAAAAGTGTCACATATGCTGTTTACTTTCCGTGGGAAAAAAGCCCACCCGATTTTCGGGGGTTACATACTAGTAATTATTTAATTTAATTTTTAAGTGATTTAACTATATTAGAAAGTAAAGAAGCTTTTCGTATTTAACATTGGTTGGTCTTATTTAGCCCCGTATCTTCGTTCGCAGCCCAAAATGCCGGTAATCACAGGTCTGTTATCCAAAAGGCATTTTCGGCTCTGAGCGAAATTGACATAATCAACTGATGGGCTGACGTCACTTGGAATGTATGTACAAGCAAACTGAGACTGTGTTGGTGATATACAAAACAAATCAACCAATGACACTCCGTTGCCGTCTAAAGAACGACTGATTTGGCGAATGTGTGAATATATGCGAAATGATCGTGCAGAACTCGGCTGCCGAATCTCCCAAGCGAAGTGTTTGACAAAGTTCCCCTCAAGTTTCCTTTCTTAACTATAGTTAAAGAGCAAACTTTGTAAATCTATCACTCCACTCTCAAATTTACCCCTAAGTTGTCACTCACTGACTTATCAGCCGATGCGTAAAATTAGCTTATGAACTTAGACGCAGTGAAACTGTTGTTGCTGAGCTGCAAATATCGATGATTCTGGATAGATTTGCACATTATTGGACATATAAGCCACATTCTCCCAATCTAAAAATGAGAGCCGTAGATGTTGGCCACTAACAACTCAGCATCCAGAAATCTTATTTTTGGTCAAATGGCATACCCACACCACGACAGGTGGGCAATCCCTTTTAGCCCAAATTTATTTCTTGTTTTTATTGTGCGAGACTGCAGCGCGCATAGAGAAGACTGGCTGTATGCCAAAAGAAAGATACTCTTCGAAGTAATCAGCCCGAGCATAGAATCCGTCGTAGAAAACCTTCGAATACGAAAAAATTGTAATCGTGGACTCCATGTGAGCACGAAAAAAGTGCTGCCAAACTCAAATGTCAGATTCTGATATTTCGACAACAACTCTTCTCAATGTAAACAAAACAATTTAGCAAATAACCTTTAAGTTTTTGGCGAGTTAGCAGAATTTTCAAATTAAAATGTATTCATTAACATGTGGGATTGTGTTAATGGAGGAGGAAAGTGAGAGAAGCAAACGGAGTCTCAGAATTGAGCGAAAAATATTGAGAGATGCAAGCAACCGTCTCGATATGGTATATATAAACCAATGTAAGTGCTTGCCTTTTTGTTAAACAAACAGTTTACTTAAATACGCTTTAAAACAGGTTTATCAAAAATTACCGGTTAAGTTAAGCTGCATTTACATACGTTTTGAGTTTTATTGAAGACAGCGCGAGCTCAGCAAGGTCGTCGTCCATAACTCCAGTTCTCCGACTGTCCTCTGTTTTACGGTTTCTTGTGGAGGGAGGCTATCAGCATGGAGTTGGCAAAGATTTCGACGTGCTAATGGGGCAGTCGACATTTAGCTATGTACTAAAAGACGTATTGGCGCCACTACAAACACGATTGTGCCCTCAGCAGGTACCATAAATCTCGACATGAGGGTCAGTGAAAAATGGTAAAGCAAGATGGAATTCTATCAAAAATATAGATTTCCTCGCATCATTTTGTGTGTGGATGGGACGCATATAAAAATTATTTCACCCAATAAAGAAAAATTCCATTACTACGAGTACAACCGGAAGGGCTACTACAGTATCAATGCCATGATTGATTTATCCTTCATTAGCTTAAACAAAGTGGCATACTGCTGCCGTGCTGTAAATGCTTAAAGCCACATAAAAGTACATGTACTTCAAAAAATTATTTTTATTTATGGTTTAGTTAATATAGGACTTACACTTTAGAGCTTTTTCATTTGTTTCCTTTTAAATCCTCTTTTTATTACACGTTCTAATTTTTGTTCGTTAGTCTAACGTCGTTGTAGAAAAATTATACAAAACTCTAAGATTTGACGTTACGAGTGTATTCAGTGAATGCTATTCTACGAATTTCCAATGCACGTTCCCAGCTATTCGAATTGTATGATTACAATATCTTAGTTTCTACCAAAAACAGTCTGCGACGAATTCTATGATAGGGCTGAATACCTCGTCGTAGGCACTATCTGCCGCAAATTTCTATAATATCGATCTAGTTCGATAGTCACCCATTGTTATCGAATATATTCTTATTAGTACATACAGCGTGTGCGGTAGCAGAATTAGGAATTATAAGCAAAATTAAAAAAACGATTTAATTTTTTTGTATTTATTTCCTCTAAAGAGACGATGCATTCAGATCGGGCTCATTATGCATAAATCCATAAGGTGAAGTGTCCCTGGATCGGGCATACGCTTCGGAAACCAGCGCAAGAAATATCAGCCTTAGAATAGAACCGTAAAAGTTACAGGCACAGAGGACGACCCAAATAATTCCAGCGACGCAGCCTTCACGAGGAGGCAAGCTAAGCAAACAGCCAACGATAGAAGAAAGTGGTCATTGACTTTGGCACTGTGCGCCTCGTAATCAGCGTTTAAGAAAACAATAATTTTTTCTAAATGTGCACCATTACGTCGGATACACTCTTGGAATCTGGCCTCCGTACTCCACTTGCTGAAGAAGTGATGTCGGAATGCCCTTAGCCACGTGAACTAAATTTCGTTTTAGTATTATTTGTTTGTTTCATACACTTTACTTTGAGGTACCCCCACAGAAAAAAGTCCATAGGGGTAAGATCGGACGACCTGGGTGGCCAGGATATATCAACGGAATGGCTTATCAGTTTGTTAGGGAAGATACCACGCAGTATCGCCATGGTATCTCTAGTCCTGGGCGGCGTGGCGTTATCTTGCTGAAACCATGTGCGTGCACTGACGGCAGAATGTTCTCATATTATTGGCGGATAATAATCGTTCAGCATGCGCCGATAACAGACACCGTTCACAGGAACTGCTTGCCCTCGACGATTTTTACAAGAATTTAATCTGCTTCACAATGCACCCCAAACCGTCACTTCGTTACTTTGCGACGTTGAAGTGGCAGTTGTTGCTGTAATAGTGGGTTCTGTCTTATAACCCTCATCTATAACGGCAACTTTGCTTATTTACTCTTCCAATTAAATTCAAATAGGCTACATCGGTCCAAAATCAAATGTTTACCGTACGAAGACGCTCCAACAAAATCTCACAAATTGTAAGGGTTTAGGATCATGCGAACCTGTAATCACGAGCTCAATATTTTCTTTTGTTCTCGATGTCCGGTTGGACCCGGCCGTGAGCTGTTTGTTACGGAATTTGTTACCCGGAGCCTTCGCACCCATGAACGAATCAAATCTTAACTTAGGGCATCACCTTAACGTCGAATATTCTAATGTGAACAAAATCTACGGCGAGCCGTTGCACACGAATCAAGGTAATTTAATTTAGATTTTAAAATCTAATTCTGCCATTAGACACCCTGTATATTTCTTTAAGTAACTGCTTTCCGTTTTTTTCAAATAAAATCAATTATTTCTTGTTTGATGGGATAATTTAATTTAAAACTTAAATTATAATTCTTCCACCAGGCACCCTGTATATGTCTTTAAGTAACCGCTTTCCGTTTTTCAAATAAATTCAATCATTTCTTGCTTGTGGGATTAAAGATACTTTTATTTTGCTTTGGGGCTTTGGTTATAAATACCTACATAAATACTAGAGATAAATATGTTAATTATTATAATATACATTGGCCTCACGCCTTGACAAACAATACATACATATATACTTATACTTTAGGTTATTTATACAAATTTCTGCCTTTGATCGATGTAAATACACAGTATTTATTAAGATTAATTACTTTTAAGGACAATTCACACATATTTTCTTATTATACAGAGTTGAATATTATGGATGCACGAGCAATGCAAGTTCATTCATGAAAATGCTTTCTATATACTTATGAATGTCTATGTATGTATGCGTGCAAATAAATTCATAGGGCAATACTTAAAAATATTAAAATTCGATATTTAAATGCAAAGCAACAAAAATAAAAGGTTGGTACGCCAGATTTATTACTGAGTGCAAAGTCTCTCTTGTAGGCGCAAAGTTTCCAACTCACAGACACTAATATAAAAGCATATTCAAACATCAACACCTGTGTAAGCACATACATACATCCTGCATTTGCAGGTGGAGATTAAGTTATGTTCGATTCATTTCTACGCTAATGACCGCGCAAAGCTTCACTTATGCATGTGTGTGTGTACGAGTGCACATCTGAACTCAGCTACCGATGCGCCTCTTTTTTCCTTTTGTGCTCGTGTGCTACATTTTCAAGGTACACGATGACTACAGCCGCGTTGATGTTGTGGTTGTAGGCGTTCGCGGACGCAGGGTATTGCTACAGAAACGTCGGCAGATGAGTCGCCAGAAAGCCACACGGAAATCGATGCTGTAAAATGCATAAATGAAAGGATTTATAGCGCTGTTGAGCCAACCCAGCCAGGTGAGCACATTTGTTAGGGTCCGGCTGACCTGATGTTGCTCCAGAAACGGCGTACTCAGGTAGTAAATGAAGAATGGCAGCCAACAAGCGATGAAGCCGCCCACCACAATGCTCAATGTCTGTGTAGTTTTGTGCTCCTTTCGCAGCGAAATTATACAGTTGGCCAATGATTTTAGTTGTTGCTGTTGTGGTTGCGAACCGCGCGCCTGGAGTTGTGCTATCGAGCCAGGCGGACATGAACGGGCGTATTGGTGACGCTTGGCATTGGAAGAAAATTTATACATAGTAGCTGGTGGCGATTTCCATGACACTGGTCGTGTCAAATTGCAAATATTGCCTTTGCCACCACCATTCGCTGCCGCTACACTGAGAAGCGGACGACCGTTCTCCACATCTGGCATTACGACTTCGTTCAGCTCATTGACGATGGTTTGATTAGAGAATCTACGCGCGCTGGTGCTGTTCTCGCACGCCAGCTCAAAGAAATGATGTTCCGCATAATTGTTGGAATCGGTGGTTGTGTAGCGTCGATAGCGCTGTCAGAGTAAAGGTAAGAAAAAACATTAATATATAATAAAAAAATATGTTCATATATACAGGGTGACCGGTGGCAGAATTAGGTTTTAAATGTAAAGCTTCTCCCTAACCGATGTGCATACGAGTTGTGAAGGGGCCGCTTTAGCTTAGTTATGCGTGCGGATTATTTAGACACGAGGTCGCAGCGGACAGGTGAACAACCTGCTTTTGCAATCGAAGAGAATTTCAAGACCAATGATTCGTGTGCCACTGATTGCCATAGATTTTGTTCTGGTTGCAATTTTAGACTTTAATTGAAGCGAAGATTTGATTTGGGTGCGAAGGCTTCGAGCAACAAGCGCGATGGAAAACAGCGCACGACCGAAGCCCAGGCGGACGTCGAGAACAAATGAAAATACTGAACTCGTCGCTACAAGAGAAACTTGAAATATCGAAAAGATCTTAGACTTCACTCCTTTATAATTCACATCGCATAATCGCTTAAGTCTAACACTTAAAATTTGCGACATTTTGTTGGAGCGAGACAATGTTGGAGAGGTTTTGTAGAGTTTTCATTTAAATGAAATTAAAGGGTGGTTAAGTTTCAAGGACCGGTGTTTATTTTGAATAAAATACAATTTTTTTAGGAAATTATTTCCATTTCTCTTTATTATGATAATATTGGTATAGCTCAATTACGCATGGAATAAAATATCGGCCAAATGGCCTCGGTGGCAGACCTCTATCCGATGGTTCAAATTTTCGATGACGCTGAAGCATAATTGAGGTTCTATGCCATTAATGCGCCGAATTATCTCATCCTTTAGCTCTTAAATTGTTGCTGGCTTATCGACGTACACCTTTTCTTTCAAATAACCCCAAAGAAAGAAGTCCTACGGTGTCGTTGACGTTTAGGTGTGGTTCACATCCAACATCGGACCTTGAAATTTAACCACCCTTTATAAATAAGCAAAATTTCCGTGATAAGTCATGTTATTGCTCGTCATGCCCGTCCTAACGTGTGGTGCAGAAGCTTGGACGGTAACAATATCCGATGAGATGTGAATTGGAGTGCCTGAGAGAAAAATTTTGCGGAAGAAAGATGATCTGGTGGTAGCAGAAGAAGAGGAAGACCCCCTCCGCGTTGAAAAGATCAGGTGGAGAAAACTTGGCTTCACTTGGTGCTTCCAACTGGCGCTGGTTAGCACGACTGGCGCGTTTTGTTAAACTCGACCAACATCGCGAAAGCGGTTATCGCGCCAATCAAAGGTGTAGAAAGTTCTATAAAGGACAGAACCCACAATAAATCATGAAACATCAAAAGCCACTTTCTAATCCCAAAGTGGCGGAGTGGTTATTTAGTGTGCATCGTCAAGCAGTGAAATAATTGAATTATATTTTTTGAAAATCATCTAGGACAAGCAAAATCAGTGGACTCGGTGTCTTTTATCAGCGCATGCTGAACTATTATTTTCCACCGATAATAAAACAACATTCTCCCACCGTTCACATACACGGTTCTAGCGAGATGGCGCCACGCGTGATTTCTTCCCTAACAAACAAATAGCCGTTATGTTGACTAGCCACTCAGGTCTCTGATCTTTCCCCTCTGAACCTTTTTTCTGGAGGAGCCTCAAAAATAATGTCTCTGAAACAAACCCGGCGACCATTTAAGCACTAAAAGAATGTATAGTTTGCGAGGTTAAGGGAATCCCGACATCACTTCTCCAGCATGGAGCATGGAGGAGAGATTCCAACAGTGTATCCGACGTAATAGTCAACACTTGGAGGAAATTATTGTTTGCATAAGCGCCGATTTTGATACGCACAGTATCAAAGTCAATGATTTCCACTTTCTTCTATCGTTGGCTGTTTGTTTAGCTTGCCTCCAGGCGATATTTTGCTGGATAATTCCCCGTGAAGGCTGCATATCCGGGATCCTTTGCGCCGTTCTCTGCGATTGTAACGTCGTTGGTATTTATTGCGCTGGTTTTCCAAGACTACAGGGTTGCCCATATTCGACGGACCCATCTGGCAACCCTATATCTTTTGACAGAGACGTCAGATCGCTTAATTAAATACCGCGTTGGAAGCGTCAGTCCAAGCAGATTTTTACCATGGAACAGTACACGCCACGCGAGCGCTCCCAAATTGTTGAAATTTACATTCAACAAAAGAAGCCAATCAACAAGAAGAATCGGGAATGTTATCGCGATATGATAACCGCTTTTGTGATGCCAATTATTCGTCGAAAGCGTATGAGGCAGTTCTGGTTTCAACAAGACGGCGCTCCACCTCACACAGCTTGCACCACAATCGATTTTTTGAAGAAATTGTTTCCTCGTCGTTTGATGTCGAAAAATGGTGATTTTGGCTGGCCACCGCGTTCGCCCGATTTAACGCCACCTGACTTCTTCTTGTGGGGATATTTAAAATCAAAGGTTTACATTAATAAGCCAAAGACCATAGAAGAGCTCAAGAGCAACATCCGTGAGGAAATAGCTGCTATTCCAGCCAAAATGTTAGCTAAAACTATGAAAAATGCTGCAAAACGGGCACAATACGCCGTACAGCCTCAAGGAGGGCATTTGAGAGATATCATATTCAAAAAGTGATATCAACAAATCTACTTGAACCAAATAAAATGATTATTATCGTCAGCATCAAAAACTTGTGTTTTTCTTTGATTAAAAAAAAAACACATGGGTCCGTCGAATATGGGCAACCCAGTATGTCCGGTCCAGGTCTACTTTTTCTTATGGATGTGAACGCGAGAAAATAATTAAAAACAATGTTAAATCCGCACTTGTCTTCTTTGTAATAGTTTTTGAAATAAACTTTTGTCTTTGGTGATTATTTTTTAATTTAGCTTTTAAATCCCAATTCTTCTTCCGGACACCCTGTATATTCAAGGTCCGAACAAAATTAATTTCATATGGAGGTAAATAAAAAAGTAGACGGGAAAGCACATTGACCAGGTAATACCAGCAGATCAGCAGAGCAGCTGATTAGATTTTTTCTCTGAATTTGATTTGGTCTCTAAATTGTCAAATTTAGTTATATCCTTTCACATTCTAGGGAACAAAAGTAAACAAAAAATACATTGCGATTCTACGTAACCGGAGCGACCCGGATTTATATCCCATCAAGGACTGTCACTTCAGCAGCATTCCCCGTATATGTGTGGGGGACGTTTATTCTGCTACAAAAACAACAGCAAAATACATTGCTTTTGTTGTTTTAGCTCTACTGCTACTACCAGCTCAATATGCCTTGCTGGACGGGCACGAAAATGCAAAATTTTCGGAATACATTCCATAAGCAAAGTTCTACTGCATTCATTTGTCTTCAATTACAATATTGCAATATTGAAATTAATTATGAGTTGTTTTTTATGCAGACAATTTGTTTATTGGTTTACCTTACTGTGCACGCTGGTGTGGATCATCTTGTCATGCCTCGACGCGATGACGCAGGAGATACGCACATACACGTAAATCATCACAATCATTGGCAGGAAGAAAGAGCCACTGGCGGAATAGATAACGTATCCTTTATTTTGATTGTAACGGCATTCGTCTCGGTCACGTCGCCCTGGCTCATACCTGTGGCGAAATGAAAAAATTATACGAATATCAGAAATTAGTTTTCAATTTGGCTGAAAGGCAGGCGTAATTGGCAATTTCATTGATGCGTTCCCAATCATTTTCCACCGCCACCAAACACAGGTACTACTACACATACATATCGTATGTGTGTGCAATGCCACGCGTGCACTCGTCTACCTAATGAATTTTTACAATATATTCGAGCGCACCAACTGCCAATAACTTACCAGCCGAGCATTGGCGGGCAGGTGATAGCCAATGCCAAAAGCCAGACAATAAGAATCATCAGCAGGGCCAGGCGTTTTGAACGACGCTGGTGTGAGTACTTTAGTGGTTTTGTTACAGCCAGGTACCTGCAAAGAAAGCACAAATTAATTAGAGCCACTGTGGGTGCACTCAGCAAACAAATGTTACGAATTATTGCATTCAGCGACTGAATTGAATTGTGTGTGAATCAAATGTGGAAATGGGCCGACTCACCTGTCTATGCTGATGGCGCAAAGGCTGAGTATGGACGCGGTGCAAAGCAATATGTCGAGGGATATCCAAATGTCACAAAGGATCCAGCCAAGGCGCCAAGAGCCTGAAAAATATAAAAGTGTATTTTATGACGCATTCAACAAGAAAGAAACGACTAAAAGCGATGAATACCGAATGGTGCTAGGATGTATTTAAAAAGTGATAATAAATCGAAGCGATAAGGTTCGAGTGCGTAGAGAATCGAAGTAAACTTACGGACAACTGAAAACTATCTGAAATTTGAATTGGTCGAGCCAAGAAGCACCAAGAGATTTGGTGGCACCTAAAACACTCTGGCTAAAAAGCCCATTGTAGTTAGAGCCTGGAAAGAGGTTAGATAGTAAAGGAGAAAAGGAGAAAAGTATCAGAGAAAGAGTAGAGACAGAGACAGAGATAGTTAGTCCTGTGAGAACTTTCCAGATCCTTTGGTAAATCTGTAAATATCCTCCAGTTTTAGAGAACGAATATTCCTCATTCTCACGACATCGGAACCCAAACTTGTAGAATTGCTCTAGCAAAGGGGGGACACTCACAGAGCAAGTACTTAGTGCTATCTGCCTCTTCCCAGCACGACAGGCACATTGGGTTCTCAATGATTCCAATGGTGGCCATATGCTGACCCCATGCGTTGTATCCTGTAATAATACCGACCATCAACCATCTAATGACTAATTATGTTCTTGTCTCTCGGCTGAAAAATGAAATGGAATGGATTGAAATTGTGGATGGTCGGAAATATATCCAAGCATTCAGGCAGTATTGCCCATTGCACTTAAGCCCAAGAGATAGGACTTAAAATTATGGGCGGTTCCTTTTCCAATAGGGTTATTTTGAAAGGTCAGGCGTTACTACTGTCAAACAAAATACATTATTTTTTTCAGTATTTACTGGCATTTCATCATGTAAAGACTTACGACCAACAACAACGTTTACAAATCGTACAACTGTATTACGAAAATCGACGCTTTGTGAAAAGTGTTCATCGCGCGCTCGATGAGGCCCTTTTTCATTTTAACGGCTATGTCAATAGAAAAAATATTCATATTTGGGCTGAAGAGCAACCCGAAGACATTCAAAAACCAACCAACAGCCATTACATCTACTGAAAATAACCGTTTGATGGGGTCGATGGGCTGAGGGAATCATCGGCCCATATTTCTTCAAAGAGGTGAATTGAAACAGTGAATGGCAAACGCTATCGCGCCATGATATACGACATTTTGATGCCGGAAATTGAACCCCGTGACCTGCACAACATTTCAACAAGGTTCCAACAAGACGGCGCTATTTGCTATACAGCCCGTGAAACAAATGGATTTACTGCGTCGTCTTTTCGGTGAGCAATTTGTCTCACGTCTCGGACCAGTAGATTGGCCACCAAGATCGTGTGATATGACACCTTTGGAATTTTATTTGTGGACCTTTGGACTTTATAAGACTCCAGCGAGTCTTTAAAAATTGGTGTTTACGGATGTTCAAAGTAGCCGCACAGTTGCGGCCAATATTTGAAGGGGATTATCTTTAAAAAATAAATGACATGAATGAATAAAGATTTCCCAATCAATTTGAATTTTGGTTGTTTTATTTCAATTTAAAATCCGATACCTCTAAATTAATCGCCTTTTATGTATATTTAATGGCACTCACATCCTTTTTTGGGTGTTTGGCCGAGCTCCTACCTCAATTTGTGGTGCACACTTTTTTATCATTTTGGTGTTTCTTGTATGGAGATTCGACTTGCTTTCTTCCGAATGGTAGTCACGCACCAACCCATTCAGCTTAAGCAGTGTTCATTACTACGAAGCAAACTTCCCAGATTTTTTATAAATCTTAGCTGTTTGTCGAGGGAAATATAATGTACTCGTCTTTTTTTAATATAAAGGGGGGTTAAGTTTCAAGGGCCGGTGTTGATTTTGAATAAAATACATTTTATTTAGGAAATTATTGTCATTTCTCTTTATTATGATAATATTGATAAGACTCAATTACGTGTGGAACAAAATATCGGCCAAATGGCCGCCGGGCCTCGGCGGCACACCTCCTTCCGATGGTTCAAATTTTCAATGCCGCTGAGGCATAATTGAGGTTCTATGCCGTTAATGTGCCGAATTATCTCATCCTTTAGCTCTTGAATTGTTGCTGGCTTATCGACGTACACCTTTTCTTTCAAATAACCCCAAAGAAAGAAGTCCAACGGGGTGAAATCACATCATTTTGGCGGCCAATTGACATCGCCGCGACGTGAGATTATTCGACCATCAAATTTTTCGCGCAAAAGGTGTGGTTCACACTCAACATCGGCCCTTGAAATTTAACCACCCTTTAGTTGATCCAAAAACTTAGCATATAAGCCAGGAAAAAGTCAGGCAGTGGCAGAGAAAATGCTCTGCACTATCTTCATCGGCCAAACAAGAGGTATACAGTGGATCGTTAATGATGCTTATGGTGACCATATGTCGAACCCATGAAGTGTGCGTGTAGTTAGTATTATAAGAGCTCGTAATTCACTCCCCCTCTGTCTGAGAAGAAAACACTTGGTGGCTTTGCAATACTGCACTAAGGTGCAGTACTACTGAGAGCCTTGATGTACCCAACTTTTCTCGTGTTGTGCTTGGCCCTGAATTGACTCCTGTTCACTCCAAGGAACCGTTGTTTGCTAATTATCAGCCAGTTCGTTGCCTTGAGCAGCACAGTGCCGCACCACTTATACGAGTATAAGTTCAAGCTCATTCCACCTTGCAGCAGAGCTCAGCTTCAACTCACATTCCTGAAAAGATTTTGAAGCGGATCGGGCGGTTTCTAAAGCTTTTAGAGCAGCGTCACCGGCACTAAAGCCTTTGATTATAATTATTCGCCACCTTTTGCTAATTATCCAGTCTTTTATTTTTAGTATTGCAAAGATAGATGTACCATAAATACAGGCGGAAGTTTGACATTCCCAGGGACCAAGGATATCAACTTAAATAAAACCTTCGTCACAGTATTTCCTTCCAAAGAGGAATGGGATAATGGGCTTATTGTTAAGGAAAACGATATAAACATCTATACAGCTGGACCAAAACTAGACAACGGAGTAGGTGGAAGGGTTTACTCCGATAAACTCAGAGTTAGCCAATCTTTTCGCCTACCTGATCATTGCAGTGTATTTCAGGCGGAAGTCACTGCCATAAAAGAGAGACTTACGGTAATAGAAACGAGAGTATTATCCACAAATGAAGTCTTCCTAAACTCGGACAGTCAAGCAGCAATAAAAGCGCCAGAATCTAAAACACAATCGTCGAAAACAGTCATAGAATGTTATAAACTTCTAAATGACGTTTCAAAACACTACAAAGTACACCTTATTTGGGTGGCAGGCCACAGGAATATAGCAAAGAACTGCAAGGCAGATGAACTTGTTTGAACCGGTACAACACCCGACCCACAAATGGATAAGACGCGGATACCTATGCCTATAGCCACTTGTAAACTATAGATTAGGAATCCATCAAAAAGATAAATCCAAATTGGCAAATCCTCTCAACATGCGAACTAAGCAGACAGACATGGCCGAAATGGAACAGTGGTCGATCAAAAAGCGTGTTAATATTTACCAGAGAAGCTATAAGAAAAATGATAGGGGTATTAACTGGTCATTGTTTAATAGGCAGCCATGCTGGAAGGTTAGGACCCCGTACTTCGTTTTCTGTAGAGGCTGTCTTAATACAGAAGAAGAGGAAACAGTCAGACACCTTTTATGTGAGTGTGAAAGCTTAGCGACAAGGAGGCTCCGCACTCTTGACATGGCATTTTTAATTGATGTAGCGGACATAGCGCATCTAAAACTAACGAAGCTTGGCTCGTTTATTAAAGCTACCGGATGGTTTGAAAAGGAACCCGTGGGGTAAGGATAAGTCTACATAAGTGTGTCATTTGATGTTTTATAGATTTCGAATGCAGGACCAACCGAATACTAGTCAAGTAAATGAAAATCAATAAATCGCACCTCACACTGTTATGAGTTGATTATAAAAATATCGTAATATTTTATTTGCCCTACAAACTTTTCATGCATGAGTGCGCGTGTGCGCATGTGTATGTAGGTCAGTATATGCATATGTCATAAGAAAATATTACAAATGTAAGAATAATCGTAATAATTTACTTAAACCACATTTTATTTGTGGTTAAATTTCTCCAGTCATTCCGTTTTTATGTATGTGGTCCATATGGAATTTAATGCCAAAGAGACGCTTGCTTGACCACCGCACAAAAGCTTGCGAAATACTCGTGCGTATCTGAATAGCGTAGCCAAGCTGTTTAATACTTTTTGATGGTTTCAGAATGCTCTCTACAATATTTGTGCATAATATGTGTGTGTGTATGTATGCATGCGTGTGTGAGAACCTAGTATGTGGCTATTTAAATATTTAAAAAGAAAATATTAATAGAACCGCATTTTGGTATTCGCAAAAGTAAAAATTTTGATTTCTTTACGTGGACAGCTGTGCTTAAAATAATAGCAGCGAGGCATATTGCAAAGTTCTGATATTTTTTTTGTTTTTCTATTTAATTTTTAAATATTTTTATATAAAATAACTCAAGTATCAAACTTTACAAAAAAATTACAAATATTCAGCAAATGTCAAGCAAAAGTTTGTAAATTTTTAGTCATAGTTTTCCAAAAATTATGGGTATGCAGTTGTGTATCCTTTCTTTTTTTCCTTGTTCCTTGTTTCCTTCCACTCGGCGGCGTAGGGCCTCGACAAGACTCAGTATTGCGTTGGTTTCGTTAATCTATTTGCCTTCTGACAGGGTAGGTGATTAGCCTGCCGCTACCAGTTCTAAGTAGTGGGAATGTCCACCTGTCGTTGCTTAGGAACAACGCGTTCTTACATCTGGAAGCGCCATCTATGTGTCAAATTTTTCTGCCAGAAGGATCGCACAGATGGTTGAGGACTTCGCTAAATTTGGTGTGTCTGCGCTATTACCGCGATTGAGCGCTTACTATTCCTGGCGCCACTGAGGCAATGTGTAACTGTGTTTTTTTCTATATTTTTTTTGCTTGTTTTAGCAGCCACAATGCAAGTAATGCGCTGACTTTTTGTGTGGGAGTAAGAATTGGAAGGATAAGGTTGTTGGGGTTGAGGTATTAATTTTTTTTTTTGAAGTGAAACTTCTTAGGCGTCGATGGACGAGCGAGAAAGGAGAGTAAAATTTCAAGGTCATGCAACGTTTTGGGCATTTTCGTTCCGCGAGAGAGAAAAGAGATATAAAGTAGAGTAAAAGGAGAGAGTGAGAGCTATACCTTATATATATCTGAGACACACTTTAGACTATTTTTCCTGAGTTTTTCCTTGTGGTTGCTAATTTCTAGTGACAAATAACACTGCCCACTTTTTGGCGCTGGTTTGTTGGTGGAAACTTGTAGGAAATATAGTTTTGGGGCCTACTTTTTGGCGTTATATTTCCTTGGTGCCTACTGTTTGGGTTGTTTTATGGCCCCAATATTTTTGGCGTTTTTTTTTTGGTGCCTACTTTTTGGCGCTTATTTCCGTTTTCTGGCTAGTGCTTGTGCGTACTATAAAGTGCAATCCATTCGGGCGTCGGATTTATTGGTATTGCGGTAATTTGTGCCGTTGCTGCGGTCCTGAAATTGCTGCGCTTGTGCGGGTGATAAACGCTCGGAGTAGTGCGCATTGTTGCCACGGTTTGTGTCCGGCGTTTACCTACACCGGTCGACCCTTCCCCGTTTTTTTGTAAATTTTACCTATTTGTATTCTCTGCAAATGTTGTGAATTTATTTAGATATATATTCTTTCTGTCTCTCTCTCTCTCTCGCTCTCTAATTATCCCTCGGGCCTCTTCCTCTTCCTTTGTCTGCCTTGAAAGTTTCACTTCTGTTATGTGTAATACGCTACCTGCACTTTTTTTATAGAAACTAGGAAAGTAGGTAAGTTGGGAAAAGTGCGAGGACCGTGCTTTACCTGGGATTCAAACCCACAACCCCTGGGATGGCAGGCTAGTGCATTTACGCTAGACTACCGAGGCCGCTGTTGTGCATCCTATTGAATTTTTAAACATTACTGTGCCAGCTTAAAGTGCCTCAAAATTCGCGTTGATTTTTGATAAGCCTTTTTTCTGGCGGTTCTGTGCGTTTTCTCCATATAACGAATACTCGACATTTTTTTGTATGCAAAAATTTAAACTTACGCAGTTTTATACCGAAAATCTATATCTATAAAACTCCATAACCGATATTTTTCTAAATATTCTGATTAAAAAGTTTGGAGTTTTGAAGAAAATTTGTTGTTGTTTTTAATTTATTTAGAATGTTTAATAGTTTAAGTTTGTTGTAATATAAACTACAATATATTCCAACGCGCTATAAAACGACGTATTCGAAATTTTTCTGAAAATTCTGATTAAAAGTTTGAAGCTTTGAAGAACATTTTTTAATATGTTTTTTTCTCTTTTAATTTTTATAGAATATTTGACAGTTTGAGTTTGATGGTTTTTGCTGTCATATAAACCATATTAAAAAAAAAATTTAAAAAATGTTAAAAATGTGCACCAAATTCCAATTTGAAATTTTTCTAAAAATTTCTTATTAAAAGCTTTGAAATTTTGATGAAAATTTATTGAATCTTTTTAAATCTTTGAAACTTTAGTTATATGCTTTTAGTTCTAATATAAAAAATAAATAAAAAAAGTCAAATCTTCGCAATATGTCGTGCTGATATTATTATGAGCACAGATGTGCATACATGCATGCACAAATTTCTCAATGATTTCTTGCTTTTTCATGATGTGATAATTAATGTGATAAATTGGCAAAAGTGACTTTTATTTTTTATTGTTTACACTCACTTCAACATTAGGCCATAGAAACTAAATTATACAGCTCTAAGGCTACTTAATCGATTGATATTCAACCAGAGAGAATTTAGTATGCTGGTAGAAATAATGTACAGGGTGCATACGGTAGTTGAGGACATGCATATTTGTGGCTATAATTTCCGAAAAGCATCAGGTAAGCCATGGAGAACTACAGCGGAACTAAAAAATTAAGAGAAATGCAGTTATCGTCGCAAGATGAGCGAATCACACCGATTTACAGATCTCAAATTTTCTTAAGTGCGCCCGTTTATTTGTTTATAAGGTTCGCCGTGAATTGGAATCATCAGACGACAGTGCAGATTTTGTTGCAAAGCACAAAAAGCACGGGCAATGTCCACTGACACTGTCCGATCTGTACAATTTATTCCCCAAGTACAAGCGATCATTGCCGAGGACCCTTCGAAATCAATGAGGGCCTCGCGTGGCAACTTAATGTTTCTCTTATCCGTCGCGTTGTCCATGAAGATCTACGCTATAAATCCTACGTTATGCGCAGAAGACAGTTAATGTCGGAGCAAACACGAGAACAGCGAGTTATCCGATGAAAATGGCTTCTAAACAAAATTAAGCACCTTGAAGGGCGTGAGATTTTATGGTGGTTTTCTGACAAAAAAAGAAAAAAAAATACTATATTAAAACCAAAAAAGCAACTGCAGAAATGGCAGATGGCTATTTTTCGATCAAAAGATGTTCCTGTTGTCATGCACACGAAGTTTCCAGCCACTGTTATTTTTATGCGACCATCCAACTTTACTCAAGGATTTCGAGTAGATTCTGCTGAATATAGCAAGGTTCTAGTGACAGCAGAGAAACCCTGGATTGATAGTGTAAGTGATGACGGAGCATACATCTTTCACCAAGACTTTGCTCCTTCACACAAAGCGATGACGACACAAGATGGTGGGAGATTTACATGACCACTTAACACTGAACTTATGACCGCCTAACGCCCCAGACTTTAATCATCTGGATTACTATGTATGAAGAATGAAAACGATTGTGCGTGAAACCAATAAGCATCCTCATAGCACCATTTCTTCTCTGAAGGTTACAATTAATGCCGTTATAGTCATTATGAATAAGGAGCATTTGATTCGGGCGTGCAATCGTTTCCGCACTCGGATCGAGGAGATTATTGCAGCTAATGGAAATTTTGTAGAATGATTTTGTAAATATATATATAGGGTTTTTCAATAAGGGCGGGTAGATGTTGAAATGGAATAAAACAAGCTGTGTGTGAGTTATTGACAAAATTATTTTTTTATTTGAAAGGCGCATATATGCCATTAAGTGTGGAATATGACATCATTCAAATGCCCGCCTCGGCTTCTTACGGTGGAACGGATCCGAGTGGTCCGATTTTCAATGACTCTTCCGCATAGATCCGGCTGAATTTAAGCGATGGCCTGTGTTATGTTCACCTTTAGAGCATCGGTCGATTGTGGTTTATTTGCATAGACCTGAGACTTCAAGAAACCCCACAGGAAAAAGTCTAGCGGGGTCAAATCGCATGACCTTGGTGGCTAATTCACATCACCCCTGCGAGAGATAACCTTACCCTCAAATCGTTCATGCACAATGTCAATCGTGGCGTTTGCTGTGTGGCACGTAGCGCCGTCCTGCTGGAACCACATGTCGTCTAGGTCCATATGGTTCAATATGGGCCATAAGAAATTGGTTATCATCGTTGTGTAGCGCTCGCTGTCTGCGAAAGGCCAAGTTCTTGTGCACGGCGAGGAATAGACTGCCTCGGGTTCTGATTGTTTACTGACCCGGTCGTCTCAAATTTGGCCACCAAACGTTGAAGAGTCGACTGTGAAGGGCCACCACGTCTACCGAAAAATGGGAGCAATGCGCGCAACGTTTCCGTTAATGAACACTCATTTTGATAAAAAAGTTTTATCATTTGCTGTTCAATCGTGTAACTTGCCATGATGATTTGGCATAAACAACTGAATAATAAACAAAAGATTTGACAGATGTCACCAAAACAAAATGGCTGCCACAGGGCGCCAAAATCGACCCGCGCCAATTGAAAAACCCTTTATATAATTGGCGCGTACACCTTTTTTGGGTGTTTGGCCGAGCTCCTCCTCCTATTTTTGGTGTGCGTCTTGATGTTGGAAGGCAGGAATACACTCGGAGGTTTGCCATTGCCTGTCGAGGGGCGACCGGTATTAAAAAAATGTTTTTCTTAATTTTGGTGTTTCACCTAGATTCGAACTAACGTTCTCTCTGTGAATTCCGAATGGTAGTCACGCACCAAGCCATTCGGTTACGGCGGCCGAGTATACGAGTATAATAAGTTAATGTTGTTCATTTTCATTTTGTTCGTTTTGTTAAAAGCTAATTAGTTTTACTGAGAAATTGTTTTCAAAACCCGTGGCGCCCTGAACTATTGTGATCAAGTAGGAAAGCGGCTTTCCAATTTAAATTTCGAGGGCACATCGTTTCAGAAAAATATATGTATTTCGTATTGGTAGTACTATCGTTGACTTCTGTCTTAAGTTCCATGTAATTACCCCCATTGGTTTTATAGACGTGATGGTGTTTTGCTTACCCGAAGAAAGACGATGCAATGGCATTTTGACCAATTTTGACTACATTGATTTGCTTTCTGAAAAAAAATTTCTTTTTTGACGGCGCTGTGCATTTTCAGCATATAAAAAAATGTTCGTATATTCGCTATATGGTGGTGTGCTATGCAGAAAAAAAACCTATTCTAATTTATTGAATAAGGTGCAGAGATCAGCGGAACTAGCACTATGTGGCGCCATGAAAACCACGCCATCCATGGCTTTGGACATCATGCTACATCTGCCACCCCTAGATCTTTCTGCAAATACTCAGCGGCCTGCTCCGCTTTAAGGCTCAAAGCGAGCTCACAATGGAGAACTGTCACACATGGACATTCAACCATTTTTGACTCCTACACGGATATACCCAGTGACTGTGATTATCACCCTCCCATTCTTTGCTTCGAAAGGAATTTCCTAATGAAAATCCCTTCTAGACTGGAATGGTTTGAAGAAGATCCAACACCCAACACACCCGTTAAGATCTACACGGACGGGTCTAAAATGGATACCGGTGTAGGCTCAGGGTTATTTTGCGAAGAGCTTTCTATTAGTGAATCCTTTAAACTACCGGATCACTGTAGTGTTTTTCAAGCGGAAATAAACGCTATTTATGAAGCCTTAAAATGGCTAAAGATAAACAGAATATCATCAACGGATATCTGCATTCTATCAGACAGCCAAGCTGGAGTGTCTTACGTTGTCGCCAATCTCTAAATGAGATGGCCAAACAATATCGTATAATCTTATGCTGGGTTCCAATCCACAGAGATATACCTGGGAACTGTAGGGCAGACCAACTTGCAAGAGAAGGTACCTATATGCCAGACATAAGTAATTTTATGGAGATACCTCTCGCAACTTGTAAGCTTCTCATTAAAGACGCACTAATCAATTCTGCAAATCAGAGATGGATTAGCGCTAACACCTGCGAAATTGCTAGGCAAACATGGCCAAGGCTAAATTTACGTCTGTCCAAGAGTATTATAAAACTGAGTAGACTTCAAATTAGGACCTTAGTAGGGGCTCTCACAGGACATTGTCTCATAGGAAATCATGCAAAGAGATTAGGCGTTTACACGCATGATTTCTGTCGTAGCTGCAGAAATAAGGAGGAATTGGAAACAATTCAACACCTTTTTTGCCCATGCCCGGCTCTAGCCAGAAGCAGAAACCGATTTTTAAAATCCTACTTCTTAACGAATGTAGATAATCTATACATTTTAGGTATCAACAACCTTTTACGCTTTGTCAAAAGCTCAGGATGGTTTAATATGGAGAGGGAAATGTAGCCCAGCCCCCGCGGCTCACAACGGACTCATTCCGTGGTCTAAGTGGCATCGTTGTCTCTATGTGCGATGCGGCTGCCAAACCTACCTACCTACCTTCTTTATATGGAGAAAATTTTTTGGAAGAAAAGTTATAAAAATGCGTGGAATTTTTTAGGAACTTCAAACTGTATACCAAAAATATATCTACTATAAGTAGATATGCTAACTACAAACAGTGGAATTGGGTTGAAAAATGCGTGGAACTTTTCTAATTTTTGCATACAATTTGAAAATTTTATTTTTATGGCTATTGTTGGAAAATAAGCTATACTTTTATACAAAAATAATGAACATTAAAAAAAAAAATGGAAGGAAAATAGTTGAAATTAGTAAAAATGTTGGTATTCAATCGGTGTGTCGCTTATTGTAAATTAAATAAAAATATTGAGTTTAATATAAAATGAAGTATCAAAATTTTCTAAAAATATTTTCTAAACCTATGTATATATTTCGATTAATAACCAGATATTCACAAGACATCCAAAATTCAAAATATGTTTGTAGGTAGAAGCTTCATTTAATTCTTTCACTTACCCACTAAATATACGGCTACCGCTGGTGGCATCACAAATATTCCCACCAGGAAATCAGCCACTGCTAAGCTCATCACGAAGCAATTCGTCACAGTGCGCAGGCGACGCGTAGTTATAATGGCCATGATGACCAACGTGTTGCCCAACACCGTGATCACGATCAGCCCACAGAAGATCGTGACCAAACAAATGCCTTGCCAGGATAGCATCAGATCATAGAAATGTGCGAATTCATTAACCGCCGAGTTGGTCATTTGCTCCGTTTGAGTAGATGCATCTGTAACTGTGGCTAGTATCGCCGAAAAGTTTGGTTTACCCAGCGCTCGTTGGTCCAAAACCGATTGAGACACATTCATGGAGTTCGGAGTGGGCGCCGTGTAGTAAATGAAGGACGGGGGACTCAGGTTAAAACTTGCTTCCTTACTTATATCCATAATTTTTTGTTGTGTGCACTACTGTTCGTTATTATTTTATAAGGCAGACTATTCCAATGTTGCAATATATGCGCATGCTACATACATATATTCATAGGGATTTTGCATCTGGTTTTGTGTGGTGGTTGTGTTTGAGCAACTGCAATAAATTAAAATAAATTTAAGATATTTTAGAAACTATGTTTTTGGTTTATGAATTTTTATTTGCCATGCATTAACTCTAAGTCTTTTGGTGAGCTACTTTTTGGTTTAAGAAGATGAAAAATTATATTTAAAAATGTTTAAAGTCGCCAAATAATACGAGTTCTAACACATATATCAAATACAGGGCGGGTCATAACTCTTACCACCTACTCTGTCTTTTTTTTTTTTTGAGTATGCCTTCATTTTCTTCGTTTAAAGAGACACGCAAATATTTTTTATGATATTCAATACAAGGATGATAGATTACCAGGTTTGCTATTTAGCTATGGTGGAAAAGAAAATTGTGAGTGTTCGATCTTATCAGATGTATTCACACACTGAGATAGAAACGCATGAGTGAAGGTTGTGTTGATTTGTTTTCGTATATCACTAACACAATCTTAGTTTTTTCGTAAGCCGCTTCGTTACCACAAGTGACGTCAGCCCATCAGCTGATTCTGCCGAATTCGCTCAGAGCCGAGTAAAGGTCTGTTAATTAGCTTACCTTTGAAATATCAGGTCAGTCCATAAGTTCGTGCGTATTTTATCCATAATTTCACTTTTGTACGATTTTTGCATACAAAAAATTATTCGCGGAATATAACGGAACTATTTACAATTTCTTGGATATATTGTGCATTCAACAAATGATTTTAATCGCGGATAGAAGCAGGTGTTGTTAAAAAATAAAATGGAATCTTCGAACGCGTTAAGAGGCATATTTTGTATTTTTTTATAAAAGTGGTAAAAGTGCAACAACTGCTGCTGCAGAAATAAACACTGTCCACGGAGAGGATACCGTGAGTGTAAGGACTGCGCAGAAGTGGTTTTCAAAATTTCGAAGTGGTAACTGGGACGTGGAGGATGCTCCGCGCGCTGGTCGTCTTGAAGTCTTTAACTTGCTCGAACTCGTGGAAGCTGAGCCAAATTTGACAGTCGATATGATAGCTCAGAGGTTAAATTCATCGCATGGAACAGTTCACAGACACCTGGTTCAGTTGGGAAAAGTTTCAAAGCTGGGAAAATGGGTTCCGCATAGACTTTCCGTCGCCAACCTTCAGCAGAGAGTGAATGTGTGCTCTCGGCTGCTGTAATGGCTTGGAAATGAAAGGTTTTTGAACCATATCGTTACTGGTGATGAAAAATGGATCCTTTACAATAATCCTGTTCGCAAACGCCCATGGTTAAATAAAGATGAAACACCAGAACCGACCCCTAGAGATGGCCTTCACCCCAAGAAGATTCTAGTGTCTGTTTGGTGGGATATGGCCGGTATTGTTTATTATGAACTTCTGGAACCAAACCAGACGATAACTGTTGATTATTCCCATCAGCTATCAAACCTTAATGAGGCACTTAACAAAAATCGACCGTCTTTAGTGAATAGACGCAAAGTTTTGTTTCACCACGACAACGTACGACCTGATACCGCAAGGCAAACATTAGGCAAGCTGAACGAGCTCGGACGGGAGCTAATGCCGCATCCACCATACTCTCCGGATATTGCACCTTGTGATTATTGCCTTTTCCGTGAACTTCAATCCCATATGAGTAACAAGAACTACTCCTCAAAAGCAGCTATAAAAAGGGATATCGAAACGTATTTTGGCTCCAAGGACAAACAATTTTTTGAGCAGGGAATTAAAAATTTGCCTAAACATTGGGAAGACATTGTAAATAATAAAAGAAAATATATTAGTGATTAATAAATACTTTAATAATCTTTTTTATTAATTTTAAAACCATCTTTAAAAAACGCACGAACTTATGGACTGACCTGTATTTTCTTCAAGCTTTAGACCGAACTCCATACCTAAGTCATTGAGTTGTTTGAGCCAAAACATGTTTTTTCGTAATATGCACTGTGTAAGTTTGTGCGGGAGTCTACAGCTGCTGTATTCATAGAGAGTTTTCCAAATCGTCATATGAATTCAAAAAAGCCCTAAGTTACAAAAAATTCAAAACCGACTTTTTAGTTGATTATCATGTACCGTATCATAATACATGTTCCTTTAAAATTTTATAATCCGACAACCAATAATGACGTTGGTATAAACAAAATTCGAAAAGCCCTAAGTGCAAGCGTAACAAATTTGCCAACCAAAACTGTAACTTACGCCTTTAGAGAAATAATAAACAACAAACACAAGAAGGCATAGCATGCCATGCCATTGTGTGTGTTCTTATTTATCAGTTACTGACGAAAAGTATTGTTAGTTTTTCTTTTGTATGTTTCTTAGAGGCTTTACTGAGTTGGAGTTTATTTAATTAAAACTAAAAATCTCTAAAAATGTATAACGAAACTAATTTTGTGTGTTAACTTGTTAAAAAAAACGGTGAATAAAACATATTTACATAAATTACAATAACCGAATGACCGGCAAAATTTATAAAGATCTTAATAAGGGAATTGTGTGTGAAAAGAATCCTCGAAAAATGGGCTTAAGATGTCAGTCTAAATATTGTGAAAAAAGCACATTGCGTCATTGCTCCCAATATGATGAAGATATAAACAAGAAATATTTGATGGATTTTGGAACATGTCGGGGAAAGAAAAAAAGATTTATGCAATAAGTCAAGTAGAATTAGAAGAAAAAGCACGAAACCCTAACACATTTTCGAGGCGATCGCTATCTAAACGGTATTATTTGAAAGCAAAAGCAACTCGTATTCAGGTTTGCCGGCAAATGTTTATGTCAACTCTTGGAATAAATGAAAAAATGATAAGAAATTGGGTAGATTCGAACATTTTAAAACACACGTAATTGGATATTGCTCCTCCAAAAGGAACGTCGAAAAATGCTAAAAAATACGAAAAGCGCCTTAACTTTTTAAAGTAATGGTTGAACAGTATTCCAAAACTTGAATCCCATTACCGAAGACAATACAGTACAAAAAATTATTTACAAACAGATATTAAATCATACAACCAACTTTATAAACTATATTGTGAAGAATGCGATGGTAATAATGACGATGAAATTTTACCAGTATCGTATCCAAAATTTATGCTTACCATAAAACAAGAAAATATTTCATTGTTTAAACCAAGGAACGATATGTGTGATATTTGTGTATCATTTGAGGCAAAAAACATAACTGAGGATCAATATAATAGTCATAGATCACAAATCAATGAAATGAGAAAAGAAAAAGAAAACGATATCGAAAGTGCCAAGTCTGGACTGTGGTTATTATTATGCATGGATATGCAAGCAGTGAAACTGATTCCCCAAACAAATGCTAGTGCCTCATATTATAAAATGAAATTGCAGGTGCATAATTTCACTATTTATAATATCATTACTCACGAGTCTGATAATTACATTTGGGATGAGTCTGAAGGGAATCTTGCAGCGTCTACTACCGCCACATGTATTGTTAAATACTTAGAGAAGTGTTTACTTCAGTCACCAGATACGAGTATTAACCATGGCATAATATATTCTGATGGCTGCTTTTATCAAAACCGCAATGTCATATTGTCAAACGCATTGCTATCTTTATGCATTGAAAAAAACATAACGATAGAGCTAAATATTTAATAGTTGGACACACTCAAATGGAGTGCGATTCAACACATTCGCTTAACCAAAGAAAAAATGACGATGAATCGATGAATTTACAATAAAAAAATTAATCTTCCGTCTGAATTTGTTCAGTATGTTAAGGATTCTCGAAAGACTCCATTTCCACTGAACACTCATCACCTTACTCATTCATATTGTCGGTATTACGACTCTCTTTCTAAGCAATACTCTTCTATTCGTCCAGGTAACATCATCAAAATCAACTTTCACGATCTACTTTTACAATAAAATGTGTTTTACCGGCAAAAAAATTGGTGATCCTACCGTTAACAAAATTCGAGTACTGGCATATGATCCGCTTGGAATTATTTATTTTAAAACAAACATCAAAGACGACATCATAGACATCATACTCTTCTTCCAGACCGATGCATCGCGATGTGCCAAAAATTTTCATGACTCCCAACTTGCTCCATTACATACCAAAAGATTAAACATTTCTAAAAAAAGTGGGAACATCTTAACGATCTGAAGTCCTTTATACCAGCAGATTGTCATGATTTTTATACTAATTTGCCCTATGAAAATGAATAGCAATATTTATGTAAAGTTTTCATCTTTTTACGAATTTAATTTCTTTTTGTTTAACTTTCTTTTTGAGAATTATTTTTTGTTTTGTTGGTTTGTTATCAAAAAAAAAAATATAATAATAAATTGGATAATATCCATTATAATATATTATTATATTATAATCAATTTAATGCAAGAAATAAGCAAAATATTTTGAGAAAATTACCAAAAAACAAACTTTCTATTTGAGTTACGCCCTTTTCGATTTCAGAAAAAAATAATTGTAGAAGGCGTAAGTTTCATATAACTGTAAGTAATACGAAAAGTAATATTTTTTCTTCAAATACTGATTCTTTTATGAAAAATAATCTTAACTTGAGAAAATATTGAAACATTTTTCCTTATTTTTCATTTTAAAAGGTTTCTTGCTTCTCCTGAAAAATTTTTAAAATGTAACTTAGGGCTTTTTTGATTTCATGTGACGAAATGTATTTCATGTGTAGTTCTAACGAATATAAGTAGCTATCTTCTACGTTATTTTCCAAAAAATGTATCAACTAAACATCAAGGACATTTGATTCCAACAGACGGCGCAACTTGCCATTCAGCGCGCTTAACAATCGATTTATTGGGCCGATCGAATGTACCATGCAACTCTTAGGCGCGGCAGATGTAGGTATATCGGGTACCATATTCAAAAAATAAATACCAAGAAATTATCTACCAGGTTATAATAAAAAAAAAATCATTCCGACAATATTTCTGTTTTGTATTATCATTTTAAGCTATCGAGCTCTTAAAAACACTCGACATAAAATGATGCTTCAAAACTGCAGTAATGAGCCTCTTAATGTATTTATAGAAACATCTTTCTGCCCCGCTCCCTCTTTGTCACTTCTCTAGTATACGAATGTTACTTTCCTGCGGTTGTTAATTTTGGCTAACATTCTGTAAATGCTGATTTAAGTTTTTTTCTGTAATTCCATTGGCAAATATGTCATTGAAAACACTTTATGCCTGACCGCATTTTTGCGAAAAATGCAAATAAATAAAGCAAATAAATAAAACGTTTCTACGCTTTCCTTATCCAGTTTTACATTTAAACTGACTGTTGTGGCATTTTAGACACCACAAACCACTGGGAGCAAAACCACACAGCAACAAAATAAATGTCACCGTAAAGCGAAGTTGCGATAATGCCGTAAAGGCAGATGAAGGAAATTGTGAATATTAAAATAAAATGTGAGTTTTCGCAGACAAACGGATGGTTGCCACATTAAATAGAAGGCGGCATGCATTGCGTAACGACAATAGTTAAGAGCAAAATGTAGTAAAAAGCTTGTCACATTTCCAAAAAAATAAAAAACCAAAAAAAAAAACAAAAAACAAAAAAAAAAACAAAAAACAAAACAAAACGCATGTGCGGTTTACAAATATCAAAGCAACAAATAAAAGCAACATTATCAAACTGCTCCCAACGGCGATGTACTCGTATACACAACTACTGTTGCTGCTTCCCGATAAGTATCATATGTAGGTATGTATAGTGCATGTGCATGTGCATATAAATAAGTATGTATGTGTGTGTGTATCCAGTCAAAACAAACTGAAATTTGCACCAACATTGGGCTTCCAAAGCAGAGAAAATCGTTCCGAAAAGAGCAGCTTTTGCAGTTTTCTAACGCCCTTCTGTGCCGCTTGGTTTGTACGAGGGTGTTTTGTTTTTGTTTTTTATTCAGAAAGTCAAGAAACCATGATTTCATACCGATTAGTAAAAATTAAAGAATGTTGCAATTATATAACTCAATTACAAACTTATGTCCAACTAAACTAAAATACCAACTAAAAAAAGGGAGTTCAATAGCACAAATAATTCGTTATTTTGAAACTGAGAAATCTATAAAGTTAGAATTGGAGCTCTCTTCATACCACGAAGCGCATCTTGAATAATATCATTTCAAGTACAATTTGTATTAAGCTTATTTAGATAAAAAAAAAGCATGACGAAGAATGCTTGAAGGTGTATGAAACTTAATACTTTGAAGCAGAAATGGGCAATCAATGTCGCCCTTAACCCGTCGTCCGTCGCGCTTCCTTTTGCTAAAAGTATCCATCGCGTAGCCGCATGTAGTCACCGTAGCTGAATATGTTGGTGCATGACTACCATTCGGAGAGGCATAGGTTCAAATCTCCGTCCATGGAACGTCAAAGTGATAGAAAAATTTTTTTCTAAATGGCGGTCGTCTCTCAGCAGACCATGCCAAACCTCCGGGTATATTTCTACCATGAAAAAAGTTCTGCCATTCGGAGTCGGCGTAAAACTGTTTGTCTCTCCATTTGTGGGAAAACAGCAAAATTTAACACCCAGCGCACCGAAAATCGGAGGAAGGATTAGGCCAAACACAAACAAAAAGGATGCATCACAAAACGTCGTGGAGGTAGTCATCAAAAGACAACACGTCACGTGAAATGGTTTAAAAAGTGAAGAAGCGACTTGAGCGAAATCCCCGACGAAGTGTCAATCAAATGGCGTAAGAACTGATAATATCTGACCGTGGCATCCGCCGCATACTGAAAAATGATCCGAAAGTCAAGCCTTACCAGATCCAAATTACGCATGATCTCACACAAAGCTCCAACAAGTCAGACTTGAGAGAGCGAAGGAGTTGCTTCGCTTGGCCGAAGCCGAACGCGGTCAATTTCCGGACATTGTATTTTCTGACGAGAAAATTTTTCAAATTGAGCCACTTCGTAAACTCCCATAACGATAGAGTTTATTTGAATGAGCGTTCATACGAAAATTTGGGTAACCGATCGACCACCAGGAGGCAACACCCGCCGGAAGCACAGGTAATGATTTTGGGCCGCTGTAACCGCAGATAGGCGCTCTCCAATCATTTCTATTGGGCCTGGCGTCAAGGTAAATGCGAAATATTATCGGGAAAGTATTCTAGAGGTTGCTTTGAAGCCGTGGACAGATAAACATTTCGGTGGCAGACCATGGTCGTTTCAACAGGACTCGGCACCGTATCGCAAATCTCGAGTGAACCAAGAATGGCTAAAAAACAACGTTCCGAACTTCATAACGTCCACACAATGGCTCTCAAATTCAGCATACGCGAACCCGATGGATTATTCTCTTTGGGCCATTTTGGAGAACAAGGTTCGAGCTAAAAGATTTACCAGTCTCGAGGCGCAGAAAAAAGTCATTGTCGGCAAGTGGGCCAAAATACCGGCAAGTCACATTTGGGCAGCTTGCAATTCGTTTCTGAACCGTTTCAAGGCCATAGTCAATGCAAAAGGTGGTCATATCGAGCAAAAGTTAATTGATTCTTAATTTTGTATTATTTTCACACGTTTTTTAATTGAAAATTTTAATTGAATTTTTGAATTGAATAAAAGTAATTTTCCAAACTAAATTTATGGCCTTTTTAATTGGTTACACTTCGAGTGCCAAGCCCTGTAAGTTAAATGTTGGACTTTAGTGTATTAAGAGGTATAGAATTTTCTGAAAAATATTTTTTTAGTACATTTTAATTCGCTATAACCCTTTTTTATGTTTTTTTATGACACTTTTTCGCAAACGGATTAAAATATTGTAGAGTTAAAATGTTTTGCAAAGATGTGCCACATTGTGTTTTCTATAGAACTGCTGAACACATCACATACCAAAAATGTAAGGGGCGCATATTTTCTTAAGCCGATTTACCAAAGGAATGTTCAAAAAAGTGAAAACTTTGAACACCCGTTAAATTCAGAAGTAAACTTTCAAATTGCCGCTACACGTAAATATTTTCTCTCCCCTTCTCGGGAACTCTTTATCTGATCTTGGGGTTTTCTTTGCCGATTGGCAAGAAGTGGAATTTTGACCTTCTCGAAAGTGAAATTCCGACGTACACTTTCAAAACACGTTTTTTGTCACCGGAATCCATTGCTGGAACCGTTTTATTGGGGAGAATAATTGATTTTGGCGTGTAATGTAATTATACACTTCTATTTCGATTTCAATCCAAGAAGAATTCCAAGTGAAAATGTATTGATTCGCTTATAAATTTTTGTGCAATGTAACCGAAATTATTATAGCCCTCTTCGATTTGCCACCTGTTAGTGAGTAGCGAATAGCTGAAGTAACTGGCATAAATAACTGGAAAAGTGCTACCCAAAATGGCATTTGCTTGGAAAAACTTAATGAGTATTATGGACTATGTTTAGACACGGCTAAAAGAGCGTCTTGTATTTGTTTGTGCATTTAGCCTATAGTCAAATGCATTGAGAAAAACGAAAACGCAATGCATGTTGACCGAGCACGAGCAACTTGATGTCCCTCTCAAAGTCGACCTCTCTACCAAGAGTTACGAGTTGCCCTAGAAAAAGTTTCCCTATCTGAACACAGTGTAATTGGTTAGGTTAGGTTGAAGTGGTTGTCCTGTAGGGCACAGCCAGGCTCATTGTGATGCCGCGTGGGGAACTTGTCTCTATCTATCCTAAAACCAGTACGTGCTTTGCAAACATTTTAAAATATCTTTGATTTCTGCAGAACTGAGATCTATGAGTTGGAAGATCTAGAAGAGCAGGACAACTGGATAGAGCAGGAC
Source organism: Anastrepha ludens (assembly GCF_028408465.1). Classification (NCBI taxonomy): domain Eukaryota; kingdom Metazoa; phylum Arthropoda; class Insecta; order Diptera; family Tephritidae; genus Anastrepha; species Anastrepha ludens. Next base: position 24,711,521 of record NC_071498.1, on the reverse strand, counting down.
AGTGGCACAGTAAGTGCGTGATTGTCTCTTCCTCGTCCTAATCCAGACAACTTCTACAGAAGTCATGTGCTTGCACACCCATCCTTTGGAGAGACTCTGTGCGTTTAGCATTTAGAGTCGTCATTAAGCCATTTTTCGTTTGCCTTCCTTACGATTTCTTCAAGGATGAGTAGCTTACATGTTTGTAAGAGTATTCCTATGTCATTGTCTATGTACCCATCGGTCGATTTGGTGCCGAGTCTCGCTAGTTCATCGGCTCTACAGTTACCCTCAATGTCGCGATGGCCAGGAACCCAGTGTAATAAGGCTTGCCTAATATCAGAAAAGAGAGAATGAGAGTATGAGGTATGACCATACTCGCTAGGGACGAGTCTTGCTCGATAACTTTATCATTGCTTTCACATGCAAATTTTTTTGGCTTGGCAGAGCCCTAAAATAGCGAGTAGAGTAGAATCGAAGGCGTCCTATGTATTGTGTATGTATAACTTAAGGTTTTACTCACTGTTAAAGTTTTCTACCCTTTTCTCAACCTTTTTATTAGGTTTCTTAATGCCTGTTCAAATGTTTACTTTCCGATATGAGGTAGCAGCTACCCAGTTACTAAATAATTTCACTCATTTCATTTGCCCCTCAATCAGGTCAACTATTTTTGTTTTCTTTTTTTTCAACAAATACCTCTTATCGTACCTCTTTCATCAGCATTTTTATCAGTTCGCATACGTCACATTTCTCTGTGATTCATTCGAAATTTATGATACTGATTTATATACAAATTATGGGGATTAAGTTTAATGCATTTTGCCATTAGGCGGGGCCAAGCCACTGAGTAGCGATAATTCCTCCCTACTCCACGCAGGTGCCAGCACTTGCCTTCATATGTATTTCTAATTGAATATTTAACTCTTTGTTATGGCTGCATTATTCATTCCTATTAATAAGACATTTATGATTGGTGGCGTATTTAATGGTTTGCTGACTGCACCTACAGCCCTCGAAAAAAATATAGTACCTTAACATTTTGACACGTTATGACTATTTAATTATTCGTTTTTCAGTTTTCATTACTTTTTAATCGCAAAAAATCAAATTAATTGTCTAACAAAAAACCATGTAAGCCAAAATTTCAAATTTTATTCAAAACAAGGCGATTCTATTAAAGGTGGTGTTGGTAAATCAGCTGATTTGTTTTTATTTTTTTCTTTCGCCGTGTCCATGTGTCTGTCAGCTCAAACAAACAAGACGAATTCATTATTTGTTTTCTACAATAGTTTCCCAATACTTTGATTTGACAATCAAACTTACAGAACATTGTTATTGGTCTAGACTCTAGAGCCACCACCTTTAATAATAAAAACTAGAAAAATTTGACAAATTGTCATCAGAATTTTAAAATGTTTGATCGGAACTGCAAAAAATCGAAGGGATAGTTTTGGAGCCCATTAAATTTTAGTATTATACAATAAAATGCAAGTCTGAAATTGCTAGACAATCCCGTTAATTTTTATAAGGTGCTGCGCATGTCTGAAAATCCACAATATTTCATGCAAAAAATACGCAGTACTGTTAGAGAAAAGAATCATCAAAATTCAAGGAGAATTCGTAGGCACTTTATTGCACTTGAATTTAATGAGCTATCCAACTATGTACCCAATCCAATTCTGTTGTTAATTATGACTAAATCTTGTATGATATGTATATCAGTTAAAGAATTAATAATAATATTTCATTTCCGTAGATTGATACGAAATTTTATAATTCAAACGTAATCAGAAAGAGTTTCCGCTATAAATGGGCTTGGCGTTTTGTGACTGCTAAACGGTGGCCAGGGATGGGCATTTTGCACTACCACTAAATTGCACCAAGACTAATTTAGCGGCAGTTATAATAAGGTGCAGAAGAATAAGAAAAGAAAAATCAACATTCGTAAAATATTCACAATACGCCAAATCTGGGAAAAGACCCATGAATAGAGAATCGACACACACCTTCATTTTGTCCATCTTAAAGCTGCAAAGGAGTTACGTATATGCCGCGCCGTCTGAATATGGTATCCCCGCAAAACTAATACGGCTATGCAAAATGAAATATAATATAAAAACAAGTTCATACCAGCAGAGCTAAACGAGTCTTCAGACCAGGTGACTCCTAGTCGCGTGACTTCTTTAACCAGATGCTGGAAAAGACCGTGCGAACCGCATAACTTAATCGCTCAGGCACAAATTTCTATAAGAACGTACAATTGCTGGCGTAGGCCAATAATATTGACATCATCGACCTTAACAACCGCGCTATTAGTTCTGGGTCTGTTGGTGAACGAGAACAAGACGAGGTACCTCGTGTCATAAAAAAAAACACTCGCACTCGTATATTAGCACCCACGTCACTGCTAATAGTTATGATTTCGAGGTTGTAAGAGACTTTATTTATCTAGGAACCTCATAACAATGTCAGCCTTGAAGAGTCTCTCTTACCAACAAGTGCTACGTTGGACTAAGCAGACAATTAAGTAGTAAAGTCATCTCTCGACGAACCAAACTAACACTCTGCAAGGCTCTCGTAATGCCGCCCCTATTGTATTGGACGTTGACAATATCCGTTGAGGGGTCCCTTGGAGTGTTTGAGAGAAAGATTCTGATTCGGACGATTTTTGGACCTTTGCACGTTGGCGACGGCGAGTATCGCAGACGATGGAACAATGAGCTGTATGAACTTTACGAACGATATAGACATAGCGCAGCGAATAAAGATCCAGCGGCTACGTTGACTGGGACATGTCGTAGGTTTCACCCTTGCAGACACCTGCTTAAGCCAGAGCCGCCTCCTAGGCACGTCGGGAGACACCTTTAAACTATGCCGACGAGATCTAGGACAAAACTGACAGAAATCTACAGGACCAGACAGTCAATAAACGACATTCAAAGGGAGATCGTCACCACCTTCTTAAGTTCCCGTCCACAGAATGCCGTAATCGGAGTCCAACCCCCACCTATTGCAGATGAAGAGCTCCAACTTCCCCGTGAGACACGCGTAACCTGGCACAATTACGTTCTGGATGCGGTAGCAGGTTAAAATCTTACTTATCCAGAATTGACGCCGACATACCAAACATATGTCCGGCATATGAAGATACCCCGCGCGACACTAACCACCTTTTTACATGCTACTCATCCACCACCCCTCTCCCTCTGGACCCAACCCGTCGAAACAGCATGTTTCCTGGGCCTACCTTTAGATGAGCCAGACGAAGGCGACGGGTGATATACCCTACACTGACGGGGTTTCTATTACTGTTAAAACAACAACAACAACTGGGTCATGTCGTCCGAATGGATACAAACGTTCCGGCTCTGAAAGTATTCGATGCGATACCAGTTGGTGGTAACAAAGGAAGAGAAAGGCCTTCTCTGTGTTTGGAAAATCAAGTGGAGAAGGACCTGGCTTCACTTGGTGTTTCCAATTAACGCCGGTTAACGTCTTTGTTAAACTCTGCCAAAATTGCTTAAGCAGTTATCGCGCCAATCAAGAAGAAGAAAGAAGTTAAAATAAGAGCTTTATTGTCAGTAAATCTTCGGTTTATCTGCTTATTGCATTAACGCTGACGGTGGCACACCATTTTCTGAAAAATATCTAGAAATTAAAATGTGCGTACTTCGTGCTTATAACTTTTAACTTAAAAAAATCTTCACAAACTAGAGAAAATAGTAACCTCTAGACTGATTTGTGCAGAACCCGCCTACATTTGAAGCAACGTTCATCAGTTCGATCATCACACAGTATAAAAATCAGTATTAGCACTTCCCCAATGATTTCGAGCAACCCCAAAACGCGTATTATATTGACCGTTTGCCTATCGGTGGATATTCACTTCCTAATGGGTACTTTACTGAACTCTTGGCCAGCAATTGATTGCTTCTCTGGCGATTGTTATCTCTGCATGCCTTTTGTTACATTTGTCGGAAAATTATAATTTATTGCTGATAGAAATCACGGTGACATTTCCGCAAGCAGGTTTATGAACTTTGTATATAATAGGTAACCTCCCCATCATAGGCTCAGTGCTATTTTGTGGCCTAGAAAAGGGTAACTTCTTCGCTCTTATACAGGAAGCAGGGGGAATACAAAGAAGTTCATACTGGGGCAATGTACCGGATTCATCGCAAGCAAAATCAATGATTGGTAGCTTTGACCAAAAGCGATTTAAATATTATATGAAATTAAATAAGAATAATTTTAGAATTATCACAGGAGCCCCAACCGGTCATTGTAGATTGAGTCATCATCTTAACCTGGGAATATGCTCCAGTGAGACTTACAGGTTCTGTAGAGAGGAAGATGAAACCGGCAAAAATGTGCTTCTTGGACAACACTGATGCATAAACGGCACAAACACCTGTGTAAACATATTTTAGCAGAGCAGGAAGTAAAACTCAATAAAATAGGATTAACACTAACATTTATTGAGGACGTTGGGCTCAGAGAACCACTATGAATCCATGAAGAGGGCATAATTGATATTTTACGCCGCAGCAACAAATCGCCTCTTACTAATAGCAATGCAATTAAAATAGAACTCCAATTCTTATTTTATGTAATAAATCGGTCAGCAATACAAACAAGCCCATCATAATACTTAAGTACTTAAGTACTTCTTGATTAAATTGCATGCTATTGAGTCATGCATTTTATAGGACCTTAATTTGCCGAGTCACCTCCGGCACTTTTTCGTTGCATATCATTAGATTGCGAAAGCCTGAAACGATAACTTGAAGGAGTAGAGAGCCTCAAGTACCTGGGAGAGCTACTAAAAAATTACTACAGTGGTCAGAACTGCAGCCAAAATCGACTTGTTGCAGCAAACAGAGCTTTCTACGCCAACCTGAAACTATCAAAACCCAGACTACTCTTGCTGAGCTATAAATGCATGGCTGTGGGACATGGGTAACGTCAATCAAGGATGAACAGGACAGCGGAAAATAGTCCCGGGTAGGGAGTCTACCCAGAAGAGAAGGAGGTATTTTTTTAGTGGCCACACCACTCGATACGGTAGACAACGGTCGCTGCAAGTGCGAAGGCATTTTGAACCCTACCTTACCCACCAAAAGCAAACCTTTATTAACCAAATTAAACCAAAAACCTCGCCTTTGTTATCAAATCTTATCAAATAGCACTCGCACATTTTTGATTTTTTCGGGATTTTTATAGAAAAATCAAACAAGATTTGCGATTACGTTAGTTCAGCGTTCACATTTTAGATATTTTTCGCAAAATTGTCGGCAATTTGCCGACGGTAAAAATTCTGTTTGTTCGCTGCTTACTTTCGTCCCCGTTTTCGTTGCTTCTGGTCAAGTTTCAGTTAATTTTTATCGCTAATATTTGCTGCTGATTATTATTATTATTAGACCACTGCGCACTGCGGCCAAAAGAGATATATTGTGAAAGGCTTAAGGTTTTTTTGAATTTGTTTGCTGACAAACTGCCAGATCTGTTTTCATTGAACAAAAGCAATAGGCTAAAGCAGCGAACTCGAATTATAATTGTAATTTCAATGAACGAGGGAGCCAAACTCGATTGCTTTAGGTCTCTCCGCAAATAAGGAGGTGATGGACTTAATGTCCCTAAAGCGCCAAAGAACTGGAATTGTTACAGTGGATGTTTGGGGCATATACCCATGAAATGAGACTTTTTTCAATTTTAAACGTTTACTAACAAAAAATGGTTGCAAATTTAATCTTCAAAATAACACATTTTTCCCATCTCTCAGGCAATTTGTGGATGGCGCGGGAAAAAAATTGGCCGTCTTTGGCCGCAAACCAATCATCGAGCCATTTTTTGGCTTCTTCGTGAGAATTGAAGCGCTACTCGGAAAGTGCGTGGCCCATCGATGCAAACAAATGATGATCGGATGGCGCTAAGTCTGGTGAGTAAGCCGCATGCACCAGCGGTTCCCAATCGTACGTCTCCACCAATTCCCGGGTCACTCTTGTTCGATGGGGCAGTGCATTGTCATCAAAAAAAATTACTTTGTGACGCCGATCGGCATATTCTGGACGTTTTCGGTGTATAGCGCTGTTCAAATCGGCCAATTGTCGTTGGTAGCGTGCACCGCCAACGGTTTCACCTGGTTTTCATTGCTCGCACCAAATCATACCACGCTGATCCCAGAAAACACACAGCATTGCCTTGCGGCCGAAGCGATTTGGTTTGGCTTGTGGCCGGGCGGACCATACGATCGTTTACGCTTGGGATTGGAGAAATACTTTAATTTTTCATCACAGGTAACGATTCGATGCGAGAGCAGCATTTCACAAGTGGTTTCACGATGTCCGCAAATCGTAGCGTGAAGGCACGAAATTCGACATTTTTAAGAGCGACATAAATGCATTGTTGTATGAAACGTAACAAACAATGAACTGAATATTGTTGACAGATGACAGACGAAAAAAACAAGACATTTGGTAAGGTTTTAAAATAATCTTAGCGACATCTATGGACTAATAGCTGAAAGTCTCATTTCATGGGTATATAAGTACAAGTAAGTTTTTGAGTTCACAATCCAGGCAATATTCGAGAATTTCGCGCCTCTCAAATTTAGAATTTAGTTTCGCCAGAAAATAATAATATTTTTCAAGAAAAATTAAATCACCTCCCAGGTATTCCTGAGCCTCGCACTGTGTTATTAATTTCTCGAGGCGCCCAGATTGACTCCATTGATACGCATTACGTGGGACTTCTTGAGGCAGAGCAAAGGTTTATTATTTCCCAAGGAGTCTACTTTGAAGTAGGTACAATAAATTTGAATGCATAATAAAAGTGTTGTGTTTTATTTACCAACACCCGGCACACTTTTAACTGTATTACATATGTATGTATGTATGTTTCTAGCTCGAATGACCAACTCAGAATGGTAAATCTTTATACAGGCACTACTTTTATCTTGATGAATTAGTTCAACTCTTTATTATACAAAACTACATAAGTGGTTTGGCCGAGCTTCTACTGCAATTTGTGGTGTGCGCCTGGATGTTGTTCCACAAATGAAGGAACCAAAAATTGTATGCTGCCTACGGCCTGTATATAGTTTTTTTTTAAAGCTTTTCATACACACAAATGCATTTGGAGCATTTCCACTGCCTGCTGAGGTAGTTGCTGTTTTCCACAGATTTTCGAACCAGTGTTAAGCGAATGTTAGCCATGCACAAACCAACTCGTCTACGGCGGCCGCCTACTCCTTATTATGCCTTTTAAATTTATTGCATTTCACCTACCTTGTGAATTTTAAAGCCACTTAACGTTCATTCACTAGCCCTCAACGATTTTAGAACTACCATCCGGTGCTTGCTTGTTTCAGTTATCAGGGCAATTAGTACGCTACGCTGCAATAAAATACTGATTGCTTCAGTTGTCACTTTATTGCCTTTGTGCATTTGCAAAACTACATACAAATCAATGTTTACCAAGCAAATACATTGCTAAGCATAGGCACACACATATGTTCATACATGTACATATATACAAGTATGTGTATACCTTTCAGAGTGGCCAGCATGTCTGGTCGGCATACGATGAGTACACCGTCTCCAACTTCTCACACCTTCACACCAATTTAAGACTCACCTCACCACCAATACGAATCAATATCAACTTTATGTACTCTCAGACTTTAACATTCAAATTTAATGAGTACACCCTCTCCAAGTTCTCACACCTTCACACCAATACAAGATTGAAATCACTACCAATACGTATCAATATCAATTTTATGTGCTCTCAGATGTTATGCCTTTAAATTTTAAGCCAGCGAATTATTGGCGTTCCACTTTGACCGGCAGCAGCTGGCGCGTGATCGATTCCCTCAACAGTTTTTAGCAGATGTACCACTTTTTTGTTGGTGTAGTGATTTTTTTAATTACTGTGCGCAATGCGTCAATACAATTGAAGCTTTGTACAACGATTACAATGAATATATCTGACACATAACGATTTTATGTTTTTTTTTATCTTTGGTTGTCTAAATTTTGGATGTTAATTCCTTCATTATCTTTCTAAAAGTGCCGTAATTAATTCTCAGAACACAAACAGCACTGTAAACGAGAGTAATCCACTGCAAATCTCGTTTTCACTGAAAAATGTAGAATTTTTTGTCGCGTTTCTCTATAGGAACTGTTTTTATCATAACTTGAGTTTCGCGCATAAGCATTTTCTATTGAACTCATTCGCACGGGTCGCACCTATGAACTGTTTACCAAAAAAAATACACATTCGTGCGAAGTAAAGGTGATAAGGTGTCGCAGCGTCACTTAAAACTTTGAATACACATACAATTTTAGATTATATTTTATGATCGTCTTGCCCAACAACAAATATTCCATTGATATTGCGATAATGAAATTAAAAATGTTTATGATAGATAAGCTGACGGAGTGGTGCTTGCGGCCGTGCAAGTACAACGACCATGCGCGGTAACAGCAACATAACATCGATAGCAGGACAAACACTCACCCAAAATGTGAACCCATGATGTGAACCCTACAATAAATCAGGCTGTTCCAAGAAATTGTGAATTTTCAGACGTGTGGGCGATTTCAATTAACTTTATTGGAACTATTTAGATAAATAGAGACTAAGGGCATACATATGTACACCTGTGTGCACAATGATACTAGCGCGACATTCTAGAAAGTTTTCACTATTTATTTAATTTTTCATATTTTTTTATAAAAATATAATTTATGCTACAACAAAAAGCGTACAACTTAAAGTTTCACACTTTGTAAAAAATTTAAAAATTTAAACAGATTTTCATCAAATATTCCAACCTTTTAATCGGAATTTTCAGCATAATTTCGAGTATGCAATTTTGTAGCTCATTGAAATTTGGTATAACAATATGCAAATTTCAAGTGGCTTCAAAATCTCGTTGTTTTTTGAGAATTCTTTTTTTGCTGGCGGTTCATATACAAAAAATGCCGTGCATTTGTTGGAGATAATTAGAGGAAAAATAATCATAAAAAATCAACGGAATTTTTCAGCAGCTTTAGATGAGCACTTTATAATATAATTATAATAAAATTTAATGAGCTATACAACTACATACCAAAAATTTTGCTAACAATTTTTATTAAAAATCCTGGAGTTTGGATGAAAAGTTTGTGACATTTTTCTAATTTTTAAATAAGATTATAGAGGGCATTTATGTGTTTTTTTAGAAAGCGAGCTATACTGTAGTACAAAAATTAGAGCATTCAAAAAACAAACAAAAAAAGCACAGCAAAAATTGGTCAATATGTTGATGTAACAGGTGGCGCTAAAGTGATCCTCCTATTAGAAAATGCTATAAATTTTGCGATTGGCCCCTAATGTCAGTTCTGTTTTGACATTTGTGTAGTAAGCACATGCGAAATACACGATAATAAACAATGTTACGGTACACTGCTCCAGAACGCGGAATATTGCTGACTATTTATTTGACCAATAATCGGTCGGTGACTTTGGCACAACGTGAATTTCGTCGCAGATTTCCTCGCCGTCCAACGCCTACTGGTGAAACACTGGGACGTTTAGCCGCTCGCCTCGAAGAGACAGGCACAACACGAGATCAGCTGTTAGCTGCTGACAGCCAATCGCGTCTAACATACGCTCAAGCCATCCTTAATCACCACCAAGAGGAAGATAATTTTTCATCAAAAATAATCATGAGAGCCATTACACCCGCTCAAAGTCACTGTATGGTATGCTGTTTTCGCTGGAGGAGTCATCGGACCTTTTATCTTCGAAGACGTGGCGGGCCAAACGGTTACTGTGAATGGTGCGCGCTACAGAGCAATGATCAACGAGTTCTTTTTGCCGCAACTTGATGAATTGGGATTGGAAAACATGTGGTTCCAACAGGACGGTGCAACGAAGACCTATCGCCGGAAGTTTTGGCCAAAGTGATGGAAAATGCCATAAAAAGGGCTCAAATGACAATCAACTGTGGCGGCGGCCATTTACATGACATCATATTCTCGACTTGATGTAAAAAAAATTAAAAGACCAAATAAAGATAATCCACAAGAAGAATCAAAGTTTTTCATTTTTTTTCTAAATTACAGCCAAAAAACATCGCAAGGTTACTTTTGCTTTCTAACGGGGTCTAAAAAATTTTTAGCAACGATTATTATTTTCATAGTTTCCAAAAGCAAAATTCGGTCGCTGAAGCTGAAAGGGTTTCAGAGTGGGTATACAACTGTACAAGTGAATAATGTCAAGATGCACGCAATAAATAAGAGGAAGAACTCGGCCAAACACTAATTATAATGGGTTGTTCAATAGGTGCGCTTCAACTTTTTTCCGTTAGGGCGACGCAATATTTTTTATTTTTCGCTTGTCATTTCTAAACTTCATTAGTATACATTTCATCATGGAACGCTACACACTTGAGCAACGATTGCAAATCGTGCAAATTTTTTATGAAAATAATCGTTCTGTTGCTGCTACTTTAAGAGCATTACGGCCATTTTACGGTCCATTTAACAAGCCGTCCCGTTTTGGGGTTATGTGAAGTCATTGGTCTACAGTAACAAGTCGGCGACGATTTGTGAGCTCAGAGCCAATATTGAACGCGAAATTGCTGGAATTTCGCCCGATTTATGAGCTCAGAGCCAATATTGAACGCGAAATTGCTGGAATTTCGGCCGATTTATGCAAAAGAGTGGTCGAAAATTGGGTTCAACGATTGGACTTCGTAAAACGTGCACGCGGTGGTCATGCAAAAGAAATCGAATTTCATACTTAAATGTATATGTTCAAACTCGATAATAAAAAAAAATTAGTTAAAAAAGTCAAACCGTTTGTGTTTTATTCAAAAAAGTTCAAAAGTTGAAGCGCTCTTACTGAAAAACCCTATACAAGGGGGCGCAAAATTAATTACTCTTTCTGAAGATTTATAATTTTTACAAATAGCGTCGCCCATCAATCATATAGTGTTTTGCAATTTTTTAATATAAATGAACGGATGTTTATTTAATTATAAAGAGGAAGGTATGCCGTGAATAGTGGAAAATAACAGCAGGCAAATGACCACCACTACCACGCTTACAGGGCAATATCCTTTTCATTAAATTTTCCATAACTGAATTGCGAAGTGGCTGCCCTATGTCCTCGATAGCCTCACGAATTCCATCTTTGAGGTCTTGAATCGACCCTGGGCTGCTGGCGTAGACCTTCTCTTTCACCTGGCCCCAAAGAAAAAAGTCACACGGTGTTAAATCACAAGATCTAGGTGGCAAACTGTGATCACCTCTTCGAGAGATAACAAGGCCCGGAAACTTTTCCCGTAAAAGATCAATGGTTTCGTTGCTTGTGTGGCACGTGGTCCAGATCAATACTATCCTATTCCGGCCATAAAAAATCGTTAATCATCTCTCGATAGCGCAATCCAATGGAAAACCCTTTATTTGACATTTGTGAAGTAAAAAGCTGCAGTCGACAAACAGACAAGCAATGAAGCGCGGAAAAGTTTCATACAAGATTTTCGTCACTCAAAATCATTTTTTTCCTATTTAGTAAAGAATCATTAAAAAAAAAAAGAAAAAAAAGATGATTAATTTTGCGCCACCTTCTACATAAAATCTATAGTTTCGAGTGCAACTGACAGTGTGAAAGCTGGATAGCAAAAAAATTGATTTTTGTCGCACGGTGTAATGTCGGTTCGTATGCAAATACTGATATTGGGTTGTAGTAAAAAATATTAGTAAGCGAAGTAAATATAATATAAGTTTAACATTTCAAAAACATGAAATCTCAGCGAAATAAGAACATCCCTAATAATTTTATAAATCATCTATACATGTACACACACACATAAATATGTAAATCGTTAAAGTTTTTCGCAAATATTTAAACATTCTAAATTTTACTCACATTTTCACTTATTCGAAGTATAAAAATCTCAAAATATCCAATAAAACCACTTTAAAATCAAATTTTTTTGAATTTTCCCTCACTTGTGACGTTATGATGAAGTAGTCACTGGAATCGGATCAACTGCTGCGAAGAATTGAAACAAACTCATCAACAATTTTCTTCATGTGGGATGAATTTGGTGTTGCGTGTGGTCAAAAAGGGGGTGGAAATGAACTTTACATAGGCATGTAAATATGTACGGTACGAAAATCATTTTTTATTTAGTAAAAAAGTTATTCAAAAACCAAGACTGGATGATTAATTTTGCGCCACCTTGTATATATCTGTATATATGTATAATGCAATAATCAAAATCAAATAGCATTTGCTATCTACCCATGCTTCGCTATTCCTACCTTGTATTGCCAGTGAGTGGCAATTAATTGCCCTAGTAGTTCGTTTTATCGCACCTTTACAAAAGCATTTCACCGCTAGTGACACAAAAATTAGCTCTGAATGCTCATTGATAAAATGATTTCACAGTTCTGGCGACGACATACCCTCCCCTTCATCGCATGTGATGTTGCATTCACTTATTACCCTTTATGGCTGCCTGTTCCGCTGGTTGATTACAGAAGCCAGAAATAATTTCGATACGAATACACGCGCAGATTAGGAAAACGATGTGTGCATATGTATATGTGCGTATGTATGTACGTGTGCCAGTTGAGGTTCAGCCTATTTTCCTTTTTATTCCCGTGCAGGCTAATAATACCCTGGATTATGACATTATTCACGTAACGGTTGTTTATAATGGCTTAACCGAATGAATATATAATAGGACTATGAATAAGTTCGTGCGGTTTTACAACAGATGGCGTAACTTGATTATTATTCCATCGATCCACATTTCCAAACATTCATTGGAGAGCTACTGTCGTAAGGCACAAACGTCAGTATAAGTTTTTTATTTGAAGCGTAAACAACAATATTTTTACCACACTTGAAAATGTCGAATTTCGTGCCAAATAATGTGTTTTTGCGGGGAATTCTTCTTCATTATTTTAATATGAAGAAAAAAGCAGCCGAAAGTCATCGTATCTTGGTGGAAGTTTATGGTGAGCATGCTCTATCTGAGCGAACGTGCCAGAAGTGGTTTGCACGCTTTAAAAGTGGTGATTTTGGCTTGGAAGACGAAGAACGCGAGGGTGCGCCGCCAAAGTTCATGGATACCGAATTGGAGGAATTGCTCGATCAAGATCCGGCTCAAACGCAAGAAGAGGTTGCAAAAACTTTGGGAGTTGATCAATCAACCATTTCCAAACGTTTAAAAGCCATGGGAATGATCCGAAAGGTAGGCCATTGGGTGCCGTATGAATTGAAGCCAAGAGACGTTGAACGCCGTTTTATGGCATGCGAACAACTGCTTCAACGGCACAAAAGAAAGGGTTTTTTGCATCGAATTGTGACTGGCGATGAAAAGTGGGTCCATTACGACAATCCAAAACGTCGGGCAACGTATGGATACCCTGGCCATGCTTCAACATCGACGTCGGCGCAGAATATTCATGGCCTGAAGGTTATGCTGTGTATCTGGTGGGACCAGCTGGGTGTTGTGTATTATGAGCTACTGAAACCGAATGAAACGATTACGGGGGATGTCTACCGACGACAATTGATGCGTTTGAGCCGAGCACTGCGAGAAAAACGGCCGCAATACGCCGATAGACACGACAAAGTTACTTTGCAACATGACAATGCTCGGCCACATGTTGCACAAGTGGTCAAAACATACTTAGAAACGCTCAAATGGGATGTCCTACCCCACCCGCCGTATAGTCCAGACCTTGCGCCATCCGATTACTATCTCTTCCGATCGATGCAACATGGCCTGGCTGACCAGCACTTCCGTAATTACGATGAAGTCAAAAAATGGATCGATTCGTGGATTGCGGCAAAACCGACCGAATTTTTCACAAAGGGAATCCGTGAATTGCCAGAAAGATGGGAAAAAGTAGTAGTAAGCGATGGACAATATTTTGAATATTAAATTTGTAACCATTTTACGTCAATAAAGTTTCAAATTTCGAAAAAAACGCACGAACTTATTCATAGTCCTATTAATATATATGTTTAGACACTTTTATACCAAAAAGTTCGATTCAGCCATGTCTGTATGTCCGTCCGTATGCACACTCAAAATCAAGCACAAACTGAGATACCTTAACAAAACAGAAAATATATAGTACATTGCCACGTGTATTAAGAACAGACAAAATGGGTGACAAATGATATAATATTAAATCACAAACAGCCACTCTAAGACATACAAGCACATACCGTGACATGCACGAAATTAAGCTTCAAAAAATTGTGATGCTAATCTCTACCAAGAGTACTTTGGAAATAGGTTCAAGCGCATGCAGGAGTGTATTGCCACCAAAAGTATTTGGAAAAACAATAAAGCCTTTTGCATTATTATTTTACTGTACGAGTATTTTCGTTACTTGGCACGAAACATGAACAGCTACCCTCTTAATAGCCTCGGGATTAGCCTCCATGGAGTACATCTGGTTTTTAATTCAACAATTTTGAAACATTCTTTGAAGTTTCAAAGTAAAAAGGCTGAGAAGAAAACTTAAATAACCACAAATGGCAAAAGGTGAGGATTACAACTTAAGATTCTCAAGGCTCTGCTTCGAGTCTGTTCTAAGGCACGGGAATTTAACTCCGAATATAAAGTTACTTGTAATACCTGCGTTGGAACGGAGAAAATAATAAATACAATTTTATTTGCCAGCGCATAGATTTGAAGTCAGGATAATACATAAGCGGGGCCCATCCCTACTATAAGTATAATTCACCGACTATTGCGCTGGAAACGGATGAGTGAGCCTTAGGTATATTTTTCATTTATTTATTTTTTGTTCTGCTTTTTATTCCTTGACAATACTTTTAAACCAGAATTTTGAGTAGAATCAAAGAACTACTATGAAAAACATCTATCTGCACATATTATCGCTCCTAAGCGAAGCATAGATCTTTATATTAGGTTGGGTACAAGAAATGCATCATTTTTTCGGTAGGTGGATGTAGTCATCGATACCTTGTAAAGTATCCATCAAACAATTTAAAGTTTATGCTTGTTGTCAAGGTGACATTTCACTCTAAAAAAAATTATTTTGCTATTTTTTGTTTGTTCTATTCAGTTGTGAGTTACAGGATGTTAACAATGGAAGTGTACAAAGAGAACATTCGGTAAACTTTACAGTTTTTCTTTGATGAACGCGCAAATGCAAGTCAGCCGCTAAAATTGAGAATGATGTCTTTGTTGGAAAAATTGTACGCAAAAATAATGCAAAATAAGAAAACTCCTAATTTTTTTCTGATGGCATATCATCCATTTTTTTTTTCTTTGTTCACTCCTCTCGGGAGCATAGGGCCTCGACAAGACTTTTCTTGTGTTGGTTCGCCTGCCGCTATCAGTCCTAAGTAGTGGGAATGTCCACCTGTCTTTGGTACAACGCCTTCTTACTGCTTAGAGTGCTATCTGTGTGTCAAATTTTTCTGGCAGAAGGATCACACAGATGGTTGAGGACTTCGGTAAATTTGGTGTGTCTTCGCTATTACCGCGATTGCCCGCTTCCTATTGCTGGCGCCACTGAGGCAATGTGTACTCGTAACTGTGTATTTTTCTTTGTTTTTTTTTGCTTGTTTTATATGCTTGTTTTTTTTGCTTGTGCAGATTATTTGCGCAAGTAAGTATGGAATCCCCAAGGAAGCCGTACGTGCGGGAGACCAGCTAACACATGGAGGCGACAACTAGCAGCAGAGGCGGTTAGAGCAGGCCATTCCTGGAGTCAAATTAAACATCTAGCTCTAAACAAACGAATTTATAACTTGTTTATTCAGGCCCTATTTTTCATCTAGGAACTATGGGAAAATATATATATAAAGGGTTTTCCAATAACAGGTGTTATTTTGAATTGGATTGCGCTATCGAGAGATGATTAACGATTTTTTATGGCCGGAATTGGATGGTATTGATCTGAACAACGTTCATTTCCAACAAGACGGCGCTAAGTGCCACACAAACAACGAAACCATTGATCATTTACGGGAAAAGTTTCCGGACCAGATAACACCTCGAAGAGACGATCACAATTGGCCACCGAGATCTTGTGATTTAACACCTTGTCACTTTTTTCTTTGAGGCCATGTGAAAAAGAAGGTCAACGCAAACAGCCAAGGGTCGATTCAAGACCTCAAAGATGGAATTCGTGAGGCTATCGAGGACATAGGGCAGCCACTTTGTAATTCGGTTATGGAAAATTGCGTGGAAAGGATATTGTCCTGTAAGCGTGGTCGTGGAGGTCATTTACCTGATGTTATTTCCCACTATTAACGGCATTCCTTCCTTTTTATAATGAAATACACATCCGAGCATTTATAACACTGCGTTACAAAAACAAACTTTTTTCTTCCTATGAACCAAATATACTTTTTCGGAAAGGGGAAAAAAACTAAAAATACACGTGTATCGGCGATTTTCATGTACACGTCAGAATTTTTTTTTTTTTATGTATAAAATATAGAGCTCGTAGTCCGCCTGTGTGAAAAACTTTGGATAAATTTTTAACCCTTTTTCCGTGATCCAGTCGTGCTGAATTTCTGCAGGCAGACTCGTAAAAATGTTTTTATTATGTAAAATAAAAAAAAAAAAATTATCAATTCTCAGATTTTCTTGAATTTTTTTTTCTAAAAAAAAAAATTTTTTTCTAAATTTTCGGCATAACTTGAAGGGACTCCAAATTTTTAAACAACTTATTAACCTTTAATTTATTGTTTCATACAACACACTCTGTGTCGTTTGTGTGTTTGTTACAGTTCCGGAAGTTCCGATCATCTGACAGTTGCGCTACTAGGAGACGTATACTTTGACAATTGTTTTAAGTTCTGTTGCGCGAAAACGTCTTTCTGTATATTTCATCTTACGAAAAATGCAGTGCCCGACTCGAAATAACTTTTGTTACGCTTGTGGCTTATTCGCACCAAGTAAAAATTTTAAAAATATTACGAAAACAGTGGTTAATTCGTTTCAGAAAATATTCAAGACTGCTTACGTTCCTTACTTGTGGTATACTCCGGAAGTCGTGTGTGACTATTGCTATAGAAATTTATGCAAGTTTACTGATGGAAGGTCAACAATAAAGTACTCTGTACCAACGTACGGAGCACTGCAGTGAACTGTGCTACTTTTGCGTAACTTTTACTCAAACTAAAGGGTACCAATACTTTCGCCGCAACAAAATTCGCTACGCTAATGTAGAATCGGTTATTCCAGCGGTTCATGCAGGTATTTTTTTACGAAGGCTTTTAGTAACTTTATTTTTTTAATGATGTATATAATTTAAGGTGTTTTCAGTGGTCCGCAGATAAAAAAAATAGTTGCAAGTTATGAATTTTCATCAAAATTGAATGCTATCGAACAACGTGCATGGAAAGGCACAGTTGCCGTTATTGAGCAGTCTCTTGGCAACAAACGAGCTGAGAATTATGAAAATATTGTTGCAGAAATGATTTCGGCATATGGCGAAATAGGCATATTAATATCGCTAAAGATCCATTTCCTTCAGAATCATTTAGATTGTTTCCATCAGGACATTGCGGCTATTGAAAAGCGCTTTAAAGGACAAGACATTACGCATTTGCTTGGCGAATACTGTTGGTCTATTTGTCGCGATACTGACACAAATGCTTACAAACGCAAAAATAAAAGTCGTTTCTTTAAAAGCATTAAAGTTTTTAATGTAACAATTTTTAATTTTAATATAATAAAATTAATAAAAAAATCGTGGTTTTATATCTCTATTGTAATGCGAAGTGAAATACTTTTCTTTTGACACCCACATCGGCATATCTCATGGAATTATTATTTTTTATTTCGAACAGGTGGCAACCCTGTGAAACATTGTCAGTGGCAACACCTAGGTGAAACGTCTAGAAATGTGATACACTATACACTACCCCAATTTCATTCAAATCCGTTACGTGTACATGAAAATCTCCGATGCACGTGTATTTTGCTTTTTTATCCCATTTCCGAAAAAGTATATTTGGTTCATAGAACAGAATGTGTGTAACGCGGTGTAATATATTAAAAAATAGCATTTTTCTTTGAATATCAAAATAACACTTCTGATTGGAAAACCCCTTATATGACATCAATAAGTCCATCTGTTTAAAGTTTATTCAGAAAATGATTTAGACAGATATATAAAACAAAAAAACATAAAGAATCCGTTAAACTGACAGATGGGAATACATTTAAGCATCGATTACTCGCTCTCAACCAACAACAATGCGCATTTTGCGGTAGCTGACCCTCCGTAAAATGACTGAAGCACTTTAGAAAGTATCAGAAATCAGAAACACTTTGGATTCAACAAATCTTCTGATCTACAGACTAGTGTTTATGTCGCCAATATAACTACTTTATCGCTCCGTAAAGCTTAATTTTTAAAACCTAGGTTAGGGCATCTGAATCTAGATGTCATTGCATTGGCAACGTTTTGTATTTGCCAAGCAAGTTGATGGGCTCAGAAAAAGTAATGCGAGACGAAATTTTTTTACGACCTTATCGAACACATTGGTCCTTGCAAACATCGAATGTCGTATGAATAATGCAGCCGTTATTTCCCAATTCACTACTCATTCGGCTATAGAATCATTTTTTAACAAACGAATTACTATCCCTGGGAATATTGTAGTCAACCAACCGACCAGTGCCGATACACTCACAGCAAGAGAGATTGACGTCTTTGTCTACAAGAAGGCGAAAAGCTTTGCCGAAAAAATCATATTTATTGCATTGTGTGCAGAAACCCAGTATGTCAACATGTTTTGCTTGCCTTCCACCGAATCCATAAATAAATATTGTTACATATTTTACATAAAATTTCATTGTAATTAACCTTTTTTCTTCAAACTTCTTCGAAACGAGTCAAAATAAAAACCAAAAAAGTCCTTTTTCACAAGCCGAAATATTTATTTTCAGCGCTTATTTTTGTTTCTGTATCTGCTTAATGCATGCCAAAACCAATGAAAAAGTAAGAAAGTAAATTATCCACCTGCGATGCGTAAAAATGCAATGGTTAAATAAAACAAAACAGAGTTAAATTTCTGGTAAATTTATTTTATCTGTCTTCAAAATATGACCCGTCTGAAGCAACACACATGTGCCGTTTAGCCCAGTCCTCCGTGCACCCCTGGTAGGCCGACGAAGGAATGGCCTTTAGCTCCTTCGTCGGATTTTCTTTGATCTCCTCTATCGATAGAAATCTCCTTCCACGAAGTGGTAACTTCAACTTGGGAAGCAAAAAGAAGTCGCACGGGGCCATATCAGGTGGATGCGGTGCTTGCACGATGGTATTTACTTGGTGTTTGGTCAAATAATCCAGCACAATTTGCGCTCGGTGCGATGGCGCGTTATCATCATGCAAAATCCAGAAATTCTTTGCCCAGATTTCCGGCCGGACAGACAAACACTAATGATTCGATGGCGCTAAAAAGTGGCAGATGTGTGTCTTACAATCCTACCAACATAAGAAAAAATTATGGACCGGTTCCCACGTGTGCGGTTCGTTTAAATCAAACATTCCCAGTATTTTTTTATCATAGGGTCTCAGCCAGACCCGAGGTGCCCAACCGAAAGTGTAAGTTTTGAAATCATTTTTTCGTCCTCTTTGAGGATCCTTTATAAAAGTTTATATCCATAAATCGATAGAAAATTACATTTTAGGAAGCTACCTGAAATTTCAAGTTGTTAGCTATAATAGAAATATGTGAAATTCTCGTTCAAAGTCGAAAAAGGGCCCACCAGACCTGGCTGCCTAACGGAGGATTAACTCATTTTTTAAACGATGGTGACGTAACTACTACGATTAAGTGTGATTTGCTAATAATAACACAAACTCTTTTAACACACCGTCGAGTTGTAGTTTAGATATTTATATTGTTGTTGCTCTTGCTGTTGAAGTGGCTGAGTATTTTCACTGAAATAATCCTAATTAGTGACCAGCACCGTTTTACTACCACCGTCCTCGTATAATGATGTTTTTTTTTTGCTCTAAGTCAAAGCAGCAATTTCTTTATCTCGATGTCTGAGATCTCATTAATTTGCTGCAAGAAAGGCTTGCCAAAGGAGCAAAGTCGTACCTTAGCTAGCCCTGGACATTCACATAAGTAGTGGAAAAGAATTTCCTTCGCCCCTTCCGCTTGACAGCTTCTGCAGATGGGATTGAATGGGAGGTTGAGTCTGGCTGCATGATCCCCTACTTTCCAATGGCCTGTAAGGGTTGCAGTGATGCGTGAGATGTTTGGCCGAGAGCATCCTAACAGATCATTCGTCCTTTGGATTTTGTATGACGGCCATGTGTTTTTTGTTGTAATACATGTAGTTAGTTGCTTCCATCTTCTTTCGGCTAAAGCATGATAGTGTGAAGCAACGGATGCTTTTAATGTGTTGAGTGGGGTGGAGACTGCCACCGCCTCTGCTATTTCTAGTGTCGAACCTTTTCTTGCTAGCTGATCCACTAACTCATTACCCCTTATGTTCCTGTGACCGGGAACCCATATCAGAATGATTTCAAGCCAATGACTAAGCATTTCCAGCTTCTCTCTACAATGTAAGGCTAGTTTGGATGAAATGGAGTTGAAGTCCAAGGCCTTTATAGCTGCTTGACTGTCTGAGAAGATAGCTACTCTTGCACCAACTTTCTAGTAGAGTTTTAGTGATTTGCATGCTTCTCTGATCGCTAAAAGTTCTGCCTGGAACACGCTGGCATAGTCAGGAAGACGAATTGACTGAGATAGGTTGAGCGGCTCCGAATGGAACACCACAGTTCATCTTAGAACCAACGGTATCGATATACTACATCTAATAAATTAATAAATAAATAAGTAACAAAAAATAGTTTCCGAAATACTTCTAGGATAGGGGCCCAAGTTATGCTTATTTGAGGTGCTTGTGCTAACCTTCAACCAAAAACTTATTTTCCAATTTCTTTGCTCCAAATCAATTTTCTCTAAACAAATGCTGCCGCCTCATTTTAGAACGCATTGCATTCCATCTATTAGCTACACTTAGTTGAAGTTGAATGAAGGCCGGAGGTCATCATACAACGTTTGCATTTGCCAAAAACGAGGACGCATCTTAGGGGTAACGTTGCAAAGTTCACGGTTTTCAAAGTTCATTACACCGATATTTCTAAATTAAGCGGCACAGGGCACAAGTAAGTTCATCGAGAAGGCCTGTGATTAACGCAGAATTTCATCGCTACATTAAAAACAATTGAATCAAAACGAAATTAACAACAATTGTGTGAAAATAAACACGCAATAAATATGCAGATGCCAAGAACTCGATTTGAATTGCCATGTAATAGCTGGACGCCTCCCATTATTGCTTAATTCCCATCCAATGGTACAGCCCGCCAGAGTATTTGCCAACGCGCGTGAGGCCGTTTGCCGCTTATATCTATAAAATGTTGATCTCTTTCAAACTTTAAAAGTTTAGTTTGCAAACTTGTTTTCAAATTGTTTTTCGATACTGATTATTGTTTTTATCTTTGTTTTCATTGTGGATTTCATTGCTCTTTGGCGTGCCATTGGCATATCAACATACTTGAAAGGTCATAACCTAAATTTGATCAAATTGCAATTTAAGTGCCCAGACACGTAATAAAACAACATAACACGAGTTTTGTAGTTGTTTTTAAGTTCAAAAATATTGCTAGAAATATTCAAGTGCTTCTGGCGAAAAATTGATTTTCGCATTCCATTTTCTTTTTTTTTCTGTTTTGCCTACAGCTGCATGTGTGTGTGTGTGTATGTATGTGTTTTTACGACCATTTGCACTTTACAGCAATCACTTAAAGCATTTGAACATCTATTTTATTAGCTATTAAATAGTTTACCAAAAAACATTGTCACTACATCCGCATATATGAAAGAAACATAAAAAAGAGACAAAAATATTCAAAATAAATGGGTTAATTAGCTGACTAATGCGCTTTCCGTTTGTACTATTACATAAGGCGTTTGTTCAGATTTAGAATATTCTTCCATGCAACGCAAAGAATGTGAAATAATTGTGCGACCGAGGCCTGAAAATTATATGACTTCTGCCGTTATCAAAAAAAAAAAAACTTCGGCCAACTGGTTTGGTCGCTGTTGAATCGAATTATTTCAACCAAAAGTTTTATCATCACAAATCGTAAATCGAAATCCACCCATTGGTTATTACTATAAATATTTTAAATGGCTTTAGTGGACGAGCCATCAGTAGCTTAGGTTAGGTTAGGTTGACTTGGCTGGCTGAAAGCCAACACATACCATTAGTCCATAGATGTCGCTAGGAGTATTTTTAAACCTTCCCAAATGTCTTTTTTTTTCGTCTGTCATCCGTCAACAATATTCAGGTCATTGTTTGTTACGTTTTATACAACAAAGCATTTTTGTCGCTCTTAAAAATGTCGAATTTCGTGCCTTCAAACTACGATTTGCGGACATCGTTGATTTTCTGTTATCAATTGAAGAAAACCCCTTCTCAAGCTCATCAAATGCTTATAGATAGAAGCTTATGGTGCAGAACGAGGATCGTGGCCGGCCACCGAAAAAGTTTGAGGACGCCGAATTGCAAGCATTGTTGGATGAAGATGATGGTCCAACGCAAGAAATGATGGCAGAGCAGTTGGGAGTGACCCAAAAAAACATTTCCAAACGTTTGAAAGTAAGGGCATGATTTTAATGGTCGGAAGATGGGTGCCGCATGAACTGACAATGTGACAATGCACCGCCACATCGAACAAGAGCGACCCGGGAACTGGTATAGACGTACGTACCAGCGGTTCGCAGGTGCATGCGGCTTGCTCACCAGACTTGACGCCTTCCGATTGTCATTTGTTTGCATCGATGGGCCACGCACTTTCCGAGCAGCGCTTCAATTCTCACGAAGAAGCCAAAAAATGGCTCGATGATTGGTTTGCGGCCAAAGACGGCCAATTTTTTTGGCGCGGCATCCACAAATTGCCTGAGAGATGGGAAAAATGTGTCGCTAGCGATGGCTATTATTTTAAAGCTTAAATTTGTAACCATTTTTGTTAATAAACGTTTGAAATTAAAAAAAAAAAGTCTCATTTAATAGGTATATACATAGGCCTATTGATCCTATGGCACTTGACCCTCACGTTTCTTTATAGTAAGCTTATTGTAATAAGCCTGCGTCTTTTGCGAATCTAAGTAAGCTCTGAAGCTCTAACATGGAGAGACATTCTAACCTCTCATATTGCAGAGCGCCTAAACATTTCATTCGGATTCTAGGTAATGCAGGGCAAGAACGTAGAAGGTGTTGAAGAGTTTCCCTCTCTTCTAGCTCATAGCAAAACCTGCAGCTATCATTTGTTTGTAATTCCCTATGCCATCAGTAGAAATGAGGAATTTCCCTTTTTTAAGCTACGCGAATTCCGCTCCTTTGCATATATCCACTTCGACTGTGAACACTGAGCAGTGTTCGGATAACCGGCCCCTAAAGATGAGCAGCGAGCGTGGAGGGAGAGCTAGTTTTAGTTTCTCCTGTAGTTGCTTTCCTGTTCGGCGGAGAGTTGCTAATAGGTCGGACATCTTGAATGCCTTAACTTGAACGCTTAAGCCCGCCAGAAGTATGCATGTGCAATTTTTCTAATGCTGAGTTAGTAGATTGACTTCATTAACTTTTGGATACTCTATATTATACCAAACCCCGGAATATTGTGCGCACAAGGAAATCATAAATAATTTTATATATCAGAGACCAAGTCTTCCAATTTTCATAGAACAATCAACTTTCAAACTTGACTCTCAATGCTTTAATTTTTATCACATTCATACCTATGGAACAATGGGGCCAAAATCATGTAAATTTCCATGTTCAGAATATGACTGAACTTGAGCAATCGGAATTTCGTTAAAAATTTTCGACATTACTTTACTGTACTCTTATTGCACTGTTTACGGAAATACGTTAGAATAAACGAAAGTCTGCTTAGCCATATTCATTGTACAGATACATAAGTAAAAACAATCTCCGCTGGTTGTCAAAAAAAGCCCACAGCTGAGACCATCAGATTCCAAAACGCTCTTTTATGTAAGATGGGTTACATATAAAATATTAAAAATATCTAAAAAATTACAAAAAATTCAGATATTTCTCAATAAAAGGCATATTGCTAAGAAATATATAGAAATACTAGCGGACCCGACAGACTTCGTTCTCTCAAATAGATTTTGAATGTGGCAGTTTATATTTCGACCTTAAGACGCTCTATCCAGACGCAGGTTTACTATTCTGGGTAGACAATTATTTAATGAGCTAGAAGACCTGAGTACTATAGAAATCAGAGATATTTTAAAATTTTTGAAAAACACACACTGGCTTTAGGAGAGATAGGGACAAGCTCCCCACGCGGCATCACAATGGGCTATGAGCCTGAGTGTGTCCCACAGGGCAACTGCTTCAACCTAACCTAACCTTAAGACGTTTTTACTCTGCTGGCCCTCACACACGGCCCTATCATCATGGTGACGGCTCTGTTCAGGAGAATTAAAGAAAAGGGTCAGCTCGGGAACCTAAAGGTGACAAATATTTATAAAGTGGATGCTTCAATGACAAAACATAGAGGTAATTAATTATGTATTATTATTATTATTAACATAAGATTAATAACCGATTAATCATTCCGACGATGTGATATTGTTTTACGGGATTCCAAGATTTCTCCAACTACAATGATGGCAACTTCATCAATAGTTTGGGGCATTAAAACGTCTTGCATGTTGGCCAACCGGTGTTTTATCAGCTCTGATTACAATTGTGTGATTATCATATGGCATCAGATCCAGTGAAGTTTTAAGCAACATAATCAATTGATGCTCATGAAATAAAGTTTGTAATTGTTCTACAATAGACCTCTTTAGTGAATTGTTATGTGATCAAGGCATATAAATTTCTTGTGGTGAATTGCCCATGAAATAAATTTGCAGGGATTTATAATTGCTATCTGACACTGGTAACAGTGAACCTGCTCTATGATATATATGGCCTTGTATCTGTAACTTAAAAAAAAATGATTTGGCCAAATATAAATAATATTTGTTCCTAAAAAGTATATCTGTCTCCTAATTTGAATCACCAAATAATAATTGATATGCTTAGATATGTCAATATGTTATAATTATTTGTAACTAATATCCATCATCAAATAATTATATTGTGTTTGAAAATAAAAAAAGTGTTGCTAATACTGAATCACCAAATAATATTATGACTAAGTAATATATAATATTTCTTGGGGATTAGGGAACTGAAGGTTAATGATACATCTTTACTGAGTCAACAGAAAATTTTGTTCACTAAAATAATAATGATTAACTGCTATAATTCATACCTTAAAAGTTGGCAGGAAAATTCTCCCGAACTACGTTTGTTGCCCCAAGTGACGTCATTTGAAAGCAATTGTTATATTGTTGGATATTTGACAAAAAGTGTATGGAATCAGGTCCTATTCCTGAAACCAATAAGTACAATGGCTCTGGTGGTGGATCCAATGGTATCAATTTCACTTTCCCATTTGCGCAACACAATCCATTGACTTCATTTTTATATTTCAATGCCTTACAATGAGAGCAAACCAAGTTCATAGCTCCAATAGTAAGACATTGGTAGTTACTGTAGTCAATTGACAAATCGTAATTGAAAGCAGCTCGATTCAAACTTGCGCGATTATTAGTTGAATCTCTCGCTCTCGCTTCCCACGTTCGTGATATATGAATTCTTTCACGTTCATTTCGGTCGTCACGTTCTTGTGCAGTATGATTATATCGGTAATTAGTTTGGTTTGTAGCATTTCGGGCTCTTCTACCTAAATTACTTCGTCTTATAGGAGGCATATCGAATATAATTACCTAAATTATGTCACATGCAATAATTATTTATCACAGGTATTAAACACTTTGAACAAAACACGATATAAAACAATCAAAATAAGTTCTTACAGATAATAAACGCTTTTTAACGCGGTTTGTTTGACAGATGCAACGACGTGAAAACTGATGTAATTTATCTTGACTTTTCAATTTGGTCGGGTTCACGACATTATTATAAAAAATAAATAAGAAGGTTCTGCCATTGGATTCTGATAGAGATCAGCAAACAAAACAATATACGTGTAGCGGTGATTTGAAAGTATACGCCTGAAGTTTCAAAGTCAAAAGTTCAAAAGTCAAAGTTTTCATCTTTTTGCTCTTTCTTATGGTAAATGGACATAGGAAACTGTGTGATTCTTACATTTTAGGTATATGATGTGCTCAACAGTTCAATGGAAAAAACAACGGCGAATATTTTTGTAAAACATTTTAGCCCTTTAACTCCACAATAGATGGGCCTTTTTTGTCCCTTTTGTGGGAAAGTGTCACAGCGCACAACTGAGGGATATAGCGGGTTAAAATGTACTACAAAAATATTTGTCAGAAAATTCTATTATAAGTTTCTTATTACATACAAGTTAAAAATTCAACTTAAACGCCAGAAATACCTAAGTCGAAATGCAATGTGTAAGGGTTAATTTCGCTGGTGTGTATTGAAAATATAGTTTTCAATTTATCTGAATTATGCCGATTTACCATACGAATGTGCAAAAATTGATTATTTATTTAGTTGTTTTTTTATTTTGATTATTTATTTACTTATTTTTTATGTGCAAAACAATGAAAAATTTTGACCGTCCTAAAAAACACTTTTTTGTCCTACTACAATAATCCATTGTTGGCCATTGACAATGGCGATGATAATTAATTGCTATCGAGCCCGGGCGCATAAAGCTAGTACAAATAAATCTACTAATTTCCGACGTCAGCTTTTGCCTTAGCTTTTGCCGACATCAGATTTTCGTTTATACGCCCAAGGTAGTCTACGTTATTAGCCATTGGAGCCTTGTCATTTTGGAAAGAGTTTGATTTTGCCGTTCAGTGTAATAGGTACTAAAAAGTAAATTACGGTAAACAAAATTCTGAGCTGCCGTACACAATATCTACATATTGTATACACCCGTCTGCCAACTCCCAAAGAGCGATAGAATTGCTGCTATGGCAATTCACACTTGCATATTAGCATGTGGCCAAAATGTAACCCAAGTCACAAAAAAGCCCGCAAAAATTAACTAAAAATTAAATACGAGAATTTCACTTGGATTATTGTAACAAAGCCTAGGCTATGCATTCAAACCGAAACAATAAAAATCTGTGTAATAAATCATGTAATCTCACTGTCTAAAGAAACACATAAATACTGAAGCTTCTGTACTTGAGAATGAAGCAGCAAAATATTAATTGTTAGCTTTACCTTAGGTTTAATAACATGAAATTTAAATCTGTATTCAGAGAATACCTCAATAAAAAAATTAAAAAAAAAAATGCAAATAAAAGAACATTAAAGAGATTCCTACAAATACTCACATAAGAATTAGCTGCATGCTGACTTTCAAATGTCGGGCAAAACTTTCACCTACAGAGCGCAAATTAAAGTATTTTCACAGTTATTTTGAATTTTAGTTCTGCCATTTCTTGGCATAATCGCGTTTCGTAAAACTTTCCCAACTTTCGTCAACTTCAAAGCAAAGGGTAAACTTGTGCTTTGTTTTATTCAGTATTTTTGCAATGGATAACACGGCGTATACTTAACATTTGTAAGAACAACGAAAGCCATTTACAGCTAACAAAGTGGGTATGCTTACATAGACATATCTATAACCGTAAACAGTTGTGTGTGTACGTATATAGGTGGGCGCAATTGTAGCCAAGCTAAATATACTTACTCAGCGGTACTCCTTCTCATCTACTTTCTACTTTCGCATTTATGAGTCAATCGTAGGCATCAACTCGCTCGCCTCGGCAAAAGTCTGTGCTGTATTTAGAATTTAAATTGTGAAGTTTAATAATAAAACGCCTTCATAACAAAATTAGTAAATAATCAATAGGTATACCAGCTATTTTATGCCGCCTCCGAGCGGCAGATGATTTTTTATGAGGAGATTTTTGATGGCAGAAGGCAGCCGGAGGTTTGCCACTGTCTGCCAAAGGGTGACTGCTATGAGAAAAAACTTTTTCTTTCGATTATTAGGCTACATTTTTACAAGTAGTGAGGTGAGCAATTACGCACATTGAATAATAGAAAATATTGATGTGAAGATAAAAATAAAATAAAAATTATTGTCTATAGCCAAAAAGTGACCAAAACAAAGTCAAAAGATTCGAAAAAATAAAATATTATTTAAATAAATAAGAAAAGTACTGTATTTAAAAATGTGTTTAACCACAGCAAGACTTCTAATTTGTAGTGCCTGAAATTAAGCAGAAGCATTTTAACTTTTTTATGAACATGTTTTATGACTTACACAGAAGCAGGAAGAGATTATGCTTCACTTTATTATAACTCACATTTTTTCTTATTAAAACTGAGCTTCCATTTAATTCGATTCAAAGTTATTAAACAATTTAAGTATGTAGCTTAATATGGAATCGTAAAAGGTTACGAATCTCGGTCTATGCAGGTGAGCAAGAAATGAAACAGCAATCGATAGGATGCGCATTTCAAGACAGGGTTAACCCAAACAAAATTGTTACACGGAAGAAGCAACTTAAAGCGAATGATCGTTTGTTCCGACCAACTGTACCATTAAAGAAACTTAACACAATCAGTTTTGAGTGGTACACAACCATTTGTTTGCCTGAAGGTTTCAGAGAATTAAGGAAAACCAACCGCTGAATCCGAATCATCCTTCGCCAAGCCAATATAGTCTGGGAGCCAGGGGTCGATTTTGAACAGCGTTTTTATACCGTTAAATTCTTAACTATACTTGTGATTTAGCTTTCATGAATAACGAAAGTGAACGTCAGCTGGCGCACCCGCGGTGGGTGTGATTGTGGGAGGGTACGAAACGTGTCGAAAAAAAATTTCTACCAACTCATTTTATACCGGCTAAAGTTTTTTTCATGTATTGTTGACATTTAGTCAAATAAAAAAAATAGTCAGCTGCGCGGTAGAGGGGGGAAAATACTATGACTACTTTTTTTATTCTTTATTACCCCGTATTAAAGCACTTATCAACAACTTTCATTTGATACCCATATTGTACATGCACAACCAAAGGTTACCCGGGTCCACGTTTTGGCCTATATCTCGAGACCCCAGTCACGGAGCGGCATGAAAAATACTCTGTTATAAAGCATTCACCAACAGCTTCCATTTGATACCCATATTGTACATACACGTCCGAAGGTTACCCGAGTCCACGTTTTGACCTATATCTCGAGACCCTATCTACCAATAGGTATTCAAACTATACGGAAATCATCTTCAATACCTACTTAACAATGTGTGTAAGTTTGGTTTAATTCGGTTCAAAGACACGGCGGGTCCACGTTTTGGCACATATTTCGAGACCCTACTCATCAATAGGTATGAAAATTACCCCGTATTAAAGCACTTATCAACAGCTTTCATTTGATATCCATATTGTACAAACACATTCTAGGGTCCACGTTTTGGTCTCTATCTCGAGACCCTAGTCACGGAGCGGATGGAAATACTCTGAACTAAAGCATTCACCAACAGCTTCCATTTGTCCACGTTTTGACCTATATCTCGAGACCCTATCTACCAATAGGTATCCAAACTATACGGAAACCATCTTCAATACCTCCTTAACAATGTGTGTCAGTTTGGTTTAATTCGGTGCAAAGACACGACGGGTCCACGTTTTGGCATATATTTCCAGACCCTAGTCATCAATAGGTATGTAAATTACCCCGTATTAAAGCACTTATCAACAGCTTTCATTTGATATCCATATTGTACAAACACATTCTAGGGTCCACGTTTTAGTTTCTATCTCGAGACCCTAGTCACGGAGCGGATGGAAATACTCTGAACTAAAGCATTCACCAACAGCTTCCATTTGATACCCATATTGTACATACACTACCAAAGGTTACCCGGGTCCACGTTTTGACCTATATCTCGAGACCCCAGTCACGGAGCGGCATGAAAAATACTCTGTACTAAAGCATTCACCAACAGCTTCAATTTGATATCCATATTGTACAAACACATTCTAGGGTCCACGTTTTGGTCTCTATCTCGAGACCCTAGTCACGGAGCGGCTTGAAAAGTACTCTGGACTAAAGCATTCACCAACAGCTTCCATTTGATACCCATATTGTACATACACATCAGAAGGTTACCTGGGTCCACGTTTTGACCTATATCTCGAGCCCTATTTCCAAAATAAAATATAATCCATGTTACTCGTGGATGATGTAGCTTTCGAATGGTGAAAGAATTTTTAAAATCGGTCCAGTAGTTTTTGAGTCTATTCATTACAAACAAACAAAGTTTTCCTCTTTATAATATTAGTATAGATAATAATTAAAAAAAACGGATGTAGGGTATTTCTACCTGAAACACATATGGTCCATGAGCGTAGAGGGACATTTTTGCTTCTGCACGTTCATGAAACACATGTGGTTTATATACCCCCTGACGCACATATGGCTCAGGAACGTATCAGTGCTTATCAGGCGCACGTTTCCTGAACCATATGTGGCTCAGCAGACAGGGAACGTGTTAATTATATGGGAATTACTAATATAGAACGTGAAAATAGCGTTTTATTTCGCTGTAAAATTGTATGTGCATATAATTACATGGAATTCAGTACATACATAGATACATATGTACATACGTCCGAAATGAAATAATGCGAGCGATTCGTAAATACATACATACATACGTCACCATACGATGTAATTCAACATTAATGAGGTGTGGTGAGATTATCGCTTAACGCCTGTTGCTTCATTCGGTTGACAGCGAACAAACACACAAACAGCTTTTTTTGGAAAAAGAGCTGCTTTTGTTTAAACAATTTTGGTTAAATAACAAATATATCAATTTTTTTTTTGATGCAGAACGAAAGCAAATATTTCAAAGTTAAACTCTAAGAAAGTTTCATTTTAATTGGTTGATTCGTTTATGATTTATGGCCGTGAAAACAAAAAAATTATGTTTTTTTGCCACATTTTGACCGATTGCCACGCCCACTTTATATATTTCTTCACATTATATAGATATAAACCTTCCTCTTCAATCAATCTATCTTTAAAAAAAAACCGCATCAAAATCCGTTGCGTAGTTTTAAAGATTTAAGCGTATACGGGGACATAGGGACAGAAAAAGCGACTTTGTTTTATAATATGTAGTGATATCTCGTACAGGTAAAGT
Organism: Anastrepha ludens; assembly: GCF_028408465.1. Classification (NCBI taxonomy): domain Eukaryota; kingdom Metazoa; phylum Arthropoda; class Insecta; order Diptera; family Tephritidae; genus Anastrepha; species Anastrepha ludens. Next base: position 24,680,263 of record NC_071498.1, on the reverse strand, counting down.
AGCATCTAGTTTAGCATCTAGTAGGCAAAGAGAAGAAAAAAATAAAGAAAATTAACTCAACATTTCAAATCAGCTCCTATGTATAAATTTATATCAAAACCATAAGCAGAATATCTCAGCTAAGGATTGAATTCTATAGCTAGCAGCTAATATCCATCTGATATATATATATAATATTTCCTCATTATTCCTACAAAAAACATAGGGCCGTTACACAAATCTGTAAATTTTCTCTATCTAAAGTTAGGCATTATATCTCTCTTCAGGTCTTGTTTTGGGCTGCAATTGTGAGCTCGACTTGCCTTGTTCAGGTATGTGCTGGGCGTACTGGCCTACGGCTGCCCTGCGATTTCCATTCGATGGCTATTTGCGTTACGTCGCCCGTTGGTCTACGCAGGACGTGACCAATCCATCGCCTTCCTTCTCCTAACTGCAACGTTAATAGCATCTTGTTGAGTTACCTCATATAGTCTGTTAGTCCTAACGACTTCTGGACAGTAAATGCGTCCCAAATACTTTTTGATAAAAACCGCACTTTTTTACATCGCTGGCAAAAAGGAGATTCTCTCAACTGGTTTTGTCGCCCAAAAATCTGTGTTGCTTTCTGAAGTCTGCGACTAACATCATCTGCAGATCCGCCATCGGTTGTAAAAATCCTAACCAGCTAACCTGATAGTTAGTATCAAAATGGTGCAAAAAATTATACTCGTACTAGTAAAAACAAAAACAATTAATGCTTCTGTTGTTGTAGCTGAAGTGGTTGAGTATTTCCACTGAAATAATCCTAATTAGTGACCAGCACCGTTTTACTACCACCGTCTCGTATGATGATGTTTTTTGTTTTTTTTTTTCTAAGTCAGAGCCATTTCGTGAGGTCCAAGTTTAGCAGCAAATTCTTTATCTCGATGTCTGAGATCTCATTAATTTGCTGCAAGAAAGGCTTGCCAAAGGAGCAAAGTCGTACCTTAGCTAGCCCTGGATATTCACATAAGTAGTGGAAAAGACTTTCCTTCGCCCCTTCCGCTTGACAGCTTCTGCAGATGGGATTGAATGGGAGGTAGAGTCTGGGTGCATGATCCCCTACTTTCCAATGGCCTGTAAGGGTTGCAGTTATGCGTGAGATGTTTGGCCGAGAGCATCCTAACAGATCATTCGTCCTCTGGATTTTGTAAATATGACGGCCATGTGTTTTTTGTTGTAATACATCCATCTTCTTTCGGCTAAAGCATGATAGTTTGAAGCAACGGATGCTTTTAATGTGTTGAGTGGGGTGGAGACTGCCACCACCTCTGCTGTTTCCAGTGTCGAGCCTTCTCTTGCTAGCTCATCGACTAACTCATTACCCCGTATGTTCCTATACCTATAAGTTTGCTATTTTACATATTTTTATTCCGTACCTATTTTTGGCTTGCAGAAACTTTCAACTAAGATGCACTATCGCCTAAGCATAAACAAGGTTTAGGATATCTTATTACTAAGGCTTTAGTTTTCGCCTGTACTTTTAGGCTAAAAATAGTAACTTAATATTTGGCATGCGATTGGTTATCATATTTCTTCGCTTATGATGTTGCTAAAATGGATTAACTCTTCATGAAAAAAGCTTAGTTTACATTGTGTATAGGCTGTTTCAAATGCAAGCCTATCTTTGAATAAGAAACAGAATAAATAAAACTCAAATATCTACGGAGAGGCACGCGCGGTGCCAATATAAACATTCTCTCCGACAGTCAAGCACCTCTAAAATCGCTTCTCATTCCAATCAAGGTTGGTCTGGGAATGTTTTAAAATCCTCAGCACCCTAGCATCAAGGAACTTTGTTACCTTGATGTAGGTTCCAGGGCATAAGGGCCACGAAGGGAATGAAATTGCGGACACTTTAATAAAAAAGGGGGCAAACACTCCCTTCATAGGTCCTAAGCCTCTCTTTGGGGTAAATAACATCTTCAAAAGTGTCTTTCTACGTGAGCAGGAACAACAGGGCCTAATCGATTACTGGAGAGCCCAATCGGGTATGCGGCAATCGAAAAGACTCATAGATCCAGAACGGATAAAGGCAAAAGCAATCATTAACCTAAGCAGAAAGGACATGTAACTTTACACTGAACTACTAACAGGACACTGTAAGCTTAATTATAACATGAAAAAGATAGGTGTGGTAGAAAACGATTACTGTAGACCCTGCAAAGAGACACAATAAACAGCAGAACACGTTCTATGCGACTGCCCAGCACTGGCACGACGCAGACTAAATTACCTTGAAAATGGGGCTATAAATCTAAACCTCCTCGTAGAAATTAAGCCTACAGCTGTCTTAGGATTTATTAATTTCCTAAAACTGTTCGAGTAGGCTACATGGCTGCACAATAGATCTATTCAGGTCGCAGTGCACAAACAGCCAATCAATAATAATAATAAGAAATAAAACTCAATTTCTTGTGGTGAACTTGTATATTTATTTATTAGCAAGATGAGATCAAATCGCTGCACTAAGGTGGACAATTTCCAGCACCACAAAGGTTCGTAACATGACTACCGATCTTAATGTACAAAATATCGATTGTTAGATGGACCGTAGGACATGAAGCACCACCCTAATAAAACCAAGGCAGTGTTTTGTTGCCACTTTTTGGTTAAGTTGCCTTCGAGTTGGAAATGTTTATCGCCCAAAATTATGTTCTCAGCCGCTTACATCACAGTTTTAATGTTTCACTAAAAATAAAACAAAAAGGGGCACTTTTAGTGAAGTGATCTATGGCTGTGCAAAGTAATCGATGAATGTTTATTTGAAACCTTAAAAAATTGTAACCTTTCTCTTAAAATCGCTATTATTGAAATTAACTTCTAACTATTAAATAATTTCTACTACACTGCTGGTTTTATATGAAAAAAACTTTATTTTGAATAAGACAAAAAAAAAAACAATTAACTGATCAATTAGGAGGCGCATTTGAAAAGTATGTGCAAAGTCAGCGAGATGGCATTACTGGCGCGTATCGAGGTTATGTTTAACTAGTAGTCTCTCTTGGAAGAACACACACCAAGTTTCATACAGATCGGTTTATTTCTTTGTGACTGTCAACATTTGAAACGAGAAAGTCGAGTGATTTTCCCTTTCCATCACGACAACGCATCAACTCACGCCTCAGCAGTTGTGGTGGCAAATTTGATGGAAATAGAGTTACAACTCGTTTCACATCCCTCTTATAATCCAAGCTCCAGAACTCCATTGAGTCCCTCGGACTAAAATTTGTTCCCCGTAGAAAGAATAACTGGTGGGAAAAAGATTTTATTCAAACGTGGAGGAGTTGGCCGAAACGAATGGCTATTTTTAAGACTTGAACAAATCCTATAATTCAGAAGGGGTCAACAAACTATGGTAAAAAACAGCGTTGAATGAAATGTATAAGCCTAGAAGAAGACTATGTGGAAAAATAAAGAGGTTTATCCCAAAAAAATTAAGTAGTTTCTATTTTTGCACGCACTTTTCAAACTAGAATTTTCTGCTTGTAAAGCTATGGTCTATTTATTATAAGATGGGTATCCCTCGGCCGGAAGAGGCCGGAAGAAAGGCGCATACGCTCAGCCTAAAAACCCGTATCTTAAGTTTATTAAGAGAGCTGGGTTTAGATAAGATACTGTGTTGAGTGGAGAGTCGAAGTGCATACCTCATTTTCAATCATTCATTCAAATATGTAGTCTATATGAGACCAGCTAAGCACTGTCGAATTTATGTTCGTTTTTGTAAGCGATTTGTTTAAATATAGACGTAAATACTTTTATGCAGTATTTTCCGAGAAAAAATGACCAGACTAATTAGTGCAGGTAATTTTAATTGCTTAGAGTATAAATAGTTGAATGATATTTCGCATGAAAAATTTTTTTTCATCCCAAATTGCAAAGAAATGTCGTGCTTCATTAAAGCAAATTACGAGCACATTTTAGATGCGTACATACATACAAACATATTAACACAGGCGCAAGTGCATTGCTGCTCTTAAAAACAAAGAACACTGATGCGTTCAGCGCGGAACACATCAACTCAATGCATAAATAGTACAAATATGTTTTATTATTATATTACACATTCATTATATCTTCACCTATTCACAATACGAATTTATTTTCTAAAAATGTATGAAGAAAAAATCTCTGTTGCTTATGACGACTAATGACGAACATTTTAGCATTATTTTAGCGCCAATAGGCCATATAGCCTAGATACATATCACGCATGAATTCGCCAAACAGATGTGCATAAATATGTTTGTATGTGTATTAGGGCGGATACATTTTGTTTTTTGGAAATCGTTCCTAGCAGACTCGGATTCTATCCGAGCAGTGCTTATCCGTGGGACATCTACTCAGAAGTACTGCAGTTAATCATAAGTCAATGGCTACCCTTAGGTATACGGCAAGTTCAGTTAATCGGTACAAAGAGGCCGCATTGTAGGTCCGGAACTCGTCTGTAGCATCAAAACCGATGACTATCACTATCGATCAAAGCCGATCACTACCAACTTGAACAGTCAAGCTGTTGTAAAATTTCTACAGCGCAATAATACTTATTCTGAAGTAGCAATGAAATGTAGATCTACCAGCTTGATCCAAAAGTTCCTGGAATATATTAAGAAAATTCAAGATATGAGTTCACTCCTCAAAAGTGATATTATCGCCTTCGAAGTACTCCCCATCAACTGCAACGTTATTGTGTTAGCGTTTGATGCAGCTCTCAAAACATAAAACTCTGATTTCAGTATAGCCATCAGAGCAGTCTTCGATGTTTCCCTGTGCTTTGAGGGTTGTGCTAGGGCTATCTTTCCGAGCAGGCAAGATTGGAAAGAGGGGAGAGTTGTTGCGGGTATAGATGCCTCTGTTTTCACTGACGGATCCAAAATGGAGTCTGGAGTGGGAGCGGGGGTCTACTCCAAATCAGCCACCATTTCGGTCTCCTATAAACTGCCGGAGACAAGCAGCGTCTTTCAAGCAGAGGTCTTCGCGATCCTGCAGGCATGCAAAATGCTTCGGGATCGCTGTTGGGAGGGAGACATAAATATTTTTTCCGATAGCCAAGCTGCAATCAAGGCACTGTCGTCGTCGTATTGCAGCTCTCTTCTCGTGAACTCCTGTAAGGAGGAACTCCAACGCCTCGAACGTGCAGGAAACATCTCCCTCATCTGGGTTCCTGGGCACAGGAATTTAGAGGGAAATGAAATTGCCGATGAGCTTGCCAAGAAGGGGGCGGCAGAACCGAGTCCAGCTGCCCTTTTCTCAGACATCGGTATCCCCGTGGCCGTCGTTAAAGGGAAACTACACAACTTCTTTCTAAGAAAAGCGCAAGACAGATGGAGGTCTGTCTCATCGTGTGCCATTTCGAAAGCACTATGGCCTCAATACGACATAAATAGAACGCTTAAGGTGATGGGAACCCCCCGCCATTCAATTTCCAAACTCATTGCGGTGATCACTGGCCACTGGGTGATCGGCACTCACGCGGAGAAGCTTGGAATTCCGTACAATCCCCATTGCAGAAGCTGTGGGGATCCTACAGAGAAAGAGACTGTGGAACACTTTCTCTGCAGATGTCCGGCTTTGGCGGCTAGGTGCTTGAGATTCCTCAGCGTTCCCTTTGGAGATGACTTGATGAAATTCTCCAGCCTAGATCCCTTTTCTCTCCTCCGCTACATCAACAGCACTGGATGGCTGTAGACGGTCTTTTCTCCTCCCTTCATCCTCTCGCAGGTAGTGGTCCACTTTATGGTATCAAAACGGCACGTAAGTGCTACTTGTAGCGTACCTGGGGTACTCTTGCCATCTTACCTACCTACCTTCCCTTACTTCCTTTCGGCTACTAAAATGCGTGCCGCATTGCGGCTTTTTGACTCGCTTTACCAGAAAAAATCGCATGGAGCCAAATCAGGCGAACTCGATGGCTGTTGAATGGTATTTGCTTCGTTCTTGGTCAAAAATTCACGGATAATGACGACAGTTTCTCGACATTTCTAAGGTCTTCGCACCATTGAATCCATTTTTTAAGCAAAATTTAATACAGACCCGTTTTGGCAAATCCAAATCCATTTCTTAAACTATAAAAAATCGAAAACACGTGCAGAGGTCGATTTACTCAAGACGGCGTAACTTTTACAATTCTTAAGCAATGGCGATTAAATTTTAGTAGGAATGTTAATCACAGACGTAGCAACCTAACAAAAAAACAGAACTCAAATAAGTTGACTTAAAGCGTCACCTGGCGGTTCTTTCAGGAACGAGCTGGTATTCTAAATGAGCTGACTAAGCGGTACACCACGAACGTTGTCTGGGCTCCTGAACACACAAACATCTCGGAAAATTCCGTCGCGTACGAGGTGGCTAGGAGGAGAACTGATCTTAAATCAGTCAACTCTGCTCAATATGTGGGCATATCTTTATCTTCAAGCAAGCTCCGGAGCAGATCGTTCTATTTCGCACAAGCCAACTGTAGATGGAACACGGAGCTCACTTGTATGGTAACTAAAGAGATCTGTCTTAGAAGCAATGAGCACAGAATTGGATCCCTCATCATTAGTACTGGGCCAAACGGGAACATATAGGGTTTCTGTCGTAGCTGCATAAGCGAGTAAAAGATGAAGATCTTTGAACACTTCTTCTGTAATTGCGCCGCTCTTTCAAGAATGCGATATCGCTGGGGTCTTACTACTTTGGATGTCTAGCAGACTGGGCTAGCATCCAAAGTATTTTAGGTGCAGATGAAGTAGTTTCACCATGTTGGGAAGTAGAGGGGTAACTTGAGTCCAAACTATTGGTATCACAATATGCCTATAAGCCTAAGTTGGCTCCCTCTACAATCTTATGGAGCGTGGCAACCACCTTAGCCTAAAATAAATAAATAATTGGCGCATACATTTCTAATAGGTATTTGGTCGTGTTTCTGCTCCTATTTGTGGCGTATGTCTTGATGTTGTTCCACAAATGGAAGAAAATACAGTTTTAAGCCGACACCGAATAGCAGTTATGTTTAAAGAGGGCTTTTTCATGGCAGAAATATACTCGGAGATTTTACAATAGAAAAAACTTTCTCTTCATTTTCGTGTTTCTCGCACGGAGACCCAAACCTACATACTGCGAATGTCACGCTCCAATCCATTTGGTCACGGCGGCTGCCTAGCCTAAAGTATTACGAATGTTATTTTGTTTATAAAACAAACTTGAACTTGGAAATTTTCAGAACGTTGCAGTTATTTTTGATGTCTATTACATATTTAGAGAACCCCAGGATGGCGTTGTGAAGACATTTTTCTGCGTATTTTTTTAATATTGTAATAGAAAAAGTTAATGAAATGTATGCAATTTTTTATATGTAGGTCATCGTCATCATTGTGAGCTCAACAACCCAGTCCAAGTCTGCTGTAACATTTGCCTCCAATTCAATTGATCTCCCGCTTTAGTTCACCAACAACGTATACCAAATAGCTCGGCATCCTGATCTACGCCATCCAACCATCGAAGTTTTGGTCTGACTTTGCCTCCATTTATTCAGTCCGTACCCAGTAAAATTTTCTTCGGTGCGTACGCTTCGTTTGCTCTTATAAGGCGGCCAACTCATCGTAGACTGGTAAACTTTATTGTCGTGACAATATCCGAGTGGTTATATATCCTTTGAAACCCGTGATTGAATCGTTTTCTCCAAATTCCCTTTTTCGTAAACAGCACCAAATAAGTTTCATAGCTCAAAAAGTTGAGCTTTGCCATCGGCCGTGTATATGTAAATCGAAAATTAATTTTTAACATGTTTTTCTAACCATGGCTGTTTTTTTTTTTTTTGATTTTACTTACAATTAACAACTTATTTACAATTCATTTTGATTTTAAAAAACAGGTGGTGTATTTTTTCCACTTTCTATGTTCATTGCATAACTCCCTCTCAATTCCAGTATTAATTAAAGACAACTTCTTTTTATAACTTAGGGTGTTTGAAGTTTGATATACTCTACTCGGCTCTTTTTCTTAAAATTTCATGTAGAACCCGAACCTGCTAAAAACAAAGGTGAGAAAAATTATTACATACCAATTGGCCCACCCTAATGTACGTACACATATACAATATATTATATTTCCATGCTAGTGGCTTCCAGATGATAAACATCAATCTATGTATATACAGATGTATATATGGATGTGTGTATATAAACCAATTTAAGTATAAAATTTGGCTGCAATTTAATGCTGCTCATGAAAGCTGTGGGATACAGCTACCTGCCTCCATCACAAACAAACACAGATATGCACGGATACTCATAGGTATACAAGTATATGGATGTAAATGTGAATGTACGTATGATGAATATTGAAAATAAAAATCGAAACTTACTCCTAAAATCGTGAGAATGTTTGTTGTAAACCGTTAAATCGATTGTGATGTATTTTTAGCGCTTTATTAAGAGTCTATTTAGATTCACTAGGTGGCGCTGATGTAGAGATATATGTAGATATATGAAATTCCTTTTGAGGTCAGATGTATCAAAGGACACAAATTTTGGTTTTTTCCTTAACCCTCAAGAACACGCGCTATGAGCATTTTGCTCAAGCAATTTTTCATTTCGCGAAATTTTTATGTTCTATTGCAATTCTGGCACTAATTGTGGTGAGTACCTTCGCTAGTATGTAGTTGTGCATCGTACTTTGACGAGCATTTCTTTCGATTAGTGCACGATCGGACGTGTAGGCAGACGGTTGATTTTTAAGAGCGGCATTTTGCTCATTGCGCGAGAAACAATGTAAGTATTTCTTGATTTATCTTTTTTGTTGAAAACCTCGGGTTGTGAAAAGGGTTGCTGCCCCAATTTTGAATAGTGGCAGAAACATTACCATGGATAATTATTTTACTTCAATGCCTTTAGCAGATGAACTATACAAACAATATAGAACGACCATTGTGGGTACAATAAGAAAAATAAAAAAGGAAATTCCACCTCAATTTATTTCAGCAAAAGGAAGGTCGCAACCACATACAATTACTGCATTTGCCGAAAACAAGGTTCTTGTCTCTTACGTTCCAGTGAAAAAAACGAAAAAAGTTGTACTTATACTATCATCACTTCATGCCGATGGCCAAGCTAATGATGAAACATCTGAGAACAAACCCGAAATAATAACCTTTTACAACCAGACGAAAGGGGGTATAGACACTGTTGATCAAATGAAAGGCACATATTCAGTTTCCAGTGGGCCAATGCGCCTCTTTTTCACGCTTATTGACATTACTGGCATAAACGCACAAATTATTTACAAATCAAATACAGGCAATTTAACCCAGAGGAGGACGTTTCTAAAGGAAATTGCCCTGGAGCTAATAAAGCCACATATTTCTAATCGGTAGGCCATAAAAACTTTACCTCGTGATTTAAGAAATACTATGGATCGCATTGTACCAGCAAAAGAACCTGAAAACCAACACCTACAACCTGGCTTTTGCGAGCTTTACCCCAGGAGTAAAAACAGACGTTCGAAAAAAGGCTGCACTTTATGTGGAAAATTACTTCGCACGGAACACGTTAAGTATATGTGCCCATCTTGCTTCGAAAGCAACGTAAATGCCAATCTTACCGAAGACTGATTTTTGTCTTTTATTTATTTATTTTGCTACAAGAAGTTTTTTTTGTTAATATACTAAAGTATGAATGTAAAATTTTTGGTTATGTCTTGTTTGAATGAATCTATATAATTTTACAGTGTGAATTTCTTAAATAAACACATAATTGCAAAAAAATGACTTGGTATTATAACTATGACGGTAGACATGGAAATGTTTAAAAATCGTAATCCATTAAAAAGTTCCATTCTTACATGAAGTGAGCAAAATGCTCATGCGCGAGAATCCGTGCTATCTTACGAGGCGCGTGTTGTCGAGGGTTAATTGACCACTTGACGGATATATACTTTTCCACTTAGTAGCAAAAATTATGAAGGTAGAAATAAAAATTTCGATCACTAAAAATCAATTTTTTTTAGTAAAAACTTAATTAAAATCTGAAAAAAATATGTTGGGTATGGCAATAAGTTTCCGCCCTCGTAAAAGAGGTTTTGCTGCCGATACTATTTTTGTGTCCGCTGTAATAATATACTGGTGATTTGAAGGTGTATATGTGAGGTATCGATCGCAGTAGTTGACATTCGTTTGAAGCGTAAAGATCCTTTTTGATCTGACGTCAAAAATGTCTACGTTCGTCCCGAAAAAAAAGCATTTGAGGGAAGCAATGCTTCATTATTACCTTTTAAAAAAAGTGCAGCTGAAACCCGTCATATATTGATCAATATTTTCCGTAATCACGCGCTATCAAATACAACATGAAAATAGTGGTTTCGACGCTTTCAAGGTGGCAATTTCGACGTGAGTGATAAAGATCGCGAAGAGGCACCGAAAAAATTCGAAGATACTTAACAACAACAATTATTGGAAGAAGACGCAGGTCGAACCCCTGATGATATGTATAAAGAGTTGGATGTTGACAGATCAACCATCAGTAAACGTTTGCACGCGATGCGAATGGTCCAGAAAGTAGGTAACTGGGTGCCACATCAATTGAAGTTGAAGGATATCGAGAGACGTTTGGTGACGTGTGAGAGGCTTCTTGAACGGCAGAAAAGGTTTTCTGCATCGCATCGTCACTAGCGATGAAAAATGGATCTATTATGATAACCCTAAGCATCGAAAAAGTTGAAGCCTGCTAGGTGAACCAGATTCATCGACAGCGAAACAAAATATTCATGCTTCAAAGGTTATGTTGTGCACCTGTTGGGATCAGAAGGATGTCATCTATTATGAACTCCTTAAACCATCTGACACCATCATTGGCGATCGTTACCGACTGAAGCTAATGCGTTTGAATCGAGCTCTCAAAAGAAAAGCGGCCGGAATGGGACGGTAGACATGACAAACTGGGTTTGCTGCATGACAACGTCAGGCAAATCGGTCCAGAGTGTATTTAGAGTGACTGAATTGGGAAATCTTGCCGCACACTCCGTATTCTCCATATATTGCACCTTCGGATTACCATCTGTTCCAATCAATGCAGTCAGCCCTTATTGGAGAGCGGTTCACTTCTTACGAAAGCATCGCAAACTGGCTCAATGAATGGATTAAGTCAAAAGGATTTGAATTTTTCGTCAGAGGAATCCGTATGCTGTCTGAAAGATAGAGTAAAGCTGTAGCTTCCAATGGCACATACCTCATGTACTATTTGATTGTTCAAATAATTCGTCCCTTTTGCTAAGAAAGGACGGAAACTTATTCCCATACCCAATATATACCCTAATTTGGGTTATTGCAGGAAAACTCGTTATATAAAATATTTTCAAACTGTTCCGTTTCTTTATCACCCATCCATCCCTTCATCTTCAGCCTTATTTTTTCACTCGCATATATGATAAATGGATATTTTCAAAAGCAATTGACAAGAATTGAGGCGATTTTTCTTTCTGAGTACTTGATATAAAATATCGGCTAATATCGATACTAAGCAACGCCAGTAACAATAAAACTCAATAAAGGGTTGGGCCACCCCTGTGTGTGTGGGTTTTTTTTTTAATCATATGCTATTTTGACAGGGAGAGCTCTTTCCCTGGCAGAAACTCAGTGCAATATTACCGCAGAATGAAGTGAATTGCGTCGCGAAATATTGCAAACTTATTCCCAAAGTCAATGCTGTGTAGTCCGAACCGTGCGTTTCTTGCAAATAATTCAAAGTCGTCCTTTCTAGCGCGGCGTATTTTCTTTCGCCTCTGCTATGTTAACAATCAAAACTCCGCGTTTGGAGATCGGGAAACCAGCACGAGATCGACAAGAGGTCAATGCATGCTCAGAGAGAAGCGATTCGGTGCGGATATTTAAGCGGTGGCAACATCGGTCCATTTTTCTTTGAAAATGCAACTCGAAAAGCCACTTCGATCACCGAAGAGTGCTGCAGAGGCATGGCAAATGATCTTTTGTGGCTGTCAATTGAAAAGATGGACTTGGACGATCTTTGGTTTTAGTAGGATGGTGCGTCATGGCGAACAGCTCATACCACAATCGATCTTTCGAGTGCCAAGATCGATAATGTACATAAATTAGCCACTTGAGAGCTGCGATTTAACGCCGTTAGACACTTTATTGTGAAGTGCCGTGAGAGACAGCTGTTATGCGAACAATCCATTAACAATTTAAGCCCCTCAAAGGAGTATTATTGAGATGGAACCACAAGCCGTTACCAAGGTCTTATTACAGCGTCCGGCACTCGAAGTGTAACCACCTTCAGACCGCTCGAGCTGCATCATCAATAGTGTAATTCCATTATATTTGGCTGAAAAATCACAACCAGCGATGTTCGTGAGCTCGATTGTTTGTCGCACCATTACTCGTTACAATGATACTGGTAGCGAAAAGTCATGGAAGTGGTCATCAAAAGACTACAACGTCACGTGAAATGGTTCAAAAAGTGCAGAAGTTACTTCAGCGAAATCCCCCACGAAGTGCCAATCAAATGGCGAAAGAACTGAAAATATATGATAATGGTTTGGGCCGTTGTAACCGCAGATGGGCGCTCTCCAATCGCTTTCCTCGAGCCTGGTGTCAAGGTAAATGCGAAATATTATCGGGGAAGTATTCTGGTGGATGCTTTGAAGCTGTGGGCAAACAAACATTTCAATGGCAGACCATGGACGTTTCACCAGGACTCGGCACCGTCTCACCCAGCTCGAGTGAGCAACGTTCCGAACTGCGTAACATCTACCCAATGGCTCTCAAATTCACCAGACGCGAATCCGATGGATTATTCTCTTTGGGCCATTTTGGAGAGCAAGGTCCGAATGAAAAGGTTCACCATTCTCGAAGCGTTGAAAAAAGCCATTGTCCCCAAATGTGCTAAAATATCTGCAAGTCACATTTGGGCAGCTTGCGATTCGTTTCTGGACCATCTCAAAGTCATAGTAAAGGCAAAAGGTGGTCATATCAAGCAAAAGAAAATTGATTATTAATTTTGTATTAATTTCACACATTTTTTAATTGAATTTTTGAATTGAATAAAAGTAATTTTCCAAACTGAATTTATGGCCTTTTTAATTGGTTACACTTCGAGTGGCGGCATTGCATGAGCATTTGACTATGAGAAAGCTCTGTTCAAAGTGGGTGCCGCGTTTGCTCACTGTTTTGCTTCATCAAGACAACGCTCCGCGTAAGAAGTCAATCATAACAAAGGCAAAACTACATGATTCGAACTTTGAATTGCTCCCGCATACACCATATGCATCAGATTTGGCTCGCAAAGACCTAAAACAATGCTCGCCGGTAAGAAATTTCGCTCGAATGAAGAGATTAACGCTGAAACTGAGGCCTATTTTGAGGCAAAAGATAAATCGCTCTACAAAAGTGGTATTGAAATGTTAGAGCGGCGCTGGAATTGTTGGGTTGTTTTTGATGGAAATTACGTTGATAAATAAAGCTAATTTCGCAAAAAAAGCAAAAAGCACGTGTTTTCTTTGTTAGGCCTGGGACTTTTCAGCCCATGTGTTACATACGTGCGTATGTAAAAATAGTTTTGGTGGTAGCAGTATTATGGCGCGGGCAGCATTTTCATCACGAGGAAAAGCAAATATTTATTTTGTGTGAAACCAAAAGAATTCTAAAATATACACGGAATTGTTGGACTATGCGCTCATCTCTTATTGGACGACAAAATGGATGAAGGCTGCATTTTCCAACAAAACAACCCTGTCATTTACATTTGCGAAGAAGCATTGAATTTGGTTGAAGGGCGCAACATACAGCTTATAAGGCCTCAAAATGGCCATTAAAGGAGCTTGGAAAGATTTGCATCGTACTTTCCTGTAAAATTTAAGTAAATCAGTGCCAAAACGTATTTTTGAAGCTATTGGGACAAATGGAGGACCAATTAATTATTAAAAGCTCTGTAAATATGCCGACAATAAAAATTAAGTTGATTCGTTTATACGAATATGTTTTTATTTTTAGTATGATATTTAAAATGCAACAAATTACAAGGTGAAGTCCAACATAAAAAAGGCTTGCGTCATAAAAATGGTTTTAAGGGGGGAAACCGACTTAGATCGATCAAAAAATTTTTTTTTTATTGTATAAACCGTTAGTATAACTACTCAAGAATATGTGTTAAAAATTTTACAGCGAAATTCGCATTAATCGCGATTCTATGAGCACTTAAGTGACTGCCCGTCGGTTCCGCCCCAGAGCGCGCGTTAGTTAGAACGACGTTTTTCTCGAAACTACTTTTTTCAACTGGGGGCACTCTAGCTCAAAAAGTTATAGACCAATCGTTATAAATTTTTTTCTGAGTACCCCTTATTCAATCCTAATCCATATGAACCTAATTTTGGGATTATATTATCATTAAAAATATATTTCTTTTAATATTTTTTTACCACAATTAGGTTCATATGCTTAGGAAATATGTTGTTAATAAAAAAAAAATGCTGTTGATTTCAGAGAAAAATTGTAACTTCAAGAATTCCCAGCAGCAAGACACTCGGATGGCCATCGTCCATGAACAGCACGCTCTAACGCCACTATCTCCCGCGGAAATAACTTCAAAAAAATTTAAAAGTGTACCTAAAAATATAAATAAAATATCCTCTAAACTTAAACAATTTCTGATTATTCCCTCTTTGTTCAAAAAATTCTCGAAAAACAACAAAATTTTGGCCTCCTAAACCGGTTAAGGGCGCCATCTTTTTAATTAGTTAGTGCGTTGGAAGTTACATCTCTAGCTGACTTCCACTGAATGCTTAGTGACATTCGGTTTAGTGGAGGCGAAGTTATTACGTCTAAAGTGTCAGAATGTTTGTGTCAGCGGTACAAAAATGAGCTTCGAACAAAGCGTTAATATCAAATTTTGTTTTAAAATCGGTAAAACATTTACCGAAACATTTGAATTGATGAAAAAAGTTGATGGCGATGGAATCCGGAATCCATCTTGTCCCATAGTTCATGAGTGGTTTACACGTTTCGGAGATGGTTGTGAGGACATACATGACACTGAACATACGGACCACTCAAAATCAGTAATCACTGAAAACTTCATCGAAATTGTTCGTAAATTTATCCAAAATGAACTGAAATTCATGAAATCAGAGTTGAATATCTCCAAAACATCGATTTATCGCATTTTAACTGAAAAGTCTGTGCACGTTTCATTCCGCACAAGTTAACTGAGGCCCAAAAATTGCTCATAACTCAACATCCGAAAGGCCTTTACAACATTGTAACTGGTGATGAAACGTGGTGTTTCAAACATAAACCTGAAACCAAGCGCCTAAGTGCCGAATGGAAGGCCCCAGATGAGCCACCACCTTAAAAATCGCGTTTGGAGAAGTCAAAAATCTGCTCGATGCTCTTTTGTTTTTACGATTCCAAGGGAATTGTCCACAAGGAGTTCGTGTCAATGGGCCAAACCGTCAATGCAATTTTCTATCTTGGCGTTTTGAAGCGTCTGTTGCAACGCATTCGTCGAAAACGCTCTGAATACCGCGAAGGAGGAAGCTGGCGCTTATTGCATGATAATACACCATCTCATGGATCCACTCTTGTGACTGATTTATTGACTAGAAATCGCATTTTAACCTTCAATCGCTCACCGTGATCGCCTGATATGACTCCGTGTGACTTCTACCTACCGGAAAATTGCATTTGGCCATGAAAGGAAAACGTTTTGCGTCCGTAGAAGCCCTCCAAAAGGCTTGTACCGACATCCCGAAGGACATTCCGGTCAATGACCTGAAACACTCTTTCGAAAAGCTTTTAGGTCGCGCAAAACAATGTATCGAGGCCAGAGGGGACTATATTGAATAAATAAACTCGAAAGTTCCTGTTGTTTCTCTTTTAGCTCAGTCTTGTTTATTTTGGACTTCACCTTGTAGGTATAACGTATAACAACAACAAGGAAACTTGGATTTTGCATGCAAACTAAATTTCCGTTAGTTTGACAAACAATATGGGTTAGAAGTTGTTGTGAGCAATGCATTGAGAAAAGGGAGAGAAGGTAGTGAAGCTAAAATCAAGAGTGCGTTGATACGAATATGTGGTACTGTGCATGGACCACCCTAGGCAATATCAACAACTGTTTTGACATTAGTTTGTGAAAGTGAAAGTGTACGATGATAGGAACCTCTATATTTATAACAATAATTTATAATAAGAAATTAACAAATTTAATAAATATACTTACAGTTCCTATTCAAATGCATCTACTAGTCCCAGTATGGAGCAACAAATACTCGAAGATTTGCATACCAAATATCTTTTCAAATGCATGAAAGTAGGTATTTAATTCGGATTTACTTCACTAAGTACGAAGATTGTTTAATTTTTTTATTTTTATTTCAATAAACCATTAAAATTGTCACCATTAATTAAGTAGACTTTAGTATTTCACTCCAGATGTATATTAAACACACACATACACATACATATGTATGTATGTATATCTACTTCACGCGCGTATGCAAATGAATATTTATAGTTGTAACTCGCTTCAATCACTTAATATTTAATTATCTTCGCCATTAACTAAAGGAATAAATCTAATGGATTCACACAAATCCCCACTTTGACAAGAATTTTTATTCCGCCACGCCAAGCCGACTTAATTAATAGCTATTACGGATTTCAATCACGGACACGGCAATTAAATTAATTTCCTAATGTATTTTAACTTATCACTTCTTTGACTTGCTGGACCACTAATTCTGGTGTCGTGTGTTTATTGCGCTCGTTTTCACAATTATTGTTTGTTTATTTTTTATTTTCGCTGAGCATTTTATTCTCCACCATAATCGACTGTTTTCGTTGAACGTCTCCAACGGACTGTTGTTGATGCGAATCCTTCAGTGCCGGCTGTCTGACAATTGACCCTGTTGCTTTCTTTTGTTTCCAAAGCTGCGGCAGCCATGGTTGCCACTGCGCCTCTTTACGCGCTATTCAACAATACATACCGCTGCTGTGCTCGTAGCGGTTGTTGCGTTATAATGAGCTCATTGTCATTTTGCTACTTTGCTCCCGCTGTACGAATAGCGAGCCATTGAAATACATACGTACTCGTTTCTCTTTATGTTGTTGTGTGATTTTCGTAGGCCGCACATATTTACAGGCCTATGTAAATTTCATGTCCACCCACTTTTTAACCACACGCACCACCAAATTCGTCCCACACGAAGGAAATTGCTAATGAATTTGTTTCAATTATTCGCAGCAGTTGGGCCGGTTCCAGTGACCACTTCATTATAACGTCACAAGTGAGGGAAAATTCAAAAAATTAGGTACTAAAGTTTTGTTTGTTTGTTTTTTTTTTTTTTGATATTTTGAGACTTTTCCTTCGAATGAGTGAAAGTGTGAGTAAAATTTGTTGAATGTTTAAATATTTTCGCAAAACTTTAACGATTTACTCAAGCCTGCATATACATACGGGCGTGTGTATATATAGTTTATAAGAGTATAAGGCATGTTCTTATTTCGCTGCAATTAAATTTTCATTTGTTACCTAGAAAAACTTTCAAATGCACACGAGCCCTTAAGTTTTTAATAACCAAGGTGGCGCAAAACTAATCATCCACCTTTTTTTTTTTTATAACTTCGTTTAGGCTTTTCCAAATTGAATAAAGAACAAAGCGGATGGGTCTGGTGTTGAACAAGGACAAAACGCTGACTAATCAAACAAACAGTCAGCGCACTCGCGTCTTGGCACCCTCCTCACTGCTGACAATTATGATTTCGAGGTTGTAAAAGACTTCGTTTATTTGGGAACCAGCATTAACACCGATAACAATGGCAGCCTTGAAATCCAACATAGAATCTTTCTTGCCAACAAGTGCTTCTTTGCACTAAGTAAACTCAATTGCTTACTAAAGTAAAGTAAAGTTAAGTAAAGTCCTCTCTCGACGAACAAAACTAACACTGTATATGGATCTTATCATGCTCGTCCTATCGCACAGTGCGGCCGATTCCCGAAAAGCTGGCCAAAACTCAAAAAATTAAGTAATTGATTCAAAATTTCTTACTCGGGGGTTGTCGGGGTCGCTGATTACGAATTTGATCTTAAAATTTTGAAAATCCACCCCCTTCCACCCCTATTGGCCATCCCCTCACGTGAAATAGCGTATATTCTAGAACATAATCAAGATGAATGTAAATTTATTTATATTTTTTCGGGGTCGCAAGGTAGCAAGTGGTAGCAGCTGAATCTTGTTTTATTCAGTAACTATTACTTTTTTGAGTAACCTTTAATAGGTTTCAAAGCAGCATATGACGGCGTTGTATAACTATACAGTTTGAAAACTCAAATTTTATAAAAAAAATTGCAAAAAATGTATCTACGTATTGCTGCAGCTAAAAATTTTGTGTCGAGGTATTGATATGTACTAAAGATTTCTCGTATTTTACTAACCTTCCGAAGATGATCTTTCAAATGTGTACAACTTTCACTATTCATCGACAGTAATACGATGCTCAAACGAAGGCCACGTTGCGACTGAAAATACAGAGGATACTTAGGGTACAGGACGTTGCTATGAACGGTTTTCACTACTCAAGGCATTACTGTAGCCAACCCAAAGACAAAAAAAACTCTATCTAGAAACTTTTTTTTTTCGACTTTTGGCCAGCTTTTTGGGAATCGGCCGCACTGTGTATCGTAAGACGCAGAAGCAACGCTTGGAGTGTTTGAGAGAAAGATTCTGCGCAAGATTTTTGCACCTTTACACTTTAGCGACGGCGAGTACCGTAGGCGATGTAACGCTGAGCTGCATGAGCTTTACGACATCATAAACATAGCGCAGCGAATAAAGATCCAGCAACTTCGTTGACTGGGTCATGTCGTCCTGTATCCATTCGAATAAATGCTCCGGCTCTGAAAGTATTCGATGGGGTATCAACTGTTGGTAGCAGAGGAAGCAAAAGGTCTCCTGTGCGTTGAAAAGAACTTGGACTGCATGAAGAAGGACTTGGCTTTATTTGCTGTGTCCAACTGACGCCGGCTGGCACGAGAAAGAAACGACTGGCCCGCTTTGTTAACTTTTGAATAAAAAACAAAAATTATTTTGTGTAATGAAACTTTTTTTTGGGCCTTACACGCTTTATTGCTTGTCTGCTTGCATACTGAAGCTGCCTCATTCAAAAGTGTCAAATACAGGGTGATTAATTTTGCGCCCCCCTTATGTATAAAATCTATAGTTTCGTGGGCATTTGAAAGTTTTTGTAGATAACAAAAAAAACAAATTTTGAATGCACTGTGTAATCGTTGCCATTGATGTCGATTCGTTAATTCGATTTACTCGATGCGCATACCGATCTTTTAATTTTCACTTCAATTTATTTTTTACAGATTTGAATGTTTCAAAGAACTAAATTTTCGGAAACTCTCTTTAATACTTACAAGCCCTCCATGATATTAATATGGGTATCAGACGAAAGAGCTCCTAAGCTCCAGCTCCTAAAAACCATTAGCCGATGGAAGTTGACGTAAAATTGCTGATCTCTTGCATCTCTCCTATTCCAGCACAACATCAAGACGCACATCACAATTTAGAAGAGACTCTCGGCCGAACATCTAACTGGCACAAATTAAACGAATTTTGAGCGTGGAGAGAGAGCATGGAGAGCTGAAATGAAAACTAAAAAACCGCTTTACTTTATTTGCAGGCACTCTATTCTGTCAACTCACAACAAACTACTGCTATATAGGTAGTGGTTGTCGATTGATACACCTAGGCCTGCTGTAGGCCCATTGTGATACCACCAGGGCTGTCCCCTACCCTCACTCTACCATGTCCATTGAACCGACCTGTGGCTTTAATATATCTAACAAGGCGTGTTATTTTTAAATTGGCTACTTCTGCCAAGTTATTCAAGGATCTTTTTCCTAAAATATTGAACCTTTTTCAATCCAGAGCCATGCAACCGTTCTATAGTCTCTTCTTCTTCAATGTCGTTACAGCTTCTGAAATAGTCGTTATAGGGTGATCCCAATCTACTGGCATATCTGTCAATCAGACAATGCCCTGCTAGAACCCCAAGAAGATTTCTCATGCCATTCCTGTTCAGTTTCAACAGTCGGTTTGTGCGGCCCATGTTCCATTCTGGCCACGTCATTCTACTTGTTGCACAGGGGGACTGAGTCCATAGCCTGTTGGCAGCACTGATAGTGTGCTTATCTATAAGCATCTTACAAGTTGCTAAAGGTATAGATATTTTTGCTTTGCCTGGTTGGATCGGTAATGTGGCACCCAATCTCGCTAGTTCATCTGCTTTGCAGTTGCCTGCTATGTCGCTGTGTCCCAGCACCCAGAGCAGGTTTATTGTAAAGTACTGTGATAGTTCTGTGGTGATAGGTGATTGTAATGCTTTCAGGGCTGATTGGCTATCTAAATATATATATATTTATTTCTCTTGTGGTGAGAACACTTTTCTTTAGGGCTAGCAGGCCTTCCTTGATAGCCAGAATTTCAGCTTGAAATACACAACAGTGATCCGGTAGTCGGAATGAAATATTGGCACTCATTTCCTCAGAGTGAAAGACTCCGCCTACTTGTTCATTTACCACTTCTATTGTCCATGACCCATTGTCCCAATCTTCTCCCCTTGGAAAAGCTGTAGTAAAGGATGTATTTTCATGCAGCTCTACTGATTTACAAAAGTCTGTCGTTTGATGTAAGAATAGGTATTTATCTAGTATTCTTGCGTGACCCTTCCTGTTAGTGGCTAGTAGCTGCTTGCTGCCTCAATCGGTAATAAGTGCAGCAGACATTCATCGTTGCCGTGGGCGTAGTCTTTAGTACCCCGCTTATCCAGAGACTAGCACCCCTTTGAATACTTTCTAAGCGTTTTACTGTTGTTCTTTTCTCAAGTGTTGGCCACCAAACTAAGGCACCATATGTCATGATAAGCCTTACCACTGCTTTATATAACCAGAGGACTATTTTTGGGGTTAAGCCCCATTTTGCTTCCACAATTCTATTGCATGTATGGAGTGCTGTGGCTGCTTTTTTTACTCTATCATCAATCGCTTGTTTCCACGAAAATTTCTAGTACTAGTCCTAGGAGCTTGCTTCTTCCCCAATTGGCAGTGTGATTCCCTCAAGGATAGGGGGGTTTAGAACAGATATCCTGTGCTTTCTGGTGAACATGATTACTACTGTTTTGTTGGGGTTTACCCTAAGACCACTCGCTATAGTCCATCGGCTTACATCGTTCAAAGCATTTTGCATTATGTTGCAGAGGGTATCTGGAAATTTACCTCTTATTAATATTGCAACATCATCTGTGTAGGCCACTACGTGTATCCTCCTTTCCTCTAGATTCTTTAACAATTGATTCATTGCCAGTATCCACAGTAGAGGAGAAAGCATACCGTCCTAAGGGGTACTCCTCCTGATAGATCTGCGTATCGTCGAGAGGCCCAACGTCGAAATTACGAACCTGCCTAATAACAACTGTTCTATAAATTGCACGGCTAAGTGACGCTCAAGGTAGATCGAACTGCGATTTAGCAACTTTATCGAAATTCTTTCGATACTGTGACTGTGTGATGTGGAGCAATCGCATACATCCTGAAAATCAAACGCAAAGTTTCCAATTTCCGGATGGAGCATTTTTTTTTTTTTGTTGACATATGTGCTTCAATTTCAGCCAAACTCAATTTCCAATTCTAGCCAGGACCGCAAAGAAGGTCGTTAGTGTGCAAGTGCTGAGTAAATTGGACCTTACGGCTCCAGATATTTGTGAAAAATTCTCAACAAAGGGTTGCATGAAATGTCAAATAGTTTCGATTGATGGCGAGTCGAAGTTCGTGGATTGAGTTACATCCTCTTGACCACGGCAGTCGCATTCTCATCGAAATGCTCGTATGCGATTTGTATCTCTAATCACACATTAAGAGGTCAGATACCTGTAGAATTTCGATTTTTTTTTCTTTCTTCATAAAATGTTAATATAATCCTTTAAGAATATGTCGAAAAATTTGTAGAAGGTAAATTTAAGTATTTCTTATATTATAGATCGCCAACCGTTAGTTATTGACCAATCTCCCCGAAAATTTGCACACATCTTTTTTATGATATTACTTTCTATGTGAATTAAAAGTTTTTGAAAATTTTTCAAAAAAATAATTTTTTCAAAACAAAAATAGTAGGAAAATTCGCCTCCAAAATTCATTTTTTTTGTTTTGAAGCATTTTATTCCGCGAATTTTTTTTTTCATTTTTGTTTAATTCATATCGAAATTAACATTAATAAACAAAACAATGTCTGGTTTTTTGTATTCAGATCACTGACGCCGATGCTACAATGCCCGCCGATTGAGAAGCCCCGCTGCAACCTTCCTGGAAGACTTGAGTGTACATCCGCCATTTTAAATGATTAAAATAAAAAACAAAAATTTGATACTATTTTAATGTATAAACTGTATGCCAATTTTGAAAAAAATATATTTACTTCTTCATTTTAAATAATTTTAATGAAAATCAGGGAAAATATGGCCTTTTACAGGTATCTGTCCCATTCTAATTAGTTCGTGAGTTAGTGTGCTAAGGTGACGATACTTTTGTTATTTTCAAAACAATGGATCAAAAAGAATTTCGTGTTTTAATTTTACACTGCTTCTGGATGCGGGCAGACCTAAAAAAATGCTCGCCGGTAAAGAAGAGGTTATCGCTGCAATTGAGACCTACTTTGAGGCAAAAGATGAATCGTTCTACAAAAGAGGTATTGAAATATTAGAGCGGCGCTGAAATGATTGTGTGGTTCTTGATGGGATTTACTTTGATGAATGAAGTTAATTTTGAACACAAAAAATCGTGTTTCCTCCAGGGACTTTTCAGCCCAGGTGTCATATCAGTAAATTGTGCGAAGAAAAACAAGCAACAAACCCATAATAAAAGACTGCGAAAGAGCAGAAAGAACTAAAGTGCCGACTTGTATGTATTTTCCAAACAGAGGGGTTAATATGATATTCAAAGAAAAATGCTATTTTTTAATATATTATAAATGATCAGATGTTTATTTCATTATAAAGAGGAAGGTATGCCGTTAATAGTGGAAAATAACATCAGGCAAATGACCACCACGACCACGCTTACAGGGCAATATCCTTTTCATAACCATAATTGCCATAACCGAATTGCAAAGTGGCTGCCCTATGTCCTCGATAGCCTCACGAATTCCATCTTTGAGCTCTTGAATCGGCTCTGCGCGGTTGGCGTAGACCTTCTCTTTCACGTGGCCCCAAAAAAAAGTCGCAAGGTGTTAAATCACAAGATCTCGGTGGCCAATTGTGATGACCTTTTCGAGAGATAACACGGCCCGGAAACTTATTCCGTAAAAAATCATTGGTTTCGTTGCTTGTGTGGTACGTAGCGCCGTCTTGTTGAAAATAAACGTTGTCCAGATCAATACCATCCAATTCCGGCCATAAAAAATCGTTAATCATCTCTCGATAGCGCAATCCAATTCAAAATAACACTTGTTATTGGAAAACCCTTTATAATAGACAAATTATTGCTAAATGAAACACTCATCCAATCATAAATAATCAACTCAGTTTGGTTTTTATTACATAACTCTTAATTCAGATCATACAATAAGCATCCAACAAATCCATATACCCAATTCACTTGTGCTTTTATTTGTTTTAAATTTTGTTTTCAGATCTTATCTTATTTACGTTTATTAACTTGATTCCACACTCTTAATTGGCCACTTATTTTACAAAATTCGCCTTTGCTGAGTCTGATACAGTAATCCGTCATTAAATCAAACCATTCTAGACTTACAATTATTACATATTAATTGGTTTATTAAGTATGTTTGTATGTATGTAGAATGTAACAACACTTAATTTAATTTATTTTTATACAATACAACAATAATAACATAATTATTGATTTATATACTTTGATATATTTTACCAAATTCATTCAATTTCTTCAAAAAAGATAAGATTACATAAATTTGAATCAATTAATTCACGTTACGGTACACGAAATCAATCACGAAATAGATACACATCTAAAATATCAAACAACACTCTCGTACATATATACTTGTATATGTATGTATGTACACGTATGTAAATATGTATGTTCTATGTAAGTACGAGTACATCGGTTCAATCGTCGTTTTGCAGCTAAGCATATGAAAACCTATATTTATGCACACTATACATATGCACACATTTTTCTATGCATGTATGTATGTATGTTTGCATGTACTATGTATTATGCACTTAGTGGAGCATCAGTGATTGAATTATGATTTGACAGTTTCACATTTCTATATAGTAAATATTTGTATTGAAAATTTGGAAGCACAGACAGCAGTTTTCAAGGAGTATGAATCTGAGGATGTGTAGGTGTGTACTTCTAGTAAGTACTGTACGGAAACCGAAAAGCGCAAAAATAGGATGCCAGTTTCATATAAAAAGAGAAAAGAGAAAATTGAGAATCGAAAATAAATTTTAGAAGAAGTAATTCCAGCTTAAAGCTAGCCTCAGCAGATATTTAGATGCTTACTTATGGGGTTAGGGGTAGTCAGAATTTTCACAAAATTGGATTTTTTTGTTTTACATTTTCTTAAAAATATTGTGTGAAAATTTGAAGTGAATCCGACATATACTTTTCGAGTTATTCCACAATTAACAAAGGGCGCTCGGGCGCTCGATAAATCGATAGCAAAACTTTAAATGCGTTCTTCTCAAAACTATGTTTTTTGAACTGGTGATCACCGTAACTTAAAAACCGCTTAATAGATTTCAAAAAATAGATAGATTTGAAAAACATATATTAAAAAACTCGTGCTTGATCGAAGGATTTTTTTCTTCAAATATTTCGATTTTTTCTAAACATTTAATTCTCGGTTTTTTTCTCGAAAATCTGAAAAATTTTTTCTGAGGTCGCCATATTGTTAAGTGTGAGAACAAAGCTCCGATCAGTTACAAGATAATCTATTAATAAAACTAATTTCTCTTGTACGATTGATTTTAGATGAATCTCCAAGGACTTGTGATTATCACCGGAAGGGACTACTAGAGAAACGACCTCCACACAAACAGCGATAACTTTTACAATTATTAATTTTTTTTTTTTGATATTTTGCTAAAGTCAAGTCGAAACATGTTGTTCTAATGCTATGTTTTTATTTTTGTAAAATAAAACAATTGACTAGCAAAAAAAATTATTGAAAATCATCATTTTTTCGGGCCTCTAACTACCCCCAACCCTTTATAGCACACACAGCCCTAAATAACTACAACACATGGGCTTATTGATAAGTTTTGACAATTCATTTATTCCTTATTTAATTTTAATAGTTTTTTATGAAAATATAGTTAATCTCCTACAAAAGCCATATAAACCACACTTCACACTTTTTGCAAATTAAAACAAAATCCAGCAAAAATTCACATTTGCACATTTTTTAAATAAAAATTTCAAGAAAAAATGTCAGTATGCAGTTTTATAACCCACTGAATTTCGGTGCAAAAAGTGCAAACTTCGAATAGCGCAAAAATCTCGTTGATTTATGAGAATATTTTTTCCTTACGGTGTTGGGTGTTTGCTTCCATATAAAAAAAATCGCGCAATCTTTATCCAAATAAGCAGAAGAATCTTTATATGGAGAAAAGCACAGCATCACCAGAAAAAAATTATTCAAAATCAATGCGATTTTTCAGCTACTTGAAACTTGCACTTTGTTAGACCAAAATTTAGTGCGTTATAAAACTGCATACTCAGAATTTTTATTAAAATTCTTATTTAAAAAATGTGAACTTTTGTTTAGAATTTGTTATTTTTTTTTTATTTGCACAGAGTTTAAAACTTGGATTTATATAGTTTTTATAGGAAAATAAAATAAAAAAAAATTTCAAAA
Source organism: Anastrepha ludens (assembly GCF_028408465.1). Taxonomy (NCBI): domain Eukaryota; kingdom Metazoa; phylum Arthropoda; class Insecta; order Diptera; family Tephritidae; genus Anastrepha; species Anastrepha ludens. Next base: position 24,654,346 of record NC_071498.1, on the reverse strand, counting down.
AAAAGTATTAGATTCAAACGAGAAGCAAATAAACTGTCAAAAACTGTTAGTTCCGGGCTTTTTCAGCCCATGTGTCATACTGAGGTAATTTTATAACAGGCAAAGTAGAAAATATAGCACAGAAGATACGTTGCCATGTGATTTCGCAGCTTTTAATGTAAGAACAAAATTTAAGAGAATTTAGTATAAAATTCATACAAATACGAGTATGCACGAGTAGCTTCAAGAGCGCTTTTAAACATTTATTTCACATTATAATTTGTATGCATTACGATTTTATTGTTAAAAGTTGCAATTATGCGATATAGGTATTACTTTTTTTTAATATTTTTTTTTATGTTTTTTTTTTCTTTCAAAGTCATTGCGCGTTTTGGCATTTTCATGTACAAATTTGCTTTTGGTTTTTTGATTAGAAAAAGTCTTGAAAGTCTCATTCAAATCATGATGTTAACACCTTTTTTGTTTGTAATAAAAGACAAAGTCGTATCTTTTTTTTTAGGTTGGCGTACCTATAGCGGCAGCGATTAAAAAATTTTCAAGAATTATTAAAAAACGAACTTTTATGGTACATAGCGCCTGTTTAATGGTATACAGAGGTATTTCAATTAAAATTTTTTGTTCAAAAAAATAAATAAATTTGTAATATATTATACATTTTTAAAAGTTTAATTTAACTGCTAATTATGAAAAAAATCGAAATATTCATAACAATCTGGCAGACAGAGCGGAACACCAACAACAGCGTCAGCCAAGCGATACAGCGAAGAATAACTCTTGCCAACAAGTGCTACTTGAGGATCGGTAGACAATTGAAAAGCAGAGCTCTCGCTCGACACACGAGCAAAACACCCTATCAATCACTCAACCTCCCGGTCCTAATGTATAGCGCTGAGTCGTGGACATTGACGAACACTGATGGGTGATTATTACGAGTAGCAGCTTTCGAGAGAAAAATTCTTCGGAAGATCAAGGGTCAGTGTTCAATTTGTGTGAATGATGCATATTGATAAAAGATGAGACCACGAGCTGTATGAGCTGTACGCCGACATCGATGTAGTGAAGCGTCCTCATCTGCGAAGAACGTCCTCATCTGCGTTGGAAAGACCAAGTCGACGACAACCTGACCACCCTTGGTGTTTCTAACTGGCGTCAACAAGCGCAATGCAGATGCGATTGACCCAATATTTTGGTAGCGGCCAATAACGACCATCGCTTGGCGACAGCGGATACTTTTTAAGCTTAAATTGTTTCATATATGTTTTAATATAATTTATTCAAAGTTAAATTTCTTTATTATTAAAAATGCATACAGCTTCGTATAATAGTTTCAAACGGCGTGTTTCTAAATGCAGTGAAACCTCTGAAAAGTGCAAGAACCAGTGAAAGTGCAGGAACTGCGCTGGTGGAACACGTGAATTCGATCACTTTGCTTGCATCAGTTTGGCGTCGTGTGTTTATAAAAATAAGGTTACAAAGACTAACTAAAAAACTAAAACTATATCTAGCATTTTCGCCATATTGAATATTATGTAAGATTGAGCATAATCTCTTAGTTTAATTTATGGTAAAATCTTAAGGCATAAAAAAAAAACAAAAATATTAAAAAAAAAAATTTAAATATTAAAAATAAATATTTTAATTTAAAAAAAAATTCTTAAAATTCCCCACGTTGAATATTCCATAAGATTGTGCATAATCTTAGCAGCAGCTTATTTTAATTTATGGTAAAATCTGACGTAAAAAAAATTGAAATATTAAAAAATTTTTTTTTTTTAATTTTAAATTTAAAAAAAAAATGTTAAATATTCAAACAAATTTTATTAAAACTCGCCATAAAGAATATTCTATAAGATTGAGTATAATCTCTTAGTTTAAGTTATGGTAAAATCTTAAGACAAAAAAAAATAAAAATTAAAAAAAAAAAATTTTCAATTTTAAACATTAAAAAAAATTGAATATTCTATCAGATTGTGCATAATCTCAGCAGTCGGTTAATTTAATTTATGGTAAAATCTTAAAAAAATAAAAATAATTAAAAAAATTAAAAAAAATTAAAAAAACTGTAAATATTAAAAATAAAAATTTTAATTAAAAAATTTATTGAATTTATTAAAATTCCCCACATTGAATATTCTATAAGCTTCAGCATAATCTCAGCAGCCGTTTATTTTAATTAATGGCAAAATCTTAAAAAAAAAAATTTAAAAAAAAATTTAAAAAAAAATTAAAAATTAAAATTTTTTTTTTTCAAAATTAAAAAATAAATATAAAAATTCGCCATATAGAATATTCTATAAGATTGTGCATAATCTCAGCAGTCGCTTATTTTAATTAATGGCAAAATTTTAAAAATAAAAATTTAAAAAAAATTTTTTAAATTAAAAAATGATTTTAACTAAAAAGCAAAACTGTGCTAATTCGCCATATTGAATGTTCTATAAGTTTAGGAATAATCTCAGCAGCCGCTTATTTCAATTTATGGAAAAATCATTAAAATATAAAAAAATTCAAAAAATAAAAAATAAAATATTTTAATTAAAAGAAATTTCAAATATTAAAAAATATGTAATTCAAAAAAAAATTGTATTAAAATTCTGAGCCACTTCTCTACATAATTAAACGCGCGATGTGTACCTGTTTATTTATGTATTTACATATATGTTTAGTAAATTTTGAACTTTTTCAACATTTTTTTGTTTTTTTTTTCGTCATTTTTCTTATTTTCTGCGGCTTTGTTTTTCATTTTATTTGTATATTTTTATTGAACAAAATTCATTGGTAAAAGATTCATTCAAAAATTTGTCTTTAAAAATTTAACAGGTTTATTTATTCATAATTTATTAATTGTTGATTTTTAAGTTGCCTATTTAAATTTTTAGCTGCAATCGTTTTTTGTTTGTTTTTTTGACATTTATTTAAAAATCTGTCGGTATTTTGTTTAGATTTTCTCATTTAGCAAATTTTAAATGTTAACCAACTTTAAAACGCAAATTTTATTTTTGCTTGTTTTCTTTTTGAATCTTTGCTCTGTATCTTATTTGTATGTAGTTTGGGATATGCTGATATGCACACGAACACACACAAACACACGGCTGCAAAAAATTCAGATACTTTGGTTAGTGAAGCAGAACAAATGTGCCGAATTTTAAGAAAAATATTTATTAAAGCACAAATCGATGACAGCAAAATAACGGTCTAGTGCACATACATACGTACATGCATATGTATTTTGTATAGTAGCAGAGACTTGTAAAATGTGGCTCCAGAAGTTTGTTAAATCCTTGAAGATCAATTAACACACAAAGGTACATACATAGGTGGGTAGGTAAGTGGAAATGGCAGTCGATCTCTAAACCAATTCACTTAGAATTAGCACAATTGCAGGGTGGCGCAAAATTAATCATCCAAGTTGGTTTTTGAATAACTTTTTTACTAAATAAAAGAAAAAATTTGGTGTAATGGAACTCTTTATTTTTAGCTTTACGCGCTCCATTGCGTGCTGTCTAGTTCACAAGTGTCAACTGTGATAGACTTATAACGCCATTTGCAAAAATTTTAAGTCTTTCGATAGGGTGATTAATTTTGCGCCACTTTGTCCCAACACTATTTCCTTTTTAAAAATATCTTGCTTTGTTTCTTCTTTTCTGCTAGAATTCTGCTATCGATTTTGATAACTTCATTTCCGAGTTGGCGGCCACACCGAAGTCTCCTTCCTTACTCGAAGTCGCGCCACTTGTGTAACTGTTTAAAGATGCGATAATTGAAAGATAATTAAAAAAACATTTATGTGTGATGCCTTATCTTGAAATGCACGCATCTGTGTTTCAAGCGGAGATATAAGTTACTCAAGAAGCGATGAACTTTGTTGTGGAAATCAGATGGAGAGGCAGATCTATATGTATATGCAGCGACCGCCAAGCTGCGCACATGGCCTTATACAGCCCCCCAACCACTTCAAGGGTAGTTGAGTCCTGTATATTCAGGCTGAACTATCTCGGTCAACACAATAGCCTGATGCTAACATGGGTCCTGGGACACGTGGGTATCGCGGGTAACGAGATCTCTGACTCTTTAGCCAGAATGGGCTCTGAGGCCAACTTTTTTGGCCCAGAGCCCGTTTTGCCACTCCCTTCCGCGGCCATCAAAGCCACGGTTAGCAAATGGGTTACTACAACCCACAGGCAAGCTTGGCAGGCTGAGAGAGGTTGCAGATGGACTAGACTGATGTTACCTGTCATGTCCGACCGACTGTCGCAGTTCCTCCTGTCACTAAGCAGAGGGGACTGTAGACAACTGGTTGGACTGATGACGAGCCCTTTCTATGGGCAAAGCACATGGAAAACTCTGCACTCTGCACTCTACCCAGCATGTGGAGAGGAGGATGAGACGGCGGACCACTTTCTATGCGTCTGCCCCGCTTTCACTCGAATCAGGCTTGATGTGTTGGCACTGATGTGTTAAAAAGCGACCACCTTGACTACTTGGCGCCACAAAATCTACTCAGATCGAGTAGAATAGATTTAAAGAAAATTGAAAAGGGAACCCGAGTGCTGTACAATGAACTTAATTGTGTCTGAGTGCTGTACTTGCTAGTCTGTCCCAACAAAAACAAAAAAAAAACAAAGATGCCTTGTCGAACACTCACCTCATTTATAGTGGCAGAACGGTATTTTTTCATTACAATTAAACTTTTGACTTCAAACAGGTCACTCTTGGTTTCTTCTTATGAAATTATTGTATCGGAATTTTTGCTTTTTAATACATTTACGAGTAGTATTAGTACAGTGTGTGTATCTGCACAATATCTGCTCACTATTAATGTCATTAATTGAAAAATATGAAATAGAAACATAAATAAATGTTGTGTTTACCTTTAAAACAAGAATGTATTTGAATTTTTCCCCAAGAACTTTTTTCAGAACTCCGTACCAATCACACGCCACCAGATGATATTTCAGTTTGTGTTGCTGCTTTATAAGTAGTTCGTGTATCGGTTATTATGCATGGTCCCACTAAGTATACTTGTTTTGATCTCCAGTACCTGATATTTCAACAAGATATTGAAATAAAAATAGTCATTATTTCTTCATCGTCTTCTCAATTCCAGTTATCCCCGGTCGGACATAGGGCCACACTTACACACAAAATCTAAGTCATCAGGCCATGTCTTTTAGGTTAGATAAAGACAAATGGCTGCCCAGGCGAAGGGCCCTCTTGGACGAAGAATCAAATTCACAAGAAAAACAGAGAGCGGGAAACAAGAGGCAAAAGAAAGAAGGAGCTTTGGATTCTAGAATGACGGCCAAACGGCGTCTAATTACATTTGCGTATCGTATACTGGCTTTACACGGCAATTGTCAGACCAATCCTAACATACGGCATATTAGTATGGTGGCCGGCTCTAGATAAATTGTACATTAAAAGAACCATGGCACACGTACAAAGAATGGCAGTCTTTGCATCTGCGGGGTCCTCAGAACCACACCCACAGATGCACTAAATATTATGCTTAACATTTTACCAATAGAGCAATACAGTAAGCAAACAGCTGCCAAAGCAACTCTTATACTAAGAGAAATCGGCCTACTCAGAACGAACCAAAGAGGACACTCCTCAATTTTAGAACAATTCCCCTGCATTCCCAGCACAACGTGTTTCTGTAAGACCAAGGACATCAATTTTAATAAATCCTTTGTCACAGTATTTCCGGGCTTATTGTTATGAAAAATGACTTAAACATCTACACAGATGGCTCAAAAATGGACAACAAAGTAGGTGGAGGGGTCTACTCCGATAAACTCGGAGTATGTCAATCATTTCGCTTACCTGATCATTGCAGTGTATTTCAGGTGGAAGTCACTGCCATAAAAGAGGGACTTACAGAAATAAAAACGAGAGCATTATCCACAAATGAAGTATTCATTTACTCGGACAGTCAAGCAGCAATAAAAGCGCTTGAATCAAAAACGCACTCGTCAAAAACAGTTCTAGAATGTTTTAAACTACTAAATGACGTATCTAAGTGCTACAAGGTGCACCTTATCTGGGTACCAGGCCACAGGAATATTGCAGGAAACTGTAAGGCGGAACTGGTCATTGTTTAATAGGCAGCCACGCTAGAAGGTTAGGACTCACGCAGTTCGATTTCGGTAGAAGCTGTTTTAATACAGAGGAAGAGGAAACAGTCAGACACCTTTTATGTGAGTGTGAAAGCCTAGCTATGAGAAGGCTGCGCACTCTTGATACAGCATTTCTAACCGATGTAGCGAACATAGCCCATCTAAAACTAACGAAGCTCAGCTCGGCTGATGGTTTGAAAAGGAATACGTAGAGTAAGGATAAGCTCCAGTGGTATCACAATGGACCTGCGAAAGGTCTAAGTGTGTCTCTATGACAACCACCCTACCTACCTACCTACCTACCTACCTACATTTGCGTTAACCGCTTCAAGCTACAGTCGGTTCGACCCGGATTTATGTTCTACCAAGATCTGTCGGCCGCTGTAGCCGAATGAATTGATGCGTGACTACCATTCGGAATTCAGATTTATTTATAAAAATGCGTGTTCTGTTAAGAAAGTTTATCGCGCGCTTCTTCCATTTTATGGTCAGTTTAATCGATCCACTGAGGCGGCTATTCGAGCTATTGTGACTAAATTTAGAACCAAATTTACATTATTGGACATCAAACCACCAACACGCTTACGTAGAGTGCGAACTGCAGAAAATATCGCAGCTGTATCGGCCAGTGTTAATGATGACCATCGACGATCGATTCGACGCCGTTCGCAGCAATTGGGCCTCTGTTACTCAATAGCGTGGAAAATTTTGCGAAAGGATTTAGGTGAAGCCTTTCAAAATACAGTTGGTGCAAGAATTGAAGTCGAATGACCTACCGCAACGCAGCATTTTTGGTGAATGGGCTCTTGAAAAGTTGGCCGAAGATCCACTTTTTCATCGAAAAATTGTGTTCAGCGGCGAAGCTCATTTTTGGATCAATGGGTACGTAAATAAGCAGAATTGTCGATTTTGGAGTGAAGATGAGCCAGAAGAATTGCAAGAGCTACCAATGTATCCAGAAAAGGTCACAGTTTGGTGCGGTTTATGGGCTGGAGGTATCATTGGATAGTACTTCTTCAAAGATGCTGCGAATCGTAACGTAACTGTGAGTGGTAAGCGTTACCGTGAATTGATATCCAACTTTTTTTTGCCCAAAATGCATGAGCTTGACTTGCATGACATGTGGTTTCAGCAAGACGGTGCCATATGCCACACATCACCATTTGAAGCACAGTCGTGGCGACATTTGCATGAAATAATCTTCAAACCTTAAATTATATGGACTGTACTATCGATTTAAATAAAAATGTCATACATTTTTCCGAATTTTACGTGTGTTTTTTGAAAAACTTTCCTATAGCTCTTAAAAAATCACAAAAAATCATAAGAAACAGATGTGCTTGCAATATTTTTTGAACGGAGTGTATAGAGAAAAGTAGGGGAAGTATATCAGTGCCATATTAAACCTATTCACACCTTGCGCCCCTTGGTGTATGAAATATTTGGGACTTTCTCCTGCTCACTCCGATAGATGTTCATATGCATGCATGTATGTATGTATACGCGAGTACAAGTGCGTTTGTCAACCATTGCCATCTATATACTGCTGAAGTTAAGGCCTAACTGTGCATACTTTGCCGCGCATAAGATGACCCGCCACATAATAAATCTCTTTAACGACTTATAGTATGCAAGCAATCGTTTAGCCGACGCAGTGCGAAGTATATATTAGAAGAAGTCTGTTGAATTTTGGTTTCTCGTCAAAGCTCTGCTTGTCCCTGCTGGGTATGCATATCTTTTCGCCGTTAAAAAATGTATGATATAAAACTACCATTGCGTGCATGCATGTGTTTGTGTGCATATACAACAAAAGTATCCCGTTGGCACTAAATTGTCTCAACTCCAGTTTTGATATTAGGACTTTCGGGACTTTATAAGCCTTTAGCCGCCTTTTTCAAGCATTATTGTTGTTAGTTTATGTATGTATGTTTGTATGTAACAGTTAAAATTACAGTACATTTCATTTGGTTTAATATTGAATGTCACATATGTTTGTAAATATATATTTTTGCATTGCTTTTGAACAAATCGGTTGCATAGATGTATGTATGTAAGTATGTACGTAGGTATGCATATATAAAAATTTAAGTAATGTTCGCCATATCCGATGGTGAGCAAAATCACTTTCGCCGGTATATGTATTTATTTGTTGATTGGCTGCCAGTATTGCCAACTACAGCCCATTTTTATTTTACTTTACATAAATTTGACTCCTTTAGTGAGTTTTTAAATTGTTCAGGCGCGTCGTCTATTGCATTAGGTCTGTTCATGAAGTGCTTTTTGGTGTTCATGTATCTAGAAAACTTGCAAGTTAGGGGAAAAGTGAGAGAGCAAAATGTCATTTAATTTTGAGGGGAAGTTGCCAGTTTCTCCTGCATACATTTTTACTTGTAAGAATTTGCAAGTGAGAAGAACAGCTGATCGCAAAGTGAAAATAAACACGAATTTAAATTTGCGAATCGAGTCAAAGTTCTAAATTTAAATAAAAATGGTGATTAAAATGGTGAATTCAAGTAAATATATTTTAGATTAAATTTATAAAGTTTATTTGAAGTCAAATTAAATAGGAATCAGCCAATGATATAGAGGTAGGTACTTCTGAACCACAGTCTCCAGTCGCCGTTGCTGCGGTTTCCGAAATACAAATCGAAAGCAATGAAGGTATCTTTTGTGTTTTAAGCTTGCACTTCTTATGGTGCCCATACTCACCAACGTAAACGTACGCCCGTATCAGCGTACCATGTAAATGAATTCTCACCACCGTTCCGTTCCGTAGTATCGTAGATCGTTGCTTCATCGTGACAGCTGATACGGCGTACGTTTACGTTGGTTTAGTTATTAACTAATTTGGCAATATATGCGCATACACCTAATTCTCTGTTTACACGAATCGCTTTGTTTTAACACGATTTTCAACATTTTATGAATTTTTCTTTGTTTGCGATTTTTCGATGCTTGCACTAAGTGTTTAAATTAGTTTCAGGAAAAGTCTCTGGGAGTCGCCGTTTAATAATTTCTTACTTATATTTAATTAATTACAATGTGTAAGCACGAAATAAATTCTTAAGTGAACTCTAAAAAGAATTTTTTAATATTGTTTTCACCTACTTCTCTTTTTACACGGATTTTTTGCGAACGTATCTATCGTGTAATAACAGAATTAGGTGTATACCTATACATACCTATGTACATGCATACACCGAAGTAAGGAAAACGTGCTTCAGGAGGCCATAATGGATGAATTCTTTAAAGGATGGACTCAGCCGCTGGCATTTTGTGGGGTTTACTTCAGGCCGGGTCTACTACTTGTGGACTGCAAGGACGAGAAGACCGTGGAGTGGTTAGCAGGCGTGGCACCCAAGCTCGCGCCGTGGAAGGGTCCGCCGCTCGACACGAAAGGAGGGGACGATATACCCCCCCCCCCCCCCCCCTAATGTTACAGTATACCTGCCGAGGGGCGCAGACAGAAAGCTGTGATTGCCGCAACAATACAGCTGCTAATGGAATCTTCATCTGACCGCGATGTTGAAGTGGAACAAAATATTGTGGACAAAATAAAACCATGTAATGCTAAACTCAATAATTTGCATTTTACTCGATTTTTTTTTTTTTAATTTGTTACGAGGCAGCAAGAAGAACTCCCATTTTTTGTCAATAAAGGGGCAAGACAAGGTTGTCTGTTAAGTCCGATCTTGTTTTCCTTGTACTTAAATAAATGACTAAAACGGGAACTTCTAACGGGTGGAATAAAATTGTGACTAACCGCCGCATTAAGCTTCGAGTGTACGCTGAGGACGTAGTGCTTCTTGCCAAGTCTCCGGCCGACCTACAGGCTTAAAGTTATTTTGTCTAAGCAAAAATGCTCCGTGGTGTTTAGGGAGTGCACAAGAATCCCTGCTTCATACAGTTCGAAGTTTAGCGATGAAAATATAATGACTTTCAAAGAATACCTGTATAAATAGCTTAGCGTACTGATTAACTACAAACTGTCTTACACCAAGCATTTGGATTCAAAGCGTGCCGACTCTCAAGTAGTAATAAATGCTGCATGGCTAAAATACATGAATAACGCTCAGATTTCCATTTCTAAAAAACCAAGCATCTTTGGTACGTCCTTAAGGTCGATTATGATTTATGGTGCACAGCTGTGGGGTGTAGAAAAATTTGAGCCAGTAGAGAGACTTTTGGACTTTTGTTTTTCTTTATAAAAAATGTGATACTTTTGCCCGCAAACACGCCAAATAACATGAACAACATTGAAACCAATCTGCTTCCGCAATATTTGCATATTCTTAGAGCTCACATGTATTATGTTTCGCACTGTTTTTCTCTGCCAAATGACAGATTTCCGCATATCCTTGCTAAAGAGACTGTGCGCCTTGGTGTACATTGGGTTAAAAAATGGCAAGACTTATCGCAAACTTTGAATATGGAACCTCTAATATATATTTTCATTCTAGGATTAGGTTTTGAGTAAGTAATGTTGAAATAAATAAACATGCCACAACAACAACGAGGTAGCTCAACTGAAAAAAAATGTATTTTTGTGATTTTTTCTCGAGAAAAAACGAATGAACTGTTCGTTAATCTTGCAAATTTTACTGTTTTTACGTTCATGCAAGGCAAATTTCTTTAAGGTGGTATCAGTAAATCAGCTGATTTGTTTTTTTTTTGTTTTTTTTTTTATTCTCCCGCCGTGTCTAAATGGCTCTCAGCACAGAATGAAGCAAGGCGAATTCATTCTTTGTTTTTTTTTTACTTTGCCAATGCTTAACCGTGACATTCAAACGCACAAAAAACATTGTTGTTGGTCAAGCGCCACCACTTAATGAATGCGCCTTGCGTTCGTGTACATTTTTTTTGATCAGAGAAAACTCTTTGAGTGTGAATTCTCGGAAATTAAGTAACTGGCAAGTTACTGGATATTTTTTACATGAACAAACCTATTAACTCATTTCGCCTTGCGTTGTTTTGCTTTGCGTGTTTTTAGTTTTTTTGTTTTGCTTTTTTTATGCAGGCTGCGCTCAATCTCAACTCACTTTGGCCAGAGAATGTTAATGGATTAACAGAGAATGTTAATGAATTAACAGATAATGTTAATGGATTAACATTAATGTATTAACATTCTCTCTGCTTTGGCTATACATATAGCTATGTGTGTATGTATGAATGTGTTTATGTTTGTATGTGTGTATGTATGCATGTTGAACATAACGCTTTTCCAAATTTACATACTTAAATATAGAAGATTTTGTGTTTTTTTCGTATTTTATAATTTTATTTTATTTTGAAAATTTTAATTTCACTTGAATTTTCTTTGTCTTGCTTTAATTTCATTTAATTTACATATTTTAAACAATTACAAATACAATTTATTTATGATTAGTTCCTTTTAGTTTATTGTAAATAGTGCTTAAATAGTAGATTTATTTAATTATTGTTCAATCGGTTCAAAAATATTTGCGGGATTTATCAGTTGTACCCCGTTAATATGATTTTAGGTAAGTTTGTATGCTTGCATGTATTTTTTTGTTTTTGTTGTTTTTTGTTTTCAATTATGTATACATATGTATATAATTATATATGTAGGTATTTAGTTTACACATTCTGCTATAATTCTTACGACGCTTAAAATACAAAAGGATTTTTCTTTTTGTTCTATTTTTTGTTTGTTTGTTTCTTAATTTTTTTTTTTTTGTTGTTTTTTTTCTTAAATAAAGAAAATAGTTATGTCAAACAACTGCCAGAAGCTACTTGTTAATGTTGATTTGTCTAAATATGTATGTATGGATGTGTGCACATACATATGCATACTTTTATTTAGGATTTCTATGCATTTATTTATATTATCTACTTTAGTTTCGCAATGTACTGCGTTATTACATATATTCATTTTGTTTGTATGTATGGATTAGTATAGCAAAGGAAACACATTTTGGCACATTATTCAGTTTCAGTTTCATACTTTTGTTTTTGTTGTTGTTTTTGTTTCTGCTTGTTTGCATGTTTCATTTGCCGAATATTGTGTGTGTGTGTGTGTGTGTGTGTGTGTGTGTGTGTGTGTGTGTGTGTGTGTGTGTGTGTGTGTGTGTGTGTGTGCGTGTGTGTGTGTGTGTATGCACACATACTGCGTGGGCACACATTGTACATATGTATGCATGTATGTATGTGTGTGTACATAAGTCTATGCGTACTTTCTAAGTAGTTTGATAAAAAATTATGTGCTGAAATTCGCTATATAAATTTAATTATATGTGTGTGTGTGTAATATCTATGTATGTATGTATGTATACACGCATGTATAGTAGATAATTATGTATAATTTAATATGTATAGGAATTTTGCACTTAACAATATTTGTAAGTATGTTTCTATGCATGTATTGTAGTTACATATGTATGTATGTATGTATGTAAATATAAGTTTAAAAGGGTCCAAAGAAATATTACAATTGCAAACTAACATTTACATCGTATACACAGGCGTACACACAATTTCAATTTTGTATTGTTTTTGTTTCACTTAACAATTAAAAGAGTTTTTTGCATAATCGCTTTTCGAATTTATTATCGTTTGGTGGCAACACAGCGAAAGTGCCGCCCCCCTCTAATGATGTGCATGTTTGTGTGTATGTAGGTGTGTTTGCATGCTCTTGCGGCAATAATAATAATCTCAGTAATCTCTATTTAAGCCCAACTCACTTTCACAACGCAGCATTCAAAGAATTTTCGAGATTTTCTCGCTCCTCTGTAGTTTTCGAGTTTTCTTTTTTTTTTTTGTATGTGTGTGTGTGTTTTGGTTTAGCTTATATGGTAGCCGTTCGGTAGCTGCGAAGCAGGAAATATCTCTTCACGTTCTCTCGTTGCATTTGCATTTAGATGCTCGTGCTCGTGTGTCGATTAATTCCACGCTTGCGCCGGTATCCGCCCGGACTACGCTGCCACCACTAGTTGTTGTTTTTCCACCGTGAAAGCAATTCCTTCCAACGGTTCTTGCGGCGCCTACTTCAAATTTGCCATATCAGCAAGTGATTGGTGCTATCCTCACGGCCGGCAATTTCGCTTAGCGAATTCGCACCCGAATTTCGGAAATCTTCGTAGCCATCACCGCCGGATATTACCAAAATTGTGCTGGATTCCGCTTTTGGCTTCGCATGTTTAGCAGTGCTGCGCATGTGAAAGTGTAAAGAGGCCCGCAATTAATTTGCATAAAATAAATAAATTCCATAAATCACATACCTTTGACTCCTGTAATCCGTACTGCTCACCGCTGTTTCGGCATCGCGTCCCGTTGAGCCGGTGCTACTGCCACTGCCTTCCGATGTTAGACCGCTTGTCTCGACGAAGGTCAAGAAACGCACATGTCCCGTATGCCCATGGGGAATGCCAGTGGGCACCACATTTTGGACATCCTTTTCGGATCCCTGCCCTGGTATGGTGAGCAGTACACCCGCACTGGTGCCAATCCAAATGAGGTCGCGACACGAAAGCAGCGATGTGACGCGTAAGCATGCGGCCTTGTGCTGGCGTATAATCTCATCGCAATTCGAGAGCATTTTATTCACAGCCGGTGCCAGATTTATTTCGGCTATTAACGCATTACTAAAAGGGAAGAATTTATGGATGAGTAAAATAATGAATAGGCATGGAAAATTGGAAACTGCATGAACCGCGAGTGCTTTGGAAGCTAAAGACTTTACTGATATTATTTTGATGTGGATTATTTAAATAAGAGTTGGCGCAAAATTAATCACCCCAACGAAAGATCACCAAATTTTTGCAAATGCGGTCGTACGTCAATCATTTTTAACACTTGTGAACTAGACAGCTGCAGTATGCAAACAGACAAGCAATGAAGCGCGAGTTAGTTATGTACAGGGTTTTTCAATAAGGGCGGGTAGATGTTGAAATTGTCAATAGTGGCGTTTGCTGTGTGGCACGTAGCGCCGTCCTGCTGGAACCACATGTCGTCTAGGTCCATATGGTTCAATATGGTCCATAAGAAATTGGTTATTGGACGGTGACCGCCTCACCAACGTCGTTTTCAAAAAATTACGGACCAATGACGCCGCCGGCCCAAAATCCACACCAAACGGTAACTTTTTGAGGATGCATTATCAGCTGGTGAACCTCGTGTAGATTGGTATCGTCCCATATACGGCAATTTTGTTTGTTAACACAGCCATTCATCCAAAAATACGCCTCGTCACTAAAGATGATTTTTCGCCCAAAACTGGGGGTCTCTTCCAAACGATTCGAGGCCCAGTCAGCGAACAAACGGCGTTGCCTATGGTCATCAACTTTGAGCTCTTAGGTCAGTTGGATCTTGTACGGGTGTAGGCCCAAGTCCCGACGCAAAATTCGCCAAGTTGAAGTCTGCGAAAGGCCAAGTTCTTGTGCACGGCGAGGAATAGACTGCCTCGGGTTCTGCTGTACACTTTCACGGACCGTGGCAATGTTCTCGGCTGATCTTGCGTTCCTTGAACGCACGGGTGTTGGCTGATTGTTTACTGACCCGGTCGTCTCAAATTTGGCCACCAAACGTTGAAGAGTCGATTTTGAAGGGCCACCACATCTACCGAAAAATGGGCGCAATGCGCGCAACATTTACGTTAATGAACACTGATTTTGATAATAAAGTTTTATCATTTGCTGTTCAATCGTGTAACTTGCCATGATGATTTGGCATAAACAACTGAATAATAAACAAAAGATTTGACAGATGTCACCAAAACCAAATGGCTGCCACAGGGCGCCAAAATTGACCCGCGCCAATTGAAAAGCCCTTTATAAGCCTCTGTTAATAACAGAGCTAATGTTATTAACATGACAATAACACAATAGTGATGTTAAATAGATGTTAAAGAATATAAACGATGTTAAATGTTAAGAACTGTTAATGGAAAAACAATGTTGGGGAACCTTAATTAAACAGTTCTTGCAACAAATAGTGAAAAGGAATGTTGCATGGAAAAACACCATTGCAACTGAGCTTTTAGGTGGCGTGATGCTTTTTGTTTAACTGTTCATAAAATGTTGCTTTGTTTTAGGTAATAAGCAATTTATTTAAGAATGTACAGATTATTCGTAAGTTGACGTTGAAGATTAAAGTCATGTTTTCTGCAAACTACTCATTGTTTCATTTTAAATATATAATTCGCGTAAAGCTCAAAATAAAAATTTGCATCACTCAAAGTATATATTTTTTTAAATAATGTCACAACAGTAAAGGGATGTCCGCAAGGAGGAGTTCTTTCTCCACTGCTATGGTCCCTACTAGTTGATGACTTGGTGCAGCACCTAAACAATAAGGGATTTATAACCATTGGTTATGCAGATGACATATCTGTTATAATAAAAGGCAACCATGAAAGGACACTAACAGACTTAATGCAAAATGCCTTGAACGCAACATGGGAATGGTGTAAAAAGGAGGGGCTGTCGATCAACCATCAACCCTAACAAAACCACAATAATCCCCTTCACAAGAAAAAGAAAGTTAGAGTTTCCTGCATTGAAAATAAATGAAACAGTGATAGAACTAAAGGAAGAGGTCAAATATCTAGGTTTAACCTTAGATAAAAAACTCACTTGGGAATCACACATAAATAATATACAATAACAAAAAAAGCCACGAAATCCTTGTGGACAACCAAACAATTACTAGGGAGATCCTGGGGCCTCAGCCCTAGTATGGCCCTCTGGATATACACCCAAATGGTTAGACCAATCATACTGTATGGGGCACTAGTATGGTGGAGCAAATCTATCCAACAAACAGCGATAACCAAACTGGGAAAAGTACAAAGGCTTGCTTGCCTATGCATCACAGGGGCTATGAGAACTACCCCAACAGCTGGCATGGAAGCACTCCTTGATCTCCCACCACTTCATATAGCAATCCAAGAGGAAGCAGCTACGCAAGCACTCATGCTACACATGAAACAAAATTTCAAATTGGGCAACCTCACCGGTCACCTAAATATCCTAAATAAAATCAAAAACACCATAAGCATGGCTCAAGTTTCAGACCACATTGACCCAACCCTCTGTTTCACAAAAGGATACACAGTTACCTTTCCTGAGAGGATCGAGTGGAAAACAAACCCGAAATGGATGAATGATGATTCACAAAAATGGTACACTGATGGATCAAAAACACCTTATGGTGTAGGAGCAGGAGTAGTGGGGCCCAGAATCCACAAATCATACGCTCTCACCAGGGACACCACTATCTTCCAAGCGGAGCTATACGCAATAATGGAAGCAGTAAACATCATGCAACGTAGAAACCACAATAGAGTAAAGATCAAAATACTCTCGGACAGCCAATCAGTTCTAAAAGCTTTAGATAGCTATACCTACAACTCAAAAACCCTCTTACAATGCCACAAGGCACTCAATAATCTGACATCCAAAAGCAATGTTACATTAATTTGGGTACCGGGACATGAGGGATATGACGGCAACGAAAAGGCAGACTTTCAAGCCAAAAAAGGGGTAGATGAAAACTTCATCGGACCTAGTTCTAGGTCTATTAAATCAGCATTGGAACAATGTAGAGGGTCTTAGACACTCCAAAAAGTTCCTAAGTTTCAACGCTAAAAGAGCTAACATGGCACTCACGTTAAACAAAAAGAGCATTCGCACTCTCACAGGCGCCCTCACGGGTCACTTCACCTGCAACAAACACTTACATAAATTAGGCATAACTAACACCAGCACCTGCAGATTCTGCTGCGAAGATGAGGAGTCTATAGAACATCTCATTATCGAATGTCCGGGGTTGACGCATAGAAGGAAAAGGTTTTTAAACAAGTTCATGCTTACAGATGAAGAGCTTCAATCACTCCCTCAGAAGGAGCTGGTACAATTCCTAAGCATACTTAACAGTCAGTAGACAGCATAGGGTGCACAATAGATCAATATGGTCGCAGTGCTAAAGGGCCACACCTTAACCCTTTACAACCATTAACCATTAACCAACATATATTTTTTTATTTAGTGAAAAAACAAATTGAATGATTAAGTAAGAAACAACAAAATATAGAGTTATTCAAAGACCAAATTGGATGATTAATTTTGCACCACCTGTAACAATCTTTTCTTACCGCAAGCTAATAAAAAACTTCCAACTTGCGTAAGCCCTATTACGAGGGCCGTTTGAAAAGTCTATGGAAAGTCAGCGAGAGGGCATTTCTGGCGCATATCGAGGTTATGTTTAGTTAACGGCAACTCTTGGAAGGACACAAACCAAGTTTCAGTCATATCGGCTTATTTATTTGTGCTTGGCATTCGTTTGAATCGAGGAAGTCGCGTGATTTTCAAAAAAGTCCTTCGTTTGGCATTCGTTTGAATCGAGGAAGTCGAATGATTTTCCTTTTCCAACACGTCAACGCATCAACTCACGCCTTAGCAGCTGTGATCGCAAAACTAATCGAAATAGAGTTCCAACTCGTTTCACATCCCCCCTAATCTCCAGACTACCTCAATTGCTTCGGACTACTATTTGTTCCCCAATGTGAAGAAATGCGAGGCGGAGAAAAATTTTTTATATCCAAACGAAGAGGTGATTGCAGAAACGATTGGCTGTTTTTCAGACTTAGACAAATTCTATTATTGGAAAGAGACCAACAAACTGGAACAGCGTTGAACAAAGTGTATAAGCCTCAAAGGAGATTATGTCGAAAAATAAAAGAGGTTTACCCCAAACAATTAAATAGTTTTGATTTTTGCACAGATTTTTCAAGCAAACCTCGCAATTTGTATCACCACGATTTTTTAAATTAAAAATTATAAACAAAAGCTCAATTTTTTTATGAAAACTCAGTTCATAATGCAACAAAAACCATGTAACGCAAGTTTTCAGGCTCTGTACAAAATTTTTCAAAATTTCATTAAAACTTTAAACTTTTTTAAATTTATAAAATTTTTCTGGGTAAGCAGTTTTATAGCCCATTGAAAGTGCAAGTTTCAAGTGACTACAAAATAACATTAATTTTTGGGATTTTTTTTTTTTTTTTTGGCTGACGGTGGTGAGTTTTTCTTCAATAAAAAAATTTCGAGCCTGGACTTTGTATGAAAGAAAAAGTGTGACATCTCAGCAAAAAAAATTGTCAAAAATCAACGGTATGTTGTAATCACTTGAAAGTTATATATTTTTTGGGGTAAAATTCAGTGGGATGTAAAATTAAGTAAAGAGGAAAATTCTGGTTAAAATGTTTAAAGAATTGATTAAATTTTTAAAATTTTGTTAAATATATGTGCATCATTTGAAACTAATTTTAATCGTAGTATGAACCGAATTTTTATAAAGAAAAATAGTGGTGTGTTTTTTTATTTTGAAACAGGGTGTAAATGGGTAGAAATGCGATTTATGGTGGATGGGGCAAGTAGAAGCACTTTATCACTAAATTTTCAGCCTACTGCTCTCTGAATACCCCTGTGAGAAGAGATATTTACGAGGACAAGGTACGAGATTTAACCCTCCGTTGAACACCTTTTTTGAAACCTTCAGTTGGGCACCCGGATTTGGTTTTTCCATCCTGTTCGAGGATCTTTTTTAAAAGGTTACATCCATAAATCGATAGAAAATTAAGGTTTAGAAAGCTACATGGAAGCTCAAGTCGTTAGCTAGATATAATAGAAATATGTTAAATTCACGTCCAAAGTCGAAAAAGAACCGGGTGCCCAATGACGGGTTAAATTTATTAGTTGCTGCATCACACACGGCTCCTAACGTATGTACGGCGAGGCGATTTCTCCACCATACTTTTCATATCGAAATAAGAATTGAGTCGCAGATATTTTTGAACCACGAGCATTTTTCCGGAGCGGACTGAACCTGCGCTAACTTGGTCGCAATGTCTGGCCAGACTCGGCAGTAGCGGAGCAAAATTCTGCACAAAGCGACTCGCACATAGGACAGCGTTTGGTATGTTTTACGCGGCTACCAGCCGACATTGGCCGTAACCGACATGAGCCCCGAACCGCTAAAAGCATTTACAGTACCAATTGGTAGATTGGAATGGACGCACTAGCACAGGCATAGTAACCTGAGAGCAGTCAAAGACAGCGGATTTGCATTTAATATTTTCTTCTGTAAAAATTTTCATCGTCCACTGCACAATCTCGCATGCAATTTTCATAAATCGAGCATAAATCTCTTTCTTTTAAAAACGAAGCAGGCATTCTAAATCTATTCATTTTAAAGAGATACAAAGCACAAGCGATAATAACAAGCGCTAACAAATTTACCTCATGGAATGAAAACACTTTATATTCGCCGAATTTTGTATTGAAATCCACACGTAATTGTTCGATACCGTCATATTAGTAACTGGCTTCGAATCGGATGAGACTTGTATTTGGTTGACCACCTAAAGCATTTGAGACGTTACAGTTAATTAATATTTGTTTAAAAGCTGCCAATTCACTTAGAGAACACAACGAACCAGAAATGTGTCCATATCCAAAACCTTGACAATGCCTTGTATGGAGCACCACAGCCTGCCGTGCACGTTTAGCAGTTTAGTTACAGGACTCGACACGGTGCCAATTGGAAGACAGTGCGACGAACTGGTATTCCAAGCAGCTACACAAATTAAAAAAAAAATAGCAAAAGTAAAGATAAAAATATCTCGATTTTACATAAATGAGTATAAGGAGGGCAAAACTTACCGCCATCGCGAAGATAGACACAAATATCACCATTAGCTAAAGACACAAACACGCGATTGTCCAGGTACCTGTCCAATGAAAATAGTTGCAATTTATGATGATAGAATACAATGAATTTTATTTAAAATTTAAAATGTTAAGAAATAATTGATAATTTTTTTTATAAGATAATCTCTTCAGACTCTCAGATCCATAATCGCATTTCGAACACCATAGACACGTCAAAAAAATATGTAATTGTCGAATTTTGGGAACTAAGAACTTAAAGCGATCCATCAAAGTCAGAGACATCCACCACGAGCATACAGTAGTACGGGGCTTACTTTGGGCCGTCAGAGGGAAAAAATTGATATTTTAAAATGGCGAGCCAAGAAGCACCGAGAGATTGGTAACTCCTAAGACACTCAGGCTAAAAAACCCATTGCTTTCAAAGCTATGAAAAATAAAAGGGTAGATAGTTAAGGAGGAAATGAGAGAAATAATAGAAAGAAAGAGATAAGATATAATAGAGATAGGACAGAGACAGAGAAAGAGACAGAGACAGAGACAAAGACAAAGACAGAGAAAGAGGCAGAAACAGAAACAGAGAACATTGGAAAATGGCAGATACGACGGGAGCAATCTGAGAAAGGTAGGATCTTCAAAATTTATTTCTGTATCACACAGTTGCTTACTGGACACGGTTGCTTCAAAGCATACCTACACAGCTTGCATCTTGAGAACGACCCATACTGCCCGCAGTGCCCCGAAGAGCAAGAAACGGCGAGGCATATCTTGTTCCAATGGCCGCGGTTCATTAATGAGCGAAATATGCTTGAGAGAGCGTTTGGTGAAAACATAAGTGAGACAAATCTTATCCCACATATGTGCGAAAACGAAGAAAACTGGAAAATTACATTTGTAGTGACCGCAACAATCATGAAGAATCTTCAATACGCACAATATGCACGCAGGCCCCCAGAAACAGCTCCTTAACACAATGTACAGAACAGAATGACAATAACAGACGATTGAGTAATAATATACTCACAACGGCCGCCTGACGTACTACTTAACGGTGAAGTTCCAGGAGGACATACCACATTAGGGGGGGTTTAGTTGGGTTAAAGTCCCACCCCACGGCTTCGCCCATAGGCTTTTGATGCTTCCCCTTCTATACAAAAACAGAGACAGAGAGTCCTGTGAGAATTTTCCAATTTCTTTAGCAAATCTCAAAATATCCTGCAGTTTGAGAAAACAAATATTAATCATTCGCATGACATCGGAACTCAAAATTCATAGCCTTGCTTTAGCAAAGGCGGGACACTCACAAAGCTGAATGCTATCCGCATCCTGTTAGCGAGGCAGGCAATAATAATTCCAATAGTGGGCATACGCGACCCCATGGACTGTGTCCTGTAATAATACCAACCATCAACCGAACATCTTTTCTTCCAAGTTTTAGAAGAAAGTTCCACAGTTTTCTGTTCGGGCTTGTCACAAAACACTTAACAGTTTTGCAGTGTTCCCGACTGGACCATCGCTCTTTATGTACATTTCATATTTCATTTCAATTCATGATTCCTGCAGAACTGATTCCGATTATTGGCTCTGGTTCCTGTGGGGTAACTGCTAATCCACAATTGGCCAGTTCATCAACAATTTCATTTCCTTGCGGTTAGAGGAAGTCAATTAATTGTCTTTCTTCGAGAATGAGAGCGGAATGCGATCACCCCTAACGGCCGATAACGCGACATATAAAATAATTTCTTCCGGGCTCAAGTGGAGAAGCTGAAATTTGAAGGAAGAAAGTTTTATGTAGCGTTCCGGCGTTGTGAATTGCCCACTAAAGTCATGCAATTTCACGCTATTACATTTATTCTTGTAGGATTTTCGCCTGGTAAGGTTGAGCGGCTGCCGTAGACGAATGGGTTGGTGCGTGACTACCACTCGGGAAATGCAGAGATTCGCTTCTCCAAGCATGAAACATCAAATAATAGAAAAACTTTTTTTTAATAGCAGTCGCCCCTGGCCAGGCAATGGCAAATTTCCGAGTTTATTGCTGTCATGAAAAAGGTCCTCATAAAAATCCATGTACCATTCGGAGCCGACTTAAAATTGTAGGTCCCTTCTTTTGTAGAACAACAATCAGGACGCACGGCACAAATAAGAGAAGGAGCTCGGCTAAACAGCTAACTAAGGGTGTAAGGGTTTGAAGAGGCATGGGGCCAATGTTGTTGTTGTTGTTTTAACAGCATAGTTAGCCCTGTCAGTGTAGGTATATCATCTGTCGTCTTCGTCTAGCTCATCTAGGGGTAGGCCCAGGAAACATGCTGTTTCGACGGGTTGGGTCCAGAGGGAGAGGGGGGTTAGATGAGTCTGATTAAGGGGGCATGTGAAGAGGTGGTTAGTGTCGTGCGGGGTACCTTCACATGCCGGACATGTGTTTGGTATGTCGGGGTCAATTCTGGATAAGTAGGAGTTTAACCTGCTACAATATCCAGAACGTAATTGTGCCAATGTTACACGAGTCTCACGGGGAAGCATGGGGCCAATATTCTCATTCGGCGTTTTAATAAGAATCAAAAATTTCCTTTCTTCACGCTCTTTTTTATAAAAAAAATAGAAGATTTTAAAGCGAAATTTTAAATATACAAGTTTTACAACAGATGTTACGATGTCTCGCTTACTTTTAAAAGTGAAAGATGTGTAAAATATCAGACACACTTCTGTAGAGATACGGGAACATTCGTTTTTATTACCGATGACGAACTTTTTCCTGTGTGAAAGTCAATAAGTCTAAGAACAACTCCTGACCCGAGAGTTGAAGTTAAAAGAAATTTCCCCCGACAGTCGGTTCTACGCTACCGGTTTTACTATACGTATATCCGGCCAAGGACTATCACTCCAGCAGCACTCCCGGCACATGTGTGGGAAATGTTTTTGCTGCTTCAGCAACAGCAACGAAATTCCAAGCGTCATTCAGGAAATTTAGCCGAAACACCTACATTTTTCTAATAACCGCGGATTTTTGTTCTGTATGTCTTTCTTTGTATTTCAAAAACATGCGGTCGTAATAGGACCCCCTGAACCGTATCAGTTCTTCAATTTTTCATATTATTTCTACTCACAATATGGAATATACAGCCGACTGATGCTCAATCTTTATTCTATTCTTCTTTATGCGTATATTGTCGGTGCTGTTGTAGACATGAATGCAACCGTCCTCCGTGCCGATCCACATAGTTGATAAATTGCCATCTCCCTCATCTGGATTGGAGTCCTGAAATTAATTCGAGAAAGTACATATTTTATTTGTGTTTAATGTTTAAAATTTTCTTTTCCAAATTAGTTCAAATGACGTACTTGGTGCGAGTGATGCGACGGTGTGCCACTGCTACTGCTACCGGGCAGTGTCGCCGAGGCAACTGTCTGCGTTGACGGAGCGGGACTCGGCACGCGCTCGACAACGCCACTGCCATTACTGCTCGCCGCGCCGCCACCAACACTGCTGATATTTACTATGCCAGTATCCGTCTCATCATCGCTGGAGCTTAAATTCAAATCCAATTGGTTGTCCGCCGTGCCTTCGCTATTTCCATTGTCCGTTGTGGTAGCGGCGCCCGCACCAATTGAATTAGCCGCGCCTGCCACTGTTGAAGATGGCGTCTTCTTCTTCTCCGGCGTGCCAATTGCAAGCGGCGGTTGAAAGTTCGGTGAGATGCTTTTGCGATACTCACGCAATTGCTGTGTGTAGCTGTGTTGCGGCGTAGTGCTTGCGCTACGCGGGTGCGTTGGTTGTGACTGCTGTTGCAGCTGCGCGCCACTGTTTGCAGAGTTTCTATTGTTCGAGTTGTAGGCGGGAACTGAGGCCACACAAAGAATGCGAGCATTGCAAACGCCATTGCAGCTGGTCACATTTGGTTCCGGGTACAGAGACATAATGCACACTTGTCCGACGTAGCCGTCACTGTTGCACACCCACACGTCACGTTTCTCGCTGAGTGTGGCTGCGGCACAAGTAAACTGCAAGCCGGCTCGCGTTTTGCGTATTGGTATGGACATCAAGAACTCTGGAATAGGATGTCGTTCGAGAGTGGCAGCTACAAATGAGAAAATGGAAATGCGTACGTATTTTAGGGTAGGAGCGCGTCAATTTAAATGACAGAATAATACAAGAATGCTATTTATTCCCACCCAATTTTTGCTTAGCTTCGTTAAAGGTCTTCTCCCACTGAGTGCGTTTCTCAGCTTTGCTGAAGACGATCGACAGTTTCTGACTTCCGTTCCTAGAATTAGACGATTACATAGAATTCAGTCGATGCAGGAGTTGTTATTGTTTTAGTAGCTTACGGTGAGTTGACCAGCAGTTCGAGCATATTCAGTTGTGTGTCATTAGTCTGACGCTCTGATAGCTGTCGCTGCACATCTCGCAGTAGTTCACGTATGACATCCTCCAGATACTGGTGTGGGTACTTGAGTGATGTAGTGATGCTGGCGATGTTTTGTAGCTTATTGCAGTCCTCGGCTAAACTTTCGATTTCAAGCATAATACGCTTTACGTTTTCATCTTTAGCTAAAAGGAGCGCGTAGAAAGAGCAAAATTAAAAAGTGAAGCAAATACCTTACCAAACACTTACTCTTCACAATTTCTAAACAATCCAAAGAGATCTTTGTCAGGAACTTGTATTTGTTGGTATCCAATGTAGAGGCTACTGTACCGGGGCAGGTAGAACTGTAAGAAAGTGTTAGCATAAATATAAAAAAATATATTTTTTTCGTACACTCAAATCGTGCTTACGGATTAGGCTTTCGTATTGTGCCGCTACGCTTCTTAATACTCGTCAACACTAGCAGATCATTGAAAAGAAAGAAGCCGCGCTCTTTGCGTGCACCCTGCCCTGACGGCATTGAAACCAAGTCGAAGAGCAGAAATTGCCGATCGGGTGTAATCAGATCGGTGATACCTTCAATAACGCCCTCGAGCTCGCGCAAAGTTGCTTCGCGTTGACCATTTTCAAGGATTTCACGCTCCTTACAATTGATATGAACGAGTATGTCATGCACCAGCTTAAGCACATCCTGTAAATGCTTCTGATCGGGATGATCGCAATCGGTGTGTTTGATAAGTCTTTGAAAGAGCATTTCGTAGCTGAATGGGGAAAAAGGATTTCGTATGAGTCATACACAGGCAGTGAGGAGCCTAGAAGGACGACTTACTTCGGGAACTTTTGTACCGGTTTTATGAGTAAATTGTCCAGCGTCAATTTGCCTTTATGCTCACGTGCAGTCATTTCGAGGAATTTCGCAAACGAAGGTCGTTGATGTTTCGTAGTACGGATGGCATTCTTCGCGCGATTGCAATTATTCACAAACGATGTGTACACTTCCAGCACCTCCAACTTTGAAAACTATTGCCGTCAGATAAGTAAGAAGAATATTTTTGAGTACTTATTAGGTTTTGAAAAGAGAATAAGACAAAGCTACACTTTTGAATGTTATTCATCGTACCGTTTCAAGAAAGACGTCACCAACTTTCTGGTTCGCATCCCAGCCATCCCAGCGCGATTTCAGTTCCGCATGGAATTTTTCGTGAATCTCTAGTATATCGGGTACCATGAAGAATATCTCATCCACGGTGCGTGAATCGATCATGCCAGCATGCTCGGGAGACTTGAGTACCTTCAGATATTTTGTGACGATTGTCTGCAGCGATTCCACATAGGACTGTTCATTACGTAAGATTTCCTGCACCACATGCGTGCGCGTATCCTGGGGAGTTCGATTTAGAAATGACAAAAATTACATGAATAGATTTAGGTAAAAATTCGAGACAGTTAGTAATAAAGTCATTATCGCCTTCATAAAAATCTCATTCCAGTGGCATAGAGGCATCAAAAAGTAACCCTGTTTTATTATTTTTCACTTACACCATCGTAGCCGCCATAATTCCATCGATTGTTTATTTCGAGTTGTGCCCGCCTTTCGGAGTCGTCCTCCGAGTCGGAGCAGGTGATCGATTGCATCTTCTTCAGTCGCTCGCACTTGTCATTCTGATGTGCGACAATTACTTTATTGATGCGGTTCACTGCGGTTGTGATGGCTTGGTTGGCCATCACTGACATTGTTTGTGAAACGCTGGGATTGCTGTTGCCGTTCGACGTTGCCGCCGCATTCTGTTGCAAGTCAAGCAAGCTGAGGCGTAGACTTTCACGATTATGCGTCATTTTTTTAGTTTTTATTTTAATCTTTTGCTAATTATTTGTGATTTTTTTTTGTTTTGCGTTAGTAAATTTTTGGTTCTTACTTATTGTGGATTATAATTTTCAACTAGTTTAAACTTTTTCTTTTATGTATTGTATTAGTTACTATTTACTTTAGGTTAGTTATTAACAGCATTTTCCTTTGATGAGCTCTAAAATTGATTTTCACGCATCCATTGGTAATTACGTCTCTGTTGATTTGCGAATAAAATGTAACCCTCATTTGTCTAAAACTGTCTTACAGCAGCTAAGTACGCATCGCCAATTTTTTTAATAATTTCATTGTTTTCAATCAGTTTTTTTCAAGGCGCATTCATAAAAGGTGGCGACACTAGACCAACAACAATGTTTTGTACGGTTGATTGTCAAAGCAAAGTATTGAGAAACTAGAAAACAAATAATGAATTCGCCGTGTTTCATTATAAACTGACAGCAACATGGACACGGCGAAAGAAAAAAACCAACTCAGCTGATTTACCAACACCACCTTTAATAAGTAGGTAGGTGAAATGGTTGAAGTGCCTGTCTGTCTGGCATTCCTCAAGTAACACTGAAGAGCCGTTTTGATACCATTATGAGACCTCCAACAGGCAGATATCCACCGCCAGCCAGAGCTGTTGATATAATGGAGAAGATTGATGGGATTTAAGTTGGCGCACTGCCCCAGGGTGTCGAAGAAAGAAGCGCCCAGTGACCTTAATCGTCTAGCTGCCAAACCCAGACATTTACAGAGAAAGTGCTCAATAGTTTCCTTCTCTGAAAGGTCTCCACAGCCTCTGCAAGGGGCCTTAAATGGTTACACCAGCTTTTCCGCGTCTGTGCCGATCGTCCAGTGACCGGTAAACACAGCAACGAGTTTGGAAATTGAATGACGAGGAGTCCCAAGGACTTTCTAAATCCTCCGTATATTGTACTGGGGCCAAAGGATTTTCGAAATAGTACATGGAGAAATTGAGCTCCATCTTTTCTGCGGTTTCGAGAGAAATAATTTGTGCACTTCTCCTTTAAGAACTGTCAGGAGCGTTTCCGATGCCCGGGTAAGAAGTCTCTGAGGCTAATTCAGTCCTCTTCCTGGCAAGCTCATCAGAAATTTCATTTCCCTCTATGTTGCTTTAATAGTTTCGCCTTGTTTTTTTTTTTGCATTGCTTCTAAATTTGTTTTTGTGCCGAACAGCAGTATTGGAAGTTCAAGAATTTATTTGTCTTATCAACATACTCTCATAAGATTTGAAGTGCATTAATTGGAGAGAGAATTTAACTTCGCCCAATTTCTTAATACAATATTTTCTCACTTTTTCCATTCATATTCCCTCAAGGGAGGAGCAGGTGGAGGGCAACATTTGGAGACAAGGCATTGCATGGCATGTTTACGCATAGCTCGAAACTGGACGGAAGAGTAAGATTTAGATTGCGATTTATTTGAGGCTTTCACTTCGACTTCATAGTCTTCTCCGCCCTCTACTCATCTTACAGTACCACATCAAGACCCATCTCCCTTATTAAACTTAAGATAGAACTGGGTTGGACTGAGCGTATGTGGTTTTCTTCTTCTGGCTGCAAATGGCCGAGATGTCTCAACCTTTTGCGCGTTATAGCGCTGCATTCAAGGAGAAGGTGCATCGGAGTCTCCTGGAATTGATCACAGAAACGACAAGACCCAGTGGACCATATCTCCACCACCTGCAGATAACTACGTAGTCTGTAATGGCATGTGGAAATGCCTGTGAGCATTCTCAGTTTTTCCTTGAGTTTTGAGTTATGAGTTTTTTGAACCTCTTTAGCTGTACCCCGTAAGAGGAATTTCGCCTGGCGTAGCGCCATAGTTTGGTGTCCACTAACCTCCTGAAAGGGTTGGTGGTAGTATTATACGAGGAGCTCTCCATCAAGGTACCCGCAATTAAAAAAGAAGGATTGGTTGCTTACTTCTGTAATTACTGTCAGGGAGGTAAATATCTACCCCGACAGCCTAGCGCCAATTAGGACACTGTGCTTGTTTGTTTGTTAACAGTAATAGAAGCCCCGCCCGTGTGGGGCATATCACCGGTCATCTTCGTCTAGCTCATCTTAAGTTAGGCCCAGGAAACATGCTGTTTCGTCGGGTTGGGTCCAGAGGGAGAGGGGTGACAGATGAGTCGGTTTTAGAGAGCATGTGATAGGGTGGTTAGTGTCCTGCGGGCTGCCTTCACATGCCGGACTTATGTTTGGTATGTCGGAGTCGATTCTGGATAAGTAGAAGTTTAACCTGCTACAATATCCAGAGCGTAATTGTGCCAGTGTTACACGTGTCTCACGAGGAAGCTGGAGCTCTTCATCTGCTATAGGTGGTAGTTGGACTCCGATTACGGCATTCACAGGACGGGAACTGAAGAAGATGGGGACAGTCTCCCGGTGAATGTCGTTTAGGAATCTGTGCTCGTTGTTTGTGCGTCCAAAATTAGTCGAAAAATACCTGATTTATCTCTCAACTGTGTCCGAATACTTTGTTATTAGGTCCATTTGGGTCCCCAGTTACAGTGGCATGGCGGGAAAGTACAGGGCTGATGAGCTGGCTAGACAGGGGACCGTCGAGATGGTCCGAAATGAGAGGAGTGAAGTTCCCTTGAGAACCTTTTGTCTACTCCAGGAAAGATGAGGGTCGCATTAACTCAGGGAGCGCTCGGCTAGTACGCAAACGTGCAAGTCGCGAGATTCTTCTGACCACATGCAGAATGGGGGCGGTCGAGGAGCTTCTAAGGCTAACAAAGCTCTCAAAGTTGATTAACCACGGGAGTCGCTACCGGGCATTGTCCACTAAGTATTCATGCGGTGGGACTTGGGATCGCTTGAAGTACGTTTTGCAGAAGCTTTCTAGAAGATGAGGTGGCACCTTCTCCACAGCTGTCCTGTTCTCGTCCGGGTAACATTAAGATACAGGGTGGCTGATGAATTTTGCTACATTAAGAAACTCAAATAACTTTTTTTTTAGTGTATGGAATTCATTTTTTTTTTTTTCAAGTTGAAGGTCATTAAATTTTATTAAATGTAGCTTAACTAGTTTTAAAAATAATTGAATTTAAATGCCCCCCATGCTCGTTGACACAAGTGCGGCATCTTAGTAAAAAGTTGTTCATTGCTGCTTTGAGAGTTGCGACAGGAATAGCCGCAATTGTTGCCCGAATGGATTATTTTAGTTCATCCAATTTTGTGGGCTTTGTTTTATAAACTGCTTGTTTACATAAACCCCACAAGAAAAAGTCAGGTGCAGTAAGGTCAGGCGACCTGGGGGGCCAACGAAATTCGGAGTTTCTTGAAATCAGTTTATTGGGAAATTTTCGTCGCAACTCTGGCATAACAGTCTGAGCTATGTGAGACGTTGCCCCATCTTGTTGAAACCACACAGAGTTGAAAGGAATTCTCTTTCGGCGTAGTTCTGGATAGAAAAATTCTTTCAGCATTTTCAAATAACGGTCTCCAGTAACCGTAACGGTGTGACCATTTTCTTCAAAAAAATAAGGCCCGACAATACAGCGTGAAGAAACCGCACACCACACTGTCACGCGAAGAGGATGCAATTTTTTCTCGTGGAGTATCTGTGGGTTAGAAGTACTCCATATTCGACAATTTTGTTTGTTCACATTGCCGTTTAAATCGAAATGGGCCTCATCAGACATGAAAAGGCAGTTTAACATGTTTTGGTCTTCTTCCACCATTTGCAGGATCTTCTGGCAAAATTCCAAGCGAATCGGCAAGTCTGCTGCATTCAGTTTGTTAACCATTTGAATTTTGTAGGGAAATAAGTCTAAATCTTTGTGCATTATTGTTTGCAAAGACTGTCGGCTGACACCAAGTTGAGCAGATAAGCTTCTTGTTGAAACCCTTGGATTGCTTTGTATAGCTGCAGCTACAGCAGCGATCGTTTCCTCCGTCCGAACTGGTGGGTTTCGATGATAAGGCCTTCTTGCGGCTGTTCCTTGCTCAGCAAAATTATTCACCAGTCTCATTATGATCCATCTGCTCGGGGGATCGCCGCCAAACATCCGCCTGTACTCTCTCTGTACCAAAACTACGGACTCCAGTGCGTGATAGCGGCGGACTATCCAAATTCTTGTTTGCGTGTCCCAGTTATCCATTTTAATAAATTTTAAAGATCAATCTGCAAATTAAAACAAAAATGGAACAGATAACTTAAAAAGAAAAAAAGTTATTCAATTTTTTTTTGGTAGCGGCTTTCATCAGCCACCCTGTATATGAGTTCCATTTGTTTTTTTTTCTGCATGGCATCACAATGGACGAATTTGATTATTTGTCCAAGTAGACCCTCGCATGGGCAGCCATTTATCCTATCCTATCCCATACTGTGATGGAGAGAAGCAGTTCATTTCGACCTCGTTGCGGTACCAGCTGGTGGTGGCAGCGGAAAAGGAAGACCTCCTCTGCGTTGGGAAGATAAGGCAGAGAAGGACTTGGCTACACGATTGGCGCGCTTTGTTAAATTCGATCGCTTACGCGTTTATCGCTCAATCTAGAAGAATAGTTTCCATACAAAAAAAAATTTTTTTTTTGTTGATGTGATGACATAAAAATCGTAAGCTGAAAACTTTATCAAGCTACCATGTTTAACTCCCAAGCCTTGGTTTAACAATTTTATTGATGATTTTTTTGATTGACTACCCTTTAACTAAAAACAGAAAAAAATCAGCCACTTGAACTAGCATTTAAAACAAAGTAGACGTACAAGCAAAAAAAATCTTTAAAATCGAGCATCTCGAAAGCGGTTAAGTTTTTGACCAAATTAATCTGCAATCACCAGAACAATAATGTCTAGAAGGACTTTCCCGGCATATCGTATATACCGTCAAAAAAATATCGGGAATTTTGAACTATGGATAAAAATATCGAACAAAGAATGTGTCTTAAATTTTGTGTGTTTGAACGGGGTTTCGTGTGGCGAATCGCTGAAAATGTTGCAGAAAGCCTATGGCGAGTGCGCTTTATCAAAAACACGGGTCTACCAGTGGTATAAAGCTTTTGCAGACGGCCGAGAAGTCGTGGAAGATTTGCCCCGATCTGGTCGCCCATCAACGTTTTCAACGGATGAAAATGTCTACAAAGTCACGGAAATAGTGCTGAAAAACCATCATTTAAGTTTGAGAGAAGTAGCTTGTGACCTTAGCGTGTCTCACGAATCAATACGCAAAATTTTACAGCATCGATTGGGCATGAGACGCCAAGACGCGTGGCTGCTCGACTCGTTCCAAGAGAGTTGAATTTCGTGCAAAAAATTCATAGGAATGAGATGGCTGAAGACGTACTTGAGCAAGTGAATTCGGACCCAACGTTTAACCAGCGCATCGTAACAGGTGCTGAGACGTGGGTATATGAATTTCACATGCAATCAACAGGCGTCTGAATGGCGCTATCCACATGAGCCGAAACACAAAAGACCACATCGAAGTCGGTCAAAAGTGAAAGTCATGCTACTCGTTTTCTTTGATTATCATGGTGTTGTACACTCAGAATTTATTCTAAATGGTTCTATGGCAAATAAAGAATATTATTTCGAAGTTATGCAACGTTTGAGAGAGAATGTCCGTAGGAAGCGACCCAATTTGTGGGTACAAAACTCATGGATCTTGCGCACCGTCTCACAAGGCTCATATTATGAACACTTTTTTGACCAAAAACCACCGTATTCAACGGATTTAGCCCCTTGTGACTTTTTCCTTTTCCCAAATTTTAAACTGCCACTCCGCGGATGCCGCTTTGAGTCGATAGAGGACATTAAGGCGAATTCGCTGAAGGAGATGAAGAAAATCTCTTCAAACGCATTTAAAAGGTGCACTGATGACTGGCATATGTGTATTGCTCCGAATGGAGCCTATTTTGAAGACGACAAAATAAATGTTGATCTTTAAACAATTATTTTGGGTTTTATTGAACAATTCCAATTTTTTTCCAGAATGTATAACAACTAACCCTCAAGCACTAAAAACTTTTAGAAAGCAATACCGCTTTTCTCAGAAGTGAACTCCGTAGTCAGAAAGCTAAAATAAATTCATAGAAGTTGCTAGGCATAGATGACATTTGAGAAAGCCCCACTCAAAGAAATGGAAAATAAGAATACATTTTTTTGTTTATCATAATAAACATTTTTATGTGTAATATGGTATTATAGAATACTACCAACTCCCACAAACACACTGTACGTCCGTCCAATTTATGCATTGAATTCAAGAGATTGCACACCGCCTATTATTCACATTTTATAAGTATTTTCGAGTCCGCTTATGGCGCTGACTATGTCGAGGCATATAATAGAGGAAACACTCACAAAGGTGGCTCAAAGAGTATTTGCGCATTCTTATAAACAAAAATAGGCAACAATGCTCCAACATACATGCATGCATTGCGGACACTTTGTGCAGACAACACAGCAGCGTTCACGTCTCGCAAAGGTCGCTTGTCAGCGCTTGTTATCCACGCTGGAATGCCTGCACAATTATTTTTGCATAGGATGCATTCCAAGCTTCAACGCCAAACGCCCACATTACTGCACATCCGAAGCCTGCTATTGACTGTCGCGCGACGCGCTTGACTACAGCGCAATCGATTCACTCAACTGGCAGCATTTACACACACACAAATGTCGCCCAGCTACTTGTTGATCCGCGTGGATTATTACGTAGGTAAACTTATTAGATAGGCCAGGGAAAAATCAGAAAACAAAATATGAGCTAGAGCCTTTATCGGATATTGTCCATGTGTATACATAAATAAACGTATGTATGTTTGTGTGTGTGTATATGCAAATACTTAGAGCCACCTGTCGATATATGTAACTATTTACAAACTCGAGTATGTAAGTATGCACACGGCAGTTATGTCAACATGGGCACATAAATAGCCCTTTGGAGAAGTGGAATAAATCATACCCTGCAAGACACTGCTGAGCATTTTAAACACGCAGGTATTTGTAATGAGCTTTTTAGTCAGCAGTTACGAATGCATTGTAAGTATGGTATAAAAATGACTAGTAGTTGATTTGCCTTTTTAGAAGAGTGGAGATATTTTAAATGTGTATATATATTATTATTTATGAAGAGTTAACTGCAAATACAACTTACAACAAAAATATTTTTAAGAATATTGTAATTGCATGTAATTGCTATTTGAGCAAAATGGGGAAAGTACTCAGTTTTTTCCCGAGCCTAAAAGGAAAATTAGTAGTTTGCTAAGCACTTTCGTAATGAGTTTTTCAGTTTCTTAATATCATAATTTCATTTATACTCAGTTTTTCAGTTTCTTAATATCATAATTTCATTTAAAAAACTTTCAAAATACCGAATTTTCGAGAAATTCTTTTAAATACTTAATTTCACTCAATGATACCAGTTAAGATATCAAACGAATAAGAATATATGCAGCTCTTAAAAAAAATTTTTTTTTCGCTTTTCAGCGGAACAAACCAGCGCAATAATGTCTTTTGAAAAATGCGTGCTTAAATATCCTTGAAATTTCATATCATCATTCCAGCAGGTTTTCATAAAAAATTCAATAACATCTTTTTATTTACGTAGAGTTTTCCAATAACAGGTGCTTATTTTCAACAAGACGGCGCTAAGTGCCACACAAGCAACGAAACCATTGATCTTTTACGGGAAAAGTTTCCGGACCGTGTTATCTCTCGAAGCGGTCATCACAATTGGCCACCGAGATCTTGTGATTTAACACCTTGTGACTTTCCACGTGTAAGAGAAGGTCTACGCCAACAGCCCAGGGTCGATTCAAGACCTTAAAGATGGAATTCGTGAGGCTATCGAGGACACAGGGCAGCCACTTTGCAATTCGGTTTTGGAAAATTTCATGAAAAGGGTATTGTACTGTAAGCGTGGTCTTGGTGGTCATTTGCCTGATGTTATTTTTTACTATTAACGGCATACCTTCCACTTTATAATGAAATAAACATCCGATCATTTTATTAAAAAATAGCATTTTTGTTTGAATATCAAAATAAAACCTCTTATTGGAAAACACTTTAGTAAAAAAGTTATTCAAAAACCAAATTGATGTTTAATTTTGTGCCACCTTGTATATGTTACGTCTTGCACATATTGGAGGTTTGCACTTGGATCTCATAATATTTTGAGCCCTCTACTCATCACAGTACCTCATCCAGACCCAGTTCCCTTAATAAACTTAAGAAGTACCCTTTTTAAACAGCAAATCTTCCTTCTATCCCTGGGTATTATTTCATTTTCCTTTAACGTTTATTTCATGTTTTTGTCAAATCTTGTGCCAAATCTAATACTCAAAAATGTTTTCTTGAACCCTTTTCGCTCAAATTGCTAAAATATGTGTCTCGAGTCTTATGGGATAAACTAATGAATGTTGAGAGTTTCATGTTATGCCAATTTTTTTTTTTTACGTTTTCTGAAATATATTTTTCCCGCTAAACTACATCCATATGAAATTTCTTTGGGAAAAGAAATTCACCCAACAACAAGGAATCGCCCTAATATGCATAAACCCTTGAGTTTTTGTAGTTGGATTAGTTCAAACTGGAAGCGCTTATTGATGTGAAGTGAATATGAATAACAACGAGAGCCCCATATATGTACAGTACAGCAGCAGTAACAACAAGAGTGTCAACAGCTACTCCTTATTTATCTACTCACATCAACAACAACGTGTTGTCTCAGGAAGAATATGCCGTTTTACTGTTGCTCTTGCTGTTGCTTTTGGTGTTGGTACTGTTTACGTTGTCGTTTGTCAAGGCTGTACACACTTTTAGTTCGAACTATGCTTATTTTTTTCGCAATTTCCCCACTCAAGCTTTTTATGGTTTTGCGCCTCTTTGAAGTAGTTTTTACGCGATTGTCAAATGCATGGGCCAGTGAGTACACTTTTTTAATGTATGTACTCGTATGTATATGCAGTTAGTATGGCAGTTTAAAAATAATATGGGTATAAAAAGGCACAAATGGCACTAAATAAGCACAAAATAAAAACAAAGCACCCAAATATCAAACACACAGTTGTAAAAATGTAGATGAAAACAAGGCACCCTAATATTAAATCACAGTTCTATACATGTACAAAGGTGAGAGGCCGAGATCAATCGTAGAGTAAACACGAAACAAAAACAAAAGGCACGGATGTTAAATCACAGTCGTATACAAATAGGTGAGAGGCCGAGATCAATCGTAGAGTAAACACAAAACAAAAACAAAGCACCCGAATATTAAATCACAGTTCTATACATGTACAAAGGTGAGAGGCCGAGATCAATCGTAGAGTAAACACGAAACAAAAACAAAGAACCGCATATTAAATCACAGTTGTACACATGTAGGTGAGATAAGGAGATCAATCGTAGAGAAAACACAAAACAAAAACAAAGTACCCAAATTTTAAATCACAGTTCTATATATGTGCATACATATAGTATGTAGGTGAGAGGCGGAGATCAATCGTAGAGTGCGCGCTGATTTAAACTTGCCCAAAGCAAGTAATTTCACTGAATGCGTATTACAACATGCTCGTGCACCTGTATTATGCAGATTATATCTGCTTGTGATAAGTTTGGAATAATAATTTTCACTTATTATTTGCCACTGCAGTTTGAATTTCCATCGCGATTGGCGTTTTTCGAAACTCAGATGCACACTTTTTCACCAACAGCATCGACAATTTTCAGTGTCACTCACAAAAGCGTCGTGCAAAGATTAAAATGGTAAAACTTCACTGTAGATGTCACACGCAAGAATGCGTAAGTGCGAAAGAAGTGCTTGCCTGCACAAATGTTGGCATGAGATGGCGTTTCTAAGTGCTTGCGATTAGGTGTACGGGGCGTATGATTGTTCACCACAGTCAAAGCACATACTCGTACGCGCAATTAAACACTTCATGCAAAGGTAAAACCCAATGTCTAGGCAACAATGACGATAGCATGGCGTTAAAGTTGGCGTTCGCGATGTATGACGATGCTTATAAAAACTATTATACACACACATTGATATTCTTGTATGCACGTACATATGTACATACGTATGCATGTGTGTATGTGCTCCCATACTTGCAAGTGTCATGTAAACAACCTGTATTGAGCAAAACAATCGCTTGACAGTAACATCGATTATGGCAGCCGCAGCGACCCACTTTCAGTTGCGTAGCCCACACGCTCCAATATGTATGTATGTATGTATGCATGTACATAAATGTAACAAACCCCCTCTGGGTATTCTAACACCTTTAAACAGCCAAAGGGATATGGCGGCTGTGTCAACTCAATGCGTTTCCTTTGCCTGCCTTGCAATGTTTTCATGCAGACAAACACTTATGCCTACTCACATATGTATGTACATGCATAGATTACACACATACATATATCTTTAAGCAAAAATAGCTGCATACAGCGTAGTTATTCAATTCTTGCACCCATACCGAAGACACCCATTCGTACCTCATTGCAGCCACTGTCATTGCGCCGCTAAATGTGATGTTGTAAAGTGAATATGAGCAGCATTCAAGGCAATTGCATATGCACATGTTTGTATGTACACATGTACAAGCTTATATATACAGTTATGTGACAAATTATAAAGTCACTGGCTCGCAGTCAATAAACTTGGTGCGGTTCTAGAAATGTGATGGAATTACAGGATTTTAGGTTAGTTTATGGTGGTTGTCCGTCTGTACGACCAACTCACTTAGATCTCACAGGGCCGTTGTGATACCACTGTGCGACATGGGAGCCGCATTTATTTTTCTTCGTGAAACCATTTTGTGGCTCTTATGAAGGGTAGAACTGGTCCAGAGAAGAGAATTGAAAAAATATTTGCCTAGAAAACCTGCTCTGATTTTAGCTAAGACTGGACAATTGCAAAGGAAGTGGTCAACTGTTTCTTACTCTTGTCTACAACTTCTACAATATTCATGGGAGAAATATTCTACTCTCAATGAATGCCTGCCAAATAGCCAATGATCGGTTATGTAAGCACGAACTACGAGATATCCTCTCTTTAATGGTTAAACAGTTCCTTTGTCTGTTTCTCCTTTATTTGCGGCCCCAGTAACCTAGCCATTACGCATGTGCCTTCATCTCTCCATGCCCTATTGGTATCTTGCATAAGGTTGTTTTTAATTATTAGTTTGCTCGTGGTCATAGGTATCCCAATGGTACTTCCATCACTGAAGTTGACTACGACACTAATATTATTTAGGGTTGCCCGGCATTCCTGTGCAAGCTTTGATCTTAATATAGTCGCATTCATTGATCTAATGACTGCCTGGCTATCCATCTGTATAGAAACTTAATTCCCCCTTCTCCATGACCAAGATGTGCACCACTCTCTTCTTGACGATATTCTCATCTTGAAGATTCTGTCGAAGGTTAGTCTAGGAATAGACAAGTCCATTTCTTGTTTCTGACGATTCAGAGTATACAAAATAGAGCCGTGGCCAAACCGCCGGTCTTTCCATAGCGCCATACTTTTAAGCCTAAACGCCGTTGTGATGGCCACATGTTTCACTATAAATTAGGTGCAGAAGAGTTGATTAGCGCTGCCAAATTCAGCGGGAATCTTTCTTGCCAACAAGCGCTTCTTTGAACTAAGTAGGCAATTGAGTAGTGAAGTGCTCTGTCGATGAACAGAACTAGCACTTTTTAAGTTGCTCATCATGCCCGTTCTAATGTATGGCGCAGAAGCTTGGACGTTGACAACATCCGATGAAGCGACGCTTGGAGTGTCTGAGAAAAAGATTATGCACCTTAGCAACGGCGAGTATCGCAAGCGATGGAACAATGGGCTGCATGAGCTTTGCGACCGAATGTAGTGCACCGAATCCGAATGGATACAAACGCTCCGGCACTAAAAATAGTTGGTAGCAAAGGAAGAGGAAAATCTCCCCTACGTTGAAAATATCAGGCGGAAAATGACTTGGCTTCACTTGGTGTGTCTTACTGGCGCCGATTAGCACGAGAAAGAAACGACTGGCGCGCTTTGTTCAACTCGGCTGAAGTCGCTTAAACGCTTATCGCGCCAATCAAGAAAAAGAAGAAAAAAAATATTTAGTGATCATAATATACCGTTAACTCGCAGCAATTTGCTCGGTTTACTTGGTTTGCATTGATATTCCATTTTTACGCCTCCCTCTCCTTATTATTTTTCACACAACTGTATAAATTATTATATTATAATTATCTATGAGGGCTAACAAACCTGTCGCGCGCTTGTGACATCTGGTGCTATTCGCAACGAAGTGGTTTTAGGGCAGGAGAGGCGGACGGCAATGTGTGTTGCACCTACATTGCTCTACGATGTGGCAAGTACATAAACGCAGAACGTTGGTGGTGCTGCGGGCTAATGCGTAAACCATAAAGTGTGGACTTTTTTATGAATTTACCGCCTTTCACGCCTAGAAGCGTCTAATGACCGAACAACAACTCATTTGTTTGGGTGAGGAGCAGGAGGGGGAAAGCAGCATTTTCAATTCTATATGTTGATCATTATTATATTGCAGCAGGCGCGCAGCCACATTCAACATATGTAAATGCGATTATTTTTGGAATACGATTTTCTCAAGCACTCATCAGCCAGCAGTGCCATATAATGTTGATGGCAAGCGCCACATGCCAAACGTTTTAGCGGCTACAACTATTAAAAGCAAAAACACGCTAAGCAGTGTTTTCAATTTTCAAATATATAAATATTTTTAAATCTTCATAATTTATTTCCATATTCTAGTCTTCTTGCTTCTTGCGAAAGTGATAGAAAAACCAAAAAGTCCAAAATCCGCATACACTAAATATTTGCTCCTTAAGTAATGAAATTGCAAAACATATTTATACACAAAAAAAAAACCAAAAAAAAAACCAAAAAAAAAACAAAAAAATATTTCTCCCATTTCTCATAGCGGCGAGAGGCGACATGTTTCACATATCGCAGAGCAATAAGTGTAGAAGAGCGCGTGCCAAAGAGATGCAAGGGAGCAAAGTTTGCGCAATGAACGAACGAACAGCAGCGAAATGCTTGCCTTTTGTAAATATTTTAATTGATATCCAATTTTTTTTTTAATTATTAAAAATTGTTACAGGAAAATTTAAAAAAATGTATTTTGCAAAAGTTAGCAAAGTACTCTAACTTTCCCTTTTATGTGTACAATGTAAGTAGGTATGTATGCATTTCGTTTATCACTACGTGGACTTCGTACATCTCGTGGCTAGCCCGTGAAAAGGACTTTCCATTGCACTGTCTACTGCCACGAACAAGTGGCCACTTTACCATTGTTGTAATCATCCGCACTTTCTTCCATACAAAGCACACAAATGTATGTATGCATGTACGTAACGCCAACAGTCAGAAAATTTGTGTATACATACTTATGTACGCTTCATATACGCAGGTGCGATTATTTTGTGTACACGAAGTGAAAATTTTTATACCCCAACTCTTAGAGGCAACAAAAGGATTCAACTGATTTTTTGTGTATGCAAATAGCCTTTTAGTGCACGCAATATTTAAAGGCAGACCATAAATTGTAAAGCCCACTACTTATAGACCGGCGTATGTATGGATGTATGTCCCAGATCCGATGTCCCAGAATCCTAACTGAAATGTTACTTTTTACGGTGGCACTGGGACAGATGCAAATTTTCGCAGTGCTCCACTGCTGACACACACCCACACACCAAATCACATGCCTGCAATCGAGTAGATATGTACATACATATGTCGGTATACATATAGTCAAATGAAAAATATTAGAAAATTGCGTCTCAGCTACAAAAATTTGTTTGTTTTTTTCAAAGACCATTCGCACTTTTGCACTTCCAACTTCATTTTAACGTATTTTAGTATACAAATTTTCTTTCAAATATATATGAATTTAATAATTTTTTTTTTGCCCACAATTTTTTTCAGTCTTCCTACTTTTTGTGTGTGTGTTGTCTGAATTTTCTTGGTGGTCGCTTTCGTTTCGTTTTTTTAAATGATTGTATTTTGTTGTTTTTATGTATATATTTTTTTATTTTCAAACGTAATCAATAAAAAAAGTAAGCGTTTTTCGCGTTGTTTAAATATTCGACGCGAAAAATAAAATAAACGAAAAATTTGTTTCGCCACATCCGACCAACGTAAAAATGCTTAATTTTTGCTACTTCTCTACAACTATAACTACTATCGACTCTTCTTCTTAGTGACCTCTTGGTCTTCTTCTTCCACTGGATATTTTCTTCTTCTTGCGCGCACATTGATTGGCTCCAGTCTCTCCGAGCGCCATCGTTTCTAAAATTCTGATATACAAATTTTCGTACTCTCCATCAAAAACTCCCGGAGGGATGTACTTACATATGTACATGTAAATATGTACATATGTATGTACTCTCCGATACCTGTAGCGGCAACAACAAGTGTTCCAAACAGAAAAACCAGACGATTATTAAACTACGCCACACTTCACGTTGCTACCGCACGCGAGAAGAACACGAAAAATTGTGCACATGCATACATACATATATGCTTACACATACAACAAACACAATATTTACAACACAAACATATCTACGACATGTGGGTAAAATAATAATCATTTCTTTATCGGCTCGCAAACGTGGGAAAATTGTGGTTGCACTCACGGACATAGCTACATACATATGTACATGTGTATGTATGTATGTAGAAATAATTTGAAAAAAGTTTGTTTATATTCCACTTCGGCCGCAGGCGCAATGAGCTGCACTCTCATTAGCTTCCGCCACCCGATTTGAGCTTCCGCTGCTTGCTGCTCTCTTCTTGATGCTTTCGTCTCTTTAATCGTTGTAGTGTGCATACATACATACATTTACATATGCCAGGGAAGCCAACATCCCGATTTAAGGAAAATTAACAAACTTATTAAAAACCGCAAACATTACGTCGCGTTATGTGGTGGAAAATTTTATAGCTCATTATCGCATAATCCTAGTGGAAGTTAGAATTAAAAAATGCTGTGGAAGAGTTTGGTCAATTTGCTTGAGAGAAAATGCGCATGGGCATACGTACACTTGTGTTCAAAATAATAGGAAACTTCTACTCTATTATACCAAATTTAAATGGGTTATAAAACCGCATACTAAGAATTCTGCTAAAAATTCTGAATAAAAAGTTGGAACTTTTGATGTATTTTTTTTTTTTCAATTTGTCCAAAGTTTGGTGCTATGAATTAGCGCAATAAACTAAAAATAGTCGATTAGCATGCAAACGGCGTTTGTCAACACTTCAAAGAAAGTGTTTAACAATAATTCAATACTTGTATTGCTAACTTCTGAAACACGATAGCCTTTTTTAATGAAACAATAATAAATGCCACCACTATGAAATCCACTCCACAAGAAAGTGTCTGTTTCACACACTATAACATATGATACCTGCACACATCCAAGGAAAAATCTAAAACAAAAACCGCTTACGTGAACGCTGGCAAATAACAAGGCTGCCACTGGAGAAAAGCAAGCTGAATGCAGCCATAAAGGCAATCAAGCAAATGCTATTGCTAAATGATCATAAAAATAAAAAACTTAAAAGACGCATAAAAATCTTGGACCCGGTATAACGACAAATTACTCACTATGGAAGACTACAAACAAAATCGAAAAAAATGTTATGCAAACCACCTATCAGGAGACTTGTTGATAGCTGGATTGGAACGAATCAAGAGAATTTGATATGAAATTCGAAGATGGGTATTTTGATATACCAATAATAGAAGCAGGTGAACCACACAGCAGCGTCCTTCAACCGCTTCTAATATTCGATATACCCTTTGATCTCAAGTTACGTTTCAGCTTTTCCTAGCCTTTGCTATTAACAATTCTCTCAAACCTTATTCCTCAACTTGTACTGATATTTGAGAAATAATTTCTCTTTGCAATTTTATTTTATATGCAGAACTATTATTAGGTTGTCCGGAAAGTAATTGCCGATTTTACATATTGACGGCGTTGATAATTGTTTTGAACAGCTTGTGGTTATTTATTTTAACTTTTTCTTTTGACAGTTATTAGCTGTCACTTTAAGCTTGCTTTAGAAAAAAAAGTGCGCGTAATTTTATTTATATTTGTTTGTTTGCCGTCAATTTTTATATGGAGCCCACAAAAGAGCATTTTCGTTATATTTTACTTTATTATTTCCATAAAGGAAAAAGCACAGCGAAGGTTGCTAAAAAGTTGCGTGATTTGTATGGTGATAAAGCCTTAAAATAAAGACAGTGTCGAAATTGGTTTATCAAATTCCGTTCTGGAGACTTTTCACTTAAAGATGAACGTTTAAAGCCTCGACACGTTCAGGTCGGCCAAGTGATGTCGCTGAAGACGTTATCAAGGCTTTAATCGAATTGGATCGTCGTGTAACTTTGCGTGAGATTGGAGAGAAGTTAAATATACCAAAATCAATCGTACATGAGAAAATAAAGAGTATTGTACTGGTGAAAAAGCTTGCTATTTGGGTACCACATGAATTCAAAGTAGTTCATTTAATAAACCTAATCAACGCTTGAAATATGCATCTTAAACGCAATGAAGTCGCTCCGTTTTTCAAGCGGATTATCACTGGTGATGAAAAATGGATTGTCTACAATAACGTCAATTGAAAACGATTATGGTCCAAGCATGATGAAGTGCCACAAACCACTTCAAAGGCTGATTTTCACCAAAAGAAGATTATGCTGTCAGTTTGGTGGGACTGGAAGGGTGTGGTATATTTTGAGCTGCTTCAGAGGAACCAAAAATTCGGATGTCTACTGCCAGCAATTGGGCAAATTGAATACAGCCATCAACGAGAAGCGACCAGAATTAATCAATCATAAAGGTGTCATATTTCATCAGGACAACGCTAGACCGCATACAACTTTGGTCACTCGCCAAAAACTGAGAGAGCTTGGCAGGGAACTTTTGATGCATCCACCATATAGCCTTGACCTAGACCTAGACCTTGCACCGTCAGACTAACATTGTTTCGGTCTTTGCAGAACTCCTTAAATGGTAAAACTTTCGAATTTGCCGGAAAGATGGCAAAAGGTTATCGAACAAAATGGAAAATATATAGTTGGTTAAAGTTCATTCTAAGTTTTAATAAACACGCATTTACTTTCTTTTAAAATGGTGGCAATTTCTTTCCAGGCAACCCAATATTTAAAAAAGTTTATAAAAAATAATTCAAAAAGTGGTTGATATTTTGGTATGGAACAAGTCCTATTTGCCTCTTTACGGCTATTTTTTTATCGTTGTTAAATAAATGCACTTTTCGATTAACTTTTAAGTTTTCATATCAATTATACGTACATACTAGGTGTGTTCAAAAAGTATCGCGAGTTTTTGTGTTTTTTCAAAAATCATTTATTTATTCATTAATATCTATTTTGTCCCCTTCAAAGTAATCCCCATGAGATATTATGCACTTGTGCCAACTTTTTTCCCAATCTTCGAAGCACTTCAAAAAATTATGTCATATATATTTTTTATCTTGTTCAGCTCCTCCTTCGATGCCGTTTTTATCTCGTCAATCGTAGCGTAGCGTCGTCCTTCAGTTGGTCTCTTCAGTTTCGGGGAACAAGAAAAAGTCACAGGGGGCTATATCTGGGAAACACGGTGGTTGTGGCATCATTGGTGTGTTGTTTTTGGTCAAAAAGTCGCGCACAAGCAACGATGTGTGAACAGGGGCGTTATCGTGATGCAAGAGCAAATTTTTGTTCTTCCACAAATCCGGGCGTTTGCGTTTCTGACGGATTGCTTCGCACAACTTGCAGCTAATATTCCTTATTGACTATATACAACACCCCTGCAATCGAAGAAAACGGTAAGCAAAACTTTTACATTTGACCGAACTTGGCGCGTTTTTTTCGGTCTTGGTTCGTGTCGCAGCTTCCATTGAGATGATTGAGCTTTGGTTTCCACGTCATAACCATAAGCCCACGATTCGTCACCAATTATGACCCCCCGAGACGAATTTGGGTTGTCGCGGACAGAGTCCAACATCTCATTAGCAGTGTTCATGTGATGCTGCGTGTGGTTGAAATTGAGCAGTTTTGGTACGAATTTTGCGGCGACCCGCCTCATGCCCAAATCATTGAAAAAATCGAATAGCACGACCCAATCGATATGTCTAGGTCCTCAGCAATTTCTCTAACGGTGATTCGACGATTGGCCAATACCATTTTCTCCACTTCATCAATTTTTTCGTCTGTTGTTGAAGTGCTCGGGCGTCCGGCACGCTTTTCGTCATTCACATCTCCTCGGTCTTCTGAGAACATTTTGTACCACCGATAAACGTTGCTTTGGTCCAAAGTAGCTTCTCCGTATGACGCAGTCCACATTCGGAATGCATCCGCGCACTTAATTTCGTTTTTCACACAAAATTTGATACAGGTTCTTTGCTCCATCTTTTTGAATAGGTAAAAATCGAAGACGAGCCGAGACACGTGCAAGCAAAGCAGCTGGCAACAATTAGCTGAACATTCAAAATGGCCGAACTCGTCGGCATGAGACGTCGGTGAGAGACATGAGTACCAACATATCGCCACAAAAAAATCGAAATTCGAATGTACGTAACCTGCGACAATTATAAATTCGCGATTCTTTTTGAACACACTTCGTACATGCCTTGCACATATAAATAATAGGAGGGTGTGAGCCTACAGCAGGGCATATTTATGTACTTTTTCCCAATTATTTGTGGACTAGTTTTCGATTGGCAAAGTCGTAATGTGTCTTATGAAATG
The DNA here is from genome assembly GCF_028408465.1 of Anastrepha ludens. Lineage (NCBI taxonomy): Eukaryota > Metazoa > Arthropoda > Insecta > Diptera > Tephritidae > Anastrepha > Anastrepha ludens. Next base: position 24,609,574 of record NC_071498.1, on the reverse strand, counting down.
AAGCAAACCTGTTGCACGCTGTCGCAACTAACAGTACCGTTCTGCCCACCAGCAACTGCCAGCCGCAAGTCAATTGTTCGATTGTGAAAATTGAAACAAACATTTAAACAAAAACAATGTTTACCATTTGTATACACACACCCACATATCAATATATATATGTATGCCCATAAAAGCTATTGAAATCTTTTATACGCTTTGCATACTTTTGTGTGCTGCTGTCTATGCAACCGGAAATCGATGGAAAATTTTCAATTGCGGCACATACGAATACTAAACTAAATATGTCTGTGTGCATACACAGCACAACGTAGAAGGCACTTTTGACTTACCGCAGCCATTTGTTGGCGTTGCTCGGATATCAGCTTCTCGCTAGAGCCTTTCAACAGTTCGGCCAGCAATTCCTGTGATGGCACTACTGCTTTGGTCTTGGCACCTCCGGTGGTGGTTGCATCGAGGCTGCGTTTGGCCTGATGTGCGACATGGGCGCTAGCCGAGGCGGTTTTCTCGCCGCTCATCGATTGACTACGTTTATTGTGATGGCTTTTCTGGGCTGGAGCCTCCGAGGCGGCTCGCTTTGCTTCGCGCTGATGATGATGATGATGATGGTGATGGGGTTGATAATGATGACCGGCATCTAGATAATCCTTATCATCTGATGTCACTGAGTTGTCCAGCGTACTTTGGTAGCGTTTCTCGTGTGCATACATCTTCTCCAAGCTGCCAACGCCCGCACCTTTGCTTGTATTCTCTATTTGTGACGGTGTGGATGCGGCTCTTGTATGGGCGGGTACTGGCAGAAACGTATTCGATTTGCGAACACGCATCGAATTCGAATGGTGAGGTATATTACGAGTGGCGCTCATCGTAATGGTGCTGGAGTCATCGTATGCGATGCGTGAACGACGCGATTGTGTTGAGCTGGGGGTGAGTAAAAGCGGAAATTTGTTAAAATAGTTATGACATACGAATTGCATAATTGTCCATTACTTACTTTTCGGACTCACGCAAGTCCTCCAAGATTTCCTCGAAATGCATTTTGTTGGGCTTCTTCATTTCTTTCTCCAGCATTTGGCCGTAAGGTCCACGCAATGGTCGTTTGGAATAGCGTTTGAAGTCGTAATCACCAGGCACAGGACTGGGACTGGTGTGCTCGCGACCATGCATTGGTCCGCGCTCATTCTCATTATCGGACACCGAGTCTGTGCGTAAGAAAGGAAAACTTTTATTGTTGCGCAAAATACCACCACTTCCACTACCAATTCCACACTGCAAGTCATCCTTCTCCTCCGAACTTTGTAGACTAAAGCTGGCAAGGCGATCGGCCTTTGTCCATACTGGTGGTTTATCCGATTCCGGTGTGTTTATTTCGGGTGAGCACAGTGAGCCCGGCGTACGATTCTCATCAGTGGGTGGACTGTTAATATACATAATGCCACATTCCTCTGATTTGTCCGGCTTGATCGCATTAAAATTAGCCAACGAAATGTCCAATGCCAAGCCCCTACCGTGACCATCGCCATCGGGAGACTCGCTCCAAGCAGCATTGTCAATGTACATGCCCTTCCGTCGCTTGGACTTATCAATGCGTTTACGTTCGTCTGCACTGTGACGTGTGGTGATGGCATCCAACGATGCCCGTTTCTCTATGCCAACGTCTATATCATCATGGCTATATCTCTTGCTCAACTCAGCAGTATCTATTGAAGCTTGCCGTCTCTCCACAGGATTACAGAATTCATCGTCTAAGGCATCTTTTCTGCGCAAAATGCACTTATCGTCCGCCTCTTCTGAAGAACGACTTACCGAAATTGTCGGCACATTTTCCACGCGGTATTCCTGCGCCGTTTTCGGTACAGGCTTCACATTTACACAATCACTGAGTGATAGCAGCGGCTCTATTGTCTCCGGTATTATGCCAAACTCCTCGGGCTGTACCTCCACCCATTCCTGTGGCGGGTTCTCCAAACGCCAGTCCTGCGCAGCGCACTCATATACGGGCACCGGAATTAGGCAGGTAGTGGCCGTCTGCAGAAAATTATCGGGCGGTGATTCCAGTGGAATTCTCTCCTCCATTACAGTTGCCACATTCGTTTCCCTACCTTCGGCGTTAATGGGCTCAAGTATGGTTGGTTGTTCAATAACTTTTGCCTTTTCAACTGCACCCGCTTCCGCCTCCACAACAGCAGGTACTGGCTCAATGGCAACAGCTACTTCCCCTGCTTCAATCGTATAGTCATTTTCAGATTGAATTGTATCTGTTAAGGATTCCATTTTGGCATGGGCTATTACAAGATTAGGTTTGAACGCCGCTGCCTTGCATTCTTCTGTAATACTTGACGTTTGCTCCACATCGGTATTGAATATGTCCTCCTCGGGTATGGTATCTGGTGATTCGCTGACATTTTCTAGATTCTTCATATCCTGACCGTAATTCAAATTAATACTCATTTCAATTTTCTTCTTCAACGGTATGTAAATCCAATCGGGTTCGGAGCGCACTTTCTCTTCCACTGTCACTGTCACCGCTTCCTCATTACCTCGGTTCTTTCTACTAGTTGCTGAATCAACCGATCCAACTACTTTATCTCGCCACAAGCGATCACGCAATGCACTCCACGAAGACTTTTTGTACTTTCCAGACGATATGTCAATTTGCGAAAACGACGCCGAACGAAATGGTATTCCCTTCTGGGCATAAGAACCGATTACCGTGCGAGATTCTGGTCTTGTCAACTTGGTGGCTATATCCGTACTGTTGGCCAGCTGTGCGCTGTTGGCATTCACAGAGCAACTTTTCACGCTAACGCCTGAGGAACGCGGTGGCGGCGGCGACTTTGATTTCGCTCTGCTCATCGACATTAACGATTCGAAATTCGACAGACTTGTATTCGGTTTGAGTGTATCGTACAAATTGGTTGTTGGCGCTAGTGTGGCCGCTGCAGTGGCTGCTTCTGCTTTTGCTGATGTCGAGAGTGCGTTGCTTCTACCACAATCGCCCTTTTCATCGTCATTTGCATCTCGCTTAGTGGAGTCGTTCGCACTTGACATCGTTTGCTCCTCTTGGTCCATCAACAAGATGTCATCAGTGCGGGTTGACATAAATGACAATGGAGTATTGTCCAGAGATGAGGTGCCAGCAGAGGCAGTGCCCACAGCGGGAGCATGCATTTGCGTGTCGGAGCGCTCCAAGCTATTGGTCGCCGAATGAGAGCCGTGTCGTGGCTTGCGAGGCGGTGGTATTGGCGGTGGGGTGGGCGACGATCTATTGCCGCCGCGCAGCAGCTCTGTTAATTCTCTCAATCTCTCTGATTTTTCGTTTGACTTGCGATTACGTGAGGAGCCACTGCTCTCCGATGATGCGCCACTTGATGCTGGAGTGGATTTACGACCGAAGCCCAAACGTTGAAAACGATCTAAGGTATTCCTACGCTTCTCCATGTTAATCTGCAAGGAAAAATAAACAAAAAGTTTATTATTGCACACAATTGCCATATTTTCAAAAAATAAGCGCCCGCCGTCCCTTGCGAATGCTACTTGTGCATGTATGTATAGGTGTGCCCGACTGTTTAATAAACAATGGACTCACTCTTAGTTCTTACGTACATATGTAAATTTCGAAAACATCTTTCAATAGGCCTCCGTTTTCTATGTATGAATTTTCATGCCCTGGACTACTTAATGGAGGCTCTCGACAAAGTGCAAAATAAAAACTAAAAACAAGCAAGTGAAATTTCTTAATATTCATTCGTACAAGGCGAACGGATTACGCGCACTCACACACAGCCTTTTGCACACATAAGGAAAAAACGAATGTGTACATGCGTACATACCGCCATTATGGCAATTACACTAATTTTGTTGCTTTACTTGTTGCGGCGTTAATTTCCTTTTTATTTGCTTCAGGAAAATCATTTTCATCTGTGGCAATTTCAATGGGGCTTACTCATGCCGAGCGCTCACCAACTGAACTTGTGTGTGTGTGCTTGCGCCTGTATGTGGAAATATGTGAGCCAACGAGTAGAACTGTATGGGTGTATAATTTGTTTATGCCTGAATGCTTTATTTGTACAACAACAATGGGCAACTTAATAAATTATTGTAGATAAATATAAAATTAATTTATGAAACGTTAAAATTGCATTCATTTTTTAAACAAAATCAAAATACGGGCATTTGCACACATACATATGCAGCTTACGGTGAATTGATTATGCAAAATACAGTTCAACTTCAATGATGCATAGATTTGGTAGTGCGAGATACATATGTTTTTTTTTTGTTTTTGGGAAATGGAAAATAAAAATGTCGGAAACATTTTGATTGATTCCGTCGCTCCAATTATATGCGGCGCCTGCTCCCACTAAGCCAAACAAACCAACCTCCCCTCTTCGGGAGACCTCCACCCCAGCACCGCATTTGCACTACAACGAGGGTGGAGTCGTGATTATGTCTTTCGTTTTTTTCTTTGTACACTCTTCTCGGGAGCATAGGGCCTCGACAAGACTCAGTCCTGCGTTGCCTTCGTTAATCTATTTGATTTCTGATAGGGTAGGTGATTAGGCTACCGGTGTCAGTCCTAAATAGTGAGAGTGCCCACCTGTCGTTGCTTAAGATAAACGCTTTCTTTACTGCTTAGAACGCCATCTGTGTTTCACATTTTTTTGCCAGAAGGATCGCACAGATGGTTGAGGACTTCGCTAAATTTGATGTGTCTGCGCTATTACCGCGATTGCCCGCTTCCTGGTTACAAATTTAATCTTCAAAATAATAGCCATCACTAGCGACACATTTTTCCCATCTCTCAGGCAATTTGTGGATGCCGCGCCAAAAAACTTGGCCGTCTTTGGCCGCAAACCAATCATCGAGCCATTTTTGGCTTCTTCGTGAGAATTGAAGCGCTGCTCGGAAAGTGCGATGCAAACAAATGCTAATTGGAAGGCGCCAAGTCTGGTGAGTAAGCCGCATGCACCTGGGAACCGCTGGTACGTACGTCTCCACCAATTCCCGGGTCGCTCTTGTTCGATATGGCGGTGCATTGTCACATTGTCAGTTCATGCGGCACCCATCTTCCGACCATTAAAATCATGCCCATGTCTTTCAAACGTTTGGAAATGGTTTTTTGGGTCACTCCCAACTGCTCTGCCATTATTTCTTGCGTTGGACCATCATCTTCATCCAACAATGCTTGCAATTCGGTGGCCGGCCACGGTCCTCGTTCTCCACGCTAAAATCGCCACTTCGGAATATTTCAAACCATCTGAAGCACTGTGCTCTACTTAGAGCATGTCCACCATAAGCTTCTATCTATAAGCATTTGATGAGCTTGAGAAGCGTTTTTCTTCAATTGATAACATAAAATCAACGATGTCCACAATTCGTAGTTTGAAGGCACGAAATTCGACATTTTTAAGAGCGACAAAAATGCATTGTTGTATAAAACGTAACAAACAATGACCTGAATATTGTTGACAGATGACAGACAAAAAAACAAAACATTTGGGAAGGTTTAAAAATACTCCTGGCGACATCTATGGACTAATAGCTGAAAGTCTCATTTCATTAGTTTCGAACCCACAACCTCTGGGATGGTAGGCCAGTGCAGACTACCGAGGCCGCTATTATAAGAAATGTGCGTCTCTACCTATGACGTATTGAGATTATACGTCGCTGGTGTTAGGTTAAGTTAGGCTAGCCAAGTTGCTTGTCCAAGACAAGACACACAGTGACCCTAAGGCCCACTGCCATAGCTGCATTTGATTGTCATCCCCTAACTAAGTTGCTTAAACCACTTAGATCTTTTAAAGAAGGTTAAGTTCTTCAGTGAGGAATTTTACAAATTTCAAAGAAATAATCGCCAAATATTTGGCTTGGCTTCTTGCAAGGCATTCACAGAAGAGTTGCTTTACCGACTCAACTTCTTCTTCATCTTCACAACTCCTGCAGAAGCCATTGTGAGGTACACCCATTCTACTGGCTACGATGTCAATACTGCAGTGACTCATTATAACACCTATGAGGACGCTGGTAGTTGATCTGTTGAATCCAAGTAGACACTTTATCCTTTCAAGATTCAATTTTGGCCAGAACGCCTTGAAGACCTTACAGTTAGTAGACAGAGGCCACTTCCTATTGGTTTCCGCATCTACACTCAAGTCAATCGCAGTGTACAGTTCGTTTAAAGGAATACTTATGTCCCCTATCACTCGCTGTTCTCTCTACGTCGCTGATAGTTTCCATTACTTTCGTTATGAAGCAGATGGAACTTCGAAAGGGTGCTATAATGTCATGTGCATTATCGTCTTGTCTGTGTCTGAAATGGTCGTGAGTCGTTAACTCAAACATCTGTTCACGTTAAGTTCAGCACCTGTTGGGAAGCTCGGTAGTGATAGATGCGGCCCAAAGCGTCGATATTATTTGGCTCTAGCTGTCGTTGCTGAAACAGCTCTATTGTTCTCCTTTCTTCATCCCACTTGCTTGGCAAACTTGCATGTAGTATCCTAACAAGGTTTTGAATTGCACATCCTGCCAGCTAAATTTGTCTCACTTTGCGGCCTTACAAATATCGTGGCGAATTCCTCACGATCTCTTGCGAATCTTGGACAGCAGAAGAGTAAGTGTCGCGCGTCTTCAAACTCCTATGGGCAGGTAGGGCAGTGTGGAGCTCAGCATCTGAGAAAGGAAGTAATCCACTTCACTACAATTGTGCTCATATAATTAAGTTTCATTATAGTACCGGTCTTTGTCTACCTTGGGACCAGCATCAATAGTAAAAATGATGTCCGCCTGAAGACCAAGCGGAGAACTGCTATTACTAACATGTGTTACTTTGGACACAGTCGGCAATTGAGAAGTAAAGCTCTCTCTCGAAGGACCAAATTGCCATCTTACAAAACAGTCATCATTCCCGTCCTGCTATTTGGTGCAGAGGCAGAAGGAGGCCACAGGACGGCAAACAGGAAGAAGGAGGCCACATCTTACTCTAAAGGACCAAGTGCTGCAGAACCTATCAGAGCTCAGGATTTCTAACTCCCATCAGCGAGCGCAGAACAGAAATATCTGGCGCACTATTTTGGATTCGGCCAAAACCGACACACTGTTGTGGCGCCACCTAAGTAAGTAATACTACAGAATTAAATCTGAAAAAATGCGCATTTTATTAAAAGACAACTGGGAAGAAGTTTAAAAATTAAAATAACACAATTTTTACACAACTTTTGCTATCCTTTTTTTTGATTAAAGTTTATCATTAAATGCTTAAGAGCAAAATAATATATTCTACCACAGATTTCATGCCCATTTATCTCATCCATCAGTCGTCTGCGTTAGTTTATATTTTGATTAACTAAACTACCTTAGATGAGGTTCAGTTGTAGCTTCTGTCCACTATGGGACACACTCAGGCTCCTAACCCATAGGGATGCCGTATGGGGACTTTTTCCTGGTCTCCTTAAAATACATGCAAATTATTCAAGAATTATAAAAGCTTCCTGATTTCCACAGTACTAGATCTTCCAACTCAGTAGGAAAATTGTCTGCCTAAAGTAAAGAATCTTCGCCTGGATAAAGCAGGATAGTGGCACAGAAAGTGAGAGATCGTTGTTGTTGTTGTTGTTGTTGTTGCAGCAGCATAAACATTCCCGTCCATATACGAGGAATGCTGCTGAAGTGACAGTCCATGGCCGGATATAAATCCGGCTCGTTCCGGTTACGTAGAACCGACTGTCGGAGGCACGTGCGAGATTGTCTTTCCCTTTTCTTCTTTGTTTAGACAGCTTCTTCATAAACTCAGACTCTAGGCTAGGTATTGACCCGTTATAACGACAATCAGTGCGTTACAACTATGTTTATTCCGCGGAGTGTCGGCCGCAATTGTCGAGCGATTCTGGAGATTCGTTACACTATCTTTTATTCGCTGTTCTTACAATTACTCATCAGCCAGCTCGGTACCAAGTTTTACCTTTAGGCGAAATGACTGAGTTATCCCGTTAAGAGATATGAGGCATTTTTGGCTACCTTGGAGGTTGTCGACTACTTTATAAGGAATTTTTTTACCGCCTGGCTGTCAGTGAAAATGTATGGAGAAATGGAAAATCCTGCTGTATGTAAATGGAAAATACTGTTGGAGTGACAGTCCTCGGCCGGATATAAATCCAGATGGTTCCAGTAACGTAGAACCGACTTCCGTAGGGACGGGAGTGACCTTTGTCTTCCTCCTGGATGATCTGCCCTAAGGACGCCTTATTTGTCATTTCTAATGGATTTAGGTCGGGGCTTTACACCGGCCACTCAAGAGTTATTACAAAATTGGCGCTAGTCCACTATTTTAATACCCGAGCACAGTATTTGGGATCGTTATCTTGCTGGAGGTCCCAAGCAAGCGGCAAATTGCCGGAGTAATTTCTTACCAAGTGTTACTACAAGATTTCCTTATACATAATTCAAGTTATTTTGCCTTAAATTTGTACACTCAGACCAGCATCTGATGTTGTAAAAGCATCCCCTCACCATAACCGTTGGACCAAACTTTTTTTAATGTAATTGGGTTTCAATTCCTGCAGTACTGAACGTTTCACGCAGGATCTTCCCTCATATCCAAACACATTACATTTGGGCTCGTCCCGCCCCAAAATGGCTTTCCAAAATTTTGGATCTCTATTTAAATGTTATTTGGCAAAAATCAACTGTTTTGCAATATATATTTTTCTTCATCACACAGAGATGATACATACAGGCCAAGATGGTGCAGCTCAAAATATGAAAATCGACTCAGCATAAATCTTAGTAACTAAATATTTCACGTACCAATTTGAAGAGATTTTAGCACAAAGATGTCGAGCTACTCGCTACGACCCAATTTAGTTAACAACCAATCGTCCATTTCGTAAGAGGTAACTAGACAGGTTTCGTCTAGTAGACCCCTTATCAATCGAGACCTGCTTCTCTCAAATAACTTCTGTCGCAGTGTGTCGAAGAGTGTTGAACCTTCCTCTGTCACTGGCGCGCTCTTGCCAGAACGCGACATCGATGGCTAAACTTTCACTTCTTTGGATGCCTAACAGACCCGGAACCTGTAACCAATCACAATATTTAATTTATTGGAGAGACGAAGTAATTTCACCACAGCAGCAGGTAGAGGTAGAGGCTTGAGCTCAAGCAAGTGGTATCACAATGAACCTCCATGCCTAAATGGGCCGCTCTACACCCCTATGAAGATAACCTACAAAAACCGTACCTAACCTAAAGCAACTTAACCACTTCGCATAGGACTTCGGTTTGGAACTAGGAGCAGATTGCGTTAGACATCGAATTTGACTAAGAATTTATCTTTTCTAAGAAGAGTAGTGGCATTATTGGATTGCAGGAAATACTGTATGCGCTGGAAAGCCTGATTATAGACGCCTAGTTGGCTGAAATTGAGGTCACGAGCTTTAACGGTTTTGGATTTTAGCAAATAGAGTGTCATGCCACAGAGCCCATCAAGCAATTTCTGGACTACATAGGGAATATTTGGATCTTCGAGTGGCTCCAACTTACGCTGCATAACGAGTTTTTTTAGAAACGAATTCTTGAATTTATTTCAAGATATAATTTTTTTAATTTTTTGTCAAGAAATTTTTTTTTGAATTTTTAAATTTTTTTCAAGAAAATTTTTTTTAATTTTTAAATTGTTTTCTTTTGATTGACTAGAAGAGTAAAGGTCCAGAAAGCCGATTATATTTTTATCTAAAGTAAATCTTCTTTAAAAAAATCTTTATTTATAAATAACATAAGGGAAGCTAGCTGCTCAGGCTTTCGGTCTTTTCCATCGTCCATCTATCTTCCAAAGACTTCCTTGGTAGTAAGAACGACTATGAAACAGAAAACAAAACTCGTCCGAAACCTCTTGATGACATCTCTGTTTTTCTTGTATTGTCTGGTTGTTGTCAAATACATATTCGAGATTGAACTCGAAATGCCTCACCCGCCATATTAGTAGAACTGCCGACTATAATTTGAGCTGAACATACTGTACAGGGTGATTCATATACAGGGTTGCTAATATTCGACGAACTCATCTGGCAACCCTGTATCTTTTGACAGAGACGTCAGATCGCTTAATGACATACCGCGTTGGAAGCGTCAGTCCAAGCAGATTTTTACCATGGAACAGTACACGACACGCGAGCGCTCCCAAATTGTTGAAATTTACATTCAACAAGAGAAGTCAATTGTGAAAACTCAACGTGTGTATAAAAAATTAAATAATGTGAAAAGTGCGCCGTCTAAGAACACCATTAAACGTTTGTACGAAAGGTACGACCAAGGTTTGCACGGCCAAGGCGATCGGATGAGAATATTGCTCTTGTACGGGCCAGTGTTGAGACGTCGCCAAGGACATCCCAAAATCGCCGTTCTCAGCAGTTGGCATTGCTCGGACCACCTTACAACGAATTATCCGCATTGATTTGCATTTATTCTCGTATAAAATTCAATTGACGCAAAGATTGTTGGCTGCGGACAAGCCTCGTCGATTGGAACGGGCCCAAAAAACACATGGGTCCGTCAAATATGGGCAACCCTGTAGTGATGTTTTTTTAATTAAATGTTATTTTGACAGCTTTTTCCCGCTGAAAGTCCTGACAGAAAGTCTGTATTAAATAAACGCGCATCAAAACGAATCGCTTTACCACTTAATGAAACACCCTTAATAAGTGCATTTGACATCAGAGTTGAATTCCTTTGGTAGTTCGATCAAATCAACTTAAGAAAACTCATAAAACTCGAAATCGAGAATTTCGGTGTGGCTTGCAACAAACTGGAAAGGTTTTTTGCTCTTCCATATCTTTTGGAAGATTTATAATTTTTGCAAATGGTGTCATACGTCAATCACATTTGGCACTTGTGAATTAGGCAGCCACAGTAGACAAACAGACAAGTAATGAAGCGAATAAAATAAATATAAAGATTTCCATCACCCAAAGTAGCTTTTTTTTATTCAGTAAAAAAGTTATCCAAAAACAAAATTGGATGATTAATTTTGCGCCATCTTGTATATACGTGCTAGTTATTAATTTTGCGCCACCTTGCACCCCATACATACATACATTTCTCACGCCCATACCTAATATTTCCAGAAATTTCCCAAATTTAGAGCGTATAAATTGCATTTTCGGCCCATAGTACTTTTCTATTGCATGACGTTTCTTTCTCATTGCATGTAATAATACTTCGATGGCTACAAACACAACGGTATTTTTAGCATAAACAAAAATATACCCACACAAATGTAACGATCAGATCAACGCTGACTTGACGGCTGGCAGCTCGTTTTTGACGCTCGACAATATTCGAAGGCGCCGAGGGGAGCCCACGAGATGAGCGAATAATAAGAAACAACGAAGCATTCACATACAAACAAACAAATAATTAAAATATATCTACATTAAAATGTGTACAGCTTTATGTGTGTGCGTGTATGTGTTTGTATGCATGTATGTATGTCTATAATGAATTTTCATTGATTTTCATTTATGTTCCTTGGCTTTTGTTTTTCATGCCTTCCTTTTTTCCAAATTTTCTATGCATTTTCTTACCTATTCGCTTTGCTCTTTTCGGCTTTTCATATTCATATTGTCTTCTTCTGTTGTTTCATTTAGTTTTCATTTAATATTTTTCTTGTTGGTGAATTTGTGAAAATGGACTTGTATGTATGTATGTATGCGGTGTGTGCTTTTGCGTAGGTACGCAGTGGGCTATTCACGACCGAAATTACTCAGCAGATGCATACAAACAAACGTATGGCTATATGGGCATATATGTATGGATGTACGTATGTATGTATGTATATATGTATAATGCACAGAACACAGCAATTTCACGCCGTTTATTTTATACAAATATGTATGTATGTATGTATGTATATTTTTCTACGAGGTTTCACTTATGATTTGATCAGCGAAGATTTTGAATTTGTTATCGGAACTAACAAGTTTTCGAGATTTAAGTTACTTAGTATTTTATAAAAATGTTCGAGCAACTATTGGCCACAAACTATTGTAAATGCATACACACATACATACATGCCCAACTTTTAAAGTTTACTTTTCACAAAACATTCTCCAAAAAAATATATTTTTTTCGAATAAAGAATGAAAGGGTGGTCCAAACACAATTTTCTTTTTAAAACGCATCCACCTCTCCTGCCAATTTGATCACAAAATCGTTTTATTTTATGTGAAAAATTTGAATACTTTTTTGTACTTATTTTTCAACGTATTTTGTTTGATTGTCTCTAAAGTTCCAGAGTTCTTTTACTTTTCCATTTTTCATTGCTTAAAATTGATTGGTTGAGGTTGCATCAAATTGATTGCCAAGGACTGATACGTGTCAAACCATAGGTAGTTTGAACACCAACAGCTTCCTCATGCCCGAAATCTTAATTGTCAATTTCAGACCGCAGCGAAAACGAAGTCTTTAACACAGCAGTCTTTTCATAGCAGAAATAAACCGGAAGATTCGTGATTTCTTGCCGGGGCGCAACCATTATAAAATACTTCATGTCCACGGTGGGATTCAAACTATTTATGTTTCTGTTGGTATTATGCAGCATATTCCAAGATAAAGCAGTTACTTCCAAAGTGAAAGATGGGTTATACATATCAGAAAGAAACTACCTGCGTGCTTTGTTAAACTCGGCCAAAATCACGTAAGCGGTTATCGTGCCAATCAAGAAGAAAAAGGAGGCGTTCTCAAAAATAATGGATACGTCCTTTCTATGGTTAACAACTTTTAGCCCCACTTAATGGGTTCGAGTTGCAGAGATGGGATTGGAAGATATACATACATATATATTATAGGGTTGCCAATATTCGACGGACCCATCTGGCAACCCTGTATCTTTTGACAGAGACGACAGATCGCTTAATGACATACCGCGTTGAAAGCGTCAGTCCAAGCAGATTTTTACCATGGAACAGTACACGCCACGCGAGCGCTCCCAAATTGTTGAAATTTACATTCAACGAGAAAAGTCAATTGTGAAAACTCAACGTGCGTATAAAAAATTAAATAATGTGAAAAGTGCGCCTTCTAAGAACACCATTCAACGTTTGTACGAAAGGTACGACCAAGGTTTGCACGACCAAGACGATCGGATGAGAATATTGCTCTTATACGGGCCAGTGTTGAGACGTCGCCAAGGACATCCCAAAATCGCCGTTCTCAGCAGTTGGCATTGCTCAGACCACTTTACAACGAATTATCCGCATTGATTTGCATTTATTCCCATGTTGCCTGCGGACAAGCCTCGTCGATTGGAATGGGCCCAAAGAGTCATCGAAATCCGTCGGGTTCGTCAAATATGGGCAACCCGTTATATAATTGGCGCTTACACCCTTTTTGGCCAAGCTCCTCCTCCTATTTGTGGTGTGCATTTTGATGTTGTTTCATAAATGGAGGGACCTACAGTTTTAAGCCCTCTTCGAACGGCAGGTTTTTCTTATTTACGGCAGGTTTAAGGTTTACGATTGCCTGCCGGGAGGCGACCACTATTAGAAACAACTTTTTCTTAATTTTATTGTTTCACCGAGATTCGAATCTACGTTTTCCGGATTCCAAATGGTAGTCACGCATCAACCATTCGGCTACGGAGGCCGCGTGTTTGGAAGATAGCGGACCTATAAAACTAATGAAAAGTTTATACCTATACAGTTGAGAAGCTAAGATCAATTTAGTTCTTATAGCTCTAAAGTTCAATTTTACTACTTTTTCCTTTAAGGTAACTGGTTACCGGCGATATGAGACACTTAATTTACACAAACGCATTAAAGCTAACATTCTAACAGTCAGCCATTCGAATAAAATCCCATTCCCCAAAGGAAGAAAAATAAGCAGGCTTTTGTATAATTATTTTTTTTAAACCTCCAGTACTCCACTAACTCTCTATCACAAATTTACTTGACTATTTAGCCTTTCGAAAATAATCAACGCTGCGTTCAAATACACTCAAGGGCAATAAAATAGGTGTTGCCGTTTTGACCAGTTTGGGCCATTTTACTTGGGTTTATTTGGCGTCAATTAATTGTTTTATAAAAATTGGTCTCTTCGTACAACAACAACGCCCATACAAATCGTTTTTTCAAACTGTATGCAAAAATTATGAAAATCCACCAAATTTTCACCAAAACTTTTTAATAAGAATTTTTAGAAAAATTTCGAGTATGCAGTTTTATTGTTCAACCCATTCAATTTTAGTATAACGAAGTGTAATTTGCGAGTGGCTACAAAATACCATTAATTTTTAACAATTTTTTTTTACAGTCACTGTCAGCCATTTTCTTCAATTTACAAAAAATGTCGATCGTACTTTGCATGGAAGAAAATACGTGGCCCTGAAAAAAACCTAGTATTTCGCCACACCCCCGCCCCCCTTATATGTATGTACATATATGTGTCCAAATATACACATTTCGAGTTCTGCACCTTTTTGACTAATTTCCTCAACATTAAATTTTCCATTAGTTTTCCATAGTTTCTGCTTGATCTCCGTAATTTACGATTGTTTTTGCTACAAAAACAGAAGCCCAAAATGTTTTTGTCATAAATCATAATAAAATTAGCTGCAGATTCAGCGCATCTTGACCATATTGGCACTGCGTGGCGCGCAGACAATCGAACTGGCAGTCCATTAATGGCGATTCAATGAATATCGAAATTCAAGTCAAATAAAAATAAATAAGGGTGAGTAAATGAAAATTTCTGTTATTACTACTAAACAGACTCGTATGCGGACTTGCGTTAAAATAAGTTAGGGAAAACAGAAATGTATTTGTTTGTTTTTAAAATATATTCAGTTTGCAGAAGTACAATTGCCACACTTGGAAGAAGTACGTCGTAATGGCAGCCTTATATGTATGTGAATGGTATAGGGTGTGCCATGTGAAATTTGGAATTTTGAAAATAAACAATTTTGTGTTTATTTAAGAAGTTTACACATTTTATTGCAATAAAGAGTCTATGCATGAATATTGTGTGAGAAATACGAAATGTATGATAACTTTTTGGGCCTAGTGTGGACACTTGAAAGTGTATATGTATGTACAGAGTACCTTGAAAGATATTATTATTATTATTATTATTAGAAGACCATTACGCACTGCGACCAGAGCTGATCTATTGTGAAAGGCCTATTTTTGTAACCCTAGAGTTTTAGGCTTTTAAAAAATTTTAGCACAATTTTGGGTTTGTAAGATTGCATGGAGATACTACGATACCACCAAGGTGATGAAGTCTCTGTCTGCCCAACGCAGGACATTCACAAAGCACCTTGAAAGATAACTTTCCGTGTCTAAGTGCCGAAAAGGCACAACTTCCTGTGTACACATGGACATGGAGTTCGAAATGTGCCTCACCGTAAAAGTGCCTCATTTTTAAGCGAACTAAACCACTTCGGCGGCTGCCGTAGCCGAATGGATTGCTGCGTTCCATAGTTCCGGGGTTCGAAATTCCGGGCATTACACACCTAATGATAGACAAAGTTTTTTTCTAACAACGATCGCTCCTCGGCAGGCAATGACAAACTTCCGATTGTACTGCTGCCATTAAAAAGCTCCTCTTATTAGATTTTTCATAAATGGCGTAATAAATAGCACAATGCAACAGCCATTTTTGGGAGGCAATGCTTGCAACTCAGGATGGAAGTGCTATTGACATATAGTCCATATAATCTCCAAAGATTTTTGCATTGTCAGGTAAACATTTTTATAGCCCAAATATTTTTTAAACTATGCAGCTGAGCACTGTTCGAAAAAGTGGAAAAAACGGCTAGAATACTTATCTCCGGAAAATACCAAATTTGGACATACCAGGTAGATACCTATGAAATAAGACTTTCAGCTATTAGTGCATAGATGTCGTTAGGCGTATATTTAAAACTTCCCAAATGTCTTGTTTTTTTCATCTGTCATCTGTCATCAATATTCAGTTCATTGTTTGTTACGTTTCATACAACAATGCATTTTTGTCGCTCTTAAAAATGTCGAATTTCGTGCCTTCAAACTACGATTTGCGGACATCGTTGATTTTCTGTTATCAATTGAAGAAAAACGCTTCTCAAGCTCATCAAATGCTTATAGAAGCTTATGGTGGACATGCTTTAAGTAGGGCACAGTGCTTCAGGTGGTTTGAAAAATTCCGAAGTGGTGATTTTGCGTGGAGAACGAGGACCGTGGCCGGCCACCGAAAAAGTTTGAGGACGCCGAATTGCAAGCATTGTTGGATGAAGATGTTAGGAGTGATCCAAAAAACCATTTCCAACCATTTGAAAGACATGGGCATGATTTTAAAGGTCGGAAGATGGGTGCCGCATGAACTGACAATGTGACAATGCACCGCCACATCGAACAAGAGCGACCCGGGAATTGGTGGAGACGTACGATTGGGAACCGCTGGTGCATGCGGCTTACTCACCAGACTTGGCGCCTTCCGAGTATCATTTGTTTGCAACGATGGGCCACGCACTTTTCGAGCAGCGCTTCAATTCTCACGAAGAAGACAAAAAAATTGCTCGATGATTGGCTTGCGGCTAAAAAAGCACAACTAGTATTCTTTATGGAGTCAGGGGTTGTCAGAATTTTCAACAAATTTGATTTTTTTTAATTTTTGTAAAGTATAATATCTTATAAATATTGTGTGAAAATTTGAAGTGAATCCGACAAATACTTTTCGAGTTATTCAACAATTAACAAATGGCGCTCGGGCATTCCGAAGCCGATAGCAAAACTTTAAATGCGTTTTTCTCAAAACTATGTTGAAAAAACTATTGAAAAAATTTAACAAACCAAATTAAAAAGTTTAAAAACCAAATTTTAAATAAAACAAATGTTACTATTGGAAAAAGTTGCATAGTAGGTGCAGAAATGGTGGCATTGTTGATTGAGGCGCTGGAAACCACCTTCTTGCTCTTGTCTGAGTTTTGGGTATTTGCATTATTTATGCAATCCATTATTACAATTTTTGCTAAATTTCAATTTGAACGCAATTTTCAAAACCGACGAGCTGTCACTTTTCACGAAATTTCAAATAACAAACGCAATTTAAGCAGTGGTGAAAAAATGTTGCTAGCAACACGTTGGCTAAATTGACAACATGTTGCGAGCTTTTTCACAGGCTGAACAGAGCACAACTTTGTCGCGAAATCATTGTGAAATTGCACGCATATTTCACGACCAAGAATTTTATATGGATTTTATTAATTAATATTAAAATAAAAATTAAAAATGAAAATGAAAATTATTGATTAACAGCTATTACACGTGAATAAGGAACAGAAGTGAGAAGTAAATGGGAACTTAAGTAGGAAAAAACTTTGGGACTCCAGAAAAGAGTCCTAAACTTTTACGGTAGTTTAATCAAATCTAGTATGTTATCTAAGTGTTTTGGTTTGAATTAACTAAAACGTGTTAGAAAACGAATATACCTTTCCTAGAAGCCTTAACGAAGCAAATGCAGCGGAGCGGATTGAGCTTTCATGTATTCCGATCGTAAAATAAAGTAAAACCGGATGCCAATTTTTTTACAATATAAAGATTATGCGAGTATAAATTAAATAAGAAATCGAGCCAAAGCAGGTGATAGTCTTTATTTCACGTGGAGTGCGTATTTTAGTGTATGATTTTATGCTTAACTCGGCAGCTACAAAATTCAAAAATAGTCTCGTCTCCTGTCCAAACAAATCTTAAATTTTTATTGCAGCATAAGAAAGATGAAGAATTTTTCGTGTTTCATTAGTAGTCAGCAATAAAATAAATGCATTTTTTAGATGATTTTAGGCAGTTCTCCCTGTATTATTTGCTGTTCAAAGTAAAATATCTATTAGCCTATTGCCACCAAGCCTTAACTACAGCTTCTGCATAGCTGATGTGGCCAACTATTTTGTAACGTAAAGAAGTGCAATACCTGAGAACTAAAAATAATTATAATAAGTTTACTACATTACTATTAATTTTGAAAAAAAGTTTGAAAAAACTTACAATTCTAAAGTTTATTCAAACTGAAATTAGAGGACTAGAATTTGTTCGCGTTAACGGATGCCTGTTAGCTGTTAACTCAACGCTAATAGACTGGGCGAAACAGATACAGAAAAAGCGACGGGAATACTAAAATATGTTGAGGAGGTTGGGCTCAAAAAAATACTCTGAATCTATGAAGGGCGGGATGCACAATAGATCTTTCAAGTCGCGGTGCTAAGTCTCCTCAAAATATTGATACTAATAATAAGATTTATTCAGTGCTGAATGTTTTGGTGTAGAATTTTTTAAGGCGAAACATTTCCGGTTCTTTTCAGCATTTATATACTCGTACATTTTAAAAAGTACTTAAAAAAATGTTTGTTTTGGAAGAAAATTTAAAATATTCTGAATTCCCATGGGTTGTCGAGTTGTAGTCAAATACATACAGCGGACCAGTAAAACATTAGTGCCAAATACAGCCCTAGCGAAGTGCTAGCATACATATGGGAATCCCACTACGAAACTTTCCGGCATTACAGGACCTAATTATTGTTGTTATTGTAGCAGTTGGCCCTAGTCTCAGCTATTAATGAAAAAATTAAAAAAATCTGAGGGGGAGGTGATTTAAAAAATGAAAACAGCAAAACATTTTCCCACAAATTTTGAACCAAAAGTCAACTTTTTTACAAAAACAAAAACTCACAAAATTAAAAACTAACTTAAAATTAAAAAAATTCGAAAAAATATTTTCAAACAAATTTTCCAAACATTTCTTTTTAATTGAATAAAATTCCACTTTTTTTGTATCAAAAAAAAATTCCAAAAAAATATGTTCAAACAAAAATTTACTTGATTTACTTGAAACTACAAAAAAAATAAAAATGAAATTAAAATTACAAACAAAAATTTACTTTTTAATTTTTATTTATATTAATTGTTGGAAATTTTAATAAACTAATTAAAATTTAAAGAAATTATTTACATTATTAATGTTTAGTTTCAAAATTTTAATTTCATTTTTTTTTTTATTTAATTTACAATAATTTAAATTACAAATAATTAAATTAAATTACAAAAAAAAATTAAATATTTTTATTTAAATTTAATTTTAATTTTTTTGGTGTTGTTTTAATTTAATTTTGGTTTTAATTTAAAAAAATTACAAATACAAAAAATTTAACTAAAAATTAAGTTAAACTTAAAAAAAAAATTTAATAAGAATTGAATAAAAATAAAAAAATTAATTAAAATTACAAAATAAAGAAGCGAAAAAAATATTTAAAAAAATATCCAAACCAAAATTAAATTAAACTAATAAAAAAATTTTAATTGAATTAAAATTACAAAAAACAGTTAAATTCGTTTGGAAATTTCGTATTCCAATTTGTTTGAATATATTGTTCAAATTAATTTTTTCAATTTTATTTTTGGTAATTTTAATTAATTTTTTTTAATTTGAATTTTAGTTAAATTTTTATAAAATTTTTTTATTTTAATTTAATTTAATTTAAATTACAAATAATTAAATTAAAATTACAAAAAAATTAAATGTTTTTTATTTAATTTCTTTTTTTTTATTTAATATTAATTTTAATTTTTTTTTATGTAGTTTTAATTTAATTTTTGTTTTAATTAACAAATAATCCCTGCCCCTACTGCACCCTGTCAACATTAACAGTTAAACACCTGTTGGACGACTGCACGCATTTTATGAATCTCAGGAACACAAGTTTCAACAACCATCTTCCATCGGAATTACTAAAGACTCCTTCTCAGGAAAACATTGAGAAAATGACAGATTACTTAATTAGAGCGGATCTGAGAAAATTGATTTAAACCATAAGTCTCTTTACTTAAACATCTATGTAAATATTCTTCCATATATCCTATGAATTTACCTTTCACATAACTTAATTTCTTTAATTCATGTGTTGATAGTGCCTAATAATCGTTTCCAGAAAATTAACTCTCTAAAGCTTCACTTTTGTAGTAAAAAAATAATCTTATTAGAGTAGTGAGCCGTAAGCCCTGGCAGCTAGTGCTCCTTTTTTTATTGTAAAATAATAATTTATTGTTATTTTCCATATATTAAATAAATAAATAAATTAACAAATAATAAAAGAAATCCAAAATAACACAAAAACTATGGTATATTAAAAATTAAATAAAACTTGTTAAAAAATTGAATTAGGATTGAATAAAAATAAAAGATTTAATTAAAATTGCAAAACAAAATAAAAATAAAGAAATAAAAAATAAAAAAAAATAAGGAAAAGAAAGTCCAAACAAAAATTAAATTAAAACTACAAACAGAAAACAAAATAAAATTAAAATTACAAAAAGAAAATTTATGTAAAATTTGTTAAGAAATTTCGAAAAAAAATATTAAAATTTGTTTCGATATTATTTTGTAAGCTTTTTTTTGTTGAAATTCATTTTTTCGGTTTTTTTTTGGTAATTTTTATGTAATTTTTTTTCTGTACTTTTAGTTTATTTTTTATTAAAATAAACATGTTTTGGTAATGTTTTTGTTTTAATAAAATAGAAATAAAATTTTTTATATTTGTTTTTAAATTACAATTAAAAACCAAATTATGTATTTATATTCTATCATAAAAACATACAAAAAAAGCATTCATAAAAATGTTATAAAACATGAAAACCCTACACCAAAATTTTTAACACAAAATAAATGTCAAAAAATCTTTAAGTAATTTTGAAAAATTGTCGAGTTTACTTCTTATTCTTCTCAAGCCTATAAATAAACCAATTTGGAGAAGCCTTTATGGCAATGTCCAAAATACTTGGATCACTTGACATGGAATCGCTCAGATCCCAAATGCTAGCAAGTGCCATAAAAAGAACTGCACGTGAAGGCATAAATTGATAACTGAATAGGCTACGGGAGGGACAAAGCGCATTATTCTGTTTTTTTTTTTTTGCAATTCGGTCAAACAAACTTAGTTCTTGTACTCACCTCTCTTTCGTCGTTTTCACGTACATTAGCACTAGACTGCAAGCTCGACTGGATTGGCGGAATATACCCGAACGAATGTATCGCTGGAATACGTTTCAGCACAACTGGACTGCGTAAGGCGTGAGCACTGTACCCAGCGAGGGACTGGCGTTGAGTGTGTGATGTTGGCGACAAAGATGTGGCGGAGAGCGAACACTCGTTGTCCAAGTGGAAAATTGTTGTCTGATCACTACAATTCGATTGCAAATCGTCCAAGCCTGATTTCGGCTCAGACTGGCGCAACGAACCAATAGTTTCGCTACTAAGCCAAAGCGGGCTTTGTGCGCCGTTCGATTGCGGAACGCTTGGTAGAGATTGCGAATTTTTTTGATTCAAACCACCTGACGATTTCGGCGACAGCTGTGAGATTGGCGATGCAGGCGAAGTGGGTGATGTCGTGTCTGTGGGTGAAGTGGGTTGGTTAGAGGAACACTGACACGGCAGACTACTATCTGATTCAGCAAACTCCGATTTGAGCGAGAAGTCACTAAAAAAGCGTTTCGATTGATTCGCCGCAATAATATTATTAATGTTATTTGATTTATTTGGTTTGTGATTTGCCACAAAATTCTGAGTATCACTGAAAGATTTATAAATTTGATGGTCCGGTGGTATAGTCTTTGTAAAATTTAAATTCAATTCTTTGTCGAATGCGAGGCAGGATGGCGTGTTTCGCACAGAGGTTGCATGCAGCGCATCCGTCGTATTTGAGTTCGCTTCCGTTGAGATCTGTTCGACATCGCCAAGATCTTTAGCGCGATGTTGCACAATTAGTTGCTGCTTTTGTTGCAGATTGTTTTCACTCCGTGCAGCTGTCGTGTCTAATTCTAGTTCTTCACGCTCGACAACACAGTCTTCAAATTTATCACTCAAGTAGTTAAATTTACGGCACAAAGTCGGTGTTAGCTTAATATTATTGGCCGACAAAGAGGGTGGCAAATCGTATTTAGACGTTGAGGGGGCATTATGATTTGCACGATGCAAACGCGTCTCACTAGCCGCCTTGCGACCATTGGCCAGTGACTTAGTCCCAGTGGGGAGACGCGAAACTCGTTCCGACTTCAAACGACCGTAACTATCGTAACGCAATGTACGTTTCGGTAGCGACGAAGACAAGTAGGCTACTGATGACTGCGAGCTGTAACACGACGGTTCGGCGCTTGTAACACAAGGATGTGCAGATGACGCGGGCGCCGTATGGCTGTATACAGTGCGACACCTTGCTTTACAATTATAGTTGTTGTTGCATTCGCCACAGGCGCTATTCCTACCACTAAGCTCTACATGCGTGTCAGGTATATCAAACGCGCCATCACTTACAGTGGCGACAGCATAAACACTTGTCGACGCTGATTTCTTCCTGTTGGTTGCACTTCGTTGACTTTGCTCGGAGTCGCCACAATAACGCTGTTTATTATTGATGTTGTTATTGTTGTTGTTGTTGTTGTTGTTAATATAATTATTCTTATTATATGACGGTGGTGTTGGTGGTTGTATGAGTGGTTCCTCTAGCTGTTGACGTGGTTGCTGCGTCAGTTGATGTTGGTGGGAATTATTTTTGTTTTCGATGGCACACTTTTCATTGGCAATTGGCGTTGTTGCCGCCGACACCAAACAGCTGCTATCGCTTAAACTACGCGCGACAAATTTCGTTTCCTTGTCATTTTCTATTTCGACTTCTGGTTCGCTTCTTTTTGCGCTGTCTTCGTCGAGGCGACTATTTTCTTTACCTCGAACGTCACCCAAAAACTTGTCGTTTTGATTTGCATTTGATGTGATGTTTGCCGACTCTCTTCGGGTATTTTTAACCGTTCCAAAGCAACTCAATAATTCACAATGCTCTGGTGAAACGGAGCGTTCGAGGGAACGTGACAACTGCCGCGAGTATTGTTCATCGGAGTTGCGAAACTCGTCAGGAAAACAATTTCCAGCGCCGCTGGGAGCAAATGCAGATGTCTGCGTAGGTGTAGAGACTGACTCGCTTGACTTCTCGATATTTTGGGCTTCCCTTTGAAAGTTTTGATCGTTGCCACAAATCGGCTCGTGAAAGTTTCCTGCTCTTCGACTCTGATTCTCCAACACTGATGCACTTGAACTCGAATATATTGTGGATTGGTAGATTCGTCTGCCCCCTTGTTTTGGCTTAGGTGGTGGTTCTGGTGGAGGAGGTTTGAAATTTTGAGGCGACCACTGTGTATGCTGTAGGTGGCGGCTTTCAATGCCTCTCACACTGCCGTAATTGCTGGGTAACGATATGGACAAGAGGCTCTCAGGGTAAAGGAATTCACTTGACTCGCTCGCTTGCGGTTTCAATCTGTAGGCACTCCTAATGGTGTTAGTTGTAGGAATTGGCACAGGAGCAGTTGCGGATGCGCTCCCAGGCGTGGGTGTTGGCGACGTTCGCTTTGTATCGCTTGGTACGTATTCCAAAACAGTCGCGTTATGATGTATGCTGACGGGTTTGTCAATTGTATAACAACAAATGGTGGGCGAAGCACGACGCAACGTGGCTATTTTTGTTGTTTGCACGGCGGCGGGTAACAACAATGTTGGCGACGGAATATTCGTCTGTCCCGACAACGATGGCAACAGCGGTGGTGCCGACGGCGACGGCGGCGGCGGGGACGACCGCGAGTGCGATTGCGAGGACAAGAGGCGTTGGTTTTTGGCTAATATGCTGTCTTGGTCTATGTTGTTATTGTTATTGTTTTTGTTTTTGTTTTTGATATTGTGATGTTTAGTTTTCTGGCTGAATATTTCTTCGCTTGCAGTTGTTTCGTTCACGGCGATACACGCGCTTACTTCATCCTCATCGGAGACGAATCGGTATGACGACAGATCGGAGACTGAATCGGTGAACTCGCGATAGCATCGATCGTGGTCCTCATCACTCGAATACTTTTTACATTCAGCGTATGCGCCCTGAGCATAATCGCCGCTGGCCATGCTTGCGCTTTCACAGCAATGCTCACAGAAAGCGAGCGTGTTTTTGCCAACGACTGCCGCCGAGTGGGCTGAGTCAGTTGAATTGGCCGATGTGGCGGATGTGGTTGTCGACGTTGCAATGGATGATGATTGTGGGGCCGGCAATGGCACGGGAGGTGGCAGCAGCGATGATAATAAGGGCGCGTGGCCATTATTTTGATCATGCTGATTGTTTTTGTTGTAGTCGCTTGTATGTTGCTCGATCAGTGGTTGTGTCGACAAATCCGTTGGCGCTGCCAGTGTGCGTGACATCAATGTAGACAACTTTTCACCTGCCGCGCGCTCATTTCGATTTTCATTGTTGCTATTATTGTTCGTTTTGGGGAATATTTTTTGTTTGGTGGCCGCCGTTGCTGGTACTTGCCTCACTTTATTGGCGCCATTTTCATCGACTCCCACTACCAGCGGCAGCACATTCGGTATGATCATTTGCTGCTGCTGTTGTTGTTGTTTTTGCTGTTGTGCCGACAACTCCCTGCTAGTAACGCGCGCAGTGTTTTGCAATTTCGTTGCTGACATCTGCAGCTGTTGCAGGCTGTTAGCGGACTGCTGATTCTGCAACTGCCTCAGCTGCTGCAATTGTTGCGCATCATCCAAATCTATGGCCTCCAGTGCCAACTTCTGGTATTGTATAGGTTTCGGCCGGCGCAACTGACTTAAATTTGGCGTTGTTGGGAGCGAAGTGGAAATTTTTCTGTTCACTCTCTCACACTGCTGGTGCGCCTCTCGTTGCAGGGCCGTTAGCAACGTGTGGCTGCCACAGCTCCCATTTCTGCCTCGATATGTGGGCAAGTGTGACGAAGTCACTTTTGCTATTCTTTTTGGTGTTGTTGCTAGTGTTGGTGCTGCCTCGCTGGTTGTCCTAGCTGCATGCGTTGAAAAATAGAAATCAAAACAGAAAAATATGAGACAGTTTATTTAAAAATAAATCAGTGCGGCTACCAATAAAATACACAAATCATAATTTAGTATTACACATCTACATGCACATGTCAGAAATTGTTTTCTGTTTTTTTTGTTTTTGATAAACGTGAGTATGTACACTTCTGATCACAATAATAGCTGCGCTTATATGACCTTTTAATATACTTATTTTTATATGAATTTTTTTATTTTCTATACAACAAAAACCGTATAACTTAATATTTCTAACTTTGTAAAAAAATTTAAAAAAACTTTCATCAAAACTATTTAGTGAGAGTTCGGTTACATAGTTTTATAGCCCATTAAATTCTGCTAAAACAAAATGAGAGTTTGAAGTGGCTCGAAAATCGCGGTGATTTTTAATAATTTGTTTTTGTACGGCGTTATGCATTTTCTTCAACATCCGTCGAAATTTTTTTATATTAAGGATATGCAAAAGCCGGCAAAAAAATTTCAAAAATCAACGCGAATTTGGAGTCACTTCAAACCTTCATTTTCTTCTAGCAGAATGCAACGGGCTATAAAATTAAATTATATATTAATTATATCTAAATTAAGAAGGCTACAAAACTGTTTACTGAAACTTTTTCTAAAAATTTCTATTCTGCTCAGAGTGCTATTAGGCTGAAGGAGTTTGACCTTTGGAAACAATTTCCTGTAGGACATAGCAGCATCTTGAAGCAGATCTCCCCTTCCTTCTCTGATAATCGCACCGACCTCTCCATCCGCAAACTGTGCTTTGAGGGTTGTGCTAGGGCTATCTTTCCGAGCAGGCAAGACTGGACTGGTGCGGATATAGATGCCTCTGTTTTCACTGACGGATCCAAAATGGAGTTTGGAGTGGGAGCGGGGGTCTACTCTAAATCAGCCAGCATCTCGGTATCCTTTAAACTGCCGGAGACAAGCAGCGTCTTTCAAGCAGAGGTCTTCGCGATCCTGCAGGCATGCAAAATGCTTCGGGATCGCTGTTGGGAGGGAGACATTAATATTTTTTCCGATAGCCAAGCGGCAATCAAGGCACTGTCGTCGCCGTATTGCAGCTCTCTTCTCGTGAACTCCTGTAAGGAGGAACTTAAACGTCTCGGACGTGCAGCAAACATTTCCCTCTTCTGGGTTCCTGGGCACAGGAATATAGAGGGAAATGAAATTGCCGATGAGCTTGCCAGGAAGGGGGCGGCAGAACCGGATCCAGCTGCCCCCTTCTCAGACATCGGTATCACCTTGGCCGTCGTTAAAGGGAAACTACACAACTTCTTTCTAAGAATAGCGCAAGACAGATGGAGGTCTGTCTCATCGTGTGCCATTTCAAAAGCACTGTGGCCTCAATACGATATAAACAGAACGCTTAAGGTGATGGGAACCCCCCGCCCTTCAATTTCCAAACTCATTGCGGTGATCACTGGTCACTGGGTGATCGGCACTCATGCGGAGAAGCTTGGAATTGCGTACAACCCCCATTGCAGAAGCTGTGGGGATCCTGCAGAGAAAGAGACTGTGGAACACTTTCTCTGCAAATGTCCGGCTCTGGCGGCTAGGGGCTTGAGATTCCTTAGCGTCCCCTTTGGGGATGACTTGATGAAATTCTCCAGCCTAGATCCCTTTTCTCTGCTCCGCTACATCAACAGCACTGGATGGCTGTAGACGGTTTAATCTCCTCCCTTAATCGTTTCACAGGTAGTGGTCCACATTATGGTATCATATATATTTCTTTAATTTTAATTAAAATTACAAAGTAACGTAAAGTAAAGTAATTTTTTTGTTTTTGTAATGTTAATTCAACTTTGTTTGCTGCTGAAGTTTTAGTTTTTGTTTTAAATAAAAACTAAAATAAAAAATGAATTAATAATAATATAAAAAATTAAACTTGCAAACAAATTTAATTAAAATTAAATAAAAATAAAACATTAAATTAAAATTACACAAAAAAAAATGTCGAAAAAAGTTCAAAAAAAAAAATTTCCAAACAAAAACCAAATTAAAACTACAAAAAAAAAATGTAAATTAAATTAAAATTACAAAAAAAAAGTCAATTTTAAATTTGTTTCGATATTTTGTTTATAAATTTCTTTTTGAATTTTTTTTATTTTAAAATGAATTTTAATTAATTTTTGCCTTTTTTTGTAATTTTAATTTATTTTTTATTTTTTATTTTAGGAAATGTTTTTGTTTTAATATTTCGCAAATTATCGTATAAAATACAAAAAAAAACACATTCGTAAAAATGTTATAAAACATAAAAACCCTACACCAAAATTTTCAACACAAAGAAAAATGTCAAAAAATCATTAAGTAAATTTTACAATCCATCGGCATGCCTGTAGACTAGCAACTCGTAGTCTCTTAAAAGTATTTTGAAGGAATCAAATCAGACCTAGGAGGTCAATTGGCAAGCACATTTAGATGATTCAGTCACCAAAAAATTCGGTCATCGAAAAACTGAAGGTTTCACGCGTTGTATGACTTTGTACACCTCCTGCCATGATGTATTGGGTATTGATATAGAGGTTCCAAAAGTTCCTACAAATTTATCTGTGGTGCTCAGCACTTAAGGAAATCTTAATTTCCTTGGCATTTTTGGAAAAATCTGAACCAGTTATCCGCTCCGATTGCGAACCTCATCAAGCAATGACTTTTTCGTGTTGTAATGGCTTTTGGGCAGATATCCCTATCAAAGTTCTATAAATCTAAGCAGGCACCTGCTCATTTGTAATTGTACTCAAGGTGGCGCAAAATGATTCACCCTATCGGAAGCTAGTGAACTAGACAGCTGCAGTATACAAGCAGACAAGTAATGAAGCACTTAAACGTCAAAATGAAAATTTCCATCACTCAAAATCATTTTCTTTTTGTTAAAAAATAATATTTTTGGTTAAAAAATTATTTTTTTTTAGTAAAAAAATTGGTCAAAAATAAAATTGGATTAATTTTATACTAAAATAATATTTTTTAATTTTTTCTTAAGTATAATATTTTTTAGTAAAACTTTATTATTTTTTAGTCAAAAAGTTATTCAAAAATAGAATTGGATGATTAATTTTGCACCAATTATTTTAGTTTTTACTAAAATAATATTTTTTTTTAGTTATATTTTTACAAAAAGAATATTTTTAGTAAAGAAATATTAAAAATTTTTTTTATTATAATATTTTCGGTAAACATTTTTTTTTTTTCATTATAATATATTTAGTAAAAAAATTTTTTTGTTTAGTAAGAAAGTTATTCAAAAATTAAAGTGGATGTTTAATTTTGCACCAATTACAGTGAAACCTCCCACAAGCGGACACTCACGGTTCCACAATTTACGTCCGCTTATGGGGAGTGTCCGCTTATGGGGGTTGAAAAAAACTCTAAGTTAAAATTACTATCCCACCTCTTTAAACAATTTTTTATGGTAGATACGTTCAGTTTTTTTTCATATTTATTGAAAAATATAAATGTATGCATGTACATTTTTATATTGGGAACAATGAATATATTTACACACTTGAATATACATATTTGATTGAACATATTTATATTTTAGGCTTCAAAAATTCATATACCGTAGTCTGTCGTAGATTTTCCTGTTTATGTTTCAGGAAAAGGTTTTCAAAATGACATTCTAAAGTCTTGGCGTATTGGAATCCAGTAATATCGTCTCTTAGAAATTGTTTAATGCGACGCAGTTGTTCTAATGCTTCAGGATATGACTTGATCTGACATTCATCCTGGACACATACATGATTTGAGTCTTCGCTTTCTCCGTCAGATAATTCCTCAGTATTAATTTCGTCAATTACAACGTCGTTGTCTTCTGTATTAACAACTTCGTCGATTAACAAAAACTCTTCTGTATACTGACCTTGCTGATTTTCATTTAAAATCTTTATCAAAGCCGCTAGTGTCGATATGGGAATATCATCCTCTGCCTCGAAGTCAGAACATTCAAGCGGAGCTTTTTGAAACCCGGCTTTCGAAAAACAATTCTTAATTGTTTCTGCCGTTACGTTGTCCCATGAAGATTTAATAAAAAAAAACAGCCTCCAAAATGTCAAAAGTTTTTGAAAGTCTGTCCATTGGAATGTCTCGTAATTTTGTCAAAATTTGTTTGATTATATTGCATCTGTAATGACACTTAAAATTTTGTATTATACCCTGATCGAGGGGCTGACAAACGGATGTTGTATTAGCAGGTAAAAAGATCAACTTTATGTTATCTAGTTTAATATCTCGAGGGTGAGTTGTAGCATTGTCCAAAAATAATAAAATTTTTCTCTTCTGGCAGCCCATTTTTTATCAAGCATTTCTAGCCACTAACACATAATTTCACGAGACATCCAAGCTTTCCGGTTGGACTTCCATTCCATTGGCAAACTTCCTATATTGCCTATTTTAAAGGCGCGTGGGCATTCTGCTTTTCCGATAACCAATGGCTTTTCTTTATCTCCAACCATATTGGCACACAATAGCACAGTTAATCTTTCTTTTGATAACTTACCGCCCACGCATTTTTCATTCTTCAGAGCAAGAGTTTTATTGGGCAAAGCACTGAAAAATAGTCCAGTTTCATTCGCGTTGTAAATATCTTTTGGGCTGAAGCCTTTGTTTAAATTGCTGCACATCCTGGAAATTAACCTCGGAAGATTCCCCACACATTATGACGCCTACGCCATTTCCCCAACCATCAATTTGACGCAGAAAAATTTTGAATACCTAATCGGCCAGCGATTTCTTTTGCTTTTTCCTTAATAATAATACCGGATATTGGTATATTTTGGCTTCTGGCCTTAACGAACCATTCGAAACTCAAATGGTCAATTTTTGAGCCAACCGCGTTTAAGAACTTTTTGTTGACGTTATCACCGCCCATCCTATTCTTTTAATATCTTTTACTTCAACTATTGTCTATCTACTATCTTTGTTGTCCGTGGATTAGAGTATCGCGTCCGCTTATGAGAGGTTTTTATTGTTTTCTTTACACATTTGTTCAGTGATATATTTTGCTTGTCCGTTACCGAGAGGTCCGCGTCCGCTTTCGAGAGGTGTTTAGAACAAAAAAAATGAGAAAAAGTGTCCGCGTCCGGTTATTAGAGTGTCCGGTTATTAGAGTGGAATTCGTTCTAAAAACACAACATAAAGCTTGGTTCCTCAGTTTTTGTCCGGTTATGGGGAGTGTCCCCTTATTGGAGGTGTCCGCAAGGGGAGGTTTCACTGTATATTATTTTTTACTCAAATTATAATTACTTATTTTTTATTACAATATAATATTTAGAAATAATAATATTTTTGGTACAAAAGTAATGTTTAAATTTTTTTTTTATTATAATATTTAAAAATAATATTTTTCCTAAAAAATATTTTAAGTAAAAACATAATATTTTTTAAATTGGTTTTCTGTTTTAATTATAATATTTTAGGAAAAAAAAAATTTTATTTTTTTAAGAAAGTTAGTCATTAATAAAATTGGATGATTAATTTTGTACCACTTTAATTACGAATGTAATTTTTTGCAACTTTTACGATCCCGGAATTTTCGGGATCACGGTATTACAATCCCGAGATAATGGGATTGGTCCCGAGATTTAGATTTCCATTGCTTTGCAACAACTTCACTTGAAAAAAATTACATAAACACAAGACATACTAAGCATTGATGAATACCTATCTCTACCAGGGTTGGGCATGGTGCACTAAATAATGAATATAATAAGCAGATTCTCAAAACACTGAAAAATAGTGATAATGAAGCCCTTATTTTAACTATCATTAAAAAATTTGTGTTAGTGCAATTTAGTTTTAGTTCAAAGTGCCCAACCCTAATCTCTATCAACCGGTGATTTTGACCTGGCCGTCTTTTGAAATAAGATATTAATTACTTAGTAGCGGCAGGCTAATCACCTACCCTGTCAGAAATCAAAATAAATTAACGAAACCAACGCAAGACTGAGTCTTGTCGAGGCCCTATGCTCCCGTGAGGAGCAAGGTAAAAAGAAACAAAAACAAAAAAGATTTACTGGGTTTTTAGAATCATGTAATTCAGATTTTATTTTCTATTTACAGGATTTTTATACATTTTATGATAAATTTAACTAATAGTAATTTCGTGTTTAGCCTTTTTTGTGCTTTTAATTTAAGCAAACCGAAATTTTTTTGAAACACATTTCCCAAAAACATATTTTTTGCAATCAACAAAGATAGGCGAGGCTTATTCTCGTTGCAAAATCCCATTTGACAGCGTTTTCTTGTAGAATTTTCAGTTTAATCTGCCGTCAGTAATTCATTGAAGTTTTCTGGTTCGAATCTTGATATCAATGGGAAAGTTGAAATAAAAATTCCTTACTGGTAATACCCATTTCCCCATGAGTTCTTTGTACAGAATCCAAGAATTAATGCCAGCCTTGGCGAAAATATTAAAAAATACTTGTAAAGGCCGGTTTTTATTTTTATTTGAACGAGTAGTTCCAACTAACATAAAGTCGTATTTTTTCTGAAAGGTTTTGAAGCGAGTGATTTGCTTTTAAAAAAAATATCAGTTGCCACATTTCTACCCCAACCAGTAAATGGCTAAATTATAAGTAATCATCAAGAAACTCAGCAGAACTTTTTACTACAGGGGCTTTTATATTATATTAAAAAGCAAAAAAAAACAAAAAACTTCAAAAATGTTTAAAAAATATTTGCTAAAAAGTTAAAGTCAATGTTCTCGTTTTTGCTATAAAAAGAGATTTTCCTACTTCCATTTCATGTGCTTTATAAAAAATTACAAATCTCGAAAATTTCGGGATTGTAGGCTAATAATCGAGGAAATTTCGGGACTTACCCCTTTCGGACCTTTTGGGACACATACGTCCCAGCAAAAGTTTTCTTATAACTATAGTCTAAATTTTCCATTAAAACTCATTGAAAACTGTCCCGTCTGGTATAGTGAGGTTCAGGTAACGGTTCTGTGTTTTTTATGCTAAAATAGTAAACAGACGCGGCTCAGTTTGCTTCTAAACGTGACTGTGCTTGAATCAATTTCTATTTTCTTGTTAATATTCGATTTTTTCAGTGAGAATAAGTGTAAAAAATAGTAGATTTAAAACTAAAACTAAGTTCGAATTGGATCACCGTAATTGGGTAAGTTAATTAATGTAGCATTATTTCAGTTTCAAAGTCTTATTTCCATTATTTTTATTTATGGGAAATTCTCTAACCTTTCGAAATTTTTAACATATTTAATCATAAACCTGTTTTGACTAAGAAAAACCTTGAAATATGTCGAGAAAATTAAATGAAGAGGAGTATGGAGTATGACGAATCTGGTGACCTTGGTGTAGTCGATTTTTCAGACGGCAGTGACGATAATTACGAGCCCTCTGAAGAGGAAAGCTTCTTATCAGAAAAATCTAGCGAGGATAACGGAAATAATACTTCTTCTGAAAATGATGAGTCGCAATCAATGGAAAGTGGTGAAATAATTATGTGTCGACATTTGAAAATATTACAGTTTGGTCAATACGTGATGAAAATTTCCAATCACGAAAGACTGTTCAAGCTCAACGAACCCCCATCGGACGATCTGACTCAGTAATACAAGCAGCTCTGGACTAATGTACACGAAATGGCTGGATACAAAAAAAGTTATCCTCCTCAGCAACTGCCACGATGATGTAATGACAACCATAGGAAAAAAGCAGAGGGCTGCCCAAATAATAGTTACACCATGTCCTAAAATGATACAGTTTTATCGCGAAATTATGGGAGGAGTCGATAGAGCAGATCAAATGGCCGGCTTATATGATTTGAACCGAAAATCCAATAAGTGGCAGAAGAGCTGATTGCCGAAGGTCAGAAAACGGCTGCCAATATTCACAGTGGAAGGACTGGTTACATTTCCAAAAACAAAAAGTCTTATCGAAAGTCCGCTACTCATCTACCAATGGAAGGAAGCACAAGACGACGATGCGCTGGCTGTCACCTCAAAAATGTTGAAAGGCGTACTAAAACAATATGTGAAGAATGTGAAGTTCCACTATGCAAGAATTGTTTCGCTCCTTATCATAAGCGTTGATTACTATAATATCTGAATGAAATATAATTTCACTTAATTTTTTTTTCAAATAAATGAAATACATTATTTTAGTTGATACGAAACATCCAACTTATTATTTGGTATTTATTTATTAGTATGATATAGAGACCTAATGGGACTTAAAGGTCTCGCTCAAACCCCCTAATGGGACACATATATCCCACCCCCCCTAGAACCCCTGGAGGGGGGGTGGACTTCCTTTTCAGATTTTCTAATTTCAGCGCCTGTACTGGAGCTAGATATATCTCTAAACTCGAAATGTTCCCGCTGCTTGTTTTCCGGTTCGAAAGGGTTAAAAGATACCAAAATAAATGGGAACGCAAATAAATCGTAAAACCTGAAATCCCGATTGTAGGCAAATAATCCTGGAAATTTCGGGACTTGAAAAATACCAAAATAAATAGGAGTGTGAATGAAACGCAAAATGAAACTTGAAATGTGAAGTCCCGTTCGAAAGCAAATAATACCGAAATTTTCGGGACTAAAATGTCGAATGAAATATAAAATAAAAGGTAATATTTGAAATCTCGTTTGTAGGCAAATAATCCGGGAAATTTCGGGACTTAAAAAATACGAAAATAAATAGGAGCGCCAGTGAAATGTAAAATGAAAGGTGGAATTTGAAATGTGAAATGTGTGCCGACTGAATTTACTCAAAATAACATCTCATGTGTTTATATTTGCAGGAATATGCGCGTATGTACACACATGCAAACATACATAGATATGTGAGTAACTTTAAAGATATATTTGTGGGCATAATTAATTATTTCGCCTTTACTACTCGGAGAATTAGTCTGTTTTTTATTTGAAATACTATAATGCCACCTTTTTTTTATCTAAGAGGATTGACGTTGCATAATTTATGCGCGCTCCGCCTTTTCCTTAGCAAATCATCTGGGTGCACATTCTCATTATTCGGAATGCTCAGTAATAATTTATTTATTTTCATTTGCTAATTCGTGCACTCGCATTTACTACAAGCAAAGGCTGGATTTCGTTGCGGATGAGTCTGTGCGTCTAAAAATAATGTAAAATCCACATGAATGAGTGCATGTAAGTATAATAAGTAAATATATGGATGTATGTATGTATGTAAGTATGTATGTATGAAGTGTAGTCGCCTTTATTGCATTGCATTTTATGACTTTATTGTGAATTGATTGGCTCAGCATTTTCGTACTACTCATAGCAGGAGAAAGTTAGTCGTGTGGAACAAATGCATTTGTACAATTAAACGGCCCATCTAAATTCGAAATTTGTAAATTTTAATTTAATAGCTACAGCAAACAAAATAAATGTATGTGCGTGTGTGTTAAAAATCCTAGCAAAATATTAGGTGAAGTAAAAAGTGCGCAACATTTTCCCCCAGATGCTCTTACACAGCACTTTGAGCGCAAAACAAAGAGTGGGTAGAAAGAGAGAGGCTTATTTGGATCATTTTTTGTGTATGAGTAAATAAATTTTAG
This sequence comes from Anastrepha ludens, assembly GCF_028408465.1. NCBI lineage: Eukaryota > Metazoa > Arthropoda > Insecta > Diptera > Tephritidae > Anastrepha > Anastrepha ludens. The sequence continues at coordinate 24,575,137 of NC_071498.1, read as the reverse complement.
GCCGCTGAGTTTAAAAACGCAAGAAACGAGACCAGGAGAAGAGTGAGCGTGAGCTGCTAGAGGAGTACAGGGGCAGGAATGATGCTCGAAAATTCTATCAACAAGTCAAGCGTCTGACACAAGGTTTCAAGACCGGAGCATCAGCCTGCAGAGATGAAAACGAAAATCTGGTTATGGATACCCAGTCCACACTGGGCATACGGAGAGAACACTTCTTCAATTTACTTGCTGGCGATGACGCACACAATTCCGTCCCTGTAGAAGATGACCCGATACCGCCAATCAACGATAATTTGGACGTTCTACCACCGGCTGGCGCTGACGGCTTGCCCGCTGAATTGTTCAAGACTGGCGGCGATCTGCTGATAGGGAGCATGCATCAGCTCATCTGCAAAATATGGCTAGCAGAAAGCATGCCCGACGATTGGAATCTCAGTGTTCTTTGTCCTGTACTGAAGAAGGGGGACCCGACGATCTGCACCAACTACCGGGGCATCAGTCTTCTAACCATCGCTTACAAGGTCCTGTCTAGCGTCCTATGTGGAAGACTTAAGCCGTTTGCAAACACACTGATCGGGCCTTATCAGTGCGGCTTCAGAAGTGGTAAGTCCACCATCGACCAGATTTTCACATTACGCTAAATCCTGGAAAAGATCCATGAAAAGAAAGTCGACACCCATCATCTCTCATACGGCTTTGCAGAATGACGTTGAGCAACACAACCAGCTCCGTCAAGGTAGGAAATAACCTCTCCGAGCCATTCAGTACCGTTCAAGGTTTCAGACAAGGCGATCCACTGTCATGCAACCTCTTCAACTTCGTGATGGAAGGGGTGCTCCGAAAAGCAAGTGTGCATCGTAATGGCACTATTTTCTACAAATGTGTCCAGCTCCTTGCAAACGCCGATGACATTGACATTATCGGCCGCTGTAAGCGAGATGTCACCGCCGCGTTTTCGGCTATCGAAAAGGAATCATGACGAGTGGATCTGGCGGTGAACGAGGGTAAAACGAAGTATATGCTGTCTACAACGCGGAACACACGGCGTGTAGGAACGCACGTCATTGCGGACAACTATACCCTCGAAGTTGTGCCAGAATTTATTTATCTTGGCACCGCCGTTAACAGCAACAACGATATCAGCCTGGAGATCAAACGGAGAATCACTCTTGCTAATAGGTGTTACTATGGGCTAAGTAAGCAATAGAGTAGTCGAGCCCTCTCTCGCACGACCAAACTGACACTTTACAAGACGCTCATCATACCCGTGTTGTTTTATGGCGCAGAGGCATGGGTAGTGTCACAAAGCGATGCAGCCGCTCTTGGGGTGTTCGAGAGAAAAGTTCTTCGTAAGATTTTCGGTCCTGTGCGCGTTGGCGAAGACTACCGTTCAAGAATGAACCACGAGCTGTATGAGCTCTACGCCGACATTGACGTAGTTCAACCATCGCCATTTAACGCCTGTGTTGGCTAGGGCATGTCGTGCGTATGGATGAAGAAGCTCCCGCAAAGAAGGTGTTCGAGGGCGAAGCCCAAGGGAGTCGACGCAGAGGAAGACCATTGCTCCGGTGGAAAGACCAGGTGGAGGAAACCCTTATGCTCGCTTGGTGTACAGAATTGGAGAAGGCGCGCGCGGAGCAGAGGCGCCTGGAGAGAGCTAGTGAGGTCGGCCGTAACTTGGTAACGGGTTGTTATGGCCACCTAAGTAAGTAAGAGTTTAAAAATTACAGGAGTTGCCAGTGTCCCATCGGAGGCATGCCCAGGTGGTGGATAGGGGAATGCTCGACAGATATGCAGGGTGGGTGGAAAATAAAATACATGGCAAATATGAACTCTTTTTTTCATCGAAAAATCCATTTAGTGTCTGTCTCACAATAAGCGTCTGACACAGAATGAGTGGATGTACATGTAAGAAGAAAACTCTAAATCCTTTAGAAGGCAACGGGGAAGCCACTAAAGTAAACTCCCCCGAAAATCGTAAAATAGAGATTTATAAATAAATTTATGTGGTTTGATACATTAATTGGAAATCAGACTTCCGATAAAGAATTATAAGTTTAATGTTATAAGATATTTATAAAGATCTATCTAATTTATTTATTTTTTCTATAGAAATATCAAGTTTTTATTTAAACTTATAGAAATAAAAAACGTTTAAAAAATTTACGCTTCATACGAGTTAACGAAACTGAATCCCACATATGTTAATGTTTTTTCGCATATTTTTATAGTTTGCCTCTAAGTCTTCTTCATAATTGGCGCTTTTTTTCATGAGAAGCATTTTCATGGCAGAATTACACTCGGATCAAAATAGATCGCTGATAGCACAAAAATTATATTGTACGAGGGGTGGATTTTATATGTCGGGATTAGAGAACAAAAACAAATTTTAATCATCGAAAATCACTTTATTGTTTTTCAAATTATTCTCCATGAAGATCTATACACTTTTGCATGCGTTTGAACCAATTGTCGAAGCACTTTTGCCACTCTGAATGAAGTATCTCCAAAACATGCATTCTGCCGCAACCGCTTCCTCAGGTGTCGAAAAACGTTGACCTCTCAGTTTTTACGCACGGGAATAGAAAGAAGTCATTCGGTGCCAAGTCAGGACTATACGGCGGATGACCCATTAATTCGATGTTTTGGGTGCTCAAAAATGCAGTTGTTTGAGCTGATGTGTGAGAGCTCGCATTGTCCTGGTGAAGAGTGATCCGTCTTTGGCGATTGGTTTTCCTAATTTCTTGGAAGACAACTGGCAAACAAATGGTTGTGTACCGCTCAGAATTTACTGTTCTGCATTGTTCTAGTGGTACGGTTGCGACATGTCCAGTTTTTCCGAAAAAACAGGCGACCATTTGCTTGGAAGTGCTTCGTGCGCGAACAACTTTTGTTGGATTTGGCTTCTTCTTTTGGACCTTGAAACACCCATACAGTCGACTGCTGTTTACTTTCGGGCTCATACGCGTAAATCCATGATTCATCTCCTGTCACGATGTCATAGACGTGTTTCGAAGCCCCGCGAACGTATTTTTGGAGCATTTCCTTCGACCAATCGACACGATCCTTTTTTTGAGCGATTGACAAATTGTGTGGGATCCAGCGCGAACAAACGAACAAATTTTTTTTACAGTCAAATGTTTATGCAATATTGAATGTATGCTGGTCCCACTAATGCCTAAGATTGTCTTAATCTCACGATAGGTCACATGACGATCTTGCAATATCAATTCGCGCACAGCATCAATGGTTTTCGGAACAACAACTGATTTTGGACGACCTTCACGAAATTCGTCTTGGAGTGAACTACGACCACTATTGAATTCACCATACCATCGATAAACACTGGTCCTTGATGGAGCTTCATCGCCAAAAAATGAATTAAGTTCATCCATGCAATGTTGCTGAGTTAATCCACGTCGAAAGTTGTAAAAAATAATCGCACGAAAATGTTCACGATTTAATTCCATTTTTGGACCGAGATGAATTTTTTAAGTTACTGTAAACAACACAAATAGCGCTGGTATTTCAAAACGTTCTGAGTACGGAAAAGCCAAAAAATGTCAAACTTTGCGATACAGCTGTCAGTTGCCAGATTGCAACACCAGGGTTGCCAAATCCCGAAATATAAAAGGCACCCCTCGTATTAACCAAAAAATATTAACAGAATTTAGTTCTGTAGTAAAAAATTCCTTTTTAAATGAGACCAAATTCGATTATATACAAAAAAACAACAAATTTTTCGAATTTTGAAGGCAGTCACAGCACTGTGCGACGGGACAATGCTTCGTAACAGCAAATGCATTCCAAATGGATTTTGCGAAGGAGAAAAAGTGAAGCAAATGTAAGCCACAGGGGAAGACCATGAAACATAGTAAGCTGCTACAACAACAACAACCATGAAACACCTACTGCATTCATGTATGTGTGAGTCCAGCACTCAGTAGGTTGAGACTCAAGCAAGTCAATGTAAAAATTTGGGGTCAGGCATCTATAAAGGAGCAGAAAGAGTATTTCAGTGCAGGGGTTAATCAACTTCTTTGGAATTACTCCTGGTCAATTATGTGAGAGTTTGACGATCATTAACAATTCTGGTAATACCAAGCGCGCATTCGGGAATACATATGTGAGGCCACCCAGAACGAGCGATATAACGCCTTTAGGTTATTTTTTATGGGGCTTTGTTAAAGCTCATTCAGACAAGCCTGCTTCAATTAACGCATTGGAAGACAACATTAAAGCATTTATTTGTGAGATACCGACCGAAACATTGGAAAGAGTATGCCAAAATTGGACAAAGCGGATGTACCATTTGAAGCGCAGTCGCGGTCAACATTTGCATGAAATAATATTCAAACAATAATTATATGGACTGTACTATCGATTTAAATAAAAAATTTCATGTATTCTTCTGAATTTTACATGTGTTTTTTTTTTTTGAAAAACTTTCCTATAGATCTTAAAAAATCACCCTTTACTTTCAAGCACTCTGAAACGCCTTTTCAAATTTGCGTGTAACTTCGAAATTATTCACAGGGACGATATTAAAGTTTTTGTGCGTATTCTTAAATTTATGTACATTAAGAAAAAAATAAAAAAATCGGATTTTTGAAAATTCTAACTGTATATAACCCCTTCTTAATGGCAATTTTTCTGAAAAACCATGGAACTGCTACTTAAAAATTCCGAATCTTCACAAAGATGTTCGAGAATATACTCCTCCTTACCCTTAGAAGACGCCCAAGTTTCAAATAAGTGCTTATTTTATATCCTGCCATTAAAATGGACTTTTTTTTGGTATTCAGAAAAAATATCATATGTACGTAAAATTATGAATCTTATGTAGTAATGGTGTTTTGGGCACTCACGCACGTCGGCTCGGGGTTCCTCAAAACGACCTGTGCAGATACTGCGAGGACGAAGATGAGGAAGTATCGAGCAGGCACTTGCTGTGCAGTTGTCCCGGTCTAGCCAGAAGTCGACTCGCTCTTCTAGGCTCTCCAACAATTGACAATCTTTCAGTACTCTCGGACCTGAAAATCGAATCTCTCATCAAATTCTCGAAACGAATTAATATCTTTGACCAAAATCTACCATAAAAATCTCGGTTAGGTGGGGAAATCATACAAAATAATGAGCTCTAGGGCAACACAACGGACCCAACTTGCGGTCTATGTGGCACTCCGATGCGGGGTCACCCTTAAACCAACCAACCAACCAATGATGTTTGATTGCTTTTCATTTGCTCCTCAATTTAATTTTTTAAAGAGCTTTAAAATTTCGAAGGGGTAAATGTAAGCGAAGGTATCCCACTGCGTATACTTTATTTCATAGCAGGGGAGTGAGACTAATTTTGTTTTTGTTTTATAAAACAGCAAGGAGAATGAAGTTGAGGTATGTATTGCTCTACATATATACATATACCTTTTTTTATTTTTATATTTTTATCTTATATATAATATTTTTTTTGTTTGTATATTTGTTTTTATTGATATATTTTTTTTTGTTTTTTTTTTTGAGCCGTAAGCCCTGGCAGCTAGTGCTCCTTTTTTTTATTGTAAAATAATAATTTATTGTTATTTTCCATATATTAAATAAATAAATAAATATTTTTTTTTATATTTTATATATTTTTTATTTATGTAATTATATTTATTTATATATTGTATATTTTTTTTTATTAATACAGTGCACTCGCGATAACTCGAACTAATTAAAACAGGCGCTGTTCGATTTATCGAATTTGTTCGACTTATCAATTGAGTGTGCTATGTTAAAAAAACAGTCATCGATATCGATTTTTTTCAATTAAATTTATTTATTTATTTACATATGGATATGAACATGAATATGTTTAAAATAATTAATTCGTTTCAATATTTTTCATCAAATATTTGGCAGTCTTTGTGTCAGTTACACAAAAAAAGTCAGCTTTAACAGAAAAGTTAGGCCGAAAAGAAAGTTGTAATGTGTGTTTGTCTTTTCTTGCCTGCAGCAATGTTGAATATGACTTTTTCACGCAGCAATTGAAGAGTGTTAACCTTTGCGGGGCTTACTTGTTCAGTTGTGGCCCACTGAATTACCTTATTGATAGAGCTAACTGCCTCCTCAGATGATATCCGCTCACATGTCTCAGTTGTGTTGTTAAACTCAGACTCAGAATCACTAGTTTCAATTATTACTTCTGTGTCGGTAAATTCGGCACCATCATTCCATTTGTTAACATCATAAAGCGTAAATTCGACCTGTAAATTATGTTTTTCATGTTATGTTCTTCAAGATGAGTCCACTTATTGGGTAATTCTTTTTTCTTTGGGACAGAAACCATTTGTATAAAGCGGCTTTCATTTTAGGAAACTCAGAAGCTTTTAAAGTTCTCCTCTTCCCAGGACCCAAAAACGTGTTGTTTACTGCTTTTAAAATTGCCTTGTCTTTCTTTTTTATAAGACTTATGGTGGACTTGGCTACCCCATATTCCTTCGCTAGAGAAGTAACACTACATCCACGTTTAATTTTGTTAAGGACTTCAGCCCTCTCTTTTAATGTTAAACACTTCAACCTTTTACGATCCATTACTCACATGCACTGATACACTACAAATGATAAATTTAAAGCAATTTGGTCAATGCAAGATGTTGTTCCCAGAAAACTAACGGGATATTAACGTCGAAATATTCATATGGACAATACACTAGTATACATATAATTTATATACATATACTATTACATATGTATGTATGTACAAAATGTACATGTTTGAAAAGAATGTGTGTACAAATAAATTAGTTTTTTTGTTCGAGTTATAGCGCTTTAATATTGTTCGAGTTACAAACTAGTCAATAGGGAAAAAAATGTGTTCGAGTTAGCACGTCGTTCGACTTAGCGGCTATTCGAGTTACCGCGAGTGCACTGTACTTTGATTTTTTTTGCCACAGCTTTGCTGCAAGTCAAATGTTTACACTGTTTTAACAAGTTCTTATACTATCGTACTCTAAATTAAAATAGAACTAATATGTTCAGTTGTAAATATTATAACAATAAAGATGTATTAGTAATTTACTGAAGGAAATCTCTTATGAAGTGGCAAGAATGCAGCACAGCAGCCCTTCGAGGGTCATAGATAAGGTGCTTTTACAGTTTAAGCTTCTTGAGGTCTTCCACCAGATTTACGTGAACGAATCCGTGGGCCGATATGATCAATGGCAATAAACTAATTAATAATAAAAATAAATGTATCGTTAAATAAAAAATTTAGTTAGATCTATTTATTTATATTAGTAAAAAGATAAGCTAATTAAGCTACTGGGTTCATACCCCATTTATAAAGGTTTTAATCCTTTTCTTTTTAATTTTGAATAATTCTGCCAAAATCATATTTTTTTTTTATTTTAATAGTAGGAACATTAATTGCAGTGTCATCTAATTCTTGATTAAGTGCTTGAATAGGTTTAGAAATTAATTTATTATCTCTTATCCCCCTAATAAGAAATAATAATTTAATATCAACAGAAGCCTCCTTTAAGTATTTTTTTAACCGAAGCAATAGCATCCGCTGTTCTATTATTTGCTATTATTATGATATACCTTAATAATTTCCCTATATTTCAGTCAAATTCAATATATAATGATATAATTATTTATTCGTCCCTTTTACTAAAAAGCGGAGCCGCCCCTTTCCATTTTTGATTCCCTAATGTTATAGAAGGATTCTCACGAATAAATGCTTTAGTATTAATAACATGACAAAAACTTGCACCAATTATATTAATTTCATATAGGTATTACAATTCAGCAAAACACTTTCATTTTTTCAGTAATTATTCTTTCAACAATTATTGGATCAATAAGAGGATTAAATCAAACATCCTTACGTAAACTAATAGCATTTTCATCAAATAATCATCTAGGATGAATAGGTACTAGCTGCAATACAAGTTAGTGAATCAATATGGATAGTTTATTTTTGTTTTTATACATTTTTATCATTTAGTTTAACACTTATCTTTAATAATTTTAAAATGTATCATATTAATCAATTGTTTAATTCATTTTTTAATTCAAAAATTTTAAAATTTATATTATTTCTAAATTTACTATCCTTAGGTGGACTTCCCCCATTTATTGGATTTTTACCAAAATGGTTAGTTATTCAACTATTATATTAGTTTAAAATAATCAATATACTCTTATAACAATTATAACCGTAATAACTTTAATTACACTATTTTTTTATTTACGTTTATGTTTCGCTGCTTTTATACTCAGACCTTTCTGATGCTACCGCTTGATGTCAATGCCCAAATCGGAGTATTTGCTAATTTACTTTATGTACGTTTTATGAATATTTTTGTTCAATGGGACGACAATGTCTATGACAAACGCGGTGTTGCCATTTTTATTTATTTATTTTGTTTTGATTTATATATATTTTTTATTTATTTACATATCTGTTTTATATATATTTTTTTTTTATTGATATTTTTTATTTATGTAGTTTTTTATTTATATATTCTTTACTGATATATTTTTTATATTTTTTTATTTATATAATTATATTTTTTCATTTATATATATTATAATATATTTTTTTATTTATATATTTTTTTATTTATATATTTTTTTTATTTACAGTGTACTATCTCCTAACAGACACTCCCTCCACCTACCATAAGCAGACACTTTTTTCAGTACATAGCGCAAATCCTTAAGAATTTGTTTCTCTTGAGCGGACGGGAGGATTGTCATCATGTTTACACTTTTATCATAAGCAGACACCTCCCATGAGCGGACAAATTTTTCAGTCCCATAGGTGTCTGCTTAAGAGAGAGTCCACTGTACATATATATATATATATATATTGTTTTTTATTTATGTATTTATTTTTATTTTTATTTATATTTATTTTTATATATATATATTTTTTTTATTTATTTATATATGTCTTTTATTCAATGGAGTGAGTTTAAATATTGGTTGGTTGGTTGGTTTAAGGGTGACCCCGCATAGGAGTGCCACATAGACCGCAAGTTGGGTCCGTTGTGTTGCCCTAGAGCCATTATGTTATATGATTTCCCCACCTAACCGAGATTTTTATGGTAGATTTTGGTCAAAGATATTAATACGTTTCGAGAATTTGATGAGAGATTCGATTTTCAGGTCCGAGAGTACTGAAAGATTGTCAATTGTTAGAGAGCCTAGAAGAGCGAGTCGACTTCTGACTAGACCGGGACAACTGCACAGCAAATGCCTGCTCGATACTTCCTCATCTTCGTCCTCGCAGTATCTGCACAGGTCGTTTTGAGGAACCCCGAGCCGACGTGCGTGAGTGCCCAAAAGGCAGTGGCCGGTTATAAGAGATGTTATATGCCTTAGTTCGTGTTTCGAAAGACTTATAAGGGTTTTTGTTTGTTTCAGATTGTAAGATGGCCAGATTTGTCTGGTCGTAATGCAAGTAGTTTACACTCGCCACCTCCGATCAGCAATGCTGTGAAATTCCCGATCAACGATCATTTTACATGTTGAGAGCGGAATGTGGATTGTGGGTAAGTTACTAATATTTGATTGCGCAGCTCCAGCTCTTGCGAGCTCATCACCTTTGCAGTTACCTTCGAATCCACTGTGACCCGGTATCCAGATAACTTGGACAGAATTCTGAACACTTATCTCGTTAAGAGATAAGAGACAGGCTCGAACCACATCTGAGTGGGTATAAGAGGAGCTGAGTGCTCGAACGGCCGCTTGCGTGTCGGTGAAAAAGCGGATATCCTCTAGTGATATTCTCTTTTCTAAGATAGTTTTCGCAGCATACCAGATAGCGCATACTTCCGCTTGGAATACACTACAGTAGTCGGGTAATCTAAATGATAGATTGATGTGAGGGGAATTGGAAAAGATTCTAAATCCCACACTGCCGTCTTGTTTTGAACCATCTGTATATACTTAGAGTTTAAGTATTAAAAAAATTTGTTTGAAAATTTAGTTTTTTGAAACTTCAAACTCTTTAAAAAATCCCCTTGATGAGCAAATTAAAAACCGAGTATGCAGCATCCCTAATGAGAATCCATAGTTTCACGTACATTTGAAATATTTCAGGGCTAACTTTTACTGTCGCATGTGACATGTGTGCGTAATAGGGTTGTAAGTAAATATTATATAAAATGTAAGTACGGGGGTCGTTTGAAAAGTCCGTGCAAAAATAAAAACTATTTAATGCATTGAATCACTCGACTTCCTCGATTCAGTGGAGTGTCAAACACAGTAATGTCAACTCTCTGACTTTGCACAGACTTAATAAATTATTCACGTAATTTTTTTGTGCCTTCGCCGATTTTCGTTGTATGCTAAAAGTATCTGGAATTTTGTGTTTCTAACCAAATATCACTTTCGGCAGCGGCTTTTCTAAAATAGCAAAAATTCACCCGAAATTCATTTCACTAAACTTAAACTGTACATACATACTAAGGTGTGTACGCATAAATGAAATCAGATATGAGATAAATATTGTACATACGAACCGTTTATGTCCAAACCAGCTGCATGAGAACTTTCTCGTATTATCTGTCTTCGCTTCGATTTCCAACACGAATTCGATTCCTCCGAATGACTTGGACAACAACAAGTAACTTTTGCCTCGTATACAGAATCACTACTATCTAAGAAACAGCATCGACTTTTAGACCCTCCACTGCATTCCTTAGTGGTCGCATTGGGAGTAGTCGCATATTGAATATCATTTGAATTTAATTGCGTCACCTCGTCAGTTTGCGCATATTTTGGTCTGCAAAGAAGTAGTAAAACACGTAAAGAATCACATACACATACACATACACATGTAGACTTATGCATACGTAAATTTAGTTTCAAATAACATCGCTGGAAAATGTGCTGGCTAAAGCTACGTTAAAGCGTTTTTATATTTGCTATGTATTTTGGATTTGCCTACAGGTAGTACGATCAGGGCGAGCGAATGCATTAGTGCCTGAAAGTATGCTGCGTTTTTGGGTTGTAAGCATTTCATAGGGTAAGTGTGCGCTATATGGAACAGTGCGCTTGTAAACTGGTTTATGGGTAGATATAGGTTCAGACTATGGCAATACATTTTGTTTGAACCAAAGCATACATTTTAGCCAGGGATGGAAATTTATCGTTTTTTTTTTTTACAAAACGACTCAAAAGTTGGAAAAGTTGCAAAACTTGAAGAATGATTAAAAATTTGGTTTTGATTTTTGTTTTCTTGTTATTTTTACTTTGTGTTATCTTAATTTTGTTTGCGCTGTAGAATAATTTTAGTCTTCGCTCTAGAATAACGACAGCTTCTTAATTTCAAAGTACATTTTTCTATTATATTTTCTTTTTTTTACTAAAATGTAATGGCCGCCGTAGCCGAATGGGTTGGTGCGTGATTACCATTCGGAATTCACAGAGAGGTCGTTGGTTCGAATCTCGGTGAAAGCAAAAGTAATAAAAACATTTTTCTAATAATAGCGGTCGCCCCTCGGCAGGCAATGGCAAACCTCCGAGTGTAATTCTGCCATGAAAAAGCTCCTCATAAAAATATATATCTGCCGTTCGGAGTCGGCTTGAAACTGTAGGTCCCTCCATTTGTGGAACAACATCAAGACGCACACCACAAATCGGAGGAGGAGCTCGGCCAAACACCTAACAGAAGTGTACGCGCCAATTATTTATTTATTTAATGGTCTTTCCCTCATTTTTATATTATTTTTTACTACATAAATTCAAAACTTCATGCAGCCGAAATTAAAGTTTAGAATTTGAAGGGGCGGCCGCCGTAGCCGTATGGGTTGGTGCGTGACTACCGTTTAGAGGAGCTACGTATGAAAACACCAAAATGATAGAACAAATTGTTTCTAATAAATAAATAATAAAAAAGTAAAATAAATCCCGTAGATTATTAATAATTTTTCTCGTTTCTAGCAATACACAACATTCTTTGTATATGGAAAAAATACTCAACACCATCAGGGAAAAACATAATCAAAAATCAAAGAAAATTTTTAGCGACTTAAAACTTGTACTTTGTACACTAAGATTCAATGGGCTACAAAACGAATTTACGAATTTTTATTTCAAAGTGAATGAGCTCTAAAACTGAGTACCACATATCGCTCTAAAAATTCTAAATAAAAACTGTGGAGTTGGGCTGCAAATTTTTTTGATTTTTTAAATAATTACATAAAACGGGAAAAACTAGTTTTATATTATATATTTTTTATTAGACAATGAGCAATGATTGTATGCAAAAATAATGACAATTAAAACAAAAAATTAAAAAGAAGTCGAAATGGATCGAAATATTGCTGTGCTACCGTTTTGTCGTCGGGTGTATGCATCTCTATATCTACCTCGATACTTTCATACGGTTACAAGCAACCGTTATGTAAACAAAATTATTATACTAGAAGCATGCGAAGTTATAAATAACTATAACAAGAACAACAAGAGGGAGCAGTATTATTGATATCTTATATATTTCACAAGGTGGCGCAAAATTAATTATCCAAACTTTTTTATACTTACTCTTTCATTAAAAAGAAATAAAATAATTTTGAGCGACGGAAATCTTTATTTTGAACTTTACGCGCTCCATTTATTTATGTATTACCTTTTTTATTTTTATTTTTTTATTTACTTATTTTATTATTTATTTATTTTATTTTTATTATTTACTTATTTATTTTATTATTTATTTATTACATTATTTATTTATTTGTGTATTTATTAAGTTATTTATTTTGTTTATTTTATTTAGTCATTTATTCATTTTACTTATTTAATTTACTTATTTACTTTATTTATTTAATTCATTTACTTTATTTCATTATTTATTGTTTTATTAATTAATTAATTAGTTTTATTTTATTTTATTTTATTTTATTTTGTTTCATTTTATTTTATTTTATTTTATTTTTTTTTTAGCTTAATCCATCTCGGCTATTGCCGGAGATTACACATCCCGGATAAAATTTTCAAGGGATTGTGCTCCGGTGGAGCGTAGTCCACGTTCTACGCCCATGCGATTACTATTGCTTAAATATTTAAAAATCTACGAACTATTGCACATGTGTCCAGTATGGTCGACTACTGCATGTCTTCTTAAAGGTATTGGCAGTCATATTTCTTCAAGTTTTTTATTAAATGGGCCTAATCCAGTGAACAATATAATTATTGGAATTATATTCACCTCCCTCGCTTTGTACATCCGTTTCAGTTCTATGACCAAAGCTGCATACTTCGATACTTTGGTGGAGTATGTGCTTTGGATGCTGCGATTAAGGGGCGCCGCTATATCGATTACTTCGATTGTTTTATTTATCTTGTTGAACAAGATAATGTCAGGTTTGTTGGCAGCTGCTGTTTAATCTGTGGATATAAATCTGTCCCAGTACAGTTTAAAATTAGCATTTTCCAATATTGGCTTTGGTTCATATTTAAAATACAAGACTTCTGCTTGTAAGAGACCGTGTTTGATCGCAAGTTGTTGGTGGAGGATCTTTGCTATATTGTTATGTCTCACGGCATAGTAGTCACAGGGGGCAAGTACGCTACATCCAGTAATTATATGGTCGATTGTTTCACCGTAAATGCCGCACCTTCGGCATCTATCTTCTATTGCCTCGCCATCTATCGACCTTCGGAAATTCCTTGTTGGGATAACTCGGTCTTGGATAGCGATTGCGAAATCATCTGTTTCAGAGAATAGCTTTCCTCTTTTCAACCATAAATTGGATGATTGTGCGTCTATCCATTCCATTTCGAGATCATGGGGATGGGCACCGTGTATTGTTTTTGCCTTCCATGCTGCGATCATTTCTGCTGGGGATTTAACCCTCTCAGGTACTGGGAATTCCTGCTCCATCAGACTTAGCGGGGTAAAGCCATTATCTGCCATAGCGATAGCTTTAAATAGATGGGACTCGGTGCTTAGAAAATATGTACGTAACTTGAAAGTTTGCGAAAAGTATAGACGCGCTATATTAATGATTCCTCTCCCACCAACGTTTCGAGGAAGCGATATTCTTTCCACAGCGCTTTGAGGGTAATGGCTTTGGAACTTTGTAAAAGTGGTGCGTATCAGCGTTTCAATCCGAAGGATGTCTGTCTGAGACCATTTTATTACTCCAAACGAGTATGTCAAAAGGAGTATGGCCCAGGTATTGATTGCTTTGCATTTATTTCCACTGTTCAGACTAGTTTTTAATACAGCTTTCAGACGTGCCTCAAATTTTTTAATGAGGTTTTGCTTTACTAGCGTGTGGTTGATTCCTTTAAGTTGCAGAAATCCTAAATATATATAAGATTCACTGCTATGCAAGTTGTCTATAATAATATTTTGATCTTTATTTTATTTTATTTTATTTTATTTTATTTTATTTTATTTTATTTTATTTTATATTATTTTATTTTATTTTATTTTATTTTATTTTATTTTATTTTATTTCACTTCATTTCATTTCATTTCATTTCATTTTATTTTATTTTATTTTATTTTATTTTATTTTTTTTTTTTTGAGCTTAATCCATCTCGGCTATTGCCGGAGATTACACATCCCGAATAAAATTTTCAAGGGATTGTGCTCTGGTGGAGCGTAATCCAAGTTCTACGCCCATGCGATTACTATTGCTTAAATATTTAAAAATCTACGAACTATTGCACATGTGTCCAGTATGGTCGACTACTGCATGTCTTCTTAAAGGTATTGGCAGTCATATTTCTTCAAGTTTTTTATTAAATGGGCCTAATCCAGTGAACAATATAATTATTGGAATTATATTCACCTCCCTCGCTTTGTACATCCGTTTCAGTTCTATGGCCAAAGCTGCATACTTCGATACTTTGGTGGAGTATGTGCTTTGGATGTTGCGATTAAGGGGCACCGCTATATCGATTACTTCGATTGTTTTATTTATCTTGTCGAACAAGATGATGTCAGGTTTGTTGGCAGCTGCTGTTTGATCTGTGGATATAAATCTGTCCCAGTACAGTTTAAAATTAGCATTTTCCAATATTGGCTTTGGTTCATATTTAAAATACAAGACTTCTGCTTGTAAGAGACCGTGTTTGATCGCAAGTTGTTGGTGGAGGATCTTTGCTATATTGTTATGTCTCATGACATACTCACGGGGGGCAAGTACGCTACATCCAGTAATTATATGGTCGATTGTTTCACCGTAAATGCCGCACCTTCGGCATCTATCTTCTATTGCCTCGCCATGTATCGACCTTCGGAAATTCCTTGTTGGGATAACTCGGTCTTGGATAGCGATTGCGAAATCTTCTGTTTCAGAGAATAGCTTTCCTCTTTTCAACCATAACGTCTGTCTGAGACCATTTTATTACTCCAAACGAGTATGTCAAAAGGAGTATGGCCCAGGTATTGATTGCTTTGCATTTATTTCCACTGTTCAGACTAGTTTTTAATACAGCTTTCAGACGTGCCTCAAATTTTTTAATGAGGTTTTGCTTTACTAGCGTGTGGTTGATTCCTTTAAGTTGCAGAAATCCTAAATATTTATAAGATTCGCTGCTATCCAAGTTGTCTATAATAATATTTTGATCTTTATTTTATTTTATTTTATTTTATTTTATTTTATTTTATTTTATTTTATTTTATTTTATTTTATTTTATTTTATTTTATTTTATTTTATTTTATTTTATTTTATTTTATTTTATTTTATTTTATTTTATTTTATTTTATTTTATTTTATTTTATTTTATTTTATTTTAATATATTTTATTTTATTTTATTTTATTTTATTTTATTTATTTATTTAATTTATTTAATTCATTTAATTTATTTCTTTATTTATGATTTAAAATTTGTGTGATTAATTTTGTACCACCCTGTCTAAAACTTTACCACATTAGTATACCTTTTTTAATATTTCATGCTCTCACTAATAATAGTTTACTCTTTTACAACAACAAATTTAAAGACCAGACTGCATCGCGTTTTGAGTTTTACGCCTTTAAAAATAAAATTGAATTAATAAATTGAAAAATTATTGGTGAGTAAAAATTTGAAAATCAAAATATAATACATTTATTCTTCACCAAACCATTGAAATTAAGAAATAATCAATATTCTTCAGTAAAAAATTAAACCATAATTATCATTAAGCTGGAGTGAGAAATCAAGAATTCGAAAATAGTAACTCAATTTAACTTAGGAGAGCAACGATTGCCATCCCTGGATATTAACTACATTGGTTCATATGTATGTTTGTATATAAAATTCGAAGGAACATGTACTAGGAGGGGCAACACAAGCATGCGGGATAAATAACAGAGGCAAAACAAACAACATCTGAAAATACGAAATTTTCACCTGTTCAACGCAATTCGTTGCTTGTAGCTGCACGCACTTTTCGCACTCTCATTCGAACTCACTTCATTGGAATTCTGTGTTCGGCATTCTTTGGCAAACTTACAGCAAGTTTCTGGCATTTTGTTTAATTTCCCAAGATTAACTGCAATTTTTTAAGTGCATTTGTATTATTGAATATGAAGGTAACTTTACAGATATGCTAATGAGCGGTTTGCTGTGATGGAAAGATTACGCAAAGCAAATATGGAGATTGATTTAGAAGAAAACCTAAAAAAATTCAGCATTACAAAGAGGCGCAAAAATAATTTCTATTATTAGAATAAATGGCAAACATTTAAGTAGGTATATGTGTACACCTGCGTTCACAATAATAGCAGCGCGACTTATTGTGCAGGCTATTCGTTGTTTTTTTTTTTTTTGTGTACAAATAAATTTTTTATAAAAACTATATTTTATATATTTTCATACTACACCATTTAAGTTAAAGTTTCAAACTTTGCGCAAAATCGAAAACAAAAAACTTAACGCATTTTCAGCAAAATTTAAATTTTTTAACCAGATTTATTTGGTAGTTTTCCAGTACGCCGTTTTTTATATTAGCTCATTGAGTTTTGGTATAATAAAGTGCAACTTTGAAGTGGCTTTAAGCTCGCGTTGATTGTAGATATATTTTTTTTTTTTAGCGGGCGATTTGTACAACGATAATTTGGAACCTTCATTAGATGGAAGAAAATGCATAGCACCGTCAGCAAAAACAAAAAAATACCAAAAACCAACGCCTATGTCGAGCAAATTTACACTTGCTTTTTATGCTACTAAAATTTAATTCTACTAAAACTACGTACTTAACATTTCTGATTAAAGAGTTTGAAATTTCGATGAAAATTTGTCGAATCTTAATTAATTTTGTAAGTGTGAAACTTGGGTTTATGTGTTGAAGTGGGCTAAATTTGCATAAAAAATTAATGAAAATTAAAAAAAAATAAATAAATGCAGTCAAAGCTGGCCAAAATGGCGCGATTCTGATATTTTGCTCGTAAGTGTATGTGCTCGTATATGAATAAAAGGAGACCCAAATCGAAATTTAGTTACAACGATAAAATAATACGAACAAAATTCTTTTCTCGAAATAAGTATTTTAATTTCTAACCAGTCACGCTTTCATTTCATTTCATTTCAATTTGTTAATTAACAAACAATAATGCTTAGTAACAAATTTCCTAGTATATATTGTATATGTATATCCCCTAGAAATAATAATAATAATAACAACAATTACAGATTAAGAAAACATAACAGAATACACACAAAAAAATTTAACATTATTACTGTAACAAGTGTCTTACTAAGGGGCTTTAAAATTAGCTTACAAGAGGAGAAATCAAATTATGCGACAATGTAAACCAACAGTAACTCTGTAAAGTTTCATTGTGAAGATCATAATAAAATGCGGGTTTTGCTATTCCCAGGCGCAGTAATTCTGTCCGCCTAGATGAGAAGCATATTGTTGGCATTTTAAGATGCGTAGTACGTGCTTCAATTTATTCCAAACTTCATCTCGATGAATCCGTTGTATACAAGAGTTTGATATTTGCCGCTATCAAAGTTTCAAGAGGGGATATGCTATCAATGTAAATCGAGCCTATGATGCAAAAAGAATCAGTGTGTGTAACAGACTGTTAACAACAGTAACATACCAGGGCATACATACTTAGAAGATGTTAGGCCGAGCGCCTCTTCTATCATTGGTATGTCCTCTCAGAACGGCAGATTGGTTTTTATGCGAAGTTACCTACAGCACATATACCATGCATAAGCACACCAGATCACTAGGATTGTGTAGAATTAATTGACTTTGTTCACTAATAACTTGTGTGGAGGGAAAGTGTTACAATTTTTGTTTAATACTCTTTACATGGGTATTTCTATTATTGTACTATAATAGAACTCCTTGCTCTTCTTCTTCATGCTCACTTACGCATAGAGGGAAACACTTAACCCACATTCGCATGCCTGCGGGGAGTACTCGCACTCATACGTGTAGAATGTACAATATGTTCGCAAGTGGCCGCGTGGAGACATTTTGCTCATTTGCAAGTTGTTGCAGTTATTTTTAGTTTACAACAAACGTACGCATTTGAAAGTGTTGACACGCATTGCACACCATGATAAATGATATGCGATAACACGAGTAGTGCATGCGTTTGCCAGTACGTATGAGTCCGTATGCACATCTTCTCATTATTCGAATCGGGTCTTCCTTTCAGCGCTTACAACAAATCTCATTTGGGCAAACATTTCAAGAATTGTGTACGCTTAAAATGTGTATCTTAAAATAAATTTCTGAATTGTTGAAAATGAAAATTTCCAAACTTTATAAAACCCAAGTAAATTATAAGTAATGAAATATGAAAGTATTTTTGGTTGTTTATAGAGGCTGTGCAAATAAAGTACACACACACACAGCAAGTCAAATTGAAACTCGTGCATACATACAACCATAGAGATCTGAAACACAAACTACTAAGTACATACAGAACGCGCAAAAAAATATAGCACCTCAGTATTTTGACCAGTTCTGACTTTTTATTTTAATTCAAATTATTTTTTGATAAAATTGTAGTAAATACCATCCATAATGGTTAAAGTTTCAAAATTTGTACAAAATTTATAAAAATTCGTAAAATTTTCATCAAAATTTCAAAATTTCAAAATTTTTTATCAGATTTCGAATAAAAATTTGGGTTCGCAGTTTGCAGTCCATTGAATTTTAGTATATATAATAAAGAGCAAATTTGAAGTGGCTCAAAATTTTTGTAGATTTTTGAAACTTGATTTTTATATGGAGGGCAAAAATATGCTATTTTGGACAAGCATTTCTATATTTGCTTTGCAACATTTCCCGTTTTTTATTTTTATATTTCCCCTTTTTCCCCCGTTTTTTATAACAATGTACTTTATTGCCTATACAATCAATAATATGCCTTAAAAATAATACATATTTATAGAGAAATTTAAAGAAAATAAGTCATAGATAAGAGAAAAATTTTTCATAACTCAATTGGTAAACTTCTTTATACCAAAATTAAGTAAAAAAATATTAAGAATATATTTCGGATTTTTTTAGATAACTACTAAACTTCACCTTCAGCTTCGTCTGAAAAGGATTCAGTTTCGAATTCGTAAAAAAGCTGTGGCTAAACATTTCTTGAAATTTTTTTTTTATTAAAAAATGTTACAAAAATTAAAAAAAATTTATAAAATTTCAATTTTACAAAAATTAAAACAAATGTATAAAAAATTTTAATTAACAAAAACTGTACAAAAAGGGTTAATTTTTGTAACATTTTTTGAAAAAAAAAATTTATAAAACTTAATTTTTTGGAACATTTTTTTGAATACTGTTAACATAGCAAGAAACACCATAATGAAAAAAAAGTTATTTTTAATAGCGGTCGCCTCTCGACAGGCAGTGGCAAACCTACGAATGCCATGAAAAAACTCCTCATAAAAAACATTTGACGTTCAGAGTCGACTTAAAACTGTAACTCCCTTCACTTGTGGAGCAACATCAAGACGCATACCACAAATAGGAGGAAGAGGTCGGCCAATCACCCAAAAAGAGTGTAAGCGCCAATTATATTATTATTAACCAAGCCCACATTTTCGGTTGAAAAAAAAATGCTTTGAAGTGCTAAACTGCCGATAGCCTTTTTTATGTACATTACAATATGCAATTTTTTTTTTGTTTTAAGGGGACAAATACCTGTAAAATTTTTCGAAAAAATAATGTTTTCGAAGTAAAACTAGTAGGAAAATTCACTCCAAAATTCATTTTTTTTTTTTGTTTCAGCATTTTATTCCGCGAATTTTTTCCCCCCATTTTTTTAATTTATATAAAAATTATGACATTAATAAACAAAACAAATTTTGGTGTTTTGTATTCAGGTCACTGACGCCGATGAGAAGCCCCGCCGCGACCTTCCTGGAAGAATTGAGTGAACATCCGTCATTTTAAGTGATTAAAAAAAAAAATTATAGAGGGTCGTTAAAGTTCAAGGGCCGATGTTGAATGTGAACCACACCTAAACGTCAACGACACCGTTGGACTTCTTTGTTTGGGGTTATTTGAAAGAAAATGTGTACGGCGATAAGCCAGCAAGATAATTCGGCACATTAACGGCATAGAACCTCAATTATGTCTCAGCGTCATCGAAAATTTGGACCATCGGATGGAGGTGTGCCGCCGAGACCGCGGCGGCCATTTGGCCGATATTTTGTTCTATAATGACAATAATTTCCTAAAAAATTGTATTTTATTCAAAATCAACACCGGCCCTTGAAACTTAACCACCCTTTAATATTTTAATGCATAAATAAACTGTATGCCAATTTTGTTAAAATTTTTTTGGCTTCTTCATTTTAAATAATTTTAATGAAAATCAGGGAAAATACAGCCGTTTACAGATATCTGTCCCCTTAATATTGCAGAAAACACCCAACACCGAAAGCAAAACATTTGTCAAAAATCAACGCAATTTTTTAGATACTTGAAACTGGTAGTTTATTACACCACATTTCGATTGGCTATAAAACTGGTGTCGAAATATTTCTAAAAATTCTTATAGCTATATTTAAGCACAAAAAATGTATATAAAAACATGAGAAACAAATAAATTGTCAAAATTTGCCAATAAACCCCTGTGCAAAAATTATATTATTTAAAACAGTGCATGAATTTGCCTTGGTTCAGAGTTTCCCAGGACATCGATGTGTGAAAATTCAGTGAAGAATTCAACAGTAAGGCTCTCACTGGGTAATTTATCAAGGTCGTGTTATTAAATATGTATGTATGTATGTGCCCAAACAAATATACATACATACATACACAACATATGTGTAATTTCAATTTGTTCAGAGTTCATTTACACCTGAAAATGGCGAGCACTTTGAAGTTTGTTATTATTGTATGTAGTTATTATGTGTATTACACCATATATATATGTATATACATATGTACATACATTCATATGTATGTAATATAAATAATGCATGTAGTATATGTATCGACATCATCATCAGTTCTAAACGTTCAACACAAAAAATACCACTTTAATTAACTCCCTGCCACAAAGTCAAAGTGATCTCTTTCTATCTCGTGGTACTGCATATGCTTCCCATATTTCCCCAATCGAATGAGCAATTAAAATGAGCACCACGTTCTACAACGGCAATAAAATATATAAATGTATGTGAGCATCCACATGCTTGTTATTAGATTTTCCTACCACTAAGGCAAAATAAGGCAAAAAAAGAGATCTTCTTCGCTTTGGTAACATTAATTTCTTAATTCCTTCAATCGTTCGTTGTCTTTATTTAATTTCGGCAGAAACACCAAGTCTTCGCCGTCGATTTATGCCGACTATTTTTAGTATAGCCAAGATATGCAAACGAGTAGGTACATATAAATACATGCATGCATACCAAGTCTAGCGGCTTGTTTACACATTCAATTCAACCGGCGAGTAATTCCATGACTCGTTTTTAATTAACATCGCTTTCATTCGTTTTTGTATTGATTGTGTTTACGATTAAGGAAAGGAAAAGTGCAACGAATAATACGTGCATACATACACACATACATGCATACATACATATGTATGTAAAGATCAAATAGTAAAACCACAATTGAACTGAACAAACTTTTCTCAGCACATTCTGGGAAGCAGTGAAATTCGTGTAGTAGTAGCAAATGTGCTTACATACACACGAATGTATACAGAACATAAAATTGAAGCCGTTGAGAGGGGTACGTACACCTTGTGTGGGAAATTCGTAAACAAACGAGCTGAAATGTCGACGATGACAGCCAGTAGTGCGAATATATGCCAGATGCAGGCAAAACAAATACATGCACGCTCATCAGGTAATGTGTGGGTGCAGTCGGTTGAGAGTATCAGCGCCAAATACAGCTAATTGAGAGCAAAGCAACTTTAAATTGTTGTTCGATGGACCTAATGGATTCTGGATGATACTTAAATATTTGTACACACTCATGAAAATTTCTTGGAAGAGGTCGATGAAATATTTACGCAAAAGCAACAAAACGAAATAAACAACAACATACATATAATATAAGCAATGGGTTTTGATGGCGCGTTTGAGTGCGTGAAAATAAGTTGATCCTGCGAAATACGAGCTTTAACGCCGGTTTATAATTATAACAGAGCTGTGCATATCTTTTTATTACAGAATTGCATTCTTCTAAATTTATTAAAGAACAAATCCATTTTGAAATGATTTTCATTGTTTCATGTTTTAAATGCATTTTTAACGTTACTCTCACGTGCGTAATGCTCAAATGCCATGTTAATTATACTTATACATGAGTATCATATAAATAATACGTGCTGGTCGTGTTAATTTACATGAAACACGTACATAAAAAACTTTTACATACATCTCACATAAAAATTGTAGTGTTGAAATGGTAAAATTAAAATTTTCAAACATTTCAGCTTCAAATTGTAAACAAAAAAGTTTCGTTTACGGTGGTTTTAGAAGTTCTTTTGGTTCAATGTATTTATTGCATTTCATAATTTCTACTTATGTTTTCTTCTTTTGATTTGGAAAGTATTTTTTAACTAAGTTTTTGGTTTTCGGAATTTTTTAGTTTAACGCGCTTATTCGATTTCATAATTTTTTGATACGATTTTGGTTTTTGATTTCTTGGAAAAAATATTTTTAAAAACCAAATTTATTCATATACAGTCGGTTCATTTGATTAGAGGAGACAATCATTTGTATAGAATGAAATTTTTATTAAAGCAACCGTATTTGATCTTGTAACCTAAGTGAAGACTGTACTCTGCTCGAAAATAAACATGCATCAAAATAATATTCCAACTAACGGTATTTGGCAGCAGTAATATTGCGCTTGATTTATTGGTTCACTTGAATAGAGGCGCCTGCAGGTAGCCCACACGATTTGCGCATTAAAGCTGTGAAAATCGATTGGTCTTTAGGCATTCATTGTGTTTGGTAGAAAACTTCTTAATTCTGAAAAAAAGCCCAAAATCCAAAGGATTGCAATAAATTCCGCCCTTCCAATAGTAAAAATTAAAGAAATGGCAAATGTTGCAGCCAGCAATCCACTGCTCGAAGGACTATTCTAAAAGCGGCACATCTGACGCATAAAAAATTACAAAAAAAAAACAACTTAGAGTTCTGTTACAAATAACGCTCCCGGTGAATGGAAATTGTATATCGTACTATAAAACGTAACAATGATACTGGTAGCATTGCAGAACGCTATGGAGGTGGACCAAAAAAAACCGCAACAACGCCAGAAATGGTTCGGATAGTGAAGACTCGACTTGAACGAAATCCACGTCGAAGTGGAAGAAAAATTGCTAAATGGCTGAAAATATCGCAAGACAGCATTCGACACATATTGAAAAATTAGCTCAAGGTCACGGCTTACAAGTTCCAAAAAGTACACAATCTTTCACCCCAACAAAAAAAAGTTCGGTGCGAAAGGGCAAAGGAGCTATTGCGCTTGCACGAAAGTGGCGAATTTCCTAACATTGTGTTTTCTGATGAAAAAAAAGAGGTTGTCTGTAAAGTCGGTTTACTGACGATAGTTTAACGTGACAACGTCATAAGAAAATATTGATGTAATGGTTGCAATTTGCAAAACAAAATTTTAATTTTATTTGTTTGATAGATATTTTGTATGGATATAGAGGAGGAGGTAAATGGAATTGCAATGGAATAGGTCAAGTTACATTTACACAAACGTGAAAAGTGACGAAACATTTATCAAATTCATGAAAGATATGTTCAATTTCGATTGTGCATCAGACGTTAATAAGTCAACAACACTAAGAGGCAACATCATCGATTTGCCTTTTGCAAGACAGTTTACACTCGAAACACTCCCTTTCATTTCCTACTTTTTCTATCATCGTCTTACTCTCAACAGAGAAATGGTTCATTACCATGCACACCAAGGCATATGCAAATACAAATATGTGAATTTATAGGTATACAAATGCGCGTATACATACCTACATATACATACATATATATGCTCACTCAAGCAGGAGAGAGCCAGATGTCGAACGTTGCCGAACGCTGGGCCCGATTGTGCTCTTTGTCGTTCGTTCCGCGCTCTCGCTTGCAGTTCAAACACATTAGCTTACATTTGCTTGCGGACAGAATAGATTCGTACATTTGATATGTATGTCCATATGATTTGTATGCATCTTTACATATAGATATGTTCTTTTTGAAAATTGCGCGAAATTGTTTATGTATATGCATGTTTATATACATACATATATTAGTGTAAAACATATCTTATAAGGGATGTGGTAAACATTACCATACATTTTTTCCTTCATATACATATAATAGAAAAATTAATAATAATGACATCAAAACAACTGGTATTATTAACAACTAGTCGTCACTAATTATAAATTCGGTAACGATGATGATGATACACTTGGTTGTATTTTCAATTCTTCAAGTAAATCAAATTAATAATAATCAATAAGAAGGGATATGCAAATACAAATATGTGAATTTATACATATGTATATGTACATATGCGCATATACATACATATATACGCTCACTTAAGTAGGAGAGAGCAAGATGTCGAACGTTGCCGTTCGTTTACTTTGTTGTTCGTTTCGCGCTTTCGCTTGCAGTTCATTCAAGGTAACGACCATGAGCAAGGTAACGACGATTGAGCAAGGTAACGCCGATTGAGCAAGGTAACGACACATTTTTTCGTGTGTGCAGCCGCCTAAATCGAATTATAAGACGTTATCACGTCAAACATTTCCCCATTGAGCAGTTCATAAACACTCAAAACGATCGTGTTTACTTGACCGAACGCTCATACGAGAATTTGAGTCTCCGTTTGTACACTCGAAGCAATTTCCCATCGCAAGTAATGGTTTGGGCCGCAGTGACCGCTGATGGACGCTCTCCAATCGTTTTTATCGAGCCTGGTGTCAAAGTGAATGCGACTTATTATCGGGAAATTGTTTTAGATGCTGCTTTAGAGCCGTGGACACGCAAACATTTCGGTCGTATACCATGGACGCTCCAACAGGACTCGGCACCGTCGCATAAAGCTCGTGGGAACCAATAATGGTTAAAAAATCATGTTCCACCCTTCATTTCGTCCACACAATGGCTTTCGAATTCGCCAGACGTAAATCCGATGGACTATTCCTTCTGGGCCATTTTGGAGAGCAAGGTGAGAACTAAAAAATATGCCAGTATGGATGCGCTGAAAAAAAAACGATTATACGAGAATGGGCCAAAATACCTCAAGATCACATTCGTGCAGCATGCAACTCATTTTTTGACCGTTTCAAGGCTATAGTGAAGGCAAAAGGTGGTCATATCGAGATAAAGTGAATATATATTATGTATGTTAAAATTGTTATCATTTTTGAACAATTTTGTCTTTGAAATCAATAAAAACTAATTTCACACAAAAAAGTTATGGTGTTTTGAATATCGTTCACCCTGTACTACTTCCATGACTTATGAGGAAAGATACTTGAGTTGACATCACGACCTTGAAAGTGAAACAACTATAAAGCTCCGTTGGAATCAACTCTTCCCGAGATTCGGGAAACATTTGGGCCTTTTAATTGGATCTTTCAACAGGATAATGCACCTGCACACACTTCAAGAGTGGATGAAACTTTAGCATGCCAAAATGTCGGAGCTTTAGCATGGCCACTGTACTCCGCACATCTGAGTATTGCGGAAAATCTATAGGGCATAGCCTGCCCGTAGAGCTTATGAGAATGGGCAACAATTCGAAGTCCAAAATTCTTTAATGCGAATCATTAACGCGGTTTGGTCTTAGGGGCCTACAATTGTAAGTCGACTCTGAACGGCACATGGATTTTTATGAGAAACTTTTTCAAGGCAGAAATATACTCATATATTTGCCATTGGCTGGCGGGCAGTGGCCGCTATTAAAAAAAAATGTTCTATCATTTGATGTTTCATGCCCGGCGATTCCAATCTGAGCACTACCGAATGGTAGTTACGCACCAACCCAATCGGCTACGACAGCCGTCTTTGAACTGATTACTCTGTTAAAAAAAGTTTTGAAAGTTTTTATGCAGAGTTTTCTGGATTTTTTTTTTCAAATAGATTCATTTCATGGTTGAGTATGTCAGTTAATTTTAATTTAAATACATTGAAACACTTCGCGCTACTCTTGCATATGTTTGTATGTAGTTCGGGCATTTAAGAACTTACTCGGCTATACATACAAGCAATGAATTTTACGTACATGTAACAAGGTAAATATGTGCCCAAGTAAATAATGCCAGCATAGTTGTATGTATGTATGTGAAGAGAAGTGTACATATAATATGATAAAGAGAAGAAAACGTCGCAACCGTGACAGTAGCGCGCCTCTGCATCTGCAACTTTGAAATAGTATCGTGTTGTGCTTTTCCAAGCGCAATTCCGCAACTATTTTTTTTATTGTTTATATCTTCATATACCATATGTACGTACATATATTAGGGCGGGTCGATTTTTTTCGACATCACTCCGAAAAGATTCAAATTCTATATTAAAATATAAGGAACAAAGTCCACTAGCGCATAGTTCTAAAGTGAATTTCTAGCCCAACAAATTTTAATAGTAGCTTTCTTTATTGAAGAAGAAGTTAATATGGAGAATAATATTTATTAAATACTATGAATATTATTTTTTTTAATAAAACTTATTGGAAATTACCAAGGATTTATTTTATAATTTTTTTTTCACAAATTCTTTTTTATAATTTTTTGTTTTTTTCATATTTGAGCCGTAAGCCCTGGCAGCTAGTGCTCCTTTTTTTTATTGTAAAATAATAATTTATTGTTATTTTCCATATATTAAATAAATTTTTTGTTTTGTAAATTTAGTTTTTACAATTTTCTTTTATAAATTTTGTCTTTTTTTATATTTTTTTTTATTAATTTTGTTTTATAAATTTTTTTTTATAATTTTTTTTTAAATTTTGTTTTTTATAAATTTTACAAATAATATTTAAATTACAAGCTATTTTTTTTATAATTTTTTTTTTTTTAATTTTGTTTTTTATAAATTTTACAAATAATAATTAAATTACAAGCTATATTTTTTATTTTTTTTTAATTCTTATAATGTTTTAGTTAGATTTACATGTAAAACATCAAGAGCAGACCTTTTTCTCCGCTGCCGAGCTGCAGGCTACTTTTATAATTTTTTTTGTTTTTATACATTTTTTTTATTCATATTTTTTTTATAAATTTATTTTTATAATTTTTTTTTAACTTTGTTTTTTATAAATTTTACAAATAATTTTTTTATTATTTTTTAATTCTTATAATATTTTGGTTGGTTGGTTGGTTTAAGGGTGATGCCGCATCGGAGTGCCACATAGACCGCAGGTTGGGTCCATTGTGTTGCCCTAGAGCTCATTATATTGTATGATTTCCCTACCTAACCGAGATTTTTATTATTACTTTTGGTCAAAGATATTAATTCGTTTCGAGAATTTGATGAGAGATTCGATTTTCAGGTCCGAGAGTACTGAAAGATTGTCAATTGTTGGAGAGCCTAGAAGAGCGAGTGGACTTCTGGCATGACCGGGACAACTGCACAGCAAATGCCTGCTCGATACTTCCTCATCTTCGTCCTCCTAGTATCTGCACAGGTCCTTTTGAGGAACCCCGGGCCGACGTGCGTGAGTGCCCAAAAGGCAGTGGCCGGTGATAAGAGATATTATATGCCTTAGTTCATGTTTCGAAAGACTTATAAGGGTTTTTGTCTGTTTCAGATTGTAAGATGGCCAGATTTGTCTGGTCGTAATGCAAGTAGTTTCCATTCGCCACCACGATCAGCAATGCTGTGAAATTCTCGATCAATGATCATTTTACATGTTGAGAGCGGAATGTGGATTGTGGGTAAGTTACTAATATTTGATTGCGCAGCTCCAGCTCTTGCGAGCTCATCACCTTTGCAGTTACCTTCGAATCCACTGCGACCCGGTATCCAGATAACTTGGACAGAATTCTGAACGCTTATCTCGTTGAGAGATAAGAGACAGGATCGAACCACATCTGAGTGGGGCTGAGTGCTCGAACGGCGGCTTGACTGTCAGTGAAAAAGCGGATATCCTCTAGTGATATTCTCTTTTCTAAGATAGTTTTCGCAGCATACCAGATAGCGCATACTTCCGCTTGGAATACACTACAGTAGTCGGGTAATCTAAATGATAGATTGATGTGAGGGGAATTGGAAAAGATTCTAAATCCCACTTTACCGTCTTGTTTTGAACCATCTATATATATAATCAGAGGGCCATCGATTTCGGTAAGATGTGTCTTCCATTCTTCCCTAGTTGGGAGTGAACAGGAGAATAGCAAGGGTGGTGATGGAAAACTTACATGATAGTCTATCTCGGAAGAGATAACAGTGTTCGATGTACCATTCATGCGTGTCGCTGCTTTCGCTGCAATCGCTTTGCCAACCAGATCGATAGGGAACAAGTGAAGCAACGTATTTAAAGCTTTAGTAGGTGTTGTACTTAAGCATCCTGTTATCAGGAGCCGGGCTGTTCTTTGGACTCGATCAATTTTGGCTACTCTACACCGTTTTTCGAGTACTATCCACCATACAACCACACCGTAGAAGAGTATCGGTTTGATGGTCGAGGTATATATCCAATAAATGATCCGAGGTGAAAAACCCCAGGTTTAACCTATAGCATTCTTACAAGTATAAAGAGCTATAAAACCTTTTTTACATCTGTTTATAATGTTTTAGTTAGATTTACATGCAAAACATCAAGAGCAGGCCTTTTTCTCCGCTCCCGAGCTGCAGGCCATTTTAATAATTTGTTTTGTTTTTATAAATTTTTTTTTATTAATTTTTTTTTTCATAATTTTGTTTTTTATAAGTTTTTTTAAAAATTTGGTTTTTTTTATAATTTTTTTTTTTTATAAATTTTTTTTTATAATAATTTTTTTTTTATAATTTTTTTTTTTATAAATTTTTTTT
Organism: Anastrepha ludens; assembly: GCF_028408465.1. NCBI lineage: Eukaryota > Metazoa > Arthropoda > Insecta > Diptera > Tephritidae > Anastrepha > Anastrepha ludens. The sequence goes on along the minus strand of NC_071498.1, from coordinate 24,545,710 downwards.
TATACATTTTTTTATAAATTTTTTTTTATAAATTTTACAAATACTACAATAATTAAATTACAAATAATTTTTTTTTTTACAATGCTTTAGTTAGATTTACATGTAAAAACATCAAGTGCAGTCACTTTTTCTCTGCTACTGAGCTATAAGCTATTGGACGGCTCACAGGTTGCGGATAGTGAATTCAGCCTTCAAATATGGAGTTTAGCTGTGTAGAAAGCGGCTGAAAAACGAAATGCTGCCCTCCACCAGCCAAATCTAAGATGGCAGCAGTATGAGCCCAAAGCCGGCGTGATAACTACTAATAATAATGAAATTAAAGAACTAAATATAATTTGCTTTGTAATGCCATTTTCGACTCTATAAATATGAAAAAAATTGTTTAGCATTTTGTTCTAGATAAACGACTTCCGACCAACCTTGTCCTTTACATGAAAGAAAATTCTCAACATTGTATGCAAAAAGACATTTCAAAAATCAATGGGGTTTTTAATCAACTTTATGCTTCCACTTTATTATAAAAGGTGGCACATCCCATCGGAAAATAAATAATTTTCGTAAATGGCAACGTACGTCAATCAAATTTAACACTTGAGAACTAGACGGTTGCAGTATACAAACAGACAAGCCATGAAGCGCGTAAAGCTCAAAATAAAAACTTCCATCACTCAAAATATTTTTTTTTTAGTAAAAAAAGGTATTCAAAAACGAAATTGGATGATTAATTTTGCGCCAGCTGTATTAAAATTGAATGAGCTAGAAACCTACATTCCCAGCACTTTTCTAAAGACTCTGATTAAAAATTTAAAGTTCTAGGGATAATTTTTTAAAACTTGTTGTGGATTTTATTCAAAGTTTAAAATCTTAATTTAAACCTTGATTTATAAAGTGTTTGTTATAAAATAAATCATATTTGTTATAGAAAATTAGCAAAAAAATTTAGCGTCAAAAATATTGCGAATATTGCAAAAAGGTGAAAGGGATTAACTATGTGAGCACAAGTGTAGTTTCTTTTAAAATTTTTGGTGCTCAAAATCAAATTTAGAGCTTTGCTCTAATAGAATTTTTTCTAACATTATCATATAGAATTCGAATCTGTTAAGAACGATGTCAAAAAACAAAACAAAAATAGTTTCATAAAAGTTGCCCACCCTAATGTGCATATATATTATACTATATTTTTTTCTGTTTAGTTATGTCACCACGTACAAACAGACACCTTGACAATTTAGTTGAGGCACATACATACACACAGATATTGCACACAGCCATTTTATTGGAAAGCGCAGATTCCGTTCCCGAGTTGGTCAGCCTCACAAAAACTTGTAAATATGTAAATAATGTGGGTAAAGCTCTTAAAAGTGCATGTTTAACAAAGGACGGTATGAAAGTACATAAATACATTGTAGATAGAAACATACATACATACATATGTAGATATTTGCATACAACTGCACTAAAATAGCTGCGCACTCCAGCGATTCTATTTAAAGGCGTAACACTTTTCTTCGTGTGGAGAAGAAAAACACTTGTTTGTGAAATGTACATAAGTGAGCAGCTTCAAACTTGCATAAGAAGTTATAAATTACACTGGCTAACAAATGATTAATGATTTTTGTATCTAAGAACCTGAACAATAATATCCATTTTTAATAGGAATTTCTAGAAACATTTTTGATATGCAGTTTTGCAGCCTATTAAATTTCAGTACAACGAAGTGCAAGTCTGAAGTAGCTGAAAAATCCCTTTAATATTTTAAAATTTTCTTCCTTGGCGGACACAACGTTTTTCTATTCTATTTATTCTATTCTAATTAAAACCAGTGAATTGGGATGAAAAGTTTCTGGAATTTTTCCAATTTTTTTATATAACTGTAAAATTGGATTTATACGGTTTTTGTTAGACAATGAGCTATACTTTTAGACTAAAATAATGAACACCAAAAAACAAACAAAAAATTAAAACAGACTAAAGAAAATGATCAAAATTGGTCAAAATATTTAAAGGAAAGGCCAAAACGGCGCACAGCTAATGCAGTGTGAAACAGTAAAAATCAGAAAAAGAAAAAAATGTTCAAAACTGGTCAAAATATTCATGCGCTATCGTTTTATATAGTCGCCGATATGAAAATGCGTCTCATCTATGGCTGTGTGTATGACTACTATTCCGTAGTGTCCGAGTTCAAGACTCCTGTGAAAAGAAAAAGTTGCTTCTAATAGAGGTAGCCGCCGATATTGAAATCTATACTGTACTATACGGTTTTAAGATGAACTGTGGTGTGGGAGCTGGCTTCCATTCAGAGCCACTCAATCTGTCTCAGTCACTTCGACTTCCTGACGATGCCAGCGTGTTCCAGGCAGAAGTTTTAGCGATCAGAGAAGCATGCAAATCACTAAAACTCTACAAGAAAGTTGGTGCAAAAGTAGCTATATTTTCAGACAGTCAAGCAGCTATCAAGGCCTTAGACTCCGACTCCATTTCATCCAAACTAGTCTTACAGTGTAGAGAGGAGCTGGAAATGCTTAGTCATTGGCTTGAAATTACTCTAATATGGGTTCCCGGTCATAGAAACATACGGGGTAATGAGTTAGTGGATGAGCTAGCAAGGAAAAAGGTTCGACACTAGACAGAGCGGAGGCGGTGGCAGTCTCCACCCCACTCACCACATTAAAAGCATCCATTGCTTCACACTATCATGATTTAGCCGAAAGAAGATGGAAGCAACTAACTACATGTATTACAACAAAAAACACATGGCCGTCATACAAAATCCAAAGGACGAATGATCTGTTAGGATGCTCTCGGCCAAACATCTCACGCATCACTGCAACCCTTACAGGCCATTGGAAAGTATAGGGATCATGCAGCTAGACTCAACCTACCCTTCAATCCCATCTGCAGAAGCTGTCAAGCGGAAGGGGCGAAGAAAAGTCTTTTCCACTACTTATGTGAATGTCCAGGGCTAGCTAGGGCACGATTCCGCTCCTTTGGCCAGCCTTTCTTGCAGCAAATTAATCAGATCTCAGACATTGAGATTCAGAATTTGCTGCTATACTTGGACCTTTCTAAATGGATCTGACTTGGAAACAAAAAACAAAAAAGGCATCACCTCTCGAGGACAGTGGTAGTAAAACGGTGCTGTTCACTAATTAGGGTAATTTCAATGGAAATACTCAACCAATTCAACAACAGAAAACGCCCCTCGACAGGCAATGACAACCCTTCGAGTATTTTTCTGCCATGCAAGAACTCCTCATAAAATTCATCTGGCATTCGGAGGCGGCTTAAAACTGTAGGTCCCATGATTGGGGAAAAATAGGAGTAGGAGCTTAGCCAAACACACAATAGAGGGTGTAAGCGCTAATTATAAAGGGTCTTTCAAAAGACCGCGTTAAAATTATTGAAACTTATTGTGAAAATAGTCGATCTTTAAGAACAAAAAAATTGTCGAAATTCGTGATTTTTTTGGTGAAAATAATTGTAGCGGCAGGCTAATCACCTAGAAGGAACAAGGGGGAAAAAAATCGTTTGAATGAGTCGAAAATGAGTCGAAAATTCCATGGTTGGTGAAAAAATTTCAACAAACTGGTTTTGTTGAGCTCAGAAAAAACTCTGACAGACCAAAAACTGGACGTTTTAGTGAGAATATTGCCTCTGTAGCCCAAAATTGTTGCTGCACAAGCTTCAACAGCGATAGCTCGACCTGGTCAAGCATTAGGCATTCATAAATTAACTATTTGGCGTATTTTACCTGTTGATCTGCTCTTTTACCAAGAGCCGTATTTTGAATAAAAATAGTCGAGCCTACAATAATATAGAATTTTTAAATGTTTTATTTTACAACAACATCTAAGTATGCATTCTGAAAGACCTATTCCCATGGCAGCCGGTTCTGCGTTACCGGAATGACTCGGGTTTTCCCCGACCAAGGGCTGCCGCGCCAGTAAACTAGCCCTGTTTAGTGAACAGCATATCACCCCACCCCTTACGACACAGGAGCAACTCCTTCCAGCAACCTTGCTCCAAATGCTTCTCCTCAGGGTTGGAATTGAGTCCAACCTTGGGCCAGAAGTATTCTATTGCTGCGTCTGCCATAAACGGCCCCACCCGAACTCCACCTCCGTTAGGTGCAATCAGTGCAACGGGTGGAGCCACCTTAAGACCTGTTCGAGCCTTAAGACTCATAGAGAGTGGTCCACACGGTATGTGGCCTCGTGTTGCTCCCGCCAGCAGGCGTCCGATGCCTCCACGGCTACTATTCCCCGTGATAGGCCGGCACCACCAACTGCCACCACAACCCACACTTTTTTTTTTTTTGTACCAAGGTGTACCGCAGGGTGGTGTCCTTTCTCCCTTGCTGTTCAACTTCTATATCTCGAAGATCCCCCAACCACCAGCGGGAGTTTCCCTGGTCTCATACGCTGACGACTGTACGATAATGGCGTCGGGCAATGACATCTATGGCCTGTGTTCCAAAGTAAACAACTACCTCACCGACCTTTCTCGCTTTTTCACTGCAAGGAATCTCCAACTTTCCCCCACTAAATCCACGGCGACCCTCTTCACCACCTGGACAGAGGAGGTCAAACTGTCCCTTAAGGTAAAAGTCGATGACACACCAATACCGACAGTAAACAACCCCAAAATTTTGGGTGTAACCTTTGACAGTTTGCTCTCCTTCTCAGCGCACACAACCGCAATTGTCACCAAAGTCCAAAATCGCAACAAGGTCCTCAAATCGCTTGCCGGCAGCACGTGGGGCAAAGGCAAAGAATTGTTGCTATCGACATTTAAGGCAAATGGTCCGCCGGTTCTAAACTATGCAGCGCCTGTCTGGTCACCTGAAACTAGTGACACGCATTGGATAAAGCTACAGACTTGCCAAAATACTGCCATTCGGACAGCGACCGGTTGCCTCCTGACGTCCCCGGTTCAACCCCTACACAACGAGGCACAAATGCTCCCAGTAATGGAGCATAGCAAACTGCTCAGCAAGCAGTTCCTGCTGGGATGTTACCGCAGGTTTCACCCCTGCAGGCACCTGCTTGAGCCTGAGCCGCCTCCCAGGCTCGTCAGGATACATCTCTTAGACTACGTTGACGAAATCCAGGACAAAACTGACCGCAAACTACTGGACCAGACAGTATTTAGACAGTCAATAAACGGCATTCACCGGGAGACCGTCACCACCTTCTTAAGCTCCGGTCCTGTGAATGCCGTAATCGTAGTCCCACCACCACCTACAGCAAATGAAGAGCTCCAGCTTCCTCGTGAGACACGTGTAACAGTGGCCCAATTACGTTCTGGATACTGTAGCAGGTTAAACTCCTACCTATTTAGAATCGACCCCGACATACCCTAAAACCGACTCATCTAACACCCCTCTCCCTCTGGATCCATCCCGTCGAAACAGAATGTTTCCTGGGCCTACCCCTAGATGAGCCAGACGAAGATGACAGGTGATATACCCGACACTGACGGGGCTACTATTACTGTTAACAAACAAACAAACAACCCACACCTCCACGGTAAGGAGTCCATCGAAGTAACAAAACTCCCCCCACTTAGCCCATCCCCTTCCCTCCTGCTCCAACCCCAGTGCGGGGTCAAACCAGCAGCTCTTGGTTCCCCGCACAGTCTGTTCCGTGTGTCAGACCGTAATATCTCGGATTCTGGCATCAGTCAAATGCAATTCTTGCAATGGCTGGTGCCATTTTCGGAGATGATCCGGCCTGCGCACCACCCGTGAGTGGACAACTGACTACGTTGCCCCCTGCTGCAGAGCTCTGCACTCGCAACCGCCCCCCGTGGCGCGACCGCCCACCATCATCAGGCCGCAACAACTACAGCGGATTGCACAGCAGGCCCAACGTAGGCAACCCCACGCGTCCCTCACCTCCCGCCGAGTTACAACGACCTTACCTTTATTTGACACTTGAAAATTAGACAGCTGCGGTGGACAAACAGTACAGTATTTTATTTTTCCACTTTTTACCGCGGAAATGGGATACTAATCTTTTTTATATTTTTTATTTATATCAATAGTACATACTAAGGCTAAGGTCTTTTAATAGTATGTACTTCAACATTAGTATATTCTCGTACAACTAGAATGATTTTAACATGAAAGTTTCTTAGTCTAAATTTTTACACCAGTTCATTAACAAATCAATCCAATATAGGTAACTTAACTATAATAAATAAGAAGAGTGCTAAAAATAATCGATGCCCACTTTTTTAAAATTCACAAATAAATCAAATAAACTACGGAACTCACTCTGTCTTTTTTTTCAAATGTATTTATAACTTCAAAAATTTGCTCATAGCAATCCCTCCGAATTTTCACAAAGCTTCCATTTTATCGCGAAATATGCTTGTACAATCGTGCTAATTGACTGCTCTTTCATATAAAATTAAATTGCAAAAGACACAAATTGAGTACACTAATCCATGCCCACTAACACACTTGCACGTACGTGCATGTGACAAGGCCGATTACTTAACGGAATTCATACTCGCACTAAGGAAACCGATAAATCTAAATTAGTTTTTAATTAATCACTTTGAAGTTACACATTTCTGCATTGCATCATCGACATCTCACTTTGCGTTTTTTTTTTGCCATAAAATTTGTGGTAACTTCACTCTGCGCTTATCTATTGAAATTGCTTTCGTTATGCGTTACTAATTGTTTTTGTGTTTTCTTTTTTTTTTTTTTGCAAAAAGATTGGCATTAAACGCCAATTCGTTGGCGCAACGTAAATGAATAGCAATTTAATTATTAATTACTTCACATTTATTATGGCTTAATGTGCTATTTAAATTTTTTTTCCATTTTTACTCGACCCAAAATGAGGAAATCACCGCGAAATGAATGCGACCCCGTTGTCCATCGTCACGCGGACGCCCTCTTTTGTATCTTTCGGTGGCATTCGACTAAAAATAATCTTGCCAAGTTATCGCTGTTATCTGTGTACTTTGCTGCTGTTGTTGTCAGTTTATCTCCGGTAAAAATATTACTACTACCTTTCGCCTGCCAACTATCTTTCATCAGGCATGCGAACTTGCACATAATTTTATACAAATAGGCGCATACTTACATACATACATACGTATGTTTGAAATTAAGTTTTAAAATAAATATAAAAATGAATGAAATATAATTACAAAATTAAAATGGAATTTGATGTAACGCAACAAAGGAATTTAAAAGCGATGCATAAATAAATCGCATGATAGTTAAATATTTACATAATTACTAGGAGCAAAAGTCTAGCACGAACAAATTTTTTCTCTTGCAAGATATCATTGAAATGTTTTCATATAATTCGTTTTATGGAATTAGACAATATTTCACGTAAATGCCAATTTTTTGAAATATTGGGTTGGGGAAAAAGTAATGTCGTATTTTGTCAATTGAGCGCGACATTTAAACATATCCTGCGTTGTACTTATTGCATCGGGTCACACTAAACGGCGATTTCAAGACGACAATCTGCACTACAAGTGTCTCTTTGACAGTTTTGTGATCGTACGTTTCAGTCTTAAGTTATAGCGCGTCAGAGATGAAGTCCACCAAGCAAGAAATTCGTCATATTTTACGTTTTTACTACCTTAGAGGTAAAAATGCAACGAATGCGGCGGCAAAACTGTGTGAAGTTTATGGGCCTGATACTGTAACGATCCGCACAGCACAGCATTGGTTCGATCGATTTCGTTCTGGTTTAGTAGATATCGAAGATGCACCCCGTACTGGTAGGCCAATCGCCGTAGAGACTGATAAAATTGTTGAAATTATCCAAAAAGTCCGGCATGTGAGCATTCGCTCGATTAGTCAGGAACTAGGTGTTGACCACAAAACCGTTTGGAACCATTTGCAGGAGATTGGATTCCAAAAAAAGCAGGATGTTTGGGTGCCACACGTGTTGAAGCAAAAAAATCTCTTGGACCAAATCAACGCTTGTGATTCTCTGCTAAAACGGAACGAACTTGACCCATTTTTGAAGCGAATGGTGACTGGCGATGAAAAGTGGATCACGTACGACACCGCCAAGCGAAAAAGATCGTGGTCAAGAAGCGGCGAGCCGGCCCAAGCTATCGCCAAGCTCGGATTGACCGCCAGAAAGGTTTTGCTGTGTGTTTGGTGGGATTGGAAGGGAACTATCCACTATGAGCTGCTCGACTGTGGCCAGACCCTTAATTCGGGCCTCTACTGTGAGCAACTTGACCGTTTGAAGCAGGCGATTGACCAGAAGCGGCGAGAATTGGTCAATAGGAATGGTGTTGTGTTCCACCAGGACAACGCTCGTCCTCACACATCTTTGATGACCCGCCAGAAGCTACGGGAGCTCGGATGGGATGTCCTATCGCACTCACCATATAGTCCGGACCTGGCACCAAGTGACTATCATCTCTTCTGGTCCATGCAAAACGCCCTTGGTGATACCAAGTTCGATCACTAATACGACATTTCTTTTTCCCTAATCCAATATTAATAATAAATAAATCGCATGATAGTTAAATAATTACTGAGAGCAACCAAAATCTAGCACGAAAAAGTTTTTTCTCTTACAAAATAACACTGAAATGTGCCAAATTTTCGAAAAATTATTGTAATAATAAACGCTGAAAACTTTCTTCTTAAAAAAAAAAGTTTTATGGAGATAAAAATATCGATTAATGAGACAACCGACGCTCCTAGAACCTGCGTAGTGAATGTTGTTTAGGTGTACTTAGCTCTGATGGAAGACTATGTTTCAAACAGCGTTTTTTGGTAAACACAGCATTGCTAGAAAATCAAACAATGTTACCCTTGTTCAACTTTTTGGCGACCCAGTTTATAAACTAGGTACAAGTTTTAACAAAGACTCTGTACTATTGATTCTGGCTATCGCGAAATCTATTAAAGTGTTTTATCCAAATGTTAAAGTTTTTTTGATCAAGCACTTCGAAGTGTTTGTGAAATAAATCATATTGTATGTAAATCATACCCGAAGGAGGCAATCACTAGGTCTGTGGATAAAATAGGGGTCGGAACCGACCTTACTAGGCTAATACATAAAATACTTAGCGCTATAGAACGGTCGCAGCAGAGTGGGGCGGCGCCTCTCTTCGCCGGCAGGTGAGCAGAGGCACACCGCAAGGAGGTGTTCTCTCGCCGCTTGTCTGAGTTGTTGTGCTCAACGACTTGCTAAAGGAACTGGAGAGGAGGGGCTGTAAGGTTATTACCACGGATGACGTGACACTTATTGTCAGAGGAAAATGTTTAGATACTCTGATGAAACTGATGCAGGGAAATCTAGTCGTGAAATGGACCGCGGTCTCTCGATAAACCCTCTGAAGACGAAACTCGTCTTATTTACGAGGAAATATAAAATTTCTAGAGTCTCTATCCCCTCAATAGCAGGGTGATGCTCTCTGGCAGAGTTAAGTACCTGGGACTTGTCCTTGACAAAGGGCTAACGTGGAAGCCTAACATTGAGGAGAGAATTAGTAAGGCAACAGTCGGCTTGTATGGTTGTAGAGGTGCTATCAGCAAAATATAGGGTTACTTTTTGGCTTTATAATACAATTATAAAGCCACTTCTGCTCTACGGAATCTTTGTCTGGTGGAACTCGCTGGAAAGGATGACATCAATTAAGAAGCTGGAGAGGGGGTTCCCTTAAGAACCTGAGGTCTGTTACTGGAAAGATGCCTCGCGTCAACTCAGCTAGTGCACAAACGTGCAAAGTCAGGAGGGGCTTCTGACCGCGGGTAGATCGGGCGTGCTCGACAGAACATCTAAAACTAACAAAGCCACAGCTATCGAATTTGTAGGTATCCTCACCTCCATGCGGTGAGGCTTGGCATTGCGTCAAACCCTTTCTGCAGAAGTTATCTGGCGGACGAGGTGGGATTTTCTCAGCACCTTCTTCTCAGCTGTCCTGCTCTCGTTGGGCCAAAGTTTAAACATCTGGGCTCTCACTTTTTCGCTACAACAGCGGATATTGCGGACTTAAATATCACAAATCTGACGGAATTCATCAGCAGCTTGAAGCGGTTAACACAAACCTAAATCGCCACTCGTTGGTCATCATCCTCTAGTCCAAGCCCTGCGTTTTGTCTGGTTCCTCCTCCTGTCCAAGTGGGCTCCTCGCAAGGGCAGCCATTTAACCTAACCTAACCTTATTTCGCATCAAAAAAATAGTGCTCAGGTTGCCTTTTAACACGGCCACCTTTACAATACTGCCTATGATGAGCTGTAGTTCGATATTTTTATCGAAAGGTTTGGTGTTTTTTTTAGCGTAAGCTCACATGTAACATTTTCACTTACAAGCTTTATTTGTTTTTTTGTGAATTGAAAAATTCATCTCGCCTAAAAGGGGGAATTAACTCCTGAACATTTTCGTGCGATGATTTATTATGATTTTCAACGTGGATTATCGAGGTAGGAATGCATTGCTCAACTTACTTCGGCTTTTGGCGTTGATGCACCACACTTAGCCACTGTGAAAAGCTGATGCAACAAATTCCAATCCAAGAAGAATTGAAACCGTCCAAAAACGGTTGTTGTACCAGAAACAATCGATGCTGTGCGTCAATTGATACCGCAAGTTCGTCATGTGACATATTGGCATCCTTTTGTATCAGTGGGACTAGCATACATTCAGTATTACATCAACATTTGGTCGTCAAGAAGGTTTGATCTCATTGAATATTGCATAATTTGGCAATTGCCCAAAAAAGGACTGGTGTCGTCGATTGGTTTAAAGAAATGTTGGAGATATTTAGCACGTCTATGACATTTTAGTCGATGATGAATCTTGGATCTATACATATGAGTCGAAAACAAAACAGTAATCAACGTTATGGATGTCTCAAGAAAAGTTTATCCAACAAAAGTTTTACGCAGTGGAAGCGTCTCAAAGCAAATGGTCGCCAGTTTTTTAGGAAAATAAGCAGTGTATTGATGTACAAGGAGAATATTTTGAAAAACAATAAAGCCAGTTTCATTATTATTTTACTGTGTTTTCATTATTGGGCGCAAAGTATAAAAGGCAACCTTCGTAAAAGTTTTCACAGACATCTTAAAGTTAATATGGGCTTAAATTACTAAAGATAATAAAATAAATAAAAGAAGAGTTAGAAAACTCGTAAAATTTCTTCTTTGACCCCGAAAAGTCAAGCGAAACAGAAATCCAGATCTCATTAAATTATCTAAGCGCGCAAGCAATCGGGGCATTTCGCATAATTCCTGTTAAGGAATTCAAGATCAAATGGGTAATGAAATGAGTAATGAAATGGCAGTTGTTACCCGATATTGGACTCCAGTATTTATTCAAGCAAAATATTGTTTTTCGGTTGATTCGACTAAAAAATTGGAGTCAGAAAGTTGGAGTTAAAAAACCAAATTAAAATGATTGTAAATGCACATACAGCCATCGCCGCGTTTCTGTTATAAAAGACAAAACCAAATCGAATTCAGTTGTATCAAAAAACAAAGACTTCCGTCACCCTTTTTGTTTGGCCGACCTCCTCCTCCTATTTCTGGAGTACTTCATGTTGTTTTCCTACAAACGCAGGGACCTACAGTTTTCTGCCTTGTGAGGAGCTTTTTTTTAGCAGAAATACTCCGGGACGTTTGCCATTGCCTGCTGAGAAGCGACGCCCATTATAAAAAACTTCCTCTATCATTTGATATTTCATGCCCGCGGCCTCGAAACTGTGCACTTCCGAAGAGCAGTCACGCACCACCAATATATTAATTAATATAAGAAAAAGGTAAGTATAGTAGGATTATTTTTTAAGAAATACTTGATGTGCGTCTGTTTATGTACTTTACACTACCCTGTAGAAAAGCAGAGAGAAATTTAAGATGAACTCATGGATATTAATATATGAATGTCTACTATACATATACATAGGCATTTGTGGAACTAAACGCAATGTAATCTTGTGAGATAAATTTAAATTTTAGTGTACAGGGTGGTCCATATAAAGGTTTTTTTTTTTTTTAATTCAAACAAGTCAACAAAAATTAGTTTTTTTCTTGTATATAATTTGTTTATTCAAAAGAGCAAACATTTCCATTATTTATGGAACACACTTTTATTCATGTGGCTGCCTCAGTTGGCTTCGCAGTAGCGTATCATGTTAACCCAGTTGTCTGAGGTTGCATTGACGATTTGCAAGTTTATCTCATGAGTGACTTGCTTGATATTCGCCTTAAGGGTCTGAATTGTTAATGGCATAAAATCGCACCTCATATGTATATGGTCAATTGATATCGCCGAGACGGCTGATAGCGCGGTTATCGTACTTGGCGCGCAAAAGATTGATTGCGTTATGGGTTGTGTGGCGTAGTGAACCATCCTATCAAAGATCATCCAAATCCGTGTTTTATGTGTTTTCCGGCCACAAAATATCGTTTATCACGCCTCTTTAGCTCTCACCGTTGACCGAAATTAGATTTCCAGCATCTTCAAAGAAAATTAATGGTACACTATGAGCAAAAAGTACCGAGAATGTTTAATTTAAACGAACTGCGACATATGGACATATACTGGGCACCTATTTTTTCTAATGTTGGTAGGACTGTAAGACATACATCTGTCACTTTTTAGCGCCATCGGATCATTAGTGTCTACTTGTACGTCGCAAACGGCCGGAAATGTGGGCAAACAATTCTTGGATTTTGCATGATGATAACGTGCCATCGCACCGAGCCCAAATTGTGCTAGTTTATTTGACCAAACACCAAGTGAATACCATCTTGCAAGCACCGCATTCACCTGATATGGCCCCGTGCGACTTCTTTTTGTTTCCCAAGTTGAAGTTAGTACTTCGTGGAAGGGGATTTCAGTCGATAGAAGAGATCAAAGAGAACCGTTCCCTCGACAGTCGGTTCTACGTAAACGGAACGACCCAGATTTATATCCAGCCAAGGGCTGTCACTTCAGCAGCATTCCCCATATATGTTACAACAACAAGAACATCAAAGAAAATGCGACGAAGGAGCTGAAGGCCATCCTTTCGTCGGCTTACCAGTGATGCATGGAGGACTGGGTTAAACGTTGGCACGTGTGTGTTGCTTCAGACGGGTCATATTTTGGAGGAGATTAAATAAATTTTCCAGAAATTTAACTCTGTTTTGTTTTATTTAAACATTCCCGGTATTTTCTGATCATAGGGTAGTTTACTTTCCATAGCTGTAGGACTGTTTGCTTCCATGTTCTATTGAACTCAGTTATTTATTCGTTACCGCTTCTTAGTCTTGAGCGCTTCGCAACTTCTTTCTCAAGGTTCGAAATCAGGTTAATCGGGGATATGTTAAAAAATCAAGTTGAAGCATTTTAGGGAATCGGGAAACCCGCACGTGGTTAATTTGATATGCATTTTGATTCTTCCTGGACAACGTTCGGTATTCATGATATTAGGCTTCTCAGCGATGTTGTTTAAAGCTCCGATTTGGCCAGATTATACTCGATGTTGAGCGAATACGATTGAATTCAAACAGTTAAAGACCTTTAAAGCAAGTATAGTCCAAGCTATTTCCGGGATAAAGCCAGAGGTAACAGGGTTTTAGAAAATTAGGTTCACAGAATGGCCGACCATTCCCAAGACAGTCGGTTCTACGTAACCGGAACGACCCGGATTTATATCCAGCCAAGGGCTGTCACCTCAGCAGCATTCCTTGTGTATGTATGAGAAATGTTTATGCTATTACAACAACACCGAAGCAGTCACATGAATGGAATCGTGGAAAAGTTTTTCCTTTCTTATACTATCATAAACCAGAAGCAATCAACTTTGCATATTTTACTAAATTAAAAAAAATATATACATATAATATACTTGTATTTGGACCACCCGGTATTTGAAACTGCCTCTGTATCTTCAACTTATTAGGTATTTCAACTGGTACTTATTATCTTAGATTAAATACTACTGAGGAATGTGAAATATTCGCACACTTCAAATATTTATTTTTCACATTCCGTATTCATATTTGCGATTATTCACACTCCAGCCACCATTTATTACAACTGAAATAAAATATTTAGAGCGCAATTTAAGAACAAAAGAAAAATATTTACAAGTACAGCAACTGTAATTTTCAGCTACGTATCTCAATTCTACATACTTAAGTAACTCCCAATTCAGAGCATTGCCTTGTGTACACCCAAGGTAAGTGATGTCATCTCTGATGAGGGTATTCAAGCTGACGAGAAAGAGCTAAAGGCTATAAGAACTTTGCAATCTCAACTAAAGTCCGCGAAGTTCATAGCCTTTTTAGGCTTATACTCGTATTTATGAAAATGTACAATATAAAATATTTTTCGACTTACATCACCTGAGGAGAAAAGACCAAAAGTATCAGCTCGAAAGCTCGAACAAGCAGAGCTACAATCTTCTATAAGGAAGCTGATGGTGTCCGCTTTATTGGAAATTTATAAGCCGAATGACGGAAAAGGGTCATATTATGACGCAAGTGCATCTGGTTTTGAAGTAATATGGCTACAAATGAAGAAAAGCAATAAACTACACCCAAAGCTTTATTTTTCCAAACACACACAACAGACACAGATTCTAAATACCACAGTTTCAAGTTAGAAATACTAGCGATTGTCTAGGCTAAGGCCATACAATTTGAACTTCTGACCAACTGGAACTCGCTAATCTGGACACTGAATAAAGAAGAAGAATTGCGAGATGGACGTTGGAACTACAAACTTATGATTACGAACTTGAACACAGAGCCGACAAGAGAATGCAACATGTGGACGCACCCGGCAGCGTAATCATTGTATTGGTATTGGTATTTCATGAAAATACTTTAGAAGAAAACCTGCACGAATAGGAAATATAACAAGTAAGAAAGGCTAAATTCGGTCCGCACCGAACTTTATATATCCGGGCAAATTTTTATAGAATTTACATTTGGCTGGCTGTTGGTTTTTAAAATCAAGCAAATTTATATACAACTAGCAAACCCGGCCCGCTTCGCTGGGCACACTAAAATAGAAAACATATAGTTTAGAACAGAAAAGATATGGTTTTCATATTATTTATTTAATTATTCTTTATTCAAGCGCTTTGGCAAAACAATATTTTTTGGTTTTCTATTTGTTTTTGAGTAAATATATAATGTTGTTGGCTTCCCAACACGTGAACAGCCAACGTATAGTTGACCATGGGTGAATACTGGTTCTTCTAAATTCATCCCGCATATTTCTAAAGTTTGCCCTTGTGATTTATTGATAGTTATTGCAAATGCTAAACGAATGGGCAGTTGCAAACGCTTGAATTCAAATGGCGATTCAGGTGGAATCATTGGAATTCTTGGTATTAGAACGTCTTCATTCTTGAATTTGCCAATTAAAATAGTTGCTTGGATAACACTATTCATCAATCGTTTGACTACTTCATTTTGTTCTTGACGTTATTCTGATGTCACGTTATTCCGGGCATTTCTCATGCGCCTGTTATTATTTGGCGAACGACCAATATGATTACGTGATTGTCTTGGCATTTGTACTGTAATAAACATGATTATAATTATGGTATTCTGAGATTTTAAAACATGTTTTTTTTCAATTTTGTGGATTATATTTTCGATGCATATGTGTTTAAAAGCCCACGTCCACATGGTCAGGATTATTTTATTTTGTTGTGATTTTCTTAAATCATCTCTTTTCTTCTTAAAATTGTTGACAATTTGCATGATAAGACTATTAATTTTTCGTGCTCTTCTTTTGCATCCTTTAACAATTTCTTTTGCTTTTTCATTTTTTTTACCATTTTTTTAACTCATGGTGTATCGTAGCTTATCGCATATGAAACGAAAAAATATATCCACAAAACATAATTTCATTTGAACATTCGGATTTCACATTACATTCTCAAATTTCGTAAGAAATTATTCACTGTTCCAAAATCCACTCCAAAAAAATTCACAAAAAATGTTTACACTTTGCACTTACGTCTTCTCCTTATGGCGTCCAAATCAGAAAGAAATATTGACACATTGTAACTCACACTGTCAATTTGACAGTTCAGTTCCGCCCCAAGCGTTAAATAAGTAAATGACATTATGGCTGGTTCAAAAGAACGCTGTACCCGTTGCCAGTGCTCCGAATTACAACCAAACTTTACGAAACCCATTTTCAATACTTACTTAACAATGTGCGTAAGTTTGGTTTAATTCGGTGCAAAGACACGGCGGGTCCATATTTTGGCATATATTTCGAGACCCTAGTCATTAATAGGTATTAAAGAACTTATCAACAGCTTTCATTTGATACCCATACTGTACAAACGCATCCTAGGGTTACCCGGGTCCACATTTTGGCCTATTTCTCGAGACCCTGGTATCCGATTCTTAAAATTTCAAAACACAAACCTTCTCCACATGAGTCTCTTCAATGTGGCAAAGTTTGGTTAAAATCGGTTTGAGCCATTCTCCGTAAAGTTCATCACAACGCGAAAAACGCCTGAATTTTTATATATGTATATAGATGACAGTTTCAGCTTATAATATAACATCGGGCGGATGGATGGAAATTTAGTCTAAACATATAAAAGTGGGCATGGTTTTTACTCGATTTCACTAATATTTATGTTGGGCCTAAATCAAGTGGACAGCCGTACGAGTACCGGGTTTGGGCGAGTTTTATTAAGGCATTGAGGATAGAAAATTTCAATTTGTTTATTAAATTGTGATCGAGATACAGCCATTTAACTAAAAGTAGGCGTGGCACGAGCAATTTTTCAAAATTTGACTTGAACATTCTCATATTTGTTTAATTTACTTTTTCCCTTATTATTAGTTATTAAGGGGTTATATACAGTTAGAATTTTCAAAAAACCGACTTTTTTATAATGTACATAAATTTCAGAATACACACAGAAAATTTAAAATCGTACCGGTGAATACTTTCGAAGTTACACGCAAATTTTAAAAGGCGTTTCAGAGTGCTTGAAAGTACAAAGCTGGAGCGGTTGTGCATTTTTCTCAAAATGGGGTTTTCAAAATGGTGTCGGTGACCAACATTACTCGAAAACGGCTAAACCGATTAGTCTCAAATTTTAACACGAGCTTCTTAAATATATTTTTTAATTAATTAATCGAAGATTTTTTCCCACCGCTAAACAATTTTTTTTATAAAGAATTTAAGGCCGAAATTTTGGTCAAAAATCGATTTTTTGTTTTGAGAAACCGCCATTTTGTCAAAAAAATTTATTTTGCTTATTCCTTCGATTAATTACTAGATCTAACTTTACTTTAACGAAATCTGTATGGTTTTTATAATTTCAGAGGGTCCAGTTCCGAGAAATAGTGGTCACCGCAAAACGTCTTTTTTGACAGGAGCTCCCCTACTAATACTAAGTCCTAAAATACAGTTAAAAGACAACATAATATGTGTGTAAATTTTTAGATCAATAAATTTAAAAGTTTTCTCAGAAAAAATTCTAGAAAATTCGTTTTTTTCGGCCTCATTTGAAATGGTGTTTTTTGGGTGCTTCTTTAAAAGCGTATAAAATGGAAACGAAAAAAGATTTTTTATTTATGTTTTCAGTATTTCAATTCTTGATCCATTATTGAAAAATAAAAATTAGCTTTTGGACATACGAGGTTTGTTCAAAAAGTTGTCCGTATTCAAAAAATGGTCTTCCAAAAACAGTATGTCGCTGGCGACACAGATTCCGGGACTCACAGGTGTCTGAAACCAAAAACGGCAAAAAGGCTCTTGTTCAAAATGAATGTCCATATCTTGTGAACTACGATCTTTAAAAAAAATTAAATTTGATAAAATGCGGAAATTTTTTTTATCCTTTTTGACTTCAAAGGTTCCAAAAAATACTAAAATTTTTTTTTCTATTTTTTAAACATTTGTATTGTACAATAATAAATTATTTGGCAAACAACTGCTTAGCAGCGCTAGCAGTAAAGGCCTTCAGCTGAACTAAAAATTTTCAATTCTACGTCATTTAAATTTTATTTCATCATAATCAGTTCAGTAGAACCGGCTAGATCTATGTCCATTGTTCATGTGAAGACCATTTTTTGAAGGCCGACAACTTTTTGAACGAACCTCGTATTTTTTAACAGTGGATCAAAAAATAAAATCCTTAAAACAAAAATAAAAAATCTTTTTTCGTTTCCGTTTTACACGCTTTTAGAAAAGCACCCAAAAAGCAACATTTAAAACTAAGCGGGGGCCTTAAGTATATCCGCCAAACATTGTACTCCAATCTGTAAGTTTATAATATCATAGACTGAATAAATTAAATCGAAATTGAAGTTAATTAGAGCATTCACGATTCATCTCATCAAAATGCATGTACCTAAAAAGGAAATTATTTACCCGAAAAGTAAAGTTAATTTTAAGTAAAAAGGGTTTCCTTAAAAATAGTTTAAATAATATGAGAAATATTAGGTATCTTAGTTGTTCTGAACTGAATGCCTACTTAAAGTACTACAGCATATGACGCCTCAAATTTGCAAATTCCCATATCTCTATGTGGCTCTGCTTCCCTGCTATGCATGCATACATACATACATACATACATACATATGTACATACATTCATGACTGCCTTTAAATTACAGGTAATTCAATTATAACGAACGCATCCATTTCTCAACCACAACGATTTTGACATGCCGCGGACACTTTGCTCTCAGCTCCATTTCACACGTCAAAATTACAACAATAGCAAAAATTAAGTGCTATTCTCCAATGCGGCGTGCATAGATGGTCTTCTATGGTTCTACATTTTCCAGCCAACTAATTTTACTTCACCTCTGCGCTTATTTCGTTTCGCTTTGCTCGAGTCCAGCTGCATCTGTGTATAATAAAATCGCCCGCAAAAAAACAAGTCCCCATTGGTTAATGGTTGCACCGTTTGGCACTCAGTTTTGGCGCTGCTTTTTAAAACTGTTTACAGTATGGCGCGCTTAGTTGCCGCAGTGTTGCTAGTTTCTGTTCGGATCATTGGCAGTTAAATGAACCGCAGCATACCAATTAAAACGCACGCGCCATTTCAATTATCAGCGGTTCAATTCGATGTTGTATTCGTGAACCCATAACTCATCACCAGTAATAATGGCTATGAAAATATTTTGCTCTACAGTGACTCACAGCTTATATGATGCAGCGTATTTTATATTTTCTCTGAGAATGCAATAACGGTGAAATGTATTTTTTCTTAGCGTCTTAAGTCATTCTCAAAAGATTTTTGTAAAGAAAAGTTGAAAATTTTAAATTTTTTAAAGTGGGAAAACGGACCTCACTTTAAAAAAGGGAAGACGTTATTCCTCATTATAAAGAGGGCAAAAGCCAACGAAAAATTGCAGAAATTGTTGCTATTAGTTCCTCAACTGTCCAGCAGAATATAGAAAGGTTTCGCCACGAAAACAGGATAGAAGATAAGGGCAGATCTGCGCCAAATAAAATATTTAATAATGAAGATAAGAGTTGGATTGTTCGCAAAGTTAAAGAAAACCCCGATTTAAGCGCTCCAAAATTAACGAACGAAGTCGAAAAATACTTAGGCAAGATCTGTAACCCTGAAACTGTTCGTAGAGATCTGCGCGAAGAAAATTTTCATTGAAGGACTACCGAAATAAGCCGTTGATTAATGCTCGTAATAGAAAACAAATAATAGAGTTTTGCAGACAACATTTGAACAAGGACATTTCGTTCTGGAAGTCCGTTGTTTTTGCAGATGAAAGCAAATTTAACCTTTTCAGGTCTCATAAGAAGTGCTGCGTTTGGAGAAAACCATGTAATTTGCGCTCTGCAGTTAAACACGTCGGGGGCAGTGTGATGGTATGGGGTTGCACGTCCTATTCACGCGCCGGAAATTTAACATTTATCGAAGGAAACATGAACAAAAAGATGTATCTGGATCTGCTAAAACATAATTTAGTACAAAGTGCGGATAAAATGGGCATTAGGGATTCGTTTAGGTTCTACCAGTGCAACGATCCCAAGCATACGTCTGGTATTGTAACAACTTGGCTCATCTGGAACTGCCCACATGTTATACAGACACCTGCACAGAGTCCAGATCTCAAAATAAAATAAGAAACCAGAATATTTCTAATGCTTCTGATCTGAAACGGGCACTACAAGAAGAATGGAATAAAATTAGTTCCGATTATACTATACAGCAAAACTTGTAGAATCTATGAATTACCGATTCAAAGAAATTACCGATTCGAAATAGTAATGTGTTTACGTTTTTTGAATACTTTTAATTTCGTGCATCATTTAAGCTGTGACGTCAAAACTGTAACTGAATTACTTTAATTTGCCATATCTTTCTTATGAAGAAACATTTATTGCTATTTTTATTAATAAATAAAACATGTTATTTAATAATAAAAAAATATAAAATTGTTTCTTTTTACCATAAAATATATTTGATATCTTAATAAATTTTTGGCTGCATCAAATAAGCTGTGAGTCACTGTATTTATATGTGGGCTCTAGAGGAGGCATTTATGTATGTATTTGGGGGCAGCAATACGTTGCTATTATTACAGAAAAAGCATAAAGATAATTAATACACGAAATCTTCAATATTATAAGAAAAAATATAGCAAATAATAGAATTTGTGTGGTGCAATGAAGCGCACGATACAGTATTACTATTTTCCACGCCTCTTTTTACACTCATTCAGGCTAAGTTTCTTCTTGCAATATAAATCGTTTATTGCCCATTTTGCTATATTTTTATTTTGCACCTCATTTAGCTGACTATTTTTACTACGCTTGACTGACATCTGACAGGGCAGTTGAAGAAAACCCATTTAAAAGATTTGAGCACCATAATTTTCTTTTTTGCTCCCTAAAACCATCATTTATTTGTGCCATCACCTCCCCTACTTGCCCATTAAAAGTTTGCAAACATAAATATTTATATGCCACCTAGCCTACCTAGTACGTGAATACATACAAATGTATGTATGTATGTATGTTCAAAAGTGCATCGCAGTCCAGGTTCAGTGTCGGTTATGTTCGTTATTACTTATACGATTGCTGCCTGCAATCCATAAAACACTATTTTATGATTAATATTCGCAGCAAACATCAACAACACCTTCTCAACGTCACACGTCGCCTATTTCTGGCTTTGGGTCGGTGCCGTGCATTTTTCACATCACCGCCAGCGAATGCCAAATTGAAATCGAAACCGAAACTGAAACTGAAATCATTGTAGTTAGTGTCTGAAACAGAAGAAGCAAACATACATTTGTATATATGTATCTGTATATATAAATAGGTACGTATACGGTGGCGGACCAAAAATATGCATGAACTTAAAATCTAGTAACCGGAAATTTGGTGTGTTCATAGAAAAGGAATGGTGGCTGATGATTGTAAGAAAACTTCTTTGCTCTCACAAGTGGATACCCAAATCGAATTTGACGGTATCAATATCCCACTCCCTGACTATGCGGAATAGTGAACAGCAAAAGCGAGTTTAAGAACAAACCCACTAGATATGATGGGTTGTCTGCTGAACAGCTCAAAGTGAAGAGCAGCCATTAAAGGCATGATCATTTTTTATCATGATGATAGATATCAAAAACTATGACTTCCAACTGATGATTGAGTACTTGAGCAATCATCGCTAATAGCCAGGAACTAACCACGCTCCCATGACAGTCGGTTCTACGTTACCGAAAAGATCCGAATTTATACCCGGCTAAGAACTGTCACACCAGCAAGTTTGTTATCAAGAATCACAACAACAACAGGAACTTATCAGTGTACTCCCTCACTTAGTCCGAGTCGGACATTCTCCGCTCGCATTCCATCAGGACAGGACCGTGCGAGGTGTTGGATTTGGGCACAGGGCCTGATGAACCTATTCACGGATGGCTCGAAGTTGGATGAAAGGGTTGGTTAGGAGTATTCTGCGAGGAGCTATCCATCAAATACCAATTCAGGCTGTCGGAGCAATGTAGTGCTTTCCAAGAGGAGGTAGGCGTATTCAAAGAAGCAACTAATTGCCTCTATACTTGTGGAATAACTGTAAGAAAAGTAAATATCTAACCCGATAGCCAAGCGGCAATTATAGCCCTGAGCTCAATGATGGAACGCTCCGTTCGCATCCGAAATCTTTAATATTAGGCTCATCCTGGTCACAAGGACATTGCAGGACAACTGCTGGTTGGATGAGCTAGTTAGACAGGGAGCCTGTGAGATGGTTTCCCAACTCAGCGAACGCTGGGCAAACTTGTAAAGTTGCGAGATCCTTCTAGCCGCGTGTGGAACGAAAGCGTTCGAGTGAGCTGCTAAGGTCAACAAAGCCACAGCACTCTAATTTTGTGAGCTCCCTTACCAGACATTGTTTTTGTTGTTGCTGTTGTAGTAGGATCAAAAACATTCTCCCTACATGTACGGGGAGTGCTACTAGAGTGACGGTCAGATATATAGTAAATCCAGGTCGCTCCGGTAACCTAGAAACGCCTGTCGGGGGAACGACCCGACATTGTTCGTCAAGTAGGTATGCATGCAGTGAAACTCAGCATTGCTTCTAGTCCTTCCTGAACTAGTTGCTTAGAGATCTAGATGAGCTGGAATCATTTCAGCATTTTCTCCTTAGCCCAGAGAGAGCTAAGATTTAGGTATCTTGACTCTTACTGCTTAGCTTTTCAAGAGAGGGTATCTCGAAGTTCGTGGCTTGTGTAACCGGTCATAAGCGTTTTGGCAAGTATTCTTTGAGGCTAGGAGTTTTCTCACATGAAAATTGTAGAAGTTGTGGATATGAGAAAGAGGTTTTCTAGCAAAAAATGTTTCAATTGTCTTACGGAACTGCCTGGCGTAGGGATGGAACCAATCTGGCGCTTCAAAAGAGCCCCAAAAAGGGTCCACGAAAAAAAATGAACGAGCTTCCCATGTTGCACCGTGATATCACAAGGGACCTGTGAGATCTAAGTGAGTTGGTCGTACAGACCCACTGCCACCATAACCTACTTCTTCGCTATGCCAGCTGATACAGCAGACCTAGTATTAGCCACCTGATGAATAGCATCAGTAGCTTGAATCAGTTACCGCAAAAGTAATTCAGTCATCGTTCGATCGTCAATCGTCAAGAAAGAGAAAGAAGGCTTACATTTCATTGAGAAGATAAGCAGAATTGATCTTTCAAGTACCTCTTTATTCTATGGCTCTAGAAGTTTTTGACTTACTATTCATTTGCATTCAAATGTCGGATAAATACTTAAAGGGCAATCTTAAATTGCTAAAGTTCATTAAATTTACATTATTCTGATGTACTCGTAATTTAGAGGGATACCTAAATTTCTGCATCTTAACAAAGGAGAATTAAGCAGTTCATTGTCTACCAAACCGAGTACAAATATCTCCAGCTTTTTTAAAAAAGGCCAACAGTCCAAGTTTCCATAGCACAATATAATCCCCACACAATCTGGGCGCATTTAGCTGAATTTAATTCAGTGTTACTATTTCTATGATCGCAACTGTACGAACATACATGCATAGGCGTGTATACAAATTGGAACTATGCCACTGTCAAGGAGTCATCACCGAACCTGAAATGGTATAGTGATGTCGCTGGCATTTTACTTCTCCTCCCCCGGGATGGCATAACCACTTCATAAAACATCAGTCGCTCACATTCACTTGATTTTGTTCGGTTGATTTTCACTTGTGAGCCATTATTAATTTTCTCGCCACCATAACGTTGGTCATCCCAGCGCACAGCAATTCAAACGGCGGCAAATATGCGTAAAATCACTTAGACCAACCATTTTTCAACTTGTGTGCCGCGTGTGCCGTACCCGAGTACGAGTGCGAGCAGGTACTAGGAGCAACGCGAACAACTTTTTGTATGGATTGACGTACACAGCTGATGACATATTTATATGCATACGTGTGTGGGACTTTTCCCAGGCAGCGTGACAAATTAGTGGAAGATGTTTCTCCTTTGACTCATTCCATTGTTTTTTTTTTTGTTTCTGTGTTTTTGGTTTTAGTTTATGTTGTATTTTAATGGATTTGCAAATTGTTTACAGCATAAAAATAAGTGATAAATTATTGTGAAATTGCAAATAAACACATTTCCGCCCCTTAACTTTTGCAATTGTGTTTCCATATGCCAGCAACTCTACTAAGATTCACTTTTGCCTGATTTAATACTCCATCAGTTATACTCGTAGCTGTGGAAAAATACTTATTTATGGTTAAATGTTGAAAACGGGCACCTTGCCATAATGCATATCAAATGAATTATGAACATCCTTTCCAAGCTCTTTCCGTATTAAGCTTATTTTCCATTCCCTGCAAATTTGGTTACTCCATTGTGTGATTAAGTTATTTAGTGGTTTCATACTCAAAATGAAGCATTAACTTGAACGTTCTTTGCCTTCCCTATTCTGAGTAGACCAATTTCAATTTTTGAATGATGTTAAGCTATCGAATTGAGTTTTTATGATACCCTCAATCGATCTTTTCTCGAAGCAATAACCACTTTACATTCAAATTTTCGACGCTACGGACAAAACTCGAGATCCAGGACAAAACTAACAGACATCTACTGGAGCAAACAGTGTTTAGACAGACATTAAACGACATTCACCGGGAGACTGTTACCACCTTCATAAGCTCCCGTCCACAGAATGCCGTAATCAGAGTGCAAACCCCACCCATAGCAAATGAAGAGTTCCAGCTTCCCCGTGAGACCCGCGTAACACTGGCACAATTACGTTCTGGATACTGTAGCAGGTTAAACTCCTACTCATCCAGAAGTGACCCCGACATACTAAACATATGTCCGGCATGTGAAGGCACCCCGCACGACACTAACCACCTTTTCACATGCCCTTTAAAACCGACTCATCTAACACCCCTCTTCCTCTGGGTCCAACCTGTTGAAACAGCATGTTTCCTGGGCCTACCTTTAGATGAGCCAGACGAAGCGACCGGTGATATACCCTACACTGACGGGGCTTCCATTACTGATACAACAACAACAGCAACGCCACGGAGTCCACCTTTGGCCAAGCAAGTGCACCGACTGCTTTTTTTTTGTCTTATTAGCAAATGCTGCTCAGGTTTTCGTACTGAAATTTCGGTTTTTTAGATATCCACTTGTTTTACAATTTTTTTTTCTAATAAAAATGCCTTATTGGAAAAAATAATAATTAGTTAAAAGGTTTCCAAAAATTAAGTACATTGGCTTGAATTAATGAATTAAAATGAGGTTTGCACTTCGACCGCATGGCCGTTTGTGCCCACTACTCATCACAGTACCTCATCCTAACTCAGTTTCCTTACTAAACCTAAGATAGAGCTGGGTTGGGCTGGACATATGTATGTGCCGAGATATCTCATCCTCGGGGAACTGGTCGCAGAAGCAACAAAACTTAGTGGAACATATCCCAATCTTGTGCAGATGGATACGCAATCTATGAGACCTATTAGAATGCCTGCGAGCATTCTTAGTTTGTCCTTAAGGAGGGTTATGAGTCGCCTGAACCTTCTTGGATTATACCCCCCAGTAACGACTTCGCGTGGCGTAGCCTAATAATTTGACGCCAACTCACGTCTCTTGGCCTTAACTCTTCACTTCTGAGCTTCTTCTTGATAGATGGTTGACCCATAGCAAAGAAGGAATACAGGCCTATTAATAAAGAAACCGCAGCTGTTCAAGCCAATGCATCCGCTACTTCATTCGCTATTGTACTGGAACTCATATAAGCCGGATGCGTTTGAGCATTTCTTACAAATTGAATTTCTCTATGCACTCAAGGACTAATAAAGATTTAACATCAAAGAATGACACATGGCAGTCTTCCGCCCAGAAGGTGGAAAACTACCCATTGAGACCATGTAATCTAGCACCTATGCCTTCGCTACACTTGCACTTGAAAGGAAAATCCAAGATGGCTCGAAAAACTACCCGTTGGGTAGTTTTCGAAGGCATAGGCGCTAGATTACGTGGTCCCAATGGATAGTTTTTCGAGCCATCTTTGAGTTTCCTTTCAAGTGCAGGTGTACTTCTAGTACTTCAGTAGTCATGTTCATGTTGTTATGTAGACTAGTGCGAGACTATTTCACATTATTCCAATAAAATGTGGTATATTTAAATCATCGGCTTGATGTAATACTACCGGACGGATTCCATCAGCCATCAGTATCTGTTAAAGGCTGCAGATGGACTGAACTGATGTTACCTAACATGCCCGACCAACTGTCGCAAGTCCGTCATGAAGCAGAAGGGACTGCAGACAGCTGGTTGGACTGATGACGGGCCACTTTTTATGGGCGAAGCTCATGGAAAACGTAGGCATCTCAGACAGTGTACTCTGCCCAGCTTATGAAGAGGAGTATGAGACGGCGGACCACTTCCTGTGCGACTACTCCGACTTCGCTCGAATCACGCTTGCGGTCTTTGGCACTGATGTGTTAAGAAACGACCGCCTTGGCAAGTTCTACTCAGATTTCTTTGGAGGTCGGGTAATTTTAAAGGAAACTAAAAGGAAATCCGAGTGCAGTACAATGGACTTAATTGTGTCTGAGTGCTGTACTTCCTAGTTGTCCCGACAAAAAAAAATGTGTTAAAGGAACCAACGGCTGTAAAATCAGCCATCTATAAAAAACTGCGTAATCAAAAATTTTCCTAAAAATTCAGATTAAAAAGTGAGAAATTTTGATGGAATATTAATGGAATTTGGTTGAACATTTTTTTAATTTTTTTTTCTAATTTTATAGTTTGTAATGTTTGAAACATTGATTCATATGATTTTTGTAGGAGAATGAACTTTATTTTCATAAAAAATTATTAAAATTAAATAAGAAATAAATAAATAGTCAAAACTTTTCAATAAGTTCAATTGCTATAGTCATTTAGCGCAAGATATAAATATGTATGGGGACTGCTTCCCCTACAATTTTTCTTTATTTATTATTATTTTTTGTTTTTTTTGAGGTTTCTGAGTATTATTTCGTTAATTTAAATATTTCATATACATATTTCATATATTGCGAACTTTTCCATCAACATTTTTTTGTAAATTTAATATCCATAAATCAATTTTGAAAATAAATTCTCTTCAACTTAAACCACTATTTTTCACAATTTTTCCCTTAGAAAGCAGATAAGAATTTTTGTTAACCAGTGTAATTTTTAATAACTATTTTATTGGGAATATTTTTTTAGTTTTCTTTATATTAAAACAATTTGAAATGTAAAAACTCTTGCATTTGATTATAGTTTTTTTTTATTTAACAAAAATTACTATTTTCCAAAATTCTGCCCTTTAAAATTATAATGAAAGTTTTTGTTGAAATTTTTAATTATACTAATATAGTTTATTGACAGTATTTTTTGTTTTAGTTTTTAAGTGTGTTTAATTTTCTTTATATTACACTAATTTGAAATGTAAAAAATTTTTCATTCCATTATATTAATTTTTTCGTGTTTTTTTCGATCAGTAAATTTTGAGCACTTCGAAAAACAATATTTAACAAAAATTACTACTTTTCAAAATTCTGCCCTTTAAAATTTAGTATTAAAATTTTTGTTGACCAGTGTAATTTTTAATTTAACAGTATTTTTTTTAGTTTTTAAGTGTGTTTAATTTTCTTTATATTGAAATAATTTGAAATGTAAAAAATTTTTCATTTCATTATTTTTTTTTTTGTATTTTTTTTCGATAAGTAAATTTTTGAGCACTTCGAAAAACAATATTTAACAAAAATTAATATTTTTCAAAATTCTGCCCTTTAAAATTTAGTATGAAAATTTTTGTTGACCAGTGTAATTTTTAATGTAACAGTATTTTTTTTTTAGTTTTTAAGTTTGTTTAATTTTCTTCATATTACACTAATTTTAAATATAAAAACTTGTTTTATTTCCTGAAAAATGTTTTTTGTTTTTGTATTTTTTCCGTCGGTAATTAAAGTTTGAGCAATACTTTGAAACGTGAACTTCAACTAAAATTACAATTTTTCAAAATTCGCCCTTTTAAAATGTACAGCTGTCCACAAAATAATAGGAGTGCCGACATGAAAAATGTTCAAAGTTCATTTTTTTAGAATAAAATGGTTTTATTTCAAAACTTTTAGCGTACCATTAATCACATGAGCTATATACATATATTCGCAGTTAAAACATTTCAACTAAACGTATACATAAACTTAAAATTTAATTCAGGTAAAGATATATAAAAAATTGCTTCCACATAAAAATAGGAGTGATTTGTATAATACAGGGTGGCTGATGAATTTTGCTACATTAAGAAACTCAAATAACTTTTTTTTTAGTGTATGGAATTCATTTATTTTTTTTTTCAAGTTGATTATTAAATGTAGCTTAACTAGTTTTAAAAATAATTGAATTTAAATGCCCACCATGCTCGTTGACACAAGTGCGGCATCTTAGTAAAAAGTTGTTCATTGCTGCTTTGAGAGTTGCGACAGGAATAGCCGCAATTGTTGCCCGAATGGATTGTTTTAGTTCATCCAAATTTGTTGGCTTTGTTTTATAAACTTCTTGTTTACATAAACCCCACAAGAAAAAGTCAGGTGCAGTAAGGTCAGGCGACCTGGGGGGCCAACGAAATCCGGAGTTTCTTGAAATCAGTTTATTGGGAAATTTTCGTCTCAACTCTGTCATAACAGTCTGGGCTATGTGAGACGTTGCCCCATCTTGTTGAAACCACACATAGTTGAAAGGAATTCTCTTTCGGCGTAGTTCTGGATAGAAAAATTCTTTCAGCATTTTCAAATAACGGTCTCCAGTAACCGTAACGGTGTGATCATTTTCTTCAAAAAAATAAGGCCCGACAATACAGCGTGAAGAAACCGCACTCCACACTGTCACGCGAAGAGGATGCAATTCCGTCTCGTGGAGTATCTGTGGGTTAAAAGTACTCCATATGCGACAATTTTGTTTGTTCACATTGCCGTTTAAATCGAAATGGGCCTCATCAGACATGAAGAGGCAGTTTAACATGTTTTGGTCTTCTTCCACCATTTGCAGGATCTTCTGGCAAAATTCCAAGCGAATCGGCAAGTCTGCTGCATTCAGTTTGTTAACCATTTGAATTTTGTAGGGAAATAAGTCTAAATCTTTGGGCATTATTGTTTGCAAAGACTGTCGGCTGACACCAAGTTGAGCAGATAAGCTTCTTGTTGAAACCCTTGGATTGCTTTGTATAGCTGCAGCTACAGCAGCGATCGTTTCCTCCGTCCGAACTGGTGGGTTTCGATGATAAGGCCTTCTTGCGACTGTTCCTTGCTCAGCAAAATTATTCACCAGTCTCATTATGGTCCATCTGCTCGGGAGATCGCCGCCAAACATCCGCCTGTACTCTCTCTGTACCAAAACTACGGACTCCAGTGCGTGATAGCGGCGGACTATCCAAATTCTTGTTTGCGTATCCCAGTTATCCATTTTAATAAATTTTAAAGATCAGTCTGCAAATTTAAACAAAAATGGATCAGATAACTTAAAAAGAAAAAAAGTTATTCAATTTTTTTTGGTCGCGGCTTTCATCAGCCACCCTGTACTTAGTTTCTCTAAACTTTTAACACTAAATGGTCTTAAAGCTCTTCAAAACTATTTAAAGACATTAATACTTCGTGGTAAATCCTCGATTTCTTAACACTGCTTTGCACCTTCGTGGCATTGAGTCGATGAGATCCTGACAACGCTTAATTGGCATTCTTTCCCATACATCTTTTACCACCTTCCATAAATCTTTCGAATTGGTGGGTTTTTGTTGATCAACACATTTTTTAATATCGGTGCATAGATTTTCTACTGGGTTGAGGCCGGGAGACTGAGCAGGCCAGCGCATAAGCTCAATCCCATTGGCTCTGAACCATTCTTTCGCTGACTTACTCGTGTGCTTAGGATCATTATCCTGCTGAAATATTTATAGCATATTTAGTGGCATATTACATGTGGCATATGGTAGTATAACTTCTTCTAATATCCTCACATAAACCTTTTGATCCATAATGCCTTCGATTAAATATATTGGACCTACGGCGCCATACGAAAAGCTACCCCATACCATGACCTTAGCGCCACCATGCTTCACTGTTTTAGTTGTGAATCGAGGATTATATTCCATATTGGGTGGGCATTGAACTTACTTTCTGGAGCCTGAACTGCCAAACAACTCGATTTTACTTTTATCTGACCACAAAATATTTCGCCATTTACTAGCCGGCCAAGATTTATGCTCCTGTGCAAACTCAATACGGGCTTGCACATGCTTCTTTTTTAGAAGGGGCACTTTCCGGGGACTTCTTGCGTATAAATTATGATTGACCAAATGTCTGCGTACAGTTTCAGCACTAACTGGTAAATCAAGATCGTCGCGTATTTTCCTTGCGGAAACAAATGAGTTACCTTTCCAGGTGCGTATGATGTTGCGATCGTCCTTAGAGGAGAGTTTTTGTTTTCGCCCGCGTTTTTCAGCTTTTGTTTTATAATACAAGGCGTTTGCTATCATTTGTGCAGAACATCCAAGTATATTTTGAATTTCCTTGTACGTTTTTCCGCTGTTCTTGAGACTTTTGATTAAAGCTCGCTTCTCTTCCGTACAATGCTTTCCTCTACGCACTAAGACAAAATAAATCAACCCAAATATTAACAATAATTCTTCGAAATTACTAGTAACCTTCTTACTTTTCGATTTTTGTAAATATGTTTGCTAGTTTATCGATATTTTAAGAAACAAAGTTCGCACTCCTATTATTTTGTGTAGCGCAATAACAACCTTCTACAACAAAATGTATTACAGTTTTAAAATAGGGAAAGCAATAATAAATTTCGATTCACATTTCAATACTAGTGACCCGTTAGGTGTACCGTTATGTATCGGTGTCACTTGCGTTAGCGATAAAAAAAAATTGTGCACTCACTTATATTTTTCATATCGGCACTCCTATTATTTTGTGGACAGCTGTAGATAAAAAATTTTTGTTGACCAGTGTAAATTTTATTTTAACTATTTTCTTGAACGTCAATTTTTTAGTTTTGAAAAATATCGATTGTGTTGATTATGTTGAATTTATTTGATATATATATTAATTTTTTTTAATTTAAATTTAATTTTTCAGTTTGATAATTTTTTTAAATCATAAAACAAAATCCCATAAAAATCAATTATCTTAACTGCACCTACATGAGCTTAAACAATTAATTCCAATTGAAATTATATATTTTCATAACAATGGACAACTGACTGTTTTTTTTCTTTACTTTTATCTGCAATCGGTTCATTATTACCTGGCAATCATTGCGGCAAAAAATTAATGAAATGCTTAAAAGTTTAATTGAAAGAAGTAATTAAGAGGTGCGCGCACAGCTTACAAAATCAAAACGTCACACAAATATATGGGCGAGCATATATATATATATGTATACACATTTAATATGTAAGCATATTTAAGTATGGGCATCTACAGTAGGTCAAACACATACTCGGACGGACTGATTCTTGAGCATTCTTATTGCTTCATTTTTTCATTATTGCTTATTTAGCAAATTTATATTGTTTTAAATTGATTTGGTTCAGATTTTTAAAAAGATTACCCAATTAGTGTTTCCCGGACCAAAAGTGCAACGAGGAGTCCCTTGTAATGTGTTTTTCTTACTTTATACTTAAACAATATTTTCGTGCTAGTCAAGAAAAATGAGCCTGTTATGTTATGGAACAAGCATAATTCTTCATTATAGCTTCTTTGTGTTTGTTAATTTCTATGTACAAATCGACACAAATAAAACAACGTTTACGAAATTTGTGAAAAATCTCTTACTTTAATTTAGCTTCTTTTTTCAGAGTGTCTAATATTTTCTAACCTTTATTTAAGTAAATTTATTGAGTTGGCAACTAAGTAGTTGAGGATTTTTTTAGAAAATCAAAGACAATTTTTTCATAGAACTAAATAACTTTACTCTGTAATGTACTGCCCATTTTGATCAATGACCTTTTTGCCATCTTTCAGGCAGCATCATAATCCCACGTTCATAAAACTTCTGGTTTTTATTAGCAAAAAACTGAATCTGGTACGATTTGACATCATCATCATTATTGAAATGCTTACCATTCAGGAGGTTTTGTAAAGATCGAAACAAAAAGTAATCAGATGGTGCAAGGTCAGGACTATATGGTGGATGTGGCAAAACATCTCAACCAAGCTCCAATAGTTTTTGCCGAATGCCTAAAGATGTGTGTGGTCTTGCATTGTCATGATGGAATATTTGTCCCTAATATCTTTTCGATTTGTCCATTCGGGATGCTTTTCTTCAACTGCACTATTTAATTTCGTTAGTTGTTCAATTTAGACTTCAGAATTGATCGTTCGGTTGGGTGGTTAGAGTTCAAAGTAGACAATTCCTTTGTAATCCCACGAAACTGATAAAAAAACCTTCTTTTGATGTATATCAGCTTTTGATGTTGATTGAGTTGGTTCACGTGGGCTGCTCCCGATCTTTTCCGCTTGATATTGTTGGAAGCAACCCATTTTGCATCGCCAGTTGCCAGTGGTTTTAAAAATGGATCATTTTCATTACGTGCATTAAATGCGTTTCTTTCAGTTCGTGAGGAACCCATGTACCGAGTTTTTGAACATAGTCAAGTTGTTTTAAGTGATTTACAACGCATTTATGTGATACATGAAGCTTCTGAGCTTGCGATGCGGTTTTCCCTTTGCGGAAATAAAAAAGCAAAATATGACGAAAATGTTCCTTTTGAGTTTCCATTTTCCAACGAACGCCAAACGAAAACTGCGCAACCGATCAAACAACTTTTTTTACTGATTGACAACTGAATTTCCAACTATCAAAAAACAAAAAATGTGTTTTGGATTTCTACTACGTCTGCAAACCTAAAAATTCAACTGAAGCCATCTATGAGTGAAATCCGTAATTACTTAGTTGCCAACCCAATATATTCCCGTTTTTCGTCTGCTTGTATAAATATTTGCATGTTTGCTTTTATTTCCAGTTATGTATGATTTTAAATTGTTTTTGTTATTTAATATACTTACATACAATATGGCGCAAAATTAACCACCCTTTTGGAACACTTGCACTTTTTGCAAATGGCGTCGTACGTCAATTATATTTGACAAATATGATTTGGCCAAAATAAAAATTTCCATTATTAAAAATTATTTTTTTTATTTAATAAAAAAGTTAAACTAAAAAACTATAATTTCATATAAATAAACATTTTCAAAAAATGAATCAGTCAGTCCGATTATGAGTTTGACCCAATGTAGGTAATGAATGTGTGCGTGTACTCAAATTCTTATCGTACAATGCAAGAACACACTTGCAGTGGTGCAACCATTTCGAACACTTGGCGCGAAATTCAATATTACAGTTCAAGTGCAGTTTAAGTGTTAAAATTTTGCAACAATCTTTATGAACAACAATACGAAAATACGAAACAAGAGAAACGAATGTGCGTAATGAGCACAAGTTCCAAATTCCCTTTCAGCGATTATTGACAATGAGCGAGTGCAAATGTGTCTCACAGTTTTGTGCAAAATATAAGCAACACTCCTCTGTGCCATTATAAATTGACAGTTGCAACCAGTTTTGTGCGTTTTTGCGGTCAAAAGACTAGAAATTATTAATGGATCTCTGCAGACGGATGCACACATACAAAAATGGAGATTTGTGAATGATTTGATAATATTTTTTAGATTTTTTTAGGATGTTATTGGTAATGTAATGACTGGTTGGCAGATAAGTGTCGACAGATTATTCTGTTTTTCTTTTCAATATACCTAAATTTCCTGATTTTAATTTAAATACTGTAACTCTAACTAACAATGTTTCAATATCCACCATTGCATATATAAGAGTGGTACAAGCATTTTCAATTGGATGAAAGAAGGAGATGATGGATGGTTAAGGTAACGATGAAAGTTCATGTCGTCCGCAGAGTGGATCATCACCAGAAAAAATCGAAAAAGTGCGTGTGAAGGCACCCGCACGACACTAACCACCTTTTCACATGCCCATCAAACCCACTCTAATCTAACACCCCTCTTCCTCTGGACCCAACCTGTCAAAACAGCAAGGCTGGTGATTACATTACACTGACAGGACAAAGTTAATGATACAACAATAACAACAAATACATCAAAAAGTGCAAAACTTCCTTACAAATAAAAAGAAACCGTCTGCAGTAATGCCAAAACGAGCGAATTTTTCTCTTTTGTAGTAAATTTCAAAATAAGACATGAACTTAAAGGGAAAAAGGGATTTTTATATGGTCGTATAACACAAAGTGGAAATTGGGAAAATTTATACTTTTTCGTAGCTCAGTTGAACACAAGTAAATTATTTGACGTTTCAAAAAGCTCGAACGCGAAAATATCTCTAATTGCAAAAAAATACAATCTTGCTGTTGAAGAAATATCGCTTGAGTATAACAACATAGCAGTTTTATTTAATGATGAAAAAAAACTTATTTTAAAAATCTTCCCTTAGATAAGGTAGGTAGATAAAATGGTTGAAGTACCAAACCGGCGAGAGTGCCGCTAGTGCTAAAGCGCCATTTTGATACCATTATGAGACCTCCGGGAATAGGGGTTAGATGAACTGAGGTATGAAATTATAAAATATAAAAACTACTTAAAAATAAATGTTTCGGGAAAGGTAATAGTTGTTGGTACTTTAGTATTAAATGGTACGTTGGTCGACACATGCCGATAAATCGTATCGGATTTGTTTCAATCACGGAATATAAACTGCGTTAAAAAACAATAGCACAGGTGCATATTGACAAGTTTCGACAATTTATCTGTTTCTCATTTACTGGGTGAACGATATGAAGTATTACCAACTTCACGCTGCTTGTATCTGTAAAATAGCTCATGACATCAACGTCAAAATTGTTCTAATGACAGTTCAATATATTGTTTATAAGCCATCAAAAGCATTTGCGTCTCAGTTTTGTTGAATTTTTTTATCTGTGATGGAATTGATAATAGTGGTAATAGTGTGATTGCGTTATATTTGGCTGGAAAATCACAACCAGCCATTGTTCGTGAGCTCAGTCACCTCAAAATGAATAAAGTGTTTGTGTATCGCACTATAAAACGTTACAATGATACTGGTAGCATTGCAAAACGCTATGGATGTGGACCAAAAAAACCGCAACAACGCCAGAAATAGTTCGGAAAGTGAAGGATTGACTTGAACAAAATTCGCGTCGAAGTGGAAGAAAAATTACCAAAGAACTGAAAATATCGCAAAACAGCATTCGACGCATATTGAAAAATGAGCTCAAGGTCAAGGCTTACAAGTCCCAAAAAGCACGCGATCTTTCACCCCAGCAAAAAAAAGTTCGGTGCGAAAGAGCAAAGGAGTTGTTGCGCTTGCACGAACGTGGAGAATTTCCTAACATTGGGTTTTCTGATGAAAACATTTTCCCAATTGAGCAGTTCATAAACACTCAAAACGATCGTGTTTACTTGACCGAACGCTCATACGAGAATTTGAGCCCACGTGTCGCCACTCGAAGCAATTTCCCATCTCAAGTAATGGTTTGGGCCGCAATGACCGCTGATGGACGCTCTCCAATCGTTTTTATCGAGCCTGGTGTCGAAGTGAATGCAACTTATTATCGGGAAATTGTTTTAGAAGCTGCTTTAGAACCGTGGACACGCAAACATTTCGGCCGTAGACCATGGACGTTCCAACAGGACTCAGCATTGTCTCATAAAGCTCGTGTGAACCAAGAATTGTTAAAAAATCATGTTCCACACTTCATTTAGTCCACACAATGGCTTTTGAATTCGCCAGACGCAAGTCCAATGGGCTATTCCATCTGGTCCATTTTGGAGAGCAAGGTGAGGACCAAAAAATATGCCAGTATGGATGCGCTGAAAAAAGCGATTATCGAGAATGGGCCAAAATACCTCAAGATCACATTCGTGCAGCATGCAACTCATTTTTTGACCGTTTGAAGGCTATAGTCAAGGCAAAAGGTGGTCATATCGAGCTAAAGTGAATATATGTATGTTAAAATTGTAATCATTTTTGAACAATTTTGTCTGTGAAATCAATAAAAACTAATTTCACACAAAAAAGTTATGGTGTTTTGAATAGGTAACACTTCACAACGTTGACCCATTCCAATAATTATTTTCATTTAATTTTATTTTTCTCCTACAAAAGCCATATAAATAAAAGTTTCAAACTTTGTGCAAATTAAACAAAGGCAATAAATTTTTTCCAAAATGTCAAACTTTTTTATCAGAATTTTTAGACAAATTTTGAGTAGCAGTTTTATAGCCGACAGAATTCTGGTATAATTAAGTGAAGAACCCAAAGTCAGCTCAAGAGCACAATTTTGTGGCATTACAGTGCGACACAAAAAATGGTATACTTGTAGACGAAAGTATAAAAGTATACTTGTAGACGATGGTACCTACTGCCATCGGCAAGTCCAGCACCAATTATGTCAATATGCAAAAACAAATCAGGGAAAAAGCGATACTTGTGTCTCTTAGTGTCATCAGGGGTCAGATCTCTGAACACTGCCTAATCTTGGTTCAGATGAATGAATCCACAATATTGTAGTTGTGTATTGTATTGTAGTTCTGCAGGAGTTTATGGCCTTTCTATTGCGCTAAAGAACCTTCAAACAACTGGGATAAATATCAAATAACCGCTTCTAGTCAAATGAGGGCTGGGTACAACATCTCCTGGCGTAGTGAAAACTTACAAGGTGCAACATCCGTTTCTCCGCAGCTCAACCTGGTGTAGTATTAGCATTAGGTGTTGCGGCAAATCTCATTTGGATAGCTCAACTATTTCACAAAACTGAGCAATTTTAATACAATAAACTGGTCCAGGTTTCTAAACTTTGCCAAGCTTTGTGCGTATGCAGATGATATACTTATCATGGCGAAAAGCGAGAGCGAATTAAGTGAAAAAGTGAAAAAAGTACGAACTACTGGGCTAAGAATTACAGAAAAAACGAAGCTTATGGACCAGCCCAGCTCCGGTTTAAGACATGATGACCTGCTCATCGGAGACTATGCATTCGAGAATGTGCAAGAATTTACCTATTTGGGTATCAAAATATATGCCAATAAGGATATGTCATTGACTATAAATGACACAGTTTTAGCAGCAAATAAAATTTATTACTCTAATTTGAAACTGCTTAAGTCAAAATTGTTATCTCGTGACTAAAAGTTAAGGATATACAAAACCTTGATCCGCCCTGTGCTTAAAATTTTACGAAACATTTATGGACCAATAAGACTGCAGGACGGTACTTATTGAATAAGATATAATCGTGAGCTCGAACTTTTAGCAAAACACGAAACTACATATGATAAGATTTATAAAATCTCAAAGGATAAGATTGCTTGGGCACGCGTTTCGAATGCTCAAGGAGATAACAACTCGAAAGGCAGTTGAATTACGCCGTTTTGGAGGCCGAAGAAGAGGGCGCCCCACAAAGAGATGCCTCGAAGACGTTGAAGATGCCCTTGCAAAGCTGAACGTACGGCGGTGGAAGGAAGTAGCCTTAGATAAATACGGGTGGTGAAAGGTTGGAAATGAATCAATGGTTCACCAAGGACTGTGATGCTAAGAAGAAGAAAAAGGTTTCTTAACTCTATGGGTTAGATTAAATGTAACTAAATGGGCGGATTACCATTCGGGACTGCTGGCGTACAATAATTTCCTTATTACTGCTACAACAAAAACAACAATAACAACTTTCGTTGTTGTTTTCATTTTTAGGTTATTTTGCGAGTTCTTGTGGTATAAAAGTGTGTTTTCGATTTGTAATCACCCGCCACATAAACACTAACCGGCCAACCGAGCGATAGAGGGATTAGGATGATAGGGTGATGTATAAGTACACTATCTTATGCTTTATTCGCAATGATCATTAAATATTATTCAATACCACGACCTGTTTCATTTTAAGGGGACAGATACCTGTAAACGGCCATATTTTGTCTGATTTTCATTAAAATTCTTTAAAAAGAAGAAGTCAATAAATTTTTTTCAAAATTGGCATACAGTTTATTTGTACATTAAAATAATATACAATTTTTTTTTATTTTAATCATTTAAAATGGCGGATGTACACTCAATTCTTCCAGGAAGGTCGCAGCGGGGGTTCGCAATCGGCGTTTGTTATTTATGTTGGCGTTGTTTATTAGTGTCATAATTTCTATATGAATTAAAAACAAATGAAAAAAAAAACAAAATTCGCGGAATAAAGCGCTTAAAAAAATGACTTTTGGGGCGACTTTCCTTCTATTTTTACTTCGAAAAAATTATTTTTTCGAAAAATTTTCGAAAACTGGTAAATTCACATAGAAAGTAATATCATAAAAAAGATGTGTGCAAAATTTCAGGGAGATTGGCCAATAACTTTTCGAGTTATCGTGTAAGCCAATTCGAAAAATATAGTTTTGAGAAAAAACGCGTCTAAAGTTTGAATAAATGAAAATTCCTCTCCGAGCGCTCGAACGCAAAGAATAGAGTCGTCACGGTTGACGACCTATAATATAGGAAATACTTAAATTTGCATTCTAACATTTTTTTGACATATTCTTAAAGGATTATATTAACATTTTATGAAAAAAAATTTTTTTTTCGAAATTTTACAGGTATCTTTCCTCTTAATGACTATCAGGTTGTTAATGTGTACGGTTAACGGTGTATTTTTGTCCGTTTTCGCACACAATTTTTAACTAAGAAGACCCCGACTGAAATTTTCAGCAAATATTTTTGTAGAACATTTAAACCCTTCAGCGACCCTATAAACTTATTATTTTTCAGATTTCTAAAAATAATTGCCAAAATTAACCACACCGATAAGAAATATTGAGTTAAAATGTTGGACAAAAATATTTCCCATTTCTCGAAGGCAATATTAACGGTAAATGTAGTTTCATACCACGTTTTTCAAATAATTTAGATCAGCTTGAGACTATATTAGAAACACTTCAATACACTGTAAAAACAGAATTGTGAAGGCCAGAGGTCCAACATTCTAAAGATTTCCCCTCTTCATACTCGTAATTGCTACACTGCTTGCTTTTCTTTCCGTTCGTCGCACTGTGTTATTATTAAACCACCAGCAAATAGGGGATGCAATTTTATAAAATATACAAAACATATTCCGAACACTCGTCAATTAAAACAATAAATTTACTCTGCTTTATGTGGTTGTTGCATATTTTTCGCACAGCATTTTATGCTCCGCAATATATACAAGATTTGCCTCCAAGGTGTTTCTGTAAATATATACCTGCATATGTATGTATGTATGTGACTGCAAGTTATGGCAGCTGCCAGCGCGCAGTTGTTGACAAAACGGAAAGTGTAGGAAAGCAGCAACAATACGAAAGCAGCGACAATCTTGACGACGTTGGTAGCTAACGCGAATGAGCAGATAAACCGCAGAAATAAACACCTCAACGTAGGTGCATATCATTTTCGGAACGTTTTGAGAGCGTAACACAAGTTGCGCCTAGAATCATCGCATGCATTTCCACACACAAGTCGAAACACATTGCACGTTCTAACTACCACACGCACACACACACATCCACATTAACCGCGGGCATGACTTGAATTCTCACAGCGTAGTGGAAATGGCCATTATGAGATTTAGTTGTGGAACTCGTGGTTTCATGTGCGTATGTATGTATGTATGTGGGTACATAAATGCTTAGAATTTAAGCGCAAATCGTGCTTTTTTTCTTTAGTTATGAGATATGATTTAAAATAATATCAACTTCATTTGTTCAATAAAATTTGAAGCAGCATCAAAAGTGTCGTCCATCGCAAGCCATTAAGCCCCCCCCCTATGGGACACACTCAGTCTCACAGTCCGTTCATAATCTTTGGAAAACCCTGATTTCCACCGAGCTGAGATCTTCTAACAGAAAATAGTAAACTTGCGCCTGGATAGCGCAGAACAGTGGCATAGGAGATGCAACCCTTCTATTCCTCATTTAGGCAGCTTCTGAAGATGTCACATGTCTGCAGGCCCATTCTCTAGGCGTGTCTACTTATTAGGTAGTGCCCCGTTATAACTGCAATCAGTGCGTTAAAACTATTCTTATTTTGGCTTACGAGTACAGGGATCTGTGAGTTCGGAGCTAAACGACGAATAAAAGCAAGCACCGGATACGACTTAGTAATGTTACTACTACAACAACAACTTAGTAACGTTTTTGCTGCTAGAGCAACAACCGTTCCCCCCGACAGTCGGTTCTACGTCACCGCAACGACCCGTATTTACTACGAGTATATATCCGGCCAAGGACTGTCACTCCAGTCTTGGTTAGTTGGTTAAAGTGGTGATTCTTCCAGAATCCAACTAGCGCTTCCGCACCATTTTTTTGCCACATCCTCATTAACAACTTGTTTAACGGTTATTTACAGCATGACTATATCCAGTCTGAGCGGTTTAAGAACCGTATTAGGTTGTTGGCGTCTAAGTTAGACAGTTGTTCGAGACTCTCGAACAGCGGTTGGCCCAGGGTTAACATTCTGTCCTTCCATAGGGCAGGGCATTCACAGAGAAAATGGATGATTGTTTCCTTTTTCTCCGGTTGTTTACAACTGTGACAGTATGTATTGTGAGGGATGCCCATTTTGGCGGTTTGTTCTCCGATAGGCCAAAAGCCAGTTATGACTGCCGTTAGTCTCCAGGCGTCCCGTCGTTTCAAGCTTATTAATAACGACGATTGCTTGAGGTTGTAGGCCATAACGTTCTGCTAATTTTGCATTTCGTCTGGTCTTTCCACCTACAATCCGCGATTCGGAGGTATTTTAGGGAAATTGTACTCTTGACTGGTGGTGGTGGTGTGAATACCGATTCTGCAAGAGCGTTATTCATGGCAGATCCCCCTCTTACCAGGTCATCTGCTTTTGCGTTACCTTCAATGTTCCGATGTCCCAGGACCAAGATTAAGGTAGATTAGATTAGATTAGATTTGAGGGGGGTTGGACAAGTCCAAGCACTCAGTCAGTAGACCATTGTACTACACCCGGATTGAAATCAATAGAAAGAATAGAGATAGGAAAGATAGAAGGTGGATGGTAAAAACGGATAGATTAGTTTGAGGTCACTCTTCCAAAATCTCTTGGATTCAATGATGAATTTTAAGAGATCCGGAAGAGGAAGAGTATGAACTTTGTCCATACTCAATGTATCGCAACCCAATATCCTAAGTCTGATTCTGGCAAATACAGGACTGCTACAGAGAAAATGCCCTGCAGTGTCGTCATTCTCAAGAGAGGATAGGCATATCGGGCTGTCCACGACCCCCATGGTAGCCATATGCTGACCACAGATGTTGTGCCCTGCGATTCCACCCATCAGTACTCTCAGGTCCTTCCTGCTGAGTTTTAGGAGGAAAGTCGCTGTTTTCCTGTTTGGTTATTTCACAAAGCTCTTGGCTACTCTGCACGAGTTCAACTCAGACCAACAAGCTCTGTGGGTAGACCTCATGAAGTCCTCAATCCATAGTTGAATCGATGCGGAATTGACCCCTAGAAAGGGTTCAGGGCCTAGTGGCATACTTACAGAGCCTTCATTTGCCAATTTATCAGCCAACTCGTTCCTGTAATACCACAAATGTCCAGGCACCCAAATAAGACTAACTTTGTTGTATTTGGCAACACTGTTCAGTTTTGTCTTACATTCACCGACCAACTTCGAAGAGCAGCGTGGATTAGCAAGGGCTTTCAGTGCAGCTAAAGGTACAAGATTAAGGTAACTTTATGGTATTCACTCAAGGTGGTGAGGCTATTCCTACTTTGTTTCACCACTTTAGAGGTTATAGTAGCCGAACCCAGTGGCTGGATTGCAGCTTGGCTATCCGAAAGAATAGCGATATTGCCTTTAAAAGATAAATATGCGATTAGTAGCCTACAGGCTTTCCCAATTGCCAGTACTTCCGCCTGGAAGAAGACGCTTCTGGTATTAGGGAGACGTACAGATTTCTCAATTTTATGCCTTTGAGAATACATACCAGCTCCAGCACACCCAATGCCATCTGTATAGACTGTAGTGTCGAAGTTGTTTAGAGAGAGTCTCTTATTCGAAGTCTTCCTTAGATGGAAAGAGTGTGGCAAAATTCCTATTGAGTGTTACCGTCGAGACGATGTAGTCAATCCTCACCGAGATTAACTGCGTTTGTCGCGATAATAGACTGGCATGACCATAAGTTTTTTCTTTCCAGTGACCCGCTTCATTTAACCTAAATGCACTCATGGTTGCCGTCTTCTTAATATGAAGGTATATTGGAATAATGTGTGTCAGTGCATTGAGAGCCTCTCTAGGACATGATCTGATTGTACCGACCGTTATAGCACAAGCGGATCTTTGTATTCTGCCGAGTAATTTGGTATTGTACTCTCTTCCTAGAGCT
This sequence comes from Anastrepha ludens, assembly GCF_028408465.1. NCBI lineage: Eukaryota > Metazoa > Arthropoda > Insecta > Diptera > Tephritidae > Anastrepha > Anastrepha ludens. Next base: position 24,503,291 of record NC_071498.1, on the reverse strand, counting down.
TTCCACCAAACTACCGAACCATACGATAAATAGGAGGTCAAGCTACAACTCAAGCTGAAAGTGGATGATACACAAATTCCGACGGTTAACAACCCCAAAATATTGGGAGTTACCTTTGACAGCTTGCTCTCCTTCTCAGCGCATACAATCGCTAATGCAACTAAAGTACAGAATCGCAACAAGGTTCTCAAGTCGCTTGCCCGCAACACTTGGGGCAAAGACAAGGAAATGTTGATGTCGACTTTTAAAGCAATAGGTCGACCGGTTCTAAACTATGCTGCGCCTGTCTGGTCGCCTGGCCTCACCCATGCAGACACTTCCTTGAGCCTGAGCGACCTCTCAAGCACATCACGAGGCATTTCCTCAACTACGCGGACGAGATCCTAGACAAAACAGACAGCCAGTAGGACAGTGTACAGACAGGCCATAAACGACATTCATCGGGAGACTCTCACCACCTTCTTAAGCTCCCGACCCCCGAATGCCGTTATCGGAGTCCAACCACCACCAATCGCAGACGATGAGCTCCAACTTCCCTGAGAGTCCCGCGGAACCTTGGCACAATTACGTTCTGGATATTGTAGCAGGTTAAACTCTTACTTATCCAGAATTGACCCCGACATACCAAACTTATGTCCGGCATGTGAGGGCACCTCGCACGACACTAACCACCTTTTCACATGCCCCATTAAACCCACTCATCTAACACCCCTCCCCCTCTGGACCAAACCCGTCGAAACAGCTAGTTTTCTGGGCCTACCGTTAGATGAGCTAGACGAAGACGACCGGTGATTACGCTACACTGACAGGGCAAAGGTACTACTACAACAACAACAACAATATAAAATAGGCCCTACTTGTATGGGGGGGGGGGGGGGAATGTTTTCGCTGCTAGAGCAGCAACTTAGTAATGGAGAGTTCCCACGGAGAGTTCCCAGTCTACAGTTCTACATAACCGGAACAGCAACAACTTAGAAATGATGTAATTTAGATATTCTTTAGAAAATTTTTACCAATAAAAGAATTCTATTAATAGAAAAAACAAAGGTTCTTACGGGTTAGAATTTTGCTTTTCTGACCTTGTGGCCTCATCTAATTTGAATTTACTGTATATTTTTTAATAAATTTAATGTAAATGAACTAATAACAAAACAGTAAAATTTGAACAGCATCTACCGATTCAGTCCCCGATTTGGAACTTGGCAATAGCAACCAAATGTAAAAGTTTAAAAATGGAGCGAAAATCATTCTGAAATGTAAATAAGATAACTTTTTATCGGCTAAAAATATTTACGCTGAGCACTGCTACTTCGTACGGACGCTGTCATGATTTTTCTCATTTGTTTCGGCTGATTGCTTAAAAAAGATTCGTTCATTTTATCAACCTCATTTAGCAAATTCCGCTTTGATAAGCACTCAGAGTAGCAAAGTACCTATGCACATACTTACACATACATACACACACACACGTGCATATGCGCATACTTAATTACTTACTTATATTCATATTTATAAAAAAGAAATTACGATTTTTTGTTGAAAAAATTCCGCTTAATTGTGAAATATTAAACTTTAAAATGTTTGCAACCGCTAAAAGTAAAGTCAAAGATCTTTTATGTACTCGTATGTAAGTGTGTGTGTGTGTGAGTGCTCTTAAATAGTTGCTTGATGAAAAGTGAAAAGGCATTTTGCGTCTTTTAAGCCAGCAGCCATAATTCAATTTATTGATTAAGTAATACGATTACGCTGATTATTTGCATTTATTATTGTTATTTCATGTATCCGCAAGCAGAATAGCGCACTGAATAATCAGCAGCCACAGCCAACCACAGCAGCAGCAATGGTTTTGGCCCAATTGGCTAGCAACAGCGCCACCGCCGCCATGCAGCTCGATGGCATAAAATGGAGGCTGCCAGATGAAGGGCGTTGGAGCAGGCGTGTGGCGCGTGGCTCGCCGCCAGTCGGACAGCGAACAGAGGACAGCGCACAGCAGCTGGCCATGAGATGAGTGCTTGGACTTGGAAAGGCGCACAACGTCCACCTTGGCTGGTATCACTGCCAGTGCAAAAATGCAAGAGACTTAACTTTTTAAAATTATTTGATTTATAATGATGGTTTTTACTTTTCATCTTAAACTCCGAGCAGTGCGCACTTGCATGTATGTGTGTATGTATGCACATTTATTTATATTTATGTAGATTTGTCTGCGCAAATTTGCATGCGCCTTCATCCAATCAGAATTTGTCTGGCGCGTCTGAGCTCCCGCTATCTGCTGCCGCCATACCGCCACTGCCGCTTCCGTCACCCTGATACGTATACGTATGTATGTATGTATGTATGTATGTGCTATGCGCTTCGCGTTCACTTTCATGTAAGACCCGCACTGTAAGCTACAAATTATGGAACATTTTTGTTATCGGCCAAAACGGGCACAACAACAAAAACCAGCGCCAATAATCCAAAAAACAAAGCAAAAAAAATGGAAACAACTTGAAATTTGCCAACAATTGAGCCCTGGCCTGGAGTCAGGAGTGGCGCGCGAGGTGATGTAAGTTTGACCCTTTTTTACAGCATTTGCTTTCGCCTGCTCTTTTTGTCTGTCTGTTTGTTGTGGCGCTGGATTGTGGCTGGCATTGCTCGAGGAAGTGTTGACGTCACAATGCCTGGCCATCTGCATTTCGGCAGATTTATAACCGCCGTCTCACTTCAGCCAAACAGCGCTCTCCCACTCGACATGCCCGCTCCCCCATTGTGCATGGGCAATTGTCCCTATTTGCGATGATTTTATAGTTATTGGGGGCATCTGTGTTGTTGTTATTGTTGCTGTTGTTATTATTGTTATCAAAAGGTTTATTAGTATTACAAAGTGGATGAAAGTGAAATGCCAAAATGGCCAAATGGCATCACTGACCGCTGGGAGCATCTGGTTATATCCGTTTGTTGGAACGGTTGGCAGCGAGTCGCCAGCACGGGCTCGGCCTTAATGTTATTAATTGTATTGGATGCTGCATTTTTGGCGTTTAGTGGAGTCCAGCGTCCAGCGTATGCATGCACACAGTATACATATATACACACACACATACATGGGCATATACATACATGCAGTCATTTGTATTTATGTGTAGTATCATTGTACAATTTGCAGTGGACGCTCCCCTACGGCGGCATGCAGCGCAATAGTCAAACGCGGCCACGTAGTGTTTACCATAATTTAGTTGGAGTTGCTGTCACCCGCCGCGTTGCTCTTCACTAAGCAATTAAATTTGAAAATTTCACAACATTTCGATGTAGGCTCAGCATTAATTACCCGGCCGCAGTAATCCCGTATTCATTTCACCAAACCATTTAAAAGCTACGTTGGCAACCCAAAGGTATAGAGGAAAGCAAAAATAAGTGAGTTGATAATAGATTATCTTTCATAGCCCAAAAGAAGCGATTTCGTGACGATTTCTCAGCATCATTTGCGCACAAAATCTACTAAATGCTACACTCACACATTTCTACTAACTACCAAATACGGCCGATATTATTGATGTTGGTCGTAAATTAAAAAAAAAAAAATTATTTTTTTGTGTTGGTATGTTTTTTTTTTTTACTATTGCATTATATAATATTACCAGGTGGCGCAAAATTAATTTTGTTTTTGAAGTACTTGGAAAACTTTATTATTTTTTTAATCTATATTTTAACCTTTTCAAAAATGTTGCATAATGTTTAAAAAACAGATCGCAATAGAGAAATGGATTAAAAAATAATTTAACCTTTACGCGCTCCATTGCCTGTCTGTTTGTATACCTCAGCTGTCGACTTCACAAGTGTCAAATATTAGATCACTAACGTACGATGCCATTTAAAAATATTATAAATCTTCCAAAAGGGTGATTCATTTTGCGCCACCTTGTGTTATATGTACATAGCAGCGCGACTAATTACCAAGTTTTAACTTTTCTTTGGTACTCAATTTTTTTTGCAAGTTTTTATAAACAAATAGCACATTCTACAACAAAAATCATAAGGTGCGTTTCATAATCATAAGATAGGGGTGTCTTTTTTCAAAGTATTTTAGTTTATAGATTTCAGAGGAAAATAAAAATTTTACGCGTCGATTAGAGTAACAAAAGTTATTTGTTTCATTACAGAATTTAATACTTAAAGAAAATGTTTAGCAAAAACGTATTTCCAGGTGTTTGAAAATGATTTTGTTTTTTTTTTTTGCGGTGAGGTTGGGTTAAAAATGACTTCGCACCATATAGTAACCGTCGCTACTACGTGTGTAGTGATTCCACTAAAAATATCCCTCCTCTTCTCTTGGATTTTTCCCCCACCCCGGGACTGCTTCCGCATTGCTTCGAGGTAGAGGGCCAAGACGGCGTCCTAAGAAGGACGCTTACTTACTCACCCTGCGTCCAGCGTCGCCTGTTTTGAGAAACCTATGCTCAATACACTTCAGCATAACTTTCCATTTCACGTTTCTTTTTTCGGATAATATCCGCCACAAAATTTGCGACGGCATTCCATTTTTCTTCATCCATCATCATTTACTCGATAATTTCTTCAGGTGTAAATACACCCATAGCTCTTTGCAGACCTGTTCTCTCTACGTTCCACCTCTCGCATTTGAAGAAGGTGTGCTCCGCACCATCATACTCAGTATCTCCATATATGCAGGCTCACTTTCCCCATTCGCCACAAATACTTGCGAAAGGGCCCATGTCCGGACAAAAACTGTGTGAGGTAATAGTTAACCTCACTGTGCTTTCTTTCTACCCACTTTTTTAGATCGTGTATTAGTCTAGCTGTCCATCCACCATACCGTTCAGAGTTCCATCTTGCCTGCCAAAGTGCGAGCGTTTGAACTCTAATATCGGAGAAGCGTGGTACTGGGATTCCTGTGTTTTTTGCCTCCCATCTCCGTTTGCGCTCTTGTGCTAGAATATCTATGGTTCCGCTGATAACCAACACCGCTGCTTCAGATACTGTTGTGTATGACGAAGCCACTCTGAGATCGCAGTTGCGTTGCACAGATTGCAGAGTTTTCCGCCGGCATTGCACCCTTAGCGAATCTGCCCATATTTCGCATTCGTATAAGTTCGTCGTGTCCATTAAAAGTTTTCGCTTGTTCTGCGTTGGACCTTCAAGGTTTGCCATGAGCTTACTTCACATGCCGCTTACTTTGCAGCTCTTGTGGCAACATGGTTTATGTGCGCCCAGTAAGTTTTAGCCTTGTGTCTAATTGCAGTCCTAGGTATTTGACCACTCTTTTTGTCGATAAAGTTTCATCGAGTACTTGTGTGTCTACTTCTAATGGGATACGTTTCTTCGTCAGAAGGATTAGCTCTGTTTTCTCTGTGGCCAGGCGTTTCAAAATGATAAGACACTGTTTAATTAAAGTGATCGTTTAACTAAGGTATACTTTTTTCGAATTTTTTTTTTCTGTCATCTATAATATTTTACATAGTATTATATGGAAGCACCATTTGCTTTAGCGACACAAAATAACCTTTTTTTTTATCGATTCTGCTAACTTTTTAAGTAAAGTTACATTTAGAGAGACCCTTTAGCCTTAATTGCCGCTTAAAGCTCGTTGGTGTTGTCAAATTGGCGATTGTTGGCGTAAACTCTTCTAACTAATATAAACCAAATGTTTCCAATTGGGTTAAGATACGGAGAACACCCCGCCAGTCTATAGTTTCTATTGAACAATCGGTCAAATACTGCCTTGTTTCTCTGCTTACGTGGATTCGGGCGATGTCTTGCTGAAAAAGCGAGGGGCACTTCCCGATTATCCTGAATAAAAGAAAGGAGACTATTTTTCAAAACGTTTTTGTAGTCACCACTATTCATTCGCGATGATGTAAACTGTATATCAAGAGTTGATTTCGATGTAAATGCACCCCAAACTCTAACAAAACCTCCACCGAAGTTGCGCTTGGAAAATAAGAAGGGCCTCTTGCACAAATCTCTCCAATAATTTAAAAAAACCATCGGGTCCATCAAGGTTCCATTTTTTCCCATCCGAAAATATAAAATTTTTAAAAAATAATATGAAATTGGGTAACATTAAAAATATTCCAAATATTTTACTGTGTCCCAGTTGGTGGCTAGGTGTTTTTCTGCAAACTGAAGACGCCCCAGCTTGTGCCATTGCAAAAGATAGGGTCCTTTTCTTATTTTTGATAATTTTAAGTGATTACACCTCTGTAATGTCCTCCAAACTGTTGTTTTCGAAACCTTATTTTGAACAACAGCGTCCACGTTGGCGCAAGACTTATTCGGTTTAGAAGCTTTTCTTATGATTACTCGCTGTTCTCGACTTTATAGGGATAATTTCTTCCAACGGGCTTCAAAATATTGTAATTCTCAGGACTCCGTAAAAAATTCCGGATAACACAACGACTTCTGCTTGTTTTTTCCAATTCATTTGACTGACAAGCCTGAATGCTTGTAGGCCAAAATTTTTCCACTTTCCTCTTGTGATAATATTGAAACCCTCGGCAAAACAACAATTAGCACCTTCTATCTCTTCAGAAGCTTATTTTCGACTAGTGTCTTATCATTATGAAACGCCGAAACTAGCAAAAGTGTAGCTTCTTGAAAAAAGAAAATGGTGCTACAAAATAGTGTGAACTTTCGCACCACAAACAATTGATGGAGATCTTAAGTCTATAACTGTTAAAATGACGCCAAATAAAAGCTACTCCGGAAAGTGAAAGCGAGCTTATGGTAAATAAAAAATTGTATACCAAAGGTGTCTTATGATTAAAAAACGCGTCTTATAACTCAAAGCTACAAACAAAATTCACAGAAATTTAACAAATTACAAAGAAAAGATCAAAATTACCAACTTTTTATGCAAAAATCTCAGAAAACTTCTGGGTATGCAGTTTTATAGCCTATTTAATATTTAACGTCATTTGTGACATCCATTTTTTTCACAAATATCTAGCAGCTCCGCTGACTAGGCCATTTTGTCCGAATGGATACAAATACTTCGGCTCTGAAAGTATTCGATGCGGTTCACTAGACTGGGCTAGTTTACTGGGGTAGCAGCCCTTGGTCGAGAAAACCCCGAGTCATTCCAGTAACGTAGAACCGTCTGCCATGGGAAAATGGTACCAGCTGGTGGTAGCAGAAGAAGAGTAAGGCCTCCTCTACGTTTGAAAGATCAGGTGGAGAAGTACTTGGCTTCACTTCGTGTTTCCAACTAACGCCGGTTAGCACGAGAACGAAACGACTGGCGCGCTTCGTTAAACTCGGCCAAAATCGCTTAAACGGTTATCGCGCAAATCAAGAAGAGAAGAAGCGCGCAAAAAGCCTGACGAATATTTTTGGTCATTCGCAGCTTTCCCTTAAATGTTATGAAGTAGCAGTAAAAATATCAAAGTCACGCAAAATATATAAGTCTCGCAAAAGTAGGTGAGCAGATGTTGAGAGATCTGTTACGAATGCTATTTGCCTTAAGTTGCAACGCAGCGATTCGCTTCGGACAGTGCGCATCTTTATCCAAATCTGAGACCTGGTTAACCTTAATAGCCCCTGACCGCCTTTGGCCAATATTTCTCGATTTTACTCATTTAAGACAGAAGAAAATAAAATGGCTGCCGCATAAATATTTTCCATGCAATTTAGAACCAGTCTAATGATAAGTTCATATGTATGTATGTATGCATGCACACGTCAGTTCGTAAGCAGTCCGTTGCTGCTACTGATGGCCGTTGCTGGCTTGTTGCATGTTGGCAACATGTTGTTGATGCTTGTTACTGCATTTTATTATCCCTGTCGAAGTCAGAAGTCAAAAAGGATAAGTTGATTAATTTTTTTGCTACTTTCTTTTTACATTCGATTTTCAGCACAACCACCAAACCTTGTGCACAACTAAACCTTTTATTTTCAGTTTTTGTTTTTTAGCAAATTTCGATTTTACAATCGCGATCGCTTCATCAAAAATCGTGATAACAACAGCAAAAGTCTCGGCAAGTCGGGGAAAAGTAAACGTTTCAGCGTTTCTTGTACTTTCATAACAATTTCGTTCGTTACAAGTTCCGCTTTATTGTTTAAAAGCAAAGTTAATATACACTAATTGATTGTTTTTACGTCCAACTTCTTTAGTTTTTCCTCATTTTTTTGACTTGTTTTTTTTCTGTTTTGCTTTTTTTTGTGCGGCCTGTTTTGTTAATTGTTGTCGGGGCAAGCGAAAAGGTCGGCGAAATCTGAACCAAAACAAAAAAACGTCTTCGAAAATGATGAGGTGCACGTAGCCAATCGATGAATGATTGTTGTTTCTCATTACTTCTCCGCCGCTATTGCTGCATTGCGCTTATTTCGTTGCTGTAATCGGCTGTTTTTATTTTTGCATGTTCTCCTTTACAATCAAACCGTTCAACTTGGGGCGGTGGTGTCATTAAACTTAATAAAAATGGGGTAATGCAATGTAACATCAGATACAATCGAAAATGCAAAGATTTTAAAAATTCTCTGAAACAACAAACAAATATTTATTATGATTGTGAAATTCATAACCATTTTTAAAAGGAAAATTAACTGAATGACTTTATAAATGACTTATACATTTTTATTAGTAATTAACATTTTATTCAAACTCATTTCATTCTAACTAAGTAAATTATGTATTAGTATTTAGGAAAATGAAGTGTTTGTGAAAAATTGGTGGGATAGAGGGTAGTAAATCCATCATATCTTTACGTTTTTCTTCTGTTATTGGTTTAATGGTTGTGTATAATGGAAGAAAATTAATGTTTTCGTATATTCTAGGTCTTCCTCTTTTAGGTGAGAGGTATTATACTTCGAATTCCGAATTGTCATCCAAGGAAGTTTTATAAAACATCTTATATGGAGCATTTTTTAGAATGATTCATTGTATTTTTAGCCAAGACACAGCTTCTCCATTGGTGTTTTTCTTTCTATTATTCGTTGATTCTTTTAGCTGTTTTGTCGAAATTAAATCTTTCTGAGCCATTTGTACTACCAAAAATCGGGTTTTCTTTTTATATCTTCTTCTTCTTAATTGGCGCGATAACCGTTTAAGCGATTTTGGCCGAGCTCAACAAAGCGCGCCAGTCGTTTCTTTCTCGTGCTAACCGGCGCCAATTGGACACACCAAGTGAAGTCAAGTCCTTCTCCACCTGATCTTTCCAACGCAGAGGAGGCCTTCCTCTTCCCCTGCTACCACCAGCTCGTACCGCATCGAATACTTTCAAAGCCGGAGCGTTTGTATCCATTCGGACGACATGACCCAGCCAACGAAGCCGCTGGATCTTTATTCGCTGCGCTATGTCTATGTCGTCGTAAAGCTCATACAGCTCATCGTTCCATCGTCTGCGATATTCGCCATTGCCAACATGCAAAGGTCCAAAAATCTTACGCAGAATCTTTCTCTCGAACACTCCAAGCGTCGCTTCATCGGATGTTGTCATCGTCCACGCTTCTGCGACATACGTTAGGACGGGCATGATGAGAGTCTTGTAGAGTGTTAGTTTTGTTCGTCGAGAGAGAACTTTACTACTCACTTGCCTGCTTAGTCCAAAGTAGCACTTATTGGCAAGAGAGATTATACGTTGGGTTTCAAGGCTGGCATTGTTATCGGTGTTAATGCTGGTTCCTAAATAAACAAAGTCTTTTACAACCTCGAAATTATAACTGTCTACAGTGACGTGGGTGCCGATACGCGAGTGCGCCGACTGTTTGTTTGAAGACAGGAGGTACTTCGTTTTGTCCTCGTTCACCACCAAACCCATTCGCTTTGCCTCTTTATCCAGTTTGGAGAAGGCAGAACTAACAGCGCGGTTGTTAAGGCCGATAATATCGATATCATCGGCATACGCCAACAATTGTACGCTCTTATAAAATATTGTGCCTGAGCGATTAAGTTCTGCGCCTCGTACGATGCTCTCCAACATCAGGTTAAAGAAGTCACACGACAGTGAGTCACCCTGTCTGAAACCTCGTTTGGTATCAAACGGCTCGGAGAGGTCCTTCCCAATTCTGACGGCGCTGCTGGTGTTGAGCAACGTCATCTTACATAGCCGTATTAGTTTTGCGGGGATACCAAATTCAGACATAGCGGCATACAGGTAACTCCTTTCCGTACTGTCGAATGCAGCTTTGAAGTCGACGAAAAGATGGTGTGTGTCGATTCTCCTTTCATGGGTCTTTTCCAAGATTTGGCGTATTGTGAATATTTGGTCGATGGTAGACTTTCCAGGTCTGAAGCCACACTGATAAGGTCCAATCAGTTGGTTGACGGTGGGCTTCAGCCTTTCACACAATACGCTCGCTAGAACCTTATAGGCGATATTTAGAAGACTAATCCCGCGGTAATTGGCACAAATTGCAGGATCGCCCTTCTTATGGATTGGGCAGAGCACACTTAAATTCCAATCGGCAGGCATGCTTTCATCCGACCATATTTTGCATAGGAGCTGATGCATGCACCTTACCAGCTCCTCGCCGCCATGTTTGAATAGCTCAGCCGGCAGTCCGTCGGCGCCCGCGGCTTTGTTGTTCTTTAGCCGTGATATTGCTATTCTCACCTCGTCATGGTCGGGTTACGGAACTACAATTCCGTCGTCATCGATTGGGGTATCGGGATCTTCACATTCCCTATGACATGCGCAGCTGTCACTGTTTAACAGGTTCGAGAAGTGTTCCCTCCATAATTTAAGATTGCTCTGTACGTCAGTCACCAGATCGCCGTCTTTGTTCTTACAGGAGAACGCCCCGGTCTTAAAACCTTCTGTAAGCCGCCGAACTTTCTGGTAGAATTTTCGGGCGTTGTTCCTATTGGCCAGCATCTCAAGCTCCTCGCACTCACGTATTTCGGCCTCTCGTTTCTTCTTTCGGATACTACGTCTCTCTTCCTTTTTCAGCACTCTGTAGCGATCCCACATGGCTCGCGTTGCGCCCGATCGCAGCGTAGCTCTATAGGCGGCATCCTTTCTTTCTGCGGCAGCATGACATTCCTCGTCGTACCAATTGTTTTTTCGGGCTCGCCGGAATCCGATTTCTTCTTCGGCGGCGGTACGTAGGGAACGAGAAATGTTGCTCCATTGCTCGCGCATTCCGATTTGTTGGGCAGTGCTTTCGGAGAGCAGGAATGAGAGTCGAGTGGCGAATCTTCTGGCTGTCTGTTGTGATTGCAGCTTTTCGATGTCGAACATTCTTTGCGTAGGTAGATGCACGTTTTTTGCTGCACAGAGGCGGGTGCGCAGTTTGGCTGCAACAAGGTAATGATCCGAGTCGATGTTGGGTCCTCGGATCGTACGTACATCTAATACACTAGAAGCGTGTCTTCCATCTATCACAACATGATCGATCTGGTTTCGTGTTTTTCGATCAGGAGACAGCCAGGTAGCTTGGTGTATTTTCTTATGCTGGAATCTGGTGCTGCATACTACCATGTTTCGGGCCCCGGCGAAATCGATCAGCCTCTGTCCGTTACCGGATGTTTCGTGGTGCAGGCTGAATTTTCCGACTGTGGGACCAAAAATTCCCTCCTTGCCCACCCTGGCGTTGAATCGCCAAGCACGATTTTTATGTCGTGGCGGGGGCAGCGCTCATAGGAACGTTCCAGGCGCTCATATAAGGAATCTTTGGTCGCATCGTCCTTCTCTTCCGTCGGGTCGTGGGCGCAAATTAGCGAGATGTTAAAAAATCGCGCTTTGATGCGAATTATTGCGAGACGCTCGTCCACCGGAGTGAACGACAGTACTTGGCGACGAAGTCTCTCTCCCACAACAAATCCGACACCGAATTTGCGCTCCTTTACATGGCAGCTGTAGTAGACGTCGCAAGGTCCTATGTTTTTCTTACCTTGCCCCGTCCATCGCATCTCTTGGATAGCAGTGATGTCAGCCTTTACTCTCACGAGGACATCAACCAGCCGGGCAGAGGCACCTTCCCCATTAAGGGACCGGACATTCCAGGTGCATGCCCTCAAATCATATTCCTTATTTCGTTTGCAGGGGTCATCATCAGTAAAGTCAGTTCTCATCCGAGGCTTTTTTAATCTATTCATTGGGGGGGATTTTTTAGTGGCGGGTCCCAAACCCAGCGCACAACCAGCTATCCTGGAATGCTTCGCCTTCTCACGTTAGCTCACTCCCGAACGGGTGTTCGGAAGCTAACCAGAGGATACGTGGGCTAATCCCGGACGTTGTGCGCTGCTTGGACCATATGTAGAAGAATCGTCCTGGCGACTCCCAAGTGAATGGCGATCAGTAACTTTCCCCACTTGCGTGGACTTCTACACATGGAACCATCCTATTTTTATATACTTCTATTAAATTGTAATAAATATAGGCGGCCGCCGTAGCCGAATGGGTTGGTGCGTGACTACCATTCGAAATTCACAGAGAGACTACGTTCTCGAATCTCGCTGAAACACCAAAATTCAGAAAAACATTTTTCTAATAGCGGTCGCACCTCGGCAGGCAATGGCAAACCTCCGAGTGTATTTCTGCCATGAAAAAGCTCCTCATAAAATATCTGCCGTTCGGAGTCGGCTTGAAACTGGAGGGACCATTTGTGGAACAACACCAAGACGCACGCCTCAAATGGGAGGAGGAGCTCGGCGAAACACCCAAAAAGATTGTACGCGCCAATTATATATATGGTATATATATATATATATATTAAATTATAGTAATACTCAGGTATGAATCAATAATTAGATTTTTTAGTTTTCTATCAAACCAAAATCGCGATCATTTGGCAAAAAAGAATGGCCGGATACCATAAATTTATGATCTTCTGTTTCAACATTATTATCAGATGACTGAAGAATTTTTAACGAATTTAAAGCTATGTTAATTTTACGATTTTGTCCTGAGCAGGCATCACTGTAAGCTATGACATGCTTTTGAGTGGCACTGTCCCGAATGTAGTTTAAAATGCAGCACCCAACTTCCTGTGGTCCTCTTGAGGCGATTGTTTCATCGGGCCAACTTTCATGTGAATGTCATTATCAGTAATATATTTACGCTTGTGTTTACCAAACGACCAAGAGTGCATTTTTCGATTTTTACAATGCCTGATTTGATTGAGCAGAGAAGTGCCATCAAATTTTGTTTGCGGAATGAAATTTCGGCTGCGGAAACGTTTAGCATGTTGCAGAAGGCATTTGGTGATTCGACCATTTCGCAGAAAAATGTTTATAAGTGGTACAAAGACTTCAAAGAGGGTCGAGAACGAGTTGATGACTTGGAGCGCTCCGGACGACCATCGACGTCAACAGATGACCAACACGTCAATAAAGTGAAGGAGTTAGTGCTCAAAAATCGTCGGTTGACTGTTAAAGACCTTACTTATATGATCGGAATATCAGAAGGATCTGTGAAAACCATTTTGAAAGACCATTTGGGCCTACGAAAAGTCAAATCTCGTTTGGTACGGAAAACTCTCAATTTCTTGGAAAAAAGTCGTCGCGTTGATGTGTGTGAAACAATGCTTTCAGAGTATCAGGACAAGCTCAAATGCATCATTACGGGAGATGAGACTTGGATTTATGCTTACGACCCTGAGACAACCGACCAATCAAGCGAATGTCGTGCTAAAGGCGAGGCCAGGCCGAAAAGAGCACGTCAAAGTCGTTCAAAAATAAAGGTCATGATGACAGTTTTTTTCGATTTTCGTGGTGTGGTGCACTATGAATTCCTTCCACCTGGTCAAACTGTTAATGAGGAATATTATTTGAGCGTTATGCGTCGTTTACGTGAAGCAATTCGTCTAAAAAGAATGGGCCAACAACTCTTGGTTTTTGCATCACGATAATGCACGTTCTCACACTGCACTCGTTCTTCGTGACCATTTCGCCAAAAATTCCACGCATATCGTTCCGCAACCACCGTATTCGCCTGATTTGGCTCCGTGTGACTTCTGGCTATTCCTAAAACTCAAGAGACCACTCCGGGGAACGCGTTTCGAGTCGATTGAGGAGATAAAAGCTGAATCGAAGAAGGGGCTGATGGCTATACCGGAAATGGACTATTTGGCATGTTTCGGGGATTGGAGAAATCGTTGGCATAAGTGTATTTCATCGAGAGGGCAGTGTTTTGAAGGGGATGAAATTGATTTACAAGAATAAATAAAGATTTTTCATTTTACAACCAAATTCACCTTAGTTTTTGCCCACAGTAGTATACATACATGTTGCGCTTATAATAAGCTACCGAAGCAGAAAGTTTTGTATAAGGAAGTGCTTTCTGTAAATTAAATGTGAATCCGTAATATTCACTTGTACATATGTCATAAGTTCAACTTTTTCTAGCCTGTTCGGTACTATTAAGATGTGAATTATGAATTTTCGTGCAACTTCCCGTCTTCATTACTGGATGCTTCAATATTTAGTTTTAGCAAATCACACTTTTGGCACGTGTCTTTACGAGGAGTATGAAAATTTGAGTTGAACTCCGTATTGAATACTTTCCTGGAAGTCCACTCCTTCACACGTATGTATTATTTTCATCACATTTTTTCATATACAGCTCGTACATTTTTCGAATATCTAAGCCAGCTATTAGATACTTTCGAGCTGAAATGTGATGTGATCTCATGTAAGGGCTCTCACATGCTGGCAAGCTCAGAATATGTTCTTGTACCACTTTAGTTTTTTCTTAATCTGTTTTTCTAGATGAACCAGCCATTTTGCCATGACCCTCCGTTCCAGGTGATTTAGTATTTAAGACACGGCTTAATATTCCGTTAGATATTTTGAAAGTATCCAAAAAAAAAGTTTTACAAACAGAAACTTCTGAATTCCGTGCATTTAGATGAAACTTAAAACTACGTTTTCTCAAATATACTTCGTAATTTCTGGGTCGTCTTTGTTTTAACTACAACTAGTAAGTTTTTACATTAAAAGGATTACTTGATCATACCTAAACCGTTATCTGAAGACATGACGAAAATACTAATTATTTTACCAAACTTTGTGAGCAGACTGACTTATACCACTAGCAAAAAAAACAGTAACCGTATTTTGTTTACCAACCAAAAAATAAACACATTTTATCGAGTTAAATTTCATGGATTTATTTTATTAGGATTTGATATGAAATAGCTGATAAACTAGATTTTTAAAATTTTTGACTTATACCACTTTTAAAATCAAGGGCTCATATTTACTATATCGCAGTATTTAGATGCTTAACATATTTTATTATTCATAGAAATTTTTAAAATGCGTTTACATACCTACTTTATGATATTTTTAATAATACAAATACGAGGGGTGCCTTTTATATTTCGGGATTTGGCAACCCTGGTGTTGCAATCTGGTAACTGACAGCTGTATCGCAAAGCTTGACATTTTTTGGCTTTTACGTACTCAGAACGTTTTGAAATACCAGCGCTCTTTATGTTGTTTACAGTAACTTAAAAGATTCATCTCGGTCCAAAAATGGAATTAAATCGTGAACATTTTCCTGCGATTATTTTTTACAACTTTCACGTGGATTAACTCAGCACCATTGCATGGATGAACTTAATTCATTTTTTGGCAATGAAGCTCCATCAAGGACCAGTGTTTATCGATGGTATGGTGAATTCAATCGTGGTCGTAGTTCACTCCAAGACGAATTTCGTCAAGGTCGTCCAAAATCAGTTGTTTTTCCGAAAACCATTGATGCTGTGCGCGAACTGATATTGCAAGATCGTCATGTGACCTATCGTGAGATTGAGACAATCATAGGCATTAGTGGGACCAGCATACATGTCAATCGCTCAAAAAAAGGCTCGTGTCGATTGGTCGAAAGAAATGCTCAAAAAATACAATCGCGGGGCTTCAAAGCACGTCTATGACATCGTGACAGTTGATGAATCATGGATTTACGCGTATGAGCCCGAAAGTACACAGCAGTCGACTGTATGGATGTTTCAAGATAAGCCAAATCCAACAAAAGTTGTTCGCGCACGAAGCACTTCCAAGCAAATGGTCGCCTGTTTTTTCGGAAAAACTGGACATGTCGCAACCGTACCACTAGAACAACGCAGAACAGTAAATTCTGAGTGGTACACAACCATTTGTTCGCCAGTTGTCTTCCAAGAAATTAGCAAAACCAATCGCCAAAGACGGATCACTCTTCACCAGGACAATGCGAGCTCTCACACATCAGCTCAAACAACTGCATTTTTGAGCACCCAAAACATCGAATTAATGGGTCATCCGCCGTATAGTCCTGACTTGGCACCGAATGACTTCTTTTTATTCCCGTACGTAAAAAACAAACTGAGAGGTCAACGTTTTTCGACACCCGAAGAAGCGGTTGCGGCATTCAGAATGCATGTTTTGGAGGTACCTCATTCAGAGTGGCAAAAGTGCTTCGACAATTGGTTCAAACGTATGCAAAAGTGTATAGATCTTCATGGAGAATATTTTGGAAAACAATAAAATGATTTTCGATGATTCAAATTTGTTTTTGTTCTCTAATCCCGACATATAAAAGACACCCCTCGTAGTTTATGGGTTTCTTATTTGATTTAATTTTTTTTTTTTTTTTTAATTTTATTTTACCTTTTTATTTTATTTCCGTGTGATACAGAGTTTATCTAAAACCAAAAATACCAATTACGTATACATACATACTATACATACATACATACATACATGTATACATACATACATATGTACATTTATAAGACAACGCAATTCAATCGACACTATTGTCAATAAATAATTTTTGGCTTCCTACTTCGATTTTCACAAGACGTACAACAACTGCAGGAAAAACTCTAATACACCAAAAACACTATATCTCAACAACAAAAAGAGTAAAATCAAAAAGGCTGATTCACTACTGATAAGCAACATCAACAAGCAACAAGCAAGCAACTAACAGTCAAGCAGTGCCAATACAAAATCGTACATACATACATACGTATTTACTTCACACATAAATATGTATGCACATCAACAAAACGTTAGTGATTATTTACTTCCAAGCCAATTTTAGGAGAAATTATTGGCAATACTCCAAGTGAAGTGGAGAAAGAAGAGAGCAATCAAAAAACTACTAATAACAAAGAGGTTAAAAAATTTTGCAAAAACTTTGACCTGTTGAATGACAGACTTAGCTGTATTGCAGATAAGGGGAAGGCCTTTTAACCTTTGCGTAGTTTCCACTGGCAGTTGATGCTCAATACTCTAAAGGAAATTGCTTTCACACCCATTCGAAATTAGAAAAGGGTACTTTTTGTACTTTTTAAATGAAAGGAATTAATTTTAAAGTCATGCAATTTTGTATCCATGCCAAACGACTAAAGTTCATATAGAGTACGCGTATTGGTACTAGACATGGAAATTGAGAACTTTTAGTTATATTGAATTTGGTAACATGACGGATGTAATGTATCTACAAATATCTTTACTGCGCTACTTGCTTACTTACAGTAGCTCAAACGTTTAATTGTGCAAATGCTGTAATTTATTTAATACACAAACGCCAATCGGCAATATACAACTTGGTAACAATTAATGAAATGAGAAAAAATGAATTTTGAGGGGAAAGGTTTAAACAAATTAATAGGGTATTTGTAACAATTAATTGATTAAAAAAACAAATTTCGAAATGTTGTTAGACCTAGGGGTATGGTAATAGACGTGATTTAATATCTGGTGCGAAGGTACTGAGTGATCCGCTGTAAAAGTCCACCTCGTTGTGCAGAGAGTTGACGATCCTAGCTATTCGGTTATGTGGACCGTTGTCCTTGTGGTTTCTAGCAGGCGATTGCGTCTCAGTGGAAGTCCAACAGGTGCGAATTCAAAACAACTATTGATATCTGGGGCAATCAGGGCATTCACAACTTTGAAAAAGAATATTAGGTCCGCTACCTGACGACGTGCTTGCAAATTATTGATGTGGAACTGGTCATAGATCTCAAGTGTTGATCTGTATCCTCCTTGGTGACTGTATCGGTAATCCAGGCTTCTGCCGAGTTTCACTTGTACTCGTTCAACGCGTTTGATTGCAGAGTCAGTAAAAGGAGACCAGATTACTGTGCCATATTCCAGAATTGGAAGGACTAAGGAGGAGAAAAGGCTCAGTAAGGTGTTGGGATTTGTGAAGTCCTTGCTGGTTCTAGTAATAAAACCAAGAGTTTTAAACGCTTGGAGAGTAACCTTGTTAATATGTTTGTTAAATGTAAATCTGTTAAAAATAATAAAAATTATATATAATTAATTAAGTAAAATTTTCCACGTAGTCGAAGGACAAAGGCCAACAAGTTGAGAACGGCGACGAATCGATATTTTGGGGTTGTTGTTTTTGTAACAGTTAACTTTTCCCTGTCAGTGTAGTGTAAATCACCAGTCGTCTTCGTCTAGCTCATCTAACGGTAGCCCCAAGAAACGTGCTGTTTCGACAGGTTGGGTCCAGAGGGAGAGGGGTGTTAGATTAGAGTGGGTTTGATGGGCATGTGAGAAGGTGGTTATTGGACCCACCAAGTGAAGCCAAGTCCTTCTCCACCTGGTCTTTCCAACGCAGAGGAGGCCTTCCTCTTCCCCTACTACCACCAGCTGGTACCGCATCGAATACTTGTATCCATTCGGACGACATGACCCAGCCAACGTAGCCGCTGGATCTTTATTCGCTGCGCTATGTCTATGTCGTCGTAGAACTCATACAGCTCATCGTTCCATCGTCTGCGATATTCGCAGTTGCCAACGTACAAGAGTCCAAAAATCTTCCAGCAGAATCTTTCTCTCAAACACTTCAAGTGTTGCTTCGTCGAATGTTGTCATCGTCCACCCTTCTGCGCCATACGTTAGGACGGGCATGATGAGAGTCTTGTAGAGTAATACTTTTGTTGGTCGAGAGAGGACTTTACTACTCAATTGCTTACTTAGTCCAAAGTAGCACTTGTTGGCAAGAGAGGTTATAAGTTGGATTTCAAAGCTGACATTGTTATCGGTATTAATACTGGTTCCTAACTATACGAAGACCTTTACAACCTCGACATCTTAACTGTCAACAGTGACGTGGGTGCCGATACGCGAGTGCGTCGACTGTTTGTTTGATGACAGGAGGTACTTCGTTTTGACCTCGTTCACCACCAGACCCATTCGCTTTGCCTCTTTATACAGTTTGGAGAAGGCAAAACTAACAGCGCGGTTGTTAAGGCCGATGCCAAGCCTTAGTAAATAGAAATATCAGCACAGTTTCTCATTCTCAGCTGTCAAACCATAGTTATCGATAGCTCTCATGCATCTGAAAAAAACAAACGATACAAGGCGGCGCAAAACTAGTCATACAATTTTGTTTTTGAGTCACATTTTTACTAACTATAAAATGATTTTGAGTTATGGAAATCATTATTTTGATCATACGCGCTCCATTGTTCACCTGTGTGTTTGTATACCACAGCTGTCTACTTCAGAAATGTCAAATATGATTGACGTATGACGCCATTTGCAAAAATTATAATCCGATAGGGCGCAGAAAACCTTCCTGTGCCACAAAATGGAAAATAGGTAAGTATTCCTTTCCTTTCGCATTTCACAACAAAACCCATATAGCCCACAGATCGAAAGGTCCAAACTTTGTACAAAACTCGCAAAGATTCAGCAACTTTTCACCTTTAATTTCCTAAATTTTTGTGCATTTTGAACCAGACTGGCACTTCTCAAATAACACTAAAGCGTCGTTTAGTTAAAAACAAAATAAATCGAAATTTCCAACTTTTACTTACAATTTTTCTTACTTGCAATTTTGTAACCCATTTAATTTTAGCGTTCATTTTTGACGATTTTTTCATATAATATGGAAGAAAATACTAAACACCTCAGCGAAAAAAAATTATAACCCAAAAAATTAGTTAAAAATTATTTATTTAATCCAATCTGATGGTAAACTACCAAGCAAAAAACCCACAATGGGAGATAACGAAAGTATCCTGCGACCTCAGCCTATCCACATTTGCAAAAAAACTACATCACCCGAAGCATTCCTTTCTATATTCCAGGAGCGCAAGACATACTATGAAGCCGACAATTGAACTTTGTGGTTCACAGATGGCTCATAACCAGTCAGCTTTGCAGTGGTTGACACAAACGGAGACACTCTACGGGTGCAAACTTTGCAGGACTGTGCATCTGTTTTTACTGCAGAAGCAGTTGCCATTTGTCATGCTATAAACATGGCCTTGGAAAATTACCGTAAAACTCTCGTATGCACCGACAGCAAATCTGTTCTCAAAGCATTTCTCAACCCTCTATCCAATTCATCCACCATTAGCAGAATAAGAGATACGCTCATTGGCAAGGAGACGTCCTTACGATTACTTTGGCTACCATATAGGAGTTCACGGGAAAGAGATAGCAGACAGTGCGGCCAAACAAGCATTCTCAGCACCGAAAACGAAAGATCCCACATACGAAAATAAAGATATTCTGCCAACAATTAAACGATATCTCAACATTTCTCCCGGCTTCGTCTTGGGCATACTTTTGACACACTACAACCCATCCTGACTGGGGAGCCACCTCCAGTCTGCGCACACTGCGGTAAAGCTCTATCTTTAAACCGTATATTCCAGGGTTGCCTCGTTTTCGTAGACGCCAAAAATCATTACATGAGGAAGAACTGGTTTAAATTGTTAAAAAACCCCACATCCGATAATATCATCGCTATTGACAACTTTTTAAACCACATTCGAGCCCGAATTTAAATTAAGTATAAATTTTTCGTATTTAGTTTTTAGTATATAAGGCCGCCGTAGCCGAGGGTTGGTGCGTGACTAACATTCGGAATTCACAGAGAGAACGTAGGTTCGAATCTCGCTGAAACACCAAAATTAAGAAAAACATTTTTCTAATAGCGGTCGCGCCTCGGCAGGCAAGTGTATTTCTGCCATGAAAAAGCTCCTCATAAAAATATCTGCCGTTCAGAGTCGGCTTGAAACTGTAGGTTCCTCCATTTGTGGAACAGCATAAAAGACGCACGCCACAAATAGGAGGAGGCGCTCGGTCAAACACCCAAAAAGGGTGTTATTTTCTCGAGTAGGAATTAGGAGTCAATGACCCCACTTATCAAATCGAAAAGGAAAACAATGAAGAGAATAGTGCTTCTAATATCTAGTGCTTTTAGATTAATGAGCAAGCACCGACTTTTATATGATGGAATTGGATCAGTGAAATTCGAAGAACGCAAAGCAAAACGCTCAAAAGCTTTCTGGACACTAATATGGCAAGCATAATTTGGACTCCAAATAAATACGACCTATTCAAACATCGAACGCACTAAGACGTATAAAACAACTTTAGAGTATATGGATCAACAAAGTCCGAACTAAAACGTCCAATAAAAGCAAGTACGGAATATGACTTTGAAATGGTGTAATTCAAATGTCTTTGAAAAGAGAATTCAGTGGGTATTAAAGAACAAGATTTGGAATAAGAAACATAAAA
This sequence comes from Anastrepha ludens, assembly GCF_028408465.1. NCBI lineage: Eukaryota > Metazoa > Arthropoda > Insecta > Diptera > Tephritidae > Anastrepha > Anastrepha ludens. Next base: position 24,481,873 of record NC_071498.1, on the reverse strand, counting down.
AATTGCTTATATATAAACCTAACTTATTTCTTTTACACCAAGCAACGACGTTACCTAAATCAGATTGAAGATTTAAAGAGGTCACTGTACAGTCTGTGTCAGAAGAAAAGAACCAGCTTTTTTTCTTGTAACTTCAAGATATATTTCGTTCGGCTTTTTGCTGCGTAATAGTCCCACTCAAGGACTACGATGCCACTGCTAACTCAGGTTAGTGTCGTTCGAAATTTTACCGTAAACGGAACCAAACAAAAATGAGTGAGAAGTACGCGAAGCGTTTTGAGACGGTATTTTTATGCACGTATTCAAAAGGGCCGAAATTATCTTACGCTTAAAAAATCAAGAAAGTTTGTTGTGATGTGGAATCAGCGGTGTGAAGTATACAAAAATGTTGATGACTTTTCCGATCGCGGCTTGAAGCGACTGGCGACAAAAAAGCAGGATAAAGAGATCGTCCAACTTTTTAAGCGGGACCCTTCTTCGTGACAACGCCAAGCACGATCAGTTCTTGCTAAAAAGGGAATAGATGTGAGTATCAACCCCAACGAACGTCGCCTGCAGGAGGCGAACATATCCAACCGTCCCACATCATCAAAACCCCTGCTCTCGGAAAAAAACACTGAGAAACAACAGAAGAAGCAAATTGTGTCACTGTATTGGACTGGCCTTCCAGGTCCCCAGACGCCAACCCCATTGAAAATGTGTAGGGAACTATGAAAATGCATCTTGTCGGAAGGCCAGCCCATGATTTAGAGCAACTCGTGCGTCAGTTCGCAAAATCTAGTTCTGTTTGTCGACGAGCTACGCAGAAAAGCTGGTTCAAAGCATGAAGAAAATGCCAAGCTATACTCGACAACGATGAAGACCACACGGCTTATTGAGTAATTGCGACTCTTAGTTTTGTACATACTTTCATGTAAAAAAAATTAAGTTTATATTTTTTATATTTCATGAATAATCGCAGTTACTTTTTTCTGACGGAGACTGTACTTGCGATCAACAAGAAAAGGAAATTTTCATTATTAAAACAACCAGAAATATCATTAATAAAAATTATAAAAAGTAGGGGACGGACCCAGTATACTTTCTTGGGGTACACCAGAGGACGCAATAAAAGAAATAGATGACGCACCATCAACACTAACAACACATTTCCGAGAGGAGAGATAGGATTTAATCTATTTTGAAAGAGTTCAATGAAATCCTATAGCTCTCAATTTGAAATTACGTTAAATAAATCTGACTTAACAAATCATTTCTTGTGAGTTTTTTTGAGCAACGTTAAAGTAAATACCCAACACAATTGGAACAAAATAATACGCATATGTACCTAAATGCAAGCGAGGTTACTGCATACAAGGTGGCGCAAAATTAATCACCTTATGGAGAAGCAGAAGTCTTTGCGATCCTGCAGGCATGCAAAATGCTTAGGGAACGCGGGAGTGAGGGAGATATTAACATTTTTTTCGATAGTCTAGCTGCGATCAAGGCTCTGACGACGCCAGAATGAAACTAGTAAACTTCTGTAAGGAGGAGATCAAATCTATTGGGTGTGCAGGTAACATTTCTCTAATCTGGGTTCCCGGACATAGGAACATAGAGGGAAATGAAATTGCTGATGAGCTTGCCAGGAAGAGGACTGAACTGACCCCAGATACATCCTACCCGGTCATTGGCATCCCCCTGACAGTTGTTAAAGGGGAACTGCACAAATTATTTCTCAGGATAGCGCAGAAAAGATGGAGCTCCATTTCTTCATATGCTATTTCGAAAACCTTTTGGCCCCAGCACAATATATACAAGACTCATAAAGTCCTTTGGACTCCTCGCCATTCAATTTCCAAACTCGTAGCTGTGTTTACCGGTCACTGGGCGATCGCACACACGCGGAAAAACTGGTGTTACCTTTAAACCCCCATTGCAGAAACTGTTGGGATCCGTCAGACCTTTCAGAGAAGGAGACTGTTGAGCATGCCCGGGCTTGGCAGCTAGACGATTAAGGTTACTGGGCACTCCTTTCTTCAACAGCCTGGGGCAGTGCGCCAACCTAAATCCCATCAACCTTCCCCATTATGTCAACAGATGGCGGTAGATATCTGCCTGTTGGAGGTCTCATAATGGTATCAAAACGGCGCTTCAGTGCTAGTTGAGGAGTGCGAGACTGGCACTTCAACCATTTCACCTACCTACCTACCTGAGCCACCTGGCTTCACTTATTAATTGCCCACTAGTCACAATCGATAGAGGAGCAGATGATATTTCAAAGCATTAAAAAAATGTTATCCATAAAAACTAAAAGTTTATAACGTTTTTGAGGAAGAAAAATTAAAAAAGAAGTTTGCCTAAGATTCGGATCTTTTTTGGCCGAGGCCGAAGCCTTACCGTAACCAAATTGATCTTCTGTGGCCGAACATGGTCGAAGCTGGAGATGAAGCCGAAGTTCGGTCGTTCTCTATAAATATGCAAACACAAGCCACAAATAGGAATCACAGTGACTGTAATAGCAACAAAAATAAGACAGCATTGTGCATCATTAGCAACAACAAAAAATGCATGCAACAGCCTCAACAACATCGGGACATTACCAACACAACTAACGCCAAAAACAATAATGACAACGGCAACAACAACAACGGCAGCAATAACAATAATAATAACAACAACAATAACAGTAATAGCAGAACAGTGTTGCCGTTTGAACGCTGCTGGATATGGCAGTAATGTGACCATTTAAGACCTCTTTCTGATGGCTTATAGAGTGAAAACGTCCTGCTGTGTGAAAACAAATTATAGGCATGTAATGTTGCATGTTGTGTATTTCATGCGCTGCCAAACCATGCAATGCCATCCGACCGATCATTGCGCCAATACTCTCCGACCAAGCAACCAACCAACCAACCAACTAAACCAGACAATCAAAAAATTCATAAAAAAAAATTAAAACAAATCCACAAGCACAAAAATAAATATAAAAAAAGTAACTAAAACTCTAAGAGACTTAACGCAAAACTAAAGTAAACGAAAATATTTAACAAATACTCGTACGAGTACTAAGTAAATATGTATGGAAAAAATCAAAATCAAATAGGACGCGGCTAGCACAAAACGCTGTACGTTGTATGCTGGCAAAGTATTTCACGGTGCTACGGATCTTGCGCAGACTGTAGCTCCGTGGCTCCATAGCACTGCAACTCCGAATCGAACTTCAAGTGCTGCGGCACATGACGCATGGCGGCAGATTTCATGCAGAGACTGCGCGCACAGCGAGACCGGCGCATGCGCGAACGAGTGCACCAACAAGCTGGCTTTGCTGAGACGCGCCGATTCCTGCGGTTGCGCGCTGCACTGGTATTAACCGTCTTATCAGATTTGTGAGGATTGCGCAAAACTATTTTTATTTCTGAACAACAAAAACAACAGCCGTTGCAGATGTTGCTGCAGTGGTTTCCGTATGAAGTGTGCCGTTTATTTGTTGCTGCTGCTGCTGATGGTGTTGTTATTTTCATCTATGCCATTGGAAGCACCCTTCACGTCGCCACCACACCACACCCCAAACGCAGCGTATGGCATGTGCGAGTACACATCAGTTCACCTCCTTTACGCATTCATTAAAAATGATAATATCACGGTGACTTAGCTCGATATTTCGCTTAGGAGTGAAGTAAAGCCAAATTGCAAAGCATCAGCAAATAACCAAACGAATATCAAAACAACAGCAGCGAATATAAAACCGAAACGAAAACAAAACTCGATTACGTTGGCCAAAACGATGAGAACGCTTAAAATGATGTCTTGATGGCGATGGCGATGGCGATAGTGCGGACGATGACGGCAGAAGGAAGGAACAGAATGAAACGTCAACAGCATAAAGACTCTCGTAAAACTTTTCGAGAAAGGCAGCAGTAAGAAGAAATGGTAATTAAAGTCGTTTATGTGGTGGCTAACGTCCAAACGTCCCATAGTTAAACGGCAAATGGCAAATGGCAACTGGCAGGCGCGAATCGCGAACCACATAAGCCGATAGAGGCAGCGCCAAATAACTATATTAGAAATATTTGAGGCCTTCTTACTCACCTACTAATGCAGCTGTATTTTCATATGCGCACCACATAGACCCTGTAACTGATGTTGTATGAGAAAAAAGGCGTTTGAGCTTCTTTCACAACCCCATTTACAGACTGACACTCACATGCGCATACATACAAATCTCTACAAGCCAAAGCGGCAGTTGATTAGTGGCTTTAGCGATTATACCAGATCGTTTAATTTTAATATGACACCTTCCAAAAGGCCTTGCGCTTATGCCATAGAGCCACACTGCATTCAAACTATCCTTCCGCTTGCGCGACTGTCCTGCCGCATTGCAGTTCTTTTAGTATTTGAAAGATCTCTGCACGAACTGAATGGGCACATGTTTGCGGCCATACACACATACATACATATGCACATACGAGTATAAGCATGCACAGCCGAAAACAAGTCATATGTATCAAAAGCAACAACAACAACAAAAACTTTATTGACTTGCACGTTGCTGTTGGCAATTAAACATGACATTCTGGCAATAAGATAAATTTTTCGATTAGATTTCTGTCTATATATTTTCACGTTAGCTTTGCCGTTTCGACAGCGTAAAAACGCTTGAAAACTGTTCAAGATCAGGAAAAAAATATTGCAAAAGTATATAAGTCTGCACGAGGGGCGTTCAATGTATTCTCGGTATCGCAATGGAAAATAACTCGAATTAAGGGGGGAAGTCCACGTAAAATTTTCAAAAAATCGATTTTTGTTTTCAATATTTCGAAAGTATAGTATCTTAATAATATACTGTGAAATTTTCATGCGGAAATTCCTAATATTATAGCTTCTATAGCTCCTATGTAGAGAACGGTCCGCGCGCTCCTGTACCTCAAACTTTAAACTCGTTTATCTCGAAACTGTATTTTTAAAAACTGTGTTGTAACTCAAAAAGTTATCGACCGATTTATTTGAAGTTTGGTGAGGCCTTTCTGTCTATTACTATCGGAAGGCTATACCAAAAATTTCAGATATTTCGCGTTTATAAATTACTTTTTGGGGGCTAAAAATGTCAATAAAGTAGCCCTAAATTCTGACTTCTTTTTCAGATGCTTATTTTATTATTAATTTTATACTTGTTTTTAAATTTTATAGGTTCGACTAAATTCTGACTTCTTTTTCAGATGCTTATTTTATTATTAATTTTACACTTAGTTTTAAATTTTATAGGTTCATCCTTTCCGTTAATATATTATAAAAAAACAATTTCATTTTTTTTTTGTTTCAGATCGATAGATTAAGAGTAATAATAGAGCAGCTTGGGACCTCGCGCCGTAGGCAGCCGACAAGATGATCCTGAGCCGCCATTCTGGGAAAAAAAATTTTTTTATACTCTCGAAAGGTTAAATAAAGTTGTGTTAAAGCTTCAAAATAATATAATTATTTTATCACCTTTAAAAATATGTTTAAAAAATTACCGATTTTGAGGCTTCTACATGGACTTCCCCCCTTAAAGTCAAAATATTTTTAGTTTACTTTCAATACGAACTGTGATAAGATTTGTAAAATCTCAGAGGATAAGATGGCTCGGAGACGTGTTTAGAGTGCCCAAAGAGAGCACAATCGAAAGCAGTTGAAGTACGCCCTGTTGGAGGCCGAAGAATAGGACGCCCAAGAAAGAGATGGCCAGAAGACGTAGAAGTTGACCTTGAAAATCTAAACGTGCGGGGGCAGAAGGAGGTAGTCTTAGATAGAGACACATGGTATAAGGTTGTGAATGAAGGAATGGTTCACCAAGGACTGTGATGCTAAGAAAAAGAAGAAGGTAATCTTCCATAACGCCAATACACTTCTTGTACAATAACTTGGACTTAATTTTTCATTAAATAAAAAAATAAGCAACTGGCGCTTGGGTGTTTGGCCAAGCTCTTCCTCCTCCTATTTGTGGTGTGCGTCTTGAAGTTGTTCCACAAATAGAGAGATATACAATTTTAATACGCCTCCGAACGCCAAATGTTTTTTATGAGGAGCTTTTTCATGACAGAAATACACTCGGAGGTTTGGCATTACCTGCCGAGAGGCGACTACTATTAGAATTTTCCATTGCCCTCTAAAAAAAATACTTTTCCTCCTTGTCCGAAAAATGTGCGTTTATGCCGCCTTAAGCTCTTGATCGTCAGAAAATGTGTTTCCCACGAAAATCGTTTGTCAAATTTGGTAACAAAAAGTAATCACTACAAGCCATGTTAGGGCTATGGCCTTTGGAGCAGCATTTTTGCAGCAACATCAAGAGGCACACTAGAAATATAAAGAGGTTTTTCATGACAAATACACTCGGCGCTAATAGAAAAAAACTGTGTCTATCAGTTCATATTTCATGTCCGGCGATTCGAAGCTGTGCACTTTCGTATTGCAGTCACTTATCAATCCGTTCGGCTACGGCGGCCACCTCAATATTCCATCAAATTATGCAAAGAGATTGCGTAAGATTTGACCACAATTACGGCCAAAATAGCTTAACCGGATATCGCGCCAATCAAGAAGAAGAAGATGGCGTGTTTAGACAGAGAATAAACGACATTCATAGGGAAACCCTTACCACCTTCTTAAGCTCCCGACTCCCGAATGTCATAATCGAAGTCCAACCACCACTCACAGCAGATTGAGAGCTCCAGCTACCCCGAAAGACCCGCGTAACCTTGGCACAATTAAGTTCTGGATACTGTAACAGGCTAAGCTCCTACTTATCCAGAATTGACCCCAACATACTAAACATACGAGGTGTGTTCAAAAAGTATCGCGAATTTTGAAGTTTCGCAGGTTATGTATATTCGAATTTCGATTTTTTGTGGCGATATGTTGGTACTCATGCCGACGAGTTCGGCCATTTTGAATGTTCAGTTAATTGTTGACAGTTGCTTTGCTTGTACGTGTTTCGGCTCGTCTTCGATTTTTACCTATTCAAAAAGATGGATCAAAAAACCTGTGTCAAATTTGGTGTGAAAAACGAAATTAAATGCTCAGGTGCATTCCGAATGTTGGAATGTTGCCTATGCCATACCGAGACGCTACTTTGGACCAAAGCAACGTTTATCGGTGGGACAAGATGTTATTAGAAGACCGAGAAGGTGTGAACGACGAAAAACGTGCCGGACGTCCGAGCACTTTAACAACAGGATCACCGTTAGAGAAGTTACTGAGGACCTAGACATATCGATTGGCTCGTGCCATTCGATTTTTTTCAATGATTTGGGCATGGCACGGGTCGCTGCAAACTCGTATCAAAACTGCTCAATTTCGACCAAAAGCAGCATCGCATGAACATTGCTAATGAGATGTTAGACTCTGTCCACGATGACCCAAATTTGCTCGAGAGGAACATAACTGGTGACGAATCGTGGGCTTATGGTTCTGACGTGGAAACCAAAGCTTAATTATCTCAATGGAAGCTGCCGCACGAACCAAGACCGAAAAAATCGCGCCAAGTTCGGTCGAATGTAAAAGTTTTGCTTACCGTTTTCTTCGATTGCAGAGACGTTGTGCATCATGAGTTCTTGCCACATGGTAAAACGGTCAATAAGGAATATTACCTGCAAGTTATGCGCAATTTGCGCGAAGCAATCCGCCAGAAACGCTCGGATTTGTGGAGGAACAAAATTGGCTCTTGCATCACGATAACGCCCCTGCTCACACATCGTTGCTTGTGCCCGACTTTTTGGCCAAAAACAACACACTAATGACGCCACAGCCACCGTATTTCATAGATCTGGCTCCCTGTGACTTTTTCTTGTTGCCGAAACTGAAGAGGCCATTGAAAGGATGACGCTACGATTGACAAGATGAAGACGGCATCGAAGGAGGTGCTAACAAGATAAAAAAATGATTTTTTGAAGTGCTTAGAAAATTGGAAAAAACGTTTTCACAAGTGCATAATATCTCATGGGGATTACTTTGAAGGGGACAAAATAGATATTAATGAATAAATAAATAATTTTTGAAAAAACACAAAATTCCCGAAACTTTTTGAACACACCTCGTATGTCCAGCATGTGAAGGCACTCCGCACGACACTAACCACCTTTTCACATGCCCTATCAACCCACTCATACGACACCCCTCTCCCTCTAGACCCAATCTGTCGAAACAGCAAGTTTCCTGGGCCTACCGTTAGATGAGCTAGACGAAGATGACCGGTGATTTACATTGCACTGACAGGATTTAGTATGGCTGTTACAAAACAAGAACAAAGTAGCGCAGAATGCTGAATTTATGGTTTTTACCTTTTCGTATACTTAATCAATAAAATTTCTTTCCAATCTCAAATCACTAGAGGTCTGAAAGTATTGATAGTTCAGACCATCGATGGTTTTCGATAGTTGATGTAAAGACTGTCAAAACTGTTGAATAGTAGCATTATTTTGACTCTCATCTAAATTTATTTTAAGTAAATTTAGTGCATCAATAGTTTTAGGCTTCAAGTTGGACCGCCAGTCATTTATAATTAAGTCCGCCTTGCTGAAAACTCGTTTAGACTCGATTGAAGATGGAGTATACAAAAATATATGCTTACCAGAGAGGCAGCGGCTTTAAATGACTTCTCGTCACGTTCAATAAAAAATTTAAAAAATAAGAACGTATATCTCTCACTCTCAGTTTTAAGGACGGAACTAGGCGAGTAACTAACTCTGGAAACTTCGACCTCCTACAGCCAAAATAATGCTACGAGCTTGCAACACGAGCACACATCTTTATTCCATCACTCCCAAGGAAGGAATGTAAAATATTGGTTGGAGTACTGACGAGACATTGTCTCACTCCATATCATGCAGCCAAAATGGAACTGGTCGAGAACGACGCGTGTATCTTATGCACCTCCTTTGCCACTGCCCTGCTCCAACAAAATTTAGACTGTTTATTAAAACTCGCCATGACATGTATCACGAACTGTGGTTAAGACGACCCCTTATGGTCCATGTGAGATCTATACTCAATACTCTCCCTACTTGTTTGGAATTCACTGCACCTTTTTGGAATTGTAAATAATGAAGGTGCAAAATTGCAAATTGTGAAAGAGACATCATTGTTTCGATAATGGTTTGTTGACTTTACCCTTCTTTTCTAAGCAGTTTAACTACAGTCGGTGTAGCGTCAGCCATTGTGATCTTCTTACACCAAGAATTACTAAATAACCAGCCTATTATTATCTACTTAACAAATAAATTACCCCAATACCGAGAATACATTGAACACCCCTCGTATGTGCGTATGTACGTGTAGTAATTTCTTGTATCTGTCAGTTAGTTTTTCTTGCAAGTGTGATTAAATTGGTTATTCGCAGTGAGAAAGTGATCAATTTTATGAACACCGGCAGTATACAAATGGACTACTCTTAGCCACTGTCGCATTGAACGCAATATACCTAAGTTAGAGGAACTGAAAACGGAATAATAAAGCAGAACTATGACCGGCCAAATACTTCTTGGTGCTTAGATCAGGGAAATGAATATGTAGTCAGACCCAAAATTGGTGGCGGTCATTTGTTCTCAAGTTATTTTTTTATATACAATATTAACATTATCTGTTTCGTATTCTCAGCCCATTTCAGCCGAATAAATCTTAAATTTTCGAAGTAGGTCCGGTCTTCAATACAAATTGTACACTTTTTCTTACTGCCTTGGACTCAAGTATAGTTCAGTTAAACGCTAGCGACAGTTCAGTCATAGTTCAAACAAGTATTTTTCAACTAAAACGATATCTGTCAGACAAGAAAAGAAAAACATGTGATAAAATCCCAAGAAACATGTTGTTTCGACGGGTTGGGTCCAAAGGTTGGAGGCATGTGAATAAGTGGTTGATATCGTCCGATTCTGGGCAGGTAGGAGTTTAACCTACTTCAATATCCTGAAAGTATTTGGGCCATGACGGCATTCGGGGATCGGGAGTTTAGGAAGATGATAAGAGACTGGCAAATAATGTAGTTTAATACCTGTTTATTAACTGTGTGGTCCAGTAGTTGTAGTTGTATTTTATTCTAAACCTCGTCAGACCAGCTGAAGAGATGTCTCTTGACTCGTCTGGGAGTTGGCACAGACTCTAGCAAGTGCCTGTAAGGGTGATTCAAGCGATAGAAACACAGCAGGAATTGCTTACTAAGTATCTTACTGTGATTCCTAACCGGAAGGAAGCATCTCCCGTGGCTGTTCAGATGCCAGTATTCTGACTGGTCTGAAGCTTGTTGTGGTTGAGTATTACTATTGAGTTAATCCTAATTAGCGACTATCGCCGTTTTACTACCACTGCAGTTTGTGTTTTTTGTGATGTCTGTGTGAGTGTGCTTTTTTTTAGTCAGATTCATTTCGTAAGATGCAACTATAGCAGCAAAATGTTTATGTCCATGTCTGAGATGTCATTAATTTGCGGTAAGAAAGGCTTACCGAAAGAGTGGAAGGCTTGCTCTAGCTAGACCTGGACATTCGCACAAATAGTGGAAAAGAATTTCTTTCACCCCCTCCGCCTGACAGCTTCTGCAGATGGGATTGAAAGGAAGGTTAAGTCTGACTGCATGATCCCGTACCTTCCAGTGGCCTGTAAGGGTTGCAGTGATAGGTGAGATGCTTGGGCGAGAGCAACCTAACAGGTAATTCGACCTCTCGATGTTGTACAACAACCATGGACTGAAGCTTAGTCTACTACAAATCACTAGTACCAGGCGACCAGACGGGTGCAGCGTAAGTTTGAATCGTCTCGAGTACCGTTACCCAGCACCGGAAACAATATCAGTCATGAAATTCGTTGGCGGCAACCAAACAGTGGAGTCCTCTCTCGACGGAACCAGTATTTTTTAGTAGATGAAGTGAAATGAACTTTAAATAATTACCTCTTACGTTTGGCAATTAGTTATTCTGGTTGTATCCAAACAATAGTTTCCGATAGATATTGGGATATGTTCACTTATGTATCTACACTGGTGCTCACAAAATTTTCTTAAAGTATAATATTTTAAAAATATTGTGTGAAAAGCTGAAGTGAATCCGACAAATACTTTTCGAGTTATTTAACAATTAACAAAGGCCGCTAAAGGGGGCATAAGTCGATAGCAAAACTTTAAGAGGGCAGATACCTGTAAAATTTCGAAAACAACATTTTTTTTTTAAATAAAATGTTAATATAATCCTTTAAGAACATGTCGAAAAAATTTTAGAACGTAAATTTAAGTATTTCTTATATTATAGATCGTCAACCGTGACGACTCTATTCTTTGCGTTCGAGCGCTGGGAGAGGTATAGTTACGTTGCCGACTTTAGACGCGTTTTTCTCAAAACTATATTTTTCGAATTGGCTTACACGATAACTCGAAAAGTTATTGGCCTATATCCCTGAAATTTTGCACACATCTTTTTTATGATATTACTTTCTATTTGAATTTACAATTTCGAAAGTTTTTCGAAAAAATAATTTTTTCGAAGCAAAAATAGTAGGAAAATTCACCCCAAAATGCATTTTTTTTGTTTTTTTAAGCATATTATTCCCCGAATTTGTTTTCCATTTGTTTTTAATTCATGTAGAAATTGTGAAATTAATAAACAAAAAAAATTTTGGCCCGCCGATTGAGAAGCCTCGCTGCGACCTTCCTGGAAGAGTTGAGTGTACTTCCGCCATTTTAAATGATTAAAATAAAAAAAACTGTATATTATTTTAATGTGCAAATAAACTGTATGCCAATTTTGAAAAAAATATATTGACTTCTTCATTTTAAATAATTTTAACGAAAATCAGGGAAAATATGGCCGTTTACAGGTATCTGTCTCCTTAAATGCGTTTTTCTCAAAACGATGTTTTTTGAACCGGTGATCAATGTAACTTAAAAACCGCTTTGTAAACTTCCATAAAATTTATACAGCTTTTGAAAAACATAAAAACTCGTGACTGATCGAAGGATTTTTTTTTTTTTTAAATTTCAATTTTTTTTAGTTGTCGGTTTTTTTCTCGAAACTCTGAAAAATATTTCCAGAGGCCACCATATTATCAATTTTGAAAAAAAAGCTTCGATCAGGCACAGTATTATCTATTAATAAAACTAATTTCTCTTGTCCGATTGATTTTAGATGAATCTCCAAGGACTTGTGATGATCACCGCACTTCTGGAGAAACGGGCTCCAAACAAACAGCGATAACTTTTACTATTATTAATTTTTTTTTTTTTTTTTGAAATTTTGCTAAAGTGAAGTCGAAGCATGATGTATTAATGCTATGCTTTTATTTTTGTAAAATAAAGCAATTAACTGGCAAAAAAAATTATTGAACATCATCATTTTTTCGGGACTCTCACTACCCCTTAATGCTTTTACAATATTGGCATTATTTTTCGTGCAAAATTTTGTGCGTTAATTTCCTATAAAAATATATTGTGTAACAAACACCTTAAAAATTAATGTTCTAAATATTGTATAAAATTTAAATAAAAACTTTATAGAAAATTTAAGTTTGAAAAAGAGATCATCAAAATTTTCAACATTTCAATCATTTAACATTTAAAATTCAAACATTAATTTTTAGAAAACTTCTGGGTACACAGTTTTATAGCCCATTCAATTTTGGTATAACAAAGTGTAAGTTTAAATTCGCTCAAAAATCGCGTTGATTTTTGACAATTTTTATTGCCTAGGATGTTGCGCTTTTTTTCCATATAAGGGACTACCGGGCATGTGAACAGAATATAAGCCTACTATACCTACTTGTTAAGTAACGTAATTGATGAAAGTATTTAATTGCATGCACTGATGCTGAATTGAGCTGATACTGTGGAAAATTACATGCACCATATACAATAAACAAAATACAACTTAGTACTGATGTCTGTATGTAAATTCATACAAATTACGCTCATAGCCAATTAGCCATCATTGAGTATTATTGATTAGTTGTATTTGGTCCGAATATCTTTATTGCTTTTCGTACGAATGTATGTTTGTTTGTATTTACGCAATCAACTCTGACTAATCCATAATTTTGTACTCGTATGCCTTAACTATGTTGCAAGTGTTAAATTAAACCCCCGATGATCCAGCTATTGAAGCAACAACTAATCCAAATACAACTTAAATACAATTTTAGACTCCACACGAACGAATATCGAATTGATGACGAATGTTACCTATTAACTCATCGACCAGCTATTGTATGATAATTTAGAGAAGGCGCACAGTGGGAAACTTTCATGGAAATAGGCCTAACTCAATACTCGAGTGTGAGTGCGTAATGCGTCTAGGGAAATTTTGCCACTGCAATTAAAAGATCGAACACAAAATAACATAAAACATTTTCGGAATCGTTGTTCGATGAATTTCACACTATTAATTATTGTATGTGCAATATACTCGTAGCTCTTAACCGAGAAGTACCAAAGTCATTTGTATCACAATTGGCGTAAACAAAAAAATCGTTTTTATCGACGAAACTTAATCAATTAGATGGTATTAATGACTGATCAGGGTGGCATATGAGCCCTGATCAAAAAGCTCACGGAATATATTTAGAAAATTCAAAATAAAAGTTTATGCCTCAAAAGTGATATTATCGCCCTCAAAGTGTCATACTTCTCATCAATTGTAATGCATTTATGCTAGCTTTGTTCCAGCTCTCGACGCATTTCTGGCACTCTATTTTCGGTATAGCCATCAGAGTCGTCTTCCATTTTCCATTACTCACTTTCGGCTGTTAAAACGCGTTCCCCGTAGTTATTTTGGGACTCGATCAAACAGAAAAAATCGCAGTGAGCCCTACCAGATGGCTCGTTGGTTCTTGGTAAAAAATTCACGGATAATGATGGCACTGCGCGACGTAACGCATCGTCATCATGGTGCGAAATCCCCGAGTTGTTTTAACTAAAATGTCCTGAACGGATGCACAGGCAATGTTCCAGTTTTCTTCCACCTTTCTGATGCTTAATTCGTTGTTTATTGATCAACTTTTCTTTCACTGATGTCTTCTTTCTTTCTTTCTTTCTTTCTTTCTTTCTTTCTTTCTTTCTTTCTTTCTTTCTTTCTCTTCTGGAACCACTTCATGCCACTCGTAAGCGGATGTTTTCTTTAGGGTATCATTACATAATCAGTTTACCAAATTTTTAAGGCTTCCGTATCATTGAATCCATTTTTTATGCAAAATTTAATACAAACTCGTAGTGGCAAATTCAAATCAATTTTTAAAACTGTAAAAAAAAAACGAAAACCTTTGCAGAGGTAGATTTACTCAATACGGCGTAACTTTTACAAAAGTCGAGCAATGGCGATAAAATTTTGGTGAGAATGTTAATCACGGATGTGGCAACCTAACAAAAAAGAACAGAACTCAAATCAGTTGACTTAGAGCATCACTTGACTGTTGTTCCGGGAACTTTTTAATCAAGGTGGTATTTTATTACTTAGTTCCATTTTATAAAAAGCATTGCTAAGTAAAGTTAAAAAGTTTATCTCTTTGGTTTGACTTTAGTTTTTGAGAAGGGGAGACCTAAATTCCAAGCCAGAAATTTCGTTCATTTTGTTAAGGACTGATTTCCCAAGAGCTCGTAATCTTGCTCTTGATAAACCCGGACAATAGCAAAGAAGCTGAATAGGACTTTGCTTCTGCCCCACTTCTCCACAATTACGGCATATATAATATTACTGTATGGTGAGTTTAACCTCGTCGCGCTCTTCTCTATAGATATTATGTCGAGCGTATCCAAGATATTGTTTGGTCGTCGTTACATAATAGTCAGGCCATGTTCCCCTGAATGTGGTACAAATTGGTAGTCCCTCCTATCGTCTGCTAGCAAGGCTACAATAGTGAGACCCTTGTTCCGCCTTAATCCAGCTAAAGGGAACTTCTACTTGTTTTGGTCGAGCTGAAGGAGAATCCTAGCCTAAAAGTTCATCCGCCTTCTCGATATTCGGTGTTCTGAAACCCATCCAATCACGAGCCATTAACTGAACGAGTTTAGTTCCTATATAAACTGTATTACAAGTTGGGAAGTTATGTTGTTTGAGTTCATCGCTTTTATAGGCTCCTGCTTACATGATGTCGGAGATGATTTTGCAGGCTTTCCTGATTGCTATGAATTCTACCTGGAACAGCCGCAAGCCGCAGTCCATCTTCTATTCGTGGATGTAGATTTGTGCTTGGACTCGAGCTTAATTCCGTGTAACTAGAATACAACCTGATCTTTAAGCGGTCTATTAAGTATATAGATTTTTTACATTTCTGATACTACAAGGTGAAGTCTAAAATAAACAAGACTGAGCTAAAATAGAAACGGCAGGAGCTTTGTTCTAATAACTTCGAGTTTATTTATTCAAAATAGTCCCCTCTGGTCTCGGTACACTGTTTTGCGCGATCTAAAAACTTTTCGAAAGAGTGTTTCGTCATTGCCCGGAATGTCCTTCAGGATGTTGGTACAAGCCTTTTGGATGGCTCTACGGACGCAAAACGTTTTCCTTTCATGGCCTAATGTAATTTTCCGAAGAGGTAGAAGTCACAGGGAGCCATATCAGGCGAATACGGTGAGTGATTGATGGTTAAAATTCGATTTCTAGTCAAAAAATCAGTCACTAGAGTGGATTGATGAGTTGGTGTATTATCATGCAATAAGCGCCAGCTTCCTCCTTCGCGGTATTCAGAGCGAATTCGACGAATGCGATACAACAAACGCTTCAACACGCCAAGATAGAAAATTGAATTGACGGTTTGGGCCGTTTGCATGAACTTCTTGTAGACAATTCCCTTGGAATCGTAAAAACAAATGATTTTTGCCTTCTCCAAACGCGATTTTTCGGGTGGAGGCTCGACTGGGGCCTTCCATTCAGCACTTTGACGTTTATTTTCAAGTTCATGTTGGAAACACCGCGTTTCAATACGTTTAAAACAAAATTTGATATTAGCTCTTTGTTCGAAACTCATTTTTGAACCGATAACACAAACATACTGACACTTTAGACGTAATAACTTCGATTCCACTGAACCGAATGTCACCAAGCTTTCCCTGGAATTCAGCTAGGGATGTAATTTCCAACGCATTAACTCATTAACAATTTGGTTCTTTGCCTCAGTTTTTGAAATTGCGCTCGCCTTTCCTTTCACTTTACTGACTCTATTTGACAATTATATGTTTACACCTTTTTGGGTGCTCAGCCGAGCTCCTCGTCCTATTTGTGAAGTGCGTCTTGCTGTTGTGCCACAAATGGAGGGGCCTAAAGTTTCAAGCCGACTCCGAACTGCAGATATTTTTTATGAGGAGCTTTTTCATGAATTGCCATTGCCTGTCGAGGGGTGACCGAAAAGAAAAAAACATTTCTTTATTTTGGTGTTTCACCGAAATTCGAACCTACGTTCTCTCCGAATTCTGAATGTAGTCACGCACCAACCTATTCGGCTACGGCGGCCGCCGTATTACATACCAAAATAAGTATTGCAAATTTAAGACAAAAATTGAATGTGTAACCTACAGGTAGTTAAGACATCTTCACATTACGGATCCGTATGGCTGATGTGATTCTATTTGATCCGACGACATTATGGCGAAAATATATTTATTACTAAAATGGTTCACATTTACCGACATAAATAGCTTTAGTTGGGAAGTAGCAATTTGCCTCAAGTTAAAAAGTTACTCAGCAGGGAAGGTTGGTCTATTTAGTCAGCCAGCTCTTTAAAGCAAATACTTACATTTTTAACACATTTTAAATCCTTTACCAACATTCGGCAACATTTGAGTTTCTGCGCTTCTTTGTGAGTATACTCGTACGCGTTAAAGTAAAAACTAAAAAATAAAAAACCATTGTTGCCTGAAATTCAACATCGAGCCATCCATCGCCTCCTCTGACTAACCTTGAATGTTCACTTTGGACAGGACTCACATGCTTCGTTGCACTGCTGATCGAGCGTGTTAAAGTGAGAATTAGGCATGCGCACTGCCGCTGCTTAGCTCATGCTGGCATATACATGCAAATTTGTAGAGATCCATTGGTCAGTCACTATGATAAGACGTCTATTTTTATAGGTATGTATTGTATATAAATACAAATATATGTATGTATATGTAAATTTCATAGTCTAATCAGTTTTTTCCTCTTTTATACTACGGGTATGCGCATCCAGAAGGGTTAATCGGGCATCAGCCTGCCAAAAGTTGTCACAACACATCTCTCTATTTTACAGCCACACTTCAAGGGTATAGTTAAAAAGGGGTTCTGTGCAAATATTTCATAAGAGCCCATTTTTCATGTGAGTCTTTCCATGCGTTATGTGAAAGTATTCTTCTTTTTCATCTGAGGTAATTTCGGAATATAATTTCTGATTGCATCAACGATTTATTCTACGTTATTTACGCACGTGATCATCGAGAGGCCAAGCGTACTCAGAGAATGACAGTTTTGTGCGTATTTCGGAGGGGCGGCATCATTGGCCCATTTTTCCTTGAAAATGCTGCTGAATCAGCGCCCTTTGATTAACGGAGAGCGCTACAGAGGCATATTGCACGACTTTTTATGGCCGGAAATTGAAGACATGGACTTGGACGATCAACCATTCTCCTCAGCCGAATATCGAGCAAGCTAATCGTCAGATATAGCCAGAGACCGTCAAGAAGGTCTTGGAAAACTGCGTTTGCAGGATACACCGCTACGAAGCCAGCCGAGGCAGACACATGAATGAAATCGGGCTCCATAAAAAATAGAAAGAACCGATAATATACCGAAAAAAAAATACAATTTATATATTTTTTTTAAATAAACCATTATATGAACTATTTTTGTGGCACAAAATTAATCACCCAATAGGAAGATTCGTAATTTTTGCTAATGGCATCACACGTGAATCATAATTGTCACTTGTGAACGTTACAGCTGCTTCTTTACAGTCTAAGTAAAGATCTCCATTGCCCAAAATAGTTTTTAAGTACAAATTTTTTTAATTTTTAGTAAAAATAAGTTATTCAAAACAAAACAGACAGGCTCAACATAGTTTAGTACCGGCCGACCGATTGCTTTAAATGTCGATAGCAACAGTTCTTTGTCTTTGCCCCAAGTGCTACCGACAAGCGACTGGGGGACCTTGTTGCGATTCTGTACTTTAGTTGCATTACCGATTGTATGCGCTGAGAAGGAGAGCAAGCTGTCAAAGGTAGCTCCCAATATTCTGGGGTTGATTACAATCGGAATTGGTGTATCATCGACTTTCACCTTAAGTTGTTGCTTGACCTCATTTATCCAGGTGGTGAAGTCGGTCGCCGTGAATTTAGTGGGGGAAAGTTGTGAGTTTCTCGCAGTGAAGAAGCGAGAAAGGCAGGTGAGGTAATCGTTTACATTGGAGCAGAGGCCATCAATGTCGTTGCCCGATGTCATTATCGTGCAGTCGTCGGCGTAGGAGACCAGGGAGACTCAATCTGGTGGCTGGGGGAGTTTCGAGATGTAGAGTTAAAAAGCAAGGGTGAAAGGACACCACCCTGCGGAACTCCTTGCTTTACTTTCCTCTGTTTTGATATTTGATCTCGAAATAGCACCGACGAATGACGACCACTCAGGTAGTTCGCGGTCCACCTCTTCAGCCCTGACGGGAGTGTCGACTGTAAAATGTCATCTTGTAGCGTGGCATGGCTGACTGTGTCGAAAGCCTTTTTTGAGTCCAACGACACTAGGAAAGTCCTCTCGCAGGGGCGGTTTTGGTTGAACCCGCGGTTTACCTGGGTGTTAATGACGGTGAGTGCTGAGGTGGTACTATGCACTCTTCGGAATCAATACTGGTGTGAGGTTGGGGTCAGATGTTTCGTAAAGAGTGGGAATTTTTTTTCGAAACAATTGATTAAATTCCAAATTGGAACTTTCGAGGAAAATATCAAGATCAAGCAGTTGGACGAACCTAAGCTTGAAATTTATTTGAAAGAAATTACGTCACTTGACCAAATTACTTAAGTCTTCGGTAACCGAAAAAACACTGTCGAAGAAGTCCAAATAGCGACACCGCGCTTTCTCTAAACGAGTACCACAAAGACCTCGTTCCCCAATCGGTAACGTACCGTCAGTTGTCCACATTGTACGAAATGTACTGGGTTTTCTTGACATAAAATATCAACAGTGCGATCGCATTGCTTGTGACTCAAACATAAAGCATTTGTGTTCAATAATGGACTATAAAATATCACAGTGCGTTTGTGCGACTGAAGCTTAGCACCCGTTTCTTCAGAGATGAGACATTAATGGATTAATACCGCACAAAAGGGTCCCACTAAATATCATCTTATGTGAGCTAATGGGGCTGATGACGCGCATATCCCTCCCAACTGTCAAATTGTCAACCTGATCTTCACGTGGTAACCCCTATTGAAAATGTGCGAGGCTCTGATGAGCGAACGTAGAGGCTATAACATTACGAAATGCGAGGAGGAAATGCCCTCGCACCCATACCAGCCTGAAGGTAAAGCCGGCAGCTCCGGAATCAGGCTCGGATGCAGAAGGCCAGTTCCCCCAAAAATTCACAGACTAACTAACCCAAATGAGGCCGTTTGTTCCTCCTAGGAACCATGGAAATTATATATAATTATGGATCTTGCGAGAAAATTGACAAAATTTCTGCTGCGTGCAGTAATTTTTAGCAAAGGCGAAAATACTAACCACTAAACTTCGCTTTGAATCAATTTTTTCTTGTTAATTGCACTAATTTGGAATTCCTTTTCTTTGCGAGAAATCAATGAAAAATTTATACTTCTATTTGATGCCTAGTGTAGTCTATTCTGCTTTTTTTTAAACTGTCAACAAAAAAGTACTTAAGTACTTCAAATAAGTGCAAGCGTTCACGCCACATGCCGCACTTTTTCCTTTTCGCCTCCATTCGCACTCTGGACATCAAACCAAGTTCTTTTGCTTTTACGTTGTTTCTATCTTTGGGTTGATGGCGAAATATTTACTTGCATTAAATACAGTAAAATGTGGATAGAACTGGTAAATAAGTTAAGTCCAACAAAATTAAAAACCCACTTAACGAAATAAAACTGCAAATAAAAATTCGAACAAATCCACTGCGAGAAGACAACACTGCAGTCCGTCCAGTGTACATACGGAGTATCACTCTTCGCCTTCTTCTGTCTTCTTCGGTCTTTGTTGCAGCCGGTTTGCCCTGTGCAGTTGCCCAGTTGCCCTGTAGCCCAGCAAAGGTACTGTTGTAGCCAGCGGTAAAGCTAAAGTTGTTGCCACTCACCTGCTCTTGCACCGGTACCTGGACTTTATAGTGCGCACTCAGGACCACCACACATTCCCATACACAAGGTTTGTATGTATGTACCTGTGCTTATGTATCACCACTTTAACTGGAAGGCTTTGTAGCCCTCTAGGGAGTAGAGGTGCGCGCAAACGCAAACTTATTGTACTGAAATGTTGTTGTATACAACACTAAAAATAAAGAAGTTTTCGCTCCGTTTCTACCACAATTCGTTGCTTTGTGGCTTACTCGCGAATATTTGGTATTTCCTTGTACATGAGCAGATGTATGGTGTGCATGTGTGTGTGTTATGCACAAATTCAAATTATACTAACTGCACGTACAAAAGCAATGCCATTTAAATGGGAGGTGTATGTTGTGCCCGTAAGATGTGTTCAGGTGATAACAGGGAGCAGAGGTGTCGTTGTGCATGTTTGTAGTGGTGCGTGTGCCTGTTTTTATGTTTATTCCTTTGATGAATCAGCAAGGAACTGGATTTTTCGTTGAGAAATATCTTTAATTAGTAAGAAGTATCAGAGCAATGAATGCTAAGGCATATTTGACAAGCAATGGAAAAATGGTACGGGTTTGGCGAAAAATGTGTAGTCAACGTAGCTAAAACGGAAGTGGAACTAAGTGAAAAAGGGAAAAGGCTATTGACACAAGTTAGCTTAGGTTGGCCTGTCTAGCTGAAAGGGTTTTCCAATAACAGGTGTTATGAATGAATGAATTCCGCTATCGAGAGATGATTAACGATTTTTATTGGCCGGCATGCGATGGTATTGATCTGGACAACGTTTATTTTCAACAAGACGGCGCTACGTGCCGCACAGGCAACGAAACCATTGATCTTTTACGGGGAAAGCTTCCGGACCGTGTTATCTCTCGAAGATGTGATCACAATTGGCCACCGAGATCTTGTAATTTAACACCTTGTGACTTTTTTCTTTGGAGCCACGTAAAAGAGAAGGTCTACGCAAACAGCCCAGCGTCGATTCAAGACTTCAAATATGGAGTTCGTGAGGCTATCGAGGACATAGGGCAGCCACTTTGCAATTCGATTATGGAAAATTTCATGAAAAGGTGGTGGTGGTCACTTGCCTGATGCTATTTTCCACTATTAACGTCATAGCTTCCTCTTTATAATGAAATAAACACCCGATCATTTATATTAAAAAATTCCATTTTTCTTTGAATATCAAAATAACACCTCTTATTAGAAAACCGTTTAGTATTTGCGAATCTAAGCGAGAGCCATTCGAACTTCTCATATTCTAGAGCTCCGAAGCATTTCAATCTGGTTCTAGCTAACGCAGGGTAAGAACACAAAAGGTGCTCTAGCGCTTTCATCTCTTCCAGTTCATTGCAAAATGATACAAGTATCGATAGTTTTGAGCCCACAAAAAGATGTATCTATGTATCTTATACATATTTATGTATACAGTGAAACCTTTGCTAACAGACACCTGTATTGGACGGACGTCCTATGCCAAGTTTTAGGTATCAATTTCGGAGCAAATTACTCTCTCTTAAGCGAATACAAGCGTGGACGATGACAACATCCGATGAAGCGACGCTTGGAGTGTTTGAGAGAAAAATTCTGCGGAAGATTTTTGGACCTTTGCACCTTAGCAACGGCGAGTATCGCAGGCGATAGAATAATGAGCTGTATGAGCTTTATGACTTAGCACATCGAATAAAGATCCAGCGGCTACGTTGGCTGGGTCATGTCGTCCGAATCGATACAAACGCTCCGGCTCTGAAAGTATTCGATGCGGTACCAGCTGGTTCGAGCAGAAGAAGAGGAATGCCTCCTCTGCGTTGGAAAGATCAGGTGGAGAAGGTCTTGGCTGGGTGTGTCCAACTGGCGCCGGTTAGCACGAGAAAGAAACGACTGGAGCGCTTTTTTAAGCTCGGAAAAAATCGCGTAAGCGGCTATCGCGCCAATTAAGAAGAAGAAGAAGCGAACACTCTCCTGGCCGGACGCGGACAGTTATTTTTCATAAAAGTGTTATTTTTGTAGGAGCCCATTCACGTTGTTTTTGTGGAGCTTAAGAAGGCGTTTGATAGTCTGCGACATCAAAGTATCTGAGACGCTTTCAAGCGACGGAGAGTCCCAGATAAAATTTCCGATATTATGCAAGCCCAATACTTGAAATTCAAATGCCGAGTGCTACACGATGATGCCCTTTCCGAGCCTATTCAACCTATAGCTGGTGTTAAACAAGGCTATGCCAGTTACTATAGCCTCTTCCATTTTTAGTAGCCATTGACATGACACGGCATGGCGGACACAGGCAGAGCAAACTTACTCACCTCAGTTTCTAAGCCACAAATGTAGGACTGCGATTCAATGTCGCGAAAACTAAGTCCATGGAAATCAACACCTTGGTCCAAAAATGGTTCAAATCTATGGAGAACCCATTGAAAACGTCAACAGCTTAAGCTATCTAGGACGTCAAATCCTATTGGATGGTGGAGCAAAAGACGATATTGATGTCAGAATCAAAAAAGCCAAGGCAGCCTATGCAAGTCTCAAAAATATCTGGTTTTCCAAACAGCTGACAAGGCGCACAAAGCTAGCAATTTTTAATTCGAATGCTATTTTCGTCCCCGACTGTATGGATATTAACTGTGGTTGGCATCTGTATCTGCGACGCGGAAGTTGCAAACATTTGTGAACCGATGTCTTAGAACCAAGCAGTAATTTTTGGTACAACCTCCATATCTGGTGGCCCGACAACTGGATTGCGAACAAAAAACTCCTGTATCGAAGCAGACAAAAACCAATAAACATTGAAATACAACAACGTAAATGGAAATGGATTGGCCATACGACCGATATTAGTAGAATAGCACTCGACTAGAATCCATAAGGATCGCGTCGCAGGAGACGCGCTAAAGGATCTTGGCGACGTAGACTTAATGAGGAATTTTTAGAAATTGACGAATCTCTCTCGTGGACTCAAGCCGAAAGCGAGAAGTACACAAAATTGGCAAACATTTGTTTCGGCACTATGCGCACAAAGCGATGAGATGGCAACTAATAATAATAATAATAAACCCATTAATACAACCCAGCACTTCTGAAAATCAATGGCAAAAGCCGACTGGGACGACAAGAGATAATAAAAAACCACCCTCAGGGGGGAAAAGTTAGTATAAGTGTTGAACTCTTGCCTCGACATTGGAATTATTATTTAAAGACAAACAGTAATTAAATCGTCTGTAAAAATGTATACAATTTGCAATGAGCTTTTATAATCTGGCGCAAAATTAATCACTCTATCGGAAGATTCATAATTTATGCAAACATATTTGACACTTCTGCATTAGACAGCTGCAGCATACAAACAGCGAAGCAAGATTTACATCAAAATATATTTTTTTTATTCAGTAAAAAAATTATTAAAAAAAAATTTGATGATTAATTTTGCGCCAGCTTGTATATAGCTTTTGAACGATCATCCTGGAAAAGTAGGGCGTGCATTTTTTCCCCCCTTTTTTGTTTTTAATTGTTTTCTTCTGCAATACTCGTCCGCCCACAATTTCCCGAAATGGTAAAAATAAGCATATCTAAAATCTAAAAATTTGAAACTTACCACTCTGCAAGCAACACTAATTACAATTTAATTTGAGCCCGTTATAAACTATTTGCAGAACTGAGGAAGAGGATCGAAAACGTTTCATGGCCAAGTTGGAGTAAACCACCCATTTACTACCTTCAATTCGCATCTAAGCAGGCGTGATTTGAAGGCCAAATGAAGTGAAATGTACAAATTTACTCTCTTTTTTCCCCCATTTAACTTCATTCACAGCTTGTTGCTGCTATTGTTATTGTTGTTGTTATTGTTATTGCACATATATAGTGTGTATACTCATATGAACTTTGATTAATGTCGTTGTCGTTGTCGTTGCTGTTGTCGTTGTTACTTTTGCCGGTGTTTTTAATTTTAGAAATTGTTGCTGCTTCTTGTTTTGTTTATCTCTTTCGTTTACTTTGAGAAGCACTCTCAACACTTTTTTGTACAGTTGGTTTGGTGCTTTTCGTGGAGTTGGAGTTGTTTTGGATTGATTAAATTTATTTTTTACTTCTTCGCATACACAGGTAAATGTAATGTTTTGTTTACACTGAAGATGCTGTTTTTTTATTTGTGTTTTTTTTTTTGCTTTGCTAGTTTTATTATTGCCATGGACTTTGACTTATTTGCATACGAATGCAAAGTACGATGGCCAGTCGCACAAGCAGACAGTGGCGGACTGGTCGCGAGTATCGTGCAGATACTTACCAGCTCTTAAACAAACAAATATGTATGTATGTACATATATGCATAGATTTGGATGTATGGTATGTGCATATGTCTGCCATGTGATCATATGTGTGTATGTATGTTTGTATGCATGCTTGTACGAAATCTGGCTTCTTCGCGAGTCTTACTTATGTACACTTGGATCTGCGAATACTGTACATACATATGTAGATATATTTCTTTCTGTATGCACCTACATATATGCATACATACATACATGTGTTTGTTTTCACTCTTGAGCGTTTATGTGTATATTTTACTTATTTTCGAGCACTTAAATTACTTTTAATGGGACACGTTAAATGGGTCGATGTGAAAACGACGAGAAGGCATATTAAGCGCATTTTTGCCACTGCCACTGGCGCGATCAATACCATCACCACCACAACCACCTCCCCGTAAATCGTATGAATACGAATACATATGTACATTTCTTCCAATTTTAATTTGTCTTCCCCGTTTTCATGGTATTCGGTTTGAAAATAATAATGGCACCAAAAGTCGAGGAACAATTTTTGTGTTTTTTTTTAACTTTTTTATTCTCAATCAAACATTTTCAACTCTTGATCACTTATCGTGTATGGTATGCCGGAAAAAAATATTTAATTGCAGCCGAAAAGGTAGCGAAAACATAACGCGACTGATACAACTAAGTTTAACAATAGAAATAACGGTATGAATAATTGGGCAAAGATATTAAACTGATAACTGGTTTTTCAATAGTAGTCTCCTATTTTTGAATGTCTTTATCGGTTATTGTGAGGGCGGTTTTGGGTATTTATTTACGAAACGAAAAATCAAAAAGTCGTCGGAGACCGTCGCACTGATCTGGATCGCAATTTTGCTGTTACTATAACATGGTTTTCCAAACGCATAGGAACTGGATTATATGAGCCCAAAATAAAGTCGTCTGAGCCGATGGGTTGTTGTTGTTGAAGCAGCATGTATGCAGCATTCCCCACACATATAAGGGTAATGTTGCTGAAGTGACAGACTCTGGCTGGATATAAATCCGGGTCGTTCCGATTACGTAGCACCGACTGTCGTGGGAACGTAACTGCCGATGGGTAGTTTTGTCACGCCCAGGTGGAAGTGTAAGCCATCTACTGTCTATATGCAGAGCTCAACTTATGTAAAAAGAAACCCCCGAAATGAGCGAATCGCTATTCTAAGCGACTGTCAGGCTGCACTGAAGGGGGAACCGCACTGTGGGGGGTCAAAAAATAGTCGATTCTTGGAAACATATTTGAAGTTGGAAGTAGGAATGATTATTCGAGGATCGGACAAAAAGCATTTTATTAAATATGTATTAAACTATGTTGACGTAAATTTTTATTAAAAAATATTGAAAATTAACAAATTTATGTAAATAGACGTAACGAGTTAAAAACAAAATTTATTAATCTACACAATAGTGGCTATCGTTGTACGTAGCTGTTTTTTTTTTTTTTTTTTGACAAAATGGTGGTGATTTGAATTTCGATGTGTGTTTTTCACCATTTTTTTGATTTTCAACAGGCCCAAAAAAATAGTTATTTTCAAAATTTTGAAAATCGGCTACGTACAACG
Source organism: Anastrepha ludens (assembly GCF_028408465.1). Classification (NCBI taxonomy): domain Eukaryota; kingdom Metazoa; phylum Arthropoda; class Insecta; order Diptera; family Tephritidae; genus Anastrepha; species Anastrepha ludens. The sequence goes on along the minus strand of NC_071498.1, from coordinate 24,455,756 downwards.
ATAGCCAATGCGATAACCAAAATTTTGAAAAAAAGAAAATTAAAGTCGGTTCATTCGTCTAGAAATCGTTGCCACCGTATCAAAAACAGTCGTTTCGAGAAAAACGCGTTTGAAATAAAGCATCGTATCGAAAGCGCTACGGGGCAGAACCGACGGGCGCTCAGTTAAGTGCACATTGAATCGGGAATACAGGGAATTTCGCTTTAAAATTTTTACCACATTTTCTTGAGTAGTTATACTAACAATTTATGCAAAAAAATCGATTTTTTTTGAATTTTCACAGTGGCGTTCCCCCTTAAGGCTTTGCCAGCCTTTGAGATTACGTCATCATTAGTCCTTTAGTGCATCGAGAAACTGAATTTCCTGGGAATACAGAATCGTATCCGGCTCATATTAGTTCCAGAACATAGAGGTGTACCTGGAAACGAAATAGCGGATGCATTGGCTAGAGAAGCTGCGGTCTCGATATTAATAGAACCCGAGCCTTTCCTCGCTATTGAACAACAAAAGAAGAGCTAAGGCCATGAGACGCAAACTGGCAACAAAATATGAGGCTACGCCTGGCGCAGTAATCAATGAGAACTGAGGGTCAAATTAAAAGAGTTACAGCAACTCATAACCCCCACCAATGATAAGCTGGTGCCGGCTCAAAGGTGTTCTCACAGGTCACAGCAGATTGCGCAACTATCTGCAAAGATTTGGAATGTGTTTCACTGACTCCCTAAAAACTGCCACACACCCCCTTCTCCAATTTGTTGTTTTAACGAGAAAAGTGTCAGTTAACCCCACCGGGTGTGGCCGAAAGAAAGAAAAAGGCACATACACTCAGCCCAACACAGCTCCATCTCAGATTTATTGAGAGAGCTTGGTTTTGATCTGGCACTGCGACGAGTAGCTGACACAAAAGGCCGTGCAGTCGACATTACCATGACGCCGGTTCTACATTACCGGAGCGGCTCAAGTTTTTCCCAGTAAACTAACCCTATCTAGTGCACCGTACCTTACCGAGGGGTCGAAGTGCATACCTCATTTTCATCAATTCAATCATTCATAATTGGACTCTTGCACTAATAGAACATTTTTTTAAATGGTATTTCTAATAAATGGAATGGCACAGTCTGTGTTGAAGCGAAAGCGACTGTTTCAAAGTCGCTTAAGATTTTAAATTCACTCAAGTTGGAGTCAGCACAATATAGCTCTTGGATGGTGACATACACCTGTGTTCAAAATAATAGAAGCGCCACGAATTACCAAATTTTAACTATTTTTTTATGCATTTAATTTTTCCCTTTTTTTACAAAAGTACGAAGTATTCTGACACAAAACCCACACAACACAAGGCTACAAACCTTGTAAGAAATTCAAACAATTGTTGTAAAAATGTTTCAATTTTAATCAGTTTTTTATCATAGCCTATTAAAATTCAGTATAATAAAGTGCCCTCGGTAGTCTCGGTAGTAAGTGCACTAGTCTGCCATCCCAGAGGTTGTGGGTTCGAATCCCACGTAAGCACGGTCCTCACACTTTTCCAAATTTCGCTACTTCCCTTGTTTATAAACAAAAAAAGTTCCATTCCTCAACCCCAAATCTGTGCATCAGTGGCGCCAACAAGGGGAACAGATGGCGCTCCAAGCGGTAAGAAGGCGTTGTCCCTATGTAACGACAGGTGGGCATTCCCACTTGTTGTTGTTGTTGTTGGAGCAGCATAAACATTCCCCATACTTATATATGGTGAATGCTGCTGGAGTGACAGTCTTTGGCCGGATATAAATCCGGGTCGTTTTGGTAACGTAGAACCGACTGTCGAGGAAACTATTTAGGACTGGCAGCGGCAGGCTAATCACCCACCCTGTCAAAAATCAAAACAGATTAACGAAACCAACGTAAGACTGAGTCTTGTCGAGGCCATACGGAGGAGTGAACAAGGAAAAACAAATAATAAATAAAAACAATAATGTTTGGAGTCGCGTTTATTTTTGACAATTTTTTGTATATTTTTTTTTTTTTTGCAAACGATGTTGAGAACAATCAAGGGTTGTAATCACTTGAAACTTGCAATAAAATTCACTGGGCTAAAAACCACATACCCCGAAAAATTCAAAAACTTCTGGTTGAAAAGTTCAAAGTTTTGATGAAATTTTAAGAAATTTTGTACAAAGTTTGAGACTTTGCATTATATAAATGTTCTTTTCATATGACCTATATTTTTATAAAAAAAAGAGTGAAGTATTTATAACTTTGCAATGAGTGATAAAGCTTTATTATGAACGATTTGAGGGTTTGGTTACGCAAAAGTATCGTCGATTGGCCACCAAGGTTGAGTGCTTTTATTCTCTTTTTATCTTGTGGATTCTGCCATGAAAAAAAGCTTCCGTTCAGAAGAAGCGAGATGCCGTGATGGCAAATTGAAGTGGAATTCTAAATAGAAAATCATCATTCGCATTGACATACCATTTGCAAGGTAAATTCAGGAATATTTTTTTAGCTCAGAAAATATTTGACCATTCGAGAAATGCTTATTAGCTTATTAAAATCCTTAATTTTCTAGTATTTTAAAAAACATTGATTCGTAACAATTCGTTAAAAGCTAATACCAGTAGTTTTTTCTTAAATATTTAGTAATTGAAAAAGTTAAATACGCTTATCTAAATGATTCTGATTCTTTATTCGCATCATAAAAACTATCTTAAAAATTTCTCGTAGAAGCCATACATACATTTTTTTAACAATAAAAAAAATCGGAAATTTACTATTATTATTGATCAAAAATATTATTGTAAAATCTCAAAATAACGGTTAATGAAAAATGTTTTTGATAACAAATACGGCACCTGTTCTTCAGCTAAAAAACTATTTCATTTTAGGTGCGTTAAGAACAAACCCAAGTACATATTAAATGAAGCTATTAGAAGTTGAGATACTACACGCGCAACTATGTCTGTATGTAAATATATATATATTTTTTTTTCTTATTCTTTTATATTGTTAGATGATAATTTCAACAAGAACTAAAGAACTACTATAAAAAAAACATCTCTCTGCACATCTTATCGCTCCTAATGGGAGCATCGGACGGTAACAAAGGCTCCCGGACAACTTCTGTCAGCCGCTATATGTCTAATTTCGTTCCAGGTGGCGGTGGAAGAACTTTCATTTAGGACTGTGCGCAGCCAAGTTTGTCTTAAGAATGGGATTCTTTGCGGGTTCCATTGAAATGCCATTTTGGCAACATTCTCTACGTCTTCTCTTCGTAGAGTATGTCCAATGTATGTAGTTCGATTTTCGTCTTTTCATTTCAAGATTGATTGAGCAGCTATCAGTGAGCGCAAGAAGGTCAGCATTAGGGTCTGTTCTTGGCAATTGTTGGTAAACGTTTGAAGGCGTCTGCTTATGTGCTCGGAGAAGAGCCAGGTCTCACTCAGATCCATATAGGATTCAGTTTGGGGAAAAAGAAATCCATTATTTTTTCGGTAGCTGGCTGTACTGATCGATATCTCGTAAAGTATCGATCAAACAGTTTAAAGTTTATGCTCGTTGTCAGGTGACAAAAATTCGTTTACTGTTTTTTGTTTGTTTCATTCAATTGTGAGCTACAGGGTGTTAACAATGGAAGTCAGCAAAGAGAAAATCCGGAACATTTTACAGTTTTTCTTTGATGAACGCGCAAATGCCAGCCAGACTATTGAAATTGTGAATGATATTTTTGATGTTAAAGAAAATGTCAATAAAATCACAGAAATAATCAAAGTAGACCGGCATTATAGTAGTCGTAGCATCGCACAGAAGCTAAAGAACGATCATAAAATAACGGGTGATTTTTTAGCTATTATCTTTTTAAACAGTTGGTTTAAACAGCTGACTCACGTTTCGTGTTTTGTTTCACTGTCAAACATCTTCAGTTTGGTCTATAATTTAACCATGAATCGTCTTACAAACGAACAACGCTTGCAAATCATTGTATTTTATTATAAAAATGCGTGTTCTGTTAAGAAAGTTTATCTCGCGCTTCTTCCATTTTATGGTCAGTTTAATCGACCCACTGAAGCGGCTATTCGAGGTGACTAAATTTAGAACCAAATTTACATAATGGACATCAAACCACAAACACGCTTACGTAGAGTGCGAACTGAAGAAAATATCGCAGCTGTATCGCCAGTGTTAATGATGACCATCGACGATCGATTCGACGCCGTTCGCAGCAATTGGGCCTCTGTTACTCAACAGCGTGGAAAATTTTGCGAAAGGATTTAGGTGAAGCCTTTCAAAATACAGTTGGTGCAAGAATTGAAGCCGAACGCAGAATTTTTGGTGAATGAACTCTTGGAAAGTTGGCCGAAGATCCACTTTTTTATCGAAAAATTGTGTTCAGCGACAAGGCTCATTTTTGGAATGGGTACGTAAATAAGCAGAATTGTCGATTTTGGAGTAAAGATCAGCCAGAAGAATTGCAAGAGCTACCAATGTATCCAGAAAAGGTCACAGTTTGGTGCAGTTTATGGGCTGGATGTACCATTGGACCGTACTTCTTCAAAGACGCTGCGAATCGTAACGTAACTGTGAATGGTGAGCGCTACCGTGAAATGATATCCAACTCTTTTTTGTCCAAAATTTAAGAGCTGGACTTGCATGACATGTGGTTTCAGCAAGACGGTTCCACGTGCCACACAGCCTGCGTAACAATGGACTTGTTGAGAGGCGAGTTCGGTGAACATTTTATTTCACGTTCGGGACCTGTCGCGGTCAACATTTGCATGAAATAATCTTCAAACATTAAATTATATGGACTGTACTATCGATTTAAATATAAATTGCATGCATTTTTCTGAATTTTACGTGTGTTTTTTTGAAAAACTTTCCTATGGCTCTTAAAAAATCCACCCTTTAGTTTCAAACCATTAGCGGAAAAAATTTACGCAAAAATAATAAAATTAGTTTTCCTATATATCTCAAAGCTCCTCGCCGTATTATCTGGAAATCGCTTGCTCACTCTCCATTTTTTTTTTCAGTTTTTAACCACAAACGAAAGCAAAACTAATGTTTTCAGTTTACAGACGTTCTACAAGGTGGCGTTAAATTAATCATCCAATTTTTTTTTTTTTTAATAAATTGTTTATATAAATATAAAATATTATATAGATATGTATATATAAAAATCATTATTTAAATATAAAAAACAAATACAAAAATTGTTTTGTAAGATGACAAGCTTTATTTTCACCTTCACGCGCTTTATTGCTTGGCTGTTTATATACTTGATTCATTTTGAGACACCTTGCAGATATTTCACAAAAAAAGTATGCTATTTTATTCTTAGCTTTATTTTATCAGCTGTTGCATATACATTTACGCAAAGCTTTGGGGGAGGTGGGGAGCATTTCTTATTGTTTTTGGTTAAGTTTTCATCAACAAACATCGACACTGAACGCTCATTCACGGGGAAAACAAAATTGCCGAACGTATCGCAAAATCTAATTAATTTACAAAATTTTAATTATTTAATTTTTTTATTATTTTTAATAAGAAAGTTTTAATTATAGTTAAAACTTAATTACTACAAATATATAAGCTATGGGATGAACCCAGTTGGATAAGGATAAGGCTGCGGTGGCCTTATCCAATTGGGTTCTTTTAAAATTAGGCTGAGCACGCGAATGAAGCAATAAATATTGGGTAAATATCTTAGAAAATATTATCCACAGCTGTCGCTGGGCAAACCTTCAGTAGTCGAATTTCTAAATACTCGTATGTACAATAATACAAATTGGTGGCCGCCGTAGCCGAATAGGTTGGTGCGTGACTACCATTTGGAAGTGCGTAGGTTCGAATCTCGGGACATGAAACAGCAAAATGATTAAAAAAAAAATCGCCGTTCGAAGTAGGCTTAAATCTATAGGTCCTCCCATTTGTAGAACAACAACAGAGACGCATGCCACAAATAGGTGGAGGAGTTTGGCTAAACACCCAAAAAGGATGTAAGCGCCAGTTATATAAAAGACAATATCTTTTATTTCTAAATTATGTGTAATTCGAAAATGATGGAAGACCAATTTTCAACTAATTTGGGCGAATTGGATAGTTTCATCACTTCCGACGGAAAAGAAAAATACCAATGCTTTGTATTAATGAGTTTAGGAAGTCACTCGCCCGTTCACTGTAAAAATTGCAGCATGGAATATTCATCTGCTTTATGAACAAAGAGTGCATCGAACAAAAAAATCAGCCATTGTATGCTGATCTCCTTTTTGGCCCACCCCAAAATATATTGTTCGCCAGCTCATTCTCTTTGACTCGTGGCGAGTTGACTGTAGACAACCCACTACGTCCTGTACATACATACGTCCTACATATGCATGTATGTATGTATGTTTGTATACGAACGTGCTGCCCACTGCCCGGCGATCGTCACTTTGCAATTCGAACCAAGTCCAAACACCTCACGCAGCTGCACGCCGTGCTATCATCAAGACGCCCATACAAGTAAGTTGCACGCCTCTTCAGCAAAACCTACTTATCTCCATACATACATATGCATATTCGGGTGCAAATAGATGTATGTAATATATGTGCATACATGCCTGCATCCACACACACACACAAACATGCGAACATGCCGCGCGACTTAGGCTTTTCGGCCAATATTCATTATACTTCTTTCTGCGTTAACGTATAAAAGGTGTTTTTTGCTGTTGTTTTTTTTTTTTACCAAATACACCACTTAAAATCTTACAAAACACTTACAAAAAAACAAGATTCGCACAACTTTGTACGAGTACTTTTTCCCAATTTAAATCTACTGATGATATTCTTGATTTTTTCTTGATGCTGCAATTATCATATTCACTGCAGCCTTTTTTCTGGCATTTATTGCAATGTCTTTTTTTTTACGTTTTGTTTACTATGGATACGTATGGAAACAAATCGCGTTTCGGCGCGCTATCCCCCTCCTCACATGCACACAAAACTCGCGCAAGTACAAGTACAAGCTCACGTGTGCACCCCGCGCACAGTCACAAAAACCTGACGTTACAGCGGAGAGAACACAAATGAACGGAACTGAAAGGCGTACGGTACACAGCACAACTCAACTCAATGCAACGCAACGCAATTTGATACAATACACACGCCACAAACGAAAGCAAAACGAAACAGAGCGAGGAGAAACCGACTCAGATTGGAGCGCAAATGTACGTCTCCACGCGACGCGGCGCACTTTTGTAATGACGGCTGGCGCTCGAGTGCACGCGCTAATCTACCGGTGGCGTTCGTTGGCGCACTCCGGATGCTCTCGCTCGCTGGCTAGCCAGCAACAGTAAGTAAGGCGCCACTCCGTAGTTAGTAGTAGATTTCGGTACTATTTGCTCACCTGCATGAATTTACCTGAAGCGTATAATGCGACGCATAACTACTACGTTTTGAACATCTCAATTGATCAGCTTCAGCAGCGCTAAAGAGCAACAAGTTAAACGAGAGAGAGGAGGATGAGCGCGATCTGGGGAGAGTTAAAATTATAAATATTTTCCAGCGGCTGCGTCTGCAAAAATGGATTAATCGTTATGTGACACTACATACATACATATGTATATGCCAAAATAATGATTTTAAATAATTTAATTAACATTTTTTAATAATTTAAGTTAAATTTTTAAATTATTTAATATAATTTATTTGATTATTAATTTTATTGAAGTTTCAAAATTTTATATTATTTTAATTTTGTTTAATTAAATTTTTTTTATTTTTTTAATTATTTAAAATTTAATAAAATTATTTTAGGCTTATTTTTAAAAATTTTGCAACTTTAAATTATTTAAAATTCAATAAAATTATTTTAGGCAAATCCAAATCAAACGCATATAATATATAAACAAGATTCTAAACCAGCTAAGCAAAAACTCATCACAGATTACATCAGAAATGCTAACCCTACAAGAATGGAACCGCCTGCATCACCATCCAGATCAGACGTGTACATTTCCTCAAATGATGGAAGTGATTTTACGCCAAATCCTAAACGAATGCGCAGCATGCGGGTATTGTCTGATTCTATTTCTGACGATGTAAATTTATTTTTCGATTCTGACGTTTCTTAAATAAAGATATAATTTTCAAAAATACAATTTTATTACATTATTTCAGATTTATGCGGTTCTTAGCACTTTTAAAACGTATCTATAGTTTTACTATAGAACTGGTAGCTTTTTTTGTGCTGTTTTTTTATGCTGTTTCTTGCGGAACGTATATACCGCATAAAAACAGAATCTACTGTACTAGCAAATTAATCCATTAAGTCTGCCTAAAGGTTAAAAATCAAAATAGAATAGAAATGAAGGTAATATGAAAACTTGATTATACAATGTGGGCCACCTACATGCGGCCCATTTGCTTTGCAAATAAAACTTTAAAGATTTAATGCTTCATTTATTTTGGTTCAAGAAAATTCAGCTACTTTTGTGTGAGAGGTTTGCCCGAAAAATATTTGATCATCGGTATATCCACCGGTATCAATTTTTTCCCCTCCAATGTATCATAATAATTCTCCTCAGTTATGAAAAAACTAATGCACACTATTTCAACCCTCGAAGCACTGTTGGTGTGCGCCCTTGAGCTCTTCCTACGTTGCAGTCTTCATCTCCTCAATCGTGACAAGTCCCCGTTCTTTCAGGAGCCTGTTGTTGTTGTTGTATCAGCGTAAACATTCCTCATACATATGCGGGGAAGGCTGACTGAAGTGAGAGTCCTTGGATAGATATAAACCCGGGTCGTTCCGGTTACGTAGAACCGACTGTCAAGGGCCTCTAAAGTGTTGGTAACAGGAAAAAGGAGTAAAAAACGATGTATGCTTATGATAACGGTATTGTTTTTGGCCAATAAATGTAGTCTTTTTGTCTAAAAGGTGATCTCAGACGTTGATGAATGGCTTCAAAAAATTAATCTCTGAGGTTACCACTCGGAATTTGAAAACGACTGAGAAAGTGTGTTGGTTGTACCGTTCAGCTATAGGTATTTCAGCGCTATTAAGAACTTCTTCTACGAGTCCCGAGAAGTCGTCCCACCTAGTGGACACCAACAATATGTATGTATCTTCCATGTTGATGCGTCAAACTTTTTTTAAAATTAATTCCAAAAACCCTGGAGTACAAAAATGGACGGCATGATAAGATGATGAGACAGAAAAATCCACACACCCCTTATGATTATAAATTTTGACATTTAATTTTTTAAATTTAATTTTAACAAGTTCTGGATAATAATATTGTTTAGTCTGTAACAAAGGTCAGCTGCATCCAAATTCAGAAAAATCAACCAAATTTACAGCAAAATTTACTATTTTTAATTAAAATTTACTTTTTTTGTAATTTAAAACTTTTTATTATGTATTTTATAGACCATTTAATTTTAGCATAATAAAGTGAAAGTTTAGAGTGTCTACAAAATACCATACCCAGGAGCCACACTTCTTTTAATATAATAATAAACCTTTTTTGTAAATTTTGTTCATCAAATTAGAGTTAAAATGAAGAAACGACTTGTCTTGAGCTCTGTAAGGTCTGTTTTTCAGGCTCCCGACTAGAGAATTCGTCAAAGCGCCTCGCTTCAATATAAAGGGTGGTTAAGTTTCAAGGGCCGGTGTTGATTGAGAATAGAATACAATTTTTTTAGGAAGCTATTGTCATTTCTCTTTATTATGATAATATTGGTATAGCTCAATTATGTATAGAACAAAATATCGGCCAAATAGCCGCCACGACCTCGGCGGCACACCTCCATCCGATGGTCCAAATTTTCGATGACACTGAGGCATAATTCAGGTTCTATGCCGTTAATGTGCCGAATTATCTCATCCTTTAGCTCTTGAATTGTTACTGACTTATCGACGTACACCTTTTCTTTGAAATAACCCCAAAGAAAGAAGTCCAACGGTGTCGTTGACGTTTGGATGTGGTTCACATTCAACATCGGCCCTTGAAATTTAACCACCCTTTACAACTCCGCCCACATATTTTAACAAAAACTCTTCAAACAAAGATCCACTTGACATTTTTGGCTCGTTAGGGTGCACACGGAGGAACACAGCTTCAAATCGCTTTTCATACGCGGAACTTATTATATCAAATATGCTTCTAACGCGATTCAGAATCAAATTTATTTGTTTATTTTTTAATTTGGCAAAGCTTTTCAAATAAAACCTGCGGTTGTTTTTTCAATTTCAGTTATAAGCATCGGTAGATGAAATTATAACGTGGACTAAAACCTGGAATATTAAACGAGAGCAAACCTGTTGGTTGGTTAGAGTGGTGATTCATCCAGAATCCAACTAGCGCTTCCGCACCATTTTGTTGCCACATCCTCGTTACCAAATTGTTTAACAGTTATTTACAGCAGGACTATATCCAGTCTGTGCGGTTTAGGAACCTTATTAGGTTGTTGACGTCTAAGCCAGACAGCTGCTCGAGACTCTCGAACAGCGGTTTGCCCAGGGTTGACATTCTGTCCTTCCATAGGGCAGGGCATTCACAGAGAAAATGGATGATTGTTTCCTTTTTCTCCGGTTGTTTACAACTATGACAGTATGTGTTGTGAGGGATGCCCATTTTGGCGGCTTGTTCTCCGATAGACCAGAAGCCAGTTATGACTGCCGTAAGTCTACAGGTGTCCCGTCGTTTCATGTTTATTAATGTCAACGATTGCTTGAGGTTGTAGGTGGGCCATAACGTTCTGCTGATTTTGCATTTCGTCTGGTCTCTCCATCTACACTCTGCAATTCGAAGGTATTTTAGGGAAATTGCATTCTTGACCGCACCTAGTGGAGTGAGTACTGGTACTGCAAGAGCGCTATTCATGGCAGATCCCCTTCTTGCCAGTTCATCAGCTTTTTCGTTACCTTCTATGTTCCGCTGTCCCGGGACCCAAATTAAGGTTACGCTATGGTTTTCACTCAAGTTGGTGAGGCTGTTCCTACTTTGCTCCACCACTTTAGAGGTTGTTATAGTCGCATCCAGCGCCTGGATTGCAGCTTGGCTATCCGAAAGAATAGCGATATTGCCCTTAAAAGAGAAATCTGCGATTAGTAACCTACAGGCTTCCCCAATTGCTAGTACTTCCGCTTGGAAGACGCTACTGGTATTAGGGAGACGCACAGATTTTTCAATTCCAAGTCTCTGAGAATATATACCAGCTCCGACACCACAATCCATTTTACTGCCATCTGTATAGACTGTGGTATCGAAGTTGTTTAGAGAGAATCCCTTATTCCATTCTTTTTTAGATGGAAATAGTGTGGCAAAATTCCTATTAAACGTTACCATCGGGACGATGTAGTCAGTCCTCACCGAGGTTAACTGAGTTTGTCGCAATAATAGACTAGCGTGACCATAAGTTTTTTCTTTCCAGCGACCCGCTTCATTTAACCTAAATGCACTCATGGTTGCCGTCTTCTTTATATGTAGGTCTATTGGAATAACGTGTGTCAGTGCATTGAGAGCCTCTCTAGGACATGATCTGATTGCACCGACCGTTATTGCACAGGCTGATCTTTGTATTCTGCCGAGTAATTTGGTATTGTACTCTCTCTCTAGAGCTTTCCACCAAACTACCAAGCCATACGTTAAAATTGGTCGTATAACCGCCTTATACAGCCATAATGTATGCTTAGGTTGAAGACCCCATCTTCTTCCAAGCATACGTTTGCAGGCATATAAAGCAATTTCTGCTTTCCTTACCCGTTCTTCGACGTTTAACTTCCAGCTAAGTTTGGAGTCCAGAATTACTCCTAAGTACTTTGCACTGGTTGATAGTGACAGAGTTTGTCCGTTGATATTTGGTAGGGTGAAAGTTGGTACCTTGTATCTGGTGGTAAAAAGCATAAGTTCTGTTTTACGCGGGTTTAAACTTAGCCCACATCCTGTGGACCAAGAGTTAAGCTCGCCTAACGCCCTTTGGATGATCCCACTGATCGTATTTGGACACAGTCCTGACACCATTAGCACCACATCATCAGCGTACGCCACCACTTTTACCCCACCTCCGTCAAGTTTTATTACGATTTTTTTTTCACAAACAAGAAGATTACTTATACCCCGGTAAAAATACCCTCCAAAATACAGTGCGCTATAGTAAAACTGCTAAATAGTTGGAAATGACATTATACACGAAGCTAAAATGGAAGGAACATGTTAAAAGCTAACGAAATAGACATAAAAGAAAAAAAACCTTAAATGGTTCATTGGCAGTAAATCTAAACTGTCATTACAAAACAAATTACTTATTTACAATGAAGTTCTAAAGCCGGTATGGACACACGGCGTACCATTACTCGTTAAAATGATACTGGTAGCATCGCGAAACAACATGGATGGGGTCTTAAAAAGACTGCAAATGGCGAAAGAACTTAAAATATCTGGCCGTCGCATACAGAAAACCGATCTCAAAGGTCAAGCCTTACCAGAACCAAGAGGCGTATGATCTCACACCAAAGCAGCAACAAGTCAGATTTGAGAGACCGAAGGGGTTGCTTTGCTTGGCCGAAAGCGGTCAGTTTCCGAACATTGTGTCTAACGAGAAAATTTTTCAAATTGAGCAGTTGTAAACTCCCAAAACGATAGGGTTTATTTGACCGGCCGTTCATACGAGAATTTGAGTCATCGATTGGCCATCAGGAGGCTGCACCCACCACAGGTAATGGTTTGGGTCACTGTTACCGCAGATGGGCACTCTCCAATCATTCTCACTGAGCCTGGTGTCAAGGTAAATGCGAAATATTATCGAGAAAGTATTCTGCAGGTTGCTTTGAAGCCGTGGGCAGACAAACATTTCGGTGGCAGCCCATGGACGTTTCAACAGGACTCGGCACCATCTCACAAATCTCAAGTGAACCGAGAATGACTAAGAAACAACGTTCCGAACTTCATAATGTCCACAAAATTGCTCTCAAATTCAGCAGACGCAAATACGATGGATTATTCTCTTTGGGCCAATTTGGAGAGCAAGGTTCGAACTAAAAGATTCACCAGTCTCGAGGCGCTGAAAAAAGCCATTGTCCGTGAGTGGGCCTAAATACCTGTAAGTCACATTCGGGCAGCTTGCGATTAATTTCTGGACCGTCTCAAGGCCGTAGTCAAAGTAAAAGGTGGTCATATAAAGTAAAAGTTAATTGATTCTTAATTTTGTTTAATTTTTTTAACACATTTTTTACTTTGAATTGATTAAAATTAATTTTCCAAACTTAATTTGTGGTTTTTTTAATTGGTTACACTTGGAGTGCCGGACCCTGTATTAGGGAGTCAATATACGAAACCCTTCTTATTTAGTTAAAATATAATATTAGATTTCAGCTTGGAAAGATCAGGATCTATGTGCATTCATATAATTTTATAGGTATTTGTGTATGTGTGTGCATAAATATACGAGTATAAACACAAACAGTAAACAGGATACTACAACGCGCCACTTTAGTTTCGTTCTACTTTCGTTAGGATTTCAATTGAAATTGAAAAGGCCGATCTGCTTTTTTACATCTCCAGCCGCAGTGCTTTAGTATCATTCCCTAGGCGTGTTGACCAATACTAACGCAGACGTCAGTGTTCATCGAGAAGAGCAGCAAAGCCACAGACATCTATTACCCGAACAGTAGACTAGCAAAAGATTTGAGCAATAAAAGCAATGTGTATGAGACCATAGAATCAAACCGTTTTTGGATGCCCAAAGTAAAAACCGTAAAACCGCAATTTCGCCTTCTCGAATTGCCACTTTTTGGGTTTGCATGTGTCCGTTTTGTTGCTGCTACTGCTACTGCCGGTTGCACTGGAGGTGATACATGTACATACATGCATACATACATAGATAATATGCATGTATGTGTTTGTTTTTTGTTGTTGTTTGTTTTTTGTTGTTGTTAGTTTTAAAGTAATTTAAGTAGCCAAGCGACACTCGCCTCATCTACTGTGCGGCAATGGATTTGACTGTTGTTGCAGCTGTCGGCATCATAGCCCTCGTCGAAATTTAAGTTAATGCAAAATAAATAAGTCCAATCGTCCACTAGACTCACTGACCATGCATCCCAACTACTGCTACGGTAGCCGCTGGTTGCTGATGTTACTCGCCGACTGTATGCCTTTTGCTGCGTTATCGTGCGCATTGTTGGCGTCAAGCTTTTTTCGACTCGTTTATTCAATTCGTTTTGCGTTGTTGTTTCTTCCGGAACTTGTTGTTGCCCAGGTTTTGATTTTGCGTGAATTTGTAAATTTTATGCGCACAAGTGGGATATTCAGATTTAGTTGACACTGCCCACAACTAAGCGCAACGCTCTAAATTACACACAAACGAGTATGTATGTTTGTGTGTATGTATTGTACATTTGTACAATGGGCTGAGGCTGGAAAATTTACATGTGCATATGTATATACTAAGGATTATAGACAAAATGCATTTACCCCGAATATTTTTTTATTCCGTTCTCAGGCAACCTTCTCATGCGTTTAAACCCGTTGTTTTTGCTGCCGATCTGAGCGTATAATTCACCCATGCACTTGGGATGTCTCCTTTCGGAATTTTTGACAACGTTGCAGTTAGTTTGCTGTAGAATTGTTGTTTCGTTTCAATGTCTGCCAATTCCGTTGGAGCGTAGACTTGGACAATTAAAATTTTTCTAGCGCGAGAGAAAAAGCGAGCCACCAATATCCGCTCATTCATTGGTTACCAAGATAAAAGAGAGCTTGCAGCTTCCTCGCTGAAAAAGGGCATGGCGCCTCTGGTGTGATGATTATACAGGGTTTGATTGAAAAGTAATGAGCCTTCCCGCGCGGAACGTCTGCCAAGCGATAAACCGAACCGAATAATCGTTGGCCCTTCCCCTTCCACTAGAAACCGGTCCCAGTTCGCTGACAACAGCGGTGTAGTCAACATCGCTCCGCGCGTGAAAGCTCTTTTAAAAGTGGGTTAGGATTTTGCGGTGGCGAAAATGCAGCGATCGTTGGAGCAAAGTTACTCGATCAAATTTTGCGTAAAGCTAAACAAAACGAGTACCAAAACCATTGGGCTACTCAAGGAGGCTTACGGGGACCAATCTCTGTCCAGTGCCCAGGTAAAACGGTGGCACAAGTCGTTCAAGAAAGGCCGGGAGGACGTCGAAGACGAACAGCGATCTGGAAGGTCTTCGACGACGCAAACAGACGAAGATGTGAACCGGGTTCGTGTGAATTTTTGAACATTGACCCTCCCGCTCCCCCCCTTCCCCTACGGACTTCTTCTTGTTACCAAAAGAAAGCTGAAGGGGTGGCGTTTCGACTCCATCGAGGCGATCCAAAAAACTGTTCCAGCCGAATTGAACGGGATTCCGGGGGATGAGTTTAAAAAATGTTTCCTGCAGGGGAAGGACCGCTACCAGCGGTGTATTGACGCTCAAGAGCACTATTTTGAAGAATATTAGTTGTATAAGCCAAAAGGTTTAATAAAACTGCTTAAAAAAATAAGGCTCATTACTTTCCAATCAAACCCTGTATGGATTCTGTCCGGAAAAAAAGGAGTTTTTCACCAGTGTGTAGTTGATACGCACCTGAACCACTCCATCTACAATAACTTCAGCGAGTCCCATGATTTCTATGTTTAGACCCTTTATTTCAGCTGCGGCCTGTTGGAGTTTGCCGCAGTGGAAAAGTAGTTGGTTTAGTATTTTTCAAGGTTTCAGCTATATTTGAGTTTTCGTTGAAAACCCACGAATTGCGCATCTCCAAATCTGTTGCGCGTGCTGCCGAAGCAGTGAATTCCTCAGAGCCTGAGTGCTCCTTGGATATATTTCTTGCATTAAATTTTGATTCATGTTTTGTTAAACTAAAATCCTTGGTTTCGCGAAAGTAGGAATTGAATGTTGCAGGCAATAACTGCATACCGAACCGTGAATACAACATAGCGCGCTCAGGCCAACTTATGGCCGACCTCAATGGCTACGCCAAATAAGCAAAATTGCCGTGTTTGGGCTGGAGAGCAACCTGAAGCCATTCAAGAATAGCCATCACATCCATTAAAAACAACCCTTTGGTGCGGCCTATGGGCTGGAGGAATATGGGCCGATATATTTCTTCAAAGACGAGGCTCGCGCCAATATGTACATATGTGTATATATAATTGGCGCGTACACTCTTTTTGGGTGTTTGGCGGAGCTCCTCCTCCTATTTGTGGTGTGCGTCTTGATGTTGTTCCACAAATGGAGTGGCCTACAGTTTCAAGCCGACTCCGAACGGCAGATTTTTTTATGAGGAGCTTTTTCATGGCAGAAATACACTCGGAGGTTTGCCATTGCCTGCCCAGGGGCGACCGCTATTAGAAAAATGTTTTTCTTAATTTTGGCATTTCACGTTCTCTCTGTGAATTCCGAATGGTAATCACACACCAACCCATTCGGCTACGGCGGGAGCCACTGTAACAGTGAATATCGAACGCTATCGCGCCATGATAAACGCCTTTTTGATGCCAGAAATTGAAGCTCGTGGTCTCCACAACATTTGGTTCCAACGGCGGACGGCAGTACTTGCCATACAGCCCGTGAAACAATGGATTGGCCACCGACCGAGTCTTCTAGTGAGTCATTAAAAATTGGTATTTAAAGATGCCCAAATTACGGTGCAGTAGTGGCCAACATTTCAAAGAGATTGTCTTCAAAAAATAAATGTCATGAATGGTTCAGCACAAAAATATTAAAGATTGGCCAATAAATTTGAAATTTCGTTGTTTTATTTCAATTTAAAATCCGATACTTCTAAAATGTTCACCCTTTACAACGTACGCTTTCTACATTTCACACAAAAGTACCAAATTTCACAACGCGTATTGCGAAAAGAATACGATTAGCAGCATCTAATTTTTTTATAACTGAACTAAATTTGAACTTTAGAATTTTGAAAAAATCGATTTTTTTTTTTGCTGCAAATTTTCAAAGTTTAGACATTTAAGAATAAGAGGATTTTTTTAAATTCCTATTATTTCATGAGTTATGGTGACAGGGCATCGGTTCCGATCCGTCTTGTCTGAAAACACTTTTCTCAAAACTATTTTTTCGATCTGGCGGTAAGGATATCTCGAGTTCTAATGGAATGATTTACTTGAAATTTGTGGAGAATGTTCGTTATGAATTGCTTCATTGGATGGCCTTAGCTCGAAACAATAACTTTTCATTTAGTATTTAAAAAAAAATTGGAATTAATGAAAAAATTGGAATTGAAAAAATATAAAAAAAAAGTTTTTTCAAACAGCCGTTATTGTTTTAACTTGTCCAAGACTCTTTCGATAGCGGCATCTATAATAATTAAGAATCCATTTGGTTTTTATTTTTCAGATCACCAGTAGGGTTGGAACCATGCACGTCAGTATAACTTCTTTTTTTTGGACCTCATACTTTGACTGCGCATAATTTTGCCAATTTTAATCTTTTATTATGGGTTAGTTTTAATGTAATAATTAATAATCATCAAGCAAATGATAAAAAAATGGAAACTAAAAATTTTGTTTGCTTCCTTTGTGCAGCGCTTCAAAAACCGAGCGAAATTCATGCTTCTACACTAGATTAAGGGGGTATCCTTAGTAAAAAAAAAAAAAAATAACTTACTTGTAAAAATTATATTGCTCATCTTTTAAAACAAAGTGAAAAATGGCAACTATTTTTAGGTATATTCAAAAGTGAAAAATTTCCTGCCGAAGTTCATAAGTGAAACCCATGATAAGACTGAATATTATATGGTACAATAATACTCACATATAAGTAGATTCCCCACTTTTTCGTGCTTAACTCCCGATCCGTAATTAAAAAGCGAGATTACCCATTCAGAATTTCTCTTCCCCAAAAATCTGAAATTATAAAATAATCCTACATACAACCCTGTGTTTGCTGTGTTATACCTAGATAGTTAACAGTGAAATATTAGAGATGTAAGAGAGTTAATGTTAACATTAACATTAACGTTCTCTGTAAAGGGAAACGCCAGAGTAAGAACTAAATAAAATAGATGCCTGCAAAGAAAAAAGGTTTGTAGATTTTAGCTATACCTTCTCCTTGCCTTTTCTTCATTTCGTTAATAATAATTAAACAAACCAAAAACTTCAAAATATTTCATCAAAGCAATTTCTATGAAGAAAAACCTTTCAAGTATTGACAGCTGATTGCCAATTTTGTAGGTATTCTGCCATATGTGAACGGGCAGATTAATTTTGTGTGTTTATTGCTAATTACTGCATATGTGAACGTACTTTAAGCCACCAACCAACATATTTTGATAAAAACCTCAAAACGGATAACTCTGGCTATATTTATTATGTGCGCTTGTCTGGCAATGCCTTACGTCTATGGCAATAGGGATTCAATGTTTCATTCCAGTTCATTCCATTCTGTGTTGTTGCGATTACCCACCCAATTTAGTATTTTGTTGCAGTTTTCGTATACAATTATTTTATTCATATTTTTATTCTGTAAATTAATATATCTGTATCCGCCATAGGTGAGAAAGGCTACAAATATAAAAAGACTGCAATTCCATGAAACTAAACGCAGCTTCTGCACTGATTTCAATACATGGGCGTGACGAACCACACCTAAGTTGATTCAACGACATACTAATGCTTTTAAATTAGCCTGCCTTTTATGTATGATTGGGCATTTATTGTTAATTAAATATTTTATAGAAAAATGGTTGTGTTGGAATCGTGCTGGTCGCCAATTATTTGGTCAAACTCAGTCAAGACGGGAAGCTACGCCGTGGCGGTGTACACGGCAGCTTTATCGCTGGTTTTCATAACATTGGTAAACAAATGAAATAAATTTCAAACTAATGTTGCAAGTTTTCTACCAAAACTTTCAGATTTCGTACATGTTAGCAGGAGGAGAATCGGCGCAACTATATTCTCCGCTCTTTGAAACAGATATTAGATATTCTATGCCAGTATATGGCGGCATATTTATATTCTACTTTCTACTCCTCATTATTGCATCGTATTTGGTGTATTATGGCATAAAAATAAGGTAGCGCTTCCAAGTTTCCTCGTGAGCACTGTATATTTAATTATGTATTATTTTGATTGGTTCTTTAGCACTCGAGGCTGGCTTTTGCCCTGGCTTATTTTAGTAGGTGTTGGAATTCTATTTCAATTTGTGTGGGGCCTTTGGCTCATTGGCGGTTATTATATTTATGTAAGTGATTATAATAATTTTCCTAGGCTTTTACTTACTTATCCATTTTTTTTAGCTGGAACAAACGCTTTCCGCACTTTTGAATTTTTGTTGGATGGCATACAACGTAAATATTCCCATATACAAAATATCCTAACTGAAAGAAAGACATTATATTTAATCTTTTTTTGCAGATTTACTGTTGGTTGTGCGTATTCTCACAATATCAAATATTTTTAGAAATGCAAAATCCGAATATCGTACTGTTAGAGCCGTTCTAAGTAACGCTGGAGCCCTTTTACTGCAATATGACGGCTCTTAAGTGCATGTTTAGCACTATTTTCCAGCTAAAATAAGTTTAAAATCCAATTTTACAAATTAAATTTAAAATCTCAAAACCTAAACGACCTAAAATTCGATGGCGCAGTAATCGAATATTGAAATAGTTTTTAAGATGCGCAAATGGTTTTCTTTAGGTGAAGGAAAATTAATTAAATTCCATGGCTAACTTGAAAGAGACTAACACACATTCCGTCCATTTATATAATATACATAAGTGTATTTAAATGATTGTTTCTTTAAGACGACATATTTAAAATCACACTTTTTAGCTTTACCAAAAGATTTAGTGTTCAATTTTACAGAAATATACATATCTAATTTAGGCATTTTCGCCTAAAGTAAATTGTTCAAAATATTATAATGTAAAAACTTCGGACAAGATGGTTTGCATGTCGAAGCGATATCCATGTCATACATAACGCATAAACAGTGTACCAGTATATTGTAATTTACTGAATAAATATTTTTTTTTTATCTACTTTGCAGTAATTCCACTCAAATCACTCAGAATATACAGTTGGTAATTAATATAATATATAATTGACGCTCACATCCTTTGTTAGGAGGTCCTTCTCCAATTTGTGGTGTATTTGGAATATACTAAAGGCAGAAATTACTTACATGGCCTGATCAATGATTACAAGACGTTGCTGGGTAAGGCCGACTGCAACAAGTCTCGCCTGGCGTCTCTGCCTTACACACGCCTTCTTCAATTTGTTACGCCAAGCGATGATAGGGTTCCCTCGATCGGGTCTCCCCAATGAAGGCATGGTATTCCCTACGGCGTTGGCATAAAGGCAGAAATTACTTAAAATTAAAATCAGGATAGTGTTAAATACCCAAATACGCTTTCCATGCGTCCACAAACAAACCTTTCGTTAAAATTCAATATGTTGGGCGTCACTCTATGCTGTTAATAACTAATCCACCCCCACTTCTGCGGTATCAGACCAAGATGTCGTTCTCACGACAGTCGGTTTTACGTAACCGAAACAACCCGGTTTTGTATCCGGCCAAGGACTGTCACTTCAGCAGCATTCCCAGTTTATGTATGGGGGATTTTTATACTGTTACAACAATAACAACTAAGATGAGGGGTTTTTTAAGAAATTATAACTCAAGGCTCTTTTACGATATTCACGGGACAAATATTCATCATAAACCAACCTCTATCTGCTATCTATCAGATCTTTCAAACTACTAAGTATCTTCAACAGTCTTCTAAACTAACGCAGAATGATCGTATTTGCTGTTCACTATGCTCGGAGCCGAAATGACGTTTTTAACTAATTTTAAAAACCAGAAATTAAACTGTCCGATCACCACTCATCCGTAATTTTTTGAGAGCAAGCATTAAAACAGGGCAAGATTAAGTAGGATTATAAGATTTTGTCTAGAAAAGTGTCCCTTGAAGTGTTGTGATCTAACGATGTCAAGTGGAGAGTTGTTGTTGTTGTTGTTGTAGTAGCATAAACATTCCCCATACATACAACGGAGAACATTACTGAAGTGACAATCATCGATCGGATATAAATCCGAATAGTTCCGGTTACGTAGAACCTACTGCCATGGGAACGGCCAAGTGAAGAATCCTACTGGGTAGTGCATGTACTTTGCCTCTAATCTTCAACTTCTATAGTGTTTTTCAGTAAGAGCGCTTCAACTTTTGAACTTTTTTGAATAAAACACAAACGGTTTGACTTTTTTAACTAATTTTTTTTTTATTATCGAGTTTGAACATATACATTTAAGTATGAAATTCGATTTCTTTTGCATGACCACCGCGTGCACGTTTTACGAAGTCCAATCGTTGAACCCAATTTTCGACCAGTCTTTTGCATAAATCGGCCGAAATTCCAGCAATTTCGCGTTCAATATTGGCTCTGAGCTCACAAATAGTCGCCGGCTTGTTACTGTAGACCAATGACTTCACATAACCCCAAAACGGGACGGCTTGTTAAATGGACCGTAAAATGGCCGTAATGCTCTTAAAGTAGCAGGAACAGAACGATTATTTTCATAAAAAATTTGCACGATTTGCAATCGTTGCTCAAGTGTGTAGCGTTCCATGATGAAATGTATACTAATGAAGTTTACAAATGACAAGCGAAAAATAAAAAATATTGCGTCGTTCGCCCTCCCTATCGGAAAAAAGTTTAAGCGCACCTATTGAACAACCCTATACATTTCGAAGTTACATCAACCATAAGAGAGAAATTCTTGCACAAGGATCAAACTCGAACTAAAGGTAAAAGTCGATGACACCAATTTCGGTTGTCACCTACCTTAGAACTCGGTTGAACCCGCCTCTAAACCATGCAGCACCTATTTGCGCGCCGGAATCTAGTAGAACGTGGTGGCGGTACGATATACCAGACAGGGCTAGTTTACTTGGCCAGCAGCTCTTGGTCGAAAAAAAACCCGAGTCATTCCGGTAACGTAGAACCGGTTGGCCTGGGAATGGTAAATAAAGCTGCAAACCTGTCATAATGATGCTCTCAGGACTCCGGTGGAATGCTTTTAATCTCGCCTCTACACCACCTACATTATGGGACGTCAATACTCCCTTCAAAGGAGCGCAAAACCACGATCATCAAACAGTTTCAACTGGGATACTATATAAGGAACCAGCCCAACGGTTTCCTACTAAAAGTGTAGCCACTTTCAAAACACGCCCAGACCTATAATAAAAAGCAGAGCGATACGACTTAAAGCGACATTCACCGAGAGTCCGAAAGGTGGTAACCATTTGAATACAATTTTTGGAGCCCATCCATCACCTATTGCAGACGAAGAGCTTCAGCTGTCTCTCTCAATCGACAAATACGTTCTAGATATTGCAGCAGTTGCACATCGTATTCGATGAGGTATTTTCTTGGAGATTGGTCATTGGCGGCCGCTGTAGCCAAATGGATTGGTGCGTGACTACCATTCAGAAGTGCGTAGGTTCGAATCTCCGTGCATGAAAAACCAAAATGACAGAAAAAGTTGGTTATAATAGCGTTCGCTCATTCCGGAGGTTTTTTTTCTAGATTGATCTCTGCACATTGGCAGGCGCTCTCGAACTAGTGTAGGGTATACTCATCGAGTTTCCTTTTAAAAATAGGAGTACTCCAATTTTCCTTATGAATGAAGTTATGGTGTGCACTTCGACTTTAAACGATGTTAAAGTCCATCTTTAACTTAGTGTCCAGTTCATTTCTGTACCTCTCCGCATAAACTATAACCTTAGTGATACCAACTCTAGAAATTTGAGCAGGTAGAAGCAGAAAGCTCGAAATTCCGAAATTTTTAGGTGAAATCGCTTTTCTTTGCAAAATCCTTCCCTAGACGTTTTAAATAGGCTGACAAATAATGAGCTGTTCAAAACGCAAATACCTTTTATAGAAAATATTTTATAATAAAACAAAATCAAAAGTAAAAAAGTGATTACGTAAAGGAGCAAAAGCTGGATAGCTACAGAACCGATAGACATTGAAAGTAACACGACGAGATACAACAGGTCAAATAAAACCTCTCAATCACCCTGTATCCAATATTCTTATCTTAAGAAATGTAGCTATTCTGCACTCATGCCCTATTTTTATCCCGAAATTCCGAATTCATACAAGGTTGAGATATGTTATAGTACTCAGCGCTGATGGCTGTTAGAGTCAATCATTGGCTGTAACGCTGGAACTTTCATAGGCGGAACTAGGTAGAACTTTCAGAATGGCCAAAGTTCTGGCCCAGTATTCTTCACTGCTGAGCCTACCGTTAACTGTATACAATGGTTCATCCCTGGGTGGTGTCTCTGTTGTTGCCGGAGGTGGGGGTCTTCGTCTTTGTTTGGGTCCATTATTGTTGTTCTGCCTAATTTGCTGAGGTGACCTCATTGGCTGTTGTCTAACCTCCGACTGTGCTCTAGTAAAAGCAGCTGCTCGGTTCTCAACACCGGTCCTAAGCCGCATTTGATCGCCCCAATTTAAATCACCATTAAGTTGAAGAAATCGGCTAGTGTAAATGTGCCATTCGATTTGCGTCTTCTAGACGCATTTCTTCTGGTGTTGACTGTTGTGCGGGTTTTCCACGCTCTTTATTTTGTTGGTTTTCCTCCATTTTGGCAAATAATATTCAATGTTCAATTGAGAAACTTAAAACCAAAAAATCGCTATTCGCAGTAAAATATATTCAAATATAAACACATCAAAATTTTTGCTAATATGACCACGTCATATAGCCTCTGGTCACGGTCCAGCATTGCTTGTCAAGCACTTTATATGTGTGCGTGTCGGGTGCTTGTCGTTTGCCCGGTAACGTTCAAAACAAAAAGCGATCAATCCTCAGTTGTATTTAGAAGTAAATATGTCGTAATCGGATGATGAATTTTTATTACTTGCAACTATTGCAGTTTTGTTAAAAAAAAGAAGAAAAGAGATAAAAAAAAGTGTGGATGAAAAGCCTGTACGCAAAACATTAATTTTTTTTTACATCTTCTACTGTTGTGCTAGAGTGCCGCTCTTTGTAAATTTCCAATAGAATTTCATACTGTTTCGCCTTTTCCTCGCGATCACAATATGCTTCTACTTTGAGATTCCATAATGCTGGTGAACATTGATAATTTTCAATAAACTTCAATATGAACTGCTTATCTTCGGTGCACTTGTCCATTTCGAATATCAGCACAAACCGCACACTAAATACTAACCTCAATGCTAAATACAACCCTTCTGTTTTGTCCATCAGACTTCGCCACGATCAAAAAAGTAAGCGTCAAACGAAAATACCAAAAATTTTTGATTTTCATCAAGCTTCGTACGTGTAGCCGACAACAAATACGTGTGTCACGACGCCACCCGACTGCACTAACACATACAAAGCGCAGTCAAGCATGCTGGATGGTGACCAGGGGCTAATACATCGAATCATTTACTACTTCAACTTTGCGAATTTTTTTTTGGTATTGCCCGTCATGTTCGCATACGGCAACTCCGTTGCTTATTCTACATTCAACTCAAGTTACTCTGTATGAACGTGGTATAAGAAATATTAAACACGCAAGTCAAAACAAAAAACGGTGATATCTTCTTTTACTTGTTTAGCAGAATAGTACTTTAGTTTTTATTCTATTATGTGCATGATGGCATCATTCTATGCGAAGCTACCAAAATTGTCATAATTACTACAAACACCCCTCAACTGGCCACACCTTATTATTATTGCGTCAAGATGTTTAAGAAAAATTTAGTTTAAATTTACTATTTGGATGTTACACGTTCCAGTTGTCCTTTCAATTTAGTATACTGGGGGTATACTGGCTCCCACTTTCAAAGCGGGTTTCAACTTGACAGCCGATCGCAATTCTTGTAAATGAATTCTCTAATTTTGCGTTGCAAAGATTTTGACGCAATTGAACGAATGATAAAATTCGTCGTGAAGTATTGCGATTCAAAGAACTATACAAGAGCTATGAAGGCCTATGGAATATGTATCTTTCTCTATATCGGCGGAATATTTTAAATAAAAACCGTAATATTTTCTTCTTTTTCTATTAAATTATTTATTTCTTGCAGCACTTATATATATGTATATATATACCTATATATGTATATAATTGGCGCGTACACCATTTTTGGGTGTTTGTCTGAGCTCCTCCTCCTATTTGTGGTGTGCGTGTTGATGTTGTTCCACAAATGGAGGGACGTACATTTTCAAGCCGACTCCGAACGGCAGATATTTTTATGAGGAGCTTTTTCATGGCAGAAATACACTCGGAGGTTTGCCATTGCGTGCCGAGGGGCGACCGCTATTAGAAAAATGTTTTTCTTAATTTAGTGTTTCACCGAGATTCGAACCTACGTTCTCTCTATGAATTCCGAATGCTAGTCACGCACCAACTACGACTACGGCGGCTTGCAGCACTTTTATAGCTCCTGGTGACGCTCAAGCATTCATGTTCTGCAGCTTATATGTGTGCGTGTCGGGTGCTTGACGCTAATATATAACATTTTTGATTTTCATCATGCAAAAGCCGACAACAAGTATTGGCCTCTGGACACGGTCAAGCATGCTTGACTGAGCTTTGTGTGTGTTAGTGCAGTCGGGTGTCGTCGTGTCACACATACTTGTTGTCGGTAAAAATCAAAAATTTTAGATATTAGCGTCAAGCACCCGACACGCACACATATAAAGTTCTTGTCAAAAATGTTTGACCGTCTCCAGAGGCCATATGTGTGACACGAAGCAAGTACGAGCGTCACCCGACATGCACACATATGAGCCTGCTGGACATGCATGCTTCAGCGTCACCATGGGCTATTAGTGAGGCGATATGTTCAATGTGTTTCCTTGACGAGCATCCTGAAAATAAAAATGACTATTGGTTACGTACAGCCTACGTCACAGTTGTCAATTCAGATAATTTTGACAAACAGTATGTGTGATCACTTTTAAAGCAAAATCTTTAACGTCAAATAAAATATGCATGATGGAAAGAATAATGAGATGGCACCTATCGTGGTACCGTTACTTTGTTCTCAGCAAATTTGACAATGAGTGACGTCGTATTAGCACCAGTATGGACAGATACCATTTCCGTAACTTGATTTAGCATTTTTTCTTGTTATTTAGTCTCGGGGTTTTAGTTCTTTCTTCATGACATTTTTCTAGCCTGTTCTAATTCAAATGCAACGTTTATAATTTTGTAAAAATACATCATTCTAACATTCTTGCATTCGAAGATTGGACTTACGATTGAAGTATGAAATGATGAAGTAGGGCTTACTAGTCAATAATATTATAATAAAATGTATCTAATACAAAATGTATTTTCAAATACAAAAGGAAAATATTGTTTTCAAATAAGACCTACTTATGTTAAGCACAAATAACTTTTTTCTTTTTTGACATATTTATTTTTCTCTTTTTGTAGGTTATAAGTGAATTGTTAAATATCAAGTTTTTCTATTCTTGTCAACGATCAATCGCTTTAACGGCATATGTCGGATGAAGCGCATTTCCATTTAAATGATTATGTCAGTAAACAAAACTGTAGATTGTGGGGCTCTGAAAATCCAGGGGCAACACACCAATATCAGTTGCACCCATCTAAATGTACTGTTTGGTGCGGTGTTATGGCCACTAGAGTTATCGGTCAAACTATGGACCTGCTGCGTAGTAGTAGTAGTCTTATTTGGCCCACCCTGTATTTAAATTCTTAACATCGCTTTTTATAAATGCCGGAAGTTGTAAGAGCATAAAATATCCTCAATAAAATATAAATCCTGAACTTAGCGGTAGTTTAAAAATATCAATAGTTCCATTTCTCCAATTATTAATCATTCCCAATAAATTTGTGGGAAATGCTGCATAAGGGGTAGTCCTTGGCTGGATGAAATCCGGGTCGTTGCGACTGTCGTGAGAGTGTACGGCCAAATGCCGTACTCACCTTTTAACACCTTTTTGCTAACAAATTATTATCATTAAAATTTTATTTTTAAAGTTATTAACCAATTATGGAAATTTGGAGTGCCTAAGGAAGCTCGGTCAAAATATATTTATTGAAATTCGTTCATTTTGTCTGGGAATACAATGTAATTTTCTTGTAAGTAACCCTAGGTGAAAAACAATTTAAAAATCACCATATCTGCTTTACATATTTTCCTTTAAATACATTTTTTACAAATCCGATGAAATTTATTTTATTGCAGTTGGTGACCCCGAATGTGTAAAATTCACTCTAGCATTGCCATCGATTTCTTCGTTGATCAATCTATTTTGCGTTGGACCAAATAAATTTTTTTATAAACGTATCTTTTGATAAACTCGAAAGGTTATTTTGCTATTAGAGAGTGAGGAAAACATTTAAATTTCTTTTCCAAAGTATTGGCAAATCGAATGCTAAATCACTTACCAAAAAGTTCAAAATTTATACATGTGAAAAGAAAAATAAAAAACGAAAAAAATTTTGCAATCGGGTATCATAGAAATTCAACGAAGGAGACAACTAGTTATTACAAAGTTAGATGAGGACAGAAATTTGTGTGCAAGCAAGGTGATTAAATAATCTTCGTTTTTACACTTATAGAGCGCTATCTTACTCTCGCACATGAAAAGTTGGCTTTGGTCAGCTGATGACTTGACAAGTGTTTAAACTAGTTGACTTTTTCTTGTTTCTTGGTGTACTCGTTGTCTCCATTGCAACGTCTGTTGCTCGTTTCACCGAGTGGCGTTGCCGTCGTTTGATGAAGTGTTATTGCCTTGTTGTTGTGTTGTGCGCTGTTTATGCTGATTGCTTCAAATTTGTCAATATATTTCGTTGAGTTTTAGTAAAAAATTGAACGCGCAAGGAAAAAGATCATAGGGATAAAAATAATATTAGCCAAAAGGCGAATAACGTAGAGTGCGAAGACAATAAGTAATACATACATATAAGTGAAGAAGAAGCAAAGAAAACGGTGGTAACACACACAAGTAAAAAAATCTGAATCAAAGAAGATTTGCAGAAAGAAGTAAAACGAAACAATTCAAGTTGTGTTCGTGTAGTAAGGAAAAAATTTCGCTGCCCAGTTAAAATTCGTAAAAATTGTTATTTTGTTGTTAATAAAGCGTAAAAGCGCAATACTAATAGAAGGAAAATGTCAACACCCGCACGCAGGCGTCTTATGAGAGATTTTAAAAGGTAAGTAGTAATAAAAATAAACTGCATTTGGACCCCTTTCAAGGGGATGTAGTGGAGCTCTACCCAATTTTGCACAAAAAAAAAAACGAATGAAAAATGATTTATGAAAATACGCAGAAGAAATCGGGTATGGGAGGTCGCATGAAAAATTACGTGTGATATTTTTCTTTACACGTTTTTAACATTCGCTTATTTATTGTGTACTCATTGAGCACCAAATTACAAATACACATTTATTCGTTTTACATTTTTCTTGGCCAAAAAAGTGCTGGCATTGGCATTGTGATTTGGTTAATTTTTTTTATGTTGTATTTTACGGAACTGTTATGCCTTCCCGAAAATTCGTTAGTAACCTCATGCTTTAGGCCACCTGATCCGCATCGAGTTGCCTTAAAAATGATGGTCGTTTTGTTATAAATGCAATTAAATGTATATTGAAATTTAAATAGTTGTTATATTCAGTGCTTTCGTAGAACTTAAATTTTATTGCTTTTGCAGCGCTTATGGTTAGAAATGGTTTATTGATTACATGATGTATGCTGTGCTTCCTCTTCTGCGTTTTACTTCCTATTTTAGTAGATACAAATACGTATTTATTCACATTGCTCCACTTGTGGGTGCATGCCACCAGATTATATTTGTTTTGTCCAAGACTCGTTTTATATGCAGTTTGATCATAATGGTTTACAACAATAACAAGTTTGACTGATATATCAGTCTTGTTTACTCGATGAAATCTTCTAATTGTACAATTGGCTTTATGCATGCAAGGTGAAATTTCACAACCAAGCTGCTTATTAATGTATTAATTAACTTGCCTCAAGTCCCATATAACGTACGTATTTCCAATGTCTGCCACACCGAATATCCTGGTGCTTTGAATGCGTCTGTATTTTGAAATAGGTGTACGAATGGGTACAAATGCGCCAGGTCTGTAAGTATTCCATGCGGTGTTGCTAGTGGTGGCGGAAGACGAGAAAGACATCCTCTAAGTGGAGGAGGCTTAGAGTTGTTGGGCGCTTTAATGTCCTTAGCACAAGGAATAATAAGGGAGGGACTGGCCTGTATGAACGGGGCTTAGTCAACCACTGCGCCTATCAAGAAGAATTGTAGGTATGTTAACCATATAACAAAGTTTTTGTTTTTATTTTCTAATAAACAATTGAAATTTGCTTCAAACTTAGAAACATTTATTATTTTCCTAAAATTCGGCGGCTGGAACCATACGTTGGGGAAATTTCTCGTCAGCGTTGGCAAATTGTAAATAACTACTAATGGAGAATCAAATTTACAGTGGAAGAAGGATAAAAAAAGTCTGATGCCTTTCTGTTGCACGCAATTTGAATAATTTGCGCTAGTTCTTTTCTCTCTTAAATGCAAAACCTGCTAATACCCACAAATTCGAATCTTTTCATTTAATGGTGAGAATTAGGTAATTTCATTTTTTTGATTTGTTTAGTGCCAAAAGCCTAAATAGTTGACTAAATAAAACGTTTACTTTTTTAGGACGAATTTTTAAGTCGCAAAAAACTGCATTAGGGTTTACAAAGTTTTCATGCGAGTGTGGAGTACTTTTGCTTTTGTAATTAGGCATGACATGCCGGCAATATGTCCAATGTTCGAGCCTGCTACGGAATTTAGATATCAACCATTTTCACCACAAGCGGTAATCTCGCCAATCAATAAACGTCTCGTAAAAACATTTGCTGCAAACACTAAACACTTTTCAATGCTGTATTCGCCATATAACCAGTTTTAAAAATCTAAAATACGTTTTTAGCCTGAAGTGGAATAAAATTATTTATATGGGAATAATTATTTTCTGAAAATCGGAATTTTAAATATTTTTCCTTTTTTCAATTTTTTGCACAGCTGGTAGTATTAATCATCAGCACTAGCAATACTCAAACGTAAAAAACAGCCGTTGTAGTAAATATCCAACAATATGTTCGTTAGATAGAGAGAATTTTAACAACTCGTTTATGTCAAACATTTAAAAATGTTGGATAGTTGCAAAACAAACCTAAGAAACTGAAATTATAGTCAACGCATATGTGTTACATACATATGTGCATGTATATGTACTATATGTATATGAACACTTGTGCATATGTGTATATTTATATGACTGACAACCAATGACCACATAATATGCCGATTATTTCATCAGCTTCTCTGAGCACTTCAAGAGACGTCTAGATTGGCTTCCCTGTCCGTTTGTTAGTCACCAAGTCGTTTCAAGTTTGGCTGCTCATTTGCCACTTTTCAAAAGATTGCGACTTCTATGCGCTTGCCAAAATTCGCCAATTAAATGTTTGCTATTCACTTCTCATTTATCTGCGTGTAAGGAGCAAATATTTGTGCTGCCCCTTCCGTACGCTTTATCCATGCAATTATAATAATGCAATTTTGTTTATATGATCTTATACTTCGTGTTAATGTACGAATATATTTTTGTATAATAAATACATATTTACATATGTGCATATGTAGATTTAACCTTTTATGCGTGCTATATTTGTTATTTTTATGAATTGTGAAATTATTCGCATTCTCATTTGTTTTTACTTGCATTTCCGTAGAAATTTTGTAAAAAGAAAGAGTGCAGTTGATGACTAGTGATTGCAATTTTTTGTTTACATTGACAAAGAAAATACATATTGCTTTTTCTTTGGGTTTAACGTGCATATGTACAGCGATGCTATTCATAATTTGTATGTGTTGATATCAGAGAAAATGAAGCTTATACAAAATTTTTGAAATATCAGCATTTTAAAAAGTTAAAAATATGTAGTTCATAAAACCTGATTCTATTTATTTTGAAATATTTAACTTTTTGCCATTGTTTCAATAAACTCAAATAAATGTTTACTTAAATAACTAGGAAACTTAGGCAAACGTGATACATTTGAAAATGTACGATCAACTTTTTGCCATTTGTTGCATGCGGTATCGTTACTAGCTACTGCCCAGATGGAAGATTGCTACGACAGTCGGTTCTACGTTACCGAAACGACCCGGATTTATATCCGGCCAAGGACTGTCACTCCAGCAGCATTCAGCGTGTTTAAATATGGGGAATGTTTATGCTGCTACAACAACAACAACAACAACAACGTAAGATTGACAGATGCATAGCCATAGTCAAGTTAACCCTTTCGCATCGCCGCTCAAAATGCGCGATGTACTCAAAATTCCTTTCGACGGCAAGACTTTTACTGTTTGTTCTAATGGCAAAGAATGTTACAAGACTACTAAAATTATTTATTTTCCTCAAACTTTAACCAAAAATATTTATTCCTTTCTTGGTAATAAGAGAGAGTTTTTGTTCCCGTGGACTATTCGGCTCTGGGTAACAAGATAGAGTTTTTGTACGCGGATTATTTCCTCAAATGATGCAAAAGGGCTAAAGTCGGCTCAAAAGCTAGAACTCAATGCCTATCGCTACAAGGTCTGTCGGCTGAATAAAGCGGGGGGTTATACGCAGTTATGAAGCAAATAAAAGACGGGTTGTCAAGGATTTATCCTGAAGAAACTTCAGAATATTTTAATTTGCAAATTTTTGGCGGTTATAAAAGCATCCTTCAAGAACGTAACAAAATTTTTTATTTATGAAAATGTTGATTATAGAGCGCGCTGCAGGCGATTTCTGGAACCTCCTTTAAAAAAAGACGATTTACGGTGTACATCGTAACTCAGGATTGGATTATCTGAAATCAAAAAACCAAACAAATGTTGTTAATATATTAGATTATCTAGTAATTAATCGTTCGGCTAATCAAAATAGTGAATTTTCACAAAATGGCAACTTTTAAAAGAAATGATTTCGATTTTTACGTTAAAATTTGGTCGTAAATTGTTTATAAAGTGGAAAATAAGTATCAGATTTACAAAAGGAACGATTAATTACTAGAAAATGTATCTTTAAAGATTGAGTTAAAACGGTTGACCGATCAAACAAGCCGTTTTCAAGATATCGTGTACACCGACTTGAAAAATGCCGTTTTGAAAAAAACACGTTTAAAGTTTCAATACCTACCTTAAAACGTGCCGAGGCATCTCTACATATTTAGGTATAACTCCGAAAGTATTGCTTAGATCTACTTCACATTTCGTGCGTATACTTTTGAATATATGTACATTACAAAAATGCAATAAAAAAATCGATTTTTTTGAAAGTCATAACTGCGTATAACCCCTTAACTTCTTGCGCTGGAAGACGTGCAATGCATGTCGACTTGTCTGCTCTAGACTGGCAATGACGGGGAATGCATGTTTGTTGAATTGACTGTAAAAAGCATGCTGTTTATTTCGAAAGCAATTCCAAATTCTAAATTCTATAAAAAATATTTCATTTTTATTTCTACAAAATGTTAATATTCATGAATACCCAACATGCGAAAGGACTTCTTTAGATAACACACCCTTCATTGCCTTTGCAGGCCAAACAGTCTGGACATTTCCCAAGAAAAGTTCATCCTACAGCTAAACACGAAACAGAATAAACGCAGTGAAACTGTGGGAATGCGAGAAATGTCTGGTTGCACTACACATTACTGATTGTTTTCAAATATATCACACTACAATAACAAATAGTAAAAAAATAATAAAAAATTAAATAAAATAAATAGTAAAAAATTAAACAAAAAAAAATAAAAAATAAAAAAATTAAATAAAAAATAATAAAATAAATAGGTAAAAATTAAATTAAAATAATACAATAATAAAAAAAATAGTAAAAAATAGAAAAAATTAAATAAAATAAATAGTAAAAAATTAAATTAAAAATAATAAAAAATTAAATAAAAAATAACAAAAAATAATAGTAAAAAATTAGACAAAAAATAATAAAAAAATAGTAAAAGATAATGAAAAATTAAATAAAAAGTAATAAAAAATTAAATTAAACAAAATAAAAAACAGTAAAAAATTAAATAAAAAATAGTAAAAAACTAAATAAAAATTAAAAAAAAAAAAAAAAATTCTGTAAAATATTATTAATTTTATTTAGACTCATTTAAATATTGTGTCTATATGTATTTGTTAAACACACGCACTCTGCTAAAGTTTTAGTAGAAATTATTCCTCGTTATAAATTGGCTTACACGATACAGTTGTTGTTGTAACAATACCAATACATGTATGGGGAATGCTGCCGGAGTGACAGACCTTGGCCGGATGTAAATCCGGGTCGTTCCTGTAATGTAGAACCGGCTGTCCTGGGAACGATACAGTCACCGGCTTTTGTGTCCAGCGCAAGAGGTTAAAACTCCAACGCCTGGAACACATTTTAATTAAAATAGACTTTTATCTTTTTATTTATCGAAGTTTATTATTTATCGGCTAATAATCGCAGTCGAGTTAGCTTATAATCGTAGTTGACTTTTGCTCACAACGTCGACTCCAATCTTAAAATTGTCAAAAGCTGGCACTTAACTAGATAGAAAAATGTTAAAATTAAACAAAATGTTTAGCTTTGTATTCTTGTCTGAATACTTATACCGCTTCGGATTCTCTATCCACATACAAATCTATGTAATAACCTAGACAGACGGTGGCGTTAATCGGGATGAACGACTCAATTCGGAATTATCTCAATAATTAAGTGCAACCAATGCATATTGACAACTAGACTGAATTCTCATAATTTAAGCGGAAAATTTTAAAAAGAAGACCAAGAAAGGTTGGATGCAATGCTAGTTTGCACTAACACGTGCGAAAATACATTAATTGTTTTTATATATAGGAGTAGTTTGAGAAATTGCAATTTAAGTTTTTTTTGAAATAAATAATTATTTCTTAGTATCAGGGCAGTTTATACCTGTATTTGTTGCCTGCGGTCCATATTTTACTGACAAAACTATCCAATAAGCAAATCGGTTATTCACTAATCCGCATAACAACCGTCACACTACAAGTAGAATATAGTAAATGGTTAGGAATTTTACTAGTCAGTCGTCAAGTATACTACCGATATGATGAAACTCCAATCCGAAGTGGTTAATTTATAATATCGGTGCGAAAAGATCAATATTTCCTTTGGATATTTGTGAATATAACCAAATCTCAACATTTATCGATCGATTTTTATTTCTTATTTCTATTTTTTTTTTTTAAGAAATTATTGTTCCATAGACTTTATAATGAATGTCTGGAATGTCAAAATTTCAGAGTTATCAATCAAGCGAAGCAACTACAAAAAAGCAAATCAATATTACATTGAAACTACCAAATCGTATGGAAAAACAAAGAACCAGGTATTCATGCAAATTTGAGTTTTCTACTACTGCTATATAAAATATGATATAGCCGATTTCGGGTGTTATTTTTGCTATTAATCAGGTCGCGTATAGTGAAGCGCTTTCAACTCAAACCGGTTGCATCAACTCAAGTAGAATATTTGTTGTTAGAAATAGTGTTGTTAGTTTCCACGTAACTCACAATTTTCCTAGTGTTCTTTTGCAGGTACGAATACAGGCAAAAAGAATACAGCTAATGTTGTGATCGAGGAGTTTAGCTGCTTACCTGAACATTTAAAGCGTTAATTTTAAAGCTATTACTATAAAGAAGCTCACCTGTCGAGAAAGAATACGAGAGTAGCAAGACAATAAATATCTGCAGTATTAATTTCGGGCGAAAATAAACCCCCATTATTTTTCATTTCAGTCCTGGCGCCACCTTCAAATTTCAGGAATAAATATGCCCTTTAGCATTGGTCTGCATATATCCTCAGTAGCATTGGTTATAAAAGCTAACGCCAACATCACCATAATGAACTTTCAACTAGATGAGTTGCGAGTGTTCGAAGCCTTTTACCATTTCATCTGCTGAATATTCAATTACTCTCGACAAAGCGCTACTTCATAGTACTAAATATACGTTTGCCCAAACTCTATTTGTGCATAAGACCGTAAATAGTTGTTCTTGTTGTTGTTATTATAGCAGCATAAACATTCCCCATACATGTTTGGGTAATACTACTGGAGTGACAGTCCTTGGCCGGACATAAATGCGGTTGCTTCCGGTTAGGTTAGGTTGGTTAGCCAGGTTGCTTGTCTAAGAAAAGATACTCGGTGGCTCTAAGACCCATTGTGCTAGCTGCATTTGATTAACTAAGTTTCTTAAACCACTTAGTGTTTCTTAAGAAGGTAACTAGTCCCTCTAGTGAGACAAATTTCCCAGGTCTTCAAAGAAATATATGTATAATTGACGCGTACCCCCTTTTTAGGTGTTTGGCCTATTTGTGGTGTGCGTCTTGACATTGCTCCACAAATGAAGGGACGGACCTACAGTTTTAAGACGACTCCGAACGGCAAATATTTTTTATGAGGAGGCTTTTTCATGACAGAAATACACTCCAGAGGTTTGCCATTGCCTGCCGTGGGGCGACCGCTATTAGAAAAATGTTTTTCTTCGTTTTGGTGTTTCACCGAGATTCGAACGTACGTTCTCTCTGAATTCCGAATGGTAGTCACGCACCGGCTACGGCGGCCGCCAACATATTTCGCACGCCTTCTTGAAAGTGCAGGACATTCACAGAGGAGGTATTGTACCGCCTCAATTTCTGCTTCATCTCCAAAACTTCTACAGAAGTTGTTGTGAGGTATACCTATTCTAATGATTAGTGACTCTAATAGTGCAGTGACGCGTTATAACACCTTTGAGTACGCTGGCAATTGAAATGTTGAACCCAAGCGAATATTTTGACCTTTTAAGATTCAGTGTTCGCCAGAGCGCTTTGGAGATCCTGCAGTTAGCAGTCAGAGACCACCATTTCTATTGGTTTCCGCGATTATGCTCTAGTCAATCGCAGTATACCTCTACCACTCGCTGAAGGTCGAGCTCAAAGTCTTTCTTTGCACACTCCTCCGCTAGTCGGGAATGACGCTAGTCTATGAAAAATTGCACCTGGCTGATTTGAACTTCTGGCGACTGGAGAGGTATTTAGATGAGTATCTCGCTCGGAAGTACTGGCATATTGCAAATTAAAGGCGAAGAGGTAGAGGCTCTTGATTGTGAGAAAAAAAGAGTCAACGAGCTGATAATTTCTGTACTGAATGGAGCTTCCTTTAACAAACTCATTAAAGTATGCAATATCTGTAAGCAGAGAGGGCTAAAACTTGGCATTACTGCAGGATTCCCCAAAATAAGTGTCAATATTCGCGGAATAATAATAACAACAAACGTTTTTTAAAATTTTTTTTATAATACACGCATGATTAGTTAATTATCAAGTCTATACTAAGTGTTGTTGGTTGATAACAACCATTAAGTTAAGAAAGTTGGCCGTATCACATGGGAAAAGCAAAAAAAAAAATGTAATAATTGGCGCTTTCGCCGTTTTTGGGTATTTGACCGAGCTCCTCCTCCTATTTGTGGTGTGCGTCTTGATGTTGTGCCACAAATGGAGCGACCTACAGTTTAAAGCCGCTTTTAAGGAGCTTTTTCATGGCAGAAATAACCTCGGAGGTTTGCCGTTGCCTGCTTGCTTGGGCAAGCAAACCTCTTTCTTATAATCCGTAGCCATCGAAAAGCTTCTTAGAAGTGGCACTTGCGTATATAAAAATGCTTACTATGAACGCTTCGCAACTGAATTGTAATCTCTGTTTCTCACTTTATTGTTTACAGACTTCAAGAAGATCCACCAACTGGAGTTTCTGGAGCGCCAACAGATAACAATATTATGATTTGGAATGCTGTGATTTTTGGTCCACACGACACCCCTTTCGAAGATGGTACCTTCAAATTAACAATAGAATTTACGGAAGAGTATCCAAATAAACCGCCAACGGTTCGATTTGTATCGAAAGTTTTTCATCCGAATGTTTACGCAGACGGTGGCATCTGTTTGGACATCTTACAAAACAGATGGAGTCCCACATATGATGTGTCAGCTATTCTGACATCAATACAGGTATGCACAATAACAACAACAGTATTAGTATATTATGAATGTATTTTGCTTGTTAATTAACGAATAATATCCTTCTAGTCTCTACTGAGTGACCCGAATCCCAATTCACCAGCTAATTCCACAGCTGCTCAGCTCTATAAGGAGAATCGTCGCGAATACGAGAAGCGAGTGAAAGCTTGCGTTGAGCAAAGTTTCATCGACTAGCCATCCGCCACAGCAGCTATACCACGCAAATCAACTGCAGCTGCAAGTGCAGTGTGAACGGGTACTGCAACTACAGCATCTACAATGTTTTATTGAAATAAAATTCGAAGAAGAAAATAATTAAAATATTATAACTTAAAATACACATATATATATATAATACATAATATACAATGCATAAAAACCAAAATCATACACATTCGCACATCTTTTTCAGTCGTGTAAGTTGTGTTGCTAACAAATAGCAATAAAAACAGAATTATCAAAAGAAATGTAAAGAGATGTAATTGCACTCATGGCAGCCAAACCCGTCAGAATTATAGATGCAAGCGCGATATGAAGAACTTAAGAAGCATTTGAAAATGTAGCAATTTAATTGCCATGCGTGACTGTTTCATGACCGATTGATATAACAAGTTGTGGTAAATAAGTCAATGTTAAATCGATACTACAGTTGAACAACAAAAAAAAAATAAAAACGAAAACAAAAAAAAGCGTTTAGTGTAAACATGCAAAAAATACTGTTCGTCGCGCTTTACATCTTCAGAAATAAATAGAATTTGTAGAAGAAAATAATATATTAACAAATAAAATTCAATAATATTAATGTGTATGTACCTTAATGGAAATTATCTTCAGTGTAATTTTTGAGTGGGAATTTAGAATTTACAACTATCATCATTTTAAGTGGCTGGCCGTCGTTAGCTTCTAACAAAGGCAGTCTTCTAAGAAGTAGTTGGACAGAAATACTTCCTTGCCGATTTCCCATTTCAGATTTGCAATATTTAATTGAAGGTTTGCTTCATTTTGCAATTGAAGCAACCGTCGCAATCTCCTCACTTCCTCTGTATGTTGCCATTGTTTCAACTAACATTGATTTGGGTGCTCAGAAAGATGCTTTGCATACGATTTTCCGTTCTACTACAGCAATGAAATTTAATTTCTTTATATATCTTACAAGATAGTGCACCAGAATAATAATGAATACTAACATAAAAACACTACATGAAACCAGTGTCAATATTATTAAGAAAAAAATGTAATTCTCTCGCAGCACTCATTGTAATTGTGATGAAGAGAAAAATTTACCAGAGGCAAAATTAAGTCGATGTTCGCAATAAATTTGTTAAAAATGCTTTATTAAAACTCACTTCAGCTACCCATAAGCGTTTCATTTTGCAATTGTTTTTTGTGTGTGTGAAACTTAAATTGTGGTATATTTAAGTGTTCATAGAGCAAATACAATAAAACAGCAAATATTATTTTACTATGTTTAAGCAATTACCAATAAACAACAAAAACTTACAATATTTAACATAAATAAAACTATTATAAAAACAAATATATCATAAGAATTACGATATGATAATAGAAGTTGTCTCTTATTTCAGTGTCCAAAGGCGAAACGGATAAGTGTTTTTGGTGGTTAGATGGTAAATTGCCCATTTCTAGTAGTGTGCAATAAAATAATAAACAAGCAATGAATTATAACGGTTGTTTTCTTAAAAGCTTGAGGACAAAATTATAATAAAAAAAGAGGTTGTCTGTAAAGTCGGTTTACTGAAGATAGTTTAACGTGACGAGGTCATAAGAAAATACTAATGTAATGGGTGCAATTTTCAAAACAAATTTTTAATTTTATTTGTTTGATAGATATTTTGTATGGATATAGAGAAGGAGGTAAATGGAATCGCAATGAATTGATCAAGTTACAATATATTTATACAAACGTGAAAAATTAAGTAAGAAACATTCATCAAATTCGTGAAAGATATGTTCAATTTCGATTGTGCATTAGACGTTAATAAGAGGCACCATCATCGATTTGACTTTTTCAAGACACATTATACTCGAAACACTCCCTTTCCTTTCCTACTTTTCCTATTATCGTCCAATCACAAATATGTGAATTTATATACATATGCGCATATACATACATATATATGCTCACTCAAGTACGAGAGAGCCAGATATCAAACGTTGCCGAACGCGGGGCCGATTGTGTCTCTTTGTCGTTCGTTCCGCGCTCTCGCTTGCAGTTCAAGCAAGGTAACGCCGCATGAGCAAGGTAACGCTATATGAACAATGTCACGCCGCATTTTTTAGTGCGTGCAGCCGGCCACATCGAATTATAAGACGTTATCACGTCAAAAAAACAGAAATATTGTTGTAGTGTAATGACTGCGCAAAAGTGGTTTTCAAAATTCCGAAGTAGTAACAGCGACGTGGAGGATGCTCCGCGCTCTGGTCGTCCTGAAGTCTTTAACTCCGACGCCTTGCTCGAACTCGTGGAAGCTGAGCCAAATTTGATAGTCGATATGATAGCTCAGAGGTTAAATTCATCGCATGGAACAGTTCATAGTTTACAGATACCTGGTTCAGTTGGGAAAGGCTTCAAAGCTGGGAAAAATGGGTTCCGCATAGACTTTCGGTCGCCAACCTTCAGCAGAGAGTGGATGTGTGTTCTCAGCTGCTGCAACGGCTTGAAAATGAAAGTTTTTTGAACCGTATCGTTACTGGTGATGAAAATGGGTCCTTTACAATAATCCTGTTCGCAAACGCCAATGGTTAAATAAAGATGAAACACCAGAACCGACCCCTAGAGATGCCAAGAAGATTCTCCTGTCTATTTGGTGGGATATGGCCGGTATTGTTTATTATGAACTTCTGAAACCAAACCAGACGATAACAGCGGATTATTATTCCCATCAGCTATCAAACCTGTGAATAAGGCACTTAACAAAAATCGACCGTCTTTAGTGAATAGACGCAAAGTTTTGTTTCACCACGACAACGCAAGACCTGATACCGCAAGGCAAACATTAGGCAAGCTGAACGAGCTCGGATGGGAGCTAATGCCGCATCCACCATACTCTCCGGATATTGCACCTTGTGATTATCACCTTTTCCGTGGACTTCAATCCCATATGAGTAACAAGAACTGCTCCTCAAAAGAAGCTACAAAAAGGGATATCGAAGCAGGGAATTACAAATTTGCCTAAACGTTGGGAAGGCAT
Source organism: Anastrepha ludens (assembly GCF_028408465.1). Classification (NCBI taxonomy): domain Eukaryota; kingdom Metazoa; phylum Arthropoda; class Insecta; order Diptera; family Tephritidae; genus Anastrepha; species Anastrepha ludens. The sequence goes on along the minus strand of NC_071498.1, from coordinate 24,415,470 downwards.
TGTAATTAATGAAGGAAAATATATTATTGATTAATAAATACTTTCAACATATTTTTTATTAATTTTAAAACCACCTTTAAAAAACGCACGAACTTATGGACTGACTTGATATAATATCTTAAAAATATTGTGTGAAAATTTGAAGTGATTCCAACAAATACTTTTCGAGTTATTCAACAATCAACAAAGGGCGCTCGGACGCTCCGGAGCGTTCGAGAGCAAGTACCTGGATGCTGCACGTATGAAAGTGTCAGATAATCGCGCTAACCATAGCTCTCGAGAAGGTAGAATGCTACGTAGGCAACAGCAAATCAATATTTTGGAAGTTGCTATGACGTCTAAACTATTATATGGTAATTAAATAATTCGTATAACTCTACATAAATCGATAGCAAAACTTTAAATGCGTTTATCTCAAAACTATGTTTTTTGAACTGGTGATCAATGTAACTTAAAAACCGATTGGTAGATTTCAATAAAATTTGTACTATTGAGAAACATAAAAAAATCGTGCTTGATCGAAGGATTTTTTTTTCAAAATTTCGATTTTTTTTAAACAATTATTTGTCGGTTTTTTTCTCGAAAATCTGAAATATATTTTCTGAGGCCGCAATATTGTTAATTGTGAAATAAAAAGCTTCGATCAGGCACAAGATTATCTATTAATAAAACTAATTTCTCTTGTCCGATTGATTTTAGACGAATCTTCAAGGACTTGTGATGATTTACCGCAAGGGACTCGAGAAACGGGCTCCACACAAACAGCGATAACTTTTACAATTATTAATTTTTTTTTTTTAATTTTAATAAAGCCAAGACGAAACATGATGTACTAATGCTTTGTTTTTATTTTTGTAAAATAAAGCAATTGACTAGCAAAAAAAAAATATTGAAAATCATATCAATCGGGCCTCTGACTACCCCTAACCCCATAAATGAACACATCTTGGGAACGCTGGAATAGAGCTGCCGTAAATTACATGCTGCGTTCCTCTAGCATCATTTCTTCGCCTCCAATCACGATAATGCGATAACTTTGTTGTTGCTCTCATACGCAAATGTTTCGTCAAGAAACAGAGAGAAACGAGCAAAGAAATGGCAAATAGAAGAGCCCTCTTATTATAAGCTGGTCCCCGGCCACTTCGGAGTGGAGATAAATGAAAGAGCGGATGAGTGCACAAGGAAAGGCTCTGAACTTGATTTTCAGCGAGTGTTAGAGGACACAAGCATTCCTCTAAACGAACAGTTCAGTCCGATTGACTAGAGCGGCGTAGACATATCGTAGCGAATAAAGATCCAGCGGCTTCGTTGGCTGGGGTATGTCGTCCAAATGGATACCAACGCTCTAAAAGTATTCCATGCAGTGCCAAAGGAAGAGGAAGGCCTCTTCTGCGATGGGAAGATCAGGTGGAGAAGAACTAGGTTCCACTTGGAGTTTCCAACTGGCGCCGGTGAGCACGAGAAAGAAACTACTGACGCGCGACGTTAAACTCGACCACTTAAGGTCGCTTAAGCGGTTATCGCGCCAATCAAGGAGAAGAAGACTGCAAGTACACCATTTTTGTACACAATTTTTGAAATTTTTTTAAAATTTCATCAAAACTCTTAACTTTTCAACCAGAATTTCTAGAATTTCTTTGGAAATGCAGTTTCATATCTCACTGAATTTTAGTATGATATAATAAAGTTTGCAGTGACTACAAAATAGCCTTGATTTAAAAAAAATTCTAGGGAGTGTTTCGAATTTTCGTACTATAACAACGCCGGAACAGTTTTAGCTTCTTCATTAAACGAAATCAAATTTACTGTGTACTTTTCATTTGCATTTGATATGACTGATTTAAAGTCCTTAGTTTATATTTACTTCTTATTGGATTAAGTTTGACACAACGATGCGAAAACGATGACACGAATCATGCGCACGTAACTGACGTCGAGCACTTTAAGTAAGTGGTCAAACACAGGCTATGGTCACGGTAAAATCCTGGATGGCACACTGGAGCTCCCCCATCAGGTGGACTATACAGTCCCGCCTAAACTTGCCATTACAATGCTCACGACCCTCCTACCCCCGAGGGAAGAGTGGGAACGGGACGAGATTAGACTGGGCGAGTCCATCCATGTATCATATACACAGATGGCGCAAAGCTCGAGGGCGGGGTGGGCGTAGGTGTATATTTCGAACATCCGGGGATCTCCTTCAGTTTTCGTCTCGCCGATCACTGCAGTGTCTTTCAGGCTTAACCGATGGCAATAATGAAAGCCATGACACTGGTACTGTGCAATGCAATACCTGGAGATGATATCTACATTTTCACTGATAGCCAGGTAGCAATAAAATCCCTCAGAAAGCAGTCGACAACCTCCAAGATAGCCATGAAATGTCGCGCCTCTCATAACGAGATGGCTGAGGCATTTCACCTAATGATAACATGGATTCCTGGCCTTTGTGACATTGAGGGGCGAAGTGCAGAGCCGATGCACTAGCGAAAATCGGCACCAAATTGACCGATGAGGGCATGGGAATGATATAGGTATACCCTTGAAAACATGTAAACTACTTATCTTTCAAAAACTTGTAAGAGCAGCGAATTAAAGATGGCGTAATGAAGCCACTTGCAAAATCGCCCGACACCTGTACCCTATTCTCAATGCTAAACGCTCGAAACTTCTACTAAGAAGAGATAAGCACAGTCTTAACACACTGATTTCAGTTATAAAGGGGCGTTGTCTAACCGGTAGACGATCCCGCACCTTCTGTGTCACTGTCCTATATCCAAACGTGCACTCGCCATTTTGGGTAGGTAATCCTTTAATGAATTAGAAGATCTCAGCTCTGTCGGAATTAAGGATCTTATAAGGATTTTAGGATTTTTGAAAAGTACACACTGGTTTGAGGAGAGACAAGGACAGTTTCCCCACGCGGCATCACAATGGGCCATGAGCCTGAGTATGTCCCACAGTGGACAACCGCTTCAACCTAACCTAACTGACGTCGTAAGTGTGGCCAACCAATATTCTGTTGATAAGTTTTATATCTTTAACATCGAAATTACAGTTTTTGGTGTGACTAATATCAGACTGTTAGCCTGCTCTCAGCGAATTTAACATAATCAATTGATGGGCTGACGTAGCAGGAGTGACAAATCGGTTTGCTTACGAAAAAACTAAGAATGTGTTAGTGATATATGAAAAAATTTGACACAATGCCACTTTGTTGCAGTCTGAACAACGACTGATTGGACGAGTGTGTGAATGCATGTGAAACGATCGTGCAGAATTCGGTTGGCGAATCACTCCCGTGAGGTGATAGCCGAAGTTCCCCTCACAATTTTGTTGTTCACCATAGTTATTGGCTAAACTTATTAATATATAAATATTAATATCATCCTTGCCGGGTCTTTGGTGGTAACTTTGTGCAAATTTGTGCAAAAAAAAATCCATCGTACGAGTACCATTTAAAGAAAATGTTACTGCGAATCATTCTCAAAGCTTCTTCGACAGTGTATTCAAATTCGATGACTGTGTCATTATCTGCGGCTTCTTTTGCAATTTGATCTGCCTTTACATTAATCGGTATACCAGAATAGTACATAAGCTTTCTACAGCCTTGCAAGGATCACCAATCTTGGTGTTGCTAAAAACGTCCGAAATTTTTTTAAATACACAGGCGTAACTGGATTTCGTGCCAGTACCACATGGACTGAAAAGTCCCTGGCCTAACACAATTGCATTCACCTCTTTTTTAGTTAATACTGACCTTAAAAAGACAGCTGTTTAGATTTTATGATATTCTATTGAATAGTTCGTGAGTTATTGTGCTAACAGCAGTGCCGGATTTACACAAAATGCCGCCCTGTGTACCATGAAGAATGCCGCCTTAATTTTTTAAATTTGTGTGTGCGTGTTTGTATTATAGTACAGAAAATAGTCGTTACACAATAAACAGAAAATGAACGTTCTGCGCTGCAGTTTGTTGACGCTAATGTGTTAAGGTAGTAGTCTGGTAACTTATTTTGAAAATTTCGAATTTCGCTTTTTTAGATATTTTGAAAGTGCGATATATTGGTAATATACTGTACAAATTTTAGACCGAAATTCGAAATATTGACGAAATTATAGCACATACATGAGAGCGGCTCGTACTTGCACGCGCTAAGCCGCTAAAACTTTAAACGCGTTTTTCTCAAAACAACGTTTTTCCGGATGGCCGTCGTGAAAACAAATTTTCTATCTAACGGATTGAGCTGAAATTTAGATATGTTTTTCTACACATTAATAGTTCTGGCGGGTAGTAGATTTAATTTATTTCGTCCCTAACTTTCCATTTTTTAGTCCGATTTCCACTTTAAAAAAAAGGCAATTTTCTTACGAAGTAAGAATTGTTATTATGTTATTGTTAATATGTTATTTTTTGTCAAAATCATTTGATCTTACTACCCGCCAGAACGACAAGCACACTGATTAATAAGCAATTTGTTTTTTTCTGTTTCAGATGACCACAAGTGACGAAATCACGACGGCCAGCCACTATACCTCTTTTTTTTGCCGCTTGCTGCAGTGTACAAAAATAGTATCAAAACATTAAAAAAAAAAAAAAAATTGTTTGTACACCTTCTGATACCTTTAATAACATATCAGAAAATCAAACCGATTGAATTTTATTTTCCCTTCCAAAAAATGTCCCAAACATGCCCTTAAAAAACGTGTAAGTTACCAGACTAATATTCGATATGCTATCTCCACATTTGGAAACTCAGTGTATAACTCGTTCGTCCGCAGAAGTTTCAGAAGGTCGGATAGCGAGTTACGTTCTATTTTTCGTTCAGAACATTACACGTGAAAATGAATCATTTCGTCAGTGAATGAAATCTCAAGGTCTGAAGTATAAGCTTTTCTCAAATATTCCGATCTTTCACGAAGCTCTTTGAAATTCAAACCTCAAAAATCAGTAATCACTGAAAATTTCTCGTATAACCTTTCATATGCTTGGCTTCTCTTTCTTAATTCTGAATCAACGATGTCTAGTATGATATTGAAGGTATTTACTCGAAAATTATCACTTCCTGTCAACTGAACTTCCCCATCTCTTGATTCGTCAGCTTGTAACTTTCTTCTTCTTTTTCTCGAAACAGTCGTCTGATATTCTTGACTCTCTGACATGTTCAACGCTTCTTTTCCATAAACTTCAAATTGCATTCGTGTATCTGCTACTACTTTTATTAGTCCACGATAGTCATTAACTACATCAGTAATGTTGATTTAAACTTTCTGTAATCTTTTACTAACCGCGAGGAATCGTCATAGTAAAAAATGCCAAAGAATGTGCATGAATGTTATCTCAAGTCTCTCTAGTTGAATCCTCAGTACTCTAGCTTCTTGTCGCGTTATATCATTCTCACTTACATCTTCCTTGAATAAGATCGGAGTTTGAATGATTTTGCCATAGTAGTCAAAGATAGTAGACAAAATATTTTGTTACATCAATACGGTTATCTATGTATTATTAAGAACATATGTTAATAAAAAAGCATTTGAATGCTTTTACTGTATGCACCTGCTTTCTAACCTTGTTTTAGAAGGACTGTCGGTTTTTAACAATTTAATATTAATACAAAATCAAATGAGTGATCAATTTTTTCCTGCGCCATATTTGCGCTAACCGAACTCTCTCCAACTTCGAAATATTTTTGTTATTGCGAATAAAATCAATTTTTATGCCCTAGAGAAGTCAATGAATAAAATCGCTCTGGCGGGTATTGTGAGACACGTATTATATAACCATAGATAACGATTATTTCTGCGTGCACGAAGGTTTCTGAAGATGGAATTGCAAACAAACTACTAATTACAACAATTATCATGAATCAACATTGTTTGATAAGTAATTCTCAAAATAACAGTTTTTGTCACTCGAATTATATATATTTATAATATGTATATGAATGATTAAACTTTCACTAACTATTAGAAACTAATTCGAGATGAGCTTCTTATTTTCTCCATAAGCGTTTTCCCTAAGGTGGCCCCTAATACCCGCCGCTCCTCGAGTATACATACTTTTTTTTTTCAATTTTCTTCTCCAAGTTTTGCCGCCCTTCTAGAATCTGCCGCCCTGTGCGCAGGCACCGTTGGCACTTAGTGTAAATCCGCCACTGGCTAACAGTGAAGCTACTTTTATTCTGTTCAAAACAATGGATCAAAAATAATTTCATGTTTTAATTTTACACTGCTTCTTGATGGGGAAAAATAGCGTTCAAGCGAAGCAATGGCTTGAAAAGTGTTATGTAGACTCCGATCCATCAGAAACAACAACAAAACGATGGTTTGCTGACTTCAAAGAGAGATGCACAACGCAGTGGACGTCCAAATGAGGCGGTAACACCAGAAAATATCAAAAAACTCCACAAAATCGCTTTGAATGATCGAAAAGTGCAGTTGTGAGAGTTAGTTGACATCGTAAAGATTTCAAAAGAATGTTGGCTTTATATTGCATGAGCATTTGACTATAAGAAAGTTCTGTTTAACGTGGAAGCTGCGTTTGATCATCACTTTGTTTCATCCAGACAACGCACCAAGTCAATCAAAACAATTGTAAAACTACATGAATCGAACATTGAATTGCCCCCACATCCACCGTATTCGCCATATTTGGCTCCCAGCGACTACTCGCCGTTCGCAGACCAAAAAAAATTAACGCCGATAAGAAATTTCACCCGAATGAAGGTTAACGCTGAAACTGAATCCTATTTTGAGGCAAAAGATAAATCGTTCTACAAAGGGGTATTGAAATGTTAAAGCGACACTGGAATGATAGCGTTTTTATTCATGGAAATTCCGTTAATGAATAAAGCTAAGCTAAAAAACGTGTTTTCTTTATTAGGCCCGGGACTTTTCAGCCCATGTGTTAGTTCGTGCTCTTCTTTGCCTTTTCCACTTTCTTTAGTATTTTAGTTCTAATGTATAAAACGTTTTTGCTGGTCCAGTACCACCAGCTTTAATTAAATGCGCCTTGATAAGTGCCGAACAACAGAAAAGCATCAGCTTAGTATTTGCAACAGGGTTGCCAATGTTTATAAGTGCTGCGATACGACCGCTTTATTGCGTGCCTGAACAAGCCTATCTCTTAGTTCTTCCATGCTAGGTTAGGTTAGGTTAGGTTGACCTGGCTGGCTGAAAGCCATCATATAGATCTATTGGTCCATAGTTATACCAGATGAAGCTTGACCCTTACCTTTCCTTGTAAAAAGACTTCTTGTAATAAGCCTGCGTCTTGTGCGAATCTAAGTATGCCCGAAATACATTCTAACCTCTCATATTGCAGAGCGCCTGAACATTTCATTCGGGTTCTAGTAAATGCAGGCCAAGAACATAGAGGGTGTTCAAGAGTTTCCCTCTTTTCTCAGTTATCACTGTTTGCAATTCCCATCTTGTATGCGTGTGCCGCTAACAAATTGTGGCCTGTCAGTATACCTACGATAGTTCTGCTTTCCTTGTTAGACAAGGCTAGTACGAATCTGGCGTATTTACCTGCATTCTGTCTAAACATCATTTTCGCGGTTTTACAAGTGGCTATATTATTCCACCTTCTGTCTATCCGTGTTTTCATGTCCGCAGCGATGTTTTCATGTCCGCATCGTATTTAAAGGTGTCAGATTGTCGTTTTCTTGTTCGAATTGTATGTAGACAGCGCTTATGGCAATCTTATCTATAATTTCGTTTCCTGCAATGCCCTTATGTTCGGGTACCCAATAAATATTTTTTTTTACGAGAAGGAAGCATCGAAAGCCTAACCCTGTTAGTGTGGAATTTTAACCCGAACTAAATCTCCTATCGTCAAAGTATCGATCCCCCGGTACAACCGTTAAGTATTCGTCGGGAGGTGGTTTGAGCACTCAAACTCAACGCCCGTTATTGTCCTGATGCAATACGTCGAAAGCAGCATTTGGGGGTTACCACCCAATGTCAGGAATTGCGTAATATAAAAGTCGACATTAACACGTTTTCTATTGGCCCACGCCTGCACATTTCTAATGAGTCGATGTGTCCATCTCCCTTTGGTTCTTATATCCCAACGTCCTTGCCATTTAGATCAACTCTCGTATCTGATTTCTTTGCGCTCCTCAGCTATTAACGACCTGCCAAGGCTTCGGCTTTTGACATATACCCTCTTACTTTCCAGAGCCATTATATCTGGGGGCATTATGCCAGAAATTACTACGACAGCTTCATGGGATACAGTGCGAAAAGCGCTTGCGACTCTAATAGCGCTCAGTCGAAACAGAGCTTTTGTAATCTTGCCGTATGTTTCGTATTTTAACGCTTGTCCCCAATAGATGTGTAACCGTTTGTCTGCGGCTGGTCTCTTTATGGCTTCCCTGGTCCTAAGAGCGTTTTGGATGACATTTCATATGAGTTTATTGCCTTTATTGCCGCTTGACTGTCAACGTATATATTTGTGTTGAGAGTTGCTCGATGTCCTTGCTAGTGCTCTTTCTGCAGCCTTTCTTACCGCAAAGACTTCTGCTTGAAAAATACTGCAATGGTCAGGGAGCTTAATTGGACGCTCTGCGCAATAAATCCCTGCACTTACTTCGTACCTACATAATTTTCGAGCCGTCAGTAAATATATTAAGCGTATTAGGGCTAGGTTTCATACCTCTTTTCCACCTCTCTTCTTCTATTGTTGTTTGAAATCTCTTCACCCAATTGTATTGCGGAGTCATATAGTCCATATTTTGGAGTCTTGTAGTCCGTATTGTTCCCATAACTCATACCTATTGAGCTATGTCCGAATATTTTACAGATGAGTTCACCCGTTGCGTTAAGTCTTGCGGCAGATCTAGCTGCTAGACCTTCTGCCGCAATGTCAATCGGCGGTAGGTTGAGTATTCTTTCAAGTGCTGCTTTCAAGTATTCTTTTAATTACGCCTGTCATGCAGAGTGCACCAAGGCATGGAATACTTTCCATAGATGTTTTGTGTGTTGTTGTTGTTGTTGTAGCAGCATAAATATTCCCCATACTTACATACGGGGAATGCTGCGGGAGTGACAGTCCTTGGCCGGATATAAATCCGGGTCGTTTCGGTAACGTAGAACCGACTGTCGTGGAAACGCTGTGTGTCGTTTTCCTCAATGCAGTCCATCACACTAGAGCCCCATAGAGTAATATTGGCCTTACTACAGCTGAATAGCACCAATACATTATTCTGTCATGCTAATTTTGTATGAATTGACAAAGGGAAATTTACGCCTGTAAATCTATGTTCGGCAAAAAATGGGGTCTCGAGCCACGTGTCGTACTTTGAATGTACAACTTAATGGTTCTGCCAATTTTGACATACGGTTGCCTAGTTTGGTGGGTAGCTCTTCAGAAGGGCTACAACACCACTAAATTAGAGAGAGTGCAGAGAACTGCATGTGTGGGCATCACTGGTGCCTGTAGAACATGTCCCACTGCTGCGCTCAACGTTATTCTTCACTTAATTCCTGTGGATCTGCAGGTTAAATCCATTGCTGCTCAGAGTGCTATTAGGCTGAAGTAGATTGGCCTTTGGAGACAACTTCCTGTAGGACAATAGTAGCATCTTGAAGCAGATCTCCCCTTCCTTCCCTGTTATTCGCACCTGTTATCCGCAAACTGTGCTTTGAGGGTTGTGCTAGGGCTATCTTTCCGAGCAGGCAAGATTGGAAAGAGGGGAGAGTCGGTACGGATATAGATGCCTCTGTTTTCACTGACAGATCCAAAATGAAGTCTGGAGTGGGAGCGGGGGTTTACTCTAAATCAGCCAGCATTTCGGTCTCCTTTAAACCTCCGGAAACAAGCAGCATTTTTCAAGCAGAGGTCTTCGCGATCCTGCAGGCATGCAAAATACTTCGGGATCGCTCTTGGGAGGGAGACATTAATATTTTTTCCGATAGCCAAGCTGTAATCAACGCACTGCCGTCGCCGTATTGCAGCTCTCTTCTCGAGAATTCCTGTAAGGAGGAACTCAAACGTCTCGAACGTGCAGGAAACATTTCCCTCTTCTGGGTTCCTGGGCACAGGAATATAGAGGGAAATGAAATTGCCGATGAGCTTGCCAGGAAGGGGTCGGCAGAACCGGTTCCAGCTGCCCCCTTCTCAGACATCGGTATCCCCTTGGCCGTCGTTAAAGGGAAACTACACAATTTCTTTCTAAGAAAAGCGCAAGACAGATGGAGGTCTGTCTCATCGTGTGCTATTTCAAAAGCATTATGGCCTCAATACGATAGAAACAGAACGCTTAAGGTGATGGGAATCCCCCGCCATTCAATTCCAATACTCATTGCGGTGTTCACTGGTCACTGGGTGATCGGCACTCATGCGGAGAAGCTTGGAATTCCGTACAACCCCTATTGCAGAAGCTGTGAGGATCCTGCAGAGAAAGAGACTGTGGAACACTTTCTCTGCAAATGTCCGGCTCTGGCGGCTAGGCACTTGAGATTCCTTAGCGTGCCCTTTGGGGATGATTTGAAGAAATTCTCAAGCCTAGATGCCTTTTCTCTCCTCCGCTACATCAACAGCACTGGATGGCTGTAGACGGTTTTCTCTCCTCCCTAAATCCTTTCACAGGTAGTGGTCCACATTATGGTATCAAAACGGCACGTAAGTGCTACTTGTGTGTGTACTTGGGGTACTCTTGCCATCTTACCTACCTACCTACCAAAGGGAAAGTTTTCCAACCCAAGCTACGCTTTTTACGGCTGTGTCATCCATTTATCGTTTGCGATAGTAAAACATTGTTTTTTTTTTTAATTTTATTTGGTATATGATCTAGATTGATTTATTTGTTAATAAGCGGTCATATTATTGAAAAAATGTACACATAATACAGTTCATATAGCTGCCTAGGCAAAATGTATAAAAATCGAATATTTATTGCTTTAAACTTTGCTTTTAGAAAAACAGTTTATTCTTCGCTTTTCGAAAGCTTACTTTTCCTAGTTTATCTTTCCGCTCCCATAATTTTAGTACATAAAATAATACTAGCAAATAGTTTAAAAAAAGGCATGCACATTCGTCCGTCAGAATACAATTTCGTGGAATTGAATACGATGTTCTTTGTTGTTGTTGTTGTTTTTGTTTATACACTTTTATACAAGTATTTACAATACTTTTAGAAATGCGAAAATTGAAATGTGTTCGTATTTTGTATAATAATATAAAAATTATGTGAAAACTTCTGATTCTACATTTTAGCGTATGCCAGAGCAATCGTACATAATCTTACATATAAATCAATAACATTTGTATATATTTATAAATATTGTATATGGTATCGAAAAAATATGATAGTTTCAGTGTTTCAGTATAAGAATTTCCCAAAAATATTAATAGATATCTTAGCTCCTTAAAAGATAGTCGTTTTACATGTACGCTTGTGTGTTTACGGGTAAAAAGTAGAAAATACTTGAAGGCACTTTTTTAAAGCGGTTATAGCAATTGGTTTCCATATGTTGCTTCATATCTCAACGGCGGCTGTGTGTCACTGTCCGCCGTATCGTCGGATGCATGCCTGCGCATTCGCAGCATCCTAAGTATTGCTGTGGGTGAATCAATTTATGCAAGATTTAACATTGACGACCTCAGTGAGCAGTGGTTGCATTGATGTTTTTGAAGTCTTGCGTTTGGGTGGTGCTTCGCAGTACTTCAAGCCATCTGTGCACGCAGGTAAAGGAAAGGAAAAATTGTTTTATTGCACCGCTTGAAAATAAACTAAGTAGCAGTCAACTTACCGGTTGTAGGTGTGTATACTTTCGGCGCGGAAAAAGTAGACATGATTCTTAAATGACAATTTGAAAACAAACTCCTTTTGAACGGTATCCTGATGACCTGGCGGTCCAACAGAGTATCCCAGCAACGGTAAACTGGCTAACGCAAACTCGTCCTGGTAGCTTTTGTAGAAATACAAACAGAACGAAGTAAAGACGACCCACAATTTTTGCCAGCCGGAACTGTTTTTGAATTTACGCAGCAAGTAACCGGACAGTTGGTTCTCGGCGGATATGAGGTGATCGCCCAAGCCGACGGTTGCGCCACGATGCCAACAAACGTGTAGAGCAGTGTTGCTGCGCGAGGGTGGCGTCTTGTTTTGCAAACTCTGCTGTTGTTGCTGTTGCAGTTGCTGAGCGGTCAAGCCGTTTGTCAAGCCGCACAAGTCGAGACCCTCTTCGGACGAACCTATTGTAGTGCGAAAGAAAGCAACAAAACGGTATTGTTAGTGTAAACAACAAATTATAATTTCTTGGGATGCATACTACATATGTATGTACGTGTATGTTATATGTAGGTGGCACAAATTTAATCATCCAATTTTTTACGCGAAGCAAACCTCAAAGATTGCTCAAGAATATAAGCAGAAGCTTAATTCTGTGGCAAGCCAGAAGAACAGGCCTGTACTTACCTATGAAATGAGATATTTTTTTTTTCAATTTCAAACGTTTATTACAAAAACTGGTTACAAATTTAATCTTCAAAATAATAGCCATCGCTAGCGACACGTTTTTTCCATCTTTCAGGCAATTTGTGGATGCCGCGCCAAAAAAATTCACCGTATTTGGCCGCAAAGCAATAATCGAGTCATTTTTTGGCTTCTTCGTGAGAATTGAAGCGCTACTCGGAAAGTGCGTGGCCCATCGATGCAAACAAATGATATTTGGAAGGCGCCAAGTCTGGTGAGTAAGCCGCATGCACCAGCGGTTCCCAATCGTACGTCTCCACCAATTCCCGGGTCGCTCTTGTTCGATGTGGCGGCGCATTGTCATCAAGAAAAATTACTTTGTGACGCCGATCGGCATATTCTGGGCGTTTTCGGTGTATAGCGCTGTTCAAATCGGCCAATTGTCGTTGGTAGCGTGGACCGTCAACCGGTTCACCTGGTTTTAACAGCTCGTACCAAATCATACCCTGCTGATCCCAGAAAACACACAGCATTGCCTTGCGGCCGAAGCGATTTGGTTTGGCCATTGTTTTTGGCTTGTGGCCGGGCGGACCATACGATCGTTTACGCTTGGGATTGGAGAAATACACCCATTTTTCATCACCCGTAACGATTCGATACAAAAAAGACTTCCTTTTGAGCCGGGAGAAGCGTTTTTCTTCAATTGTTAACAGAAAATCAACGATGTCCGCAAATCGTAGTTTGAAGGCACGAAATTCGACATTTTAAGAGCGACAAAAATGCATTGTTGTATGAAACGTAACAAACAATGAACTGAATACTGTTGACAGATGACAGACGAAAAAAAAACAAGACATTTGGGAAGGTTTAAAAATACTCGTAGCGACATCTAAGGACTAATAGCTGAAAGTGTGTGTTCCACGATACTCCAGTGTTCAAGGAAACGCAATTGCTGATGAATTGGCCAACCGTGGATCAGCGGTTCCCCCCTCAAGGGTCAGAGCCAATAATCGGAATCAGTTCCGCAGGAATCATGAATTGGATCGGCGATTATGTATGCAATTTATATAAAGAGCGATGGTCCGGCCTAGAACGCAAAGTGTTTTGTGACAAGTCCGCATAGAAAACTGTCAAACTTTCTACTAAAACTTGGAAGGAAAGATGTTCGGTTGATGGTCGATATTATTACAGGACACAACCCATATGACCACCATTGAAATCATTGAGGACCCAGTGTGTCTGTCTTGCTTGGAGGAGGCGGATAGCGCTGAGCACTTTCTCTACGAGTCTCCTGCCTTTGTTAGAGCAAGGCTACGAGTTTTGGGTTCCGATGTCGTGAGAATGAGTAATATTCGTTCTCTAAAACTGTAGGATATTTACAGATTTGCCAAAAAATCTGGAAAATTCTCACAAGACTAACTATCTTTATCTCTGTCTCACTCACTAGTCTTTCCTATCTCTTTCTCTAATACTTTTCTCCGTCCCTCCTTGACTATCTATCCTCTTTTCACAGCTCTAAATACAATGGGCCTTTTAGTCTCAGTGTTTTAGGACCCACCAAATCTCTTGCTGCTCCTTGGCTCGACCTATTCAAATTTCAATTTGAATCATCCAATTTTGTTTTTGCTAAAAATTAAAAAATAGAAGTTCAGTATTGGACATCTTTGTTTTGACCGTTGCTTATCTGTTTGTCTACAGCAGCTGTGTAGCTCACAAGTGCCAAATATGAAAGACATGCGGCGCCATTGGCAAAAATTATAAAATCTTCCGATAGGGTGATTAATTTTGCGCCACCTTGTATGTATGTACATAGAGTGAGTAGTCGAGCAACTGGCGATTTGCTAATAATAGAATTGGCTTTTAATAATTTTTTAACAATGAATACTTTTATTTCAATATATTTTAGCTTAATTTCTGGTTTAACCCTTTAATGTTTTTTGGATAATAAAGGGTGTTTTTTTTTAGAGGTTAGGTTTTCAAGTTGGCACTACTTTTTTCGTAGATGGTCTTTTTGACAGCTGTCACTTGATTTATGCTCAGTTTGGTTTGCCATTTCATAATGAATAGACTTACACCTGAACAACGTTTGCAAATCGTGCAAATTTATTACGAAAATAATGGTTCGGTTCGCGCGACGCATCGAAGAAAATTTTGTTCAGCGATGAAGCTCACTTTTGGTTGAATGGGTATGTCAATAAGCAAAATTGTCGCATTTGGAGTGAACATAATCCACAAGCCATTGCTGAGACGCCGTTACATCCTCAAAAAGTCACTGTTTGGTGTGCTCTATGGGCAGAGGGAATCATTGGTCCATATTTCTTTAAAAATGAAGCCGGCCATAATGTTACAGTCAATGGAGAGCGCTATAGAGCCATGATTAATGACTTTTTCGTGCCTGAATTGGACGATGTTGATGTGGACGACCTTTGGTTCCAACAAGACGGCGCTACATGCCATACAGCCAACGCAACAATCGATTTATTGAAGGAAACTTTTGGTGAGCGCATTATCTCGCGCCGTGGACCTGTGGCGTGGCCTCCAAGATCGTGTGATATAACACCGCTGGACTATTTCTTGTGGGGCTATGTAAAGTCGCTTGTCTACGCAGATAAGCCCGAGACGATTGACGTCTTGGAAGAGAATATTCGGCGCGTTATTGCTGACATACGGCCCCAATTGCTGCAAAAAGTGGTCGAAAATTGGGCCTCTCGGCTGGAATTTATTCGAGCCAGCCGCGGCGGCCACTTGCCCGAAATCATTTTTAAAACATAATGGCAAACCCTTATCTTTATAATAAAGCTAAATTCTTGGCCATAACATTAAATTATATACGTTTTATTTCATCTTGAAAACCTAACCTCTAAAAAAAAACACCCTTTATTTTTGAATGGCCACTATTTCAATATTTTGTATGGGAGAAACCTTGTTTTGTATCCCCACCTCTATTAGATATTTCATACATAACAAAATTCCAAAATTTGTTTTTTTTTTAAATACAGGGTGGTAAATATACTTGATCTGCCATATATTCTGTTACAATTTAAGTCCATTACAGGTATGAAACTAAAAACTCTTTTTAATGAAGTTAGTTTTATTCAATAATATAAAAGTTATAAAAAAAAATCTAATTATCATTAGAAATGGACCCCACTTGCCCACAGCTTCAAAGCAACCTCCAGAATACTTTCCCGATAATATTTCGCATTTACCTGGACGCCAGGGTCGATGAAAACGATTGGACAGCGCCCATCTGCGGCTACAACGGACCATTACCTGTGACGGGTGCTGCCTCCTGGTGGCCAATCGATGACTCAACTTCTCGCATGAACGGTCGGTCAAATAAACCCTATCATTTTGGGAGTTTACGAATTGCTCAACGTGAAAAATTATCTCATCAGAAAGCACAATGTTCGGAAATTGAGCGCTTTTGGCCAAGCGAAGCAACTTCTTCGGCCTCTCAAGTCTGACTTGTTGCTGCTTTGGTGTGAGATTATACGCCACTGGACCTAGTAAGGCTTGACCTTTGAGATAATTTTTCGGTATGCCAAATATAATACAATCACATTACTACGTTTGAAATCCATTACTGATTTTCTTATTTCGCGTTTACTCTCGGTAAAATGCTTCCGCGCGCTTGTAAACAATACTCTGGAATATCATTTACCCAAACAACAGACAGCCCGTGTCTCAGCTGCGCGAGCGGTCTGAAGTTGGTTATACTTCGAGTGCCGTACTCTGCATGATCTCCATATGCGTTTGCTTTCCATATAAGTTTTGCTTTCACACTTTTTTTTGATGCTGAGATGAAAATACGCTACGTTAGAAAAGATGATTTTAACTACTTTTCAATAAAGACACTGCTTGGCCTACGCAACATTCACTTGGGAAATAAATTTGTACATAATATTTTCCCACGTTGTGCAAGCGTAAAGCGGAGACATGAGGAAAGAACTGCAACTGTTAAAGTAACATATGACTAAAAAAATCACTATATCGACCACCCTGTATATCGTTGAAATCAAATTTTGAACACTACCACACACTCACAGTGGGATTAAGATACGTTTGGTTGACTGACTATGACAAATGAGGCGAAAATATTGAATGATATTCTTTCGAAAACTCTAAATCAATTTCTTTTTAGTTAAAGTTAAGTTCACCACAACCAAATTTTTATTAATATATATTATATGGATATGAATATTCCAAATGATAACTTTTGGGCACGCGCTAATTACTACTTCTGTCTATCCACTGTAGCCACATTGACTTACATAGAGTTGCATCTTCCTTTTCTTGGCAGCCATGAAAGTTTTGTAATATTTATTAAAATATTATTTTACATTTACATGCACTTAATGCTTACACAATAGACCGGAGTGAAATAGCAGGGAAAAGTTGCTACATATCAATACAAATTCAAGAAAAAAAAAGAAATTTCAAATCGGTTAATATCTTCCGTTCGCGCATTGCGTTTAAAATTTACAAATTTTATAATAAATTGAACAAATATTCGAAAAATTGTAAGAGGTGGAAATGATGTTAGATAAAGTTCATTTTTTGTAGACTATTACAACATCAGGTATAGTTTGAAAAGAAAAACGTCTAACGCTCTATCAAAGCCCCTACAGTCCCTGAAAAGAAGTGGAAAATGTCATTGTTTTTATAAATTTACGTAATTGCGGGTGATTAGTTTCTCTATTTGAATTTTTGTATTAGTCTTCTTGAGTATATAAGTAGAATAAATTATTCCCCTCTTAGCGCGCCCACTAACCACACTGCCTTAAAGAAGAAGACGACTCAGAACTCACCGCGTGAAGGTGACTGTACTACGAGTTCCACCCACTCCCTTCCCAACCAACCAACCAAAGATGAAAAATTATTTATTCGGGAGTGGCAAAGTCTGATTTAGTGTCAAATTGAGGCGTAACTGTACGAGAAGTGAGTGTTGCTCTTATAAACCCATCACGTCTCTCGTTCCCATACACTTTTGAGGACGCTTGAGTTACTAGTTTTACGCAACGCTCCACAGCTTGCGTATGGCATGGAATATTTGTTAAATCTATGGTTAATTTTGGTTTTTCTTTATCAGATACTCCAAAACGATCACTGGTTAAAGCCGTTTTTTGAACTTGCTGACTGAGAGGAAATAGAGCGTGGGGTCTGAAAATAGGGATCATTCTTATCATTGTCTACTTCCGGAGTTATCTCTGTTTCAGAATCAATGAGTTGGCCTGACTTAAGTGACGAGCTTTTCTCTGCAACTTTAATGTAAGCTTTTGAGTTTCTTTGGTATCTACTGTCCCAATCTTACCTTGCCAGAGATATCTTTGAGCATATAGAAATTTGATTTCTAATGGCGGTATCTTTCTATCTTCAGGGCATGTGCAGTTGATAGTTACCGGCCTGGGACAAATACACTTGTCAAAGCTTCTTTGTCAAAAGCAATTGAGTGTCATCTCGCACTTGCAGGACGAAATGTCAAATAATGTACTTGTTCAATAAAATCATTGTACTTCTTTTGTTTCTCAGGTGTGTCTTTGTCCCTTGAATAAGATTTACGAAGAGTGTAGTATCGATCATGTAGATATTTGATCTTTTGTACAACTCTTGTGTGGGAAACTATTGGAAACGAAGCCTTGGAATAAAGGGACTCAGTCTGATGAGCTACAGTATCTGCTATAACTGTGAAGCTTAACTTCTGACTAGAACTGGCAGCAGAAGATTCTACTGTCATTTTGTACCTCATTTCTTGCCAACATTGTATAATGTCGGTATTAGTGGGAAAGACCGATGACAGCAGTGGTTTAGGTGCACCAAAAAATGGGCAGTGTATGTCCTTACGAGTAAGAGACATGATTAAAATGTTTGAAGCGATTTAATGTTAAGCAATTGTGTAAACTATGTAATTTAAAAGAACATTGAATAGAAATTCTTTTGACCAAACAGCGCTGTTCGACAAGAGTGAAAGCAGAACTGGTAATGACCAGAGAGTACTAGCTCTTCAGTGCACTTCGTTTATGGGTATGCCAGAATCAAAAGCAAAATAAAAAGAAAGACGATAGAATACAAGTAACCAAGTGGAAGACGATCTATAGCACAGAAGTGTTATAGTAGCCGTAAGCCGTTTCCACGCAAGCCTCATTTGGCATAGGCTTCCTTAGTAGATTTGGTGTAAAATTGGTGAAAGTTGATCGCTCAGAACCACAGAAATGGATAGATTAGTAAATTAAAAATCTACTATTCAATGTTGAAAGTGCTATGTATAAAAAGTGAGCTCGATCTTTAATCATTTACAACTTCTACAAGTTTTCGTAAATCAGCTAGATTTGGGATAAAATTTGTAAATTTTAAATGCAATGCGCGAACGGAAGATATTAACCGATTTGAAATTTCTTTTTTTCCTGAATTTGTATTGATATGTAGCAACTTTTCCCTGCTATTACGATATGATTTGAAAAGATTTACGTTTTTCACTCCGGTCTATTACACAAGGTGGCGCAAAATTAATCATCCGTTTTGTTTTTCCTTCATTTTTTTATTTTGGGGTTAGGGGTAGCCAGAATTTTGTAATTGTAATCATTTTTGAACAATTTTGTCTTTGAAATCAATAAAAACTAATTTCACACAAAAAAGTTATGGTGTTTTGAAAAGGTAACACTTCATATCGTTCACCCTGTATTGTGTGAAAATTTGAAGTTAATTCGGCAAATACTTTTCGAGTTATTCAACAATTTTTTTTTTTTTTTTTTTTTTTTTTATTAACGCATCTTAAAGTATAGGCAGAATAACGTTTAGAAATTACAACTAGTACAACGGAATAAAGATACTAACGAGCAATTTTTATTGAACATATATATTAAAAAAGGAAAAAACTAAGATGCCTCAATATTCATAAATTCATTATGAATGTATAAATATATAAGGTACAGCTGCTACTGGGTGCCCATCTGGTCTAAAACTGTTTTACGCTTGAGCCGCCGACGATGAGTATTTGGCTGAAGCAAAGCCAATGCTTCAGCGTTGACATGTGTACTTAAACGTTGTCTGTGAGCCATGGCGTACTTTTTCGCCACGTCAGTGATGGGTAAGATACCAAGATCACGATGGAGGTCGAGATTTCTCACATAGTATGGAGCATTGACGATGTTGCGCAACACTTTATTTTGGAATCGTTGGATAACAGTCATGCAAGATTCGCTTGAGCATCCCCATAGCTGAATGCCATACGTCCAGACCGTACAACAATTAACAAAGGGCGGTCGGGCGCTCCGGAGCTCGATGGCAAAACTTTAAATGCGATTTTATCAAAACGATGTTTTTTGAACTGGTGATCACTGTAACTTAAAAATGGCTCGGTAGATTTCAGTGAAATTTCTACTGCTTTTGAAAAACATAAAAAACTCGTGCTTGATCGACGGTTTTTTTTTTAATTCGATTTTATTTTAACAATTAATTGTCGGTTTTCTCTCGAAAATCTGAAAAATATTTCCTGAGGCCGCCACATTGTTAATTTTGAAAAAAAAGTTTCGATCAGGCACAAGATTATCTATTAATAAAACTTATTCCTCCTGTCCGATTGCTTTTAGATGAATCTTCAAGGACTTGTGATGATCACCGCAAGGGAGTTCTGGAGGAACGGGCTCCACACAAACAGCGATAACTTTTACTATTATTCATTTTTTTTTGTTTTTTTTTTTTCTTTTTTAAATTTTGCTTAAGTCAAGTCGAAATACGATGTATTAATGCTTTGCTTTTATTTTTGTAAAATAAAGCAATTGACTAACAAAAAAAATTATTCAAAATCATCATTTTTTCGGGTCTCTGACTACCCCTAACTCCTTAAATAAAAACAAGTGCCAAATATGAAGGACATTTGCAAAAATTGTAAATCTTCCCATAGAGTGATTAATTTTGCGCCACCTTGTATGTGTATTCTGATATTGTTAGATACTTAATATTCAAGTGATTTAAGTTACTCACTGCAATTCTTCAGCGAAGTTAAGGTCAGCTGTGTGGGCGGTTTATTTTTGATATCTGCCGCCGCCTTCGATAGCTCGGCCAGCCAGAGAGTTTTCTCAGCAGTGGTGCCAGCACTCACTGTAATTGCACATTGCCCACCAAATATAGAAAATGTATTGTGTTCGGCATTTTCGGTGAGCAATGAACGCACCGGTACATGACCAAAGATGCGGAATGACTGATCGATGGGCGATTTTGTGCCGTAAAGTAAAATGTCGGAAAATAAAAAGAACATACGTTGTTGTAAACCGCGTTTCGAATGTTTAAGTAGACAGCCTTGTCGTATCAGTCTTCGTTGGTGCTGCACCAACTTATCGAATCCAGTTATGTCGCGCTGCAACTCGCAAAGTTGCACAAAATTTTCCGATTCAGGCAGCTGTTCGCGTATTTGCTTCGCAGTACGCAGTAGAATATGATAAACGGCCTGGCAGTCACCGTAGTCGATATGTTCTTCGGTATAAAAATCGCATAGGCCTGAAGATGAGGGTGAAAGAAGACAAGAATTTTATGTATTGTCATTCGCATTCAAGGCAATTAACAAGTGTAAGGATGGAAATACTCGTACAAAAAATGTCGCCTACTTACGTTCCAAGATAAGTTGATAGTGTAATATGCGAGTCAGTGGCTTTAGCAGCAGCTCACCAATCGGTAGATAACATAATTTTTGTTGCTCGAAATCCTTGTAAATCTGTTGGAAACGTTCATCGGTTTCGAACATCTCGTTCATGCAATTCAAAATCTCTTTGTGCGACTGTATATATTCGTCGTAGATGGGCAATACTGCAATGTTCTTCATCATAACATCGCCAATGCGATGTGTATCGTGCGTGCCACGGCCCTCCCAAAGCACCATGCGATGCTCGATGTCACGCAAAAATGTGCTGTGATGATGTGCCATCGAGTCGAGAAAATCGAAGAGCGGTTGCAAGTTCTCTACATCCTGCGCAGAAAGTTCCTGGCGAAATGAGCGATTCAATATTTCCAAATCCTTTTTATACGTTCGCTCGGTCATCAGCAGCTCCTTGGCTAAAAAGTATGATTTCTCTGTGGGCCATTTCTTACAGAAGTGAAAAAAAAATATTAACTGTTATTAGATAAGTTAACAAATATGTAAGATTGTAATTATTATTTAAGTACAAAATGTACTCTAACATCGCCATCTACAGTTGCGTTCACATAATTAAGTTACTTTATCTCTTTACAATATTCGCAATATTTTTCAGGCTACATTTTTTGCGTTAATAAAGACTATTATGATTAATAAAGATATTTTGAAAATAAATGCAGAAAAATACTCAAATTGTTTACAAAAAATCAGCCGATGTTGTTGCCTATCAAATTGACACAAGCGACTTCTGCGCGTCATTCAGCGCATACATTTTTTTTCACAAAAAAAGATAAAACAATTGCGCATTTAAGGGTTAATTTTTCTTAGGGAGGAATACTAGGTTGTTCAAGTAGTTTTGGGTTCGATAAGAGGGGACGTTGCTACTAACTTAAATTTTTTTTTATGTTAGTAACTCTTCATATCAACGTACCCTATGATCAAAAAGTACCGGGAATGTTTAATTGACTCTTTTTTCTCCGATTGTCTAGGCGTAGTACACTATGATTACCTTCCATCGGGCTAGACAGTCAATAAAGAATATTATTTATTCGGTTTGAAGCTTTTGAGAGATGCTGTACGTCGCAAACGGCCGGAAATGTGGGCAAAGAAGCCCAAATTGTGCTGGATTATTTGACCAAACACCTAGTAAATACCATCGTGCAAGCACCGCATTCACCTGATATGGCCCCGTGTGACTTCTTTTTGTTTCCCAAGTTGAAGTTACCACTTCGTGGAAGAAGATTTCAGTCGATAGAGGAGATCAAAGAGAATGCGACGAAGGAGCTGAAGGCCATGCCTTCATCGGCCTACCAGGGGTACATGGAGGACTGGGTTAAACGTTGGCACATGTGAGTTGCTTCAGATGGGTCATATTTTGAAGGAGATAAAATAAATTTGCCTGAAGTTTAACTCTGTTTTGTTTTATTTAAACATTCTCGGTACTTTCTGATCATAGAGTATGTGAAGTTTCATTTCAATCTGTCAATTAGTTCTATGCTACAATGGAAAAAATCAAGTATCGCGCAGTGATTGAGGTTTTATTTTTGGAAGATTTAAAAGCAAAGGAAATTGAAGAACGAATGTTGAAAGTGTATAAGGACTTTTTCCCATCAATTAGAGCAATAGAACGACGAGTTGGTGAATTTAAATGTGATTGTACAAGCCTTGAAGAATCGCTTGGCATCTCATTGGGCAGCCATTGGTAAGCCATTTTTTACTGAAGTATTGAGTTTCAGAAAGCTGTATGCACATTGGGAGGCGCATTCGCTAACAATGAAACAAAAGCACATTCAAATGCGACTTTCTCAGCCACATTTAGATCGTTTTCGAAAGAATAAAGTGGATTTTGTGCGTCGAATCGTTACTATGGATGAGACTTGGGTATATCACCATGATCCTAAATCAAAACAAGAGACTAAAGAGTGGTGTGCACCTGGTTCTTCACCTCCGAAACAAGTTCGTATCCAGAAATCGGACAAGAAAGTGTTAGCATCAGTTTTTTGAGACCCGAAAGGTATTTTGTTTGTGGATACTTACAAACTGGTAAAACAATTAATTCTGAAAAAGACCCAGTTTGGAAAAGAACAAAAAATACTTTTCATCAGGACACTGCACCGTCTCCCAATGGCTAAAATCCACGAATTAAAGTTCGAATTGTTGGAGCATCCACCAAATTTGGCCCCTAGCAACTTCCATCTGTTTCCAGACCGAAAAAAATGCATGCGTGGTACGCGTGTTTCATCAAATGATGAGGTCATAACAGCTGTGGAAGCGCATTTTGCAGCCCTTACAGATTTTCACTTCAGGGATGGAATTCATAGATTTGAATCTTAAATTTATTGATGCTCAGGGAGACTATACTAAATAATAAAATGTATTTCAAACCATAAAATTGTGTTTTTCTTATCGAATAGCAAAACTTATTGAGCAACCCTAGTACTCGATTGAAAATAAGCTCTCACTTAATATACAAAAAAAATGTTTTCATGACACTTTTTCAAAAACTCTGAATGTTATTCCTTCCTCTTATACTTTATCAAATGCTGTTCTTTCTCAAGTTAAAGTGTTTTCTGATCTAGGCGTGACATCTGATCTGGTTTTACATTCGTAAATCATTTTGGTCAGATATTGTCGAAGACTTGTGCTAATTTAGCATTTCTCAGGCGCAATGAAAGGGATTTTAACGATCCTTATACTAGGAAAATTCATATAACTTCCTGGTTCGTTCTAAGCTCGAATAACCATCTTTGATTTGGGCATCCAATTCATGCCTCTTCATTTCTCTGATCCACTACCACCCTACAGTGCTCGGTTGCTCGATATGCTTGCCAATAGACGTACACTTCCTTCAGTCCTTGATGTTATTTGTGGCTCTGTTGATTGTTCCGAAATTCTCGAACAGATTGGCTTCAATGTTCCTCATAAAACTTTACGGTTTTACTATCCATTTAAGGGGGGAGCCTGATTTATAGGCTTCTAAAAATCGATTTTTTTTGCATAAATGGCTTCCCAAACTATCCAAGAATGTGCCCTCAAAATTTCAGAAGCAAATTCAAAATGTTTTCGGAGTTACAGAAGAAATTGTGAGCAAGCGTCGAGCAGGTATACGAGCGGCCGGATCGCTCGAAGTGCGATTTCTCGGTTTTTTATTTTTACGATTTTTCCTAATTGGCGGGAAAGATAGGGAAAAGTTAAACGTCCTATCGAAACGAGATAACATTGATTGTATTCGGAATTAAATTCTCTTCTAGTTGAACCTAAAAATCCTTAAGAAAGTTACGATTAACCCACTTTTTAAACAATCTAAAGTGAATTTGTTTTTCCAAAAAAATGATTTTTTTTTTATTAGCGAAAAATTGTTGAATTTCTCACTTTTTGTTCAATTTTCTTGGTTTAACTAGAAGCTATACTATACTAAAATAAAATGTTTTTTGGATTTTTGGTTTCAGATGAAAATTGCGACCTACATCTTTCATGCCGCACGACACATGACCACTCGAGGCGCCTCGGCAAAATGCTTGTACCAGGCTTAATATGACATATATTTTAATGAAAAAATTTGAGAAGACCGTTGAAATATATAACAATAAAACCTGAAAGTTTCGTTTCAATCGAATATTTCATTCCTTCCCAAAAAAATCCACGAAAAAATCGATTTTTTGAAGCCTCTAAAGCAGGCTGACTGTTTTGAGATTAAGGGGGGAGTAATGTCAAAACAGTCAAATCAATCTACTATAACTCTGCCCCTATTACGAGTGCTCTTACTGAGTTCAATAGTATCTACAGACTGCTTGACCTAGATTTTGCTATGAAAAGATTTTCCATTCGAAAATTGCGTTCCACTATTCATAAAAGCTTTCTTTTGTTCGAGTATGAAAGAATCGATACAGTGAAAATTAATAATTTAAGGCTGCTTTTCTCGGATTTTCGATTTTTTGAGTTATATTCTTTCAGCAAACGATTAACACGCAGAAAAGTAATTTGAAAATCTCTCTTGAAAGTCGCTACTCTTAATTACTGGAATTATTATGAAAAAAAGCAGATGGTGGATTGCTTTCTTACCCGCTTCTTTGTGTCGTTGTCAGTATCCAACGAGCTGCCAGCAGCATGCGGTCCATTATTGTTATTCGCCATGGCTACGCCTGTAGGTAGTTCGTGGCGCTTGGCGTGCTGAATCTCTGCTTGAATTACATCATAGGTGCCGGCTTCCGATCGTGATAATGATGATGACTTATCCGATCCTAGGGTAAGATCATACCGGTTTTGTGGCGTGGCGACTTCTCCGCGACGATCCAAAGACATGTTGCCATTAATGCCGTGATATTCTGTGAATGTTTTTTCAATGAACATACAGACGTTACTTCAAAAATAAATGTATGTCCAATTTTTTTTTTTTCCAATTAATACTATATAAAGGTAGAGCATTCGTTCGGTTATGGCTTGTCGCATAAGGACCACCTTACATACAAAGATGTTTAGAATGATGAAGAACATTTATTTATTACTATTTCAAATATATGAAGTGGGAGAATCGGCCATTAAGCATGCCCATCACACATATAAAAGTAATTTACAAAAATTTGCTCTCGGTAACTAATCAGGCCAGCGCTTCAGTTTGGCGTAAAATACGAATATGCGCCGTAGAAAAGAAATTCAATTTTTTCAAACTTTGAAGAAATTGTAGGCGGTACTGATGGCTTCCAAATAAATTGGTGTATTTCCAAAACTTATTAATCAAAAATTTCTAATATCGGTGCATTTGGTTATCCAAGCAAAAAATGCGATATCTCAACGAAATTTGCTACCCATATTAACTCTATTAACGAATGTTTTCTTGGAGGTTTTAAATGGATGTACTGGTTTTTGGTAGTTATTAGCTAGCAAATTCTCTATCTTTTAGGGCCATATTTTCATTTGAAACATAAAATGAACTATGCCTACTGAGCCAATAAACTAATCTAACCTATAAAGTGCAACACTCCGTGAGATGAGCTACAATTCGATATTTTTATCGAAAACTTTGGTGTTTGTGATAAACTTGAATTTAATTTTTTCACTTACGAGCTCCAAATTCATCTCGCTAAAAAGGGAAATAACTCGTGAATATTTTCGGCGATGATTTATTACGATTTGCGACGTGGATTATCGAGACATGAGCGCATTAACCAAATTATTTCCACTTTTGATGTTGAAGCACCACATTGAGCCACTGCGACACGCTGGTGCAACGAGTTCCGACGTGCCCGTCGATGCCCGCAGAATAAATTTCCCGGAGGCCGTGCAAAAACGGTTGTTGTGCCAGAACAATCGATGTTGTGCGTTAATTGACAAAGGTAACCTTGGGCAATAGTGGAACCACCATACATTCAAAATTACATGAACACTTGATCGTCAAGAATATTTGTTCTCGTTGGATAGCGCATAATTTGGCAATAGCCCAAAAGAAGTGCTCGTGCCGATTGATGTAAAGAAAAGTTGAAGAAATTCAGCCGCGGTGGCTCAACGCTCATCTAACCCACCGTAGCAAATGTCGAATCTTGGATCTATGCATATGAATCGGAAACAAAACACCAATCGACGGTGTGGCTGTTCCAAGCCGAGCTTGATTCAAGAAAAGTGGTTGCGCGGAAGACGCATTTCAAAACAAATGGTCGGCTGTTTCGGAGAATCTGATGATGTCGTAACTGTACCGCTAGAGAAACTTAAAACAGTAAATTCTGAGTGGTACACAACCATTTGTTTGTCAGAAATGTACGGAGAATTAAGGAAAACCAACCGCCGAAAACGGTCACCGTAGCCGAATGGGTTGGTGCGTGACTACCATTCGGAATTCACAAAGAACGTAGGTTCGAAACTCAGTGAAAGACCAGAGTGGAGAAAAAGTTTTTTCTAATAGCGGTCGCCCCTCGGCAGTAATGGCGCACCTCTGAGTGTATTTCTGCCATGAAAAAGCTCCTCCGTTCGGAGTCGATTAGAACCTGTAGGTCCTTCCATTTGTGGAACAACATCAAAAGCCACGCTACAAATAGGAGGAGGCGCTCGACCAAACACTCAAAAAGGGTGTACGCGCCGAAAATGAATCGTCTTTCGTTCCCATAACAGTCGGTTTTACGTTACCAGAACGATCCGAATTTATATCCGGCCAAAGACTGTCACTCCAGCAGCATTCTCCATATATCTACGGGGAATGTTTATGCTGCTACAACAATAACAACGAATCATCGTTCGGCAAAACAATGCGAGCTCTCACGTATCGGCTCACACAAGAGAGTTTTTTGGGCACTCAAATGATGGAATTAATGCGTCATCTGCCTTACAGCACTGCTTTGGCACCTAATGATTTAGTTTTGTTTCCGAAAATCAAAAGCAAAATGTGAGGCCTTTAAATAGCTCGTTTTGGAGGTATCCACTTCGGAATGGCCGAAAAGTGCTTTGAAAAATGGTTTAAGTGAATGCAGAAGTGTAATGACTTTCAAGTAATGAATATTCATTAACTGCGTCTTGAGTATTGGGCTTCGTTGGCTGGGTCAAGTTGTCCAAACGCTCCGGTCTGAAAGCATTCGATACGGTACCAGCTGGTAGCAGAGGAAGAGGAAGGCCTCCTCTCTGTTGGAAAGATCGGGTGGAGAAACACTTGGCTTCGCTTGGTGGCACCGGTTAGCACGAAAAAGAAACGACTGGCGCGGTTTGTTAAACTCACGCCAATCAAGAAGAAGAAAAAGTAGACAATTATTGGGCGCAAAATATAAAACACAACCCTCGTTTTTCAAAATTCCCCTGCTAGAGTTACACTAAAACGAAATCAATTGCATTGATTATTGAATTTCTTTATTTATTTCATGTAATCATTAATGGAATTCTTATTAAGTTTGTAACATTTGTTTTAATTTGAAAGTGTTTTGAGTTTTATTTAATATTTATGACAATATCTATGTAGTGTAGTATGTATGTATGTTTTTAGTCCAGTCGTTACGAGTTTCGAATTCAAGAAAGGCGTAAGAAAGAAAATTATGTACGTAGAATGGCATATTAGCTATTCAGTTTGGTGAATTCGTAGATTATAAGGTGGCGCCAAATTAATCACCCAAATTTGTTTTTGTATAAATTTTTTACTAAATAAGAAAACTGATTTTGGGTGATGGAGATTTCTGTTTTGATTATTTATTTTTTTACCCACCCCATAGATTCTTTGTTTGTATACAAGGTGGCACAAAATTAATCACACAAATTTGGTTTTGAATAACTTTTTCACTAAATGAAAAAACAAAACTGATTTTGAGTGATGAAAATCCTTTTTTTGATTATTTATTTTTTTATGCACCCCATTGCTTGTCTGTTTGTATACAACGTGGCGCAAAATTAATCACCCAAAATTGATTTTGAATAACATTTTTACTAAATAATAAAAACTGACTTTGAGTGATGAAAATCTTTGCTTTGATTATTTATTTTTTATGCAGCCCATTGCTTATCTGTTTGTATACAAGGTGGCACAAAATTAATCACCCAATTTTGGTTCTGAATAACTTTTTCACTAAATGAAAAACCAAAACTGATTTTGAGTGATGAACATCCTTATTTGGATTATTTAATTTTTTACGCACCCCATTGTTTATCTGTTTGTATACAAGGTGGCACAAAATTAATCACCCAATTTTGGTTCTGAATAACTTTGTCATTTAATGAAACGACAAAACTGATTTTGGATGATGAAAATTTTTATTTGATTATTTATTTTTTTATGCACCCCATTGCTTATTTGCTTGCATACTACAGCTGTTTGGTTCACAAGTGTCAAATATGATTGACGTACGACGCCATTTGCAAAAATTATAAATCTTTCGATAGGGTGATTTGCGCCACCTTGTATGCACATGCATATCTACGTACATTTCACTTTCATAAAAAATTTTCATTGGCATATGAATAACTGCAGACACTGTTGAAATTACACTAAATAGACTGGACTATTTGAAATAATTCTATTTCTGTGCTTTGTTTTGCTTAATACGCTTAAATGCATAACTGACATTTTATTTTAGCATTGTAATGTTTTTTGTTTTAGAAGTTTCACGTTCATTAAATCTATTTTTTAATTAATTTGTTCTTTGTTCTTTGTTTTTTTTTTTCTCTTTTAATATGCACCAAAATTTAACTGTAGGTATGTATGTATGCGTGTGCTTGACATTACCTGTAAACTACGAACAATAAATTTCATGAAATTCTTAACTACTAAATACTGACAAGAAATCATAAAATTTGGCACAGTTATCTTAAAGTACGACGATTATAATTAAATGGTTTTTTGATTAAAAAATTTTGATTACCTTTTGCCAATTTTCAAATCATTCGGGATTTTTAATTTCATTAACGTTTTATCACGAAATTTCTTTTCAGTAAAAACGAAAATTTAATACATTCAGAGATTGTTGCAGTTTATATAAAACCCAATTTAAAGGATAGCATTTTGCAACATCACAACAAGATAATTCAAAAACATGAAAATACATCAATTAATATGTACTTTAATCGTCACATTTATTGTACATAAATACATGTATGTATGTATACGTATGTGTAGGTATTTTTGATTAAAAAAATTAAGGGAGTGCTTTTTTCGCCCCAAGTGCAAATTAATAACAAGAAATATATGTATGTATGCCTGTATGCCAATCGCAGTATGAGCTATGCTTTCCGTTAACTTTCAACCATAATTTTTGTATTGCCCAGACTTGTTCTGCAAGCCGTACGAGGTGAATGAAGTCACTGCGATTTACAAAATCTATTTCGAAGGTTTCTTAACAAAAAGACAAAAATTTGGCAATAAATCGTGGGATATGACGTAAATGATGTGTTTCTGGCAGTTTCCATTTGAAAAATTTATTACTTAAACAGCAAATATTCCAAATGCAAAATATCGCAAAACGCACCGACTTCAAATCGTACGATTTGCAGAATGTGCGGGTTACCAAAATAAAATTATGTTATACAGTTATTGCACTCATATGTAGTTGTGTAGCTCGCTAATTTTCGGCCAACTACGAAGTTAGTAATATACTCCTAGGTCGACGAGTCATCATGCGTTAGCGAGTTACGAATAGATGAAGAAAGTACTATTATATAAATAAACATATGTTGGCAGCACTGGAAAAGAACGGACAAAAAATACATTTCTTTAGAAACATTCACTGACACTTGCCCGGAGACTCCAATGCACCTTCTCCTTGAATGCAGCGCTATAGCGCGGAAAAGATTGAGACATCTCGGTCATTTGCCGCCGGAAGAAAGGCACATACGCTCAGTCCAACCCAGCTCGATCCTGAGTGTATTAAGGGAACTGGGTCTGGATGATTTACTGTGATGAGCTGAGGGCACAAAAGATCATGAGGTCGAAGTGTAAGCCTCGAAGAAAATGTATCTATCTATCTTAGAAGCACTTAATGAACATTAGTAAGTCCGCGTTCATACAAAGAAGCCTTTGTTGCTTCAACTTTGCGAATTTTATTTTGTTGTTGTAAATGTACTAAAATACGAATTTTCTTTTAGTGTTGCCTGTCTTTCACGTTGCTGGCAATTGTTTTGGTCTTTAGTCTACAACCAACAACAACATTGAGAATAGCGAGGAACACCAGAAACATGTTGATCGAACATGAGCAATATGGTGCTCCTTTCATTTTCCCGTTTCTTCCCTCTTCCACACGCTACGAGTTGAAGCAACCAAACAAAAAAAACAGCAAAAGTTGCTCTGCATGAACGCGCTCTAATGAAGTTTACCGAATATCAGAAAAGAAAGTTGCCAGCATTGAAAATAGTGAGTTATACTCAAGGCGAATCTATTAAATGATCAAAACTCTTGAAAGTTTCAGGGTGACATTTGCTAACTATAACCTTTTTTAGTATACTCTACAAATTCTAAATGGGATTGCGATATGGACTCTATGCAGACCAATCTTAATCTCAATAAATGCAGCTATCTAGACCCCATTTTGTGATAACCTAAGCTTTATGTTTCGGGTCATTATCCTACACGAAGACTTTATCTCCTGGTTTACACCCAAATTTTGCCAGGCTTCGGTAGTATGCGTCTCTTAGAATTTGAATATAATTTTCTGCTCTCACGACACATTATATATATATATAATTGGCACGTACACCCTTTTTGGGTGTTTGGCCGAGCTCCTCCTCCTATTTGTGGTGTGCGCGTCTTGATGTTGTTCCACAAATGGAGGGACCTACAGTTTTAAGCCGACTCCGAACGGCAGATATTTTTATGAGAAGCTTTTTCATGGCAGAAATACACTCGGAGGTTTGCCATTGCCTACCGAGGGGCGGCCGCTATTAGAAAAATGTTTTTCTTAATTTTGGTTTTTCACCGAGATTCGAACCGACGTTCTCTCTGTGAATTGCGAATGGTAGTCACGCACCGAATCATTCGGCTACGGCGGCCGCCACATTAATTTTCCGTATAATTTCCCACTTTATTTCTCTGCACACTTCGCCAAATAATGAGAGCCGGATTTCAATGTCTTTTGTTGTGCCATGACTAAACTTGGCCAACTGATCCCAGTCTTTTGATTTTTGTTTTACTTGTTTGTTGATTTGCTTTGTTGTCTGTTGATTTTGCTTCGTGGGAAAAGACTGAGTAACAAGCTACCAGAAGAAGAAGTAGAAGAAGAAGAATAACAAGCTTCCATTACTGCCCGTCCCAATTATTGGGCTCCTCGGCAAGTTGTAGGCACTGGAGCAAAGACTTGTCTGGAGCAAAGACTTCAAAACTTTAGTTTTTGTCTTCATATCCGCTGGAAACATTTATTTCATATAACGGTATCTATCATACCTTACATGATCCAAATATGGATAATTATGTTAGCTGTGCAAGTTTGCGATTGGAGACAAATGTATGACAAACTAGTTTTTAATGAAGGCGTTTGCAAGTCACTGTTTATACGACTCCCTATATGAGGGAATACACAAGGTGGCGCAAAATTATTCATCCAATTTTGTTTTTGAATAACTTTTTTTTACTAAAAAAAAGAAGATTTTGAATGATGGAAATCTTTATGTTGATCTTAAAGTGCTTCATTGCTTGTCTGCCCTTTTTCTATACTCAAAAAACAGTTTCACCAACCTTTGAATTGTCTCCTCATGCGAAGAATTATTTCATGACAAGTTTCAATAACTTTAACGCGTTGAAACATAAGAGACCCCTTCCCTTAAATTCGTTTGAATGCTTTCTCCAATTGAAGGAGGAGAAGAATTATACTAAAAGCGATTTGGTTTAGTAAGTTTCTATTAAAAACGAACAGAAGGTGTACAACATTTTTTTAAATTTATTAAATTTTGTCTTTTATAATTGAGTTTATTCAGGCAGTTCATTGAGTGCTAATAATTTTTACTTTAGAAAACTGCAAAAAAGCAGTTAAAAATGCATACACACATACATACATATGTGTCTTATTTTAAGTTCACTTTGTTCGAACTGGAATATGAAAAAAAAAATTGAAGGCGAATTCATGGCAGGTGACTTCGCTAGAGCAACAACAACCTTTTTTATGTATTTTGCTTTTGCAATTTGATACTCTGTAGTTGGATTGTCGAAATTTCAATGCGAAGTTAAACAAATAAATCAGGTAACAACAACAAAGAAACAGGGCACTAAAAAATAGCAAGAGAAGAAACAAATCAGCGCTATAGCGAACACTCGTGGATTCGTCTTTTTTGACGACGTAATTTTACATGATATTATATATTATATTAATATTCTCATTAATGCATTTAAATTGTATAAGAATTAAGGTATTTTTGATTATCGATTTAAAGAATAAAAAATAAAATTTAAAAGCTGCGATGCATTTTGATACACTATGTACCTTGTATAGCTTTTTTTTGTGCATTTAGATATACGAAAAAATTATAGAAATTTTTTTGGTCTGATTTTTCGTGAAATGAGTAATAGGCTACCAGCTAAAACTGGGTTACATTTTCCAAAAATTGCAGACAACACAAATACAGTCTAGTTTCATACACTTTTTTTCTTATCTTAAGCATTAAAATTCATGGAAATTATTATACAAAAAAGTTGGAAGATTTGTGGTATTGTATATTAGATGCTGAACTTTCATAGGAAGCTCATTATTTTTTGGCTACACATATGGTTTGCCATAACAAGAGGCATAGTATTTGTTACCTTTACAACAAAATTAACAACAACCTGCTAAAAAGTTAGGTTAAATTTGGCACGTCATTTAAAATATTTATGCAACTTTTGCATTCATTAAATTTGGCAACTTATGCGTACGAGTATTATACAAGGTGGCGCAAAATTAATCATTCAATTTTGTTTTGAATAATTTAAGAACAAAAAATTAGCTTGAGTGATCTTTGTTTTGACCTTTGCAGCTGTAACAGTTCACAAGTGTCAAATATGATTGCCGTGCACGCCATTTGCAACAATTATAAATCTTCCGATAGGGTGATTAATTTTGCGCCACCAAATGCTTAGATTGAGCATCATCTCATCGATTTCAAAGCTTAAGTAAGTTCTTATTCTAAATCTTTCAGCCCTTTAACACTATACTTCTTTTTATGAATTTATTGCTGACTATGGACCAAACACAGTCTCATACGTAGAATAGGGAAAGTGTGCCCCGAAATACACGATATTTCATAAAAAGTCACAATTATACGTGGGGTTTTCTTCTACGGGTTTTTTATCGTTACGTTGCAACTAAATCCATTATTTTACAATATAAGCCAACAAAATCATCAATCAGCCTTATCGTGAATTTCACATCGGAATAAGCGACATATTCGAAAATTGTAATAGTTTTTTGCAATTTTTCCCATGCGAAATTCAGGTAAGAAAAATTAAAATTTGCGAATTTTTTTCATAAGAGTAGCATTTACATAGGTACACATACGAACATCTCGTGAAGCTTCTCGTCCAATTAGTAAGCGTCAGAATATTCCACTGTTTTTGTGCTTCAATTGCCAACTTTGAATATAACTTAGTTAGGATAGATGGATTGTATATAAGGATGAAGGTATGGATTTGGTTCTGTAACTAAATTTTTCATAAACGTACCTCTGATCCGGTTGCAGTTGTCAATGGTAATAACAGTTAGTTAATAAATCGCAATAAAATATAAACAGCTATATTTTAAAATATTCCGCTTTTGCTATACCGTAAATGAAAATAATACAGGGATTCTCCGTGTAGCGCAAAATGACATGAAAGGCAAACTGAAATAGGCATTCGAAAGAGAGCACCACTCACAATGCGCGCCGCCGTTGTAATTTTGCAGATACCGCAAATATTTCTTGCTTGTATTTTGTGGCTTTGTCATTGCATGGAGTGTATTAAGAGAATCATGCTAATATTTGTTACAGCTGAATATCAGTGAAGTAAAAATTATTTTCCGCATTGTTCAAGCATAAAAACTGTATGTAAGTTTAGCGCAGCCGATTACTGACTTTTCATGGTTTTACTAGTTAAAAAAGTTTTTGTTTAAGTGCCTAGTTTTCATTATGACATTCTTTCTGACAAATAGTGTCATTCTACACCTGGGCATTGTTTGATTGGCAGGCATGCCAGTAGACTGGGAGCACCCTATAACGACTATTACCGAAGCTGTAACGACATTGAAGAAGAAGAGATTATAGAACACTTTCTATGCGGGTTCATGGCTCTGGATAGAAGAAGCCAATATAAAAATAACAAGCCTTGTTAGATATATTAAAGCCACAGGTTGGTTCAATGAGGACAAGGTAGAGTGAGGAGAGGGGGCAGCCCTGGTGGTATCACAATGAGTCTACAGCAGGCCTAGGTGTGTCAACCGACAACCACTATACCTACCTACCAACACCTGTTATTTTTGATTTGAAGCTATGGCAAAATGTTGGTTTATAATGGTTTTTATGATGGGGAAAAGATTTCAAAGGTGAGCTCTTTAACAAACCATTCATTATTCGGCTCTGAGCGAATTTGACAGAATCAGCTGATGGGCAGACGTAACTTGAGGCGTGTTTCCAAAAAACTGAAATTTCGTTGGTGATAAAGGAAAAAAAACAACCAATAGCACTTTGTTGTCGACTGAACAACGATTGATTGGACGAGTGTGTGGTGTGAATACATGTGAAAT
Organism: Anastrepha ludens; assembly: GCF_028408465.1. Taxonomy (NCBI): domain Eukaryota; kingdom Metazoa; phylum Arthropoda; class Insecta; order Diptera; family Tephritidae; genus Anastrepha; species Anastrepha ludens. The sequence continues at coordinate 24,380,278 of NC_071498.1, read as the reverse complement.
GATCGCGTGGAATTCGGCTGCATAATCTTGCAAGTGACGTGCAGCCAAAGTTCCCCTCACAATTTTCTTTTTCCCATAGCTAAATAGCAAACCTGGTAATAATATCATCCTTGCGGTGGCGTGGCAGTCGAATTGACAATCTCAATTTTGTATTTTACCAAAGCGGATGGCCAAACCTGGTAATCTATCATCACTGGCTTAAAATTGTTAACAGAAAAATAAGCATTGCCAGATCGTATAAGTTCTATACATATTGTGTTTTGTTTTTCCTTTTAGAAATACATAATTTTTCTTTATATATTATTTTTTTCTGTACAAAATACGCCCCGAAAAAAGGCAATTTAAAATACTACTTTCCTAGCCAATATAGATTTTTTGAGAGACTTCGACTTTGAAGCTTCGATATACCCACCGCCATATGAGTTTTGAAAGAAAACGTTTATTTTTAATTTAATTATAATAGTTGCTACTTTCATTAGCACAAATCTTACCTCAATCTTAACATAATATTAAGCGTATTTTTGACTGCTGCGTTACACTGTGCATAGTGTCATATTATGTCGTTAAAAGAACTGGCACAACGAAATCCGGGCATAACAGACTTTTGATTCGCCTAACCTCAAAAGAAAATCGAAATATCGGTAGGTAGAAACGAAACGAAGGGGGGTTCCCATAATAGTAAATTACTATTTCCTATTACTATTAAATATTCCAGGCTTTCAATAGTGAGTTAGTTGAGCATTTCATAGACCAGTATAAGCAATAAACAAAAAAACTGGATCTTAAAAAACAGTTTAAGGATGGTAGAATGGAGAAAATGATGACGAAAACGCAAACGCGTAACATCTCAAGCATGAATAAATAATTGAGTTAATTCTGAAAGAGTAACTGTTAAAACCGCGCACTTACTAGGAAAATAACTAATCTCGAATCTTTTAGAGATCTTCACTGCAAAGTGAAATATAAAATTATATCCCCACTTCGGCGTGGTAGTCACCCACTGTCTTTATAATAGGGGTTGCCCCCCCGGAAAGTATTTCTGTGCCATAAAAGGTTACTCATAAAAGTCGTCTACCTTTCGGATGCGGCACTAACCTCATAGCCGTGAAATTTCGCCAGCAACATGCATTTGGCTTGCTGTGTAATGTTGCTAGCAACATTGATTATCAACTGAGAAGAAACGTCAAAATTAAGAGATGTTTAGAAAATTTTGGTAAGAAAAGCGTGAAAAGACACAAAAATTAAAAGACACCGAACAATATAAATAAGATTTACTAACACTCTTTGCGAAGAGGTTTCGCTCCAAATGCCATAACTTCGGAGTCCCCGAATTCAGGCACTTCACTCGCAAACGAACTGTCAGTTTTCGCTCAATTTTAAATGACATGTGCATTTTAAATTGGTGTGAACAAATGTTGCTGACATGTTGGGCGCTGCTTTCACGGCGTGAACTGAGTACTACTTTGCCATGAGATACATAGGAAATTTCACGCATATTTCACGGCAATGCAATTTGTATGGATTTTGACGGCCTTTTCACGTGAAATTTGAACTTAAAACAGAAGAATCCTACATTTGTAGAACAGCAATGCGTAGACTACAAATCGCAGGAAAAGCTTATCTATGTAAATACTTAATAAGAGAAGTAATATACAATATTATAGAATTATTCATGGTATCAAAAAGTATTGCACAACTCAAATGAATTTTTGCACGACAGTCCGTTTTATGTTACCGGAACGACCCCGGAATTATATACGGCCAAGGGGAGTCACTCCAACAGCATTCTTCAAACATTTATGGGGAATGTTTATGCTGTTACAACAACAACAAATGTGTATATTGTAACAAATCACGAAAGTTCGCGAACCGGCTGGCCGCAAAAACCAAGCGAATGAAATACTAAAACCAGAACATGAATTCGCCTTGACATCAGGTGACAAGACAGAAGTTGCCACATTTAGATATTACGGTATGTATTAAGCACGTGTATACCTATAAACAGAGGTGCATGCGCAAAAAATAATTAGTCTCAAGTTGAGCGTTTTTTTATCCGAGGATAGATACCGTCAACATAGGCGGCATGCACGATTCATAAGCTGAGCGTGTGAACAGGCACAGGTGAAGTAAATTGTTTAAGCATTCAAATTAAATGGAGCAAGCAAGCTGTGTTGCCATTAGTTTGTGACTTTTATTTAGCAATCCAGTGATCGAACTGGGAGGTGTTATAGAAAGACGTTTATTTGGAGAAAAACGTAACAATATGTTATGGTAGCGGCAGGCTAATCACCTACCCTGCCAGAAAGCAAAATAGATTAACGAAACCAACGCAAGACTGAGTCTTGTCGAGGCCTTACTATGCTCCCGGGTGGACTGAACAAGAAAAAAATGTGATGTCGTATTCAAGCCGTCATGTGGGGCGAAAGGCAGTTTTAAGACTGAATTGTGTTTATTTTTTAGTTAAAAAAACGCTGGCTTTTCAATTAGCATATAACATTAAAGAAAACACTTTTCCATGCACTTTTTAAGAGACCTAGTATAGGTCATAGGGCTGACTAAGTAGATATTATAAATGACGAAGCGATGTTCACAATTGTTTGTACAACAACAAATTTTGCCACTATTTGTAGATACATAATTTCTTACATTTGTTGGAATTTAAAATATTTTTTAATATTTAAACAATTTTCGTTAAACGAACTCTCGAGTATCCTTTCTCAAGGTTTAAGTAAAAGTTTTTCTTCCAAGTAAATACGAATATGATTTGGAATATTAACAGTACGATTACTCTGACAAGCCGTTGGCATGATTTTTGTATACCTTAACGTTCAGAAAGCCATTTTGTTATTATTGTAAAAACTTCAAATCGATAACAGTGGCGGCAAGCGCTATTTTTGTTGAATGAAAAAAAAAAATATTTTTTTAGTATTTTATGATTCTTGGCATATGCATTTCATTGCAGTGTTTGTGTGTAATTAATTGTATATATATTTTTATATATATTTGTATGCATTTATGTAAGTATGCAGCTACGCTCTGTGTATTTTTAAATTTTCACGAGTTTCTTCTTTGATTCATAATTATTCGATGAGTAAACAGTGCATTAAAGTGTAACATTTTTCAATATGATTATATATTTTTTTTGCTTTTATTATTTTGTTAAAGTCATTGGATAATCTCAACTTTTCATTTACAACAGACGCTGTTAATTTTTGTTTTCTGTCTTAGGCTACTGGCGTTTTCCAAAAACGTCAAAACGTCTAATGTACGTCTACGATACGTGTTATTGTTAAAAAAGTTTAGTCATTTTAAAATCAGGCAAATAAGGATTTTGATTTAAAATGTCTCTTTTTGCTAGTTAGTTATGTATGTAAATATTTAAAATTATTTCGTTTTTACTTTTATAAACTTTATGGGGATTTGTCGAAAGCAAAATGGCTGCAGCAGTTCACACCATAAATCAGTCTCAATTGAATATAAGATGATTCGGAGAATTTTATTATTTAGTCAATATTATTTGTAAGTATAAACAAGTTCGGGGTCGACTTTTATGAATGCAACAATATTTCTCCTGTGTTTGCGCTTCTACCAACTTCCACTTTTGATTATTATGCCTCCTACAACTGTGTTTCTACTACAATACATTTACGTCTACACGATTGTTATATCCTTTCACTACGGTAGAGTTAACTTTACTTATGGAAATTCATTCATATTTATGTTTTTTTCTTTATTTAGTTCAACTGCATTCTTTCAGCGATCGCTTAAATCATCCGAATCATCAAACTTGGGCGGCGGATCAACTCGAATATCCAATCCACATGCATAGCGTTCATACTCAATCGGTTCATTCTCGTAGTCTGACAGGAAATCCGGATAGGGCAATTCCACATCACCGCCATATTGTGCCTGCATGTCAGTAGTGGTACGTCTGATCGTGCCAGTGGCCCGCACAAATCCGCTACTTTCCTCGCTTGAATTTGCCAGGTCATCTGAAAGTCCAGCTTTGCTCTCAACTTCACTTTCATCTGGCGTAGCATATGAACGCATGTGATATTGCTCTGCATCAGCAGATTTTTCTCCGATTACTTCGCTAGTGGTGGACTCTTCACGCTTTAGCTGGCGTTTTTTGGTGCGCGCCGGTTTCACTGGCTGTCCATTTGGCGGTGGCATTGGATGATTGGCTGGTGCCGGCTTCGAAACAACACTTTGACTTGTCATTGGCTGCATTAACTGTGGCTGATACATCGGATTAGTAATATGGCTCAGACGATCGTAGCGTGGGAAGCCCATTTCATCTACATTATCTGTCATGTCCAAACTTTCGAATGTGCTTGATGCCGCAAATGCGGCGCCTGAGTATTGCGGATAATCGTCGTACTCATCGGTTTCTTGTTCATGTTCTAATTCCTCGTCGAATTCCAAATACTGATCTTCCGGTCGATAGGAAGGATCCGAACTGCCCGAGTCAATTTCTGGCAAATAACCTTCGGAACATTCCGAACTCTCCTGCTCCATTAAGGCCCTTTCCGTCGAACGCATCCGTTTAGCAGGCACTTGCCGTTTCCTACGATACCCTTTATTCCGCAGTTTTGGATCTTGTGTGCGTATATCCATAGAGCTGTCGGTGTCATTGCCGCTCGGTGGACTTTTAATCATGGTGTTACGTGTAATTGAACATTTTCGAGGTGGTTTCTGTATAAGTTGGTTTGGAGGTGACTCAGAACTAAGGCTACTTGAATAATATGGTGAACATTTAACGAGCTTTTCTGCACGTTGCGGTAACATTGGCGACGATGTTTCCGTACTTGTAGTCGTCTCGCTGTAAATGGTAGCTGATGTGGTGGCCGACGATACCCCGTTACCTTCTCCCCCCTGCGACGACTCTTCGTCAATCCGTGGTGGCATCGATTCTTGCGATGACTGCTGTGATTTCGATAGCATGTGCTCGTGAAAAGAGTTCGATTGGCGCAATTTATTCGTTTTATATTCTCGTATTTGTGATTTCGATAAGGTTTTATCATCATAACTATGGTGCTTTGCAAGTGGCTTTTCGGGCAGTTGACCAACTGAATGGGCTCTTGGCAGATCATTTGAGGACATAGTAGGCGGCATATCGGGTAATGGTGGGGGTGTGGTCTTTGCGGATGCACTTGTCTGTGATGATGTTGATGCCTCAGAGGCGGAAGCCGAAGTTTCCTCAGCTTTACTAACAGCTTTCATATGTTTCAATAAGGCTTGCATAAGCGGGCGTGTCACTTGTGGTTTTGGTTTTGTCGGCGGTTGCGGTGCTTTGGGTTTCATTGATGGCTGTGGCGCTTTTGATTTTTGTGATACTTGAAATTGTGCTTGTTGAACTTGTGTGGAGGATGCATGTAGGGGAACAAATTCTTGACTTTGATATCGTTCTGTTAACTTTTCACTCGGCGAATAAAGACGCTCTACGAATGGAGCTTCGCTTTCCGATGAGATTTCTTGACTTTGGTAAAGTTTCGACATCATTTCCAATGAACGCCGCTTTCGTGCAGCACTGGTGTGCTCCATAACGCCGTCTTTATCTTCCAATCTGGCTAATCGTGACAATGAGTTTTGTCTTCCATTATCACCTAATTTGGGAGGCGTAACTTTTTGCCCCACCTCCTCCGAACTTATACGGCCATTGTTGCCATTACTAGCACTTCTTCGATGTACTTGTGGAATATTAGTGCGCAACTCCTCACTGGGAGATTTTTTCGCTGCCACACGTGTTTGTTTAAGCGGCACATAGTCTATGTAGCTGCTTCGTCTGCTACCTCTGGTATCTTGTGGGCTTTCGCCAGGCTGAGCTCCCACCAAAGTTCGACTACTGGATGTAGACCACTCGGTTATGGTATGCGCCATTTCCGTCAAAGTTAACGTTGTATCGTCACTTTTTGTCGCCGAAGTAGCTTCAGACATTTTTTCCGTTTCAGAGTTTGAGAGTATGTCATAGCGTAAGCCATCAGAGGAACCATTATCGCCTGACAGTCCTTTTGAAAAGCTTCCACTTTGCTCATTCAAGCTCTCAGCTGATTTATTTATTGAACTCATGCTGGACTTAGTATGATTCGATTTCTCACTTTTTGCACACGATTGGGTTGATACTGCCGAAAGACTATCTGATCCGGAAAGATTCGCGTACTGCCGTACTGTGTTGGTGCCCGTGGACCACTCAGAAATACTCAGTCCAATAGATGTGTCTTCCGAATGGGAACTGTGAGTACATTTCTTCTGTTGCAGGCCCATGCGCACCGTACCATCCAAATCGGTACCAATTGAACTGGTCTCCTCCTCAGAATGACTAGAATGACTGCATTTTTTACATGAGCCTGTACTGAGACGAGATTCATAATTTCGACGAACTGTGGTCTGATCTTCCATGAATGTTCCAGACGTTGATAAAATATCATCAATTGATGTATCAGAGTTATTTGAACCCCTCGATAATTTTCGCAAGTATTCCGTTGTACGACTTTCATCAGAAGACGGTTGGATTTTTACGGTGCCAGGCATGAATACATCGTCATTAGAGAAAACTTCATCTTCAGAAATTGGGCTGCGGATTGTTGGTGACCGCGTTGGTTGTGATATAATCACCGAATCGGGACTAGAATCTTTGCGAAGCGGGGAGATTTGGATTGATTTTTGCGAGGACGAGCAAGTTACATTAAATGAAGACGAGAGGCATGAGGCAGCGCTCAAAGTTGAACTTAAACACGTCGGCGTATCATGTTGGGTATCTTCGTTGCCGAAATCTTTATCTTCAAATGCAGCAGACATTAGATATGCAGTATCTTCGTAAGGTAAAATTTTTGCTACATCTGGTGGAGTAATTGGAAAGTCTTCATTGGAGAGTCTATCATCGGCCTGAGATTGCATATCATCGTCTGTTTTATCAGTTGCTGTGAAGGATTCCACCATTACTTGATCAGCACTTTGTGCTTCTGTGGCATAATATGTTTCAATGTCTTCTATTATCAATGGAGGCTCAACGGCACTAGCCGGTGGAGAAGGCCATTCCTGTGAATCTTGTGACTGAAAAGATTTACTAGCTTTCCAGCAAAATGTTTTTGGCACAGGCTTATCTAAGTCGGGCATTTGATAGATAGATTCGACAGGCTTCACTGGCACATGATCGAAAGGTATTTCTGGAAGAGGCCAGTCTTCTGAATCTTGACTTCCCGCATTTGAAAGACACATAAGCGTGTGTCTATCAACATCATCACCCTGTTGCTCTTCGACCTGGGTAATAGAAAACCGGCCAGTTACTACTATCGGGGACTTCGGCTCATTAAAACTACCAATGCTCGAAAGTCGATCGCCAGTTGCAGAATCACATGGAATCTCCGGCATTTCGGCCGAGGTACGTCGATCTGCATCCGAGATGTAAGCCAAATTCGTATTGCTTCTCGAGTCTGAACTCAGGCTAGGTTGATGATCAGTGGAACCAACAGATTCGTCGCGCATACTCACAGAGTGCGTGGATGCCTTACTGACATCGTCTTCCATACTGGATTTTTCAGACGCTGTGCTTCGCTCTGATATCCGCGACAAGGTTCGTCCCAGAGTAAAGCCAGTGCTGTAACCAATAATATCTGTAGGATTTACACCGATGCCACTTAGTGAACTCGTCATAGCTGGGTAACCAAATGTAGTTGGAAAGTCATTTAGCTCATCCTGAAAGCTTGTATCACTTTCCTTTTGTTCATCCGGTGACACTTCTTTCAAGTCACTATCTGAGGAATCTCGCAGTGGATTATTGGCATCATATCGCTCATACCCATCAGTTTCGACATGGTGCCAAGGATCATCTGTACTTGAGCTTCCTGAACTTTCAATGGGGAACGGCTTCCATGTAGTTTGCTGCTCTTTCTGTTGCAATTCTCCTCTTCGCTGGGCTGCGCCCATTGAACCCGAGCTACTTTCGGTTTCGAATGAGCCACGCGATTCAACACTCAGCGAACCCTTTGAATCGAAACTTGACTTCGATTCCTGTGAACTACTGCCTGATTTTCCAGGCTTATCAGTCCCATCACTTCTGACTACCGCTAACTTTTTACCAGCATTAGCACGTGCGGGTTTCTCAATTTTTGGCGGTTTTTTAGAGGCCCCCGAACTAGATTCACTATCTTCATTTCGTTGTAAAAGTTTTGTTAACTTTTCGTCTATTGGATCTAGAAAAGTTTCGGTGCTAATGCCTAGATCTATCGGACTTTGTTTTTCTAGGGTTGGCGTTGTTGGTTTCTTTATTATAATTTTTGGTTCATTGGTAGGTGTTGCTTCATTTTCACCCGTTGGACTTGTTTTTGTTGATGCAACCCCTTCTGTTTCGCCTCCGTTGCCAACATCCAATTTAAGCATTCGTTGTTTAAGTTCAAGACATTTTCTCTCTTCTACATCTCCAAAATCTTGAGAAATTCCTAACGGTCTTGCGATTGAGCAGCTTACACTTGACTCTTCGTCCATGGAACTTTTTTCCTTTCCACCACTTACTGATAAACTCCAATCGTGATGATGTTCACCACGATGAGGGCTAACATCTTTTTCCCCACTTGTCCACGAATCAGAACTTTTTGATTTGTCGCTTTGCTTGTCCAAGCTGTGTTTCTTTTTAGTATCGGATTTCTCAGCTTGTTTTTCAAATGTCTCCAAAACAGATTTCTCTACCATTGGGCTTGTATTTGGTGGTGTTACCAAAATGTTTAAATCAGACGTAGGTGTGGCACAATTAGAGTACTCTAATGGCACGGCATCCTCCAAAGTAGCTTGAGTTTCCAATATATTGCGATCTGGCTCCAAAGTACGTGGTTCATTATCAGATGTGTCAGAACCAACAAATTCATCACACTCTACAGTTATCCACGACCCTGTTTCATCGCTACGACTACGATCCAAACTTAATCGATTTGTATCTTGGCGTGACACCTTCAAATGACGTTCTCCAGAGTTATCGTCTTCCTCAATGGATGGTTCTTCGCATTCAATGGTTGGTACCCGATGTGGATACACTTCTGGCGGAACTGGAGACTTGCTTGCTGGTGAATGACTATCATCGGCCGACACAAACGATTCCAAACTTTCTGCCGTTGATGGTTTACGACTGTATATACCGTCGGTGTCTTTGGTGTCTTCGGAGGGCAAAGACCTTTTTAAAATCTCTAATGATCGCCTTTCCGAAATAACTGCCTGCATATCTATATCTTCGTACACATTGTATTGATGAGCGAACATGCGTCGATCCCCAATAGCGCTCCGAGCGACAGATTTGTCGTCCGCTTTCTTTGCTTCCGCAGTTGATGATGGCTTCTTATCATCGAGGCTCTTTGCCTTTATATCCGTCCCCAAATAATGGTGTTCACTAGGTTTTTCCAAGCTGCTAGATTTTCCATCAATTTTTTTGTGCACGACACTTCCTTCGATTTTTTGTTTAATCTCATGGCTTTTGGCGATTTTTTTGGGAGATTTAATAACCATGTCTTCTGGTACGTCTGATTTTTCCGACTCTTCAAATGATTTATTTCGATCTTCAAAACTGCGATTTGCTTTATCTAACTTGTCTGGACTACGTCCTTCGTCGAAGCTGCGACTAAATTTCACCAAAGACGTGTCCAACTTACGGGGCGACTTTGCTATTAAAACATGGTCTTCAGCTTTACTCTTAAACTCTGTTTCTATTATGATTTTATCTCCATCTGTCTTTACTGAAATTTTGTCTTCCGGAGCCGGGAATGGCGGCAATGAATCTTTAACAGGACTGAGCATGGTTATGGTCTGCTTCATAGCGGACTCGTACAATTTTTGTTGGCGTTCTTTTCGTTTAGCTATATCTGCCTCGGTTTCTTCCTGTGATTTGCTTTTATCCTTACTTAGACGACGAGCTTCAATCGAACGTGGACGCTCTTTAGGACTTGATTTTTTGCCCTTCCCATCTTTTACCTTAACATCGTCCATGCTAGTGCGACGTGACTCTGGTCGGCTTCGCGAAGTTCCTGGCTTGATTTTGATACTCTCTGGCGATTTCGGTCCAATCTTCAATTTGCCTTTTCCAGCACTCTCAATACTACTGGCACGCGAAACTCCTGGAGATGTCTTCCGAGAGCTATTGGCCGAGCTGTATGGTGACCAATCGGTAAAACGATACTTTGGTATGTCTAAAATTAGGTGATCTCCACTTTTTAGTTTCATCTTTGATTTTTTCTTTGTCTTAATTTTAACACCTTGTAATGCAATTTTCTCAATATACTTCAGCTGATCCAACAACTGAATTTCTTCGTCATCAATGGTCACTGTGTTGAATAGAGAATCCTTTCCTACAGTATAATAACTGGTTTGTGTAGGTATAGAACCTGCGCAAGAGTGCACACTATCGGCAGTGTCATCATCTTGCTGGCCACCAGGCTCGCGCTCAAGAGATTTCTCCTCCAAAATTTCGGCTTCCTCCTCAAACCCAACGGTATCATCTTTAGATGAAAATGCGTTCATAGGTGGAAGTCTGTGCAATGATATGACTGGAGTATCTAGGCTCTTAGTACGTCTCTCAGTTGTTGGTGACTCTTGAGCCGCCTTTTGTCGTTGTAGCGAAACCGAACCCTCAGACAAGTTGAGGCGAGCATGCGCAAACAGTATTGGAGCATGACCTTTGGACCGCATCACTATTGAGGAGTCTATAATTTCTTCGATGAATTTAGCTTTTGATTTTGGTACTTCAGTACGTGGTGACGATTTCTTCTTAAGGGTATAATCAATATCAGATTCGGTAATTTTTTCCTCTTGGCAAGTTTCGTAAATATCATCATTGCTTCGGAAAAACTCTGCGTGTTCTAATATTGGCGACGGAATATTTTCGTTGCGTTGATAGTCGTTTGTGCATTCATCCATACGTCTTGGAGGGACATGCAGTGGTGGCTCGTCTTCTGAGGACGGAATCGAAATCGATCGCTCAGAAATGCGTCTCAACTCTGTCGTATTGGCATATTGCGGATCAAGTTTTTGTGTATGATAGCGACTTTCCAGTTCAGCAAGTCGGCGGCATTGTGGTGGTGACCCCTCAATTTCCGTTGAGCTCATCGTCTGTCCACGACCCCATGCTGCTGATATCAAACGACTTTGTTCTATGCGTAATATTGGTTCGATTTCTTTACGTGATTGGGGAGGCGAGAACTCAAGTCGAGCGGGTATTGCTTCTGCCGAACCGAAAACATCATCGGAATCAAGACTTTCATCATCGGAAGAAAAAGATGTGATGCGAGTTTTGGCTTTCTTAGGTTTGTTTGAAATTTTGGTTTTTGGTATTACACGCGGCTTTACCACTTTTCTAGTATTGGCTTGTAGCTCTTTGCGAAGGCTCTGGATAAGTTCTATTTGCTTTTGCTCAAGTTTATTCTTCTGCTGTTGGATACTCTCTGTACGAGATGAAGTTGCGGAGTCACTCTCTATTTGACTGAGTTTTTTATTTAGTTTTTCCAACAATGAGGGATCCATCTGTTTTGTAATATCTCGCTTCGGCGAAGACAATTCTATAGTCGGTATGGACTTATTTACCTCCAAAGTTATGGGGTCAACTTTAGATAGATCAATATTTTGAGTAAAAAGAAATTCTTTGGTTTCAGCTGGTAACAAACTGTCAAGTATGTCTGGCAAAAAATCGGCAGCTTGGCTAACTGAGGTTGCGGTGACTTTTGAGGCTTCTGCCTTCGGCGATTTCGGAGATTTTGGAGATTTCGGTGACTTTGGTGATTTTGGCGACTTGGGTTTCGTATGTTTCTTTTCCCCGAGTGAGGGGGCTGTTCCATTCATGACATGTCGCTTATGTAAGACATATGGTATGTCGTCCTTCAACACTTTTGGAAAACGTCTGTCGTACTCTCTGAAGAAGCTCTTCGGCAATTCGAATCCAGCTTTTGGTATATCAACCGGAACTTGCGCTACATCAAAGCACTTTGGAATTTCAAAATTACCATGTGCTTTGCACAGTGGCGGAGCACTTGGTATTTGCTTGTAAACGTAATCTTCATCACTGGAATCGGCTGGAGTTAGATCTATAGACTTTTGATGCATCAAAACATGGCGCCGTGAGTTGCTACCAAGACGCGCGCGATTAGCCAAGGAATTTGGATCACTTTTAGTACGCTCCACTGTAGCGTGTGCGTAATTTAGTGGAGCCATAATCGGATTGTATTCCTCAAAATGAGTTTTAGCCATCAATTCTTCTTTACGCGTTACTTTTTGTTTGGCAGCACGCGCTTGTTGTTTTTCAAATTCTGAGATTAGCTCGGGAGTTAAGGGATACTCGGGGCTTTGCTTGGGTTTCTCGTCCTTGCCTCGGACCTCCCATTGCTTCGTATAATTTTGAATGCATTCAATGCGGTCCTGGTCAAAACTGAATATATTTTCACTGTCCGAGCGACGTCGGAAAGCAGAAATTTTGGACGACTGTGTGTCTCCCTTTTTAATTGGTGCTGTTTGATCGATAGAATCATTAGTTTGAATTTCTTTTTCCTCGCATTTTTTACCTGATGTGGGTGCCGAAGCAGCATCGGGTGATTTACCTCCAAATGATTTGGTATTTCTTTCAATTTCTACATTTTGAAGGCTGATCGAATGCACCTTAGAAGTTTTATGTGATTTATTGCTTGGAAACGTTGAATATGTGTCACGGCTGTCGTAGAACGAACTGTTCGCTGTGGAGCTATGTGTGTCGGACAACAAGCAATCATGGCTTTTTACCTTAGGTCGACCACAGAGACTATCGGTTTCAACACCTTCTACGGCATCGTAATAGTCGCTCTTTGATTCCTGACTAGACTGCTGGTACTTTTCGTATTGTTCCTTTTTATTTAAATGTTTTAGTTTTTTTCCGGTTGTGGTTGGCATTTCATAATTACGACCAAAGCAGTCTCCTACCAGAGACTCTTTAGAATCTTGACTAGATGCCACTGAAGTCTTACTTTTGGTTGTTTCACGTGATTTCTTGCTATCAGTGTGATACAAACTATCACGGGATTTTTTACTAGAGTCCGAACTACGCGAAATTTTCGTTTCAAACACTTCACTACGACTCTCTTGACTGGATGTGCGTGAGAGAGCCTCTTTGACTTTTTTATAAAAGCTACCGTCTGACTTGACCGACAACTTCTCACGAGGCAAGTATCGTGGATCTTCTGAGTCCCAAATTTCATTCATAATATCAACAGCTGATTTGCTCTTAACATCCATTGCCGATCGATATTTATGCTGTTCCGAAACCGACTCGTCGTCACTCGGTATGTAGTTACCCGAATCAAGCGAGCACGAACGCATTTGGTCATCTGAGCGACGACGACCAACAAAGAAGTCGATGTCATACTTTTCAAGTAATTCGTAACTATCCTGCGAGATATCGTCTTGTGAACCGGTATAGTCAACGTGATGCCCATAGCCTCGCTTGTGTTGCTGATCTTGACTATTGTAAGTGCTGCCAGGGTAACTTGAGGAATACACTTTGGAGTTGGGTAATGGGGAAAAGTCTTGTGTGGCATCAATGGAATGGTTTTTCGTAATGTACATTGAGTGTCTCGAATCATCGTAACGTGTAACGGGAGAATCAATACGATTAAACGAGAGGAACTCCTTGTCGAAAGCAGTCATTGGCTTCGACTTTTCGCTTTCATAAAATGAAGAAAAATCGTACAGATCTTTGCAAGAACTGCTCTTCAACCAGGGCTCCTTCTCCACTTGGTCGTATATGTTCTCCTCTTCATATTCCTCCTTATTATATTGTCTAGCGGAATACAAGTTGCCTGACGATATTTCAAATTCAAGTTTTTCTGAAGATGTTTTAAAACGATTCAAGGGCGAACCTGCAGCGCTGTGTTCTTCAGCGGAGCTGATCGGCTTGCTATCGTTGAACGTCAAATAACTGTTTGGAATATTTGTGCCTAGACGCAAATTGCCAATCGAGTGAGCATGATGAGTGATATAGTGACTATCGTAGGAGTCAACAGAATCTACACCGGACAATTCAGAGTTACGTGGCAGTGAGTGCGTATGACGCCGAGTCGTCGAACCACCTATACCCGATGCAGAGCTCTGGGAGTCCATTGATGGTGTTAGAAAATTTTCGGAATGTGTCAGTTTGGCACGCTCGATCGCAGCATAGCGTTTAGTACCAAACCCAGTTCCAAAATAAGAGGATGACGAATCAGACGGATGATTCAAGTCATTGTGATACTGGTAATTAAGACTTGAAAACCCACGATCCGTTTCGATTTGTCCGTTATGCTTTTGCATATCCGTAATACCCATTTGCTTGGATAGTGCGTACTGCAGTATAGATTCATCAATGAACTCATCACTGAAGTGTTTCTCTCGCGATTTGGATTTAGTTTTACGATTAACGGTTGCGTAAATATCGTTACGATCATTGAGATTTAAGTTTTCGGAATTGGATATTTTATTTTCGGTTTTGGAACTATTCATAAAGTCTGGATATTTGTAATGTCGAATGTCGTTTATGTCTGTGTATATGATATTATCCGTATCAGTTTCAGTTGAGTTATTATTATTAAGCAAACACTGTTTAGACATCGAATAATTGGTACTGCTATAATGGACTGGGGTGACAGTTTCCGATTGGGACTCCTGTAACCGAAGCTGCTGATGATGGACAGGGCCCGGCTCCGCTGATACCATACTCTCCCGATTGGTGGTAGATGCTGTCAAGTCCGAATCCGCTTCCTCCTCGACTAATTCCTCCTCCTCCTCCCCCAAATCCTCCTCCTGTTCCAATTCCATAGAGCTGCTGAGATCCACCGATAGACCCACTGTGTTGGTGGTTATAGTGTTGATGGTGTTGCTGTTGCTGTTGTTGGTGTGCATGAGCGGCGGCGACGCAGGGACATACGCTTGGGATGCCACTGAGACTCGACGAGGGGTGCTGCTGCTGTATAAGTGGGACAAGTGGCTCAGACCTGCCACACGAAAGTCAATTCATTCCAAGAACGATGAAAAATTAAGCAAAAGAATATTTTTAATCAATTTAAGTTTAACAGCTTTTACAGTCATCAATACAAACCATAAATTTTTAACCGAAAATCACCAAATTAATCTCCATGCACAAAACTCTTTTCCATCTACTTATTATAAAATCAGAAACTCAACACAACAACCTTTAACTTGTATGACAGAACAGAAATAGAAATTATGTTGTAAGTAAAGGGATTCGAAAAAACATTTAAGGGTGAAATTATGCCTTTCACGTGAATTTTTAGGATTCTGCTCGAAGCGCTTTTTGGTACTTCTTTTTCAGAAACAATTTCCAAACAAAGATTGGTATACAGTAGGCCGGGTCGATTTGTGGGGAGGCAAAAAAATCGCCCATTGCTCTATGAAAATCATATTTTAGGGATCAAAATAAGAAACTTTGCCGAAGGAATCATTCCTCTAAAACAAATTCTGATGTCCCCCAATTTGGGTCGAACTTTTAGTGTCTTTTGTGGGGAGGCAAAAAAATCGCCCATTGCTCTGTGAAAATCATATTCTAGGGATCAAAATAAGAAACTTTGCCGAATTCTGATGTCCCCCAATTTGGGTCGAACTTTTTAGTTTCTTCTCATGTAAAGGCCAAAAATGGTAATATTTTGAAATGATTGTATGGGGAACCCCCCAGGGAGTTCCAGGGGGTGTGCCATTGGCATGGGTGGATCGGCCGTCCAAAGTTAGTGGGGGTCGGTCATACATTTGGACTCGATTGGAGCACTCTAAATGGGTCAAAGAGGGATTTTTCGTTCGACCCAAATTGGGGGGCATCAGAATTCGTTTTGGAGGTATGGTTCCTTCGGCAACGTTTCTTATTTTGATCCCTAGAATACGATTTTCACAGAGCAATGAGCGATTTTTAAATCGACCCGCCCTAGTATACAGGTTAACAGCGTTTAACATTTTTAGGCATTTCAAAGAACTGTTCGCCAAAACTGACTTGAATTTTGAGGAACTCTTTGAGGTCGTTGGACTCATTTCCGCAAGCTAGTCAAGCCAAAAGTCTATGCAGTATAACCAGCCACAAATGAAAAATGAAAAAGAAATTATAAACCGTCGCATTATTATGGGCCAAACTTAAAAAACAAAAGTAACTTAAAAGTAAATAACTGACATGCGAAGGCAAACATACTAGTCACGCTGGCGAGCAATGGGGAATCAAGACCAAAGCTATGACAGTCAACCACAATAAAGCATGACATAAAATGGTTGACGAGCGTCCGCTAGAATTGGTCGAAAACTTCTGCTGTCTCGGCTGCACTATCACGGCAGATAGTGGAGCAGATGAAGATGTCAACTGCAGGCTAAACAAAGTAAGGGCGGCGTTTGGGCGAATGCGTCCGGTATGGGCGAGTTCTCAAATCTCCAGGCAGTCTAAACAGCGAATATTCCACTTCTGTGTGAAGTCAGTATTGTTGTACATAAGTGAAACATGGCCATCACACAGAGGCTACAATCTTTTGTCAACAAATGCCTCCGCATCATCTGTGGAATATTCTGGCCGAACACCATCGGCAACGGCGCGCTGTGGAGATCAACGAATGAGGAGTCCATCCTATGGCAAGTCAAACACAGAAAGTGGTGATGGTTAGGACACACGCTTAGAAAATCACCAGATAGCATAATGTGAATGGCACTGGACTAGAACCCGCAAGAGAGCAGAGGTCGCGGCCGGCCAAAAAATACTTGGAGGAGGCGCGAGTTAGCAGATGCCCACCACATACCGTGTATGGTGGAAGAGTATTGTCGAGGCCCTAAGCTCCCGAGTGGAGTGAACAAGGAAAAATAAGAAAAACTAAAAAGTAAGTGAAAGGTATCTTAACACTTTCTTTCCATTTGATTTTTAAGATGGAACGCTAGTATTAAAAACGCAAATTCTCGATCTATAGCCAATTTAATAAGATTTATTATGAATGACGTCTGAAACTCGCTTTATACAGCCAATAATAATAATAATAAAATCAGGTATAGTAAATAAAGTTTTGAATGTAAGCAGGTAAGATTCGATTTTCTTAACTTAAATTATAAGAGAAAATACTACAAATCAGAATGGTTTTTTTTTTTTTATTTTTATTATTATTATTTTTTTTTTATGTTCTCCACTTACCTAAATTGTGATCGCCTTGATGCGCACGAGCCTGATCTTGGGCGCGCATACTGCTGTGCTGCTGACTGCTGTGATTGGGCGAAGTCCACGATCCCGGACCCTGAGGAGAGACAGACCGGTTCGAATTCATTTGGTCCATAGCCGCTGCCGAGTGGTGTTGCTGTTCCGCCGCCAATGTTGGCGATTCCGGAGCATAATTCTTCGTCTGATAGATCTCCACCTGGGCTGCTGTGACCTTTATAATACATACAATAAGAACACAGGCATTTTTAGCTTCGTCCTACTCAAATCGATTCTATTTTTATAAATTGTGAAAAATTATATATATATATGTATGTGTGTACTTACTTGAGAACGCGTGTGGTCTGTAGGATTGTCTTGTCGGCGATCCAAGGTATCCGCTGCCTTCTTCGTCAGAGAAAGCGTCGTCGAGGCGGTGCATTGATTGCGATAATCCCAGTCCGCTTTAGTGGGCAAAATAGTGACAAATAAAAATAATACAAAAGAAAATTAATTAAAAATTATTTATTATTATAATCGACAAATGTATTTTCTAAATTACGTCGACGTTACTAATACATATGCATATATATCATATAAGAAGGCTAAAATAAAAACTTAAATGAATTTCAAAAATAAACGTAAAACTTTAAAACAATACAAACCAGTGTCAATTGGGAGAAGGGGATTGGCTGAAATGCTGGAGTTCACATACGTATGCGACTGACTTCGGCTACTAGCATTCAATGGCCCTTGCCGGAATGACTGTGACCTGCAGCAAAAGAAAAGACAAGAGGATACCACGTTTTTATTTGCATGCTCGTTTAGTTTATATTCTTTAGATTTAATGCGTTTTTTATTTAGTTTTAAATCCATTTTTTTATAGAAATTTATTTTATATGATTTTACTGGTACTAACAATGTTAGTAACGAAATGTTTATTATCTTTTCTATTTAATGGAAAACTCTACAAATCGGGTTAATATTTTTGGAATAAAAACATAACTAAAATATCAACTAAAGGAGTGTTCAATACTAAGCAGCAACCCGCAAAACAGATTTATATTGTTTAAAACAATTACACAACAACTAAACACTTAAAAAATTAATTACAAAGAAATGCATTGTTGTGTAAAAACGAATAAAATATTACTAGACCAGAAATGATCAGAAAGAAAAATCATTAACAGGGAGTGAATATCAACAAAAAGAGATTTTTAAACTAAGAAATGTTTATGATAGAAAAATCACAATTTTCCGAAACACCTCACTGTGCCACTTCAAAGTTCGAACTACTTAATTTTGGTAATAGCAATAAATTAATAAATATTTTGATATTAATTACTATTAAATATTAAATAAATACTACATTCTTTCGAAGACGAACATTAAAACGTTTCACGTGCATATTTTTAGTGAAATGTTAATGATTAGAAATATACAGATATGGTCATCAGAATAGGTACGCCTTGTGCCGCTCGGAAAATTTTAAAGCTATTGAAATTTCGTTTTTTTACAAATGCCGTCACTGCTCCGTGGTGAATTTAAAAGATCCGCTATATCAAGTTGCTTCATTGGTTGCACAGATACGGTTATTTTCATAAAATGTAATTTTGCATGGCCGGTAAAATATGTAAGTAGGTACTTCACGGATAACTCTTGCATTTTAACTAATTAAGTGAAAAATATTGAACGTAACGCCAGTAGCGATATTAATGCTGTCTTTTCCAAACTGGATAAAAAAGCAAAGCGAATGGGTCTGGTGGTAAACGAGAACAAAACGAAGTAGCTTCTGTCATCCAAAAAACAGTCGGCGCACTTACGCATCGGCACCCACGTCACTGTTGACAGTTAGGATTTCGAGGTTGTAAAAGACTTTGTTTATTTAGGAACCAGCATTAACACCGACAACAATGTCAGCCGGGAACTCTAACGGATAATCTCTCTTGCCAACAAGTGTTACTTTGGACTAAGTAGGCAAATGAGTAGTAAAATCCTGTCTCGACAAACAAAACTAACACTCTACAAGGCTCTCATCATGCCCGTCCTAACGTATGGCGCAGAAGCTGGGACGATGACAATATCGGATGATGCGTCCTTTGAAGTGTTTGAGAGAAATATTCTGTGTAAGATTTTTGGACCTTTTCACGTTGGTGAAGGCGAGTATCGCAGCTGATGGAACGATGAGCTGTATGAGCTTTACGACAGCAAAGACATAGCGCAGCGCTTAAAGATCCAGCGGCTACGTTGGCTTTTTATTAATATGAATTTCTTTCCAATATGGGTCGTGCGCAACATTGCACAGTTGAGAAGCGGAGGTTTGTTTTCAATCTTTAAAAACAAAAAAAATCATATAAATTTATCGCTGACTTACTTGGACGGCCCAAAAATGTTGTTGTAAATGCCCTTGAGCCCAAAAATCCACAGAATGACGCGGTGGCAAAAATAAATTTGTAGGAACAAATGGTTAAGTAGAGGAAAAGTTTTGCTCAAAAGCGATGGAGAAGACCAAATTGTATGAAAAAATGGTCTAACATACTTTGGAGCGATGAACCAAAAATACATTTATTTGTAATGAAGTTGGGCGAAATGTTAGAAGTTTTAAGAGTTCCCACCACAGTTCACAAAAAAAAACAGCGAAGCACGGTGGCGGCAACATAATGATTTGGGGATGCTTCGCTGGGTATGGAATAGCACCTATTCACCTCATAAGCAATAAAATGAGCGAATTTATTTTCAAAGACATACTTCAAGAAGTGATGCTACCATTTGCTGAGGAGAATGTGCCAGTTCGGTGGCTTTTTATGAAGATAATGGCCACACTCCTCAATGTTAGTACATGAATGATTTTTACAAAATAATGTTAAAGTTATGGCTTGGCCAAGCCAGTCAACCGACCTAAATCCTATTGAAAACCTTTGGGGAGATTTAAGGAAGCGAATCGGGAAGGAAGTATTCAAAAATAAGAAGGATTTTTGTCAAAAATTCAGAGCCCGAAAAAATAATCAGCCATGTTAAGGTTTTGTACACGGGCGCTTGCTGTCGTGTTAATCATAAAAATGCTTAGAATGTCAGTATTGAAGTACAAACCCTAATCAGGCAGGGTTGTGTGCTTTCGCAGCTGTTCAATTCAATTTAGTCTTTGGCGAGTTAAACGGCAAGCTTGCGCGGAGAACAGAGGCATAGCTTGGGGCCTGAACGGACATCTAGAAGACCTGAACTACGCGTTGCTAAAACAAAATATACGTGCCTTAACACCAACGAAACGCAAGCTATTCAGATTGTCGGCACCCCCTTAGAAGTAGTAAATTATTATATATTATATTAATTATCTCGGCAGTATTGCTTCACGATCGCATTTCAAAAGGACGTTCTGCCTTTGGTGTGCTGGATAAAGTCTGGAGATCGGCGCACATATCCAGACGCACGCAGCTGTGGATTTTTGCCGACAACGTAAAATCGGTGATACTATATGGTTGTGAGACGTGGAACCTGAACACGTGGGACTTGCAAATGTTGAAAACTGTTTTTAATTGTTTTCCACGCAAAATCATGCGGATATTCTGGCCTAAAACCATAAGTAACATTGATCATCGACTTAGGATACTGGGTTGTGATATACTGAGTATGAATAAAGTTCATACTTCCTCTTCCGGATCTCTTAAGATTCATCAATAAACCCAAGAGATTTGTGGCAGAGTGAGCTCAAACTAGTTTTTCCGTCTTACCACCCACATTTTATCTTTCCTATCTCTCTATTCTTTCTACTGAAATCTATCCGGGTGTAGTACAATGGTCCCCTGACTGAGGGCTTGGACTTGTCCAACCCCCCACAAATCTAATCTAATCTAACTCTGATGACCTATGGGCTAGTACTAAACAAATACCCATTCTCCTCGAAGTACGACGTCGGATCGGATTAGAATCCTCAAGGAAGTCGCTGGAGACCAGACAATACATGGAGGCGCCAGGCAAAGTGATGAACATTCGTAATTGAAAAAATGTAGAAAGAGAGAGAGAGTGAACTGGAGGAAGATTGTTGATGAAGCTATGGTCCAACACAGCTAAGAAGAAGAAGTATGTGATCTATTGTGCTTGACCAAGAGCCTATTTTTGAAGACTTCTAATGAATTTGCGCATTTCCTCCGGCTTTTTGTTTCATGTCAGCAATGGATTCAAAGTCAAATTCTGATAGTTAGCAAAACGATTTGTTGTTTTTTGTTTTTTTTTGATAATCAGCTCAATGAAGTTTTTTTTTTTTTTTGATAATCAGCTCAATGATTTTTTTTTTTGATAATAAACTCAACAAATTTTGTTTTTTGTTATAAAAACTTATGCTTATTGATATACACTCAGCAGCAAAACTGTGCGTACAAGGCAAAGCTAACTTTTCACTCACTGAAAAAATAATCCATTCTAACTGTTCCAAACTTAAATTATTATTTGTTTAATTCATTATTATAATACACATACTTTGGTATAAAGACATTTACCAAAAACAGAAACATTGTACAAAAACAGCAACAAAACTAAAAATACTTCAAGGATATTGAGCGCAAAAGTCTGCGTACAAATCAAGGCAGGTACAATACTAAGCACTTAGAACTACAATTAGTAAGGCGTTGGATAAACTTTCCTTCTGATAACCTCTAGTAAACGTCTTGGCATAGATTCCACTAACTTCAAAACGTCTATCATCTACATATCTCTCATCTATCATTACATTTTTGAGCATTTCTTTGGAAGTAATGGTATGCTGGCGAATCCTACGCTCCAATAAATCCCATGCATGTTCTATAGGATTTAAATCAGGTGACTGTGGAGGAGTTTTAAGCTATGTAGAGATGTTGTATAACAACTAAAGCTTCGTAACAAGAGCAGTCCAAGCAGACAAGTCATTGTATTGTTGAAACAAATAATCGGACACCAATCCTAATTTATCCACACTTGGCTTCAAATTATTTTTCAATATGCCCAAATACCCTTTGTGATCCATAGTTGCCGGTATAAACTCTAAGTTTCCCACTTCTTTTGCACACATGCAACCCCAAACCATTACTCCGCCTCTACCGTATTTTACAGTCGCTTTTAATTTTGAACATCAAGGGCGATTCCTGGTTTTCTCCACCCAAGTTGTCTAGCTTTAATGCCAAAAATGCAGAGCTTACTCGTATCCTTGAAAAGCACCTTAATCCAGAACTCGTTGGGCTTATTTACATATTCTTTGGTAAAGGCGAGTCGCTTCTGTCGACTTACTAGGGATACCACTGGCTTTATGCGTGCAACGTGCCGTAACCCTAGGGTTATTTGGTACTTGCTGCACGATATATCGTTCCTCCAGATTTGGAAGTAGTGGAGATCGGCCAGTTCGTGGACGGGATACGTAATCTCCACTTTTTTTTTTTGAAGATTTAAATGACTCTCTGGACTGAGGAATTCGTTCTTCCGACGGTTGCTCCTATTTCGCAAAAACTTCTTCCCTCCTTCCACAATCTTATAATAATTTTTCTTTCACCAACTTCAATTTATTTTCTTTTGGCATCCATGAACTTTTACGCTCTTGAAAACTCTATAGATACAATTAAAATTGATTACTTATGAGTAATTTGGACAAACGCATACTAATTACCAATGACGCACCCACGCTACTTCGGGAAAGCACCAAATTATTGTTTTTACGCACACTTTAGCTGCGCAATAGATGGTAAGAATTATACATAGATGATTATCGATAGCTTAGAGGCAAAAGCAGTAGTTAAGTTTATTCTTGGTGAAATATTTTAAGTAAGGATTGAGGTAAATTCGAAAAAATATTTTGAACAATTTTTCTGAGTTATGTATATGGCGGCCGCCGTAGCCGAAAGGGTTGGTGCGTGGCTACCATTCGGAATTCAGAGAGAACGTAGGTTCGAATCTCGGTCAAACACCAAAATGAAGAAAAAAGTTTTTTCTAATAGCGGTCGCCCCTCGACTATCAATGGCAAACCTCCGTGAGTTTTCTGCCATGAAAAAACCTGCTAAAAAAAAAAAATAGCTGCCGCTCGGAGTCGGCTTAAAACAATAGGTCCCTCCATTTGTGGAACGACATCAAGAAGCACGCCACAAATAGGAGGAGGAGCGCGGCCAAACACCCAGAAAGGGTGTACACGCCAATTATATATACATATATAGTAGGGCGGGTCGATTTAAAAATCGCTCATTGCTCTGTGAAAATCGTATTCTAGGGATCAAAATAAGAAACTTTGCCGAAGGAACCATACCTCTAAAACGAATTCTGATGTCCCCCACTTTGACCCATTTAGAGTGCTCCAATCGAGTCCAAATGTATGACCGACCCCCACTAACTTTGGACGGCCGATCCACCCATGTCAGTGGCACACCCCCTGGAACTAACCTGGGGGGGTCCCCATACAATCATTTCAAAATATCACCATTTTTGGCCTTTACATGAGAAGAAACTAAAAAGTTCGACCCAAATTGGGGGACATCAGAATTCGTTTTAGAGGTATGGTTCCTTCGGCAAAGTTTCTTATTTTGATCCCTAGAATATGATTTTCACAGAGCAATGGGCGATTTTTTTGCCTCCCCACAAAAGAAACTAAAAGTTCGACTCAAATTGGGGGACATCAGAATTCGTTTTAGAGGTATGGTTCCTTCGGCAAAGTTTCTTATTTTGATCCCTAGAATATGATTTTCACAGAGCAATGGGCGATTTTTTTGCCTCCCCACAAATCGACCCAGCCTAATATATAGGTATTGAGGTAAATTCGAAAAAATATTTTAAAAAATGTTGTTCATTTTTCTGACATACAGTGTCGGACAAAACATATTCAACTCATTCATGCTTCGATGTAATTATATTTTCCTAACGTGAAATGTCATTTCAAATATACATAAATTAAATACCCAGAAATTAACTATTTATTTCTTGAATGCATAAAAAAACTTAACAAATAGTTTATTTCATAAAATTATATGCGTAAAAAACAAAACATATGCGATGTTCAAAACGATAAAACATATTGGAATAACAATAATTAACTATTGTAATATTTTATAGCATAACCATTATTTTTTATAACTTCACTACATCTTTTTGGCATGGAAGCTATTAGATTGTTGATAACATCGAGTGGAATATCCAACCAGGCTTGTTTGGAGATGAGTCCAATATGTTTTGTCGCACTGGATATTGTATATGTTTGCCTTTTCGCATATAATGTAATACAGTCTTATCTTAGAAAATATTTTTTATGTTTTCATATAACAACTGGTTGCTTTTCATTTCTGTGATATTTTTTCTTATTTAAAATATTATTTGCAAGAGTAAAAAGAAATAGCTTCACTAATAGGTATCAGTCCAATATGTTTTATACGACACTGTGGATGAGCATAAATGCTAAGGAAAATAGTTTGTACGCATACATTTGCTACTGAGTGTAAAAAACAAAAACAATTTTTTTTTGTTTATTGGTAGAATTAACGCTAATGTGCAGTCCTGCGTAATTAACTAATTTAAAAAATAAATTTGTCACCCTATACAGAAGAACTGGTTGCTTCGTCCAATTTTCCCTGATTATTCCGAGCATATTTCTAGCTACATAAATTGATTCCATTTCCAGGTAACCCTAGTATAAAGCACATGTTTGAATACGTGGAATGTGAAGTTTTTAAAATCGAAAACTAGATACAAACTAAAAACATATTTATTTTCTATTTGTTTAATTAAACCCAGCTGCTGTACGTTTTTAACAAAGTAGCTTTACGAATAAACAACTAAAACACATAAATGCAAAAATTATTCTAATAAACTACACAGTTATAATATAAATAGCCCTCGTTGAGAGGAACACAAGACTTTAACATTTAGATGGAAATTAGTGCTTCAATTACTCAAGCAGTAACGAGGAATGAGATACTGATTTCCCAGTTCGCACTACCGCTGAGTGGAGACTAATCCGGCTAAGAACTGTCATTCAAATAAAAAGTTAAAGTTTTCATTTCAAAAACTTTTTTTTATGCTGTTAGAGTAACAATAATCAATAATTCACCTTTATATTTGAGTATTTGAAGCATTATGTAAATAAGCAATTAGTTACAAAAACGAAAGCAACTGCTATAAATTCGGTGTTTTCTAAAAAATTATTCAGAATTAGTGTAATCCAAGCCTAAGTAGTGCCCAATGAAATGTGTTATAAAGTTTTAAAAAGAAACGAAAAAAAAACTACTTTCTAGTTGCAGTTTAAATATAATTCAGATGATTTGATGAGTATGAAGTACAGTTCGGGAGATAAGTTTTTGTCACTGTAAACATATATTAACAGTATCTAGAGCTTTGCCAATCAACATACAAAATACAAAACATGTATAAAAAATATATAATTCAATATACACAGAATAAAAACTCAAATCATAAAAAAATCATGGTAAAATTTAAGGGAAATAGTTTCAATTAAATAAGAATATCAACGGAAGTTAAATTCGATTTTTTTATATTACATATTATGTAGTTTAATTTAATTTTTAAGCATTATTATATTTTACAACCAATTCGATTTGAAATCCTCTTCTCTTTCCTGAGCTTTTTCAGCATCTTATCAGCTGATCAAAACAGTTAAATATTAATAAATTTTGAGTAATTAATAACAACAAAGCACGAATGTATAGATAGCCGAGAGTTCACGCATTGTGAGCGTTCTTTGCGTGCGTATACGAGCCGCACATACATATGTATGGATAGTGGGAAAATCAATAGTGTGTCGAACCAAAAACCAAAAAGACTTAAAATAAATGAAGTCTGAATTCTGTGAAATGAACTGATGTTTAAATGGCGCTGATTTATGATGAGCAGTAAATAAGTGATTTTTGATTTTCTTTTCTTTTTTGTTTTTTGATTTATTTTAAGCAAACTAAACACACTTAGAAATCATGACAAATTCGAACGAAGAGATTACAGAAGCCACTGTGCACTAATGTAATGCCCTTGGTACTTTTGTCTCGAATGCAATTACATTTAAAATTTCAAATGATTAAATTAAATTAAATTCACTTTCCAGTATCGGTAAATTTGGGTGTTAATTTTTCGTTTTTTTTTTTTTTGCTTATGATCAATGCGTACTTTGTTAGTCGTGGCTTGGTAAAAAGGGGCCAATATTTAGCAAAACACTTTAATTTTATATTTCATAAGTCAAATACGCAAAACGAAATAAAATATTACTAGACCAGAAATGATCAGAAAGAAAAATCATTAACAGGGAGTGAATATCAACAAAAAGAGATTTTTAAACTAAGAAATGTTTATGATAGAAAAATCACAATTTTCCGAAACACCTCACTGTGCCACTTCAAAGTTCGAACTACTTAATTTTGGTAATAGCAATAAATTAATAAATATTTTGATATTAATTACTATTAAATATTAAATAAATACTACATTCTTTCGAAGACGAACATTAAAACGTTTCACGTGCATATTTTTAGTGAAATGTTAATGATTAGAAATATACAGATATGGTCATCAGAATAGGTACGCCTTGTGCCGCTCGGAAAATTTTAAAGCTATTGAAATTTCGTTTTTTTACAAATGCCGTCACTGCTCCGTGGTGAATTTAAAAGATCCGCTATATCAAGTTGCTTCATTGGTTGCACAGATACGGTTATTTTCATAAAATGTAATTTTGCATGGCCGGTAAAATATGTAAGTAGGTACTTCACGGATAACTCTTGCATTTTAACTAATTAAGTGAAAAATATTGAACGTAACGCCAGTAGCGATATTAATGCTGTCTTTTCCAAACTGGATAAAAAAGCAAAGCGAATGGGTCTGGTGGTAAACGAGAACAAAACGAAGTAGCTTCTGTCATCCAAAAAACAGTCGGCGCACTTACGCATCGGCACCCACGTCACTGTTGACAGTTAGGATTTCGAGGTTGTAAAAGACTTTGTTTATTTAGGAACCAGCATTAACACCGACAACAATGTCAGCCGGGAACTCTAACGGATAATCTCTCTTGCCAACAAGTGTTACTTTGGACTAAGTAGGCAAATGAGTAGTAAAATCCTGTCTCGACAAACAAAACTAACACTCTACAAGGCTCTCATCATGCCCGTCCTAACGTATGGCGCAGAAGCTGGGACGATGACAATATCGGATGATGCGTCCTTTGAAGTGTTTGAGAGAAATATTCTGTGTAAGATTTTTGGACCTTTTCACGTTGGTGAAGGCGAGTATCGCAGCTGATGGAACGATGAGCTGTATGAGCTTTACGACAGCAAAGACATAGCGCAGCGCTTAAAGATCCAGCGGCTACGTTGGCTTTTTATTAATATGAATTTCTTTCCAATATGGGTCGTGCGCAACATTGCACAGTTGAGAAGCGGAGGTTTGTTTTCAATCTTTAAAAACAAAAAAAATCATATAAATTTATCGCTGACTTACTTGGACGGCCCAAAAATGTTGTTGTAAATGCCCTTGAGCCCAAAAATCCACAGAATGACGCGGTGGCAAAAATAAATTTGTAGGAACAAATGGTTAAGTAGAGGAAAAGTTTTGCTCAAAAGCGATGGAGAAGACCAAATTGTATGAAAAAATGGTCTAACATACTTTGGAGCGATGAACCAAAAATACATTTATTTGTAATGAAGTTGGGCGAAATGTTAGAAGTTTTAAGAGTTCCCACCACAGTTCACAAAAAAAAACAGCGAAGCACGGTGGCGGCAACATAATGATTTGGGGATGCTTCGCTGGGTATGGAATAGCACCTATTCACCTCATAAGCAATAAAATGAGCGAATTTATTTTCAAAGACATACTTCAAGAAGTGATGCTACCATTTGCTGAGGAGAATGTGCCAGTTCGGTGGCTTTTTATGAAGATAATGGCCACACTCCTCAATGTTAGTACATGAATGATTTTTACAAAATAATGTTAAAGTTATGGCTTGGCCAAGCCAGTCAACCGACCTAAATCCTATTGAAAACCTTTGGGGAGATTTAAGGAAGCGAATCGGGAAGGAAGTATTCAAAAATAAGAAGGATTTTTGTCAAAAATTCAGAGCCCGAAAAAATAATCAGCCATGTTAAGGTTTTGTACACGGGCGCTTGCTGTCGTGTTAATCATAAAAATGCTTAGAATGTCAGTATTGAAGTACAAACCCTAATCAGGCAGGGTTGTGTGCTTTCGCAGCTGTTCAATTCAATTTAGTCTTTGGCGAGTTAAACGGCAAGCTTGCGCGGAGAACAGAGGCATAGCTTGGGGCCTGAACGGACATCTAGAAGACCTGAACTACGCGTTGCTAAAACAAAATATACGTGCCTTAACACCAACGAAACGCAAGCTATTCAGATTGTCGGCACCCCCTTAGAAGTAGTAAATTATTATATATTATATTAATTATCTCGGCAGTATTGCTTCACGATCGCATTTCAAAAGGACGTTCTGCCTTTGGTGTGCTGGATAAAGTCTGGAGATCGGCGCACATATCCAGACGCACGCAGCTGTGGATTTTTGCCGACAACGTAAAATCGGTGATACTATATGGTTGTGAGACGTGGAACCTGAACACGTGGGACTTGCAAATGTTGAAAACTGTTTTTAATTGTTTTCCACGCAAAATCATGCGGATATTCTGGCCTAAAACCATAAGTAACATTGATCATCGACTTAGGATACTGGGTTGTGATATACTGAGTATGAATAAAGTTCATACTTCCTCTTCCGGATCTCTTAAGATTCATCAATAAACCCAAGAGATTTGTGGCAGAGTGAGCTCAAACTAGTTTTTCCGTCTTACCACCCACATTTTATCTTTCCTATCTCTCTATTCTTTCTACTGAAATCTATCCGGGTGTAGTACAATGGTCCCCTGACTGAGGGCTTGGACTTGTCCAACCCCCCACAAATCTAATCTAATCTAACTCTGATGACCTATGGGCTAGTACTAAACAAATACCCATTCTCCTCGAAGTACGACGTCGGATCGGATTAGAATCCTCAAGGAAGTCGCTGGAGACCAGACAATACATGGAGGCGCCAGGCAAAGTGATGAACATTCGTAATTGAAAAAATGTAGAAAGAGAGAGAGAGTGAACTGGAGGAAGATTGTTGATGAAGCTATGGTCCAACACAGCTAAGAAGAAGAAGTATGTGATCTATTGTGCTTGACCAAGAGCCTATTTTTGAAGACTTCTAATGAATTTGCGCATTTCCTCCGGCTTTTTGTTTCATGTCAGCAATGGATTCAAAGTCAAATTCTGATAGTTAGCAAAACGATTTGTTGTTTTTTGTTTTTTTTTGATAATCAGCTCAATGAAGTTTTTTTTTTTTTTTTGATAATCAGCTCAATGATTTTTTTTTTTGATAATAAACTCAACAAATTTTGTTTTTTGTTATAAAAACTTATGCTTATTGATATACACTCAGCAGCAAAACTGTGCGTACAAGGCAAAGCTAACTTTTCACTCACTGAAAAAATAATCCATTCTAACTGTTCCAAACTTAAATTATTATTTGTTTAATTCATTATTATAATACACATACTTTGGTATAAAGACATTTACCAAAAACAGAAACATTGTACAAAAACAGCAACAAAACTAAAAATACTTCAAGGATATTGAGCGCAAAAGTCTGCGTACAAATCAAGGCAGGTACAATACTAAGCACTTAGAACTACAATTAGTAAGGCGTTGGATAAACTTTCCTTCTGATAACCTCTAGTAAACGTCTTGGCATAGATTCCACTAACTTCAAAACGTCTATCATCTACATATCTCTCATCTATCATTACATTTTTGAGCATTTCTTTGGAAGTAATGGTATGCTGGCGAATCCTACGCTCCAATAAATCCCATGCATGTTCTATAGGATTTAAATCAGGTGACTGTGGAGGAGTTTTAAGCTATGTAGAGATGTTGTATAACAACTAAAGCTTCGTAACAAGAGCAGTCCAAGCAGACAAGTCATTGTATTGTTGAAACAAATAATCGGACACCAATCCTAATTTATCCACACTTGGCTTCAAATTATTTTTCAATATGCCCAAATACCCTTTGTGATCCATAGTTGCCGGTATAAACTCTAAGTTTCCCACTTCTTTTGCACACATGCAACCCCAAACCATTACTCCGCCTCTACCGTATTTTACAGTCGCTTTTAATTTTGAACATCAAGGGCGATTCCTGGTTTTCTCCACCCAAGTTGTCTAGCTTTAATGCCAAAAATGCAGAGCTTACTCGTATCCTTGAAAAGCACCTTAATCCAGAACTCGTTGGGCTTATTTACATATTCTTTGGTAAAGGCGAGTCGCTTCTGTCGACTTACTAGGGATACCACTGGCTTTATGCGTGCAACGTGCCGTAACCCTAGGGTTATTTGGTACTTGCTGCACGATATATCGTTCCTCCAGATTTGGAAGTAGTGGAGATCGGCCAGTTCGTGGACGGGATACGTAATCTCCACTTTTTTTTTTTGAAGATTTAAATGACTCTCTGGACTGAGGAATTCGTTCTTCCGACGGTTGCTCCTATTTCGCAAAAACTTCTTCCCTCCTTCCACAATCTTATAATAATTTTTCTTTCACCAACTTCAATTTATTTTCTTTTGGCATCCATGAACTTTTACGCTCTTGAAAACTCTATAGATACAATTAAAATTGATTACTTATGAGTAATTTGGACAAACGCATACTAATTACCAATGACGCACCCACGCTACTTCGGGAAAGCACCAAATTATTGTTTTTACGCACACTTTAGCTGCGCAATAGATGGTAAGAATTATACATAGATGATTATCGATAGCTTAGAGGCAAAAGCAGTAGTTAAGTTTATTCTTGGTGAAATATTTTAAGTAAGGATTGAGGTAAATTCGAAAAAATATTTTGAACAATTTTTCTGAGTTATGTATATGGCGGCCGCCGTAGCCGAAAGGGTTGGTGCGTGGCTACCATTCGGAATTCAGAGAGAACGTAGGTTCGAATCTCGGTCAAACACCAAAATGAAGAAAAAAGTGTTTTCTAATAGCGGTCGCCCCTCGACTATCAATGGCAAACCTCCGTGAGTTTTCTGCCATGAAAAAACCTGCTAAAAAAAAAAAATAGCTGCCGCTCGGAGTCGGCTTAAAACAATAGGTCCCTCCATTTGTGGAACGACATCAAGAAGCACGCCACAAATAGGAGGAGGAGCGCGGCCAAACACCCAGAAAGGGTGTACACGCCAATTATATATACATATATAGTAGGGCGGGTCGATTTAAAAATCGCTCATTGCTCTGTGAAAATCGTATTCTAGGGATCAAAATAAGAAACTTTGCCGAAGGAACCATACCTCTAAAACGAATTCTGATGTCCCCCACTTTGACCCATTTAGAGTGCTCCAATCGAGTCCAAATGTATGACCGACCCCCACTAACTTTGGACGGCCGATCCACCCATGTCAGTGGCACACCCCCTGGAACTAACCTGGGGGGGTCCCCATACAATCATTTCAAAATATCACCATTTTTGGCCTTTACATGAGAAGAAACTAAAAAGTTCGACCCAAATTGGGGGACATCAGAATTCGTTTTAGAGGTATGGTTCCTTCGGCAAAGTTTCTTATTTTGATCCCTAGAATATGATTTTCACAGAGCAATGGGCGATTTTTTTGCCTCCCCACAAAAGAAACTAAAAGTTCGACTCAAATTGGGGGACATCAGAATTCGTTTTAGAGGTATGGTTCCTTCGGCAAAGTTTCTTATTTTGATCCCTAGAATATGATTTTCACAGAGCAATGGGCGATTTTTTTGCCTCCCCACAAATCGACCCAGCCTAATATATAGGTATTGAGGTAAATTCGAAAAAATATTTTAAAAAATGTTGTTCATTTTTCTGACATACAGTGTCGGACAAAACATATTCAACTCATTCATGCTTCGATGTAATTATATTTTCCTAACGTGAAATGTCATTTCAAATATACATAAATTAAATACCCAGAAATTAACTATTTATTTCTTGAATGCATAAAAAAACTTAACAAATAGTTTATTTCATAAAATTATATGCGTAAAAAACAAAACATATGCGATGTTCAAAACGATAAAACATATTGGAATAACAATAATTAACTATTGTAATATTTTATAGCATAACCATTATTTTTTATAACTTCACTACATCTTTTTGGCATGGAAGCTATTAGATTGTTGATAACATCGAGTGGAATATCCAACCAGGCTTGTTTGGAGATGAGTCCAATATGTTTTGTCGCACTGGATATTGTATATGTTTGCCTTTTCGCATATAATGTAATACAGTCTTATCTTAGAAAATATTTTTTATGTTTTCATATAACAACTGGTTGCTTTTCATTTCTGTGATATTTTTTCTTATTTAAAATATTATTTGCAAGAGTAAAAAGAAATAGCTTCACTAATAGGTATCAGTCCAATATGTTTTATACGACACTGTGGATGAGCATAAATGCTAAGGAAAATAGTTTGTACGCATACATTTGCTACTGAGTGTAAAAAACAAAAACAATTTTTTTTTGTTTATTGGTAGAATTAACGCTAATGTGCAGTCCTGCGTAATTAACTAATTTAAAAAATAAATTTGTCACCCTATACAGAAGAACTGGTTGCTTCGTCCAATTTTCCCTGATTATTCCGAGCATATTTCTAGCTACATAAATTGATTCCATTTCCAGGTAACCCTAGTATAAAGCACATGTTTGAATACGTGGAATGTGAAGTTTTTAAAATCGAAAACTAGATACAAACTAAAAACATATTTATTTTCTATTTGTTTAATTAAACCCAGCTGCTGTACGTTTTTAACAAAGTAGCTTTACGAATAAACAACTAAAACACATAAATGCAAAAATTATTCTAATAAACTACACAGTTATAATATAAATAGCCCTCGTTGAGAGGAACACAAGACTTTAACATTTAGATGGAAATTAGTGCTTCAATTACTCAAGCAGTAACGAGGAATGAGATACTGATTTCCCAGTTCGCACTACCGCTGAGTGGAGACTAATCCGGCTAAGAACTGTCATTCAAATAAAAAGTTAAAGTTTTCATTTCAAAAACTTTTTTTTATGCTGTTAGAGTAACAATAATCAATAATTCACCTTTATATTTGAGTATTTGAAGCATTATGTAAATAAGCAATTAGTTACAAAAACGAAAGCAACTGCTATAAATTCGGTGTTTTCTAAAAAATTATTCAGAATTAGTGTAATCCAAGCCTAAGTAGTGCCCAATGAAATGTGTTATAAAGTTTTAAAAAGAAACGAAAAAAAAACTACTTTCTAGTTGCAGTTTAAATATAATTCAGATGATTTGATGAGTATGAAGTACAGTTCGGGAGATAAGTTTTTGTCACTGTAAACATATATTAACAGTATCTAGAGCTTTGCCAATCAACATACAAAATACAAAACATGTATAAAAAATATATAATTCAATATACACAGAATAAAAACTCAAATCATAAAAAAATCATGGTAAAATTTAAGGGAAATAGTTTCAATTAAATAAGAATATCAACGGAAGTTAAATTCGATTTTTTTATATTACATATTATGTAGTTTAATTTAATTTTTAAGCATTATTATATTTTACAACCAATTCGATTTGAAATCCTCTTCTCTTTCCTGAGCTTTTTCAGCATCTTATCAGCTGATCAAAACAGTTAAATATTAATAAATTTTGAGTAATTAATAACAACAAAGCACGAATGTATAGATAGCCGAGAGTTCACGCATTGTGAGCGTTCTTTGCGTGCGTATACGAGCCGCACATACATATGTATGGATAGTGGGAAAATCAATAGTGTGTCGAACCAAAAACCAAAAAGACTTAAAATAAATGAAGTCTGAATTCTGTGAAATGAACTGATGTTTAAATGGCGCTGATTTATGATGAGCAGTAAATAAGTGATTTTTGATTTTCTTTTCTTTTTTGTTTTTTGATTTATTTTAAGCAAACTAAACACACTTAGAAATCATGACAAATTCGAACGAAGAGATTACAGAAGCCACTGTGCACTAATGTAATGCCCTTGGTACTTTTGTCTCGAATGCAATTACATTTAAAATTTCAAATGATTAAATTAAATTAAATTCACTTTCCAGTATCGGTAAATTTGGGTGTTAATTTTTCGTTTTTTTTTTTTTTGCTTATGATCAATGCGTACTTTGTTAGTCGTGGCTTGGTAAAAAGGGGCCAATATTTAGCAAAACACTTTAATTTTATATTTCATAAGTCAAATACGCAAAACGCAAATGTCCGCACTGATCAACAGCAATATTGATTCATAGAAACTAAAAATCATACGATTGATAATGTGAAAAATTTGTTAGCATTAAACTTCGACACTCACCTTTGGAAGTTTTGACGCTTTACATAATTCTCACGCACGAATTCGATTATTTGCTTCTGTGTTTTGCCACTATAACTGTAGAATTACAGAGAAATAATTTACCGAAATGCTAATATATCAATAAAAATATTAAATTGTATAACAAACCGGAAGGAACTGCCACGCGACAAAACGCGCGCCTTTCGTCTGGGCTGATTCTGCACCGCAGCACAACGGAAGAAACCATGATTCTCTACACACTTCTTCCAGAAGTTTTTACACTCGTTACGCCCCTCAAAGAAGAACTCCACAGTATCTTTATAATAACCCTGAGCGCACATTGGAAATGATAAGATGCAGCAGTTATATATATGTACATATGTATGTGTGATATTTATGCGCGTCCACTTACATATCCTTCAGGATGTAGTTTCACCAGGAACCGTTTACGTTTGAACGATATCTTGCGTATTTTCGCCCACGAGAAGGTGTTGATGCGTGTGATGTTTTGGAAGACGGCAATGCCCATGTGAGCGACTGCTAAATTGAGTGGTACGCCCTCAACATCCTTCGCTGGATGCATTTTCATGCCATATAATTCACAACGTCTGGCCGTTTCCAGAAGATTCAAATCAGCCTCAGCAGGAGACTGACCGCTAACAAAGAAAAGGAAATTATTAGCTATAGTTTTCAAGATTCTACAGTGGATTTTATAACTGAAAGTGCACAAGTCGGGCATAAAAATGGTATTAAAACGTGAACCTTTTCGAGCGATTATTTGTCACAATTTTCGATGTGAATTAACGCTCGTTAATAAATTCTTGTCTCGAGACAAGAATGCATGGATCAGCTAAAATCATTATGCGGCGAGCACCGTAAAAAATGTGTACAATGAATGTTCTGAGGTCGCTGCTCGCTCACCGACGAGGGTCGTCTAAGTGAGATGAAAGGAAAATGAAAGATAATCATGTCCCTTTCAACTGCGTCGTAATTAGCCCCTTCGTGAACACCAAAAATGAATGACTCGCTGGAGAACATCGGTCGGTATCTCGCGAATAACTTTAGTAATGTTGGCTTCCAATCTGTCTGAAGCTGGTTTATCCACAAAGTCCAAAGCTGTGTTATCACACGATCTTGATGGCCAATCCACTGGTCCACGACGAGAGATAAATTACTCCTCAAAACGACAACGCAGTAAATCCATGTTTCAGAGTATGTATGGCAAGTAGCGCCGTTCGCCAAATGTTGTAGAGATCACGGGCTTCAATTTGCGACATCAAAAAGTCGTATTTCATGGCGCGAAAGCGTTCGCCATTCACTGTTACATTGGCGCCTGCCTCGCCTTTGAAGATCTATGCGAAAGTTTTCACAAAAACGTCGATTCTCGTAATATAAGGAGAATTCCAAAATAAACAAGACTGGCGTCATAAAAATGTTTTTGATAGCGCCAGCTCTTTACTGAGTTAGCGCTTCGGAAATTACATCCCTGGTTGACTTCCAGTGAAAGCTTGGTGACATTCGGTTAAGTGGAAGCGAAGTTATTGCGTCTAAAGTGTCAGTATGTTTGTGTCATCGGTACAAAAACGAGTTTCGAATAGCTAATATCAAATTTCGTTTTAAAATCGATAAAACTTTACCGGGTCATTTGAATTGATGTAAAAAGTTCATGGCGATGGTTTTCTATCTC
This sequence comes from Anastrepha ludens, assembly GCF_028408465.1. NCBI lineage: Eukaryota > Metazoa > Arthropoda > Insecta > Diptera > Tephritidae > Anastrepha > Anastrepha ludens. The sequence goes on along the minus strand of NC_071498.1, from coordinate 24,344,103 downwards.
GTGCCAGAATTTATGAGTGGTTTACACATTTCAGAGATGGTTGTGCGGGCATAAATGACAATGAACAAAATCAGTAATCACCGCCCAAAATCAGTAACCACCGAAAACTCCATCAAAATTGTTCGTAAATTTATCAAAAATGAAGCGAAATCAGCATTGAAATTCATGAAATCGGAGTTGAATATCTCCAAAACATCAATTTATCGCATTCTAACTGATCATTTGGGATTACGAAAGGTGTGTGTACGTTTCATTCCGCACAAGTTAGCTGAGGAGCAAAAATTGCTCAGAATTCAACATTTGAAAGTTCACATTAAAGAGGCGGGAAACCACGAGAACTTCCTTTACAACATTGTAACTGGTGATGAAATGTGGTGTTTGCAATATAAACCTGAAACTAAGCGCCAAATGGAAGACCCCAGACGAACCACCACCCAAAAAATCGCGTTTGGAGAAGTCAAAAATCAAGTCGATGCGAAATTGTTTTTACGATTCCACAAGGTGTTCGTGTCAACGGCGTTGTGAAGCGTTTGTTGCATCGCATTCGTCGAATTCGCCCTGAATACCGCGAAGGAGGACGCTGGCGTTTATTGCATGATAATTCACCATCTCATCGATACCCTCTTGTGACTGATTTTTGACTAGAAATCGTATTTAACCATCAATTACTCACTGCATTCGCCTGATATGGCTCCCTGTGACTTCTACCTATTCGGAAAATTACATTTGGCCATGAAAGGAAAGGAAAACGTTTTGCGTCTGTAGAGGCCATCCAAAAGGCTTGTACCGACATCCTGAAGGACATTCCGGTCAATGACCTGAAACACTTTTTCGAAAAGCCTTCAGATCGCGCAAAACAGTGAAGCCAGAGGGGACTATTTTGAATAAATAATCTCGAAGTTATCAGAACAAAGCTCCTGTCGTTTCTATTTTAGCTCAGTCTTGTTTATTTTGGACTTCACCTTGTATATGCCAATTTGCGGCACCATTTTACTTGCCTTGTCTACAATTACCAGCTTAACGACGATTTGTTTTATCAACTATTATCTTCTCTGTAAGCAAAGTGCCCTTATTCTATTTGCCACAACATTTCTACTTACACATGCTTTTTGTGATTTTCCATGATTTTACGCTGCATAGAAGCATCCTGATGAGGTACAAAGCGATATGATGACAAATATGTATGATCAGGATAATCTTCAGGCACATAATCGCCACATGACGCTTGCACTATGTAACTGGCCATTAGGGCGGCGGTATTGTCGTTGCACTGCAAACTGCCATTGGCCAAGTCTCGTTTAATTTGCAAACAGAAAAGATACCTGAAAAATCATTGGTGGTGGTAAGTGGCGGTAAACTCAATGCCATAAACAACAAAATTCAGATGTGGGATGCTGGTTTTATTGATTGCATTTATCTACGTTTGTGATTCTATTTAAATACTGTCGTATGTATGTGTAAAACAATTAATCTAACGAGCATTACATTATATTCGAATGAAACTTACCTTGTGTACTCCTCCTCGAGTTGCGCTGGGTCAGGAGTGTAAAATTTAACACAGAAGCGAAGCACCGGATCGATAAGTGACAGGCCGACTTGTCGATTTAAAGGTTTCTCAAGGTCCAGCCAATATTTGGTGTGTGTTGAGATTTCCTGATACTCCAGCCCAAAGTAATCTGCCTCGAGTAGATTCAATTGTCGACACACCTGCTCGAACAGAACACGTCCGAGTGCTTTGGCCTGTTTTATTATTACCAGATTATTATTGGACGCCCATGAAAGAAAAGATAGTAGGAATAGTTGGAAAATTAGATATCATTGTCCGATTTTATTATTACGAGAGATTTTTTCGCAATACATATATGTAATATATATACATACACAAGGTGGCGCAAAATTAACCACCCTGTCGGAAGACTTATAATTTTTGCAAATGGCGTCGTACGTCAATCATATTTGACACTTGTGAACTGGACAGCTGCTGTGAACAAACAGTCAAGCAAAGAAGCGTGAGAAGGTCAAAATAAATATTTCCTTCACTCAAAATCTGTTTTTTTTTTAGTAAAAATGTTTATTATGAAGATTAATTTGTGTCACGTTGTATGTAAATATAAGTAAGCATCTCCACAACCCTTTACTGAAATACTGCTTGCTTTCGAATTTGCTACGAATCGTAGAATTGGTATGATCGAACCTGCGTTGTCGTATCGTAATTTTGAAATTCGTAATGTTGGTATTCATGAATTCAACGTAGCTGTCAATTTTAAGTATTTTATGAAGATTTTGTACGAAATACTACTAAATTGTGATGTCGAATATCAGAATAAAGCGTACGCAGTATGAGAAAATAATGGAATGTAAAGGGTTTTCCACCATTCGGAATTCACAGAGAAAACGTAGGTTCGAATCTCGGTATAACACCAAAAATTAAGAAAAGTTTTTTCTAATAGCCGTCGACCCTCGGCAGGCAATGGCAACCCCCCGAGTGCATTTCTCCCATGAAAAAGCTCTTCATGAAAATATCTGCCGTTCGGAGTCGGCTTGAAACTGTAGGTCCCTCCATTTGTAGAAGAACATCAAGCCGCACACTACAAATAGGAGGAGAAGCTCGGCCAAACACCTAAAACGGGTGTACGCGCCAATTATATATATATAATATATGTATATATATATAAAGGGTTTTCCAATAACAGGTGTTACAGGTGAATGGATTGCGCTATCGAGAGATGATTAACGATTTTTTATGGCCGGCCTGGGATGGTATTGATCTGGACAACGTTTATTTGCAACAAGACGGCGCTACGTGCCACACAAGCAACGAAACCATTGATCTTTTGAGGGAAAAGTTTCCGGACCGTGTTATCTCTCGAAGAGGTGATCACAATTGGCCACCGAGATCTTGTGATTTAACACCTTTTGACTTTTTCATTGGGACCACGAGAAAGAGAAGGCCTACGCCAACAGCCCAGGGTCGATTCAAACCTCAAAGATAGAATTCGTGAGGCTATCGAGGACATAGAGCAGCCACTTTGCAATTCGGTTATGGAAAATTTCATGAAAAGGATATTGCCCTGTAAGCGTGGTCGTGATGGTCATTTGCCTGATGTTATTTTCCACTATTAACGGCATACCGTCCTCTTTATAATGAAATAAACATCCGATCATTTACATTAAAAAACAGCATTTTTCTTTGAATATTAAAATAACAATATTTCCAATAAGAAGAAAATCCTTTATGAGCGGAAGACTGCACATTGCTCGAGGGTTTGCGAGAGGTGTTAAAGAGAATGTGCATGTTTTTTGAGACACAGTCGGTCAGCGGCTGAACAGCTTGGACCTACAAACAAAGCGTACGTCCAGTTGGGAAAAGATACGACTCCTAATATTTTCAGAGGTGCCACGTCGCACGAAAGTGTACGACAGCGGTCAGTTTTCATAGCGCTACGATAATTTTTACGATTTCAATTCCACCATGCAGTTTCCAGATTCCAGTTCCATCTTACTAAAACTATGTGTCGCATGTTTTAGTCGCAGTTATAAAAACCTAAATAAACAACAAAGCAGATCGGGGACCGCTGAAATGTCATCATCATTACTTCCTTTATGCCCCATTCGAGCATAGAGCCTCAACGTGTTAATACCCATTATAACAATATAATTTGTGCGCCTGGTTAGATTACACTCTCTTTGTTATCCAAGAATAATTGGATATGCACGTTAAACTATAATTTCAAACAGTAATGCTGCAAACTCGGTTTTTCATTTTCTCAACAATTTATTTTTTTCAAGGATTTTAAGGTTTCAAAGGGCTACATTAAAAAAAACAAGGTTTAAAATACTTAAACTCTCTCTATGATATTAGTTGGGATATCAGACAAAAGACAATATATCCAGCTATTAAAATACACTATTTTTTCCTGTTGAAAGGACGGAAAGGCACAATCCTAAGGGTGTTACAGGTTTCCTCCGGTGTTAAAACCATCACAGTTTTGCCTTTGTAGTTCTTATCATAAAAGGCACTTTCTTTCACGTAAAGATTTGGACTTCAACCAATCTTTTTGGCTATTTGTCAATTTGAAAGACCCTCTGAGGTCAAGATATCGATTTGTCCTTTTTCGCGATCTGTTAAACCTTTCTGCTTTCCCAATTAATTAGAATTAAAAAGTGTTCGACCAAACACAATGAATGCTTGAAAAACTATCCCTTTTCACAGCTTTATTGATCAAATAATGTAGGTTAACTGAGCGCCTCTACTCAAATGAACCAATAAATCAAGTACAATATTACAACTGCTGAAGTTTTACTGCTGTGAAATATCATTAGATAGAATAATTTTTCTGCATGTTTATTTTCGAGCAAATTACTGTCTTCACTTGAATTGTGAGAAAACCTCGGATTACTAGTTCAAATACGGTAGCTTTAAGGGAGCATTCTAGTGTAGAGGCATGAATTTCGCCCGGTTTTTGAAGAGCTGTACAAAGAAAACAAAAAAACAAAAACAGTTCCGATTTTTTTAATTCTAAGTGAAAAGTTATAGATTCGAGGTAGGTCCTCCTCCCCAAATTTCAAGTAAATCGGTCCATTAAAACTTGAGATATCTTTACCGCCTGCTCTAAAAAAGTAATTTTGAAAAAAATGTGTTCAAAGTCTTCAGACAAGACGGATCGGAACTGATGCCAAGTCACCAAAAAGGCTTTAACTCATGACAAAATAGGAATTTTAAAAAATCCTCTTAATGACATATTCTTTAATGTCTAAACTTTGGAAGCATGCAAAAAAAATTTAGATTTCTTCAAAATTCTACACTACACCCGCTTAATATCTTCCATAAAAATTAATGTCTCTAATCAAGTGAACCGGACTGAATATCTTGCGATAAATTGTCCACCGATAAATCAGATGTGAAGGCAAAATGCATACATTTAACGACATAGAAGAAAAGTTTATTGAATTAAGAAGCCTGCACACAAGCACATGAGGCAACAAGGGAGGTGCCTCTTATGGAGTAGAAGCGACGTTAGTGGAACGTGAAATGGACGGTTGCATGCAGCTTGCAGCACATTAAAAAAGTCAACAGCTACAGAGTCGATTACATTATATTTTCATTACAATAGTTAAAAAAAATTCAAATGGCTAAAATATGCTGGTTTTAAATTTGCAATGATATTTGTTTATTTATTTCTGCTTATTATTTATTTCTGCTTATTATTTATTTCTTTATGCAGCTGATTAAAAACTATACATTTCACGTTTTTGGTTGGCAACGCGGTGGCGAGTTACAAACGGATTACAGCATAAACTTTTTATATTTTGCGGAGTGGAGCTACTAATTAGTAAATACGAAAAATTGGATTCTACCATAGGGGTGTTAAATAAGTAGGTGTATGTAGTATATTTTTGATCAAAAAAATGTCATTAAGCTTGTTGCAGTAAATATCGACGCATACACCTGTGATCAAAATAATAGTAACGGGACGAGTTAACAAGTTTTACAGGGTCCGGCACTCGAAGTGTAACTAATTAAAAGGACCATAAATTTAGGGTGATATACTGTACACTAGACAGTGCTAGTTCACTGGGGCGGTAGCCCCTGGACGGGAACCCGAGTCATTCCGGTAACATAGAACCGGCTGCCATGAGAATGTCAGCAGAAATGTTAGCAGAAACCTACTGAACCAGACAATACTTAGACAGTCAATAAACGACATTCATCGGGAGACTGTTACCACCTTCTTAAGCTCCCGCCCTGTGAATGCCGTAATCGGAGACCAACCACCACCTATTGCAGATGAAGAGCTCCAGCTTCCCCGTGAGATCCGCGCAACATTGGCACAATTACGTTATGGATACTGTAGCAGGTTAAACTCCTACTTATCCAGAATTGACCCCGACATACTAAACATACGAGTATGTCCGGCATGTGAACATACTCCGCACGACACTAACCACCTCTTCACATGCCCCCGTCAAACCTACTCATCTAACACCCCTCTCCCTCTGGACCCAACCCGTCGAAACAGCATGTTTCCTTGGCCTACCTTTAGATGAGCCAGACGAAGACGACCGGTGATATACCCTACACTGACGGGGCTTGTATTACTGTTAAAACAACAACAACAACCATAAATTTAGTTTGGAAAATTACTTTTATTCAATTTAAAGTAAGAAATGTGTGAAAATAATACAAAATTAAGACACAATTTACTTTTGCTCGATATGATCACGTTTTGCCTTGACTATGGCCTTGAGACGGTCCAGTAACGAATCGCAAGCTGCCCGAATATGACTTGCAGGTATTTTGGCCCACTCACGGACAATGACTTTTTTCAGCGCTTCGAGATTGGTGAATCTTTTAGTTCGGACCTTCCTGTCTAAAATGGCCCAAAGAGAATATCTATCGGATTTGCGTCTGGTGAATTTGAGAGCCATTGTGTGGACATTATGAAATTCGGAACGTTGTTTTTTAGCCATTCTTGGTTCGCTCGAGCTTTGTGAAACGGTGCCAAGTCCTGTTGAAACGTTCCTGGTCTATCACCGAAATGTTTGTCTGCCCACGGCTTCAAAGCAACCCGCAGAATACTTTCCTGATAATATTTCGCATTTACCTTGACGCCAGGCTCGATGAAAACGGTGGGAGAGCGCCCATCTGCGGTTACAGCGGCCCAAACCATTACCTGTGGCGGGTGCTACCTCCTGGTGTCCAATCGATGACTCAAAAACTTGTATGAACGGTCAGTCAAATAAACCCTATCGTTTTGGGAGTTTACGAATTGCTCAATTTGAAAAATTTTCTCGTCAGAAAACACAATTTTCCGCAATTGACCGCTTTCGGTCAAGCGCAGCAACTCCTTCGCTCTTTCAAGTCTGACTTGTTGCTGCTTTGGTGTGAGACCATGCGCCTTTTGGATCTTGACTTTGAGATCACATTTTAGTATGCGGCGGATGCAGATATTTTCAGTTCTTTCGCCATTTGATTGGCACTTCACTTCACTTCCTTATTTTTTGAACCATTTCACGTGACGTTGCAGTCTTTTGATGACCACTTCCATGAAAGTACAACGCCTTCTGCAACAAAAACTATATAACTCAAAGCTCCAAATTTTCAAAACTCATAAAAAAAAATTCCAACGCTTTATTCAGATGATTTTTTCTAAAAATTTCCGTTACTATTATTTGAGTATAGCCAATTAAATTTTGTAGCCAATTAAGCTATTGACAATTTTTTTTCGCAGAGATGTTGAGCATTTTCTCCCATATAAATGACTTCCAAACATGCACATTATATCGAAGAAAATTCGACTTCAAATCTACGCTTTATCTTACTTTCCTAAAATTGAATGGGCTATGGTAACCGCATACTTAAATTTTCTAAAGATTCTGAGTGAAAAATTCAAAAATTGTACTACAGTTTTTCAAATTTGTTAAATTTTTGGGAATTTTGTACAAATTTTAGAGCTTTGAGTTATATGAATTTTATTATAGAATGCGCACTACTATTTTAAAAACATTTAAAAGAAATTAAATGCACAATACTTTTATAAGTATTTATTTAGTATTTCGGCGCGCTGCTAGCTATTACTTTGAACTCAGCTGCATCATCTAAATTTGCACGGACTTAAACCTTAAACATTTGTAAGGGATATTTAGAAATTTAGATTTTATACAGTTTTCGTTTATGTGATTAAATTGAAAGATGACTTTGATTATAAATTTTGAAGTCTTCGTTTTTTTTCTCCAAATCTAGACTTCCTTAAAGATGTGTCAAAATTTCAAGGAAATCAGAGAAAAGCCTCCGCAGATGTGAGACTTTAATTGAAGTAGTCTAGTTATTGAGGTTTGAAGAGAAAAAAAAAATTAAAACGACTTTTGTGGATTTATTTTTTAAACATGAAATTTTGGTTTTTTACTTTCTTCGAAAGCAGAAAACTTCCTAAATGTCACAATAATAATAACGCGACACCAACGTTTTGACCATTTCTTTACTTACTTTTTTATTTTATTTATTATTAAAATATAGTTTCTACTACAATAAAACCCATAAAACTTAAAATTTCAGGCGTTCCACAAAATTTGAAAAAATACAATACAAAAAAAAATTGGCTTAGAATTTTTAGAAAAAATTGAGGTATGCAGTTTTATAGTCCATTGAATTTTAAAAAAACTGCATTTTGTTTTTGATAGTAGTCTTGCGCATTTTCTCTATATCAAAAATTTCGAGCAACCTTTATATGGAAGAAAATGCATAACACGGCACGTAGCGCCGTCTTGTTGAAAATAAACGTTTGTCCCCATCAATACCATCAAATTCCGGCCATAAAAAGCGTTCATCATCGCTCGATAGCGCAATCCATTTTCATCGCAACTGTTGCTCCAGCTTCATTTTCGAAAAAGTAAGGTCCAATGGTTCCGCCGGACCATAAACCGCACTAAACAGTCACACGTTGAGGAAAGAGAGGCTTTTCAACAATAACTCTTGGATTTTCTGAGCCCCAGATCCGACAATTTTGCTTGTTGACGAAGCCACCGATGTGAAAATGGGTCTCATCACTCAAGATGATTTTTTAATGGAATTCCGGATCATTTTCATGCATTTCAACGACCCAATCAGCAAAGACACGATGTTGTTGATGATCGGCCGGCTTGATTTCTTGTGTTAACTTGACTTTATAAGCCTTACGACCCAAATGTTTATACAAAATACGGTGTAATGACGTTTGTGGAATGCCTAATTCCAAAGAACGACGAGGAATGGACAAATCTGGGATTTCTTCAACACTTTCGGTTACAACAGCAATAATTTCGGCTGTTCTTGAGCGACTTGCACGGGTTTTATTCTTCACATCACTAACTTGTCCCAACAGCTCTAATTTTTCCACCAATTTCTGTATTGCGGTCCGACAAGGTGCTTCACGATGATCCAAAAATGTTCGAGTTTTACGAATTTGAATGAATTTTATTAATTTCAATGCGTTGTTTAAGCGTGTATCGTTCAATTTTTATTAATGGCGTAGTTCCTACTTGTCAAATATCAAAAAATTACAGCTTCAAAAGTGGCATCTACCGAAATAGCGGGCTATTCAAAATAACACCTGTTATTGGAAAACCCTTAAGTTTTTGTTGTGGTGTGAACTACATTTTTGTAAAAAATAAAAATAAATAAAACTCAAATTTTTGCAATATTTCGTGCTGCTATTACTGTGAACGCAGGCGTATGTGCGTATACGTTTGTTTAATGGTTTATGTTATTCGTATGAAATAATTGCAATAGTCGATGGAAAACTGTGTCAACATCAAAGGCGGTACTTGTTATTAGTTGCTCCGTTGCTTGTTAACCTACTGAAAAAACAACTGACATTAATCGAAATTGCATTCGCTATTTCTATTGTAGAAATAACTGTTTTTCTGCTATTACATACAGGCTTACGCTGCTTTTGTAACCACTTAACAAACTTATATTCAAGGCGAATATTCAACTGGGCGCATTTTCTACCCAAAGTAGTGTATCCAAAAATGCTCAAAACAACTTTCTTGTGAGTACAACAGCTTGACCGCGAATACAACTCAATAAAGCAATCAGATTTAGCTAAACACAGAAACACGCCTTATTTATGGCATAATATTAAGCATTTATGGGTGCCATGCTCGATGGCGGCAATTATTCAAATTCATATTTTCAGTGAATGGCCTTTTGGCAGAAGCCGAATCCAAGTTGTGTTTATAAGAACAAGTGTAGAAACAAACGCTTTAGCTTTCAGTAAATCGGGCTTGAGCCGAAGGCACGCGTGATGGCAAATACAACAGTGACAACCGGCCAAGCAACCTCTGTAGAGTGAAGATTTCATTGGCAAGCGTGTGTGTGTGTGTGTGTTTGCCGGCGGTTGTCGAACATTTGCATGAATGTGTGTAGCTAATTCCACAATACATATAAAGTGAACGCATATGTATGTATGCGTGTATGTAGATATGCTGGGCGGTAGCGCGTTGTGGGCACAAAATTAACTTTCTAAAATTAGAAATTTGCGTGGCATATTCTTGGTCGGATTCGAACTGAGGCAAATGTGCAGGACGTCAAAGCTATGCAAGGCCCGATTTGTAGAAAATGTCAAATGAAAATTGCAGCGATGAACAAATCCACTTTAGCGGCAAGTGCGAGCAAAATACTCTCCTGCAGCCACATTGCACATTTGTATGTATTGTAGACGACAAATTAACAATTCAGTCACGTAGAATTTGTGTAAACACTGCGATAAATCGACTGGGGAGAAAGAATATACCTGAACTCGGTTATCAATACTGCAACACATGCACATAGCCACATACATAAGTACAAATGTAGATAAATGCGTATGGAGTAATAATTTATATTGAATTAAAAGTCTTTAAAGTGCAAATGAGCAATATTTCTTGTAAATTATTTCCTATGCCTAAATTATTTCCATTTGCGCTGTCCGACTTGTTTCAAACGGCACAATGCACGTAGAAGTTGTTCCAAAGCTATCTGACGTGTATTATTGATATTCGTGTGCTGTGATTATTTCCCAATGAATTTGGGTCGCAAAGTTTTCCGAAATTTTTTTTCTTGCTATATACGCACATGCACAGTTCTTGGGCTAATACAGCTTTTGAATGTTTCATAGTTTCATTTTCTACCACAGAAATTTTGTTCATGCGGTAATTTAGTTTACAATGCCCTGTTAATAGTTCAGTGATAAAACTTTACTGCTGAGATTTAGGATTGCCTCTACCTTTATAGATTCTGGATCAATGAATCTGTTTGATTGCCGCATGCCCGTTTGTGCTCTCCAGCACTCGACTCGGGCTCGTTGTTCCCGCTCACGAAGAAAGGCACTTTGGATGCTATTATTTACCCCGCACAAAGTTTCAAGACCTATGAAGGGAGTGGAATGAGAAGTTATCTAGCGATTTTATGGCTGCTTGACTACCAGGATGTACAAAACTAAGGCTGTGAAACATGGGTCCTTAAAGTTGCTATGGGTCCTAAAAAATTACGTGAATTTACTGATGCGATTCTTAGAAGAATATTCGGCCCTATACGATTAGAAGACGGTACATACCGTATCCGGTATAACCACGAGCTCAGTGTTTTAATCGCGCGAGAAAATGTAACGCGGTTTATAAAGTCCCAAAGATTGCGGTGGTATGAACACGTTTTAAGAATGAGCAGCAAAAGAACGACCAAAAAAGTATTTGAAGCAAACTCTGAAGGAGTGAGAAGGAGAGGCCGGCCAAGCAGACGATGGTTGCAAGACGTAGAAGACTGTATACGGAAGTTGAAAATCTCACAACATACAGGGTTGCCCATATTCGACGGACCCATCTGGCAACCCTGTATCTTTTGACAGAGACGTCAGATCGCTTAATGACATACCGCGTTGAAAGCGTCAGTCTAAGCAGATTTTTACCATGGAACAGTACACGCCACACGAGCACTTCCAAATAGTTGAAATTTACATTCAACAAAAGAAGTCAGAAGAAGAAGAAGAAAGAGCGTTATCGCGATATGATAACCACTTTTGTGATGCCAATTATTCGTCGAAAGCGTATGAGGCAGTTCTGGTTTCATTAAGACGGCGCTCCACCACACACAGCTCGCACCACTATCGATTTTTTGAAGAAATTGTTTGATGAAAAATGGCGATTTTGACTGGCCACCGCGTTCGCCCGATTTAACGCCACCTGACTTCTTCTTGTGGGGATATTTAAAATGAAAGATTTATATTAATAAACCAAAGACCATAGAAGAGCTCAAGAACAACATCCGTGAGGAAATAGCCGCTATATAGCCGAAATGTTAGCTAAAACTATGGAAAATGCTGAAAAACGGGCATAATACGCCGTACAGGCTCAAGGCGGCCATTTGAGAGATATCATATTCAAAAAGTGATTGGACAAATCTATTTGAACCAAATAAAATGATTATTATCGTCAACATAAAAAAAAAATGTGTTTTTCTTTGATTTAAAAAGAAAAAACACATGGGTCCGTCGAATATGGGCAACCCAGTAGAGCGAAAGCGGACTACCGAGAAGAATGTAGGCGGATTGTAGAGGAGGCAATGGTCTACCCCGGACTGTAAGGCCAAGATGATGATAATGACTGCCAGAGAGAATGCTGGTATTGTTCTCTCTAGCACATAGCTCTAAGGCGTGGACCTCCGCCTGATAAATGGAAGTCGTTTTTCCCATTGCAATTGCCTTCTTGAAATGTGGTCCGACAATTCCAGCCTCAGCATTCTTCTTCTTCTTAATTGGCGCTATAACCGATTACGCGATTTTGGCCGAGTTTAGCAAAGCGCGCCAGTCGTTTCTTTCTCGTGCTAACCGGCGCCAGTTGGACACACCAAGTGAAGCCAAGTCCTTCTCCACCTGATCTTTCCAACGCAGAGGAGGGCGTCCCCTTCCTCTGCTACCACCAGCTGGTACCGCATCGAATACTTTCAAAGCCGGAGCGTTTGTATCCATTCGGACGACATGACCCAGCCAACGTAGCCGCTGGATCTTTATTCGCTGCGCTATGTCTATGTCGTCGTAAAGCTCATACAGCTCATCGTTCCATCGTCTGCGATATTCGCCATTGCCAACGTGCAAAGGTCCAAAAACCTCAGCATTGCCGTTTTCCATTTTGGACCCATCAGTAAATCATACCTGTGCGCCCTTTTTTAAAGATATTTCATTATTCTTGGATAATTCTAATTTTCTTTCCATCTTGTCATAGACCGTTGGGCGCAGAGAGATCAGGGTTGAACCCAGAACTCTTACATGCTCTGTAAGATTGTCTTCCTTGCAATGGATTAGTAAGGCTGCACCAACTGCCAACAGTTTGGCTACAGGGTCAAGTGGAATGAGTTCAGTGACAATTCCGATAGCCATTGTGGGGCAAGTTCACATGGCTCCCGTTACGCGCAGACAGTCTATTCTTTATACCTTGTTAAATGTCATCTATGTCTTAATTGGGTCTACTTTTGGCCAACATACCAAAGAGTATCAGCTATTAATGAAAAGTATAAGAAAAAAAATTGAGGGAGGTTGTTTTTCAGCAAACAATGGTTTTTGTCTGTCCTAGCCGAAGGCGTTCGAACTAATTACCTAATGTTTAGTCGTGTTCGAGGCGTTGTTTATTGTAGAAGTGTTGTTTAATATCGAGTACGTTGAAGTTGTCTGTGCTAATTACTGGACTTTGAAAGCGCCATTTTGAGCCTCCAACAGGCAAATATCTACAGCCAAACAGAGCTGTCGGTATAAAGGAGAATGTTGATGGGATTTAAGTTGAAGAAAGGCTGTCGGAGAAAGGAGCACCCAGGGACCTTAATCGTCTAGCTGCCAAGGTCGGACATTTACAATGAAAGACTATTGAATATCATTCTTTGAAAGGTCCCCACAGCTTTTGGCTAGATTGTCCAATTACCGGCAAACACAACTACGAGTTTCGAAATTGAATGGCAGAACATTCTGCGTCCTGAGTCTATTGTATTAGATCCAAAGGGTTTTCGAAATAGCACACGAAGAAATAAAGCCATATCTGTCCTGCGCTTTTTTCAGAAATAATTTGTGCAATTCCCCTTTAACAACAGCCAAGGCGGTGCTGATGTCTGAGTAGAACACCTCTGAGACCAATTCAAATCAGTCGACCCCTTCCTGGCAACATCATCAGCAATTTCATTTCACTCTATGTTAATATGTCCAGGATCCCGGATCAGAGAGATGTTACCTGCACACCCAAGATATTTGACCTCCTCCTTACAGGAGTTAACCAGTTTGGATCAGCACCAAGCTTGACTATCGGAAAAACTTCTAATATCTCCCTCGCTCCCGTGTTCCCCAAGCATTCTGCATGTCTGCAGGAATGCAAAGAGTTCTGCCTCAAAAACACTAGCAGTATTCGACAGTTTGAAGAAAACAGATAAATTGGCAGATTTAGAGAAATTCCTGCCTCGACTCCCGACGTCTTAGCATATACAGTAGCAACCTGTTTTCTCTTTTGTTTTACTAGGTTTATTGCTTCAGATATAGCAGTATTTCGACTGAATATACAGCACTATGATATGGAATAATTGATGAAATGAATTTTTTTAATTTCATTTTCTACGATTATGCTATATAAGGTGCTGTGATTTATCTTAGATCCATCGGTATAAATAGAAGTATTTGTAGGTAGTTATATTTATTTCTAAATTCTAACTGAACATTGCATTATATTGAATGGGATTTGCGTTGTTCTTGTTGAGGATATGCAGTACAGTGTTAATTGTTTTTGGTTTAAAAGGGATATGGGGATAATAATGAGTATCATAGCTTTAGAGATACATAGGTATATCTACTGCTGAGCAAAGTTCCCTAATTCTGCCTATAGCAAGTTGTATTTTGCTTTTGGGTGCTTTTCCTCTTTTTTAGGCTATTGACGATACTCTAAAGTGAATTGACTTGTTGCTTTATACGTACATAATCAACCCGTTACTATGAGAACTCATACATTTATAATGTAATACACAGCACTCTGTACTAAAAGAGCGCAGAATAAAGCCAGTGCTATTTACGCCAACAAATCATGCACTCGCCTTATATTCTCGTTGAGAGCGCTTCTATTCTCAGGAGAGCTAAAAAATCAAATTTATTATACTGGATTTACTTTAGCCCAACTAACAACGGAACAAAGATGCATGCATGTACGAGTATATGTGTATGTTTGTAAATGTTTGCAGCCTTTGGTAGCTACTGTTTACTTGCATTAAACATCAGTTGAAAAATTCCAAGGACCCTCTTAGGAATAGGCAGCCCATCTAAAGGTAATTATTAATGAATGCAGGCATCAAAAGAAAATAAAAGCCATCTACATACCATGTAAAACAGATTGAATTGTTGGATTGAACTTGCATAGGCTATTCCATTGAAAAAGTTTGCAAATAGGTATTTTCACAAAACTTCCAAATGTATATTACAGCAAATGTCCGGCTATTTTTAATGTAGTAAATATTTTTACAGAACTTAGAAAAAATTAAAAAACGGCTAGTGAATGTTAAGGTACCATTCCTTGTTTTTGTGCCTATTTTCACTTAAATTTTATTTTCACAAATTTAAGATGATTTTATAAAAAAATAATGCTTGCACGACATGGCAGTTAGGTTAGGTTAGGTTTGGTTTTTATGGCAGTCGGTTTAAAATAGCCAACTCAGGCCATGTAGGTCCCTAGTCGTACCACTGTGTAGTGTAACACGGGAACCTTAGTGTTTAGTTATCATGGAACCATTTAGACGCTCTATTCCTATTTAAGGTTGCACAATTACAGAGGAAGTGTTGTACTGTTTCTTCCTCTTCCTCGTCTCTAAAACTTCTGCAGTATTCATGAGAAAATACTCCTAGCTTTGAAGAGTGCATAACTAACAGCCAATAACCGGTGACACAAGCCACGACATTTGAGATGTTCTCTCTTGAGAGGTTGACTAATTCTCCTGACCTTTTCTTATATAAATTCAACTTGACAGTTAGGCCGCTTGTCTAAATCCACAGCTGCCGCTAGCAATACCTTCTAAAATACAGGGTGACCTCTTAATTTTTTTTTCTAATCATATTCATTTTAATAGTGATAAATCTTTCTTTCCAGAAGTCTTAATAAAAGTCAGTATAATATCTCCCCGGAATGAAATTTATCACTCTACGATTTTGCTCAAAAAAATATATATTTTTTAATTAAATATAAATTTTAAAATTAAGTACATTTTTTTTAAATTAAATACAATTTTTTTTTTAATTAAATACAATTTTTTTTTTAATTAAATACAATTTTTTTAATAATTAAATTATTATTATTATTGTTTTTTTTTGTGAGGCAACGTGTTTGCATCAATCGATCTGCTGCGCTCTGACTTCGGTAATCATCTTATCAGTCGTCTAGGCGATGTCAATTAGCCACCTTGGAGCTACGATTTGAAGCCGTCATGTTATGCGAGCAATTCTGGTATTTAAAACGAGTATTGAGTAAGACATTCGAGAGATAGAGCCAGCAACCATCACGATGGTCTTGGAAAATGGAATGAAATCCTGCTCCATAAATAATGGGAATGGGAATACCGGAAGGTATTCGGGAGTGCATAGGTTCGAGTCTCCGTGCATGAATATCAAATAATAGAAACAGTTTTTTCTACCAGCGGTCGCCCCTCGGCAGGCAATGGCAAACCTTCCTCATAAAACCATTTGCCATTCGGAGTCGGCTTAAAACTGTAGGTTCCTCCATTTGTGGAACAACATCAAGATAGGTAGGTAGGTGGAATGGTTTAAGTACCACTCTGGCACTCCCCAAGTAGCAGTAAAGCGTTGTTTTGATACCATTATGAGACCTACAACAGGAAGATATCTACAGCCAACCAGATCTGTCGATGTAATGGAGAATATTGATGGGATTGGCGCATTGCCCTGGGCTGTCGAAGAAGGAAGCAGCCAGTGACCTTAATCGTCTAGATGCCAAATCCGGACATTTGCAGAGAACAGTCTTCTTCTCTGAAAGGTCCGCACAGCTCCTGCGATGGGGGTTCAATGGTAAATCTAGCTTTCCGCGTGTATGCCGATCGTCCAATGGCCGATAAACACAGCTACAAGTTTGGCAATTGAATGACGAGGAATCCAAAGGACTTTCTGAGACCTTCGTATATTGTCAGAGAAATGTTACCTGCACACCCAAGAGATTTGATCTTCTCCTTACAGGAGGACGCACGCCACAAGAAGGAGAAGCTCGGCCAAGCACCTAACAGAAGTGTGCGTGCAAATTATTTATTTATTTATTTTTACTCTCTCAAAGAAACAAATAATATACCAAAAAATAGATTCTTCGCATATATCGGGGGGTGCACTATTGACGTTTACATCGCTTAGTTTATGCTAAATAATCACACCAGTACACACATCATAAAAAAATATGTCTTCATTCAAGCCAAAATTTCAGTTCCGTGCCTTTTTTGTTTTGTTTTCCTGAACAATTACTGGTAATTTGGGTTCTACTCATAGATTACAAAGACAAGAAATAGTCTCGGTGACTGTGGCGGTTACCAATTTCTAAATGTAGTTCGTCGAACCTCATTTTTCTTTCAACTTTGGAATGGATTTATTCCGCCAAATTATTCATGACATCCTTAAAAATGTGAAAATCTTCACGGTTTAGTTTTAAAAGCCACTGTAAAATCTTCTGAGTGCGTAAAAGATAAAATATGTCGAACTTCGCAATGGAAAAGTCAGATGGCACTTGATAATACTAAAAGTGTCCAAAGCCAGAAATATAAATAACAACGCTCGTTCAACTATTTTTCAGTTATTTATTATTTTCATTTATTGTTATCATTTATTAGTATTATTTCTATTTATTATTTATTATTTATTTCAATACATGAACTGAAAACATGCAGTTGGACGATCTGTGATAGCAACAGAGGCGCGCTTTCTTTGGTGATGTCAACTGGCCGTCTCGGAGCATAGTTTTTCCATATTCGACTTTTTTGTGGAAAGCTCCCAGAGAACGATGTTATACGTTCAATCCAGAGACAAACAAGGCGAATCTGTACAAAGTGGTGGCATACGAGCAACAACAACATTTTCTAAAATAGTAATGTCAAGGGATAGAGAATAGAAGAATGGAATGAATGACAAATAGATAAAATTAGTTTGTCGCACATTCACTACACAACAACAACTTTCCATTATTCCGTTTTACTGGCATTCCAAATTAAGAGCAAATTGAAGAAGAAGAAATCCACTATTCTAATCACACCACCTTTTATAGATACGCCTTGGAAACAAATCACACCTTTAAAACGAATATCCTCATATGAATCTCATTCATAAATAATATTTACTCCTTCAAAAGTTATACTAAAAGCAACATACAGAAAATTAATTAGTTTTTGTTCATTTTACACGTATTCAATTAGAAATAAGAAAACAAAAATAAAAAAATAAATAAATAAAGTTTTTGGACCACCCTTCTCATGCATATTTGACGCTAACAATGCAGCCAGCCAGCGCTTTCATTGCAGTAATAAATATAATTATACAGAGAAAACTTTTATCTAAATACACTGCATCAACACTGTGCACTCGGAATATGCACCATGTCTGCTGCAGTGCAGCAAGTGACAATCAACATGGTATTTTGTGTCAAGACTAAATGAAAACGCATCTATTATTCCGGGCACTCAACAGTCAGTTCATGTAACTTTATGTTTCTGGAGAGCTGCTCAAATTTTATTTGTATGACAATTAATTCCATTTGAATAGCTGTCCCAACAATGGCTTTGCGACTACGACACTGCAGACAAATTAAGAAAAATAAATTGAGGCCGAGTAAAAAGGCACGAAGAGGACACAGGAGCAATATTCAGGGTGACATTTTGTATTGTTTTGAGCGTGAATGAGTGGAGGTAAACGAGCGCATATAAATAGTAAGCGCACATGTACATGCACATATACTTCTACAGATATGCATTTATGCATATGTATATATATGTAGGTATAAATAAGCCTATAAGCTCGCTCTTGAGTACCTCAGTTGATTATATGTAAACAAGTATTCGGTATTCGCGTTCACAATTGGTTTCAAAATTGAATTAAACATCCATCCGCTACAACACTTCCTCAATTTGCCGCGCGCGTAAAGCAAACAATTCACTTCATATTTTGCAAAGAGTCTTCTTCACTTACTTTACTATGTAACAAAAGGCAAACAGTGCTTTTGAACGCAAAGGACTTAAGCCTGTCTGACACTCACTTGCTCGTCAGTGACGAAGAGCCTACGGTGCAATAGGCATTATATACCGCCCACAAATGTGCCTTTCTATATTTTTTCCTCTATTTGTCTTTGCCCATCACCTCCTTTTGTGTGCATAGTGTCAGCATTTAAGAGACGTTACAAGGTAAAAAGTTTCGCATGAATAAGCTCCATAAAGACATCTTTCTTTCACCACTGCACAACGGCAACGAAGGAAACTTAAACATAAACTAAAAACGTTATAATAAAATGGAAAACTTTATCTGCGAAGAACGCAGAGAAGCGTATTATACAAAATTTTAATTGCTTCAGTGTAAACACAGAGATCACACATACACACACACAGATACGCGCATAGCATACGGCCTCAGGTGTTGCAGAAACCTTAAATATTTTGGCCTCTATGTTGAATATCTCCACACCAATAAGATTTAAAAATGCACTATTATCTATGCAGGAATGTTTGTATGTACTTGTACATATATTTGTAAAAGGTATTCCAAACAGGACGCTTTAAATTTGCAAGGCTACTGCGGGTAGGTTGTTAAAGCAAAATGTGTTCGTTTCGTTGTTCCGATAGCCATTATTATTCGAGCATACAGTTATGGGCAGAGAAATAGCGCACTTATAGTGTATTCCATACGAATTGTTATTTCTTAGAAGTTTAACTGATATTCGTACAAAGTTGTATGCCAATGTTATGCTGTGAAACACTTATCTCTAATATCGGAATACGGGCCGCACAAACCGACTGTTGAAACTAAACAGAAAAAATATGAGAAATCTTCTCGAGGTCCTAACCGGGTATTGTCTGATTGGTAGACATGCCAACATAACGACTATTGCAGGAGCTGTAACGACATTGAAGAAGAAGAGACTATAAGAGAACCCTTTCTATGCGAAAGCATGGCTCTGGATAGAAGAAGGTTAAATATTTTAGGAAAGAGTTCCCTGAATTACTTGGCAGAAGTCGTCTTCTTCTTAATTGGCGCGATAACCGCTTACGCGATTTTGGTCGAGTTCAACAAAGCGCGCCAGTCTTTTCTTTCTCGTGCTAACCGGCGCCAATTGGACACACCAACTGAAGCCAAGTACTTCTCCACCTGATCTTACCAACGCAGAGGAGACCTTCCTCTTCCTCTACTACCACCAGCTGGTACCGCATCGACTACTTTCAGAGCCGGAGCGTTTGTATCCATTCGTACGACATGACCCAGCCAACGTAGCCGCTGGATCGTAAAGCTCATACAGCTCATCGTTTCATCGCCTGCGATATTCGCCGTTGCCAACGTGCAAAGGTCCAAAAGTCATGCGCAGAATCTTTCTCTCAAACACTCCAAGCGTCGCTTCATCGGATGTTGTCATCGTACACGCTTCTGCACCATACGTTAGGACGGGCATGATGAGAGTCTTGTATAGTGTTAGTTTTGTTCGTCGAGGGACTTTACTACTCAATTGCCTACTTAGTCCAAAGTAGCCTTTGTTGGCAAGGATTTCAAGGCTGACATTGTTATCGGTGTCAATGCTGGTTCCTAAGTATACGAAGTCCTTTACAACCTCAAAATTATAACTGTCAACAATGACGTGGGTGCCGATACGCGAGTGCGCCGACTGTTTGTTTGATGACAGGAGGTACTTCGTTTTGTCCTCGTTCACCACCAGTCCCATTCGCTTTGCCTCTTTATCCAGTTTGGAGAATGCAGAACTAACAGCGCGGTTGTTAAGGCCGATGATGTCGACATCATACTTGGCAGAAGTAGCTAATATAAAAATAACAAGCCTTGTTATTTAAGCCACAGGTTGGTTCAATGAGGACAATGTAGAGTGAGGAGAGGGGACAGCTCTAGTGGTATCACAATGGGCCTACAGCAGGCCTAGGTGTGTCAACCGACAACCACTATACCTACCTACCTACCTAGTTAAGATAAGCAAACTTTTTTGGTAAATTGTTGTTTGCTATAATTGCAAATATAATTATTTCTAAAGAAAGAAAGTTGCAAAGTCGCCTGCATGAAGGACTACAATTCAGCAGGGCAAGGCAATCGTTAAGAAAAGTAAGTGTGTCTCTTTTGAGTACTCGATAAATGAGAAATAAAGCCTGAATATATCAAGCAGACTTGTGCGAAGACGCCCTAATCAGAATAAATTGTATGAGCGTGTCTGGAGAAAAAATCGCTACCGTCGAAAAGAAATATCCAAAACACGTTTTTGTCTTTCGCAATTGCCCGTAGAAGTAAATACATAAAATTCTAGAAAATAATACTTTTTACTCTTTCCTGATGGAAAAGCTTTTATTTATCGTGGGGAAAAAACAAAGAGTTCAATTCCCGGTACACAACAAAGATCTTAAAGCGTAATGGGGGTAACTTGAATGTTTGGGGAACAATTTCTTGAAATGGAGTTGGCCCAATAGTGAGTAGAAACGGGAATATGGGCCAGTTTGCTTATCTTGAAATTCTCAAAAATGCGATGGCACCACATTTCTTGAGGTCCATGCCACTAAATTGGATATTCATGGCTGATAACGACCCCAAGCATACAGCAAAAGTGGTGAAAAATTGGTCAAGAAAATATTGCAGTTCTAGATTGGCCAGCACAAAGTTCCGACCTTAACCGCATTGAAAATCTGTGGCAATCAAGGTCATTATTGGGCAAAAAAGCAATTAAGGCAAGCAGTACAGGGAGCGTGAGACTCTATTCCTTTGGGGAAATGTGAAAAGTTTACATCGCAGGCGTGAAGTAGTTTAAAACTAAGCGATGTTCAGCAAAATACTAATCAGATAAGTAATTAATAAACAAATTTGATTAATTTGAAATAACTAATTTCTGTTTTTTTTTTCAGATGGATAAAAGTGCCCTATTTCAGGGTCCAATTCAAAATGTGATAAATTTCGATTTTTCGAGCTCCGTTTAATTCTACATATTGAATTGTTATTTATTTAGCGGTTTTTGATAATACTGAAATAAAATATAATATTAGAATTGTGCAAAAATGACTGTTTTATTAGGTCACCCAGTAAAAATAATAATCCCTTCATGTTATTGCGCTATTTCACTGTCCATACCTGTATATAAATACGTATAAAATAATAAATAATTGGCGCTTATATCCTTTGTTGGTTGTTTGGCCGGGTTCCTCCTCTTATTTATGGTGTGCGTCTGGATGTTGTTCCAAAAGTGGAAAGACCTACAGTTTCAAGCCGATTCCGAACGGCAGATATTTTTTATAGGAGCTCTTTCAAGACAGAAATACATTCGGAGGCTTGCCTTTTCCTGCCGGGGGGCAGAAAAATGTTCTATCATCCGGAAGATTTGAACCCGGGCACTACCGAATGATAGTCAACCCATTCGGTTACGGCGATTGCCACTATTGGGTGCGGATTGTAATCTGGTAGTACCATCGATGCGAGTGCTACAGCTTGATGATGAGAACTTTTTTCATAATAAATGCGTTGAAGCAAATTGTGAAAGATTTTACGTCGAAGTATTCGAAAATTGGTGCTTCTACAAATTACTTGACGGACAGTTGTGATTTCAGTTGATAATGTCTAGACAATATCTTTTTAACTGAGCGTCATTTTGGAAATACCATGCATTAGCACTTTTTTGTTCTATTTGCAGTTATGTAGCTAAAAAACAAGTACTATATTTCAAATTCGAGTTTCTTCTGGACAAAATTTGTGGTGACTTTTGACAGTTTTAAATTTACAATTTACCAAATAGAGTTCGATTTTTCTCGAAAGTTGTACAAAACTGGTTAAAATCGTGCTTCGAAAGCAAAATAAATTTCGTATTTGGGAAGCCAATCCTCCATTGCGCTTTTGTTTGGTGGTGCTACTGAAACATTTTTCTTAAAAAATACAATTGGAAAAGCACTTCGGGTCAACGAATTGCAATATTGGAATATGTCTATTCTTTATGATATGAATGTTAAAAAAATGTTGAACTATCTCAGAAAGATAAATTGCCGAGATAGAGCCCCAGTCACGCCTAAATGTAATCGAAAATTTCACCAAAATAAGCGACACCTGTAAGCGCGCACATCGAGGGTATTTGAAAAATATCCTTTTTTCATTCATAAATTGTAGGCCTTTTGCAAATAGGTACACGCTTATGTGCAAAATAATAATGGCAACACGAATTGTCAAGCTCACTTCCTTTTTTTTCAAAGGGTTTTCCAATAACAGGTGATATTTATTTATATCGAGAAATTATTAACGATTTTTTGTGGCCGGAATTAGATGGTACTGATCTGGATAACGTTTATTTTCAATAAGACGGCGCTAAGTGCCACACAACTCAAAACTACAAACTTTGTATGAAACTCACAAAAATTTGACGAATTTCAGAAATATAATAAAAACAAAAAAAATTCATAAAAATTTCCAATTTTAATTTTGATTTTTTTTTTTTTAATTCTGGGTATGCAGTTTTATAGCCTATTAAATTTTAAGTTTACGTCGCGATTTGCGAAAGTCTTTTAAGTGGAAGAAAATGCTCAACATCTCAACCAAAAAAAATTGTCAGAAATCAAAGCTATTTTTGAGCTAATATACTTGAAAGCACTTTGTTACACTAGATGCTGAACACCTCACCGAAAAAAAAATTTCAAAAATCAACGAGAATTTTAAGCCACTTGAAACTAGCACTTGGTTGGACTAATATTGAATGCGCAATAAAACTGCATACACAGAATTAAAAAAAAAATTTTAATTGAAAAATTTAAAAATTTTTTTTAAATTTAACCCTCTAACCGTTTAGACCGTCTGTAGACGGTCAATAATTTTTTGCCAAC
This sequence comes from Anastrepha ludens, assembly GCF_028408465.1. NCBI lineage: Eukaryota > Metazoa > Arthropoda > Insecta > Diptera > Tephritidae > Anastrepha > Anastrepha ludens. The sequence continues at coordinate 24,320,540 of NC_071498.1, read as the reverse complement.
AACTACGCCTTAAATATTATTTTAGAATAAAAAACCATTACTCCGCACTGTTGTGAGTATGCTTTTTATGAAGTGAAGCTAACAATCTCAGTTTTCTCTCTATTTTGAGCGCACACGCTAGTGGAGTGCCGCAGGTCAGTGTGATAAGTGAAATAAATTATTTTGAAAACTGGTGAAGTTACGATTCGAAAGAAATTGTAATTTTTACGTATGCTGATGCTTTAAAATTTTATGGTAAGCTTAAAATAATATATATTTTGATAATTTATCATGTTCTTTTGAGTAAGCCGAAGGTTATATGTATTATTCTAGCATTTTCTGATGACCGTCTGTAGACGGTCATAACGGTTAATGCGAAATTTTACATATTCATACCAAATATGACTTTCATTTATATATCGGCTACTTTGTAACGTATTTTTTCAAGTAATGGACAAAATGAGAAAATGTAAGTTGTCTACGATGTCGGGTGAGGAGATAGAAGCATATATGATGTCAGTTGATGAGCAACTCAACGATGATGGCTTCGATAGTGACGACGATATTTCTGACCCTGACTTTCAACCTGATGATTTCATTGAGGAGAGTACCGATAGGGCAATATTGGAGTGCTTAGATGAAATGGAGGAAGCTAACACAAGCTCTGTATTTTTGAATGCTTTGGATTTGTCTTTGAATGTCAGCTCTGTTGAACAAGGTATTATAATTATATCTGAAAACTCTGTACTTTCCTTTACATTGAATTTCGATTTAATTTTTAAGAGAAACTAGCCCCTACCACCTCGGCAGCAACACCTTTTAAACCATCAAAGCGACCACGATCTCCACTTCCTGTGATTGAAATCGAGGGACCCTTAACAATTCCATCTAACGGAGGATTTAGCTGCAAAAATGTGGTGGAAATCGATATCAGATCGAAAGAATTTCAAAAAATTTGTTGGAAGAAAAAGTCATTACAACTTCACGTTAACGACATCGCATTTCGAGGCAATAAATCTTTGCCAGCATTCATTAATAATTTAGAAACGCCATTCCAATTCTTCAAATACTTTTTTTCTTCCGAAATTGTCGACCTAATTGTTATGGAAACAAATCGTTCTGCACATCAGGAAAATGTCAATACTTCGTTTTCAGCTACAGAAGCAGATATTCACAAATTTGTAGGAATTTTGTTGTATATGTCACTGTACCGATATCTAAACATGGAAAGCTACTGGAGCAAAAACGCATTCGAGCCAATACGAAAAGCAATGTCTTGCAGGCAGTTTGAAAATATAAAGCATTACTTATCATTTGCTGACAAAGAGCAACGCGCTGAAAGAGGAACTGCTGGTTATGATCCGTTGTATCGTGTCAGACGTATTGCGGAACTGTTTAATGAAAGGTTTGACTCTGTGCCAAAAACAGCACGCCTTTGTGTTGACGAACAAATGTGTGCAACTAAAACTAAGCATCATCTACGTCAATATATGCCGAATAAGCCACACAAGTGGGGTATAAAATTGTTTGTTTTATGCGATACTTCTGGATATGCGTATAGGTTTGAAGTATTTATCGGAGCGGGCGATAACACTGTTTTGCCAGGAGAACCGGTCCTCGGTCCCACAGCAAACGTAGTAGTTCGCCTAAGCCAATCGATCCCTGAATTTCAAAATCACATTTTGTATTTTGCCAATTTTTATACCTCACTGCCTCTTTTAGTTTATGTGCGTGCAAAAGGAATTCTTTCTTTGGGAACTATTCGCTCTAATCGAATTCCAAACTCAAAGTTGCCAAGTGAGAAAGACGAAGAATATTCAGTTTCGAGCAGGGGATATTCCGTTGAGTATGTTGGTGCAGCATATGGTGTGGACATTTCAACAGTGACATGGAAGGATAACAGAGCAGTTCGTCTTGCATCGACATATGTAGGGGTGATGCCGTTTTTGAAGACCAACCCCACAGCAGTCTCAACGAAATTACCACGTTACGATCGTAAAAAAAAATCGTATATCGAAGTAGACTGCCCACAAATAATAAAATAGTACAATACCCACATGGGAGGGGTGGATTTGATGGATGGACTGACGGGACAATACCACATCCGACTTAAGACACGCAACCCAATGAACCGAATATTTTACCATTTCCTCGATATGGCCGTAACAAAGGCATATGTATATACTCTACCATCGCGTCAATCCAAGCGATAAAATTAATCTTCCAGACTTCCGCGAGAAAATCGCTTGTGGCCTTTGTTCTTTTTCGCTTCCAAAGAAAGTAGGGAGACCATCAACAACCTCCTGTCAGCCAACCACAAGCCAGGGAAAAAGGTGTGTCAGACCTATAGATGACATCGGATTTGATAACACTGGACACGTTCCCGCTATGTTTGATAATGCAAATATTGCAAACAGTCCGATACTCAAATATATTGCTCGAAATGTGAGATAAACTTGTGTTTGACGCCTAACAATAATTGCTTCAAGGAATTCCACTCGAAATAAATTTCATTAATCTTTTAATATGATTTGTATTTTAAACCATTGCAATGTAGTATATTTTAACTTTAATTGAATTATTAAAATACATTGCTTACCAGATTTCATACTTGATTTGTTTTGTCTCAAACCGTTTTGACCGCCTACAGACGGTCAAACTTTTTTCCTCTCTAATTTTCTCATTTCGGGAATTTTATTGATCTGCAGTATAACAACATTATTCAGACTGCTAAATTCACCGGAAAATGAAATTCGTATGCATTTTAAATCGTTATTTAAAAAAAACGGTTAGAGGGTTAAATTTCATAAAAATTTCAAAAAATATATACAAATTTCCTATTTTTTGTTCAGAATTTAAAAAAAAAAAAATTTTAATTTTTAAAATTTGTGCGAATTCTGTACAAAGTTTGTAACTTTGTGTTATGTGGGTTTTGTGTCACAATACTCCGTACTTTTGTAAAAAAAAAAAAAAAATTAAATACATACAAAAAAATAGTTAGAACTTGGTAATTCGCCGTGCTACTATTACTTTGCACACAAGTGTTTTTATAACAATATATCTCTAATTCTCGACATTTCTTTGTAAACTAAGTGACTTGCAAAAGAACTTTTTAAAACTATTACTTTTGGGTTATCCAATAATCCTATGGCACTGCACATACATACATACATACATACATATGCAGGTATGCACCTCCCTACATGAATTGAAGTGCTTTTTAAACTTACGTAGTTACCAATGTGCAAGTTATAAATGTGCAAGTTTTTCATTTTGAAGATGAATGCTAGTCTCCTGCCACGCTCCCGGTAACTTTACGAGATGTCACTGACCACATCCTACCCGCGTACATAGCCACATACATTTTTGTATGTATTTTAAGGATGCAAAATAGTAAATACCACAGATACCACTATTGAAATTGCCAATGTGACCAAATTCAGTGCAACACTTTACTCTAAAAAGAGTTTTGGCACGTGGCCAATGATTCTTCGCCAAATTTTCATTTTCTTGTTTTTTTTCGTTTTTTGTTTTTTGACAAGAAGTTAGGCAAGAGCATCGTAAGTTGTATGGCCGCTTTGGCAACCACTAATATTACGGTGCTAGTCGTTTATTTATTTATTTTTTCTTTGGGTAATGGAGAAATGAACGTTGACGTATCTCATTTGCAACGTTATTCCGCTTTCGGTTCCATTTTAAAATTCATTCAAAATTAAAAAAAAATTAACTCGAACAAGCCATCTATGGGGATTATCTATGCATGTTTATATGTATGTATGTAAGTATGTATGTAGGTAAGTATGTATGTATGTAAGTATGTAACAGAAATCACATATACACCATTTTAGTTTTAAATGTGAAAATGTGGAAAGAAACGGACGAACAAGATAATAACTAGGAAATAGCTCAGTTGCGCTTTTTTTTTTAGTTAGTTAGGGTCTACGACCGTTATGTGTCGTTTGTAACTGTGCATAACAAATAGATATATGTAGTATATATGGATAGTCGTATGCACTGCACAACGACATTGCAAAAGTGGACGTGAGTGTCTAAAACAGCCACCTCACCGAGGAATTGCCTATCCGCGAAATAACAAACAAGCACACGGTGTAAGCCGCTTACCGCTTAGGCGTGCACATAAAGAAAGCTACTTAAGCAGACTTTACTAGCAGAGGCCTGCATCTGGACTGCTACTTCCATTAGCAAATGCTGCATTATGGTTCAAAATAATTAAATTTAATTTGAATGTGATAAACAAATGTATATCCGAAATACTGGACAGGAGAAAATCTAAGATTTATGTTTAAAGCTGCAATTAGTGGTGCCATTACCGTAGCCATAAACGTAACCATAGCAATGAGCTGTTCTGATCAAACAAAACATATGGGCATCACTGTAAACAATTATAGGTGCCGCACCATAACGCCATAACCATAACCTCAGCCTGAAGCGGTTGTCCTGTGGGACACACTCAGGCTCATAGCCCATTGTGATGCCGCGTGCGGAGCTTTCTCTATTTCTCCTAAAACCAGTGTGCGCTTCTCAAAAATTTTAGAATATCTCCTATTTCTGCAGATCTAAGATCTTCAAATTCTTTAAAAAATTGTCTGCCTAGAATAGCACATCTCCGTCTGGATAGAGCAGGACAATGGCACAGAAGGTGCAAGATTGTCTCTTGCTCTTCCTCATCAAGACAACTTCTACAGAAGTCATGTGCTTGCACATCCATCCTTTGGGCGTGCCTACCTATTACGCAGTGCCCCGTTATGACCGAAATCAGTGTGCTAAGACTGTGTTTATTTTGGCTAAGCAGAGATTCTGTGCGTTTAGCATTGAGAGTCGGCCACAGTTGGCAGGCGATTTTGCAGGTGGCTTCATTAGGGGGCGTCCATAAATTACGTGAGATGTTTAGAGGGGAGGGGGTCGAGTCAAATCTCATCTAATCTTACGTTGGAGAGAGGGGGGTCTCGGCAAATATCACGAAAATTTTTTTCTGATTGAAACAAAAAAATTGTACATGCTTAAGATTTAATCTCAAGCGTAATCGTAGTATGATTAAGATCATTCACTAATTCGTTCGAAAGAAAATAATTTCATTCATACTTCGACGTTATACATTACTACTGTCAAACCACCATATTTGTTTTATACCAAATAGCTCAATTTAATCTGAATTTGCGGTACAGTGTAGCCAGTCGGTTGTTTTCGCGCCACTATGAGCCGAACGCCCTATCACTCAGGTTGACGTTTGACAATTCCGGACTTTAAAGAACATGACGGAAAATCATTTGCTCCATTTCTAATACGCGTACCGATTCAACCGCTGAATGCCTTCATCAGCACGCCTATTGATCTCTATTGCCCAAGTATACGTGATGATTTAGAGAAAATATGCTGCAGTACATGCGGTATTTACTTCGCATCTATCACAAGAGCTGCAGAGCACAGGAGAGCAGCTCACATTGCACCTGCTAAGCAAGCGCGTATGTTCCGCAAAGTGCGACCCTCACGGATTGTCACAAGACGAGCTAATGAGATACTGTGCGCAAGCGTCAACGGCTTAGAGTGGCTAGATTAGAACGAAGTTGAAGGAGCACATGATTTTACTGAAAATCATATGGACATGTTGGTCCCAATAGTCTCTCTTGAAACCGCGCATGATTCTCCATGGACTGAATTAGAGTAGATATTCTTTTTTAATCGCAGTAGTTACGATTTAAGTCTTCTATTGTTAAATTTTTAGTACACTTATAACTCTCAGCAATATTGATTACTAGTCTTAACTAGTCGTAAATAAAAGCACGAAGCAAATTTTTTTTCTTTTTACAATAACAATCCAACGCGTTTACATAAGAAACCCACATTTTGAAAAATCTCACGTGAGATTGGGGGATGGGGCAGGGGGTTGAATAAAATCTCACGACATCTCACCAGGGGGGGAGGGAGGTTCAGAAAATTGAAAAAAACACCTCACGTAATTTATGGACGCCCCCTTACGCCATCTTTCGTTTGCTTCCCTTACGATTTCCTCAGCCTTAATAGGTTCTATTGAATTTTGGTTTCTCCCCGTAGCTGTAAGCAACTGTGAAATATTTTACATTTGTTTTGATATTTGCGATAAAAATTTGAATATTAGAAATGAGCAACGAAAAATTAATTGACTTAATGGAGAATTATCTGCATTTTTTTTTTTGACAAAATGCAAATGTTGTCATTAATTCTACTGACTAATGTAATGTTACGTAACCATAACTGGTTACGGCTATGGCGTTATGGCTACGGCACTACGAATTGCAGCTAAATGGCTATCTTTAAAAATCATCCAAGCATTTGGAAAGTCTAGAGCAGTACTTTAATGCAAGCAATTGTTTTTCTCGCGCAGAAACGTGGATGACAACATCCGATGAAGCGACGATTGGAGTGTTTAAGAGAAAGATTCTGTGCAAGATTTTTGGAGCTTTGCACGTTAGCAACGGCGAATATCGCAGGCGATGGAACGATGAGATATATGAGCTTTACGACGACATAGACATAGCGCAGCGAATAAAGATCCAGCGGCTACGTTGGCTGGGTCATGTCGTACGAATGGATACAAACGCTCCGGCTCTGAAAGTATTCGATGCGGTACCAGCTGGTGGTAGCAGAGGAAGAGGAAGGCCTCCTCTGCGTTGGAAAGATCAGGTGGAGAAGGACTTGGCTTTACTTGGTGTGTCTAACTGGCGCCGGTTAGCACGAGAAAGAAAAGACTGGCGCGTTTTGTGCAACTCGACCAAAATCTCGTAAGCGGTTATCGCGCCAATTACGAAGAAAAAGTTGTTTTTCTCGTGCCACTTAGCAACTCAACCTAAGTCAGCCTTGTGCATTCAATTTTTTTAACCTTTTTTCATAAAATATTTATGAACTATTCCAGAAGGTGTTAACATATCTTCCTAATAAAAATGTACAACCAAGCGACTTCTGACATTTGGAACCGACATGCTCTCGGCTATTCGTAGACCTATGAGTACAGATGGCACTCAAGAATGATAGAATACAAGATTGTGTCCTCCGAATTCGCTGCGAATATACAAAAGGAAGGAAAATTACTTGTTTATGAAGAGGAAGAGTAAGCGCAAGCAATATAAACTACCAAACACAAGGTTCTAAACTCTCGACCCCGGAATGCCGTTATCCGAGTCCAATCACCACCCATTGCAGCCCAAGAGCATCAGCTTCCTCGTGAGACCTGCATGATTTTGGCTTAATTACAGTCTGGATATAGCAGGTTAAACTCCTATTTTTCCAGAATCAATCCCGGACGTACTCAATACCAGTCTGGCATGTGAAAATACCCCGCACGGTAGTAACCATCTATTCAAATGCCCTCTCAAATCCACTCACCTAATACCCGTCTCCCTCTGGTCCAAACTTGTCGAAATAATGCGCTCGGGCTTATCGCTCGATGCGTTTGACGTTGACGATCAGTAACAACACCACGCTGGCAGGGCCTAGAGTACTGCTACAACAAAAACAAAAACAACAATATATAAGAAATTATACCCGCACTTTCTTGTCACGGCGTCATCGGCAAAAACACGCAAAAAAAATATGCATTTCGAGATATTTTTACAATTTATACTTTCACAATTTATTTCAATTAATTTAAAAGTCACAAATCTTCAAATTGCATTATATTAACAAGCCATGCACTGAATATTTAAAAAGAAGTAATTTTCCTTCCATTTGTGGAACAACATCAAGACGCACACCACAAATAGGAGGAGAAGCTTCGGCCAAACACACAAAAAGAGTGTACGCGCCAATTATAATTTCCCTTCCACACGCAGCACACGAAATTTAGCGAAGTTCTCAACCATCTGTGCGATCCTTCTGGCAGAAAAATGTGAAACACAGATGGCGCTCCAAGCAGTAAGAAAGCGTTGTTCCTAAGCAACGACAGGTGGGCATTCCCACTACTTAGGACTGATAGCGGCAGGCTAATCACCTACCCTGTCAGAAATCAAAACAGATTAACGAAACCAACGCAAGACTGAGTCTTGTTGAGGCCCTATGCTCCCGAGAGGAGTGAACAAGGAAAATAAAAGAAAATTTCCCTTCCTCTTGTTTGTTTTGTTTATTTATTGTGTATTATTCCATCTCTTGACGTCAGCCGGTTGCCAAAATCGCATAAAATAAAGTAGTTGTGTTCGGAGGACGCCTAGCTGGGCTAGACAGGAAACCCTGGAAACGGTTTCATCGTAAAATGAGAAGATTGGGGTTCCCCTGAGAACCTGTCGTCTACTACATTGCAGTTAATATTTTACTATAACGCGTTTGCGCCGTGTGCACATTAGCAGCGCCGTTCACTTTTGAGGAATAAACTCGTATTTTGTAATTTTCGTATTTCGTAATTTTCCGCATATATTCCGGGAATTTTTTGACCAAGGTTGTATAGTAGACATACATACATATATTTAGAGAATTAAAGTTTTTTTCACAACAATAGCATTCGGCCTATTAGCATTCGGTAATCAAAAATTAATTGAAATTAATTGCTTAATTAATTACCTGCACTTGAAACATAGTCACCGAATCGTCCAACATTTGGATGCGAACAGTTAGCTTCTTGCCACCGCGATGACGTGGTGTGGATGGTGTACCATCGACTCCAGATGGTGTGCTCAGCGAGTGAGTCATACGTCCGCCTGGCACTCCAATGCCAATATCCACACCGCCGCCGCCAACACCAACACCACCTCCGCTCATACCGCCACCGCGCGTCGCTGTACCCATGTCGGCTAATGACATTTTATAGACCAAAATTTTTATAGTTTTTCAAACGTCGTTTTATTTTCGGATGTTTATGCTCCTCTTGCGCAGGTGTACTTATTTTACGAAATATATTGAATAATTTTGTATTCTAGTTTTCTTTACAATACGCACTGGTAACTTTGCTTTTTGATTAATAAATTTTACTGCTTATGACTTTAGTTGTATGAATTAGGTTTGAATTGATCTAATTGAGTAGCATTAAATATACGATTATTATAGTTCCGCTTAAAGCTGGACAACGCCTTACTGTAATCACACAACAATTATAAACAAAACGAAATTTGTTGGGTCCCTATTTCTACTACTATTAATTTTAAAATATATCTGCTATTTTACAATCATTAGCCTACGTATTGCACCGTTTCGTCACATCAGAGGTTCGCTTTATTTACATTTTTGCTTTGCTTCATTGCTCGAATTCACTTGGCTTATTTCGGTATTGTTAATTTTTTTCTTCTTCGTTTTATTTGTATTTTTTGCTTTTCTTCAATTTGGAATGAATGTGGGCGTCTTTCGTGTGCAATCAGAGTCGATTGGCTGGTTTTTAAGTCGTTCGATGAAAAACGTTTCGTATTTGTGCATTTGTATGATTCTTATAAGCATAAAGTTGGTATTTTGTTGCACAGTAACTTTTATTTGAACATTTATTCAATATACTCGTAGTAACACCAACTCTCATAATAATGTGTTCAAACAACTGTCTGTTTCCGTTGTTCATCCATTATCTATTACATCATCTATTTACATAGTTTAGAATCACAATTTCTTTGGCGTTGCTATGCGACTCTGAAAGAATTTGTTGTTTATCATCGTTGCTTGAGCGGGTGGAATTTGGCGAAGTTTAAAATCTGCAAATATGAAAATACATAACAATTAATCACTGATCTGCATTGCTTAAAAAAAAAGAAATACTATTTTCAATTCGAGCACAATCCGACGCAAGTTTGCTGCGTTACGTAGGAAGGATTCAATTTTCTAACTCGATTGCGTGCGATTACTTAAAATGCTTTCCATTCATTTTCTAAACGGACAATTTGATAAATAAATGTGAAAAATAATTAAGAATTATTTACCCTTGAATTCAAGTTAAGAAAAATTCAAGTTTAAGCGGCTCAAAATTTTCGTTGACATTTGATAATTTTTTTCTCCGACGATGTTTCGCATTTTCTCCGTATAAAAAAATGTGTGCGTTCGTTATATGGAGAAAAAATCATAAGACCACCAGCAAAAAAAAAATTGTCAAAAATCAATGCGATTTTTGAGCCACTTACATTTTAAAGGGTGATCAATTTAGAGGTATCGGATTTTAAATTGGGTTGGTGCGTGATTACCATTCGGAATTCAGAAAGAACGTAGGTTCGAAACTCGGTGAAGCACTAAAATTGAGAAAAAGTTTTTTCTAATAGCGTTCGCCACTCGGCAGGCAATGGCAAACCTCCGAGTGTGTTTCTGCCATGAAAAAGCTCTTCATAAAAAATATTTGCCGCTCGGAGTCGGCTTGAAACTGGTCCCTCGATGTGGAACAACATCAAAACGTACGCCACAAATAGGAGGAACAACTCGGCCACAAATAAAAGTCCAAAGGTATGATATTACACGATCTTGGCGGCCAATCCACTTGACCGAGACGAGAGGTGAATTGCTCACAGAAAGGACAACACAGTAAACCCATTATTTCACGAACTGTATGGCAAGTAGCGCCGCCTTGTTGGAACGATGGAATCTCCATGTTCTGGAGAGTACAGGCTTCAATTTTCGGCATCAAAAAGTCGTTGGTTGTTTATCACGGCGCGTTAGCGCTCGCCAATCACTGTTACAGTAGCGCCGGCTTCGTCTATGACGAAATATGGGCCGATGATTTCTCTAGCCTGTAGGCCGCACCAAACTGTCGGTTTCAATGGATGTAATAGCTGTTCTTGAATGGTTTCGCGCTGCTCTTCAGCCCAAACACGGCAATTTTGCTTATTGACGTACCATTAAGCCAAAAATGGACCTCATCGCTGTACTCTATAAGTTGACCTGAGCGCGCGATGAACACTTTTCACAGATTGTCGATTTTCGTAATACAGTTGAACGATTTGTAAACGTTGTTGTTGGACGTAAGTCTTTCCATGGTTAAATGTCAATGAATACTGAAAAAAATTGTGTATTTAGTTTGGCAGTAGTCACGCGTAATCTGTCAAAAAAGCCTTATTGGGAAAAGTATCCCCAACCGTATCACCCTTTATTATATTAAAATTCTAAGGACTATAAAATCGCAAACCGAAAATTTTCCCAAAAATTCTGATTAAAAATTGTGAAATTATGATGCAAATTTGTTGAATTTTTTTTTAATTTTCAAAAAGTTTAAAACTTGTATTATTATTACCTTTGTTATAAAATAAACTGCATTTTCATAAAAATAAGTAATTGAAATGAAAAATTAATCAGTAAAAATATTATGCCTTTATAATAATTTTTCAAATTGTGCCAACTTTGTGTGCATTGTCTTGATTTTACTACCCTGTGTTAAATATTTATAATACTTTAAAGTTATTTTCACATGATAATAATTAATATTTTTTCAATTACTTGCACTTTGTTAACGTTTGGTGCACTCAACTAGTATCGAATAAAATTTACTAATTTGGGATGGTTTTGACGTTTTCTTTCGCGTTACAGAGTGACATAAGAAAATAAAATTGAGGGTAAATTGCAATACAGAGAGTCAAGTTGGTTTGTCAGGAAAAAAGACCACCACAGATATTTAAAAGTGGAAAAGTCGACGTTGGACATTATGGCTCTCATTTTCTGGCATAACGGGGGATTGATTACTTGCCTAAAATAAACGCACATCCCTTCGCAAATTTGCTCGACCAGGCACGTGAGGCTATCGCCCAGAAGAGACGTGACAAGTTAGTGCAAGTTCTACAAGAAACCGCTCGGTTTGCGAGGCATACCTCAAAAGCTACGGACTTCACATAATTTTAATTCTTCCAATAACCTTGTCTTTTTGTTCAAATAAAAAAAAAAACAAGTTACCGGAACAAAGATTTTCGGACAACAGTGATATGAGGGCGGTTGCAGAACCCTGTTTTGAAGAGTAACTTATAGAATATTTTTTCAGTGTGCATTTTAGAAGAATAGCATTGGAAAATAAAATATATAAAGCCATACTTTTTACTCAATAAAAGAAACTCAGTACGCGCTCCTCGTACTTAAAATTAACTGATACATAACATTTACAAGATTGATCAGCATAATTTAAAGAAAAAGCAAAAATATATTATATATTACATTTTTTTTTTTAATTTAACACATTTTAACGCTATAGTAAAACTATAGATAGGTTTCAAAAATGCTAAAAACCGCAGGAATCTGAAATAATTAAATAAAATCGCTTAAACAAAAAATTGTATTTTTGAAAATTATAATATATCTTTATTTAAGAAACGTCAGAATCGAAAAATAAATTTACATCGTCAGAAATAGAATCAGACAATACCCGCATGTTGCGCATTCGTTTAGGACTTGGCGTAAAATCACTTTCGTCACTTGAGGAAATGTACACGTCTGATCTAGATGGTGATGCAGGCGGTTCCATACTTGTAGGGTTAGCATTTCTGACGTAATCTGTGATGAGTTTTTGCTTAGCTGGTTTAGAATCTTGTTTATACAATTCCCGATAGGTCGACATGAATTTTTTATTTTTTTTAAAAACCGCACTATTTCAAAACCGCATAAAAACAGAATCTACTGTATTTTGGATATACAGTCCGTCTGTCCTGACTAATTTGGAGCGAGGAGCCCAATCTAGCTAACTCATCTGCCTTACAGTTACCGTTAATGTCCTAGCACCCAGAGCAGATTAATAGAAGAATACTGTGCAAGTATTTTTAATAATTTGTAACACTCTTTTACTGTCTTCTTTCTTTCAGAGCTGCCTGACTATCGGACTAAATGACGATTTCTCTAACTGTGGCTACGTTTTTATTTAGCACTAAAAGGCTTTCTGAGATTGCCAAGATTCCGGTTTGGAATACACTACAATAACCAGGCGAAAAAGTAATGAAATGTGTTAAATTTGTGAGAATTTCGCGCAAAATTTGAAGATTTGAATTACTGGGTTTTGGTTATATTATTTACGATATTTTTATATAAAATCATAAAAAAGCTATAAACAAAAAAAATTTAAACTTGATAATTCGTGAGTTGCTAATATTTTGAACACAGGTGTCAACGGAATTGGATAGTTACACTTTTTCGCAATGTTGGGGACTTCTAAAATATTTTAGCGGTAACCCTGGATCCAGAATACTGAACAAAAGAGGTAGGTAAATTATTAGTAACATTATAAAAGACAAGCTATACTAATATTTTTTGCAAAAGTTTTCAAAAGGCGTTTCAGAGTGCTTGAAAGTAAAGGGCCAACTTTAAACGCATTTTTCTCAAAATGGTGTTTTCGAAGTCGGTGACCAACATTACTCGAAAATGGCTAAACCGATTAGTCTCACATTTTATCACGAGCTTCTTAAATATATTTTTTAGTTATTAATCGAAGATTTTTTCTCATCGATATTTTTTTTATAAGCAATTTAGGCCGAAATTTTGATAAAAAATCGATTTTTTTTTTGAGAAACCGCCATTTTGTCAAAAAAAATAATTTGGCTTATTCCTTCGATTAATCATTAGATTTAACATTACTTTAACGAAATCTGTTTGGTTTTTCAATTTCAGAGGATCCAGTTCAGAGATAAAGTGGTCAGCGCAAAACGTGTTTTTCGAGAGGAGTTCCCGGAGATCAGCTGTAGCTTCTTTCCAAATAAACATTTTTACTAATACTAAGTCTTAAAATACAGTTAAAAGATAACATTGGTTAGGTTAGGTTAGCCTGGTTAGCAACAAGCCACGCATAGGCCTTTTGGTCCCTAGCGATACCAGTTGGAGACCGACCTCTATGAATACCGAAAGTAGACATCATGTAGGATGTCAGCGCTTTTGGCGAATCTAAGCAACGCTGGGAGATCGGCTTTTGAGACGTCCTCCAGACCCTCAAACAATGGGGCTCCCAGGCATTTTAAACGCGTTTTTAATAATGCCGGACAAACGCACAGAACACCTTTCTAAAGATTCCTGAACATCCTCTCTGCATTTCCTGCATTTGACCGTGTTAGCAATCCCTATCTTGTACGCATGTGCAGCCAATAGTATGACCTGTTAGCATACCATTGATAGTTCTGCAGTCCTTTCGCGAGAGCGTAAGTACGAATTGAGTCAGTTTTTTGTCGTTAGTTCTACACATGACTTTTGCTGTTTTGCATGTAGTCAGATTAGTCCACTTAGCTTCCACTCGCCTTTTCATGTAGCCGTCCATTTCATTGAATATTGTATTTAGCGGTTTTGGTATGTCGTTCTCTTGTTCAAAAGGTAGTCTAACAGCACTTTTTGCTATCTCATCTATCATTTCGTTCCCCATATTGCCTTTGGTTATCCAGTAGATATGCAGCCTACTGTTTGCGGCTAGCCTTTCTATGGCCTTCCTGCTCCGTCGAACATTTTTGGACTTGATACAACATGAGCTTATTGCTTTTATTGCTGCTTGACTGTCCACGCAAAAACTTCCATTTGGAAAATACTGCTGTGGTCTGGCAGCTGGATAGGCTGCCTTATCCCTAGTTTTGAGCAGTAAATACCCGCTCCCACTCCGTCTAAAGTTTTAGAGTCGTCTGTATAGATGTGAAAAGTTCTATGGCCAGGCATCATCCTTTGTGCCATCCCTCCTCTTCAATTGTAATCGGACTATGAATAAGTTCGTGCGGTTTTTTCGAAATTTGAAACTTTATTGACGTAAAATGGTTACAAATTTAATATTCAAAATATTGTCCATCGCTTACTACTACTTTTTCCCATCTTTCTGGCAATTCACGGATTCCCTTTGTGAAAAATTCGGTCGGTTTTGCCGCAATCCACGAATCGATCCATTTTTTGACTTCATCGTAATTACGGAAGTGCTGGTCAGCCAGGCCATGTTGCATCGATCGGAAGAGATAGTAATCGGATGGCGCAAGGTCTGGACTATACGGCGGGTGGGGTAGGACATCCCATTTGAGCGTTTCTAAGTATGTTTTGACCACTTGTGCAACATGTGGCCGAGCATTGTCATGTTGCAAAATAACTTTGTCGTGTCTATCGGCGTATTGCGGCCGTTTTTCTCGCAGTGCTCGGCTCAAACGCATCAATTGTCGTCGGTAGACATCCCCCGTAATCGTTTCATTCGGTTTCAGTAGCTCATAATACACAACACCCAGCTGGTCCCACCAGATACACAGCATAACCTTCAGGCCATGAATATTCTGCGCCGACGTCGATGTTGAAGCATGGCCAGGGTATCCATACGTTGCCCGACGTTTTGGATTGTCGTAATGGACCCACTTTTCATCGCCAGTCACAATTCGATGCAAAAAACCCTTTCTTTTGTGCCGTTGAAGCAGTTGTTCGCATGCCATAAAACGGCGTTCAACGTCTCTTGGCTTCAATTCATACGGCACCCAATGGCCTACCTTTCGGATCATTCCCATGGCTTTTAAACGTTTGGAAATGGTTGATTGATCAACTCCCAAAGTTTTTGCAACCTCTTCTTGCGTTTGAGTCGGATCTTGATCGAGCAATTCCTCCAATTCGGTATCCATGAACTTTGGCGGCGCACCCTCGCGTTCTTCGTCTTCCAAGCCAAAATCACCACTTTTAAAGCGTGCAAACCACTTCTGGCACGTTCGCTCAGATAGAGCATGCTCACCATAAACTTCCACCAAGATACGATGACTTTCGGCTGCTTTTTTCTTCATATTAAAATAATGAAGAAGAATTCCCCGCAAAAACACATTATTCGGCACGAAATTCGACATTTTCAAGTGTGGTAAAAATATTGTTGTTTACGCTTCAAATAAAAAACTTATACTGACGTTTGTGCCTTACGACAGTAGCTCTCCAATGAATGTTTGGAAATGTGGATCGATGGAATAATAATCAAGTTACGCCATCTGTTGTAAAACCGCACGAACTTATAAATAGACCTATTAGTACGAAACCTTCTCTCCCAACTAAAGTACGGAGTCATGTAGTCTGTGCACCACTTTCCTATTGAGCTGTGACCGAAGGTTCTGCAAGTGAATACTCCAGCAGCCACTTACCTCCTCGCGGATTTCGCTGCCAGGTTTTCCGCCATAAGGTCAATAGGTGGCATGCTGAGTATCATTTCCACCGCCGCCCTTGGAGTGGTTTTCATCGCTCCTGTTATACACAAAGCAGCGAGTCGTTGAATCCTTTCTAGTGGCATTAAGTGTGTTGGTTTTTATGGCGTTTATCCCTAGCCCTGTCCGAGATGTCCATTGGTGTACCGTTTTAAGTGCTTTGTTCATCATAAAGATAACATAATATGCGTACAAAATTTTAGATCAATAAATTTAAAAGTTTTCTCAGAAAAAATTCTGGAAAATGCGCTTTTTTCGGTCTTCTAACTCTATATAACCCCTTAAGCTCGGTCCTACATGAGTCGAAATTCATTTCTACTCACTTAAAGTTTCACACAAAAATCTATGATTCAAAGATGTAGTAAAAACTCAGCGATTTATGTGCCCATAAGTTGCTCTACTTCCATCTTAGATATTATCGCATATTTTACCGCTATTTCTAATTAGTTACTTATGCAGCTATCTGGGTTAGGTAAATACCAACGGTCCATACTGCAAAAGCTACTTTCCCTCCTTCGTCTGTTTCTTCAATTTTATGAATGCCAGCCAAATTTGGTTGAACAATACTAATATGCAGTCTAATATCGAATGAAGTAAGTAGAAATAAATAATAATTCCTATGAATACGTGATCTCTGCATGGAAGAGTGTATATGTACATATCTACTTCAAACTAGTCTGAGAATTGGAAATCGGGACAACAGCAGCGAACAACGGAAATTGCAGAGCCAAATGATATGATTCTTTTGCCCCTATCTAGAAAAGAGTTTCAAGTTCCTGCCATTTTCACAAAGCTGCTTCGCAAGTTATTATACATATATGTGCATATACATACATACATGCATATAATATTACAGGAATGTGAACCATCACCAGTTTGACTACATCGTCAAGCAGCGTCTTCCATCTTGGGAGTCAGCGCTAGTTGACAAAGCCGCCTCCCTCCACTTTCTGAATCAGTAGTGAACGCTTCAGTCAGCATCAGAGTAACAGCAAAACTCTTACTCAGTATGGCTCATCATGATGAGAATGTTTTTGGCATATTCACCAGCGATAAATACAAAAAATTAAAAAACAAAATCCTCATGCGCCTGTTAAGAGTTTGCAAAAGGGTGAAACTCAGCAGTCACATCACATTTGTGCTTATTAATAGAATTTAGTACACAAAAAAAACAGCAGCAATTTTTTTCATGCACTTCTTTATATAACCCACACAAAGATATGTGCACACACACCCATGTATCACATCATATCACATCATATATGTATGTACATACGTATATGATTGGTTTTATGAGGTTCCAACGTTTCACACAGTGCATAAACTATGGCGTGGCAGTTGCGCGGGCTGTGCTGCCCATGTTGCATACCACATGCAACTGCAAGTGTTGAAACAGATTCAACTTGTGCCACACTCACGTCTTATTTATATGGCACAGCCACATACATACATACGTACATATGTTTTCTCATTTTTCCTCAAACGAACTCCACAGAAAAAAAAAACAAAAACATATCAATAAAATTTAAAAAGGCGAGAGAAAAAATTAAGAATAACAAATCATATTTCAAAGAAAAGACAGCAATGTGCCAACCAGAAGCAAATATAATACTTCTAAAGACTTTCCGCACCAAACACGCGGGCATAGAACTCAAAATGTCCCGCATGTACATACTCGTGCATCCGTATGTAAATAATAAATCACATATGTGTTCATATACACCTGTGTTCACAATAATAGCAGCGCGAAATATTGCAAAGTTTTGCATTTTTATTTTTTTATAAATATTTAGCTTATATTACAACAAAAACCATATAACTCAAAGCTGCAAACTTTGTATGGAATTAAAAAAAAAATAAAAAATTTTAATAATTTCAAAATTGTTTTTAATAAAAATTCTTATCAAATTTGGCTCATACAACAAAACCCTTATGACTGATAGTTGCAAATTTTGTAAATTAAGAAATTTTCAAAAACTTTTTAAACTTTATTTTATAAAAATTTTGCTCATACAACAACAAAAACCATATGTGGTATGTAACTCAAACTTTCTATCAAATTTGAAAAAAAAAATCAACAAAATTTCAAACTTTTTTTTATAAAAATTTAGCTCACACTACAACAAAAACCATATAAACTACAATAAAATTGTAACTTAAATAAAAAAAATTCATCAATTTTCAACAAAAATTCCTACTCTTCTCTAAATTCTCTTTGGAACTTTGTATGAAATTTAAAACAAATTTTCAAAAAAAAATTTTTATTAAAAAAAAATAATTAAAACAAATGAACAAATTTCCAAAAAACAATTAAACTTTTTTTTATAAAAATTTAGCTCATACTACACCAAATGCCATATAACTCAAACTTTGTATAAAATAGAAATAAAAAAAACAAATTTTCAACAAAAAGTCAAACTCTTCTTTAAATTTTTTTATAAAAACTAGTTCATACTACAACAAACGCCTTATGACTCAAAGTTTCAAACTTTGTACGAAATTTAAAAAATTTTCAAAAAACATGTTAACTTTTTTTTACAAAAATTTAAAACAAATTAAGAAATTTTCAAAAAATTTTGAACTTTTTTATATAAAAGTTTAGTTCATACAACAACAAACACCATATAACAGAAAGTTTCAAACTTTGTTTGAAATTAAAAAAAAAATCAACAAATTTTTAATTAGAATTTTTAGGAAAATCCAGGAATGCAGTTTTGTAATCCATTCAGTTTTGGCATAGATTTGAGCCACTTTAAAGTATACTAAAATTCGCGTTGATGTTGGACCTTTTTTTCTAAACGATGTTACGCATTTTCTTCCATATAACGAATACTCGAATTTTTTTTTATATGGAGAAAATGCATAACACCGCCAGAGTCCTTTAGATAAGAATTGGCTAAAATAAACTCGGAGTGTGATTGATTTTTTTCGTTTCATTTTATTTATTAAACATTTGCATTTAATCACTTTGTAAGACCGCACTTGAGACAGCCGGGCATTTGTATTATCCGCTTTGGATATCCTTCTTTGAATGTCAAATTCGCTTATATCATTCACTATTTCGAATAAAAAATCGGATGAAGAAAATTGGCAGCAACTTAGTTATACAAGTTTTATGAGGCATAACATACTCACTAGCGGTGAGTTGTTGTTTTCGCATGCGAATTTTACGTCAAGCGACAGAACCCAGAGATAGCGAGCAGAGAAAAGGCGAATCGAAGGCGCCTAATCTAGCAATTCTCTCGCTAAATTACCTGAGGGTATTTTACAACAATCAGCACTGAAATGCGCATCCAAGAACTTAACCGGTAATTGAAAGAAAGTAAAAAAATTACATGAGATAGTTTACTTCACATCTATGGAGAAGAAGACTCATACAGTAAGGTGTTAATATTGAGGCAAATAGATGCAAACATTTTGATAGCAATACCAAGATATGACGGAGTCATAGTTACTTTTTATGGACATAAACTTAAATTTAATAACCGATTTTGAATCAGTAGCGCACTGTATGCAGATTCAGATAATAAAAATAATTATTTTTGTTCTTGTGTGTAAACATTTTCTTAATTTTGGTTTGCTTTATTGTGTTGCTTTATTGTATTGCACACTCAATTATCGAGAACAGTTTGTTTACTTTAGTCCTCTTTCGTTTGCTGTGCGAAGCTATACCGACCAACCATAAAGTTCATGAACCGAAAATAAAATGTTTATGAACTGCATCTTGGCCAACATTCCTTTGTTTAACTAATGGCTGAGCGGAATGGGGTGAGCTCCAGTCCACAAATAAAATGTTATTGTTGTTTTTTTTTTTTTTTGGTTTTAAAGATTTGTTTCTTATTCAGTTTGAATCAATAAGGCAATCTTTGACAAAAATGTTCGATAGACTCACTTTTTTGAGAGAATTTAAAAGTGCCTTTGTTGTATGCACGGGTGTTATAATTCTACGCTCCGTCTATTTTCAAATATTTACTATTTGTCAGCTAAATTCTAACGTTAGGATAGGACAAGTGCTGCCCACGCGATGAGCCCACACTTCGACAAAGAATCCAAATTCGTTCATGGCGATGGCATACAGAAGAAAAACAGTGGAAAAAGAATCAAACAGGGGGAAAAAGAAGGCAGAGGCTTTGGATTGGAGGATGACAGATTACATTTGTATTAACCGTTTCCAGCTACTGATGAAATTCACCAGCTGTGTGATATTTAAACCTGCTACATATATGGCCTGAATCTTTGCCCGACGAGAGCATGGCAGCTGAGAAAAAGGTCCTGAGATGATTCCACTTCATCCTCCATATATACCTAACAGACAGTGCGCGGTAAGGATGCCCACCAAGCTCGAGAGCTGCGGCTTTGTTAGCCTTAGAAGTTCACTCGAACGCAACCAATCTATCAGAAGAAATTCGGAACTTTTGACGTTTTCGCACTAACTCAGCGCTCGCTGAGTTGACGCAAAGTCCATTTTTCCAGAAATAGACTACAGATTCTCAAGAGAAATCCAATCGTCTCATTTCGCAGTGAATCCGTGTAAATATATACACTGGGTGCTTCAGGCTGGAACTTTGACTTGACAGCCGAAACTCTGCAAATTTAAAAGTATTTTGTTGACGATTAAGTTACAGAACTAGCGACAGAGGAAAACAACCATGGTCGCATTCTTAGTTATGGGTCCTTCTCTCAATAGTAAGTCTAATCAATATTATTGCAGGCCGCTTCACCTCTAATTGATTTGACGGACTTCCAAAACTCACTCTACGGGTATATCGATAGATACCTTTAATGTAAAGGCTAACTCTCTTTCGATCTTTGCTATGATGTAGTGGAACGCGGTCTCGATGGATTGCCACTAATCTGAGACCAATTACCAACGGAGTTACCGGAATACCGGAGGCTTTTGATGAAGCTTTGAGTCATCGAAGAAATAAGTAGTATATTTGACTCATAATTTTCTTTGGCATTACTACACAAGATCCCCAGCACTTCCTTTGAGTTTTTTTTCGTTCTTCTGGAGATTTCAAGTGCAATCTTGTGGGGTTGCCAAGAACCGGTAATTAGTTAATTACAAAAACAATTTATAAAACCGTTTTAACTACTTATGATAGAAACAGCAGTAAAGTATACCAATCACCCCAGAAACAAATCAGTTCAAAGCTAATATAATTGTGAGGTGGGAGATGGAACCATTAAGGCAAAATGTCTCTGCAAGTCAAATAAGTTCTAGGAGGAATCAACTGTATGAAAGTGTTTTTTTTTAATAAAGGGGCACGCTAATTTTTCGAAAAAAAGCCAATAATTTAAAGTTTAAACAAATTATAGATATACCACCCTGATCTAAAAGTTCCTGGAACAACGGCCAGGTGACGCTCTCAGTCAACTGATTTGAGTTCTGTAAGAATGCGTTTGATGAATGTTGATGTTCGGTCGGATTCAGTCTTGGAAATGATGCATTTGGCGATATCAACACCGTCCTCTTTTTACATGAAATTCAGGTCCAACTTTGAGACCAACTTTCCAGCAACACCTGGTGGTTGTTCCGGGAACTATTTGGTATTATATGCGTGTAAATAAATAGAAGTCATTAGAAGAGTGAGTTCATATAAGATCGCGTCACCAAAATTCAAAAATACACAATATGAACCAGCTGGTGGTAGCAGAGGAAGAGGAATGCCTCCTCTGCGTTATAAAGATCATGTGGAGAGACGTGCCTTATAGTTTCTTCCTCTTCTTTATTATAGCAGCTTCAACAGTAATCGTAGTATGGAACTCCCAGCCTTCTGAGTGGTAACCCAATAACCAAGTGGAAATTTCTTATCCGCAGTGCATACAATTTTTTGTCAGAGCCAAATCATTATTTATTTGAGTTCGATAGTTTGTAAATTTTATTAGTGCACGTCAATGTGATGTGAGTAATCGCCTTTTAATAATTTTTGAACCTTGTGGCTCGGTTGACTCTTTGAAAGAGTCCCTCTTAGGACTTCTTATGGAGAGAGAAACAGAATTTTGCTAGACAAAATGCAAACTTATGCAGCACCTCTTGGGCTATTCGAGAGAAAGGTTCTTCGTCGGCGCTCTTCGTATTGGCGATAACTTCTACCGCCGAATGAACCACGAGCTGTATGAACTCTACCACGATGTGGACATAGTGAAGCGCTTCAATATTCAACGCTTACGCCGGCTGGGCCACGCCGAGCGTATGGATGCAGAAGCTCCAGCAAAGAAGGTGTTCGGATGGTAAGTTAGAGGGCAACTAAGTCGAGGAAACCCTGTCATCGCTTGGTGTAACAAATTGGAGAAGGCCCGCGCAAAGCAGAGATGCCTGGCGAGACATGTTACAGTCGGCCGTAATCCGGCAATGGTTTGAAAATCTTGATCAGGCTAAATAAGTAAGTAAATGCAATTATAAACCAGTTAACGCCACTCGCTTAAACATTGAGTTCTGATTTTTCAATAAATTTAAATTCAGCATGCAGTA
Source organism: Anastrepha ludens (assembly GCF_028408465.1). NCBI lineage: Eukaryota > Metazoa > Arthropoda > Insecta > Diptera > Tephritidae > Anastrepha > Anastrepha ludens. The sequence continues at coordinate 24,298,046 of NC_071498.1, read as the reverse complement.
AAAAATATTAAATTAATTTAAAGTCCACTTGAAATTAGCAAAACTGGTTGAAAAGTAAGAAAGTAAAAATAGCAGAATGTAATTTTTAAAGGAAATTAGTTTCTTATAGAATATAATCAATCTCCCCCAACATCAATACATTTACTCCAATGATCCTTCAACGATTTTTGCCATTTCTGTAATGATGTTCCGTTACATTTTTGTTGAATGGTTAACGAATGCGGTACTAATTTTTCCAACCGCTTTTCCATATATTATATAATTCTTCATGCAAAATACTGGAGCACTCGTTCATCTGAGATGCCTATGTTATCAGCAATTTCACACTTAGTCGAACTTGGATCTTTACAAACTTCACAATCATTCACTTGCTCAATCATTTCTGGTGTTGCATTTATTGAACGTCCATTGCATGGTTCATCTTCAACTCACGCCTGAACGGCCACATTTCTAAAACACATCAAAGTACAGTGGTGAGCATAAATAAGTGCACATTTTTTTTAATGTTTGCAATATTTTTTGAGCTAAGATTTTTATTATTTGTTTCGGTTTTTTAATATTTTTCATTGTTTAACCAAATCTTTATAAATTAAACTTTCAAACTTTATTTAAAGTGTAAAAAAAATTCAACAAATTTTCATCTAAATTTTGAACACTTCCATACTTTAGTGCATGAATTAATAAAATGTTAAAAAAAAAATTTTTCACGCTGAAAATGGCTTTATTTGATTATCAATAAGATATATTAAAAGAAAAATAATAAAAAAGTTGTATATTTTGTTTTTGTTTTACGGAAGCATATATAAAAACTTATATGGATTGGAGGCCATATACAGGGTTGCCCATATTCGACGGACCCATCTGGCAACCCTGTATCTTTTGACAGAGACGTCAGATCGCTTAATGACATACCGCGTTGGAAGCGTCAGTTCAAGCAGATTTTTACCATGGAACAGTACACGCCACGCGAGCGCTCCCAAATAGTTGAAATTTACATTCAACAAAAGAAGTCAATTGTGAAAACTCAATGTGCGTATAAAAAATTAAATAATGTGAAAAGTGCGCCTTCACCATTAAACGTTTGTACGAAAGGTTTTCGACTGGTGATGCTCTTTCTAATCCAAAGAGGCCAAATCAAAACCGACCAAGGCGATCGGATGAGAATATTGCTCTTACACGGGCCAGTGTCGAGACGTCGCCAAGGACATCCCAAAATCGCCGTTCTCAGCAGTTGGGCATTGCTCGGACCACTTTACAACGAATTATCCGCATTGATTTGCACTTATTCCCGTATAAGATTCAATTGACGCAAAAATTGTTGCCTGCGGAAAAGTCTAGTCGATTGGAATGGGCCCAAACAACACATGGGTCTGTCGAATATGAGCAACCCTGTATACAAACTTAGATAGATGGAAGACACAGGCACGAAACCGAGACAATTGGAGGCGTATGCTACAGCGAAGACCCGTCCAGGGTTCCAACAATGATGACGATGGTATAAAAACTAGTTCTAAAACCTAGAAAACAGTTGAAAAGCGGGAAAATTATTATCCGTCGAGAAAAATGAGTAGGTACATCGACTCCATGAAATATTTTTTTTTGTTAAAAAGTACTTTGACTGTACTGTTTTTTGAAAATGAATCACTCGCACTTCAATTCTGCTTTTTCACTCACTTGCACAAAAGTGAGGTTATTTCGAAATGTCATAAAATCATAGACATTTTTTTACTTTTATTACTGTCAAGTATAGTTTGAATTATTTTATAATAGGCGACCACGGTAGCCGAATGGACTGGTGCGTGACTAACATTCGCGAGAGCGTAGGTTCAAATCTAAGTGCATGAAACAGCAAAATGAAAAGCTTTAACGCTTTTTAACAGCATTCGCCCCTCGGCAAGCAATAGCAAACCTTCGAGCCTATTTCTGCCAAGAAAAAGCTCCTCATAAAAAATATCTGCCGTTCGGAGTTGGCTTAAAACTGCAGGTCTCTCCATTTGTGGAACAATATCAAGACGCACACCACAAATAGGGGAGCAGCTTGGCCAAACACCTAACAAAAGTGTACGCGCCGATTATTTGTTTCATTTTTTAGTTTGGAAATAAAATTGAATCAAAACTACAATGCTATAAATAGGCTCATATGCGGTAAAGGGTTAATTTTAGTTTTTAGAAAAATGTTGAGTATGTAATTTTATAGCCAATTGAACTGTGGTATAATAAAGAGCAAATTTAAGTGACTAAAGAATAGCTTTGACTTAAAAAAATGTTTATTTGTTGTATTTGACTCTGTTTATTTTATTTTATTTTTCTATAGAAACTATTTGATTCTGTTTAGTTTTTGTTTCTTTTCTTTTTTTTTTTTTGCAAACGGCCTTCCACAAGAATTTCGTTTTATACGGAATAAAGACAAAAACAAACGTTAGAAAAGAAAAATTATAAACAATTTGCACTAATTTTACTATTGGCACAATGGGAAGTATTCAGGCAAAAAAGAAAATTTCTCCACCCGGTGTTTTAACCCTTCGTCGTTGAGGACGAGAGGTATTGGAGTGCTCAGTAAAGAAAATAAATACGCTGAACGTGATGTTACGATCAAACCCCCTGTCTGCTGTTACGATCAAACTAATGAGAACCCCATGTAAATGAAAAATTACTTCCTTCCGTATCGTAGATTTTATTTCACGATTTTTGAAAATTCGCGTAGAACCCTGTCAGCTTATTGCTCTCTCACCACACAGTGTTGCCAAGCAGTACATTTCGAAATCATTTACAAAATAAACTTAGAAAAATTATATATTAATTTTTATTAAAATAACTTAAAAACACTGATGAATAATGTTAATTATACATAGATAAATTAACTATTTGCATTTGTTGGTTTTTGGCTTTGGTTTATTAAACAATGAAAAATTGTAACTGATAACGCGGATGTGTGAAAAAGTGTGTAAGCAAAAATATCAATGGCAACATTGTGTAGATACAGCCAAACACATACACACAAACCGATGTATTGTGTAAATATGTAACTAAAAGAATGCAGTTGTTCCCCACGGGATGAGTTTTACTCAGTTTTGTGGACGTTAGGGGCTGCGGTAAGGGTCTACGTACGTCGGTCACTGTTTCCATCATAAGGCTTTATTTAAACAAAATTTTTCATAAAATAAAAAAATAATTATAAACAAACTGCTATCACTTCTAATGTTGAAATGCCTGAGTGGATTCCTTATTGCACGGCTTTCACTCCCACTTGACGAAGTAATGCCGTCATCTTCCGTCTTACCAGATTCAAAGTAATATTCGTGAGAACTGTCACTAACTAACGTATCATCTCTAGATCGCTTAGCCATCGTGCGTAGAATAAAATATAAAATATATAAAAGCCTGCTGGTTCTTCTGGCCGTGACACTGAGAGACTTAATCGAAGAACTGAAAGAACTGAACATCATAAATTTACATTATAAGGAAGATAAGACTTCATGGCCCCTAATGTCTTTGAATGAAAACGTAACTCTTTTACTATACCTATGCGTCTCTTATCGCTCAGAACGACAGACGTCGCGAGCCTTGCAGCTACGAACTAATTTGGGCGGCTATACGCCGACACTCGACCCCAAAGGGTTAAAATTTATTGTAACTGTCCGTAATGGATATTTGTACTTAGTAATATATGTACATATGTATATGTATGTACATACCTAGGTAAACTTCTGATTCTATTAATGGCACTTTTTGCACTTAAAGTGAGAAATAATTTCAGAGTTCACAACTGCAATTAAATCGCTTAATGCCAATTAACAATATTTAAATCATTACTGCTAATCATTTTCACATCCTACGTCAGCGTCATGTACAATTTAGCGCATAGCGCCAACGATTTCTTGTGACACAAATTTATATATATGCACACACGCACACACATTACTTGCATGCAAGCCACAAATGCACGACAGGCACATTTCCAATGTAAAATCGGTCATTGAACGCCTCGGTTTCGATTAGTTGACGTTCTCAATTTCCTATTGCCGGTGTGTACATATCGTCTATTTACCCACTCGCCCATTTTTTCGTCTAACTATGCGCTCTAACTGTGAGCTTGTTGTCGGTAAGAAGTGGACGCGACTGGCAGCCCACTCGTAAAGTTCAAATGTTATCAACCACTACTGAAAGGAGCTATAAATTTCTTGTGTATGTGTCCTCAAAATTAAGTAATAATAAACTGGGCTCACTAATCGTTTTGTACACTGTCATTATTTATATGCGAAAGCACAAGTTTTTCACTAAGCATTGAATTAATTCTTTCATTCAATAACTGGAAAAAATTTAAATCCTCTTTAAGTGGTGGCTGGTATGCTTGGAATGGCCAATATTTTCAAATGATCGACTTTCATAAGGATAGACAGTTCATAAAGGCTATTATTTGGGCGTTCTGGGACGTTTTAACAGCCGAAAGGAAGTAATGGAAAAATCGAAGACGGCTCTGATGGCTATACCGAAGGCAGATTTCCAGAAAAGTTTCGAGCGCTGGATCAAAAGCGGGCATAATTACGTTCCGATACACTGAAGGCGGTAATATCACTTTTGAGGAATAAACTTGTATTTTGTGGCATTCTCCTATAATCTTCAGATTTTTACGGCCGCAACTACAAAATATATTTAAAAGGAAGTAAAAAATTGTTTTAACCTGTGTAATTTCCATTGCATTTTCAACTCTACCAATGAAAAAAGTGAACCGAATATAACAGCGACGCTGGAAAAATTGAAATAAAATAATAAGCCGCTTGAAAAGTTATCATAAGCCCATAAAATACCCATAAAACTCAACCCATGCAAATCACATAAAATGTATACTCTCCTTTTTACTGCACTTGCTTACATACATAGTTGAGCATAACTACATACAACAATTAGAATAGACAAATAACATAGAATAGACACTAACATTTATTAGTTGTAACCAACCGCACGAATCCATTACGGCCACAATTGAATGTCGTACATAAAAGCAAAATCAGTTAGTAGCTATTCTCATCAAACACTTGTTTTATTACAAGCAAGTAAGTATGTATGTATTCAGTATATGTATGTACTCATGTATGTGCGCAATATGGTTGTCTGGCCGACAGAACATTTGGATGCCATATTGGCTGCACGTTCATTCACTACCGACGATCTGGTGCAGCAGTAAATGACCGCATCAAAACACACACACTACATTACTCGTTTATTATATAAGTATGAATGTATGTATGTACATTAGGGCCATCAGATTTGTGTAGCAGAAAAAATTTTAGCACAAATTTAAAGATTATTTTGATCAAAAGTGTACCATAATATGAGAAAAGTATGAAAATTCAGAATTTAAAAAGGTTTATCCTTAAAAAAACATACGGAAACCCAAACAAAGTACCAGCTAATGACCATTTCAAAATTAACACAAATATGCCATAAATTTTATTCTGATTTTCAGACATTGCACAAAAATTTCCATAGAATAGTGAAATCTTTTTTATTTCGCAGAAATAATTGTCATCACCGTTGTCTAAACAGCTTCCGCGGCTTTTTTAATATCAAGAATAAGGATTCTGTAACCACTGAACTTTTGTCCCAGGAGGAAGTTCAAGCTTCAGCCAAAGAGGATATTCTTACGAGATGCATTCTTACGAATTTGCTGTAAGAAAGGCTTACCGAAAGGCTGTACTCAGTCGCTAGGCTGCCACTTGCGGCCTCTGAGTCAACTCTGACAAAACGGAGCTGATGCTTTTTACCAGAAAATATAAACCTCCACCCTTTCGACTTCCCAAATTAAACAACCACGTCCTCCCGCTTTCATCGGAAGTCGGGTATCTTGGAATTGTATCATTGGAAGCTACACATTGAAAATCGCGTAAAGAAGACCAGTATAGCCTTCTACTCCTCCCCTGCTGTGGATGTACAACGCAGTGGTTTTGCCAATTTTAACATATGGATGCCTAGTTTAGTGGGAAGCTCTTCGGAAGGGTTATAATAACACTAAATTGGGGAGGATGCAATGGATTGTATTGACATCAAAGGAGTATGTAGAACTTGCCCCGGTGCTGCCCTGAATGTCGTTTTGCACTTACTTCGCATCGACTTTTACGTTATTTCCATCGCAGCGCAAATCAGGTTAAAGGAGGTGGTCCTCTGGAGGCAATCTCTCAAGGGCCATGGTAGCATTTTCGGGCAGTTAAACCCGAACACATCTCTCTATCCGCAAACTAGAGTTTGAGGGTCGTGCTAGGGCAATCTTTCCAAATAGGCAGGATTGGGTCGAGGAGAAAATCTGAACCGAAGCTTGCACTTCTGTCTTCACTGACGACTCCAAGATGAAAGAGTCGAAGCAGGGGTTTTCTCTAAATCAGCCAATTTATCTATCTTCTTTAAACTGCCGCATACTGCTAGTGTTTTTCAGGCGTCTTTGCGATACTGCAGGCATGCAAAATGCTTAGGAAACGAGGGAGCGAGGGAGATATTAACATTTTCTTCGATAGTCAAGCCGCGTTCAAAGCTCTGATGACGCCATGGTGCAGAACGAAACTAGTAAACTCCTGTAAGGAGGAGAGCAAATCTCTTGGGTGTGCAGGTAACATTTCTCTGATCTGGATTCCAGGACATGATGAACATGCCCGGAAGGGGACTGAATTAGCCTCAGAGATCTCTTACCCGATCATCGGCAGATCTCTGACAGTTGTTAAAGGGGAACTGCACAAATTATTTCTCAGGAAAGGGCAGAAAAGATGGAGCTCCATTTCTTCATGTGATATTTCGAAAACCCTTTGGCCCCAGAGTACAATATACGGAGGACTCATTCAATTTCCAAACTCGCAGCAGTGTTTACCGGTACCTGGACGAGTGACACATACGCGATATGGTTACCATTTAACCCCTATTGCAGAAGCTGTGGGGACCACCTTTCCGAGAAAGAGACTGTAGAACCGAATCTAGTGACTTAAGCCCTTCTTGCCACCGCATTAACTTCCCTGCAGCCAAGCAGGGGCGAGATCCAGAGACAGATAGGTCTTTCTACCTCTAGTCTATCTAACGCAGTGACAATTGACTCCGCCCTGATGTTATTAAAAGCACCTTTTATATCTATGAAGGCCGCCAAAGTGAATTGTTTGCCTTTCAGAGATTTTTCCACAGTCCGTACGACCTCGAGTAAGGCTGATTTCAGGGATTTACCTTTCAGGTAAGCTGTTACGCTGGAGATAATTTGGATTGGCTGTGCTCTCGGATATGATAATCAATCAATCTTTACGATGAATGAGATAAGGCTTTGTAACAAAAAAAATTAAAATAACTATATTATTTTAGATGCACTCGAGTTAAACAGAAAAAGTCTTATAATCTATAAAGCTTATAAAAAAAAATATTTTTACGTTTTTATGGTTTTCTTAATAATATTATATATTTATTTCTCAACAGCAGTTTCGGAATTGTTATGTTGCCAAAAGGAACGACCTGTAAAAGTAAAAGAACATCACTCCTGTCTAAGCGATTTATTTATGTGTGCCCATTCATATGACAGAGAGTCCAATGCTCGAAGTATAAACAAGTGTAGGAAAACTGCCAGCACCACCGGCATATCCATAAAGGCCACCGCAGTAGCACCACAGCTGCTTTGGCACTTGCCGCTGCATTCAAATACCATTAAAATACCTAAATAGGTAAGGTGGAGGTGTGTGTATGGATACACACATAGTTAGTCGTTGTTCCATCGCAAATGCCAATGCGGCTCGTTCGCAATACGAGTGTACATATGTACACACATACATACATCCAATAGTTCGATGCTAGTTGTAGAAAGGAGTGTTGCCAATTGAGAGGATGAAACGGGTATCCCAAGTGCTCGCTTACTTTGAGTGAATATGGCAATTGGAAGTGTCACGTTTAGAACGTCATATATGCACAGGAAAGCGTTGCGTTAGATAAAACTCAATGTATGTAAGTAAATGCTCTATAAAAAACATATTGAGTGTATTCAGGCTTTGAATCGATAAAACCAAAAAGCAAAATACAAAAAATCTATGAGCATTTTTGTAAAACTGAAAGATAACCTCTCATTTTGAAGCACTTCACTAAGGATTGAAAGAAGAAGCATGCACACTTATTTACATTAATCGATGGCATAAATATCTATGATAAATACCATTTCAACATTTTTTGTTTTTAATAAATTTTGGAATGCTTATTTCTATGTATATATTCAAAGTGATATGCAGAGTTTTTAATAGAAATAAAAGCACACTTTAACCTCTTCTTCTTCTCACCTGCCAGACTAGTCTGCAAGCATTAAGCAGAAAAGCAATGAGGCAATACGGATTTAAAAGTACAGGGTATTTCGTTACTAATTCTTTTTGGCACAGAAACATTGAGTTAATACTATTTCTGTGTTCTGGACAAAGACGCCTACAAAAGGGAGTCATGAACTCCAAAGTTTGATATAATTTATTAAAAATAAAAATATTTCTCATTCATTGGAGGTTAGGATTGGAGCCACCTGTTAAGTTCCACTCACGATACTATACATCATTCCATACGTAGCCTTAAACTCTCTAATATCGCTAACAAAATACCCTGAATATTTCTCATTCAGGTGTAGCTAAAATAAATCCATTATTTTCATAATAGATGGATTTAGTAATGCCTCTTCTTCTTCTTCTTAGCTGGCAACTACAGCCGATGGTCGGTCTTGGCCGCTCCCAAAATGTTGCGCCAATCGCTTCTGCATTGCAGGCGTTGTCGTTCCAACGTAGATGAGTGCGAGTTCCACCAGTACATTTAGAAAATAGCACCTTTTTGCTGGAGCGTCATTTTCCATTCGCTCAACGTGACCTACGCAGCGCAGCCGCTGAATTTTGCTCTTCACATCGTTGATGTCAGTGAATAGTTCATACAGCTCGTAGTTCCATCTTATTCGATATGCATCATTCACGCAAATTGGACCGCAGATCTTGCGAAGAATTTTTTTCTCGAAAGCTCCTAATAACCGCCCATCGGTGTACGTCAATATCCCGAACTCAGCGCCACACAGTAAAACCGGGAGGATGAGTGATTAATACAGCGCTCTTTTCGTGCGTCGAGAGAGGGCTCTGCTTTTCAATTGCCTACCCAGCCCAAAGTGGCATCTGTTGGCAAAGATCGCTGGATTTTTTGGCTGACGTTTGTGACAGTGTTAGTTCTGGATTCTAGGTAGAAAAAGTCCTTGACTACGCCGTTAGTAATGTCTCTGGCGTTATATAAGAGCGATCGTTTAACGCTACACGGCGTACTAAAATAAGGTCCAGGACAATCTTCTGATTGCTGGACTCAGTATTGTTTTAGCACGCGTAAAAATGTATCCCAACAACATACGCCATATCTTGCAGTTTGTCTGCCATAGAGCCGAAAATGAAAATGTCAACCAATCTCTAGAAAATATGAATAGTGTTTATAATCCTGATAGCGTAACAACCAATCAAGCATTGATCACTTCACCAACGCTGTTGCTCTGGTCGGCTCTGGGAAACCGGCTCCTATTGGCAAGAGCAGCATTTGGCCACAAAGCGAAGGATCCACTCTTATGATTTTTAAGGCCTGAACAGGTCTTAAGGTGGCACTACCAGTTGCATTGATTGCATCCAACCGAAATTGAGCTCGGGTGGACACCTCTTTGGTACACGCAGCACAAATATATTTCGGATCCAAAGTAATTTATTGAGCATAAGCCAGCCTTCAAAAGAAGTGTTGGACCAACCGAGCTGTATCGAATTGCGCGAGTGACGATGGACGAGAAAAGAAATTCACGACACTAAACCCGGTTACTGGGGTGGCAGCTCTTGGTCGGTATGTAGTTGCCATAATTTTGGCATACTTCCGTTATATGGACTGATGTACCAAGCACAAATGCGATAGCTACACGGCTTTACTCAAAAGTGCAATAATATGCACAGCTATTCGCTCATTAAAAGAAATTGCAATGTTCTTTGTTCTGGTGATAAAAGTAAAAAGTAAATTTAAATGCGATAACAACCAAGACCATTGAGCCAATTGTGGAAACTACATATACATATTTGTGCATATGCACTTACATTTATCAACGCAATACTGGCAACAAATTATCACAGTTAAAAATAAAAAAAAACATTGAATGCAAATCCTTTCAAACACACAGGCTACTATGTTCCCTTCTTAGAGGCAAATAATGTTTTTTCTTTTCGAAAAACTAAAAAAATCATACTGAAAAAGAAATGCGAACTACATTCAACTGCATTAATGTTTATTTTTTTATGTTATATAAAAAAACTAAAATATGAAATTATTTTTGTCCCACTTAGTCATCCTCTTCAAACTCTGATTTACCAAAACGTTTACCTTTGTCTGAAAATACAAATACGTGCTCAGTATTGAACGATTTTTTAAACTCTATTCAAATGGATTGCGTTGACGAAGACTCAGATGGATAGCTCACCAGGAGGAAATGAAACAAACGATAAGCAATAAAATATAATAAATAATTAAATTATGGGGAAAAAAATATAAACATATTTTTATAGATTTGCAAAAGTTTTAGATATTAACCGATTTAAAATCAAATTTATATTCTGAGCTCGGTAAATTAAATAAAAAAATAAGAGAAAATAAAAGTAAATATGGGAAATAGTCAATATTTAGCTGCATGAGAACTATCGATACTGATAACTATGGTTAGACAGCTGAGAATGGCAAAACATGGTGAAAAGATTTTTAGAGGTGTGCCCCTTAACAGACCGTTATTCGGCTCTGAGCGAATTCGACAGAATCAGCTAATGGGTTGACGTAACTTGAGATGGGTTTACAAAAACACTGAGATTGAGATATACGAAAAAAAACTTAACCAATTACATTTCGTTGCCGTCTGAACAACGACTGAGTGGACGAGTGTGTGATTGCATGTGAAATGATCGTGCAAATTTCGGCGAGCGATACAAATGTGTTAGTGATACACGAGAAAACTCAACCAATGACACTTCGTTGCAATTGGAACAACGACTGATTGGACCAATTTTCTTTTTCACAGCATAGTTAAAGAGCGAACCTTGTAAATCTATCATCCGTTTGGTAAACTGCTTAACATTTCTGTTCAGTAAGGTTTGGCAAGGCATTATGAATCGGTTTAACGAGAGAAAAAAGCTTCCAAATTGTGGAAAAAATAAATCTGTCGCGAAGTTCATAGAACGAATATCGTCGTTCTCTACTAGTTGGCCTTTGTACTTCGACTACGTGGAAAAATTTATGTAGATATCTTGGGTTGCGTGCCTATAAAATGCAGCTCGTACAAGAATCGAAGCCAAATGACCATCATTTGCGTCACAAAAAAATAAAAAAAAATAAATAAAAATTAAAAAAAAAAATTAATATTAAAAAAAAATTAAATAAAAAAATCAAAAAAAAAAATTAAAAAAAATGTTTAATTAAAAAATTAAAAATAATAAATAACAAAAAAAAAAATACAAAATTCAAAAATTAAAATTAAAAAATATTAACAAAATTTAATTTTGATGGTAAATTGGTTCCCTTTATTTATGGAGTTTCCCTTTATACGAGTTTATTCATGTGGCTGCCTCGACTGGCTTCGCAGTATCGCCTTCTATTACCCCATTTTCCAAGACTTTGGTGACAATTTCTGGCTCTTACCAACTGCTTGCTGAATGTTCGCCTTAAGGTCCTGAATCATTAATGGCTTGTATAACGCACAATAAAATTTTATCGGCTTGCAGTTCCGAGGTTATCAATTATTAACACGGAACTTGGCGAACAAAAGCTCGATTGTGGCATGGGCTGTGTGGCATGGCGCACCATCCTACTGGAACCAAAGATACTTCAATCCCATACCTTAAATTTCCCGCAAAAAAAATTGTTTAATGTGCATTGGTAGCGCTCACCGCTAGCCGATGGCGTTGACCGTTGACATTTCCAGCAGCAATTTGAAAGAAAACTGGGCCAACGATGCCATTTCTCCAAAATCTGCATCAAAAACTTACTATCTAAGACATGGCGCACCATTTTACTGGAACCAAAGATACTTCAATCCCATACCTTCAATTTCGGGCAAAAAAAAAATCTTTTAATGTGCATTGGTAGCACTCACCGCTAGCCGATGGCGTTGACCGTTGACATTTCCAGCAGCAATTTGAAAGAAAACTGGGCCAACGATGCCATTTCTCCAAAATCTGCATCAAAAAGTTCCTATCTAAGGACAATATTTCAATAAACGCACTATTTCGGCTGCACAACATTGAACTTTTAATTTTTCCCAAAGTTGTTGAAGCGTAAAGCAGAGATACGATACTGAATTGCTATCAAGATTTCCAGCGGAAAAGCGCTGTCACTATCAAAATAGCATATTATTAAAAATAGCGCTATATGGACCACTCTGTATATGTGCATGTTCGTATAATATTTGTAGATGTGTTCTTCTTCATATTCGAGCTTACATTTGACATCAACGTGCAAGCAATAGGTGTGCACTGTAAGTAGGTGTGTAGGTATGTGGTTTTAATATGACAAACCTCACTAAAAGGAATTGATTTATTATTCACTTGAGGCACATTACGGAGAAATTTGCACTTGAAGAAATTTTTCTAAATGCACACACTTTTACAACTTTCGTGGTGTACAGCGCGGCATTGTAGGGGAAGTGGTGGGGCCATAGAGCGGCAATGACACAGTTTAGGCACTTGGTCTCTTTTCGAGCACACTCTGCCTCATGGAACTGCAATCACTTAAATTATTGATTTTGCCTACTCTATGTAGATATAGAAGAAAATTTCCAGATAAGCCATTTAACTGGTTTTTGGCTAGTGGGACATTTCAGAACATAATATTGTTGGCATATATACGCACATACATACATACATGGAATCAGAGCTTTGCGGTGCTGATATCTTGTAAAACAAATGGAATCAAATTAAACTTGGAAATAGCTTAGACGATTAAGAAATTAATTCTAAAGACGTATAAAGGCAAATACGCAAAATATTGGGTATGTCGCTAGTCATACTGCACATTTGCAAATGTATTTATTATTAATGTTATATTTAACGAAACAAAAATTTACATGGAAAATTATGCATAATAAGCGTTTTATGCAACAGATGCCATAATTGTTTATCAAAAACTTTTTTATAATTTTTGTTAGCACCTTTTCCTAAGGTTTTTTGCAACAACACGCGTATTGTATTTGACCATCAAATAGGCGATTAGCTTAAAGTAGCATTACTTTAATCATAACCACTGGAAGTTAAACTATTCAGCACCATGGTTACAGCTTCCTTAAGGGGTTATACGCAGTTATGACTTTCAAAAAAATCGATTTTTTTTATTGCATTTTTGTAATGTACATATATTCAAAAGTATACGCACGAAATTTGAAGTAGATCTAAGCAATACTTTCGGAGTTATACCTAAATATGTAGAGATGCCTCGGCACGTTTTAAGGTAGGTATTGAAACTTTAAACGTGCTTTTTTCAAAACGGCATTTTTCAAGTCGGTGTACACGATATCTCGAAAACGGCTTGTTTGATCGGTCAACCGTTTTAACTCAATCTTTAAAGATACATTTTCTAGTAATTAATCGTTCCTTTTGTAAATCTGATACTTATTTTCCATTTTATAATCAATTTACGGCCAAATTTTAACGTAAAAATCGAAATCATTTCTTTTAAAAGCTGCCATTTTGTGAAAATTCACTATTTTGATTAGCCGAACGATTAATTACTAGATAATCTAATATATTAACAAAATTTGTTTGGTTTTTTGATTTCAGATAATTCAATCCTGAGTTACGATGTACACCGTAAATCGTCTTTTTTTAAAGGAGGTTCCAGAAATCGCCTGCAGCGCGCTCTATAATCAACATTTTCATAAATAAAAAATATTGTTACGTTCTTGAAGGATGCTTTTATAACCGCCAAAAATTTTCAAATTAAAATATTCTGAAGTTTCTTCAGGATAAATCCTTGACAACCGGTCTTTTATTTGCTTCATAACTGCGTATAATCCCTTAACCTCCTGTACCTCTCTATATAAATTCCAATAAGGTGCGATTTCTTATTGGAGAAACTCTTATGAACAAAGTCGGGCAATAGAGTGAGTGCGGCACGGTTGGACTTATGTTCGGGTCTAGGGATAATAAATACATCGTTGTCCAGATCTCATTTCCAGTAACTATCCCGACTATATCAATATCTGCCAACGTTCCGACACAGTACAGTATTGTATTGAAATTCGCTCAATTCCACGATGCCACTACGAAAGTTACTTCCAAAAAACGTTCTATTGGGATGATCATTAAGGCATATGCTCACAAACGAAGCAGTCTTGCCATTTCTATGAATCCGTTTAAAGTTTGTAAACCAAAAAACGACACTTAACACATGGGCTGAAAAGTGCTGGGCATAACACATTGAAGGCACTAGTTTTATTGCATTCACCTCTTTTTCAGTTAGTAGTGACCTTAAAAAAACTGCTTTTGAAATTTCATGATATTCCATTCATTAGTTCGTGAGTTGTTGTGCTAAAAGTGACGCTACTTTTGTTATTTTCAAAACAATGGATCAAAAAGAATTTCGTGTTTTAATTTTACACTGCTTCTTGATGGGGGAAAAATAGAGTTGAAACGAAGCAATGGCTTGAAAAGTACTATGTAGACTCCAATCCATCAGAAACAACAACAAAACGATGGTTTGCTGACTTCAAAGAGAGATGCACAACGCAGTGGACGTGCAAATGAGGCGGTAACACCAGAAAAGATTTAAAAAAATCCACAAATTCGTTTTGAATGACCGAAAAGTAAAGTTGCGAGAGTTAGCTGACAACCTAAAGATATCGAAAGGATGTTGGCTTTATATTGCATGAACATTTAATTATGAGAAAGCTCTGTTGAAAGTGGGTGCCACGTTTGCTCATCAATTTGTTTCATCAAGACAACGCATCGTGTCACAAGTCAATCAAAACAATTGTAAAACTACATGAATCGAACTTCGAATTGCTCCCACATCCACCGTATTCGCCAGATTTGGCTCCCAGCGACTACTGGCTGTACGGAGACCTAAAAAAAATACTTGCCGCTAAAAAATTTCGCTCGAATGGAGAGGTTAACGCTGAAACTTAAGCCTATTTTGAGGCAAAAGATAAATCGTTCTAAAAAAGTGGTATTGAAATGTTAGAGCGGCGTTGAAATGCGTTGTTCTTGATACGTTGCTGAATAAAGCTAATTTTGAACCAAAAAAAAAGTGATTTCTTTGTTAGGCCCGAGACTTTTCAAGCCATTTGTTATATTCAATTTAACATAATTTTAAGTTAGTTTTGAAATTGCATTTGTTTTGCCTACGCATTTTTTTTTTCTTTTATAAAATGTAAAGATGAATTTTGTTTAAGGGGTTACATGGGTTTCGTGGGTTCAAAACATCGATTTTTTTTTTGCTTATTAATTTCTACAACATCTCAAGAATATTATCCTAAATTTTCAAGTCGACCCGAATAATAGTTTTGGAGATACAGCCTTTGGAAGGTGTGCGCTCCAAGCCACTTTCATTGTTACTCAAAACTTTAAACGCATTTTTCTCGGAACCGTGTTTTCAAAGTCGGTTGTCAAATGTTCTCGAAAACTACTCAACCGATCTTGATGAAATTTTACACAGGTGTTCGAGATACAACTCGAAGGAGTTTTTTTTTTCAATTACAACTATTAAAAAAAAAAAAAAAAAATGTCAAGCAAATTTTACAGAAATTTTCATTTTTTTGGAAAAATGTCTGCCAAAATTCCACCTTATACTTTGATTTTCTTTCCTTCGTTCAAGCACGGGTTTATGGTCTTAACTAAAACAGTTATTTTTGTTTTTTCATTTTTGATGATCCTGTCAGGAGTTATGCTGACAACGCGGACGCACTTTTTTTCGAGGGGTCACCGGAAATGACGTCACAATGGAGGAGTTTTAAGTTTTTTTTTTTTAATTTCAGAAATTATTCTTTAAATATATATCTTTAGAAAAAACTTTGAATTAAATAAATAATTTTTTACATAGAAAAAAAATATTGCAAATAGACGTTTTTTTACCCGACGAAACCCATGTAACCCCTTAACTTGAAAGCAATAAATAAAAGTGCACACTAAAATAGTTTTACTTTCAATTAGCATTTTAAAAAATTTAAGTAACAAAATATGTAACAATTCTATAATCGGCCATTGTATGTAACCCGATCTCTATGTATGTACAATGAAGCTATACGAAAATTTAGGCAATTAACCGTGCGCGGCTTAAAGATTTTTTTGTGATTTTTTTTTTACATCTGCATTTTACACCAAAATCTCAAAATCTCGTTCAAAATTAGAATGAAACTTGTTCAGTTCAGTTACGCCTTTCACAGCTCATACACCCCTGAATGCTAAAACAAAATCACAGCGATTTGTGTCATAAAAGAGAGAAACCGCTAACATATGACATCATTAGCTATGGCTTGATTTCAAATTTTGTTGCTACTCCATTTCTTGTTTACTTTTCATTTACCATATTATAAGCTTATAAAAACGAGCGGGGAAACGTTTGAAGGTATCCAAACACAAAAAAACTGCTTAGTTGCTGAAGTCATAATCAATTTTGTTATCTCATTCGAACATTTTATAGATAATGATTCACATACAACTAAAAAACAAATCACATTTTCTAAAGACGGTAAGCGGCTGATTTTTGTCGTTGTGTACTAATTATCTAAAAGCTTGTTGATTCTTTAAACTAATTGTAATAGTAATCAAATTTTACAAAATACCAATTAGCTATAGTAATCAAATTTATATAGCCGAATTACCACTTTTTAAATTTATCTAAGAAAAGTCAAACCACATTTTCTGTTAGATTATCACTTTCCTTTTTCTCTGCTCTGAAGTTGACTTATGCATTATAGGATAAGTATACAAATTCCTTTGTATTGAAAGAATAAAGGAAAGCTGATAAATATCAAAGCTAAGGAACTCCTGACATTACATTTCATATATTATATTATTATTATATTCGAATAGGAAAGCCCTACTATTTCGGATTTTCCATTTTTCTAGTTTTCGGATAAAATTTAAGCAACAGTAAGAGCAAACAATACGATATTTCGATACCTGGCTAAGAGTAAGAACTTACAGTATTTGCACGTTGTGTAATTGAATAGATAAGATAGCGTACAGTAACTGTTGATAACATTAGTTATCTTTCGGAGATCAATTTCGAAGCGGAACTCCCATTTAAAAAATATAATAAAATCATAAATGGAGCAGAATTAAATAAAAACATCAAAAACAATTGGCGCACATACATATATAAAAAGGGGTAAATATATCAATGTGAATAAATAGGGTGTAGGGCATGAACGGGGGGTTGGATTGAGGTAACAAAACTATGTATGTATGCAAGTCTGAGTCTGCCTCAACATAACTTTTTACTTACAGTTTAAGTTATTTTGTTATATTTATCCAATTGGTCTAGAACTGAGCTTACTGCTTTTATGCTTGTCATACAAGACAAAAAAAGAAATTAAATTTAGATAATTTTTCTCAATAACCGAGCATGCTGGTATTCTTGAACACTTCTTACTTCTTTGCGTGTTGTGAATGGGTATGTATCCCTTTCGTCCTTGCACCTAAGCAAAACATATACACACACAAACAGCTACTGATACGAATTGTTGATGAAGGGATTTACTGCGCAGGGATTGGCTACCAAGTATTGGTATTTTTTCAGCAAGCATGCATAATAAATGGAATTCCAACACAAATTTAAAATCGCTCAATACATAGCGCATACATACACATACATAACACATTTATCGTTTGGGGATAAACAATTTGCACAACATTTTTCTTTGATTTATATTAACCGTTTTTATTATTCGGATTAATAACTAACTGTGTAGGGTGTTGCAAATTTTTTGCCCATTCACATATACACAGAAAAAACCGAATCGGAATTTTCCTTCTACTACGCCTTGAAAATTGTTTTTATATATGTAATTTCTTGGATATTCACACTATTGACTCGAATCCGACTCACTTTTGTTGGAAACAGTTACACGTTAATATTCTGCTCATAACCCCACACTTTTTAAGTAATTTTATTTTCTTTTTATAACATTTAGAAGCCCAGAAAAATTGAAAACACACCCGAGAAGATTTAGCAACCGTGCGCACCCATTAACGCCATCTTTACTTTTGACGTCAGGAAATTCAACACAGATAAAAATTGTAAAAGAGTTCTGATTAGACATTTCATTTCAAAGACAGGGTGAAGCAAAGGAAATGTAAATATTTTATGATCAATGTGACAGTTGTCAAAAATTTTAGAAGCAACCTAGAAAACTGACATTCAACTTTTTTTTCACGCTAACTAGGCTGTTACTACACATTCTCTGCATATAATTATATTGGGTTGACTAAAGTGCAATTCAGCGTGATAATTTTAAGGCAAGGTATAAGCAGAACCCGGCACATCAAATGATAGAAGAGGATTTTTCTATTAACGGTAAATTATATATAAGGAATTGCTTTATGAAACTTGGAGGAGATATTAGTTAATGGTTCTGAGCGTACTTACTAACTTCTTATATGCCGGAAGACCCAATTTCGTAATTATTCGTAACTTCTTATATGCCGCATTATAATAAAATTTCTTTTACACTTCAAATCATAAAATATGCATGGACATGTTTTAAGCTCATTTTTTATATTCGTATTAAAACCGTTTTAATGAAAGTTTATTTATAATTAAATGTACATTTAATACAAATGTATTTATTAATATCACCACTTCCCAATTTTAAAAGAAAATATGTAAAAAGTGAATAAATATTACGTTTTCATTTTTCAATCAGTCCATTTTACTAAAATGTGCACAGGTATATAAAGCTGGACTCCGTCCGAACTTAGCAAACTTTATTTGCTGAAAAATAACTGTTATAAGCGAGATATTTGTGGCTATTGACCAATTTCGTAAATGTTCAGTAGAAAATTTGAGTCAAGCGCTATATTCTTGCCGAGTTTCGCAAAAATATCTAAACTTTTCTGAGTTATAGCTTGTAAAATCAGACGTGCGAGCAGAAATTTATACAAAGTAGACAAACGCGTATAAAAAATATGTCCGAAAATGAGGTCAATAGAAGTACGTGTGTTCAGTTTGTGCGGGTCTTTGAAGTCTTTATCGAGATACGCGCATTTGCTCACAAAAGGAAAATTTTTCAAAATTTTACTTTTTAACATTTATTAACGATTTTTGATTTTATGTTCATTATTTGTACTAAGTTTAAGAAATTTTGTTTGCTTTATAACAGAGTTAACAAGCTTTTTTTTTTGTTTAAGAACATTTTCGGTTCAGGGCAGGCAGGTTTTGGAATTGACCGCCCATCAACTTACCTCGCATCAAATTTTCTTTATGTATTCAAATAATGTTTACGGAAAAAATTATATACATCTTACCGACTTAAAGTAAAAAAAGTTACTTAAATTGCTCGCGCATTGATTTTATATACTTTCTAATATCTCTTCTCGTATTTTTATTTTCATGTTTGTGTTTATTTTGCTACTATCTGTTATAGCCCTCGTTCCCTGTCAATTTATAACAATTTTTCTAGATGTTGTGCAAATAAATTAAAGTTATTTTATAACTGTGTTTCAATAAATTTGTTGATGTTGTTTACAGTCTTAAATGTTGTAAAGTGTTTGTTAAACTAAAACAATAAGTAATTTTGAAATACAAATAGCTTGAAAACTGTAAGTGCCGGATGCTCAATTTTTATCCCCAATACCAGAAGTCTCCGAACCAAAGTTTTTCCGTTTTTTTTTTACATTAACCTGTTAACTGGGTATGACGAATTATTTCGTCATACATAAAAGCCTTCTGCAATGGGCATGACGAAATTTTTCGTCATGGAAATTAATCGTATTATATTGAACGCATTACGTTCTACGTTGTTCTTATCTATTAAATCTTAAAGTGGTTATATATATTGAATAGATTTGAATTATAAAATATTTTATCAAAATAAATAAAAACCATAAGTTAAAAACGATATTCTTTTATTATTTGAGGTGTGATATTACTTATCGCTGCGAAGAAAAAGTCCCCATTCTTAAACGAGTTGAGCAATAGCTAATTCCCCGGTTAACAGGTTAATGAATTACTTAAGTATGCACATTAATACGTAATTTGTTAATTTTGTTTTTATTAAATAAACAACTTATTGGAACTTTTATTACAAACAATGGAATTTTTGTTTTTGAAAGCCGTGGCTTTCATCTTCGGCAAACCATTTACTAAAGTTGGCAGCATCGTACAGGGTTGTAGGAAGGCTGGTAACCCTCAAACACGTGTTCCTTGCAAAACGAAAGCAAAACAAATAAGGCAAACAATCAAGGAGGGACGAATTACTAAATTTGTAATACATACCATAAACTACAATTACAATACAAATTACTTGTGACAATGGCACGTAGAAAATGGACCGAACTAGAGAAGGTATCACTTTCTCCAGCCGTTCTGAGTGTCATCGCAAGTTTTGGATTTGAGAGAACAACCCCTGTTCAAGTAAGCAACATTGTATCTTATTAGTATTTTGAAGTCTTTATTTAGAAGTTATTTCTGTAACAAAGAGTGCCACAATACCCCTGCTGCTGGAACGAAAAGATGTCAGCGTCGAAGCGGTAACCGGCTCCGGGAAGACATTAGCCTTTGTGGTGCCCATGCTAGAGATGTTACAGCGTCGGCAAGCTGATATACCATGGGAATCAAAGGAAATCGGTTCACTTATTATTTCGCCTACGCGTGAATTGGCCTATCAGATATCCGAAGTGTTAGCTAAATTTCTGGAAAGAGAGGAGTTGCAATACTTGCGCCAAAAATTGGTAGTGGGTGGTAGCAGCATAGAAGAAGACATTCGTGCGATTAAAAAAGAAAGTCCCACAATTTTGGTATGCACTCCCGGCAGATTGGAGGACTTATTCGATAGAAAAGGCGATCTCAACCTTGCAGGCCGAGTGAAAAGTTTGGTAAATCTCACAGGCACATAAGAAAAACAAATTTTCTCTGACCCAAATCATTGTTATATTTGCCACAGGAATTCCTTGTGTTGGATGAAGCTGATCGACTACTTGATTTGGGTTTCAAGGCCACAATTAACAACATTCTTGGTTATTTGCCCAGACAGCGACGTACTGGCTTGTTTTCTGCCACACAAACAACTGAAGTAACAGATCTTATTCGTGCCGGTCTTCGAAACCCCGTTCGGGTATCGGTCAAAGAAAAGTCCACCATTAGTACACCGGCCAAATTACAAAATTTTTATAAAATTATAGAGCCTGAGGAAAAGTTTTTAGCTCTCTTACATTTTTTACGTTCACCACAAACTGCACAGGGGAAAGTTATGGTGTTCTTTCCCACCTGTGCGTGCGTAGAATACTGGATGGCAATAATGACACACTTCTTGCCCAAGCGCTGTATATTAGCCATTCACGGCAAAATGAAAAATAAACGTAAAAACGTTGTAGAACGATTCAGGCAAATAAAAGACGCCGTTTTACTCAGCACGGATGTGTTGGCTCGTGGTCTGGATGTACCTGAAATTGACTGGGTGGTGCAATGGGATCCACCGGCAAGCGCAAGCAGTTTTGTACATCGTGTAGGACGTACGGCACGCCAAGGTAATGAAGGCAATGCTTTGGTATATCTACTGCCCAGCGAAGATGCCTATATTACTTTTCTGAGGATAAATCAAAAAGTTGAATTAAGTGAGCTACTGGATGCGGATCACAACCGTGAAGAGTTGGAGCAAACACTACAAAAACTGCACAAACTTCAAGTAAGTTATGGTTGACAAAATAAATACGCGTTGCGATTTTATTTCATTGGGTGGAAAAATGTAACGCTTGTTCTTTTAGGTTAACTTATTTCATTATTTTATTTTTTTTTTTTTTCCTAGTTGAAAGATAAAGATATCTTTGACAAAGGCACTCGCGCCTTCGTATCACACATCCAGGCATACAGAAAACATGAATGCAATGCAATTTTACGTTTAAAAGATTTGGACCTGGGGCGAGTAGCTACAGCTTACGGCTTGCTGCAGATGCCGCGCATGCCAGAATTGAAAAATTGTGCAGAGACAAATTTTATTGGACCAAACTTCGCGGTAGATGTAACAAAATTGAGCTATCAAAATCAGCAAAAGGAGAATCAACGAAAAGAGAAACTCAAGATCTATGAAGAAAGCGGTGTATGGCCCGGGAAGAAAAAATTTAAAAAGAACACAGAATCATGGGAACAAACAAAAAAAGCGAAAATGGATACTAAAACCAAAAAAGAATTAAGAAAAGCTAAGAAACAGCGCAAAAAAGAAAGTGAGACACAGACTGGCGCCACAGCGAAAAAACGGAAGCCGCAGTACACAAAAGAAGATTTGGAGGAACTAGCCAACGACATACGCCTATTTAAAAAGTTAAAGAAAAACAAGATTTCCGAGGAGGACTTCGATAAAGAAATGGGTATTGAAGACTAGGAGCAAGTTCACTGCCTACTTTCACTAACATATTTTGTGAATAACAATTAATTTTGTTTTAGCTTACTTTATAAACTACTGTTTTATTATATATATATTTTGTTTTTGTATATATAACGTATTTTATTGAAAATTGTACTTTAGGAATGCGAAGTGTTATCGCGGAATAAAACATGTACGCAATATAAAATATTAGATAATGATAAAACATATACATGAGAAACATGGAACAATGAAATAAGA
This sequence comes from Anastrepha ludens, assembly GCF_028408465.1. Lineage (NCBI taxonomy): Eukaryota > Metazoa > Arthropoda > Insecta > Diptera > Tephritidae > Anastrepha > Anastrepha ludens. The sequence continues at coordinate 24,275,239 of NC_071498.1, read as the reverse complement.
CATTCAACTTTTTAAACATAAAAAAATAATGCGCATCAGCTTACACAGCCGCTTCAGTGACAATCTGCAGAATTGTTCGCCGCTTTGGATCATAAGAGAAACCATTTTGTTTGAAAATGTCTGAATCATAAAATGGTTTTAAATTAAATATATCCAACTGTTTAGCCCGCTCAATAAGATCGCGTTCCATTATTTCAACGTGCGTGGCTCTGGGTCCCTCTTTGCAACGTATATAGGCAAGTTGGTCGAGTGTCAATTGCCGAAGAATGAAGAACAGCAACTCCGAGTGATCCTTTTGGAAGGATAGATACTTCTGGAAGGCCGTGCGCATTTTCTTCATGACACTGAACTTTTGTGCTTCTATGAAGCTCTCCAACATCATGCGTATGGCCATGCTTACGTCGGACTCAGTCACACTCTCGCGCAAGTGCATGCGTGCATGTGCTTCGGACATACGGATGACGCTTTCAATGTGCCGTACAGTGATTGGCAATGAACCGGTTGCGAAGGATTCTTGGCGCAGTTGTGAATACATCTTGGCTATTTTATCTTCATCAATATTCTAAAGTGTAAAATACTGTTACTAGCCATCAATCAAATAGTTTGCATTTACTTACCGTAAGTTTAGGGCGGACGTTTTCTTTCGCATAAATTATATATTGCCGCAAAAGATCTTGCGGTATTTCAGCTACTCCCGTCGTCTGTGTGTCCTCCACGAACTCTTCACAGGACGGATGGTGTTTAATATGTGAATTGACTACGAACTTTGCCAAGTGCTGATCCTGCATGGGATCGAACTCATCCTTTACCACGCACAGAATGTCGAAACGTGACAAAATTGGCTCTGAAAGATTTACATTTTCTGAAAAGGTCATTGAGGGGTCATAACGGCCGCCAATGGGATTTGAAGCTGCAATAACGGTACAACGCGCTTGTAAAGATGTCACGATGCCTGCTTTCGATATAGATATCGATTGTTGTTCCATGGCTTCGTGTATTGAAGTGCGATCCTGATCATTCATTTTGTCAAATTCGTCAATAAGACAAACACCTTGGTCTGCCAGCACTAAAGCGCCTGCTTCCAAAGTCCACTCACGTGATACGGGATTTCGACGAACGTAAGCTGTCAAACCTACGGCACTAGCACCTTGACCGGTTGTGAAAACAGCGCGCGGTGCTATCTTTTCCGTGTACTTCAAAAATTGGGATTTGGCTGTTCCAGGGTCACCGCATATAAGTAAGTTTATGTCACCTCTAATTTTGTGCTTTTCACCGGGGTTTTTAGATTCGCCGCCAAATAATGCCAGCGCCAAGGCACGCTTAATATAATCATGACCATATATGGATGGGGCCATTGATGCGATAATTCTCTCCGCAACACGAGGATCTTTGCTCAATTTCTGTATGGTAGCAATATCTTCGTCCGTAAGTGATTGCACAACTTGTTTACAGTCCTTCACAATAATATGATTCGCAATTATAACGGTGGCGAATACCGGAAATCCTTGCTCTGTGTTTAGCGAACCGTCGTAGTTATTTGTATAAATACCAGTAACCTCTATCTCATCGCCTGGCTTGCATAGATCACAAAGGTCCGCCAAAAGAATGACGTCTTTGCTGCGCGGAATCCGACCAGCGGGAATGCGGCCAGGTGACTCTTGCAAGGTAATCTTCTGGTAATTGCGATAAAGTGTTTGTTCCATATTAATCTGTGGGAAATAAAAATTCAAGCATGGAAAATCAAGGTATACAAATCGTCTTACCTATACTATCTAAATATATACTAGTTACTTACCGAAAATGGTCCGGCACTTTGGCACTCAGGACAGGAACCAGGCTTTACTTCAGTATTTTGCGATTGAACAAATGGCCCCAAAACATAACCACATTTTACACAATCGTATTTGATTACTGAAAGTTGGGGCAACACGCCGGTTGTAGCTGTGACCACGCCCAAAGTACGAACAAGCTGGTTCAAGTGCAATTTGCGGAAAGTGCGCAACTCTTCGATAAGGGGCAGCTCTGATATACGAACATAAATTTCTGTGGTGACACGTTCATATGTGGGGAATATTGATAAGACCATTTCCTTTGCAACTTTATCAAAAATTTCCAGCATTTGAAAGGGCGCTTCGGGTAGGAAGTAAGCCAGCACATGCTCTTTATTTGCCAAATCCGTATACGACACAATAAATGACGATTTATTTTGTTCGCACATGCGTCGTATGCGGTCCCGGTACGTGTACATGCCACGTTCATCAACAAAAGTGCGCAAAAACGACTGGAAACGATTGGCAATTTCTGTGCGCGGTCCAAGCATACTAACCCACTCCTTGGTGGAGTGACCTTTAGTGTCTTCCAAGTTTTCGATGGACTCTATCATCTCCGCATCTTCCATCTCGCCTTCGGCCGCTTTCTCAGCAGCACGACGTTTTGCCCGTGGTCCGACATCGTCCTCTTCGTCACTTTGGTCAAAGCCTAGATCTCGGTCATCACGATGTATGCCAAGTGCACGATCGCGCTTTCGCATTTCAGCTTCAGCTGCCTGGCGTTCACCCTGTGACAGCTCTGAGTAGTTGTCGTCATCATCCAGCATTGCGGGGTCATAATGATCCAGCTCTGGCATCGGCCGATAGTCGTTCTCCATATTATCACCGAATAACTCCTCGCCCTCTTCTTCCTCTTCTTCACGTATAGTCTGATCTCCGAAGATTTCATCTTCATTCTCGAATGGCTCAAAATCTCCAATGGGTGAAGTCATAGCTGCACGCAATTCACGCCGGTCGTCGGCGTCTCCCGGCGTGGCTGGAGGAGGTGAACTCACTTGATCCTGCAAGAAGGTATTTTATGGAGGTCTGACAAATCTAATTATTACTTACCGCCATCTTATTTAGCTGTTTGTTATACTTTGGTAATTATAACTTGAACACTTTCAAAAAAAGCTTCTAATAACTAAATACACGCACAGAGCAACGCAAACAATTTAATGTTGTTTTTCGTGAGTTGGTTCCACACGCGATTCAACTTTTGGCGGGGATTGTGACATCAAATATTTGACAAACGGCGTGCCGCTGCGGACAGTAAAATAATTTGAAGGGTTTGTGTTTATGCTAAATTTAATAAATATGCTGACCAATAAGCTAAATTTTTAAAATTCAACCAGTGCTATTTTTCATTAAGTTTTCAATTATTATTTTTGGTAAATTAAACAATTCGGGTCTTGGAGTCTTCTTCATAACACCAAAGCTAATAACTTTAAAAAAATGTCAACTTCTTGATATATGTTTTTTTTATTTTTTTCATATTCACAAAAAGACGTTTGACGGCGGTACAAAAATATTAACTTCGTTTTTTATAATCAATCGTCTGATTCCCTACTGATTTGTTTTTGCATAGCAATTGTCTGCGCCACTGCGTTGTTGTGTTTGGGCTTTACTATGCCGATATTTGACTTTTTATAGCCCTTACCAAGGTGGATTTATTATAGGTTACAGCAACCACATATAAGTAAAACCCTACATGTATTTGTTGTTGCGTTTGGTCCAAGCATCACGTCAAAATCAGTAATCAAATGTAAACATACGAGTGTAAACATACCAATACATACAAACAAAGCATATCATTTTGACGTAAGCCATATCTATGGCGAAAAATTCAGCTGGGTGAATGCTGTCACCTATAATAAATCCACCTTGGCCCTTACCCATGTACAACTCTATGTTATCGATTATTTCTAAATAATTTTAGTTTATTTTCTACAAATTATGTTAAACCCCTCTGGCAAAACAGAAATATCAGGAAGAGACCGCGAATTTCACTGTTGAAATATATCTGTCTTGTCGAATTTCTTTCCATCTCTGCATTAACATCAGATATCCCTTCCGAGGATTGATAACTCAAGTTTAATTTTATCGCGCCATTTTCATGTGCGAATACAGCAATTCCATATTAAAGAAATAATGTGGTAATAAGGTGCCCACATGGGAAAATAAGACCAAGACAACAAAAATTTTACAGATACAACACATATTTAGTAGAAAGAGAGTGCAATTTGAAGAAATTGATATGTCAAACCGCCGTCAAATAGAATATTACGCTCGTTTCCACGACAGTCGGTTCTACGTTACCGAAACGACCCGGATTTATATCCGGCCAAGGACTGTCACTCCAGCAGCATTCCCCGTATGTAAGTATGGGGAATGTTTATGCTGCTACAACAACAACAACAGAATATTACGCTATTCGAAACTTTAAAGTGCACCAAGCGCTTGAAGCAAAGCTGCCGTGTGGATAATTTTCATAAATAGCACATTACTATTATTTTTGGCAGTTATCAATTCAAAGCAAACGGGAAATGGGCTAGCACCTTAACTTTCAACATCCTTCATCATATTAACATCAATCTCAAAAGAAAATACACAAGTTTGGCAGCTCTTAATTCATTTATATTAGAACTTATGGTATAAATTGACGACAGCGACAATAGGAATTATCTGTGAAATATTAAAATATACACCTTCAGCCTGCAAAGCTTCAAATTTTCGTTGTCGCCAATTCGTTGTCACGAACAGCTATTTGTTGTATTAAAATTTACTTATCTCGCTTTTGCACCTTATCCTATTATTGTCAGTTTCTGCATATTAATAGAATACTAACGATTTTAAAGATACATTTCAGACTTAAAAATGCATTTAGGTGAAGGAGAAAGAAGTTGGAGGAAAAACATCCCTGGTCGTTCATGAATGATTTCTTCTTATCCAAACACAAATGCTAGCCATACAAAATTTAAATGAATAAAAACGCAAACCCTCTAATTAAGCTGTTTTGCTTATCGTTGACGCTGTCAAAATATTATGTTTATGAAGCTGGCTGTCGTTCCCTTGACAATCGGTTCCACGTAACCGGAACGACCCGCATTTATGTCCGGCCAAGGACTATCACTTCAGCAGCATTCCCAGTATATGTATGGGGATTGCTTATGCTGCTACAACAACAACAAAGGCATTTGCAAACAAAATTTTACTGCCGTTGCGTCATGAAGGGCTGTTGTCAATGAGTTTATTATCGATAATTCACAAGTAATTTCTCGTCACATAACGAAAAAACTCAGTATATCGATTACTTGAACTATTTAAAAAACATTGATAGTCAATTATCGATGTAATTTGAAAGTTTCTAACTTTTTCGCAAAAGCACCGTTAATTCTAGAATCGGTTGGCGTCTCTTGGAAATTTTGGTTTTATATAGAAACGTAAAGGCTTTAAAAAATCGGAATGCCGGCACGTTCATCCGAATCCAAGACTGGGGCTGATGGAGTAGTAGAGAAGTTGCGTGTTCGTCGACCTTGCTCTCGAATATCTAATCCGCGAACACGAAGCGAAAGTTGTAGGCGTATGCAACGCAGAAGCGGCATGATTGTGACTATGTCTGTAGAACAAAGTGGAGGAATAGCATTGAAAACGGCTGAAGGTATTGCGGCTTCACATACAAGACAAGTCTCAACTACCTCGACGTTATTCGGTCCTTTGGGCGTGTCGATTGGAGTTGTATGTGAGAGCACAACAGAAAATAAAGAAGGTTAGAACTTCCATAGTTATTGTTTTGCAAATTTTTTATTAATCATATAAAACGAACCTAAAAAATAAACAGGACCCATGGAAAAGTCTGAAAAGGGAATATTGGTGCTCCATAGGGATTTTAAGCCAATCGCAAAACCATCTAAATTATTTGTAACATTGCGTGTATAAAAGAAAAATTAGCTTTAGATTGGTTTTGGTATCGGCTAGACAGTCTTAATTTTTTGTTTAAAAAATTTGATCGCATCAACAAGACTGCGTATTGTATTTTTGAGAATTGTTAAAGGCGGAATGAAAACTAAAGCTGAATTTGAACGTTAACACGCTGAGTGCCATGTGAGTCCAGGTTGGTCTCACAGTGCGAAGGGACTTTCAGGCCTCGTGGTGACACTTGGTCTCACAGTATAATGTGTGAGATTTCGGTTTGTGCTGATGCAGCTGCTTCATAGAGGCTATTAGTAGTAGTGTATTCACGCCATACTAGAGCCATTGCATTGTTTATGCTGCTTGGCCTATGGGTATGAGACCAATGTGGCATCATATGGCCTATTCAAATATTCTATTGTATTATGTAAAAAAAAATCGTGGCCGGACGAACCCCATTTTTTTTGTTGTATGGTGGCACTCAACGTGTTAAATACCCAAGCACATTTTAGTAAAATTTTATTTGGACTGCCTGTTAATTGTTGGAATCAAACAAAGTAAGGGCCATGAGATGTATAGCTTGTAAAATCAGAGGACCGGATGTGACGAGGCTTAGTAAAAATTATGTCGAAAATTTATCAAAATTCTACTGGCGTGTTAATAGTAATTCGCAGCTTATTTGATGCAGATACGATTTTTTTTTGTAAAGTATTGACTAAAAACAGGATGCAGACATCTTATTTACTTAGCTTTATTTCTTTTCGCAACATAAAATATATTATAACAATATTTTCACTTATTTGTAATGCAAAAAAAAAAATATAACAATATTTTCACTTATTTGTAATGCAAAAAAAAGAAGAGAAAAAAAATTGCCACCGCAGAACGCAAGTTTAGTTATTGACTTTACTTCCGATAGTTCGTTCTTCCTTTGGGCGCCAACAACTGCGATCGCTACCGTCGACCAGAACCACAACCCCGTCAATGCGGTGTAGTCGTCGTAGACGCCTAACGGTAGGCCCAGATCGACAGGCTGGTTTCACCCATTAAGCGCCTATTTTGACGCTGGTCAAAAATCTGGGCAGGCGATGTGATGTCTTCTTGATGTCGTACAGCAGTACTGCGTAGCACCGACGTAATACCCAGGCTCATCAGAACGAACCAACCCCGCAGGAAATATTTCAATTTACTTTTTAACCATCACAGTAACCATAGTTAACTGTATATACAATTGTCGCTAAAAAATGGCTGTGCTTTCCATTTCTACCACGATATATTTGCTTATAATGTCTAAGTGCGTGGACCGAATTTAAAAATTATAACACGGAAATGCAGTCATTATATCAGCCATTTGATTTATATTACTTTTTATAAATTAAAATTAAGAATTAATAGCAATATTTAACGTTAAAAATTCTCCTTTTTTGCATAAGTTTGAAAAAATGCGCTATTACAGACGCTTATTTCACTTAAATACAAACACAGAAAAGTAACAAAATCACTTATAAACATTCTTTATTACATTAAGATTCGATTTAAAGCTATTTTTACTAAATAATACTCCAAATTATATTAAAATTCTATTATTACAAATGTTCTTCTAACCGTTTGTAATACCGTGCAGAATAAATTTGAGGACCGAACTGTCAAACGAACGATGAGAGAGAGAAGAACAAAGCGAAATAAGAAAAACCCAGTCAACCAAAAGGGAACAATTCTTTTATTATTATTTATAGGGGCGCTTTTTTGATTTCAAATATACATATATATTACAAAAACAAATACTGAAAATTTGGAATAAAAATCGGGCTATTTTTAGTCGAAATTTTTGCCTGCGGCGCTTTTTTAGTTTCAAATATACATATATATGTATTACAAAAACGAATCTTTTCACAAGTATTGAAAATTTGGAATAAAAATCGCGCAATTTTTAGTCCAAATTTTCTTCTGCGGCGCTTTTTTGATTTCAAATATACATATATTACAAAAACAAATATTTTTACAAATACTGAAATAAACCTGAAACCTAAATTAAATGCTTGCTGGGTTGACGACTGCTGCATACTCTTCTCTTCAACTGTATTTTAGTAGGGGAGGGGGCCCAGTTGTGACGCGGGTTTTGAAAAAAATTAAAATTTTTTCCTCAGTTCCGCAAATTGAAAAATGAAGAAGTTTAACATTTAACTATTAACCAAACGCAACTTTTCTCCAAAGAAAGTATGTTTATTTGAGTTACTCAAAAAATTTTGGAACAAATTTTTTCAGGATAACTTTTTTTAGGACAAAAAAAAAGTGGCCCAGTTGTGACGCACCTCAAGAAATTTACTGGAAATGAGAAAATATGAAAGGAATGTCACACCAATTGTTGTGATTTAATGATTTATTTATTTTGAAGGCTTTCAATGGCAAAAATAATGAAAAATACAAAAGAAACTGTCCTTCAATGGCCATAAATGACAACGATTTTTATTCATCATCGTCATCTAAATATTCCTAGTCGTCGTCCACGTCACTTTCGCAGTGTTTGCAAGTGAAATAACTTGCCTGCATGTTGGCGCACTTCAAATGAACTGGACGCTTGCATACGTTGCAATTGATCGAGTTGGCAGTTGGTTTTTTTTAAACAACAACAAAAATGTAGGAATTCGGCAGTTCTATATGATCGTAGTGCAAAAAAAAGGTGCGTCATAACTGGGCCACCCGCTGAGTCACAACCGGGTCACGATGCTATTTTGTATATGACAAGCAAGTTTTTTATAGACACCACATAATCACATAAATCCATATAGAATCACAAAATATACGGCAAATACAATATTTTGATGCATTACACTCGCCTTTTCACTGTTAATTTCACAAAATTTTGGTACTTTGAAAAAAATCAAAATAACTTTTTCGCACGATTTTCAACACGATGTTTGGTGCGTGTATACACAATGCGACTACTAACGTTGGTGTCTGCACAAAAACTGCTGAACGTCAAACGAACATGATTGGCAGGGCTCAAACTGTCATTTTCATACCGCATGTCAAAAATATTTAGCTGCGTCACAACTGGGCCTGCGTCACAACTGGGCCCCCTCCCCTACAAACTGCAAACGCGGTCGGAAAAAATCTAATTTTTAAACTTCTCCTGTGGGTTCTATGGGACACTAGGAGGTTGGGACTGTCACAGTTATAATGGTGTGACCTTGCTCTTCTAATGGGCGTGGTGGGTGGTGCCACGCCCCCTCCCCCTCCGCCCCCATTCAAATATATCGTGGTAGTAAAGGAAAGTTTTGCCAAAAAAATAAAAAAGTTTGATATTCAAGATTGCTCCCGACCTTGCTCTCGAAAACTATCCTATACACAAAAAAGTTCAGATGCCCAATTAAGTATCTAAAGTAGAGCATGTCAATTTATTTTGCAGTTGTTGTGGATATGAAAAATTGCTCGAAGGACAATACAAATCTAGCAATAGATTGGAATGTAACAGCGCCAGAGTACGAAAACCTTTTGAAGAACACACAAAATCGTCCCCCTTTGGAATTTCGAAAAAGTCTGAGTTTCCTAGCGGATCGGCAGTTTGAAATGCTGTCTCTGTTAAATGTTAAAAGCATCCAGCACTTGCTGGATATGCCACTAAGAAAAGTGCTTGAAATTAAATTGAGTAATCAGCAACTACAGCTACTTCTAGCAATGTTGGAAACGGAAGTGAATACCAGTCCAAAGTCTTTGAAATTATCTTCAGAAAAAATGGAATCTTTAAAATCGATTGCAGAGGAGTTGGACAAAATTGACTTAAACGACGATGATGACGAACAACCATTGGTTATTGACGAAACTATTTCCAATATTGAAGAGGTTGGTAATTGGTTGTTTATATTTAAAATAAATTTAAGTTCTTATTTTGTTATAGAATAAAACACTAATAACGAAAGATAACGAGCGAAGCGTGGATGCTATCGAGGAATGTTTTTCTAAAATTCGAAATGTCAAAATCCCTCAAACTCGAGCTGCCCTAAAGGACGTAAGATCAGAGTTAACTGAAATGATTGCCGAATTGAATGAGAAAGAGAATCGGCTATCCCGTCAATTACAACAAAATAATCAACTAGCCGATGCTGTCAACAATAAAGAATCTACCGGGCATGACAATGAAGATGTCGTCACAACTACAAGTAAGGCACAACCGAGTATATCACCTCATGGTACCGATGCTAAACAAAACGTTTTAGTTGAGGCTGGTAAACTTGAAAAGTCTGTTAATAAACCGACAAGAGGTCCGCGGACTGCTAAACGCCGACGTAAAGTAAATAAAAGCAGGAACTTAAAATCATCTACAACAACCACAACTAAAAACACTGACAACACTACTTGTGATATGATTTTTTGTTTAAATTCAACATCTCCTAAACAGCCTTTTAAAGAATCGTCTAAAATAACTAAACCACCTTCGACGATATCATCCGCATTGGATGTGATTTCTCCAAATACAAATTTTGACGTTGCAGCATCTCCAACTATCGTGAATGCGTTGCCCATGTTAGATTCGACAACACCTGAAACACCTTCAACATTTTCAGGAAGCTCAGGAATTTTTTTTATTGATCCAAGATCGATGGTCATTTTGCATGATAGTGCTGTGAAAGGTAATGGAACAATAGATAAACCTATTGTAAAATCTTGCAAAATGTGTCCAAAAAAGCCTGAATTTCATCTTACTGCTAGTAAAAGCGCAGTACTTGTAGATGTGTGCGCGTCCAACTTAATGGCAGGTGCACCCGAACAGCTTTGTGCAACACCAAATGTAACTGCGATTGGTGGTATGCCTCTAATTGAACCAGACTCGGACGACACAAACACCTTGTCAAAGGAATACATAGACTGTAAAGTTCAAAAGATTACTAAGCCTTTAAAATCGTTTTCAGCGGCACCCACACAACAAAACCTGCAACCGACAGTTTTGATCAAAAAGTTGTCTACTCCGCTACGAAAGAGGGAACATAATGTAGATGCAGATAGCACTACGACAAGTATTGAACTTTGTTCTTCTAAAGAGAAAAAATTGGAAACAAACGACAACGAAAATGTGTCATGTGCTCAATCAAGGGATGTGCATGTCTCTAAGAAAACCAAGATAGCGCAATATCCGAAGAAGACACGAAAACGTCTCGTTAAAGTTGTGGACTTGACTGACGATAGCGATAATCCAATAATCCAAGCGAAACCCAGTAAACTATTTCCAGTTACCGGTAATTCTAATTGTTAAATGTTAGATTATTTTTCAGATATATCAGATAATTCAGATGACCTAGCCGAGGTGTGTGTATCCGAGAGTTCGTTTATGATGGAAGGAATTGAGGTGCAAGCTTCAGACACCAATTTGGCTTCAGTTTCGCATGAAAGTGAGATGAATGATGCGAAGCATAACTCAAAGTCAGTTTCGCCGGCGTCACCGCTATTTGAATCGATTAAAAGTGACTTGGAAGAAAACGATATTATAAATGATCGTGAGCAAAAGGGCCCTTTAATTACTTGTGAGCTGGTCGATGACTTAGTTACCAATTCCAGTATTGAAGAATCCAGAAATCAGACGGTCAGCTCTTACTGCAGTATTACACCTAAAGATAAGGGTAAATAATTTCATGTAAAGCTATTCTGATATTAATCTTGATTCTATTTATTTCATGCTAACACCTACAGAAAAATGTGAAGACTCCATAATTCATTCACCAGCACAACGCCGTATTGAGTTTGACGCGAAATCATGCACTAAAACTGTAGATGATTATTCTGATAATGATAAAGATGATTCTCACAATGCGGCCTTAACTGTGAAAATCGCTAATACTCCTTTGTCGCCCATTTCAAGTGGTATTACTAGTCCCATTAATACCTTCACATTTAGAGAATATAAGCCCACCGCGGAAATAGATGGCTGTTGTGCAGAAATTATATATTTGGTGTGTAAAACCCCATTTTTAATATAAATTAAAATTATAATTAAAATTAATTTCTTCGCAGCTTAAAGAAATTGATATACCTAACATTCCGGTAAACAAACCCGATGATTTAGATTTGCTTCTGCGAACGAACTCTTCTGATCCTAGATTGTTTAAGTATTTAAAAAAGGTTTGTGCTTCATATATCATTATTTGATTTTTTTGCCCAGCCCCAATTCCTGTTAGATCACATTTGTTGAGAAATCAGAGTATCTTCTTACATAGTAATGATAAGGAAAAAGGAAAAGTGATGTCATCTAAAAACATGCAAGTGCTAAGGCTTCAGCTCCCACTTGCCCAAATACCCAGAGATAATATCACTAAAGTATTCAAATTCGAAAAGAAGTTCAGAATTGAACTGAACAATAAATTAAACTGGAGTAGACATGCATTTGAAAATAAACTCCAGGAGTGTATCCTGCGCTGGTACACAGATGGCTCGAATACCAAGGCGAGAACCCAGAGCTCTGTTCCGATAGACATTTTTCCAAATATCTTTCAAAAGGTGTAGTTAATTTACCTATGTGAAGAGATTAACTTAGGCAGAAATTTCCGGAGTGAGTGAATTACCATTCTGGGTGACTGTCACGCGGCATTCATGGCTCCATCGTCCTGTGAGATCAAATCGTCACTGGTCCTTGAGTGTATCGAGAAATTTAATGTACTAGAAATTTAATGTACTAGAAATGCGCAATTGGTTCCCGCTAATCCGGCGAGAGAGACTGCGGCCACGCCTTTAATAAGACCCGGGCCCTTCCTTGCTATGGGACAACACGCCATCGAGGAGAAGCTTAGGAGTGAAGAACTAAGGCTAAGGGAGGTTTGCTGGCACCAAACTATGGGGTTACGCCAGGCGAAATCCCTACTGGATGGGTATAACCAAAAAAAGGTTTAAAACACTGCTGACCCTCCATAAAGATACACTGAGAATGCTCACGGGCATGCGAAGTCATCTGCATATGATCGGGATTTGGTCAACGGACTCTTGTCGTTTCTGCGGCCATTCTCAAGAGACTCCAATGCGCCTTCTCTTGAAATGCAGTGCTATAGTGCGGAGGAGGTTGGGACATCTTGGCCAACTGCAGCCAGAAGAAAGGCACATATGCTCAACCCAACCCAGCTCCGTCCTGAGTTTAGTAAGGGAACTTGGTCTGGATGAGGTACTGTGCTGATTAGAGGGCACTGAAGACCATTAGGTCGAAGTGCAAACTTACTGAATCTAATCTCTATATAGTAATTGTAATGGTTGCACGGATTAGGCTACGGCCTTTATGCACTGTGACCAGATTGATTTAGTGCGCCCCTAAGTGCTTAATTTCAATTATTACTAAGTATTGCGAGAAATCGAACCAAACGAAGAATTTGTAAGTCTTTATCCTCTAGTAGGTACGACTCCAGTATTCTCTGTCTCCTGTGACGTAATGCTTCAAAATTGGTGATTAGATGTTTCATCCTCGTCATCACTGCAGAACCCGCATAAACTAGTGATAGACAGTCCAATTGTATTGAAATGTTTATTGCAAGCAAAGTGCACTGTAAGTGCTCCACAAAGTTATCTAAGGCTCCTTTTGTGTCGAGGGTTAAAACAGATTTTGGCCTTCATAAATTTTTTGAAGTCATTGACGCCGTTTGAGCCGCTGCACTATTCCCTGGCTTTTATTTGGATCCATTTTTTCGTTCCCTGTTTTTTGTTGTTGTTGTAGCAGCATAACGCTTTCTCTTTTAGTTTGTTTTTGTTAAATCTGAAAATGGGGTTAGTCCAATAAATGACTCTTTCGCCCCTTCTCTCACGTCGTGATACCCAAAGGCCAGAAAGCAACTGCTTTCTAAATCCGGTCTGTGCGAAGCAGTCACCTCTCGTTTTCGTCTAACTCACCTAACGGTAGACCCAGAAAGCGTTCTGTTTCTCATAGTCCCTGTTATACTTAGGCACGGCAGCCTTTATAGACTACATAGTTTTGAGATAGCTGCAATTTGATTGGTGTTTGGCAACCATACCAACGCCCCATATTTTAGTGTAGGTATATATATATTTGGGTGTAGATCCAGAAGGTCATTTTAGGGCTTAGGTTCCAGGATTAACCCAGGATTTTGTTGTCCAAAGGATTTTTTATTACTGAGTGGAGTCTCCCATTACCATAACCATCTTACATCCTCCAATGATTGAGCGAAAAGTTTTTTTTTATTTTTGTGTTAAATTTGCCCTATAATTAATTCTGTATGGTTCACGAATTAAACATTTGTATACGTACATTTATCCCCCATAGAATGCCAATGCAGTGCATGGTGCTTCGTCACTTTGTGTTTACAGTAAAGTCAGTCAGAGTGATCCTCGCCGCTCGAGTAGCATTTACAATTCGGATACATATTTAAGCCAACGTCCACAAGAACCTAGCCAGCAAACGCCCAATATGCTGCTCTATGGCTGCCTGCAACGTTCTCCATGGTATCAGTCGCTGATGTCTACAATGAAAATACAAATAAATCAAACCGTTTCGGTACTCGTACATGCTATCAATAGTTTTCAGAAAATGCGTCTAGAATATCCCAACGCTGTCTTTGATATTTTCAAACTTTATTGCGCTGGCGAGTTATTGGAAATTTTGGAAAATCTCGGACTCTTCGTAGACGTCAACGGGGTAATATCTGAAAAGAAAAATGTATCCAGCTTCGCGGGTCGCTCATACGGTTGTTCTTCGGTGGTGAATGCGACCTACAGTTTTATTCAGCCAGTGGAGCCGCCTTCAGTAACAGTTCAACATCAACAGATGCGTTCTTTCACAGCACCATCCGCAAACTTTTCTGCACCATCAGCTACCTTTCAACAACCATCACCATCACCATCACCATTCATTAGCTGCTACATTGATTCGCCACAAATGGCAATGGAGAAGCCAGTACAGCTGCCAAAACCTTCTTTGCCTCGACCATCACCTATTACATACTCTCGTCGGCCAACACTACCACAACAACCGCCATCGTCACCACCACCAAGACGTCACTGCGGACTAAAGGTGCCATATTCGTCTAGGCCACCTCGTCATTTATGGTCGCCGATAAAGCGTCAAGCGAGTTACTCGGACTCTGAAGAGGAGTGCTGGGATTCGGACGATGATACAACTTCATCCAGACCGTCAAAACTTCCACTTAGTCCTGACGGTTCTGATAGTTCTCACAATAGTTATGAAGTTCCTCATCGCAATTACTCAAAAACTGAAAAATTTGTCGAGGGTCGTTCGTCAAACTACGGAAAATCGCTCGAAAGCGCTAAGAAGCGTTACTAAAGCGCTAATAAAATTTATAAAATGACTTCTTAAAATCTGCAATGGAATTGCTTGTTTATTTGTTTAAAATAATTTATTTTATGTTTTTTACCTAAGAAAGGTATTAAATTATATATCGAATATGGGTTTTTTTATGTTCTGTTTTGTACTGAATACAGTTTAGTTGTTTTAAATACATTGAAATAAATCATATAAAATATCATATTTCGTGTTTACTGATGTTTCACACAGAACAATGGCGACACAAGATTGGATAGGCTGAAAATTTCTCGATCATCACCTAACACCGAACTTGTGGCCGCTTAACTCGCCAGACCTTAATCCACTAGATTATTACGTATGGGGTGCAGTTGAGCGTAAAACCAATAAGCGTCCTCATAAGACAATTTCTTATCTGAAGGCTGCAATTAATACCGTTATAGTCAATATGAATAAGGAGAATTTGATTCCGGCATGCAATCGCTTCCGGACCCGGATCGAGGAGGTAAGGTTATTGCAGTTAATGGAGCTTCTATTGATACATTTCATACATAGATATTTAATAAATTGCGTGAAAAATTCGTGAGTTTCCATTAAATTTTTTTTCAAGCTGATTAGTTTTACTCTCAAGTTCTCAAATACCGTACGCACCCTGTATTATTATTGTTATTAACAATTCAATAAAATTCTGTATCACCAAATTTCGGTGTAGTTTTATTGTTAGTTGAGATGTAACTGCTGGCCGAAATTTTGAAATCCACACAACTTTATATGCACTAATTTTCGATTAATGTAACCGTAAAGCGAGAGTCCATGGCAAAATCATAGTTTTACAAATGTATGTATGTATGTTTAACACCAATTTTTGTAAACAGCGAAGTAAAAATAGGTGAAAGCTGAGTTGGCAATAAAAGTACATATTTGCATGTATGTATGTATATATGTATGTGTGTACATTTGCATCTAGATCGCCTGTATGTGATCATGAATGCATACAAATATACCCTTATATATGTACATACATATGGGCATGCACGCTTACTGCAATTTATCAGCCTTCAGCAAAAAATGTATGAGAAATGGGGGAAGAAAACAGAACACAAAAGTGGGCAAATTTCGATTTTTCGGAATTAATTTAAAAATGTAAATTTATGAATTTAGAAAAACACTAAATTTTTGAAAAGTAGATACCGCTAATTAATACATAATTTTAATAGAGCTAAAAAAACTAAACAAATAAATAAAAAAAAGGAAAATAAAATCTGCAAACACAAATATAGAAAATTCTACCTTCAGGCACATTTCTGGTCTAGAGACGTGAAAATCGAAGGCGTTGAAAATTGAAGAAAAACAATCGGTATCAATTGAAAATCGTTTTTATTCATTAGATCAATTCTTTATTTACAATACAAAAAAAAAAAATAATACAAAAATTGCCTTCCCTGACGTAACAAATGTCACTGGCGTAACTGATTGGGTACGTCTGAAAAAAAATCGGTCGATTATTCATCAGGAGATATGTTGTTGTCGTTTTAACAGTAATAGAAGCCCCGACAGTGTAGGGTATATCGCCGGTCGTCTTCGTCTTGATTGTCTGTCTGTTCACTGTCCGATCCAGTAGTTGTCGGTCTGTTTTGTCCTGGATCTCGTTGGTATAGTTTAGAATGTGTCTCCTGACGCGCTTAGGAGACGGCTATGGCTCAAGCAGATGTCTGCAAGGATGAAACCTGCTGTAGCACCCCAGCAGGAACTTCTTGCTGAGCAGTTTATTGTGCTCCATTACAGGGAGCATTTGTGCCTCGTTGTGAAGGTGTTGAATAGGCACATCAGGAGGCTGTCGCTGTCCGAATGACAGTATTTTGGCAAGTCTGTAGCTTTATCCACTGCGTGTCACTAGTTCCAGGCGACCAGACAGGCGCAGCATAGTTTAGAACCGGCCGACCAATTGCCTTAAATGTCGATAGCAACAGTTCTTTGTCTTTGCCCCAAGTGCTGCCGGTCAGGAGATATGTCGCTATGGTGGGTAGCAAATTTACCAAAAAAAAAATATTTTTTCTAGATATTTTATCTGTTTATTGGAAAAACAAAAAAAAAGGACTTTTTTCACGTTCTCGCTCTTAAAAAAAATAGAAAAACTGATTATAAAATTATAATTCTGCACCCGCAAGAGCCACAAGTCTACTCAATAACATTAAAAATTCAAATCAATCGGTTCAATACTTTTTGAGAAATTACCAACACCAACTCGGAAAAAATAGTTTCGAGAAAAACACGGTTAGTGCTTATACCTGGGCGTCGTACTCCAAACCGGCCTCGGTTTAAAGAACTGTAACGTCTAAACTACAAAGAATAAAATATAAAACTAAAAATATAAAAATTTGCAAGTATAAACTATCATAACATACAAAAAAAATCGATTTTTTGACTATTTTCGAAAATTGATAATTTTTTTTTGGTTGCATTCATTTATTATTTGCAATCTATCTTAGAGACAATAATGTGCTGAAATAAATTTTTAACAGGAATTCTAGTCTTCAATAAAAAAAAAAAAAATTGGGAACAAATGAAAACCGTGCGCTTCCGAAAGTTTCCGTTTCATTACAAAGCTTGCCTTAAATGGCAAATATTTAAATAAATTTTGGGAGGGTGAGCAGACAACCACTACCGCCTCGTCGGCCGTGACCAAGTGCTTTTGCGCGCTACATACATTTATTAGGTTCTGGGTTCGATCAATACTGCGGTGAAAACAGTTTTCGTGCAGAAAACGCTTTAATCCAAGCAGGAAATGACACTTCTCCAAGTGATATTCTGCTATAAAAATTATCCTCTTTTCGTAGGCGTCATACGAATTTCGATCAAGTTTATTTGATTTCGGTTATATTCGTAGTACTCGAATTGTGATTGTACGGGGCCATGCACCTATTAATCAGGGTCGTTGTGGAAACCAATTCAGAAGTGGAATTTGTAAATCTGCAGATTCTGATCGGTTTCTTGTCTTTTCGAATATAAACGAAATCGATTGTCGTAATAGCTGAACTCATCATAACCAAAAAAATGTGTTCACACTGATGTTGTTGTTGTAGCAGCATAAACATTCCCCATAAAGACATGTATATATCGTTCATTTGCTTCAATGTCGTCATAACTCAAAAATTGTGATTTTACAGGAGACGCATTTTTCAGTTTTTAAATTGTTTTACATTATATATATAATATTAAAATTGTATATGAAAAGAAGATTATGGTTAAATTTGCTGAAATAGCATCTGGTTAAGACGTATATGTAAATTAAAGGTTGAAATGTATAATGGACTTTTTTCTGTAGCTTCAAAAGTACTCCGAGTTTTTCTTATGACGTTGTTGCTGCAAAAATAGGTTTTATGGTCTGACATAATTAAAATTGTGACGTTACTGCAAATAACAAAAAGTTTTATAGCTGAAAACCTATTGCAAATTCTGACTTCTGACTGTATTATATTTGCACCTTACTAAACATTATAAGAGAAAAAAATATGGATATTAAATAAAATTTATTGCATTCATTGCATATTTTATTATAACATAAAAATTAGCATATTACTTCAGGTACAAAAATAAAGAAACATAAATTCACGTTAAAAATAATATTCATTTTAAATAAAAAAATTATTTCAATAAGGATTACAATTGCTCGTAAAAAATCTATAATATATACTTAGGAATGTGATTTTTCTGTATCAATTCTAGCAGATCTTTTTTTTTGCGGTCCGCTATCTGAGGTTTTGTATAAAATGCTCTTGTCATTGTAATATCCTTCATGTTTTTCTTTTTAATGATATTATTTGCCACCTTAAATTCGTTTTCGTTATATGATGTTTTAAAGAAAATGGTGTTAGGTGAATCGCGCCGAACTTGCAGAACCACCACTGTGGAAATTTTTACCTGTGCCATATTTTGGAGTCCCATTTCAGTTGCTAAAGCCTTCATATCAAAGAAGTCTTCAAAGCACAATCCGTAACGTTAAATGGCTTTCCATTTTTTTTGGCACCACGAATTGCAGATATAAATGACTCTGGCGTGTACATTGGACCACCTTTCAGCTGTCGTTTCACTTGACGTTCAATTAAAGAGTGGGCGGAATCTCCCTCGTTTTGCGTGTGGCCTTTGATTAGGTACTTATGAGTTATGCTTTTTACGTTGAGATGAGATACAGCGTAGAGGTAGAGGGCCACCATGAACTTATTTTTTTGCTGGCCCACACAATTATCCGAATAAAATATGAAGTTTTCATCACTTGACACAGCTCTTTTATTTAAAAACCGAAGTACGCACGAACCCAACTCGTTAATACCTATATATGTATGTACCTATTGGATTCATCACAAACAAAACATTCACATTCGTTATTCTTCAGATCGTAGATTGTAGAATTGAATACATTTAGTTTTGATTTATAATAAAAAACTGAGACATCGCCATTTGGAATCTGCATGACGGTTTGTAAATCGTACACTACCAAATTAGCATAGCCTTCCTCCTTATCATACTTCTTTTCCTTTCTGGATAATTCTTTCTCTACGATATGCTGATTATAATATTCTTCTTGTTTTTTTTTCATCACCCTCAGCGATATCGTAGGCACAACATGTTTCACATAAGTCTTTTTTTGGCGTAAAGAACGAAATATTATAATCTTCTGTAAATGATCGATAAAACATTACATAGTTAACAAACGGAACGTTTTTATCTTTGCACTCCGCGACGTAGTCTCGGTGAATGTCTGCAATAGATTTGCTACCATCAATAAATGTTTACTGGTGTTTGCGCGAGTGTAATGACTTTCGATTTAAGGGATTTTATCGATAAAGCTTTTAACACCTTCCCTTACAATTTCATAAATTTTTCTTTGATTTCCATGTTTTCCTCGACAATCCTCCATCAGTAAAACATTTGCCACCTTATTTCGTTTCTCCTGCACAGTTCTTATTGGGCGATCATTAATATTCAAATTATTTTAAAAAAACAGTTTGCATACTCGAACTTTCTGCCCATTGAGATGGAAATAGAAGCCATTATTATTTTCCCTTTTCTTTCTCGTACCACCTTCACGCACATAACGATATTTAGACTGAATGAGCTCCATACTATTCTGAATAAATAGTCGCTGTTTTTCGTACATAGCCAAATCCCAGTATAATCTAAAAATTATCATCCGTTCCTCTTCTGTAAATTTTTCAAAACATTTTCGCTTACACTTCTCTGTACATGGAGGTTAAATTTTTCTCTCTTTTCGAACTTTGTGACACGTAGACCTCATTTTGTATTCTTTTCCACTATTTCTCAACTTTTTGCTTACATTTCTTACCCAATTACTCTCATTTCGTTTACTCTTTACTCCTTTTTTTAGTGGACTCGTTAAAATCATCGGAGTTTCGACACCGGTTGTGTTAGCCTCAGAACTGTCTGATGTTGAATTTGGTTCGCAGTGACTGTTACTCTTACTGACAATATCGGGTGGAATGTATTTGGTATCACGTACGGAATCGTCATCATCCTCAGAAAATGAGCTCGAGCTTAATGAGTCTGATTTCATTTCAACAAAATTCACTGTTGATGTATCTACTTTTTATCTGGCATTCTTTACCCTTTCCATCTTGTTTTTTTAAAGCCATTCCCACCATTTTGGCGGATCGAGAATTAGTTTCCATTATTTTTTGACCGAAAATTACAACAATACTGACATAAATGGAAATGATTCATAGCAAATAATTTATACTTAAAAAATATTTAGTGCAAGAATGTCATAACAGTGAATAGTTCTTTAATACACTATTGCTTCACTAATACATCTTATTTGTAATAGTGTTTCAAGACAAAATAGTACTGAAATAAAAATTATTATTTTCTGCAAAAACGTCATAACACTCAAAAACACTACAGGAATTCACTCAAATTTTTACATGCACAACGTCATATCTTAAAATAATGCAATATACACGATAGAGAAAGAGATATAAAAGTGAACTTACCTTTTATTAATATTGTCACAAAACGAAATATGACACTTTTCTAGAGAACTTCACGATGTTAACCACACAAAAGCCGACGCACAACTGAGATAGTACGTTGTTGCAAATACGACGCAATAGGATATGTAATTAGAGCGAAAGGCATCTATCGCGATGCTGCGTGAAATGTTAAAACTTCGGATATAACACTTTGTCAGTTGATCAAACATATTATTTCCGATATATTAGTGATGTTAACTAAAATTTTGCGATTTTTGAGTTATGACGACGTTGCAGCAAATGAGCGATATGTACAAGTATATATGGGGAATGCTGCTGAAGTGACAGTTCTTGGCCGAATAAAAATTCGGGTCGTTCCGGTAACTATACCCTTTTTATTAAAATATGAAAATTTTAACTTTTGTTGCAAAAGTAAGCAAAATTATCAAAGTGTATCATTAGTGCGCTCAATTTACTCAATATAGTTTTTTTAACAGTTGGCAACCCTATTCAAAAATATATTCAAACTACCTTTCATACCTCTTTGGTTTGACATCAATAAAGAAGTATTTCCGTTTACATATCTACTAAATTGTATACTTCGAACAAGTGGCAGCCATCTACAAAAATATTTTCTAAAACAAGTTATTTAAATTTCTTTCGGTAGTTTTTTATTTTGTACTATTTTTTTATTCTGTATTATTTTATTTTATTGATTTTAATTTTTTTAACAGGTGGCAACCCTATTCGGAAAAATCGAAATCCGAATTAAAACTTTTCCCAACTCTTTCATTTCACATTCATATTTTTATATTAGCTTTATTTTATTAATTTTACTTGAACTACATTTTTCAAAGGCGCGGCAACACCGTTCAAAAGTATTTTTAAAATTAAGCTCTCTTAAACCTTCATTTTGACATATGTAGATATAGCAATATTTATATATTTAATTTAACTTTTTTAACAGGTGGCAGCCCTATTCAAAAATAAATTTCGAATTAAGACTTTTCAAATATCTTTCTTTTGACACCCATATTGCTACGTCGAATTTATTTCATTAATTTTACTTGCATTTAATTTTTCAAATACGTGGCAACGCCCTTCAAAACTATTTTCAAAATTAAGCCATATATGCTTAAGGCTTTTTCATGTGACACGGGTATTGTAATATTTAATTGAATTTATTAATATGTTTTAATTTACCTTTTTTAACAGGTGGCAACCCTTTTTCAAATATATTCCTAATTAAGACTTCCAATATCTTTCTTTTGACATCCATATTGGTACGTTTAATTTATTTAATTTAAATTTTCAAATACGTGGCATCACCCTTCAAAATATTTTCAGAATCAAGCCCTCTTAAGCCTTTTTCCATTTGACACAACTGATTAAAATATTAATTTAGGTTTACTTTTGTAACAGGTGGCAACTCTCCCAAATGAAGCAGCCTATTTTGAATACAGGTCATCAACTATCTACATACATACATATGTACATATGTGCAAAACTTCATGCAAATCCGGTCAGTCACAAACAAACATCTAAATTCACAAACCCACCAACATACAAACTTTCACATTATAATAGGAGGATTACCTATGAATTAATGCTACACCACCTACTTGAATTCATTCTGAAATTTCTAATTATATTCCTGACTGGAACAATAAAAATTAATCTACACAACAGTATAGCGCAAAAAATATATAAATAACCATACTGGAGCTCTCTTCGGAGTTCTTCAGAATGTAAGCTCCCAAAATCGAATTGTCCTTAATGCTGTTATCGCATTCAATTCACCACCCACAGGGAAAGTTCTAAAAACTTGAATGGTAAAGATCACTTTTCGGTAGTCATTGAAATAACAGGTAGGCCATGATTTGATTATTCGGGTTCATAATACGATATGAAAAGCTTTAGAAGACGCTTCACAAGTCTTTAACAAAGATGATGACTTCTGCGAGAAATTACTAATCTAGCTCCGATTACTGCAGGTATACCACAGCGAATCGTCCTAGGCCCATACACATTATTTACTGCTGATCTTCCACTCCTAAGCAAGATTGGTACAGTTACATATTTAGTTACATATGCAGACGAGACTGTCCTTATATCATCGAGTCATAGCGGCTGTTAGTAACACAGTTTTACGAGAAAATAGCCGTAATATATGTAATTACAAGTAAATCCTACCAAATACATATACGCAATTCACGTTCGCGCTAAAACGGGAAACCTGTCTTGCAGTCACCTTATTTAACCAGGAGCTTCCACGAACTTCTCTTCTTCTTCTTAATTGGTGCGATAGCCTCTTACGCGATTTTGGCCAAGTTTAACAAAGCGCGCCAGTCGTTTCTTTCTCATGCTAACCGGCGCAAGTTGGACACACCAAGTGAAGCCAAGTACTTCTCCACCTGATCTTTCCAACGCAGAGAAAGCCTTTCCACCAAGCTGATGCCGTTAAATATCTGACCTATCTAATGACTAAACGCAAACAACTTGGCTTAAAGCTCACGCCCCTATACTGGTTAATAGGTTCTAGATCAGTATTGTCGTTGGAAAGTAAGCTCCTACTATACAAGCCACCCACCTTTAACCCCATATGGACCTATGGCATTGAACTACGGGGTGCAGCCGCTAAAACGAATACGGGCATTATTGAAAGATTTCAAGCAAAAACATTGAGGATGATTGCGGGGGAGCCGAGACGTAGTAGCGTCCATTGTCTCTTTTGCCATGTGCGATATGGGAAAGATTGCGGCCAAGCTTTTATCAAAGTACATTTCATCAAATAACCACGTTATTTTACTGTTGGCAAGTTGCTTTTCGTAGCAAACAAGGTACGAACTCCTCCTCCAGAACCATGCGTCTACCGTTCTTTCTTGCAAACATCACGTAAATGATTTGTATGCTGATTTTTTATCTGCGAAAGTGTGTTATCGCATAGGCATACACGTAGTACTGGAAGAGTGCGCAAAGTCCGGGAAGTGGTGCAAATATATTCCGGGGGTGGTACAACATTGTACCATCAGTACCTTTGAGTGGTATTACATGTGTACCATCAGTCTTCTATCGACAAGTAGTAAAGCTAAGTATATAATTAAATTTGTATATCATTTAATGGTGAAAAATTTAAGTTATACAAAAATAGTATTCTTATTCAAACATATTTTTTATTCGAAATAAACGTAAAGTACCTTCTACTCAAATATGAACGAGACGATGATTTGTTTACAGTAGCACAGAAAACAAACTATGTGACATATCACGCTGAAATTTGCCATGTAAGCTTATAACAGTCCTACCAAAAAACAAACAATTTATTTTTGCCATTGTCATCCGCGGACCGTTTTATTGATACCGTCTCGTTCATATTTGAGCAGAAGGTATCTTAGCTTCATAAAAAATGTCCGGAATCTACTGATTTTCAGTATGATACGTGGCAAAGCAATTCATGCAAAGTGGTATATTACATTGCTGACAAATTTGTTTTGTTCTGGTTTGCTTTTTTTCTAGCGCACATTTGGAGCAACGTCTGCGAGTTTGAATTGGCACCGGCAAATGCAAAGATACGTTGCCCGGCTGTCTCTGACGTTTAGATAAGCGACCTGATGATTGGGATCTGCGGACGGCTGCAGTTTTGTTACCTTCTGATATTAATGACTCAGTTAATGTTTTTAGAAATTCGATGGAAGGAAGTTTTTCTCTTCTAAGGTCGCAGAAAATTATCCAGGAATCTACTGCGGAAAACATTAGTAGACGGTAGAAAACCTTTTCCCACCATTTTGTAGACTTCCTATCGTATTCGTAAATTCCTGCCATTTGGTCGGCGCGATCCGCCGGCTCCTCCCATTGCTTCTCGGTAAAACTTTATAGATTCAGGGCATGATACTGATATTTTTTTTCATCTTTCAACGTTTTATTAACTGTTGTCATTGTTGACGTATGACAGTTGCTTAGCACCATAACTTCCTTTGTATCTTGCCACTTAACGCAAAGAAGGCCAGATGTGCTGACCCTGAATGAAGACTCGCTTCTTTTTAATTTCTCATCTAATACTGGTCGATTTTTTCTGTTTCGCATGCATGTTCCTAAAGCTGGGAACTCTAGCGTCTCAAGTAGATTCACAGAAGTAAAAAATCTATCGAAACATACCGTCACATCACGTTCTCTAATTGTACTCACTAAGCTTTTAACCACACGTTCTCCCAAAGTACCATCGCACTGATTTAGTTCCCTTCCATTATATATTTTAAAATCATATGTATACCCGGTCTCAGAGTCGCATCGCAGCCACTTTTTTATACCACGTTTTACTGGCTTGAGTGGCATATATTGTTTTAAGGACGATCTTCCTTTAAATTTCGTCATTGATTCATCAATACTCTGCCTAGTACTACGAGTATCCTGTCGGTATTTCTGAAATGTATTTTCAGACACTCGACAACATCATCTATATAATATGTTTTGCTACAGTCCATTGGCTTTTGAGGAGGTGCGAAATATAATTTTGATGATAAAAATTTATAGCGGTCACGAGATATAGCAGACTTAATAGAATAATTACTCATGGAACTTTGCCGGAACTTTGTTATAAGACATAACAAACATACGTCCTAGGAGAATTTGTATTTCTCCAACATCAGTTTTTAAAATATTAGTCCATTTTTTTGCTCTTCGAAATTCATTAACGCGCTCATTTGCGCATTGTACGATATACATGCATAGGCTAAGAGGGAACAGCTTATGAAAAATTTCGATTGCCGAAGAAGTACGGGGGATTCCTGGATTTATATTACACTCACGATAATCACTTACAAAATGCTTAGGAACAAAATTTCCTTCAGGAGAAGACCATAACCTTCTTTGTTGTTTATAGGGTTCTTCTAATTCATCCATCGAAATGGTGCTTTCAACTTCTGACAGTTCACTTTTCGACGATGAAGATGAACTAGATTCCTCGTCCTGCAAACCCGATTTCGGCTCATAATTGTCATCACTTCCGCTGGAAAAATCACTTTCTACATTTTCGGCATCTGAGTCCAGTATTTCATCCAGCAGCATTTCTGTTATTTCATCTGTTCTTAGTTTTTTTGACATGGTATCACTTTATAAAAAAAAGAGGTCACTTAGTTATTGCAAATAAGCACTGCTGATACACATAGGTACCGCTACAAAAGACTGCTGGTATTATTACTCGTATATTATTTTCATTAATTATACTTACATTTGAAGAGGGAATGATTATATCCAATTTTATAAATTTTTTTGGCACCTCACACCTTCTTTTACAATATTTTTAGCACAAAATCAAACACGTGTCAGAAACCTTCGCTATTTCACTCAAAACTGTGCACGCTACGAGAGAGAAAATGAATTAATGTTTCCATGTACCGTTAGATAACATAAAAAGCCTGCTTTGGTACATGTTATATTGAGTTTAGCATCGATTTTTGGGATTTAGACCTTTATAAACATTTAGTGGTACATATGGTGTACCAGGAGGTTCGAAAGGGTTAAATATAAATTTCTAATATTTTCAAGTTGTAAAAAGAGCTCTCTCAAGGATTGTCGCTCTCTGTAGTTTTGTTCATAACTTGACTTTTGATCAAGTCAAATTGCCTGGATTGCCATTTGTTTCACAAGAACGGGCGAAGACTTGGTTTGGCTTGCTCTCCAAACGCGAATGTGGTCACTAAGGTCTGAATGCAGTCTGAGGTGAGCTTTGATGAAATATTCAAATCCTCCTAATAAGTAAACTCACCCATTTACGCATACATAAGAATATTGATCAGATTACTTGAGGGAGGGGAAATTCAATTGAAAGCATAGACTCACAGTCGAATTGGGCACACAGGGCCAGTGTTTACTTATTATGGAAAACGGTAACATGTATACACACGCACATACATACATATGTAAGTATGTATATTTTTACGAATCACTTTGCAGAAATCTTCACTGGCTACGCGACTGTGTATGGACTAATGGCTGTATATGTGACAATTTCAAGCTTACGCTCTGTTTGGGGTCTAACTATCGCTTATCAAGCAAAAAACTACAATAAATGAAGAAAATGCTATAATACTTTTTTGTACATACATATGTGTGTGTATGTATGTATGTATGTATGTATGTATGTATATATATGTATCTGAATGTACTTGAATTTTTGTTTTTGATGAAAGCACGGAACTGCTTTTGGTATGCGAGTACATATACACATACATATGTACATACATACACGGCTGCATCTGCATATACATATTTGGTTGAATATTTGGCTTTCTTGTTGTACTCAGTGCGTGCAATTCTGTGCTGTTTATTTGCTACGAGTATTTTTTTATTTAGTTAACGATTTTAGAACCTTCACTGTTGTTGTTTTTGTTTTCTGCATTTTTTGCAGTTTCAGCTGGCTGGCTGGCCTTTTGGGTAAAAATGTTGTTGAAACAACTTCCCACTTTTTAATGCTTTTGTTGAAGTGGCCACAATTATAGTGGAAAAATAAAAAGTTCGACGTCTGCAATTTATTTGATTGCAAAAATCTATTTGTGCATGTGGGGCAAGTGATTACAGTTAGTCTGAAGTTGAACGTGTCGTTGTACGACTCGCTGTGGCTACCATTTAACAAAAAACGGATTATTAAAAAAGTCGTTCGCAGTATTGAATATCCTTATTAAGAAAAAAAAAAAAAATAAACAAAAAAAAAATAATTCTAAAATTTTAAATAAATTAGTCCTTGTGCGTTCGCAAATTTTATGCGAGTTTGAGAAAGTTGTAAATGCATGAGTGAGAGATGATTTGGGTATGAATAATTCATTAAAGTACAACGGTCTATTTTTTGCTGTTGCTAAGCTTCTGTATTATTTTCGTTATAGTTTAAACGTTGTGCTTTAGTGGCATTTTTGCTGGCCATATCCGTGTCGTCGTTCGTGTCTAGTCAGGATAAAGCCGCTCCTACACGGCAAAATGATTCTCCTGCCGGTATGGATGAAGATACAATCGATCTGACGCCATCTATAGAACTTGTATCGGAAAAAACCGAAGGCGATCGTGGTGCTGACCAGGTTAGAGTTACCAGTTTCAACGAAAAACCCACTTCAATTGTAATGTATTGAGTTTGCTTTACAGATTGTGGGCCAGTCGTCATTGTCGCCATTACTTGGACAGAGCCTCCTCACGCCAGGACCAATAAACACATTAAGTTTACTATTTCCAGCGCTGAGTTCAGCGCTTTTATGGGGTAACCTATTTCCTCCGTTATCATTTTTAGGTCCACAGGCGCTGCTGGGCTCAACACAAGTGTTGGGCAGTTCACAGTCCGACCAGCTGCCGTCTGCATCAAAGGTGGTGTTAGTGTTAGCTGAAGATCGTGACCCTCATGTTGCCATGAGAGCCGCTAATCAGGAAGCTGCACGTACAATTCGTCAAAATGATGTGTTCGGCCAGCTGCTGAGTCAAATACGTCAAGCTGATTTGGGGCAAATGTTGTCGCAGTCGTTAGAGCAAATGCAGCAGCAAATTCCTGCACAACTGTTACAGCAAAATGCGGAGCAATTTTTGCAGCAGATTGTATCACAAGACGTATCGCAGTCGTTGGGCCAGATGTTGTCGCAAACGTTTCAACCATTGCCCGGTTTAGATCTTTCTCAGCTTCCGTTGTTGGGGCAAGCACCACCGTCCGGTGAGCCCGCAGTGGTTGCCGCCTTAGATCAGGCAGAGGGCGGCAGTGAGGCCGCTGCTGCAGCCGATGATGTACTAACACCGAATACGCCAGCCTTCCAAATTCCAAACATTCAATCAGCCATAGACGCTAGCACTCAAATGTTGGGTCAAGTTTTTCAACAACCCAATGCTGATGCAAATTCTGGTTTTCAGCTCCCAAATATTCAATCAGCTCTCGATGCAGGCACCCAAATGCTTGGACAAGCCTTTCAGCAAACTAATGCGGATGGATCTTCTGGTGGATTTCAATTTCCCAACATTCAGTCTGTCATAGATTCTGGCTCTCAAATGCTCAGCCAAAGTGGGGGTTTATTCAATCTTCGTCCGTTGCAATCGTTAGACCCGCCTATGTCTGATTCAGATGCAGAGCCAGCAGCTTCGCAGATTTCTGAAGTGCGCGTGAAACCGGATGTAAGTCCAACTGCTCAAAATGAACGAAAAATGCAAACAGCCGCAGGTATGGATGAATTAAAAATGCTTTCCGCCATGCAAAAAGCTTTCATCCATAAGAAGTTACCTATATTATGGTTCCGTATGCCATCCGACTCACCTGAAAGGGACGATGACTTTGAATTGAAACACCATGCAAATTCTAAAAACAAAAATATGGATGAACAACTCGAATCCAAATTGCAAGCTTTTGAACGTCAGGTTATAGCTGAATTAAAGTTCCTGCAGGATATTGAGCGTAAGGCTAAGGAAATGCGGGCGGCCTCAAAAGCAGGAGCCACCGACAAAACTTCCAAGGATGCCACCAATCACCATGCAAGCATCCTGAGTAAGATACCGGTGCATAAGATAACACGAGCTGATATCGAGAAAGCTCTGAACGATGATTACGTGAAAAAACTGTTACATATGGCCGCAATCACAAATCGGAAAGCAAGTGAGAAGACGCTCAATGGCGCTCCTAGTAAGCGCCAAACCATGACTTCTAAATCCTCCATAACACCAAGGCAAATGTCAAGAGACGAAATTATGCGGTTGCTAGCCTATGCATATCGAATGGCGAATGCTAATGGCATACAGATGATGGAAGTTTCCGATTCTAAGAAGCTAAACAAGCCACCTCAGTCCGATTCGGAGGGCTCTGCAAAACAGTTAAATGACGAGAATTGGTTAAGAAATTCGAAAGCGAGACAATGGGAAGGCGAACGCATGCAGATGCTTCGTATGCAAAATTTTGAACAGAATCCCACAAGGATGTCTATGGATAGGCAAATGCCGGAAAAAACGACAGCAATGGGACGTCAATCGTTGGATGAACAAACACCACCAATTAATGAAAATCCAATGCAAACAAAACCTATGCCAATGGAACAACAACGCCCAGCAATGCAACAAATGCAGAGGATGCAGTCGCCTTTTACCGCAGATCAACGGCAATGGATTGACCCGAATATGGGTATGCGCAGTTGGATGCAAGAAAATACCCAAATGCCTGTGCAAAGGCAGTGGATCGACACACAGTCACAGAGATTCCCAAGCGAAAATACTCAACAGCCACCAGCTACTACAGAGCAATCGCTACCTGCAATGCCGATCTTAATGGCAATGCAGCAGCCGCCTATGATGATGGAAGAGCCTAGGATGGCAATGCAACTACCGCAGGCGGACACGCAAGGAGGTGACGGGATGATGTTACAACAGATGCACCCTGAGATGCAACGACAAATGCAGGAGCTAGATATGCTAGGCTTGGCCACTCCACAAATGCCCGATAATGAGGGAAAAGCTCGTTTTAAAGGTAATCTATTCGGCATTTTACGCGATAATGTTATTTTTACCCCAACTGACTCAATTGTACGATCAGGCCACATGTTTCTCGATGATTTTGGCAAGATCCTTAAAGGTAAAGGCAAAGGCAAAGGCGTAAGACCTACAATTATTAACTACTATTACAATGCGGGCGGCCGTCGACCCAGCCACGTATATAGTACCTACGCCGGTACCAGTTACGGTGGTGGCCCGAGCTATGGCACGAGCTACGGCCCGAGCTATGGCCAGAGCTATGGCCCGAGCTATGGCACGAGCTATGGCCAGAGCTATAGCCAGAGTTATGGTGGAAGTTCCGGAGGAGCTTATAGAATGGCTGTAGGCGATGATGAAATTCAAGCAATGCTTAAGGAACACAACCACATGGTAAGAAACTTTAGTTGCATTAGCTTTAGCTATTTATGTTATTTGTCTTAGTTTGTTGTTTACCTTAATACATAAAAAAACCGTATTTTGATATGCTTAGACGTAGTACTAAGTTCATACATACAAATCATCGCAGTTATCTGTAGCGTATCATTTAACATTTCGTTACTAATTACGCCATTCATGCTCATCACGATTTTGTTTTTGGTTTCTGTGCAAACTTGATATCATTAACAGGCGACGCATTTCAGGAAATGATGCCCAACACAGACCCCATACCCGTTATTGCTGCATACGCGCCAACCGCCACATTCCAGTCAACGACACCACCAGCCACTGACAACCTCAACCAGAAGCAGCCCGTCACAGAAACCTTTCCGCATAATGATAAGCATAATTCAGCAGCAACTGCTACCCCTCCAATCGCACATACATCAAAGATGTCAAGGTTAGATTGTAAGTTAAGGTTAAACGGTATTCTAGATGGGGGGAAACATTTTGGGGGTCATTGCGCCAGACATAAAAGAAACGCCAACTTTGGTACGCTACAAACGATTGACGCAAACTCGCTAAATGAGCTCCGCAAAACGTACAGGGAATCATTAAAAGAGATAACTTTAAAACCCGATGAGGATCCGGCCGAAGCGCTGATGCGATACAACGCCGCTTCTATACGACAGGCTTTGGAGCAAGCAAACCACGAACCGATAGAAGTAAGTACTGGCGAAGCAGTGGTGCCAACAATTCAGACCAAAAACAATGCACCATATTATGATGCCTCAGCGCATAATCACTATAAGTTGATGGGACCGCCAGCTAGCGCACAACAACAACGAAGTTCTGCAAATATTTCTTTTAATCAGAATCAGCCAATAGAGAAAAAGGGTTCTGCGGCAGCTGTTAACGATCCTCAGCAAACGTCTTTGAATCTAAAGACAGCCAATATTGATGAGACGCAAAAAATACTTTCTAATCTCCCCGAAGGGGAGCTAAAATCCGTTTTGGAACTTATCAGTCACCAAATGCAAACGTGTTGCGATAAATGCCGAGAGCGTATTATAACCAGCATAAAGGTGAACATTAAGGAGGGTTCTAAAGAGGGCTCTAAAAAGGAAAGCCAACATAGCTCGGAGAAGACTGAGCTACATTTAACAAAAGCGGAAGATGCTGGTAAATCTAGACGAGCAAATCTAGATAAAGACGACGAGCAATTCGCCAAGTGGTTACACGAAATGGAAGCCAAAGGTTATGACTCCAAATACTTGACCAAGTCTCATCATTGGGAATACTTGAATAGCGGCAAATTGGCGCTAGCTTTGGAAAGCAATGAACAACAGGCTGATAACAAGATTGCAAAGAAAACTATTAAGCAGTCCTTAAAGCGGTATACGCAAGTGAATTCCTTAGTGAATGATGAAGAGCTTAGAAACACAAATGCCATTACGTCCAATAGCACCAAAGGAAAAGCGTTTGCCAAAAAGACGCCAGTAGTTAGCTACCCGAACAAAGAGCATATTCACGTAGTAAATGATGAGTTGCGTCATTTAAATGATTACTCAGAAGAAGTCACATCTAGTCCATATGTGATGCGTGGTAAATTCAAGAATAGCAGAGTGAGAAGCCATAGTGGTAAGGCCGCTGTAACGGCGCCAGTAAAGTTTAGTGCAATGTCCCAGCAACTGCCTGCCGGCAACAATGCCGGCGCGGACAATGCTAAGGTTGTCGAACTATTAAGTTTACTTTACGATTTGAGTCCCAAAACAGAGAGCGCCAACAGTAAACCCACACAACTTTCAGTAATGGTTATGCCGATTGTGGCGACGTCGACGGAGGGTCCAGAGAAAGGGAACACGACGAGTAGGAGCCGAACCAAACGAATGCGATCCAGACGTAAGCCGAAATCAGACAAACCAACGACTGCACATGCGGACGAAAATAATGTTGGTGCGCGCTGAAAACCGATGATAAATTTGTTAGTTTTTACACTCATCTTAATTGTTTACAAACAGTGTGTAAACATATACATATGTACATACAAATATCATACAATACACATATGTAGATGTGTGTGTTACTCATATCCAACACAAATACAAAGGCCAGTTAAATATGTTTTGAAAGTTTGACACCAAGCGGGCTTATGGACCTTGACTTTCACGAATACTGCGCGGTAGAACGTGAGGTTTTATGAAAATTACTGTTAAACGAATACATCTAACTTTAAGTTTTTTTTTTAATATATTTTTTCTTTATTGTTTGTATGATCATTAATTTTATTTAAATTTTATTCATTTTCGAAATTTTTCTGCATTCTTATCATTTCATGCGCATAAAATCAATTTGTACATTGACCATCGAATCTGCTCATCTCATAAAATCATTGAAATATCACATTAATTCAGCTGCAATGAAAGTCTAGAAACTCCATTTCATTCGAAGGATCCCGAAGAAGTAGGTTCCCTTTTCAGTTATAGTCCGAAAATGTTTGAACCTTTTATGGGTTTACAATCCGTACCCGCCTACGAAAGCGATCCCTGGAATTATAAACCATATGACTTGCATCACCCGCTCTATGAGAGTGACGGCAGTTATGAACCTTATATCAACAACAAACGCACGAAACGAAATACCCACACGCGCACCAACCACATACTCACGCCTAGTATTCTGGACTATTTTCTAAAGATACGCGCGAATTTCGAAAAGAGCTTTCCTCAGCTATACAAAACCTTGCGTGATCAGCAACGCGCTCTTAATTTGACACGCGTATCCGTTAAACCGCCTGTGATACCTGAGGAAGTCGCGTATCCCCCAACAGAACTGGGTGCTGCCGAAATGTTGCCATCGGATTTGAGCTCCACTCCAAGCAATGAACCCACGCCTAAAAGTGATGATGGCATAGATTATTTCTTATTTGACGACGATGATGATGATTAGCTTCTTACAAAATATTATACAAAATTATTGACAGTGGCCTTCATGAAATGTGTAAAATAATGTACAATAAAGATACAATTAAATGGATGTTCTTGAGATCAAGTGACATTTATGGGGCGGGATGGAGGTTTATGGGTGTAACATAAGGGTTAACTAATGGCATATCTATAAAAAAATATTGATCAAAATACGTCTTCTACTATGTTTTGCAACGAGTTGAATACACGAGTTATTTTTCCGGAAAAGTAGAAATCTTAACATGGGTTAAAATTTGGGGATAAACGATTTTCGAGTTGAGCTAAGCCTCAAGCCAGCTGTTCAGGGTAGAAACAAAATAAAATCAAAAAGCAAAAGGAATTTTCGAATAAAATGATTGGTCATGTGGAAGTTAGTAGAAATAAAACATGAGCATACACTTGAGTTCACAATAATAGCAGTACGACATTTTTCAAACTTATTTATTAAAAAAAATAAGTAAATTTTTGTTTCTATAGAAATAGAAAAGAACAAATCGAACAAAATCGATATGTGAAAGTAAGTAGAAATAAAAAATTAGCATACACTTGAGTTCACAATAATAGCAGCACGACATTTTTCAAACTTATTTATTTAAAAAAATCAGGAATTTTTTTTTTATAAAAATAGAAAAGAAATAATAGCAGCGTGACATATTGCAAAGTTTCGACTATTCATTTAGTTTTTTTCCTACTTTTTTTATAAAAATAAAAATATAAAAATAGAGTTGGACACACGAGTTGTTTTTCTACAGCAGTAGAATCTTAAGTTAAAGCTTGGACATAAAGGATTTTCGAGTTAAGTCAAGCCTCAAGTCAGCTGTTCAGGGTAGATACAAAATAAAATCAAAAAGCAAAAGGAGTATTCGAACAAAATGAATGGTCATCTGGAAGTTAGAAGAAATAAAACATGAGCATACACTTGTGATCGCAATAATAGCAGCGCAGCATATTGCAAAGTTTTGACTATTTATTTATTTACTTTTTTTAAAGTTTTAATTTTTTTAATTTGTTTTAATTCTTTTTTCTTTATAAAAGTAATTTTTTTAGACAAGGTGGCACAAAATTAATCATCCTATAGTAACATTTATAATTTTTGCAAATCTCGTTAATCATATTTGACTACTTGTGAACTATAAAGCTGCGGCATACAAACAGCCAAGCAATGAAGCGCATAAAAGCCAAAATAAAGATTTCCGTTACCCAAATTTTCTTTTTTTTATTTAGCAAAAAAGTTATTCAAAAGCAAAATAGAACGATGAGTTTTACGCTACAATTAAAACTACATAATTTAAAGTCACAAACTTTGTAGCAAATTTAGAAAAATTCAAAAAATGTTTCTCAAAATTTCAAATCTTTAAAAAGTAGTTCATTCTCCAACAAACACCATATAAATCCAAGGTTTAAACTTTATGAAACTTGAAAAAAAACTTAATGAATTTCCATCAAAATTTAACATATTTTAATAAACAAAAAATTAGAAAAATTTCGGGTATGCAGTTTTATAGTCCATTGAATTCTGGTAAAGTGTAAGTTTCAAGTGGCTCAAAAATCGCGTTGATTTTTGAAAATTTTTTTTGTGGCTGTTTTGTGCATTTTCTTCATAATTATTTCATAGTACAGTAAAATGAATTTCGGGTATTCGTTATAGGGAAGAAAATGTACGCGTCAAATTCTCGTTAGCAAAAAAAAAAAATCTCAAAAATCAAGGCAAATTTTTAGCCACTTTAAACTTGAACTTTATTACACCAAAATTGAATGAATTATAAAACTGCATACTCGAAATTTTTCAAAAAAAATTTTTTTTTCAATTCAAATTCATTGAATTTTTAAATTTTGTTTTTTAAGTTTAAACCTTGGATTTGTATGGTTTTTGGAGAATGATTTACTTTTTATTAAAAAATATAAGAAATTAAATCGAAAATAAATAATTATTTAAAAATTTGTTTTATGTGGCGTTGCTATTATTGTGAACACAGGTGTATTTTTACACTGCACGATATAATTTTGGTTGAAAAGGTAAATATAAGAGTCCATAAATTTGTATATTTAGCGTTTCCATGATTTTTGGTTATTTTACTTTGAATACGCCCTTTATTGGCTGTTTAGTCAGCCTCCACATATGAAGGAACCTTCAGTTTTATGCCGCTTCCGAACGGCTGATGATTTTTTGAAGAGCTTCTTCAAGCCAGCCGTCGCCAATGTGCAAAGGTCCAAAAATCTTCTGCAGAAGCTTTCTCTCAAACACTCCAAGGGATGCCTCATCCGATGTTGTCATCGTCCAAGCTTCTGCGCCATACGTTAGGACGGGCATGATGCGAGCTTCTAAATTGTTAGTTTTGTTCGTCGAGAGAGGACTTTACTGCTCAGTTGCCTACTAGTCCAAAGTAGCACTTGTTAGCATGAGGGATCCTCCGTTGGATTTCAAGGTTGACATTGTTATTGGTGTTAATGCTGGTTCCTAGTTAAACGAAGTCTCTTACAACCTCCAGGATGGTTACATAGGTAGAAGTCCACGCAAGTTGGAAGAGTTCTTGATTGCTATTTACTTGGCAGCGGCCAGGACGATTTTTCGGCCTATGATCCAAGCAGCTTAGAACTTCTGGGCTACGCCTAAGTGTCTTCTGGGTAGCTTATCTGGTTTTGCGCTGGGTTTGGGACCCGACCCGTAAACATCCTCCTTAATGAAAACGACAACAAAGCCTCGGATGAGTACTGTCTAGCGATGATCGCTATTAGAAAATACCATTCATGCCAGGGGGTTTTGAATACCACTGCGAAAATATATTTGTTGTGAATCAATTGCAACTTATTTATGAACTTTTAAGAGGCGTTCAGGGGCATATAAAGAATGGCGAAGTCCTCTCTGTGCGGGTTATGGCATGAAAAATTTGTAACAGAGAGGATTGACTTTATAAACTAAATAGTAGTTGAGTGAGTCCGTGCGTGATTAATATTTGGTTGGATCCAGGTACCATGGACAGGGTTTGTCAAATGATAGGAAACTTTTTTTACTAGGGTTCGTCCCTGGGCGGGCAATGACAAGCCTTTCGTGCGTAGATTTATTTGTTAAAATAATTAGACACCTCCACTTTTTAGCCAATGTGAAAATGCCACTAATGCCCTACAAACATACTATAAACAATATGTTTGCCCCCAAATTCTTATTTTTCAAATCGTATCATAGCGCAAGGACGGCCGCTGTCCTTAAACTTTAAGACTTCGCCGGTGTGCACATTTAATATTTACTTATTTTACGTAGACAAATTTTTGCTTGTCGATTTGAATTACATACATATATGTATGGCATGTACGAGGGGCGCTCGATGTATTCGCGGAATCGCGGAAATTTGCTAGTGAGTAGTGTAATTTAAAAGTTGCATTACTTGCCGG
Source organism: Anastrepha ludens (assembly GCF_028408465.1). Classification (NCBI taxonomy): domain Eukaryota; kingdom Metazoa; phylum Arthropoda; class Insecta; order Diptera; family Tephritidae; genus Anastrepha; species Anastrepha ludens. The sequence goes on along the minus strand of NC_071498.1, from coordinate 24,238,074 downwards.
TATAAATACGAAATTTTCCATAATTACAGTCATGCCTTTTCTTTAGTACTCCTTGGTGGAAAATTCAATGAGTGGCGCGACGATGTTGTAGAAAATCGAACACCGCACGGTAATTAAATTCCTTACAAAACAAGGAAAAATCAAAAACCATCCTCGAATTGTTTATCACAATTTTGCACCCTTCAATATCTCTAATTCAAAAGTGGATAAGTAAATTCAAAAGGGACAGAGAGAGAGAGTAATCAAGATGACTTTCGCTCTGGCGGATCTGTTACTGCTGCTACAAAAGAAAATTTGTGAAACTTACACTCTTACTGGAGGACGCCCAAATACAGGTTAATTTAGTATATTAGCAGAGAAGAATGACTTGTCGGTTGGTACCATACACATTTCTCTTGTATGAAATGAGCGGGCAGAATTCTGCTGCCGAGTGTCTGGTAAAGTCATAATCGAAGTTGAAATTGAAATTTAAAAAAGGCGAGCCAAGAAGCACCGAGAGAATGGTAACTCCTAAAACACTCAGGCTAAAAAGCCTTGTAATCGAAGTTCTGGAAAGTAAAAGGGTTGATAGTCAAGGAGAAAAGGAGAGAAGTGACAGAGAGAAAGATATTGGCTAGAATAGAGAGGCAGAGACAGAGATAGCTAGCCCCGTGAGAACTTTCCAGATTCAAAGAGAATCAAGAGGTGGTTGAGCAACGCTAACCTAGAGCTGGCAGTGCACAAAACTGAGCGAGAGCCTCACTATATCGGTTGGAGGACATGACACTGCATCCCAAACATGGGTAAAGTACCTTGGAGTACACATCGTTGAGCAGCTAACATTTAAGGAGCATCTGAAAATAACCAGTGACAAGGCAATGAGAGTGAATAACGCAATCATGCGTATGCTACCAAACGTTAGAGGACCCCAAGAAAGCAGAAGAAAGATTCTTTCAATGGTTACTGACTATATTCTCCTATACGCCGCCTCAGTATGGTCAGCAGGACGAAGGAGACGTTCGAGGAGGTGCTGCAAGCTAACATACTTGGCGCGCTCGGAGTAGCATACAGAACAGTATCTGATGATGCCATCTGCGTTATAGCGAGTAAAGTTCCCCTCAATAAACGAGCAGAAGAACTTAAGCGACTGTATCACTCACGTGGGCACAATACAACATCTGAAGATAAAATAACCGAGCGTGAACTTACGATAGCAAAGTAGCAAAATAGATGGGATCACTCCTCTAAAGGAGATGGACGTATAAGATGATCCCTAAACTAAATGAATGGATAAGCAGAAAGCACGGCAAACCGGTTACTATCTAACCCAACCTCAGCGGACATGGTGGCTTTTTTGCGTACCTTCACCGTTTTAATCTAGCAGATAATTCGACCGCCCAGAGTGGCCACAGCGAAGATGAGAGTGCAGAACACGTGATTTTTCACTGCACCAAATTTTATGAAGAGCGTCTCGAGCTCGCAAAAGTCCTCGGCGTCGTCCCCACACCAGAAAATCTTGTAACGCAAATGTTGAACTCGAAAGTGAGATGGGACGCAGTAAAACAGTTTGCAGCAAGGATATAAATAAAACGGCGAAACTTTGAATGGGAGCGCTTAGAATGAAACAGATCTCCTGTGGGGATGACTGTATTCACGAACAGACGACAAGCACGAGGCGTGAGGAAAGCCTTAAGACGAACCCAAACAGACGACAACTCGATATTGAGTAACGATATTGCAATTTTCCGATGCCCAATTGGTGACAAACCAATGGATGCTAAAGATAGCGTATTAACCCAATACGCAATTAAGAGAAGAACCTAGACGCAGGTACCTGGTATGTCTAAAAGACATAAATACGGCACCACCTTGATGAAATTGCTTCTAGCAGTCCCATAGTGGAATTAGCCCAGAGGGGAGGAATGTTATACGGTTAGTGGGAGCATGCCCCACATACCACTGGTGTGACGCCCCCTTTGATGATGTTTCTGACATTTTAGATTTTAACCTCCTCTGCGAAAAAAACGATTCTTTGGCAAAACTGTAAATATCCTCCAGTTTTAGAGAACTAATACTACTCATTCTCACGACATCGGAACCCAAAACTGGTAGCCTTGCTCTGGCAAAGGTAAGACACTCACAGGGAAAGTGCTCAGCGGTATCCGCCTCCTCCAAGGAATACCGACCATCAACCGAATGTCTTTACTACCAATTTTAGAAGAAAGTTCGATAGCTTCTGTTCGGACTTGTTGCAGTTCTGCAGCGTTCTAGACTGGACCATCGTTCTTTATATAAATTGCATACATAATCGCTGATCCAATTCATGATTCCTGTAGAATTGAGTGCGATTATTGGCTCTGGTCCCTGTGGAGTAACCGCTGGTCCGTAGTTGGCCAGTTCAACGGCAATTTCATTTCATTCCGAAGTTACTCACACAGTTTTACCTCAGATGACCCAATCTGGTAATCTATCATCATTGAATGCCAGGTGGGTAACGTGAATGCTCACGGTTGCTCAAAGACAAGTGCGAGTGGAGAGCTGTAGAGAGTTTTTAAAGTGCTGTGATGAAAATTCAATGCATATTTTTGACCGCATTGTTGCTGGAGATGAAGAATGGGTTCATTATTGAAAGTAACGTAAGGATATAAGCAGTGGCCGGTGAAGCTGGTGGACCCTACTAAAAAATTTAAATTCAATCCATCTGCCGGAAAGATTATGGTTACAGTGTTTTGGCGGTCGAACGGAATTGGGAATTTGTTCCGAAATTTGAAAACTTCATCTCGAACTTCAAGGGAAAAACATTTTCTGACGATGACGAGCTCAAGAAGGCTAGATAAGAAGGAAGAATATTTTTTTAGAGGGCACTGAAATTTTATTTTAAGATATAGCAACTGAATGGCGGCCGCCGTAGCCGAATGGGTGGGTGCGTGACTACCATTCGGAATTCGGGTTAGGATTAGGTTAGGTTGTCCTGGCTGGCTTAAAGCCGTCACATAGACCTATTGGTCCTTAGTGGTACCAGATGGAGCTTGACCCTTACGTAATAAGCTTGCATCTTTTGCGAATCAAAGTAAGCTATGAAGCTCTAACCCCGAGAGACTTTCAAACCTCTCTTATTGTAGAGCTCCAAACATTTCATTCGGGTTCTAGCTAATGCAGGGCAAGAAAACAGAAGGTGTTCAAGAGTTTCCCTCTCTTCTAGTTCATTGCAAAATCTGCAGCTATCATTGTTTGCAGTTCCCATCTTGTATCCGTATGCCGCTAACAAATTATGGCCTGTCAGTATACCTACGATAGTTCTGCTCTCTTTTCTAAGAGCAGTCGCCCGTCGGCAGGCAATGGCAAATCTCCAAGTGTATTTCGGCCATGAAAAGCTCCTCATAAAAAAATATCTGCCGTTCGGAGTCGGCTTAAAATTGTAGGTCCCTCCATTTGTGGAACAACCTTAAGACGCACGCTACAAATAGGAGGAGGAGCTCGGTTAAACACCGAAAAAGGGTGTATCCGCAAATTATATATACATTGGGGTTATGAGGGATGAGGTCTCTTCGATTCGCCAGGCATCACATATTGGCGAATAGATGAAGCAACTGGTATAAATAAACATATGCTGGTAGCACCGGAAAAGAGTTGCCAAAAATTACATTTGTTTGGAAGCACTTCATGAGTGTTCGTTAGACCCCGTTCATACAGGGAAACATTTAGTGCGTCAACTCGTTACTTGGCATGCTCGTGCTCTGTCAACATCCTTTATGTTCTCGGTCCTTTCAATGCTGTGGTTGACTGTAGTTTAAAAATTAACAACAAGCAAGTAGTGTGAACACGACGGGCAACCACAAGAGAATTCGCAATGTTGAAGCAACAAACGTCTCCCTGTATGAACGCGATTTAATGAAACTACCTTGAAAGGGAGTTGGCAGCATTGAAAATAGTGAGTTGTACCAGTTTTATGAGGCATAACAAAACTCGCTAATGGCGAATGTTGCTCGTTAACTTTCTTGATGCTTTCACATGCAAATTTTTTGCGTCAAACGAGCGGAACCAAACATAGCGGGCAAAGAAGTGGGAGATCGAAGGCGCCTATTATATGGGACATAAATATTTTGCATTTATTGCGAGTTGTTTTTCATAATAATGCCGCAAATATATTGAACGCCCCTCGTATACTATATGTAGACATTCTTCTGCTTGTTATTTTGGTTGTGTAGATATTCCGACTAAATTTTATGTGAAAGATACTTAGACAGCTTGGGGGTTGAAATTTGTGTTTGAGACATTCCAGACGGGAAAGTGAAGCGACACTGTCGAGCGAAGACTTCTCACTAAAAGTTAATTACACCTCTTAGCGGAAACTTTTTAATTCGCCAACTTTTAATTGACTTTAAAATTTTATTAAATGATCTGCACATATGTAGGTGCCTTTGCATAAACATATGTGTACATACATACACATACATAGAAGTAAATATTTCATATTTAAAGTTGTTCATCAGACTTGGTACCACGCACACCCAGGCACATAGAAATACACTTGTATGTATGCATAAGACATGTTTCCCTATACATATAATATCAAGTTTACCTAAATTTTAAGGAAAATAATGCCATAAGCAGGGCTTGATTTGGTGGAATACACCACGCAGATGCTGCTGTATTTTTGGGCTAACATCTGATTTTTGTTCACCTTTGGCGTGAATGCAAGATTTTCGATAAGCAAACATATTTTATGCAAATATTATATAGTCCAAATATCATACTATACATTGAACACGCCAGAGCCCAGGTCACAGCTGTAAAATTATTTGTACTTGCACATTTGCTCTTATGTAGTTAATTATTCTGGACACGATCCGCCATGACAATGACCAGACAAAAACCTCGCGCACAAGACACCAAATGATGGGAAAAGTATTCTCTGATATTGGTCACCCCTCGGCAGGGGTATGTATTTCTGCTCCTTATAAAAACCATTTGCAGTTCGCAGTCGGCTTAAAACTGTGGGTTCCTCTATTTGTGAAACGATATCAAGATGCTCGGCCAAACAACCAATAAAGGGCTTAAGTGCCAATTATATACATGCATATACAGTGACATATATTCGTATAAACACACTCTTAATTTTAGCTTTACAACCCGAACAAAATTAATTCTAAAACATACAGGAAATTGCTGGACGATGCTGCTCTCATCTCATTTTTTGATGATAAAATAATGTAAAACAAAAGAAGATGAAAATCGATGAAGACTGCATTTTCGAACAAAATAATTCACGTTTTCAAAGAATCGTGAAAAGTGGCCTGCTTGCAATCACGATTTGAATCTTCTGGGGGTGCATGTCGCGTAAAATTTACGAACAAAAGCTCAATGACACCAGTATAAGACTGAACTAAAGCTAAAATTTTGCATTAAGGAAGCTTGGGAAGACTTAGACGGTCATTTGATGCAAAATTTAGTGAAATCAATGCCAAAACGTATTTCTGAAATTATTAATAAAAGTGGAGGACCAATTAAAAGTTCTGCAACTTGTTACCAACTTGTTTAACGGTTATTTACAGCATAACTATATCCAGTCTGTGCGGTTTAGGAACCTTATTAGGTTGTTGACGTCTAAGCCAGACAGTTGCTCGAGACTCTCGAACAGCGGTTTGTCCAGGGTTAACATTCTGTCCTTCCATAGGGCAAGGCATTCACACAGGAAATGGAAGATTGTCTCCTTTTTCTCCGGTTGTTTGCAACTGTGACAGTATGTATTGTGAGGGATGCCCATATTGGCGGCTTGTTCTCCGATAGACCAGAAGCCAGTTATGACTGCCGTAAGTCTACAGGTATCCCGTCGTTTCATGTTTATTAATGTCAACGATTGCTTGAGGTTGTAGGTGGGCCATAACGTTCTGCTGATTTTGCATTTCGTCTGGTCTCTCCATCTACAATCTGCAGTTCGAAGGTATTTTAGGGAAATTGCATTCTTGACCGCACCTAGTGGAGTGAATACTGGTACTGCAAGAGCGCTATTCATGGCAGATCCCCCTCTTGCCAGTTCATCAGCTTTTTCGTTACCTTCTATATTCCGGTGTCCCGGGACCCAAATTAAGGTTACTCTATGGTTTTCACTCAAGTTGGTGAGGCTATTCCTACTTTGCTCCACCACTTTAGAGGTTGTTATAGTCGCGTCCAGCGCCTGGATTGCGGCTTGGCTATCCGAAAGAATAGCGATATTGCCCTTAAAAGAGAAATCTGCGATTAGTAACCTACAGGTTTCCCCAATTGCTAGTACTTCCGCTTGGAAGACGCTGCTGGTATTAGGGAGACGCACAGATTTTTCAATTCCAAGTCTATGAGAATATATACCAGCTCCAACACCACAATCCATTTTACTGCCATCTGTATAGACTGTGGTATCGAGGTTGTTTAGAGAGAATCCCTTATTCCATTCTTTTTTAGATGGAAAGAGTGTGGGAAAATTCCTATTGAACGTTACCATCGGGACGATGTAGTCAGTCCTCACCGAGGTTAACTGAGTTTGTCGCAATAATAGACTAGCGTGACCATAAGTTTTTCCTTTCCATCATGCGGATGCACAGAGCATCCTCCGAGCTATAAATTTTTACATTAACCTTTGCTTCAACTGTCAACTAAGTCTGAGTCTTCCTTGCCTTGTGAGCAGGCTCAGAATCCTGTTGATACAACTATTCTCCCGCAAAGTTTTGGCAATATGGTAAAATTTTACTTTTGGTCTTTTTTTGCGCAAAGCGATTCCAGTAACGCAACTCTGTTGTCCATTAGGAAGAATATGTTGCAAATATGTCCTTTTATTAGCAGATTTTGGCCTAACGCTGTTAGGCTGTTGCAGACCTCGTTAAGTGCTTTCCGGATATATCTTGACGGCTCTGTTTTCAGTGAGGCGACACGTAAATTTCTTCCTGCTATTTTAGGCAAATACCCGACATACGCTGCACAAATGCATGATGTCGTTGCCGGGCTCAGAAAAATCAAGTCGAAGATGAAATGTAAAAATCGTCTCTTTGTGGTGTGTTTATATGTACATTATTATTAAAGTCCACTCAAAGACAGCCGCAGATTTCTGGTAACAAAAATGTTAGGTGCACTTCAAGGAACGTTTCTCAGCACCATTTCTTGTGGATGCTAGGGATGAATTCAAAGATGAAGAACAGTCGTCGACAACATTAAAATCTTCGTCATGTCCTTAAACCAAGGCAAGTGGCATGCAATTGTAATACGGTCGGTGATGAAGCCCGAATCCCACTAGAATCCGTTTATACAGGGTTTGATTGAAAAGTAATGAGCGTTCCCGCGCGGAGCATCTGCCAAGCGATCAACCGAATCGGCTGGTGGGTGAAAATGATCGTTGGACCTTCCCCTTCCACTAGAAACTGGTCCCAGTTCGCTGGCAACAACGGTGCAGTCAACATCGCTCAGCGCGGGAAAGCTGTTAAAAGTGTGTTAGGATTTTGGAGTGGCGAAAATGCAGCGATCGTTGGAGAAACTTTACTCGATCAAATTTTGGGTAAAGCTAAACAAAACGAGTACCGAAACCATTGGGCTACTCAAGCAGGCTTACGGGGACCAATCTCTGTCCAGTGCCCAGGTAAAACGGTGGCACAAGTTGTTCAAGGAAGGCCTGGAGGACGTCGAAGACGAACAGCGATGTGGAAGGCCTTCGACGACGCAAACAGACGAAGATGTGAACCGGGTTCGTGAATTTTTGAACATTGACCGTCGTGCTAGTCTATGTGAGATCAGTGAAGAGTTAAATTTAACTTATTACAACGTGCGGGAAATCGTGACCGGAAAACTTTAAATGCGCAAAGTGTTTGCCAAATTGGTTCCAAAGGTTTTGACTGATGAACAAAAGCAATTGCGTGTGGAAAAGAGTCGAGAAGTATTGGAAAGTGACCCTCCGGACTTCTTCTTGTTCCCGCGTCTGAAGAGAAAGCTGAAGGGGAGGCGTTTCGACGCCATCGAGGCGATTCAAAAAACTGTGACAGCCGAATTGAACGCGATTCCGGCGGATGAGTTTAAAAAAGTTTCCTGCAGTGGAAGGACCGCTACCAGCGGTGTATTGACACTCAAGGGTCCTATTTTGAAGAATATTAGTTGTATAAGCCAAAAGGTTTAATGAAACTGCTTAAAAAAATAAGGTTCATTACTTTTCAATCAAACCCTGTACTCATCAGCAATGAGTGTATCACTCCGATGCTCATTACACAAATATCTTCGATCTTTTTCGAGTAATTCAAGCAACATTTTTGATTGCCTTGCCTTTTTTGTTAGCATTACTTTTTTTGAGTTTGATATTCGAGTATCGGGAGCTCTGGTATGAACTTTGATACATCGATGAAAAGATGCTATGGGCGGGCAGCAAGTGATTATCCGAGTTTCGAAGATCCTCTCTATACATGAGATGACGCTAATCGCAAATAAGAAATCAACTGATAATAGTTTTTGCCTTCGACTAAACACAAGCGGAGTGCGCGGAGGCATATAAGAAGAAAGCAGTTAATGCTAATGGGAGTTAGAAACTTATGTTTGGCGGTTTAGGGGTCTGTTGTTTCTTAAAACTTTGAGTAGTAGCAAACTGTTACGAATCCTGTTTTGAATTTATTCTGAAGGAATAAAAATTCGGAAATGTTCGGCAAAGATTCGGATTTTTTCGGCCGGAACTGAACTAAGCTTTTGTGGCCGAATAAGGCTGAAACTGAAATTCGGTCGTTCTCTTATTTATATGTTTTGAGCGCGTAGTAGGTTTTAAACTGAAGACCTATTGAAAATTCTTCATACAACCAAGCGCCTCATTTGCTTCTGTGTGATACTGTACTTGTATGTGTGTATTTTTAACTGAGCACATCCAGCTTGCACGCCGTTAATGCGACCTCAGCAAATTGGCCGTGGAATATAAAGCTCTTCCGAATCCTGGTTGATAGCTGGCAATTTAAGTACATGCGTAGGCTATTAAGAATTTCTAATGTTAGCTCCTGTGGTTTTAGGACACTCACTACTGGCATGAACGAATGTTGTTGGTAACTGGTTAGAAATGATAGCAAAAATGTGTGGATGCACCAGCAGATGGCAAGGCATGTAAATTACATATTAATATTAAAAACCATTCATGAGCTTAGGTTCTCAAGTGGGTAGCGGTGGACAGGGTATGCCTCCGGCTGGTGTCAATAACCGGGTAATGATGAGGTTAGTCAGAGTTTTGATTCATTATACACCTACAGTGATGTATTTATGGGTGTATGTATGTATTTAACATTAAATATAAATATATTTGTGAGCAATTATGGTGTTGTAAAATGCAAACTGGTGCCATTACGAATATGTATGTGTGTGTGAATTGACTGGTTTAGATACTCCGAAAGCTTTTTAAGCGTTGTTTGTTTAAAAATCTTGTTTTTTCTTTTGCTAATATATAAACGAGGTGTGTTCAAAAAGGATCGCGAATTTTGTGTTTTTTCAAAAATTTTTTATTTATTCATTAATATCTTTTTTGTCCACTTCAAACTAGTCCCCATGAGATATTATGCACTTGTGCCAACGTTTTTTCAAAGCTTTGAAATACTAAAAAAACAACTTTTTTTTTATCTTTTTCAGCTCCTCCTTCGATGCCGTCTTCATCTCGTCAATCGTAGTGTAGCGTCGTCCTTTGATGGGTCTCTTCAGTTTCGGAACAAGAAAAAGTCACAGGGGGCCAGATTTGGCGAATACGGTGGCTGTGACCTCATTAGTGTGTTGTTTTTGGCCAAAAAGTCGCGTACAAGCAACGATGTGTGAGCAGGGGAGTTATCGTGATGCAAGAGCCAATTTTTGTTCTTCCACAAATCCGGACGTTTCTGGCGGACTGCTTCGCGCAAATTGCGCATAACTTGCAGGTAATATTCCTTATTGACCGTTTTACCTTGTGGCAAGAACTCATAATGCACAACGGCCCTGCAATCGAAGAAAACGGTAAGCAAAACTTTTACATTCGACCGAACTTGACGCGCTTTTTTCGGTCTTGGTTCGTGCGGCAGCTTTCATTGAGATGATTGAGCTTTGGTTTCTACGTCATAACCATAAACCCACGATTCAATATCAGTTATGACCCTCTGGATCAAATTTGGGTCGTCGCGAACAGAGCCCAATATCTCACAAGCAATATTCATGCGATGCTGCTTTTGGTCGAAATTGAGCAGTTTTGGTACGAATTTTACGGCGACCCGTCTCATGCCCAAATCATTGAAAAAATCGAATGGCACGAGCCAATCGATATGTCCTCAGCAATTTCTCTAACGGTGACTCGACGATTGGCCAATACCATTTTCTTCACTTCATCAATTTTTTCGTCTGTTGTTGAAGTGCTCGGGCGGCCGGCACGCTTTTCATCGTTCACATCTTCTCGGCCTTCTGAGAACGTTTTATATCACCGATCAACATTGCTTTGGTCCAAAGGAGCTTCTCCGTATGACACAGTCAACATTCGGAATGCATCCGCGCAGGTATTTTGATCCACCTTTTTGAATAGGTAAAAATCGAAGACTAGCCGAAACACGTGCAAGCAAAGCAGCTGTCAACAATTAACTGAACATTCAAAATGGCTGAACTCGTCGGCATGAGTGAGCGACATGAGTGCCAACATATCGCCACAAATAATCGAAATTCAAATGTACGTAACCTGCGAAAATTCAAAATTCGCTATACTTTTTGAACACACTTCGTATAATTGGCGCTTACACCCGTTTTGAGTCTTTGCTCGAACTCATCCTCCCATTTATGGCGTGTGTCTTGATGTTATTCCACACATGGCCGGATCAGCAGTTTTAAGTCAACTCCGAACGGCAGATATTTTTTATGGGAGCTTTTTCATGACAGAAGTATACTCGGAGGTTTGTCATTATTTCCCGAGGTGCGACTGCTATTAGAAAAAACTTTTTCTGCCATTTTAGTGTTTCATACACGGAGATTCGAGCCGGGTACTTCCGAATGGTAGTCACGCATCAAACCATTCAGCTAAGGCGGCCGCTTGGGTAGAAGAAATCATTCTATATCTATGAAAACCAACCTACAAGGGTCACATACCACAAAACTTAGTGATCCCGGATCGGACTTGACAAATTCCACCTCAGATGTTATAGACTTACTTATGTAATATACTTTACTTACACTTGTAAAATTATAGATCGCCTCTCTCTGAATTGAGTGTCACCAAGCAGTGAGTCTCGATGACCGTTAATCAGCTGAATTCGAATGAGTCAGCTGATTGGCTCACTTTACCGGGGTTATGACAGCGATTTGTTTACGAAAAAACTCAGATTGTGTTGGTGATATGCGGAAAAAATCAACACAGTCCTCACTCATGTTGCTTCGCCGCCGTCTGATCAACGACCTATTGGACGAATCTTGCGTTTAATTTTGAATATTCCAATAGGCGTAGGCGTTCCAAAGGCAAATTCACAAAGGTCACGCGAAAAGGAGTTCTACGCAAAAATACGGTGGATTGCGTAGCCTGAGTTGGACTGATGAGGGTAATTTTTTACAAGCGCGGCCGAAGGCCGCCCACGCGAAAAGGAGTGCACACAATTTAACGAACATTATTGAACTGCAGCGAATTACTAATTCCATTGACGGCGAAAGATAACTTTAAAATCTGGAAATTTTTACGAATATTAAATGAGTAACATTAAAAGAAGAGATTTCTCAACAGTGGTACAAAAATTGAGAAAAATTGTGTGCAAAAAAATCTAAAAAAAAAATATTAAAATTATACTGTACCAAAGATAAGTAACGAAAATATATTACAAATTTAATATTAAACCAAAGCCAGCTCCAAGGTATAACTAAGTAATTCTTTTTTATTATTGCTACGCTCAGACCAACAAGGACTACCAGCAATTAATAAACATTTTTAAGTTGTCGACACACTTCGTTGCATAGTCGATGACAAAGCCCCATTGTTGACATAATTGACTTTTTTAATTTACCAAACTTGACCAAACTTTTAAACAGCGTTCGGGGAGTAATAATTCAGATGGCTAATAAAGATATCGGCGAAGCATGATTTATAGCGTTTTACTGCGTTGAATGCGTTACAATGAGTACAGTTTGAAATTTCTTCCACAATTGTGATGCAGTAAACTTGGGCAAATTCTAATACAAAGAATGTGCAGGGAAATAAAATATGCTAGCTTTGAAGAATAATCGACTAAGCAACTATTAAGCAATTAAGCAAATTACATACATACATATTTCTGTTATTAAATTCGTATATACATACATATATATTATATGATAGTATATTACTTATACACAGACGCGATGGGACAGTGCAAACAAAGGCAGGTGGACCCACCGTCTCATCCCCAATGTTGAAGCTTGGTTCCAGAGAAAGCACGGAGAAGTAGACTACTATCTCTGCCAAATCCTAAATGGGCATGGCTGCTTTAAAGCGTACCTTCACCGCTTTGGGCAAAGAAAGTCCATACTGCGAGCAGTGCGCATTTGAGGAGGACGCAGAACCTGTGCTTTTCATTTGTCGCCGCTTCAGAAGAGTAAAGGCTAAACTGGAAGACAGCCTTGGTAGCAGCATCACGCCCGAGAATTTAGTGGCACTGATGTTGAAGAGCCAGGACAAATAAAACAAAGTTCAACACATGGTTGCTGAGATAATGCAGTAACTTCGACATAGCGAGCAGGCAAGGTGGATGCGCAATCACCAAATAAGAACGTGAAGCAGCACACCTATCTAGAGATGAAAATGCAGGTAAATTGACGATATAGTGGTAACTTTTCTATGGTAACGAACAGGGACATGGAGGGAGGGAGCGTATACATCCGGCGTTTTGCGTCAGAACAGTAACTGACGTTGAGTGCAACGCTCAAACCGCCGGTAGTACCGGGCGGATCGGTACTTTGACGGTACGAAGTTTAGTTCGGGTTAAAGTCCCACACTGACATGGTAAGGCTTTCGATGCTTCCTCCTCATAAAAAAAATACACATATACATACTGTGAACGTCAAAATAAAGTGTACAAAGCATTTTGTTATAATATGGATTTTAATTCAGTCTTTTATAACAAACCAATATATTTTAATTTAATGTTTTTTAAATTAGTATTTGATTATCTACTAATTATTAGAAAACAACATAAAAATAAATTACAACAACAAAGTTGTAAGACAAAAACAAAATTTAGTGCATATTTTATGCGTCAAAATAAAGTGTACCGAAATATATTTTACAAAAATTATATCGATTTAATATTTTGTTGATTTCCCTTTTGCTTTGATAACGGAAGACAGTCTTCGGGGCATCGACTCAACTAGTTTTTTTGTCACGTCAGATGAAATTTTATCCCACTTAGCGAGTTTCAGCATATCCATATTGCTCCCACAAATGTTCAATAGGGTTTAAGTCCGGTGACTGTGGAGGACGATCCAATGTCTTAGGAGTACGATAAAGCAGCCATTCTTTTACTATTTTTGCTGTGTGCTTGGGATCATTATCTTGTTGAAAGATCCAAGATCCCTGCAAGTCTAATTTCTGCACACTGGTTAGTAAATTATTTTGTAAAATATTCAGATAATCTGTTTTGTTCATTATATTGTACTTTCAATAAAAACCAAATTGCCAACTCCGCTTGCCGCCATACATCCCCACACCATCGCCGAACCCCCACCGTACTTAACTGTGGTTATCAAATTTTGGTCGGCATACGTGCAGAATCTCTGCTAAATCGAAATAAACACAGTCTTAGCACACTGATTTCGGTCATAGCGGGGCACTGCCTAAGAGGTAGGTACGCCCAAAGGATGGATGTGCAAGCACGTGACTTCTGTAGAAGTTGCCTTGATGAGGAAGAGACAATCTTGCACCTTCTGTGCCATTGTCCTGCTCTATCCAGACGGAGATTTGCTATTCTAGGCAGACAATTTTTTAATGAATTGGAAGATCTCAGATCTGCAGAAATTGGAGACATTCTAAAATTTTTGAAAAGCAAACACTGGTGTGGTTTTAGGAGAAATTGAGAAAGCTCCGCACGCGGCATTGCAATGGGCTATGAGCCTGAGTGTGTCCCACAGGACACTGTAACAGCTAATTACGTGCAATTTTGATTTCGTCGATTCAGTTCAGGCATTTTGATGTTAAAAAAGTGCGAATAATGTCGATAAAATCCCAGAAAAATGGGAGTTGACCGGCATGTTAGTAGTCTTAGCATCGCCCAGGAGCTAAAGATTGACCATAAAACAGTTTAAAATCATTTGCACAAAAATTTAAACAAAAATAATGGATTTCTTTTTTACCAAATTTATAATAAAGTTTTAAGTTTTTCAAAAACATTTTTTAGAAAAATTTCGATTATGCGATTCTATAGCTATTGAATTTTGATATAATAAAGTTCAAGTTTCAAGTGACTCGAAAATTGCGTCGATTTTTTGATAACTTTTTTTTTGTTGAGAGTAAATTCTCAAAACTTGTCCGTAGTCATTAAACGCAGTGTAAATACAGTCGACTCTCGTTAATTCGAAATTCGAGGGACTCTTAAAATATTACGAATTATCGAGTATTTGAAATATTACATGGTTCAAAATTTTTGAGGAGAATTAAATAAAACTTCGAATTATCAAGTGTTTTTATTTAACTGCTAATATTTTACATACTCATAATGTGAATTAATTATTAATATTTGAAAATAACTCATTTATATGGGTTTCCTTCGAAACACATTGCTGCTGCTCAGACTTTTCAATAATTTTTTTAAGGAGGTAAAGTGCGTGATATGCTGTTTCATCAGTTTCGTTATGTCTGCCAAAAGTTCTGATGATCCTGAGACAGCAACATCTTCATGCACTTAAACATAATCAGAAAAACTCACACCGCTGATGTCAACTGCTGGTACCATTGATGGTTCTTCATCATCCATAATTATTTGCGTATTGTCCTGATCTTCTTTTACGAAACCCGATTTTTTGAAGCAGCAGAGAATCGTTAGGGTGTTACAGCTCTCCATGCCTTGTCAATCTGTAAAATAGCTGTCAGAACCGTGATATTCGAAGTTAGCTACTTGTCGAGAGATTCCAAAACAATCTTAACAACTTCTTTGCGATACAACGTCTTTAAATTACAGATAATCACTTGGTCCAATGGTAGCTGTTTAGAAGTTGTATTTGGCGGAAAGAAGTAGAGTTCTACGTCGGACAATGTAGGAGGACTGTTGTGGCCAGTGCAATTGTCTAAAAATAGTAAAATGTTTCTCTTTTGTCGTTTCATGTTTCCATTAACTGTTGAAAGCCAATTGTTAAACAGTTCTGTTGTCATGCAAGCTTTTTTGTTAGCACAGTAATCAGTAGGACACGATTTCACTCCCTTAAAACATCGCGGTTTCATTGCTTTTCCTATTATTAAGAGCTTAAGTTTTTCCGATCCATTCATTTTTACTGAAAGTAGAAATGTCAATCTTTCTTTACTAAGTTTTCCCCCATGACGCTTTTCATCTTTAAAAGTAAGCGTCTTGTCCGGTAAGCTTTTCGAAAATAGGCCAGTTCCATCAGTATTGAAAATGTCTCGCGCATCATAGTTTTCAATCAGTGTCTTCAATTTACCATGCCAATCTGAGCAAACAGCATCATTAACAGTTCCACTTCCTCGACAAACTTTTTTAAACACGACTCAAATCCTTTTTTTTTTTTTTGAAATTTGTAAGCCACCCTTCACTTGCAGCAAAGTTTTGTATGTTTAGAGTAGACGCGAACTACTTTGCTTTTTCCTTTAACAAAGTTCCGCTAATAGATACTTTTTGTCCTTTACGCTGTCTAAAATGACCAGGCTTTCTTCCAAACGAGGAAACTCACCTTTAGTTGATCTTTTCCGTGCTCCAGCAGTTTGAGCAGCAGTAACTTTCTCCTTTCCGTTCTTTATTATGGATGAGAGAGTACTGAGAGGAATCTTAAATTCTTTTGCAACATCGCTTTTCTTCTCACCTCCTTCTACTTTTTCAATTAATTTCTTCTTTTCAGCAATCGTCAAACATTTAAACTTTTTACGACACATATTTAATACAAATTTTTAATCTGTATACCAACGAAGCGGCTCGTGCCGAAGCGAGCGTCAAAATGTGCCTATGTTTTATGCGTAACACGCAACGACGCACAGTAAGGGTATATTCAGGGGAGTCCCAAAATTCAAAGTTCTTACTATCACACCGAGAAACTTTGCAAATTTGAATTGTCGAGTGTTGGACAATATGAGTTCGAATTATCGCGTCGTAACACATTAGGTCAAATGACCGTTTTTGCTGTGCAAAAGTGATAAGAATGAAAGTGCCGTTTTAGTTTTGTTGTTGTTGTTTTCTAATTAGAAATACTTTAAAACAAAGGTGCGTGGATTTTATTTTCACTTATTAAAAAACACCGTTACACAGTCACGCGTCAAAGCCAATCGACGTAATTTTTCGTATAAATTTGTTTGCGAGTTCAGCAGTGCTTGGTGAACTTTGAGTCCGCGTTTCTCGAGTTGTGTTGAAAATAATTCATTAGTGTAAAATGGAAAATAAAGAGACATGTAAGTATCTATATGTTTTTAATTAAAACGCTTAATATTTCTGATGAAATGAAGAAGGATTAAATGCAAAAAAATAAAATTTTTACTGTAAAATTTACGCAAAAGTGGAAAAAATGCCACAGAAAGAAAAACGTCTTTAACCTTCCTATACCCGCGTTAATTTTTGTAACACATATACCCGCGCACGGTCTCACAGACCGAAAGTTCAAACTACATAAAATATTAGTTTTTTCAAACAAAACTAAAAACAAATTATTATTTTTCAATCCCGTAGATGTAATAAAAAAATAAAACTACGCATTAAATTTGTATTCACTTATTTTATTGATTTTAAGAGATTAACAAAAACGCCATCAAAATCGATAATTTTTTCTTAAGTCACACAAAAACAAAACAATAACATTTTTTTTATTCACATAAATAAAAATAAGTTATAATAACTTAAAAACACTTCTTGGACAATACATAAATTATAAATTATATTAGTTTTTAGTCTTGAAATAAAAAATCATGGCATATCGCAATTCATGTAAAAATCTGCATTAAAAAGAAAACTTACGCTTTTACCTCTTCAAAAAAAAAAAAACAAAAAATGCCTTTTCTAGCTTAAAAAATATTTATTTGCAATAAAAACATCAAACTAAACTGGGACACACTGTAGTATTTTTGAAACGCGGCTACAACTTCTTCAAATATTTCCCTTATTGGAGCTAGTTTATCTACGTGAATTTATTGTCAAATCTTAGACAACGCATTAATAAATAAAATCTTTTCCAGCTCATAGTTAATCGAAATATCTCCGGAGAGGAACCATCTGTTTTGAATAAATCTTTAGCATTCAAGCGACTAATTCTCTTAACCTCCTAGATTAAAAGGCCTAAAAGGGCTCGATTTCTATGTTGTCTGCATAGGTACAGTCGCTTTCTCTTGAAAAAGGCCCTGACAGTTGAGCGACTATATTCCTAGCGAGACGTCTTACACGATTTGACGGAGCATCATTATTCCACCTAGTGTGTCCATCTTTACCAAGATAAAATTCTCTATCATCTATCTCATTCAACTCCTCGTCGTATTCTTCATCATCTTCTTGCTCGGTATCATAACTTTCTACATCTCCTGCAACAAAGTCTTTAACGTCGCTGTCATTTTCATCCTCATAATCAGAAGTCGAATTTTTTTCCTCCAAAATTGGTCTGATTTGCTCTTCATTCATTATAATATTAAAAAGTACCTGCAAAATAGTAAAACGTAAAAAAATAAGAAAGAAACAAAAAACAAAATAACTGCTTCACACTTCACAAAAAATTACACATATACCCGCGTCGGTCTCACAGACCAATTTTTATAAAATTCACCAACACGCCTGTCTAGTGCAAACGCCAAATCAACACTAATATAGAGCTTGCAAGAAAACCGGAAGCTAGCAGTAAATTCAACTTTGTAGAGTTTCTGGAAAAACAAAAATTTACGTAAAATCATTTTCTCGGTCTCACAGACCAACGCGCGGGTATAGGAAGGTTAAGGATCAAAATCATGTGTGGCTAAACTCGGAGTTAAAATTGGTGGAAAATAGCATTCCCAAAAAAGCAACTAGGACCATTGTTGGTCGTCCGCGTGCACCATTCAGCAAAAATCAGAATTTGGCAAAAGAAAAGAAGCCGCAGACTTTTCAACCGAGAAAGCTGATGCTAATCTTCTTGTTCGTGCAGCAGCAACATCGGCTCCTAAGTAAGGAGATACCGATTTGGCTACAATCCTGAAAGAAAGTATGGAGAACACATCAAGGCCCCCCAAAATGTGTATTCAAGCTACCAAATCGCCAATTCAACTTTCTGCAGATACGGCTTTAGCTTTCGTTCTTGAAAATAATTTTTCAAAAGCGCAGTACAACGCAATACGCTACGAAAATAATTTAAGAAACTGCCACATTTATCCACACTATTCTAAAATTATAGCCGCTAAATTCAAATGACGACGTCGGAGTATGGAAGCAAATGATACCCTTGTAAAAGTTTCGTTGCAATCCATTTTAGAGCATACGGCTGAAAGAATTGTTGAGATGCAAAAAGAAGTTTTTCAAGCAGTAATGGAATAAGAGGGTCCGGAGTCTGTTAGACGTATTTAATAAGGCTGTCGATACTTCGAATCCATTAATTTCCACACTATTCTTAAATAAAAGCTTACAAAAGCGCAAACCTGCCACACTTCCTTCAGAAGTAATTGAACTATTATGCTGTGAAGAATTTAATCTTAACAACCAAGACGGTGGAATTAACGAAAGTGAAGATTTTATATTTAAATTAAATCTACAAAATGAATTAGATGTAAGAAATCATTAATGTTTTCTATAATTAAAAAAAAATATGTAAATGCATTGTCACGTTTACATTAATTATTGCAAAAGGGGTAATTTTAATTTGTAGTCGTTAATGGGTTAAATTCCATTTTTTTTTTCAAGATTTATTCTTACTAGTGAATTGCTTTTGGTTTGAATATGAAGATTTTCTAGCTGTAATTAATTTTGCACAGAAAAAGTAGTCATTTGACCTATAGAGCGTAGCAATGAGTTTTACGTTCGAATTACCGAGTGCATAAAAATGTAGGGACATAACTTGAAATATAAAGAGATTTTGTAGGGGACTCGTGATAACTTTGAATTAATGAGAGGTTCGAAATATCGCGGGCTTGAATTAACGAGAGTCAACTGTATATATTTTCCCCAATAATTGTATTGAAATTTGTAAATAGATGTGAAACTAAATATATACAAGGTAGCACAAAATTAATCATAGTATCAGAAGATTTATAATTTTTGCAAATGGCATCGTACGCCAGTGGTCTAATATTTGACACTTATAAACTCGACAGCTGCTGTACATAAACAGATTAGCAATGAAGGTCAAAGTAAAGAGTCCCATCAGTCGAAAACAATTTTTGTTATTTAGTAAAAAGTTATTCAAAAACAAAATTGGATGATTAATTTTGCGCTACCTTCTTTTCAGCGCTTTCAGAAATTTTATTGATGTTTTATTCTCATTTCTTATTCTTCTTTTATTCGCATATTCTTACAGTCTTCTTCTTCTTAATTGGCGCGATAACCGCTTACGCGATTTTGGTCGAGCTTAACAAAGCGCGCCAGTCGTTTCTTTCTCGTGTTAACCGGCGCCAATTGGACACACCAAGTGAAGCCAAGTCCTTCTCTACCTGATCTTTCCAACGCAGAGGAGGCCTTCCTCTTCCTCTGCTACCACCACCTGGTACCGCATCGAATACTTTCAAAGCCGGAGCGTTTGTATCCATTCGGACGACATGACCCAGCCAACGAAGCCGCTGGATCTTTATTCGCTGCGCTATGTCTATGTCGTCGTAAAGCTCATACAGCTCATCGTTCCATCGTCTGCGATATTCGCCGTTGCCAACGTGCAAAGGTCCAAAAATCTTACGTAGAATCTTTCTCTCGAACACTCCAAGCGTCGTTTCATCGGATGTTGTCATCGTCCAAGCTTCTGCGCCATACGTCAGGACGGGTATGATGAGAGTCTTGTAGAGTGTTAGTTTTGTTCGTCGAAAGAGGACTTTACTGCTCAGTTGCCTACTTAGTCCAAAGTAGCACTTGTTGGCAAGAGAGATTCTACGTTGGATTTCAAGGCTGACATTGTTATCGGTGTTAATGCTGGTTCCTAAATAAACGAAGTCTTTGTAAAAAAAAAAAAAAAAATTCTTACAGTACTTTGTACAATAATACATATATTCTTTCACGCAATAATCGATAATCTTTCACGCGATAATCGTTGATTAAATGCAATCATTATTTACTGCGCTGATTTAATGATAAAATCTACTCTTAGGTATATAATTAAGTAGGAAGCGGTAGCTATGAAAAAATATGCCTTCGTAGCACCTTATACAGAATACAAAGAGGCTACTCATCTCATGCCGCTATTTCGCTCTCAGGGAATTTGACCGAATCGCTGTGCGGGGACGTCACACTTGTGGCATTTATTCGTGTGCTATTTGTATAATTCCTTTTTCTTCTTGCATTCTTATTCGCATTTTCACATTTCTCTTAAACAAACTTCACCATTGTTACGTCATGTATTCTATCATTCTTGCCTTAATAGAGCACTATGCCACGGATGGACACACAACGGCCCAACACCGAACAGTGTGCGCCAATTTTATTACCGCACAAACGAACTTACGGCAGTGAGTAGCACAGAAGTTGAGCCAAATGCTGCTTTTCGGCACAATACCTACCAAGGCTGATATGTTTGTAGCATAAATCAAAAGTCAAAAATGTCCAAAAAATTTTAAAGTATGGCTCTAAAAGCTTTGTGCGCGACTATTCGCTTCAATAAACATGAAAATGCAAGTTCATTGCATTGAGTAAACACGAGTACGTTTGTATTTATGTATGTACAGTGGCCACACAATTTATTCGTACGGGGGAGCCTGCTTTAGAGGCTTCAAAAAATCGGTTTTTTCGTGGATTTTTTTGGAAGGAAAAAATATTCGATTGAAGTGAAACTTTTACGCTTTAGTGTTATGTATATATTTCAACAGTCTTCTCAAATTTTTTCATAAAAATATATGTCATATTTTGCCTGGTACAAGGTTTTCTTAAGGTTTTTTAGGTTCAACTAGAAGACAATTTAATTCCAAATACAATCAATGTTATCTCGTTTCGATAGGACGTTTAACTTTTTCCCTATACTTTCCGCCAATTAGGAAACATCGTAAAAATAAAAAACCGAGAAATCGCACTGCGAGCGATCCGGCCGCTCGTATACCTGCTCGACGCTTGCTCACAATTTCTTCTGTAACTCCGAAAATACTTTGAATTTGCTTTTGAAATTTTGAGGACAGATTCTTGGATAGTTTGGGAAGACATTTATGCAAAAAAAAAATCGATTTTTTGAAGCCTCTAAAGCAAGCTCCCCCCTTAATACTGGTAAATTGGAAGTTAATCGCCACCAAGCCGGAGGGCGAAAAATATTGACTCCACGTGAGGAAGGCAACCAAGTAGCATCAGTCGCGCAAAATTCAAAAGTAGCCCCACCGATACTATGCCGAAATATTCAAGAGTCTTTGCATAAAAAAGTAAGCCCACAAATACAGTGAAATTCCTTATAACCGGACACTCACCGTCGCAGTGTTTTTGTCCGGCTATGGGAGATGTCCGCTTATAAGGGATGAAGTCACAAAATATATACCATACATATAAATTGTATTGTACATAGTTTATTTAAGAAATTTTTGGAAGTAAAGAATATTTGCATTCATTATTATTATTACATATAAATACATATAGTATGTACATATATCGATTAAGTGCATTGTACAAGTCTTTACATTTCAATACTAGTTTGATTGAAAAAATTCGGTAATGCTTGATTACTTAAACATTGATTGCTTTAATTTAAAATGTTCATTTTCAAAGTGACTCTCGATATTTTTAATGTGCTGAAAAGCTACATAGTCATTTTTTGCAAATTGTTTCAAGCCCGCAACAAGTTTTAAAGCCTCATCATATGATGTTATAGGCTTACTTATTTCTTCTGAAAATTCGTCTTCTGAATCACTTATGTCCATAGTATCATCTTGTTGGTCAAATTGAATTTCTATATTGTTGTCCTCAGTGAAAACATTTTGATCCATTTGGAGAAAACCTTCCAAATCGTTTGCAAAGTCTAGTCCTTCCTGAAGCCTATTATAGATTGCCAGTGGAATATCATCTTCAGAATCAACATCTGGAAGATCCTCATAAGTTTCCAAAAATCCTGCTTTACGGAAGCAATTTCGGACGGTTGTGGCTTCCACTTTATCCCAAGATGCTTTGATGAAATACACAGCTTCTAGTACATTAATCGATTTTGAAAGCTCTGTGGCTGAACTTGTATTGTCAATTTTAGATAGCAAGTGTTTTAAAACTAAGCTTCTATACAAAGTTTTAAAATTTTGGACTATACCTTGATCAAGGGGTTGGCTAACTGCCGTTGTATTTGGCGGCAAGAAAATAATTTTTATGTTGGTTAAGTTTAATTCCTTTGGGTGAGAAGCCGCGTTATCTAAAAACAAGATAATTTTTCGATTCTGGGCTTTCATTCTTCGATTGACCTGCTGCAGCCATTCCCTCATTACTTCTCGAGTCATCCATGCTTTTTTATTAGACTTCCAATCCACTGGCAGTTTTGCGATTGGGACATGTTTAAAAGATCGAGGACGGACTGCTTTGCCTATAACCAAAAGCTCCTTATCTCCAGCCATGTTAGCACAGAACAAAATTGTGAGTCTTTCCTTTAATAGTGTACCGCCCACGCATTTTTCGGATTTAAGAGCGAGGGGTTTGTCAGGTAAGGCACGAAAAAAAAGCCCACTTTCGTCTGCGTTGTAAATGCCTTGAGGCTTGTAACCGGTCAACAGAGATGGCAGTTTTGTCCTAAACTGTTCGACACCATCCTAGTTTACATCTGCAGCTTCACCAGATACGCATTTGAAAGCAACATTATTCCTTATTCGCCATTTGTTTAACCATCCATCTGAAGCATTAAAATTAGGTACACCCAGAGCCGCCTTCTTTAAGAAAGCCTCGCTTTTGATGAACATTAACTCCAGACTCCCATTTAGAACGAATTTTTTTTTTATTTTTATTGATTTCAGCAGCTTGTGTTTTGCCAATATTGAACCTTTCAAAGCAATAGAAACGTGTACCTACCATTAAATTTTTGGGCTCAGTATACTTTACCTTTTTGCAATTCCACCTACTGATAATTTATCTTTTTCGAAAACATTAATAATTTCCATTTTTTCTTTAATAGAAAGTACTTTCTTTTTCGGCGCCATATTATTACGAATTTTGAACAAAACCATTCGCATGCAACTGACTTAACAAACTGAATGGAAAACTACTCTTAATTTAAAACACAGGACTTGAATGTGTGCATACATGTTAAAAGGGGAATCACCTATTTCATTTTTATAATGAACAACAAAGCTTGCTTGTGATATTTTTGAATTTTGTCCGTTTATGAGAAATTTTTTTATGAAAATGGTTTGAAATACTTTGTCCGCGTCCGGTTATTAGAGTGTCCGTTTATTAGGATGATATTTGTATGAAAAAATGAATGAAAAACCTGTGTGCCCAAAATTTGTCCGGTTATAAGGACTGTCCGTAATGGGGAATTTCACTGTAGTTCATAATTGCCTGCAAAACGCTGGTTATCACAGCAGTGTGGCACGCCACAAGCTCAACATTTCAGATATGAACAGAAAGCAGCCAAACGCTGTATAAATGAGCCAGATTATTTTTGGGAAAATGCCATATTCAGTGATGAGTCGAAATTTTATGTTTTCGGTTCAGAAGAGCCTCTAAAAGTTTGGCGAAAATAAAATACAGAACTGAATGAAAAAGTCGTATTCCTACCGTTAAGCAAGGATGCAGTGAGAAATGCATTGGTTTGGGGGTACATAGCTGCACCTTGAGTTGATGTTGTTGTTGAAGTAGTTGAGTATTTTCACTGAAACAATCCTATTTTGTGACCAGCACCATTTTACTACCCCTGTTATCGTGTGATGATGTCCTTTTTTTTGTTTTTTGCTTCTGAGTCAGATCCATTTAGTGAGGTCCAAATATAGCAGCAAATCCCTTGCCTTGATGTCTGAGATCTCATTAATTTGCTGTAAGAAAAGCTTACCGAAGGAGCGAAGTTGTGCCATAGCTAGCCCTGGACATTCACATAAACAGTGGAAAAGACTTTCCTTCACCCCTTCAAGGGGAGGTTGAGTCTGGCTGTATAATCTGCTACTTTCCAATGACCTGTAAGGGTTGCAGTGATGCGTGAAATGTTTGGTCGAGAACATCCTAACAGGTGATTCGTCCTTTGGATTTTGTACGACAGCCATTTGTTTTTTGTTGTAATAAAAAAAAAAAAAATTGACGCGTACACTTCTGTTAGGTGTTTGGCCGAGCTCCTCCTCCTTTTTGTGGTGTGCGTCTTGATGTTGTTCCACAAATGGAGGGACCTACAGTTTCAAGCCGACTCCGAACGGCAGATATTTTTATGAGGAGCTTTTTCATGGCAGAAATACACTCGGAGGTTTGCCATTGCCTGCCGAGGGGCGACCGGTATTAGAAAAATGTTTTTATTAATTTTGCTTTCACCGAGATTCGAACCAACGACCTCTCTGTGAATTCCGAATGGTAATCACGCA
The DNA here is from genome assembly GCF_028408465.1 of Anastrepha ludens. Classification (NCBI taxonomy): domain Eukaryota; kingdom Metazoa; phylum Arthropoda; class Insecta; order Diptera; family Tephritidae; genus Anastrepha; species Anastrepha ludens. The sequence continues at coordinate 24,213,329 of NC_071498.1, read as the reverse complement.
CCAACCCATTCGGCTACGGCGGCCGCCGTAATACATGTAGTTAATTGCTTCCACCTTCTTTCGGCTAAAGCATGATAGTGGGAAGCAATGCATGCTTTCATTGTGTTCAGTGGGGTGGAGACTGACACCGCCTCTGCTATGTCTAGTGTCGAACCTTTTCTTGCTAACTCATCCGAATCTCATTACTCCGTATGTTTCTATGACCCGGAACATCTATCAGAGTAATTTCAAGCCAATGACTAAGTAATTCCAGTTCCTCTCTATACTGTAAGACTAGTTTGGATGAATTGGAGTTGGAGTCTAAGGCCTTGATAGCTGCTTAACTGTCTGAGAAGATAGCTACTCTTGCACCAACTTCCTTGTAGAGTTTTAGTGATTTGCATGCTAAAAGTTCTGCCTGGAACACGCTGGCATAGTCAGGCAGTCGAATTGGCTGAGATAGGTTCAGTGGCTCCGAATGGAAGCCAACTGCTACACCACAGTTCATCTTAGAACCGTCAGTATGGATTTCGATATCGTATCTTTCAATCACCTTCCTCTTGCTCAACTCGGCTCTCGGTGGAAACCGTACCGTAAAGTCTTTCTTGAAGTTTAGGTCGGGGACTGTGTAGTCTGATCTATTTTTGGGCAGCGAGGGTCCCTGTAGGAGGATCTTACTGTGACCGTACGACCTTGTTGTCCAGCTTCCTATATCTCTGAGTCTCGCCGCGCTGCAAGTAGCGATTGTTTTTATATGTAAGTCTAATGGTAATAGATGAGTTAGTACATTGAGCGCTTCAGTAGGGTTGGTGCTAAGCGCTCCTGTAATTAGATACACGCTGTTCTTTGTATCTTGTTCAGCTTGGTTTAGTTGTATTTCTTTTCTATTGCGGGCCAGCAAACTAGTGCCGCATATATTAGTATTGGCCTTACAATGCCTGTGTAGGACTAATTGGATAGTTTTGGTTGTAGACCCCATTTTTTACCCAACATTCTCTTACACGTGTAAAGTGCTATATTTGCTTTCTTTACCCTGTACTCTACGTTAGACTTCCAGCTGAGTTTAGGGTCTAAGATAACACCTAGGTATTTGCCTGTTGGGTTAACGTAAGACTAACGCCGTTTAGTTTCGGGGGTTTAAAGTTTGGTACCTTGGTTTTCTTAGTGAATAGCATCAGTTCAGTTTTGCTCGGATTTACACTTTAACCTGTAGTAGAAAAATGGTTTTTCTTGATGATAAAATAGACATTTAAACATTTTGCACAAAAATTCTCATGATAGTGCCGTTAAACTTGGACTGGATGCTAAAAGGTTCTTGTTTCAACAAGACAATGATCCAAAACACTCATCTTATCTTGTGCTACAATGCCTTATTTACCACTGTAAGCAGCTCCACCTCAATCGACGGATCTGAACCCAATTGACATGCCCAGAAAGCTCTTAGAAAGCAGAATCAGAAAGCACAAAATAACATCAAAGGCGTTAAGTGTTGAGTGGGAGAAAATTGCAGCTCATGAAACCAAGGTATTGGTAAAAAGTGTGCATCGACGTTTGGAAGCAGTTATTGAAGCTAAAGGTGACCCATACAAATACTGAATACTTGTTTTTTCGAAAGGGTTTTCCAATAACAAGTGTTATTTAAATGTATAAAAGGCTATCGAGAGATGATTAACAATTTCTTATGGCCGAAATTGGATGGTATTGATCTGGACAACGTTTATTTTCAATAAGACGGCGCTACGTTCCACACAAGCAACGAAACCATTGATATTTTACGGGAAAAGTTTCCGCATTGTGTTCTCTCTCGAAGAGGTGATCATAACACTGCGTTATAAAAACGAACTTTTTTTCTGTCCTATGAACCAAATGTACTTTTTCGGAAAGGAGAGAAAAAATAAAAATACACGTGTATCGGCGATTTTCTGTACACGTCAGAATTTTTTTTTTTATGTATAAAATATAGAGCTCGTAGTCCGCCTGTGTGAAAAACTTTGGATCAATTTTTAACCCTTTTTCCGAGATCCAATCGCGCTGAAATTTCTGCAGGAAGACTCGTGGAAATTTTTTTATTATGTAAAAGTAAAAAAAAAATTTTGTCAATTCTCAGATTTTCTTGAATTTTTTTTTTTTTTTTTTTAAATTTTTTTTCTAAATTTTCGGCATAACTTGAAGGGATTCCAAATTTTTAAACAACTTATTAACCTTTAATTTATTGTTTCATACAACAAATCATTTTGCCATCACTACACATTAAGCTCCGTGTCGTATCAAATTTTGTTAAAAAACTGGATCGTGAGGGCGAGGCGATTGCGAGTTTGCGCAATATTTTTCCGAAACTGAGCGGCGCAAAGATTCATACAGGTATTTTTTTTACGAAGGCTTTTAGTAACTTTATTTTTTTAATGATGTGTAAATTAAACAATTCTATTTATTTGATAATTTTATTCTCCGACACGACCACTTTCAAAGCCGATCTTCTTCTGTTCTTCTTTTACAATATTTTACTTACGCTAAGCCTATCCAATTTTGCTAACCGTTAATCGTAAATATGTTTTTGCTAATTCTATACAATACCATTCATAAAAAACACTTTCCAGGAATTTATCTACCGCTTTAGCGTGCCGTGTGCAAAACCTTTTCCATTCCCGCAATTTTCCTTTGCAATCAATGAAGATCATTCATACAGTTGTAGTGAGGCTTCGTTCTCATTCAACTCTTGTTGTTGTCGCTCTTACTATTTTCTGAATGAACTTTTATCAATGCGAGCGCGTAAAATCATTGTGAGTACTTAAAGGTGATAATGAGGAAAACATACAGTGGTGGTTTTAATAATCCTTACTTAATAAGTTGGGGAAGTTAGCACGTTCCATTAACTTGTATAATTTAAGGTGTTTTCAGTGGTCCGCAGATAAAAAAATAGTTGCAAGTTATGAATTTTCATCAAAATTGAATGCTATCGAACAACGTGCATGGAAAGACACAGTTGCCGTTATTGAGCAGATTCTTGGCAACAAACGAGCTGACAATTATAAAAATATTGTTGGAGAAATGATTTCGGCATATGGCGAAATGGGCATATTAATGTCGCTAAAGATCCATTTCCTTCACAATCATTTAGATTGCTTCCCTGGTGATTTAGGAGCTTGTAGCGATGAACATGGCGAAAGGTCCCATCAGGACATTGCGGCTATTGAAAAGCGCTTTAAAGGACAAGACATTACGCATATGCTTGGCGAATACTGTTGGTCTATTTGTCGCAATACTGACACAAATGCTTACAAACGCAAAAATAAAAGGCCTAAGTTTCTTTAAAAGCATAACAAATTTTTAATGTAACAATTTTTAATTTTAATATAATAAAATTAATAAAAAAATTCGGGGTTTTATATCTCTATTGTAATGCGGAGTGAAATACCTTTCTTTTGATACCCACATCGGCATACCTCATGCAATTTTTTTTTTAATTTCGAACAGGTGGCACCCCTGTGAAACATTGTCAGTGGCAACACCTAGGTGAAAAGTCTAGAAATGTGATACACTATCTGTGTGTCCAATTTCATTCAAATCCGTTAAGCTAATCCTGAGATCGTGTGGCTATACAGATATGCATACAAGAATTGCTCGTTTAAAGTTATAAAACACAAAAAAAAAAATCGTGACGTGTACATGAAAACCGATACACGTGTATTTTTATTTTTTATCCCCTTTCCGAAAAAGTATATTTGGTTCATAGGACAGAATATGTGTAACGCGGTGTAATTGGCCACCGAGAACTTGTGATTTAACTCCTTGTGATTTTATTCTTTGGGGCCACGTGAAAGAGAAGGTCTACGCCATCAGTACAGCGTCGATTCAAGACCTCTAAGATGGAATTCGTGAGGCTATCGAGGACATAGGGCAGCCAATTTGCAATTCGGTTATGGAAAATTTCATGAAAAGGATATTGTCCTGTAAGCGTAGTCGTGGTGGTCATTTGCCTGATGTTATTTTCAACTCCACTATTAACGGCATATAATGAAATAAACCTCCGATCATTTGTATTAAAAAAGTAGCATTTTTCTTTGAATATCAAAATAACACCTCTTATTGGAAAACCCTTTATTATTTTTTTGATAAAATTTTCTTTCTATGGTTATGTACGAATAATATATTTGCCTTAAGTTCTCTAATTCCAGAAATTAATTTGGAAAATTTTGTTCCTTAAATATTGAACGAAAATGTTATTTTTTACGAATATGTTAAAATTTTGTTCTTTTGGGTAAATCGTGCTAAGTACCAGGTGTATCTGTTTATAAACTGTGAGTGTACGAATAAATTGTGTGAACACTGTATGTGTGTAATACACGAAATGGCGTTGATTAATACGTTTTTATTCTACACAAGAATACAGGAGTAATTTGGACTGAGGCAAAGTGAACTTGCAAATAACGAAGTGCATGCATTAGGCAGCCGTAAATACATAAATACGTAGGTGTTTACTTTAATGCAAACATACATACATACCTGTACAGACTCATCCCTGCAGTTAAACCTACTAGCTCTGACCTGCCTTCCCATAACTAAAGTAGTTTGTTTTCCATCTCACTCAAATGCTAGCAACTGGTATTTTTAAAATGGCGATATTCTACCAAATGCCAACTGAGTGAAACCCACAGCTTTTACCCATCAGCCCTATCGAACCAGTAAGCCTATTTTAGCAGTAAATGTACTAGTAAATGTAAAGGGGTTAGTCCGATTTGTGGCGAAATGACCAATTATTGGTGAGTTGCAAAAGAAAAAGAAAATATATGAATTAAGCTCTAAAAAATATTTTATTATGAATTAAAGTATTCACAACATTTTTTCATATCTTTAAATTTGTTGTTCGGACCTGCATCGGATATGCATTTTTTTTAATTCACTTTTTTTAATTTTTATTTCTTTTATAATCAAATGTAAGCAACTTCGAAAAAGAAAAAAAAGAAATATTATTATTTAAAACTATGACAACAATAAAAACAACAAACATAGTAAAAGAATATAATACTTCTTTAATATACAGCTCTGACTGGTCAGCTTGTGACTGATACAATTCTAGTCACTCTCGAACTATTATGATTTAAGCCGTCTTCGATTCGCCAAGCGTTAACAAGAGGCGAATAGATGAAGCAAGTGGCATAAATAAACATATGTTGGCAGCACTGGAAAAGAGTTGCCAAAAATTTGATTTGTCTGGAAGCACTTAATGAGTAATAGTAATACCGCGTTCATACAGGGAAAACTTTGTAGTCACGAGTCCCGAGTCCGAGCATTAGCCCTGTCAATACCCTTTGTTTTTGTGTTATGTAGTTTAAAAATTAATTAACGGTGTGAACACGATGTGCAATACCAAAAGAGAATTCGCAAAATTGAAGCAAAAAAGTTTGCTCTGTATGAACGCGGTCTAATGAAACTTTCTGGAAGGAGAGTTGGTAGCATTGAATATATCGTTGTCGATAACTATGTTTTTTGTTGCTTTTGCTGGTTTCACATAAAAATATTTAGTCAAGCGATCCGAGGGCAAACATAGCGGGCAGAGAAATGGCGAATCGAAGACTAAAATGTTTGCTGAATAGTTTAATTTTTCAAAATGAAAAGTTGCTCCTTCTTTAAAAACATCTGCTTTAATGCAAGAAGCAAGAAAAATAAACAATTTCACAGTTTCTTAAAATAACAAACGATACTAGGTGAAGTCCAAAATAAAAAAGACTTGCGTCATAAAAAAGTGTTTGATGGCGCTAGCTCTTTACTGAGTTGGAAATAACATCCCCAGTTGACTTCCAGTGAAAGCTTGGTGACATTCGGTTCAGTGGAAGCGAAGTTATTGCATCTAAAGTGTCTGTATGTTTGTGCCATCGGTGCAAAAATGAGTTTCGAACAAAGAGCTAATATCAAATTATCAATTCCATATTGGTAAAACGTTTAGCGAAACATTTGAATTGATGAAAAAGTTTATGGCGACGATTGTCTATCTCGTGCCAGAGCTCATGAGTGGTTTACACGTTTCAGAGATGGTTGTGCGGGCATAAATGACAATGAACAAAATCAGTAATCACCGAAAATTCCATCGAAATTCTTCGTAAATTTATCAAAAATGAACCAAAATCATCATTGAAATTGATGGAGTTGAATATCTCCGAAACATCTATTTATTGCAATTCATTTGATCATTTGGGCTTACGAAAGGTCTGTGATCGCATTAAAAAGGCGAGAAAAGATGAGAACTTCCTTTACAATATTGTAACTGGTGATAGAACGTGGTGTTTCCAACATGAACCTGAAACTAAGCGTCAAAGTGCCGAACGGAAGGCCTCAGACGAGCCACCACCCAATAAATTGCGTTTGGAGAAGTCAAAAATCAAGTTGATGCTCATTTGTTTTTACGATTCCAAATTGTCCACAAGGAGTTCGTACCAACGTCCCAAACCGTCAATGCAATTTTCTACCTTGGCGTTTTGATGTGTTTGTTGCATCGCATTTGTCGAATTCGCCCTGAATACCACGAAGGAGGAAGCTGACGCTTATTGCATGATAATGCACCATCTCATCGATCCACTCTTGTGACTGATTTTTTGACTAGAAATCGCATTTTAACCATCAATCACTCACCGTATTCACCTGATATGGCTCCCTGTACTTCTACCTATTCGGAAAATTACATTTGGCCATGAAAGGAAAACGTTTTGCGTCCGTAGAGGCCATCCAAAAGGCTTGTACCGACATCCTGAAGGACATTTCGGATCCCGGTCAATGACCTGAAACACTCTTTCGAAAAGCTTTTAGATCGCACCAAACAGTGTATCGAGGTCAGAGGGGACTATTTTGAAGAAATAACTTTGAAGTTATCAGAACAAAGCTCCTGCCTTTTCTATTAGAGCTCAGTCTTGTTTATTTTAGACTTTACCTTGTATGACTTTTTACGTTCTAGAAATATCCACAGGTCTACCTTTGTATGTGTAGTATAACCTCTCACTCCGTTTTAAATTCTTAAAAATGCACTCTCAGCGGCAAATACCTGTTCCCTAATTCAGTCTCTGAGTTTCGCGGAAAATTTTAAGATTTTCTACTTAGCCCCACATCTATCTGCAGATCTGCATCTAATTTTAAGGTAACTAGTTTATGGATCACTGTTGAACTATTTTGTATGTAATCTTAATTTTCTGTACACATTTCATTGTTTTAACGTCTACAGTTTCAGAATGGAAAACCTTTGTTTCCGACCTTCTTTAGCCCTTTGCCATAAAGCGTTGGGTAAATCGTGAAGGTAATGGCCGAATTTCGTCAGTGGAAATTAGTAGTTGAAGAGTTTGAAAGTCAGCTGTCAGTGACATGTGGGCCGGCAGTCACGAGTGCGAAGATGGCATGCAATTGCATTTCTGCCTCCGTATTCAAGTTCGTTTGTGATATGCAGAAAACAAGAACGCAGCCTAAAATAAGGGTAAGGCCATACCTCAGTGCACATGCATAGACATACAAACCTGCTTATGCAACTATGTACTCGTATGTGTTTGTGTGAGCTGACAAAAACTTATTGATTTGTGTTACGAGTTTCGTTGCCAGTGAATTTCAAAATACTTCCGGCAGGAGTTTAAGCATAAAATTATGCATGTATTGTATGTACGGTGGCGCAAAAATAACTATTCAATTTTAAATGTTTGTTTTTCGTTTATAGATTTAAAATATTTTCAACATGTATCAATCTTTTTATCTAAGAAAAACATAAATTTTTCTACTTCTTGTAAAAAAGTTAATACATTTGCAAATTACTCGCGAAAAATACTTAGGAACGAAGAAAAATAATAGTGAAATCATAAAAAATGCAGGCGAAACGGAGAAGTAATAATACTAATAAGTAATTTCCTTTTTCCTTGTTCACTCGTCTCGGGAGCATAGAGCCTCGACAAGACTCTGCCATCGTTCACGGTTCTGTGCTGTTTTTTTTGTACCGTCCCATGAGATGTCGGCATCAGCTAGTTCGCGCAGCATCGACCTTCTCCAAGTGTTTTTGGTCGACCGCGACCTCTGCTCCCTTGCGGGTTCCAGCCCATTGCTATTCTCATGAATAATAAGTAATAGTTTGTTGAAAATCCTTTTTGCACATTATTAAACTTCTACAACGTTCAACAGGAATGGATTCCCATGCTTCTTTGACCTTTCCAAATAACTGATCCCAATTTGTGATATTCTGCGTACTGAGTGAATGTTCCAAAATCCAAAGCAGTGATCAAATTGTCTTCGAAAAACTTTTTGCAACACGAGAAGTGAGCTTCGGATCAATGTGTTGTTGAAATTACCAAATCACCCGTAAATTCTCTTTCGCATAAGGTGGCATTAAATTTTGAAGTATCTGAACGTACTTGACCGCATCCGTGTTACTTTGAATGCAACGAATTGGCCCGACGTCGTTCCCTGAAAAGCAGTCCCGCACTATTATGGAGTCTCCTCCGTGCTTTATGATTGGTAAGACGAACTTGAGGTCGAATGCTGCACGTTTAAGGCGCCTCACGTACTTCCTATTATCTGAACCAACTCTATTTATTTTCGTTCGTCGCTGAATGAAATATAACTCAATGGCTTCTTTCGTGCCAGTTGACCGTGAAGTATGCTTCTGACGATCGTAGCGCAACTGTTCCTTTGGTTATTGGCGTCTCCAGGGGAGCAATAATGTCAGCTGCACTCTTCTTGGGCTCTTATTTTCGCAATCTAATGATCATCCTATTACTCTGGCTAGTAGTCTTTCGCGGCACTCGAAGTGTAATCAATTAAAAAGGCCATAAACTTAGTTTGGAAAATTACTATTTGCTCGATATGACCTCCTTTTGCCTTGATTATGGCCTTGAGACGGTCCAGAAACGAATCGCAAGGTGCCCGAATGTGACTTTTTGTATTTTGGCCCACTCGCAGACAATGGATTTTTTCAGCGCCTCGAGACTGGAGAATCTTTTATTTCGGACCTTGCTCTCCAAAATGGCGCAAAGAGAATAATCCATTTGGTTCACGTCTGGTGAATTTGAAAGCCATTATGTCGAAGTTATGAAGTTCGGAACGTTGTTTTTTAGCCATTCTTGGCTCACTCGAGCTTTGTGAGACGGTGCCGCGTCATGTTGAAACGAAATGTTTGTCTACCCACAGCTTCAAAACAACCTCCAGAAGACTTTCCCGAAAATATTTCGCATTTACCTTAACGCCAGGCTCGATGAAAACGATTGGAGAACGCCCATATGCGGTTACACCGCCCCAAATCATTACCTGTGACGGGTGCTGCCCACTGGCGGCCAATCGGTGACTCAAATTCTCGTATGAACGGTCGGTCAAATAAACCCTATCGTTTGGGAGTTTACGAATTGCTCAATGTGAAAAATTGTCTCGTCAGAAAATACAATGTTCGGAAATTGACCGCTTTCGGCCAAGCGAAACAACTCCTTCGGCCTTTCAAGTCTGACTTCTTGCTGCTTTGGTGTGAGAATGTGTGCCTTTTGGATCTTGTAAGGCTTGACTTTCAGGTAATTTTTCAATATGCGGCGGATGCTACGATCAGATATTTTGAGTTCTTTCGCCATTTGATTGGCACTTCATCGGGGATTTCGCTCAAGTCGCTTCTTCACTTTTTGAACCATTTCACGTGACGTTGCAGTCTTTTGAAGACCCTCTCCATGACGTTTCGCGATGCTTCCAGTATCATTGTAACGCGTAATGGTGCGATAAACAAAAACTTTATTTACTTTAAGGTGCTCGAGCTCACGAACAGTCCTTGGTTGTGATTTTCCAGCCAACTGTAATGCAATCACACCATTACGTTTGAAATCCATTACTGATTTTCGTTTTTCGGGTTTACTCTCGGTAAAATGCTATATTTCTCACAAAAATATCAGTACTCCTGCTAAAGCGCAGGAAATTAATGTGAACCCTTCAAGAGAAGTAGGTAAATGAATACACGTTACGGCACTGTACTCGATAAAAGATGCCCATATATGGTTGCTTGGTTGATTTTATTGAAAAAAATCTGAAATGGATAGATTTGGGTATCGTTCATAAGTATTTTTCAACGACTGTATATCAAATAAATATGATTGATGGGCACTTTGCATTACCAGTAAAATTGCAGTATAAATAAATTTTTGCTGATTATTAAAACAAAACAAAAATGCAGTGGCCAGTAAACGTTCACTCCTCAAATCTCTTCGAATGAAAGAGGAGAACAACAAGAATCAAAGTTGGAAGTTGGTCGGGAATGCAATGTTCGAATCAGACGCACATTAACGCGGACTTACTAAAATAAATAAACATAATTGGTTAGGGGTAGTCAAAATTTTGCATTTTCTTTAAGTATAATATCTTAAAAAATTGTGTCAAAATGAATGAATGTGAAGTGAATCCGACAAATACTTTTCGAGTTACTCAAAGGTTAACAAAGGACGCTCGGGCACTCCGGAACTTTAAATGCGTTTTTCTCAAAACTATGTTTTTTGAACTGGTGATCACTGTAACTTAAAAACCGATTGGTAGATTTCAACGAAAAATCCAACGTAGAATCTCTCTTGCCAACAAGTGCTACTTTGGACTAAGTAGGCAACTGAGCAGTAAAGTCCTCTCTCGACGAACAAAACTAACACTCTACAAGACTCTCATCATGCCCGTCCTAACGTATGGCGCAGAAGCTTGGACGATGACAGCATCCGATGATGTGACGCTTGGAGTGTTCGAGAGAAAGATTCTGCGTAAGATTTTTGGACCTTTGCACGTTGGCAACGGCGAATATCGCAGACGATGGAACGATGAGCTGTATGAGCTTTACGACGACATAGACATAGCGCAGCGAATAAAGATCTAGCGGCTACTTTGGCTGGGTCATGTCGTCCGAATGGATACAAACGCTCCGGCTTTGAAAGTATTCGATGCGGTACCAGCTGGTGGTAGCAGAGGAAGAGGAAGGCCTCCTCTGCGTTGGAAAGATCAGGTGGAGAAGGACTTGGCTTCACTTGGTGTGTCCAATTGGCGCCGGTTAACACGAGAAAGAAACGACTGGCGCGCTTTGTTAAGCTCGGCCAAAATCGCGTAAGCGGTTATAGCGCCAATTAAGAAGAAGAAGATTTCCAAAAATTGTATACTACTTTTGAAAAACATAAAAAACTCGTGTCTGATCGAAGGATTTTTTGTTTTTTAAATTTGAATTTTTTTAACAATTAATTGTCGAATTTTTTTTTCGAAAATCTGAAATATATTTTCTGAGGCCGCCACGTATTATTTTTGAAAAAAGGTTTCGCTCAGTCACAAGATTATCTATTAATAAAACTAATTTTTCGTGTCCGATTGATTTTAGATGAATCCCCAAGGAGTTGTGATGATCACCGCAAGGGACTTCTTGAGAAACGGGCTCCACACAAATAGCGATAAATTTTACAATTATAAATGTTTTCTTTTTAAATTTTTCTAAAGTCAAGTCGAAACATGATGCATTATTGCTATGTTTTTATTTTTGTAAAATAAAGCAATTGACTAGCAAAAAAAAAATATTGAAAATAATAATTTTTTTGGGCCTCAGAATACACCTAAATAAATAAAACGACCCTTTGAAATATTTTCGCGTTTAAAGTAAATAAGTTTCCTTGCACTTTCTCTCTCTGAGATAGAAGCAGTGTCCGACGAGTTAGCTAGTGGGAAAGTGGGGTGGCGCAAAGTTAATCACCCAATCGAAGATTTATTATTTTTGCAAATGGCGTCGTATGTCAATCATATTTGACACTTGTGAACTAAGCAGCTGCGGTGTACAGAAAGGCAATGGAGCTCGTGAAGGCCAAAATTAAGATTTTCATAACTCAAAATCATTTTTTTATTTAATTTGGATTATTAAGATTTTCAATATAAATTAAACGTTTTTTACTAACTTTTTTCTCTTTCCATACTAAGCGCAAACACTGCACCTGTACGAGGTATTAAATAACTCGAGAGTCATTGACTTGCCATGCACTTGTGCGCTAAAATATTAGCAACACATGACACCCTCAATAATACATAATATTGAGGCTAATAAAATAAAGAAAAGCAAACTCGAATGAAATACAATTATGCACGGCTTGTGGAGTGCCTTAAGATTGGAATTAGAATCAAGTGGGGGTATTGGTTTTCGTGTTTTGCAATTGGCTTCCCACTCTGCGTGAAACTTGAGTAGCAAATGTGTGTGTATGTGTGAGTATGCACTCTCTTTCTTAATGAGTCATATTCAACCACAGTTCACGGCTCACATTTATTTTTATTGTCAATTTGGTTTAGATGCCTGTTGCCACATTCGAAATAATTCATATATTTCAGTTACGAGGGTTGCCTTTTATGAGCTTTAATTCGAAAATTTTTTAGCATAAACTTATAAATAAAATTTTTATTTAATTTTTTTTTTATTTAAAAGCTTTATTTATTCTTTTTTCGGTGAGTTTGTTCCTTTTTAATCTCGCCCAAAATATGGAATTAAGCAGCGCGGAAAATCTGGTCGCAACTGTACTATTGGAGGAACTTAAATCAGTCAATTCAGAGTGGTACACCACCATTACTTTGCCAGAAATTTTCGCAGAAATAAGTGGTTAGGGGTAGTTAGAGGCCCGAAAAAATGATGATTTTCAATAATTTTTTTCTGCTAGTCAATTGCTTTATTTTACAAAAATAAAAACATATCATACACACATCATGTTTCGACTTGACTTTAGCAAAATTTCAAACAAAAAAATTAATAATTGTAAAAATTATCGCTGTTTATGGTGAGCCCGTTCCTCCAGAAGTCCCTTGTGGTAATCAAAACCAGTCCTTGGAAATTCACTAAAGTCTATCGGACAAGAGAAATTAGTTTTATTAATAGATAATCTTGTGCCTGATCGAAGGTTTTCTTTTCAAAATTAACAATATGGCGGCCTCAGGAAATATTTTTCAGATTTTCGAAAAAAACCGACAATTAATTGTAAAAAAAAATCTAAATTAAAAAAATAAAATCCTTCGATCAGGCACGAGTTTTTTATGGTTTTCAAAAGCAGTATACATTTTATTGAAATCTGACAAGGGGATTTTAAGTTACAGTGATCACCAGTTCAAAAAACATAGTTTTGAGAAAAACGCATTTAAACTTTTGTTATCGATTTATCGAGCGCCCGAGCGCCCTTTGTTCAATGTTGAATAACTCGAAAAGTATTTGTCGGATTCACTTCAAATTTTCACACAATTTTTTTAAGATATTATACTTAAGGAAAATGCAAAAAAAGCAAGTTTTTGAAAATTCTGACTACCCCTAACCTCTTAAGGAAAACCAACCGCCGAAGACCCATCATCTTTCGTTCTCAGTCGCTTCTACGCTACTGGAATGACACGGATTTATATTCGGCCAAAGACTGTCACTCCAGCAGCATTTCTTCGTCCAAGTATACGGAATGTTCATGCGGTTACTACAACAACATCAACAGCAAATCATCCTTCACCAAGACAATGCAAGCTCTCACGTGTCGGGTCACACAAGAGAGTTTTCGAGCACTCAAAAGATCGAAAAAGAAAAAAGGCGAGGTCTACGTGTTCCAGTGCCTGAAGAAATTTTGAAACTGCTCGCTTTGGTATTATCTACTTCTAATCGGTAAAAGTAATTTGAAAATTGGTTCGAGCAAATGCCAAGGAGAATAGTTTGAGAAACAATTAAAGATATCTGTTAAGGGTTTAAGGTTTATTTTCGCATCACCCACAATTTGGGCCCACCCTAACTTTATTTTCGCATCACCCACAATTTGGGCTCACCCTATTCCTTTCACTTCTCTATCGCTCACATTTCATTTCATCGTTCATTTCGCTCTTCGCTGCTTTACACATTGTTGTTATCACTTACTCATCATTTCATCGTTCACTTCGCTCTTCGCTGCTTTACACTTTGTTGTTATCACTAACTCATCATTTCGTTGTGCAGAATTTAGTACATCTGCATTGCCAACAACATACATGCACATCGATACATATGTATGCCGAAAAAATACATAAAGCCCACGTCGCATCGTCTTCGCATGATCTCCCCTTCACCTAGCATCGATAAAGGGATAGCGGTGCCCAAAACCATTATAAAAGGATCAGCCTACGCACCTTTTGATACAGTTTCGTTTTCGTTGGCCAGACAGTTTCGTTTTCGTTTGCCATCACAGCTCCCCCGGTATCGGTAATTAATAAATTAAGAATAAATTACTTCATCGCCCTTTTTGCTTCGGTTCGAAAATAATTTACATTTATAAAATAAAGAATAGTTTTTGAATCTAATACTCTCGTTTCAATTTGCGGATAAAACTTAAGTTAACTGGGTTGGCCAGTTCATCATCCATAAATTGGTCCTTCGAGCCGGATTTGAAGAGCTGGCCATCGCCATCGTTGTCAACCAATTGACTTAAGTTTTAATCATCACATACAAGCATTGGAAATGGAGCCTCACAATATACCTGCGGATACGTCACCACCATCAACAACCCCCTTTAGAGAAAGCGATTCGGTGCATCATGAGGCGGGAACACCACGAACTTCCCAATCCGTGTGGTCTCAGGCTAATGATGCGTCTGCTCATTTGAAAACGCAAAATGAGTACCGCATCAAGGTCAAACAGCGTCAACAAATTCTGGATAGAATCAACATCGAACGCATACTTCCGCATCTTAGCAGTATTTCCGTGCACGAGCTCGAGGCAAAATTGTCGGTACTGGAACGTCAGTACGAATCATTTCACCATCTACAATCAGAATTGGAGCTAATGAACGATGAAGAACTCAATCAACCACATCGGGATACATTCGATGAATCCTTTTGTGCAGCGAAGGCAATAATAGTGCAGCGCATAAATGTGCTTAACCCCGCACGCCGAGAAACTATATTCAACAGCACAGCGATTGCATCTCCGTCACATCGAGTCAACCTTCCGAAACTTCAACTCACGAAATTCAATGGTCATCATCGAAATTGGATGGATTTTTACAACATGTTTTTAGCGCTCGTTCACAACAACAGCCAATTAGCAAACATCGAGAAGTTTCAGTACCTCCGATCATGTCTCGTCGACTCAGCAGCTAGCCTCATACAATCGTTTGAGGTGACCGATGAAAATTACATCAAGGCGTTGGATCTGCTACGGTCTAGATATGGAAACAAGCGGCTAATTTTCCAAGCTCATATTCAACACATTTTCGAAGTACAGGGAGAAACAAGGCCGAATGCATCATCGATGAGGGCGTTCATAGACGTCGTCAATACCAACTTACGAGCTGTGCAATCACTAGCTTCAAATCAGCAAGTATCAGATGGCATACTCTTGCATCTGGTATCCTCAAAGCTCAATACAGACACGAAAGCCAAGTGGGAGGAAGAGGTTACCCACTTGTTTGATCAGCGATCAACTGCCATGAGTTTTCATCTGCCCACTTGGGAGGACTTAGCAAAATTCTTAGAACGTCGTTGTCAAATTGCAGATATTTTGGAAGCCGGGCAGCCTAAAACACTCATACCAAGAACTCAGCTAACAACACATAGGCACAACAAACGTGACGAAAAATGGGCTATGGTGACTACCAAACAAGCAAAGTGTGAATTTTGCAATGCGGTTCCCCATCATAATGCCTTCAAATGCGACACGTTCCGTGCCATGGATCCACTTGCAAGATATAACTGTGTGAAAAGACTGAACTTGTGCTTGAATTGCCTTGGATCAGGTCATAAGTCGAATGATTGTCCTTCAGTCCATCTCTGTAAACACTGCAATGTAAAACATCATACACTATTACATCGAAATGATTCAGCCATTACCAACATATCACCAAGAGCAGGTTTGCTCTCATCATCTGCTCTTAAGGTGAGTCTCGATCAATCAGAAGTTATTCTTGGAACAGCAATTATTCATGTTTTTAATTCTCGGGGAGTGAGCATCCGAGCTCGCGCTCTGCTAGATTCCGGATCTCAACTGCATTTCATCACGGAGAAATTGGCACAACATTTAAGAGTAACTCGAAAGGGCGTAGATATCGACGTCAGTGGAATAGGTCAAAGGAGAGCAAAGGCGCAACATTTATGTTGCATAGCGATTAAATCTCTAACCGAAGAGTATAGTGCTACCATTGATGCACTAATCATACCATCCATTACGTCATGTCAACCTAGTCGTCGCATCGATCAGTCAACCATTTCGATTCCAGATACCATTTCCATCGCTGATCCGACATTCAACATACCAGGACAGATTGACATACTCATTGGAGCAGGATTATTTTTTGAGATACTTAGTAAGGGCCAAATACGTCTCAACGGTCCAGTAATACAAAATACCAAATTTGGTTGGGTGGTTGCAGGTGCCATTCCTGCGCACGTAACATCAGCAGCTGATCCATCACCTCCATACAAAGCATTCACATCAGTCACATCAGAGTCCATTTTAGATAAGCTCCTGGAAAGGTTTTGGGCAATCGAAGACATTCCAGCATCGTCATCGTCGACTCTATCATCGGATGAGCTCGAATGTGAATCCTATTTCAGCTCTACTACTCACAGGTGTCCCGTTACCAATAAGTTCATTGTTCGCCTTCCATTTCGTGAAGAACCTCATCACCTGGGTGCTTCAGAAGAAACCGCAGGCAAAAGAATGTTTTCGTTAGAATCCAAACTGAATCAAAACTCAAATCTTCGCAGAGATTACAATGAATTCATGGAAGAATATATCAATATGAAGCATATGATTCCAGTTAATTTAGAATATTCACCAAGAAATCGCCTAAACTATATTCCCCACCACGGGGTCACAAAACTTGATAGCTCGACTACTAAGCTGCGGGTAGTCTTTGACGCCTCCTGCAAAACCTCAAATGGATATTGCCTAAACGATATGTTGAGAGTTGGTCCCCAGCTACAAGATACGATATTCACAATTTTGACCCGATTCAGAAGACACAAATATGTCATTATGGCTGACATTGCCAAAATGTATAGGCAAATCTGGGTCGACGAACGAGATACCCAATGGCAATGCATTTTCTGGCGCCCAACCTCTGAACAACCACTTACCACATATCAGCTACAAACAGTTACTTATGGTACTAGTTGCGCACCGTACCTTGCTGTAAAATGTCTACAACAGCTGGCAATTGATGAAGCAAAAACTTACCCAATCGGATCAAAGGTAACACTAAGCGACTTCTATGTAGACAATTTAATAAGTGGCGCAGCTAGTATCGGCGAGGTCATCGAAATCAAAAATCAAACCATAAACTTACTGAATTGCGCGGGGTTTCCTTTACGAAAATTTGCATCGAACGCATCCGAAATTGTTGCCGATATTTTACCAGAAGACAAAGAAGAGACAATTCGTTTCCACGACACTGAGTTTGTAAAAACGTTAGGGTTAAAATGGTCACCTGTTGAGGATTGCTTTCTATTTCATTTGGTAGCGGATAATAGCGTTAAAACTACAAAGCGTTCAATTCTATCAAAATTGGCAAGTTTTTTTGATCCGATAGGTCTCCTCAATCCTTTGATAGTAACATGCAAAATTTTGATGCAACAACTGTGGAAGCTGAAGTCGCCATGGGATGATGAGGTCCCGCCCGGGATCAAGGTTCATTGGGAGCTATTCAATAAACAATTACCGCTTTTACAAACATTAAAAATACCCAGGTATGCTAATATTGATATCGACACTAAACTTCACGCATTTGCAGATGCAAGCACTAAGGCATATGGAGCATGTGTGTATGCAGCATGGAGTGATGCATATGGTGAGCATTCGTCACTACTCTGTGCTAAATCTCGAGTGGCACCAACGAAAGAGATTACATTACCTAGGCTAGAACTTTGTGCAGCCCTAATGGCCGCAGAACTGATGTCAGCAGTTAACAACATACTCAATCTTCCTAGCGCAAATGTATACTGCTGGTCAGATAGCACAATTGCGCTTGCTTGGATAGCAGGTGAACAGTCGAGATGGAACGTTTTCGTGGCCAACAGGGTAGCAAAAATACAGCAATTAACGAAAACCTTTTCCTGGAATCACGTACCAACATACCAGAATCCCGCTGATATTGTATCACGTGGAGCATGTGCCAGCGAACTTTTACGAAATACACTTTGGTGGCACGGACCAGAATTTATCCAACAGAGCTGTGATTATTGGCCTTCAGCAGTGCATGTATCACAAAACGAATTACCAGAACAGCGGCTTCAAAGAACTGCATTAATTGCTATTCCAACTTCTGACTTCATTAGTAAACATAAGTATGTTAATAGCTACATGAAATTGCTGAGAATTTTTGCTTATGTAAGTCGATTTATTCGTGGATGTCGAAAGCAGTCATCAGTTAATGATTGCATCAACATATCGGCACCTGAAATGGATGAAGCATTAGAATTGATATGCAGACATATTCAATATATTTCATTTTCAGAAAACATCCACGCCATTGAGATTGGAGAACAACATCGCAACTCAAAGCTAATTTCATTGTCGCCATTCTTGCATAAGAACCTACTCAGAGTTGGAGGGCGACTTAAAAATTCATTATTGCCTTTTAACAGTAAACATCCAATTCTACTTCCATCATCACACGCATTTGTAAATACATTAATTCGACATTTTCATCATCATCACTTGCACGCCGGAGTCCAAACGCTTCAAAACATTTTAAGAGACAAGTTCTGGATAACAAACGCACGCCATGTTATAAGAAGGGTAATTCACGATTGCGTATTATGCTACCGCAGTAACCCAATTATTGCTGAGCAGATTATGGGGCATCTTCCAGCCGATCGAGTCCAACAAACTTACCCGTTCGAAGTGACAGGAGTGGATTATTGTGGACCTGTCCTTATAACTCAACGAATTCGCGGCCGTTCACCAATTAAGTCTTATATTGCAGTATTTATTTGTTTTGTAACTAAGGCAGTACATTTAGAAGTTGTACCCAATTTGTCCACACAAGCATTTATAGGTACCTTAAAGAGATTTATCGCTCGACGGGGGAAAAGTCGCAAAATAGTGTCCGACAATGCTACCAATTTTGTGGGTGCCAATCGAGAACTACGCCAGCTTTTGTCCGCTTTCGTTACCAAGGAACATATAGAAGAGGTTCAACGTACATGCCTGGAGAATGGAATCGAGTGGCAGTTCATACCTCCCAGGTCTCCACACTTTGGTGGACTCTGGGAGAGTGCAGTTAAATTAGCAAAGTACTTTCTTCGTCGTGCTATCGGAACCACCACCCTAACGTTGGATGAGCTTCAAACTGTTTGTTGTCAATCCGAGGCAATAATCAACAGCCGTCCACTTACGCCGATGTCGACAGATGCTAATGACATGCGCCCATTAACACCGGCTCATTTTTTAATAGGACGGCCTCTGACAACAATTCCAGACTCGAACTCTTTGGGCCGTAATGATAACTTACTGAAGCGCTACCAAATAGTCCAGCAAATACACCAAAATTTTTGGGAAAGATGGCACTGCGAGTATCTTAAAAATTTACAACAGCGAACAAAATGGAAAACGGAATCTCAAAATTTACAAACGAATGACATGGTCTTAATAAAGGAGGAAAATACACCTCCACTTAAGTGGACAACAGGTCGCATCACTGAAGTCAAGCCTGGCGACGATGGTCGTGTTCGTGTAGTGGTAGTAAAAACCAGAAATGGTCTACAAACACGAGCAATATCAAAGATTTGCAAATTACCAGTATAATTTGTTGATTATTTTGGAGTAGTTGACTCCAACCGGGGGAGGATGTTAAGGGTTTAAGGTTTATTTTCGCATCACCCACAATTTGGGCCCACCCTAACTTTATTTTCGCATCACCCACAATTTGGGCTCACCCTATTCCTTTCACTTCTCTATCGCTCACATTTCATTTCATCGTTCATTTCGCTCTTCGCTGCTTTACACATTGTTGTTATCACTTACTCATCATTTCATCGTTCACTTCGCTCTTCGCTGCTTTACACTTTGTTGTTATCACTAACTCATCATTTCGTTGTGCAGAATTTAGTACATCTGCATTGCCAACAACATACATGCACATCGATACATATGTATGCCGAAAAAATACATAAAGCCCACGTCGCATCGTCTTCGCATGATCTCCCCTTCACCTAGCATCGATAAAGGGATAGCGGTGCCCAAAACCATTATAAAAGGATCAGCCTACGCACCTTTTGATACAGTTTCGTTTTCGTTGGCCAGACAGTTTCGTTTTCGTTTGCCATCACAGCTCCCCCGGTATCGGTAATTAATAAATTAAGAATAAATTACTTCATCGCCCTTTTTGCTTCGGTTCGAAAATAATTTACATTTATAAAATAAAGAATAGTTTTTGAATCTAATACTCTCGTTTCAATTTGCGGATAAAACTTAAGTTAACTGGGTTGGCCAGTTCATCATCCAATATCTTTCTTATTCTTTTCTGTCTAATCTCGAAAAGGCCATTAGCCTAGTATTTATTATTGGCGCCTAAAACTACCACTTAATACCGAACCATCAAGTTTGATTTTGTCGCATAGTGTAACAGTCAATTCAAAATGTTGGTCTTCAACTTAAGGTTGGAGCCTGGTTTATAAGGTCAAAAAAATCAATTTTTTTTTTCGTTTTAAGCGATTCCTAATATATTTCAGAATATTCACACAAAGTTACAGAGCCTAATTCTCAATATTTCCGTAGATACAAAGCCAAAGGTAGGCGAGCGGTAGGTAGTTACGCTGTGACCGGACAGCTATAGTACAAACTTTATCTTCTTTTCTCGACTTTTCATTTTTATGATTTCTTTGAATTGGCGTACATGAATGAAAAAAAACTAATGAACCTTTTGAAATGAATCATAGCTTGTTCCCTTCAGTATTAAATTCTCTTCTATTTGAACTAACAAAATAGATAAAAAAAATTGTTTCAAGATTTTTAGTTGAAGTGAATTTTTTTTTATAGAAAGGCATTTTTTTCTTTAAAACCTCCAAAAAGTTGAAATTTTGGAATTTCTCTCAGTTTTCTTAGTTCATCTAGAATAAAAAATCATGATAATTAGAAATCCATTTGAATCTTTTGCTTTAGATAATAATTACGAGCTGTATCTTGTACGCGCTCTACTAATTTCTATGTTAAAAATTTTTTTCAACTTATTTTAACCAGTACAAACATTTTTTATACTCTTTAAATGTTCACTAAAAGATAGAAAAAACTTTGCAGTGCTAAATTAATTTTTTTCTTAAAAAAAAAATCGCAAAGAGATGCAATTTTTAGACCTCATAAACCAGGCTCCCCCCTTAAAAACTTTGTGGTAGCTAAACAAGAACGAAAAGAGGAAACTATGTTGCCCCATCTGTTGAATGAGGATGATTCGGGCAAAAGCGACAATGCCAGTTCTCTATGTATTTCATCGCTCGTTGAACAACTGCTGACGCCAGGCGACATCAGCATAAATCGCTTTCAAAATGATTAATTGCAACTCATTACATCTTTACAACTCAACAACTGATTACCAGGATAAAGAAAAGTTACAAAAAGTAGTGGATAAACTTTCGGACTCGCCGTAGAACACAACTATTTAAAGGGTCCCGGTGAAATTTCAAAAAATAAATTTTTTATATTTCGAAAATATAGGCTTTTAGGAATATACTGTCGCATTTTTGGAAGGATATTCCCAGTATTTTCGATTCTACAGCTGTTTTAGCAGGTAGAGTCAGATTCGTCACGTGGCGGCATCAACGGTCGCACTTAAATGGTCAAAACTTTAAGCTCAATTATCTCAAAACTACTTTTTTCGGCCTGGTGTTGTCAAAAAAACAAAACACTATTCAACCGAATCGTCTGAATCGTACTAGAATTTATTATTATTTTAATTATTTCGTCTTTTTTTGATTAAAAAACTGGGGAAAAACCGATTTTTAGAGTGTCAAATTCAAAACCGTGCCATTTTTTTAGTTGTTTTTGTTTATTATTATTATTGTATTATTATTCTAATACGGGACACATCTATAGTCATACTGATTAATCATTGTTTTAGTTTTTGTGTTTCAGAAAAATAGAAAAGTCAAAATGGACAACACCGTCTAGGTCCAAGTTTTCGGGAAGGTCAACTTCAGCCCCATTTTTTAAATTACTAAAATTAAAAGAATTTTTTTTTTTTCATTTTTGTATGTAAAGGAAGTTAAATAAAAAGCCTAAGAAATTTAAATATCGTTTTTCACACTTTTTATTATAAAAAAAATTCTAAAAATACCCAAAATTTTCGGGCTCTAGACGACCAAGGCTCCTTAATTTTCCATGCGCCAGCCTGATGAGATGTTAATTTATTGGTTGGCAAGTTCCAACTAACTTAACTCCGTTATCACTTCTTGGTTTGGCACTTACAGTAACTTCAATCGACAGCGGCGCCAGCTTCAATGAATTCGGTAGAAACAATATTTGTTCTGGCGAGGAGCATTCATCAGTAGCACTGTTAAGAAATTATAAATAATAAAATTGCTTCACCTGGGGGTTGAAAGAGCCTCATCTGATTGTTGAGAAGCCAATGTATCAGCAGAGATGCTTAGTTTGTGTGATGTTATTATGTTATCGAACCATGATGACCGCTTTTCGTGGACTGAAATATGAATTTGAACGATTTTTGGTTTCAGATCCAGACACTTAACCCCTTGCCGTGCCATTTACCACGACGAAACTCGAGCCCAAGTGTTAAGCGTCAACGCTTGGTAAACAGATCAGAATAAAAACTACTTTGTAACAGCAATTATAAGACTTCTGACTAACTCTGGTAGCATACAGATAGAAACTAGCATCCAATCACGACTCAGGCTCGTGATGTTTATGTTGGATCCGACGATCTATTTACGAGCCCGGCTCGTCATATTAATGTTTGGACCAAAATTTTCATCACGGGTCAGACTCGTTAAAGCACGGTAAGGGGTTAAGGCGAGTTTCTTCTGAACCATTCCGGAGATAAAACCAGAGACAGTAATGCTTTGTTGACAGGACGATATAACGGGTATGTATTTTATTTATATGATGTGTGTGTATCCCTTCTTCCTTTTTTATTTCGGATAATGGGTGATAGTCATGGTGTAAAGGAATACAGAGGTGGCAACATCGACGAACCACTATTCTGCTCTCAGTGAATTTGACAGAATCAGCTGATTTGATGACGTAATTATATAATATTCGTAATCAGTTTGTTGTTATATTGTTTTTATTTTTATTTTTATTGTTATTCACGAAAGAATCTCTCCTACAACGGCGCTCTCTCTGTTGCTTATTTACTGTTACGTAACAGCCACGCTTGTCGCAATCTTTTAATTGATAAATGGGATAATCACCAGAGTACTCCAAATAATCCCACCCTTTACAAAGGCGCCAATCTCGCTATCAGTGAGTATGATAGAATTGCTGTGTGTGTGACGTCACACATGTGCAATTTATTCGTGTTTTGTTTGTGTGTTTCTTCCGCCAAATCTGTACAACTCTTTCAATTTTCGTGAGATTTGCTTGACATTTTTACACAAATCTATGAAAGCGTCAACATTTCGAAATATGTAAAAAAATAAATAAAAGTGTTGAAAACAAAAATCGGTCAAATTTGCCCAAAGCCTCCCTACCACCTAGTTGCCCTGCCTGAATCCTCTCAGTCAAATTTGTTCAACTCCCTCAATTTTCGTCTGATTTGCTTGAAACAAAATAAAAGGGTTGAAAACAACGCGTCGTCACTTCTCTCCGATAAGCGCAATCTTGTATTTTATCATTCTTGCCCACTCTGGATATATCTGCTAAGGTCGCTCACTTCGTTAAGGCGCCTTGGGTAACATTGTTTTGATTTTCTCTGGCGTAGATCTCCATACCAATTCTGTATTGTCACTGCGAGTTGCACTGGCAGCTTTTATTGCCCAAGCGCACGCGGAAGAACGTGACAACCCGAATTGAGTATCGTAGGTCAATTGTAATTACGAAGCCTCACATGCAACATACACACATATACGGAGAAACATATAACACATGCATACATACATACATACATACATATATGGAGTAAATATATTTAAATATAATAAATTTTTTATTCACACATATAGCAATATTGTAAACATGTGTGTGTGTATATACTACGCTGCATATTCTGAATTGGAAAAGTAAATATTCTACAGATCACGATTACTATGATTTGTACGTGACTCAAAAATTCCATGTCACAGAGGTGCTTCAAGGCTCGATGTGTAGTCGACCATTGAGAAAATTTCAATAAACAAATTTGAAAGCGACATTGGCCTTGAATTTAGCAAGCGAAGTATTAACAAAATGTAAATTGCACTCAGATATCCGTTTTCATATCCATTCATACAAATGTGTAGTGTAGTGTATAAACTTATTGCACAATTGCACATTAGGGCGGGTGAATTTTTTTTGCGACATCGTTGCTAGCTGATTCGGATTCTATAAGTACATGAAATTTAAGAAAAAAAAAATTCATTAGAGCTTAGCTCTAAGGTCGATTTCGAACACCTCAAATTTTAAAAGGAACTATTTTTAATTAATATGAAGATGAGTATTGACCAAAAAAAGTATTATATTATGAATGGTACGAGGTGTGCAACTAAGTTCTCGCTGTTTGTCAATAAATGCCGTCAGCAGTGTGTGCTAGTCGATTCTAACATAACCTTAACGTCATAAACCAAGCTTAGACATATGGTAAACAAACTGCTTCGACACATTAGGGATTTTGTTTTGGTATCATATACTTTTGGTTTTGTGAAAATGTCTGATTTTGTGCCGTATAATTGTCATTTGCGGGAACTCTTGATTTTCCACTTTCATTCGAAAAAAAAACGGCGGCTGAAGCGCATCGAGAGCCACAAAAAGTTTTTGAAGATGCTGCTTTAAGTGAAATAACGTGCCGAGATTGGTTCCGTTGCTTCAAAGATGGTGATTTTAATGTTGACGACCGTCCGCCGTCTCGCGTGAAGGAAGACCAAAAACCTTCGAAGACGCTGAATTGGAGGCATTGCTCAATGAGGATCCGTGTCAAACACAAGAAGAGCTTGCTTCAGTAGTGGGAGTTACCCGCCAATCCATTTCCAAGCGATTGCATGCTTTGGGAATGATTCAGAATCAGGGGACTTGGGTTCCTTATGAGTTAGAACCAAGGGATGTTGAACGTCGTTTTTTCGCCTGTGAACAACTGCTCCAGCGGCAAAAAAGGAAGGATTTTCTTCATCGCATCGTGACGGGTGATGAAAAATTGATTCATTACAGTAATCCAAAGAAAAGAAAGTCATGGGAACTGCCCGGTTAAGCTTCTACGTAGTATTTTTTTCTAATAATTAATTTTTTTGTCTATAATCAACAACTTATTTACAATTATTTTGGATCCTATTCCTTTATATTTAGATATTATTATATATACTATTTATATTTAGATCCAATTTACTTTCGCGCGGAGGTGTATTCTTCGCTCCTATCCTTTCTATCTTCAGTGCCAAAATTAAAGATCCTCGTAATTTCCTTTACCTCCCATTGGAGCATAGGGCCTCAATAAAGCATTTGCATCTGGTCCACCAACCAATTAAAGACAGCTTCTTTAAAATTTTGGGGCGCTCGAAGTTATTTTGAGAGTTATGTTTTATTGGACATTTTGCTTTTTAGAAATTTAGGTAGAAACCGAATCTGCTCTCACGACGCCAAGAAAAATTGTTCGAAGCAAATTGACCCACCCTAATGTATGTATTTACATAGTGTATAAGTAAATAAATATTTAAAATGCATGAATCAGTACGGTTAGGGTGGTTCTAAGTTATGATATTTTGACGTCATTATTTGGTAGGTAGGTAGGTAGGTGAAATGGTTGAAGTGCGACTCTGGCACTCCTCAAGTAGCAGTAAAGCGCCGTTTTGATACCATTTTGAGACCTCTAACAGGAAGATATATACAGCCAAACAGAGCTCTTGATCTAATGGAGATGATTGATAGCATTTAGGTTGGTGCACTGCCCCAGGTTGTGGAAGAAAGGAGCGCTCAGTGACCTTAGTCGTCGGGCTGCCAAGCCCGGTCATTTATAGAGAAAGTGCTCAGCAGTTTCCTGCTCTGAAAAGTCTCCACAGCTTTTGCAATGTGGGTTAAATGGTAAACCTAGCTTTTCCGCGTGTGTGCCGATCGTCCAGTGACCGGTCAGCACAGCAACGAGTTTGGAAATTGAATGGCGTGAAGTCCCCAAGACTTTCTGAGTCTTCCGTATTTTTGTATTAGCGTGATTCGTAATGTTGAAATACATCACAAAGTATATTTTGAGCAGATTTGTTAATTTTTTCGGCGCAAGAACTTACAGGGTCCGGTCCTCGAAGCGTAACCTACTTCAGACTGCTCGCGCAGCTGATGCAAGTAATGGTGTGATTGCATTACATTTGGCTGAAAAATCACAACCAGCGATTGTTCGTGAGCTCGAGCACTTTAAAGTAAATAAAGTTTTTGTGTATCGCACCATTACTCGTTACAATGGTACTGGTATCATCGCGAAACGTCATGGAGGTGGTCATCAAAAGACTGCAGCGTCTCGTGACATGGTTCAACTTGACTTGAGAGGCCGAAGGAGTTGTTTCGCTTGGCCGAAAGCGCTCAATTTCCGAGCATTGTGTTTTCTGAAGAGAAAATTTTTCACATTGAGCAATTCGTAAACTCCCAAAACGATAGGGCTTATTTGACCGACCGTTTATACGAGAACTCGAGTCATCGATTGGCCACCAGGAGGCAGCACCCGCCACAGATAATGGGTTGGGGCGCTGTAACCGCAGATGGGCGCTTTCCAATCGTTTTCATCAAGCCTGGCATCAAGGTAAATGTGAAATATTATCGGGAAAGTATTCTGGAGGTTCCTTTGAAGCTATGCGCAGGCAAACATTTCGGCGGCAGACCATGGACATTTCAACAGTATTCGGCGCCGTCTCACAAAGCTCGAGTGAACCAAGAATGACTAAAAAACAACGTTTCGAACTTCATAATGCCCGCACAATTTCTCTCAATTTCACCGGACGCGAATCCGATGGATTATTATCTTTGGGCCATTTTGGGGAGAAAAGTCCGAACTAAAAGACTCACCAGTCTCGAGGCGCTGTAAATAGTCATTATCTGTGATTGGGCCAAAAAACCTACAAGTCACATTCGGGCAGCTTGCGACTCGTTTCTGGACGTCTCAAGGCCATAGTCAAGGCAAGAGGTGGTCATATCGAGCAAAAAGTAAATTGATTCGTATTTTTGTACTATTTTCACACATTTCTTACTTTAAATTGGATAAAAGTAATTTTCCAAACTGAATTTATGGACTTTTCAATTGGTTTCAATTGGACTTTCGATCACTTAAAATAAAACGAGCGTATTTAAGAAAATCTTGCTGCGTTCGTGAGAGGCAGTGTTAATCAGAGGCGGTAAAGTCTATTTCATGTCGAACTTCAAATGATAATACCAAACAGAAATGTTGCTGGAATGCATTTTTTCAATTTTAAAATCTAATAGAAAATTAATTTGAAGGCTTTAATTTTTTGAATATTATACCCACGCGCTACATGGTTCATTCGATCAGTCAAGTTTTTGACTACTTTTTCCAACAAATCTTGCCGTATCGCGTCAATGGCGGCTTGAAGGTTGCAATAAATCGATTGCTAAGTGCCGCTGTATGGCAAGCTTCGCCGTGTCGTTGGATCGAAATGTCACCGATGTTTATATGATTCATGTTTGGAGCCGAAATTCAGTCAACATCGCTCGATAGGGCTAGCCATTCACCGTAACGGTAGCTCCGTCCTCTTTTCGAAAGAAATAATGACCGATGATGCTGTCAGCATGTAAGCCCTACGTAAAATGGACGAAATGATCTATGAATTTCGTGAACAGATTTATTTTTATTCCACAATTTGTTCTGACGTTAAACGATTCATAATGCCCTGCCAAACCTTAGTGAACAGAAATGACAACTACGTTTGCCAATCTCAGCTGTCAAACCTTGATTATCGATATCGATAGTTCTCATGCAGCTAAAAGAGCACTCGATACAACTTTGCTTGCGCTGTTTTTTCCATATAAAAAAATCGGATATGTATTTATATATTTTGTAAGGAAGGAAAAACATGCCATCTCAGCGAAAAAAAACTTCCAAAAATCAACGGTATTTTGTAGTCACTTGAAACTTGCACTTTGTTATACTAAAGTTCAACGGACTATAAAACTGTATAGCCAAAAATATTCTAAAATGATGCTTGGAAAATTGAGGGTTTCAATAAAATTTAGAAAAATTTTGTACAAAGTTTGGTACTTTGCATTACGTGGTTTTTGTTGTAGCCTGAAAAAATAGTGGTGTGCTTTTATAAAAAAACGCGTACAGGGATGAATTAACAGTGGTTAGGCTAACGATAAGCGCCTTTAGAAGAAACTTTCTTGAATACATAAAAGAAAAAGAAAAATAAATTAAAAATATTTTCTCATCTAAAAACGTGAATTTACAACCTCATATGAACCAACCTCATACTCAACCACCAGATTTCAAAAATAATGGTAAGATACTCCTTTCTTTACATTTTTCATGAAAAGCTTTCTTTAATACTTTCCTTTAAGAATTGAAAATTGAATTTGCTCTGTGAGCCAGTTGCTTAATTTCAATTCCTTCAGTTGAGCTAAGCCACCCCCTAACTTTTGGACATAGAGTAATCAAAATTATAGAAAATGACCAAATAGTAGGTTTGATAGAAGTGTGAATACACATACATATGCATTTGAGTAGTCATGCATACACACACGTATATGGTATGTACGAGGGCCGTTTGAAAAGTCCATGCAAAAATTGTTGGGCTTTAACCTTTTATATTTTTCGACGTTGACCCCTTTAAGGCTTATAAAACCGAAATCATTCTTATGACACGAGGTCACATGACACTCGAGGTCAGGATGCAAATAGGCGACACGTTCTTAGTGACCCAAAAAGTAATGAACTACTTTGGTATTCAACTTGACTGCAGGCTTACTTTCTGAGCTTAGATACGGCATGCGGCTACCAAAGGTCACGGGCATGCTAAGTAGATTAATGGCAAACATCGGTGGGCCAACACAGAGCAAAAGAAAGCTAATTATGGCGGCCACAAACTCAGTTCTCCTGTATGGCAGCTAAGTATGGGGAATTGTGCTAAACTGCAGAGCCAAGCGCAAAGCACTGAAGGCTGTGCAACGAACAGCGGCACTCAGAGTTGCCTCAGCCTACCGCACTGTCTCAGGCGCACCAATTTTCGTGATCAGCGGGCAGATACCCGTCGACCTCATGGTCCGTGAACGAATGGATGCGTGGGACTTCAAGAAGAAACACGGCATCACTAGCATCTCAGAACGGAGTTACCAAACCATGATGCGATGGCAAAGTCGATGGAACACTGAACCGAATGGCAAATGGACGCCGAAACTTATTATTCCATCAATTGACAAATGGGCCTAAAGGAACTTTGGGGAAGTGAACTACTTCTTAACTCAGTTCTTCTCGGGGCACGGAGATACCTATACCGCATGGGCAAGGTAACCGATTCTAAGTGCATATACTGCGAAGCGCTGAGCGATGACGCTGAACACACGTTTTTTAGTTGTAACAGATGGCTTCCGGAAAGAAATGCTCTGAGAGAGCAGATTGGCGATATAACGCCGAGCAGCAAAATGCTCGAAAGTGGGAACACCTGCAACGCGGTATAGAAATACATCGAGAACGTTCAACGAAAAAAGAGATTGACTTCGACACAGTACAGCAAAGTGAATCCGCACAGATGAGACACAAGAAGACGAGCCTATAGCATGAAAGCTGGCTACAAATATAGAGGACGTAGGTGGGTAGAATGGGTCCTTTATAGATGCCGTTCCGGGCCCTCCCGAATTAAGAGTATAGAAAGCAGTTCCGGGAAGGGGGTCTCCCTAGAAGGAGAGGAGGGATTGTTTTAATGACCACACCACTCAAAGTAGCAGACGACGGTTGCTGTAAGTGCGAAGATATTTTGATCCCTACCTCACCCATCAAATAAGAAAAACAAAAACGGCTTATAAGAACGCTGTCTTAGTTAATTGAAACATTCCGAATAGTAGGATTTGTAAAAGTCCGAAAAATAGCAATTTTCTCTCGATTGAATAAAATCTTTTTCCCGCTAGCCATTTCTTCTTGTCACTTCAAATTGGGGAACAAATAGTAGTTCAAGGGATCAGACGGAGACAAGTCTGGAAGATAGCGGAGATATAAAACGAGTTGGAACCCTAAATTTGGAAATTAGTGAAAAATTTGCGACCACAATTGCTGAGACCCGAGCTGGTGCGTTCTAGTGATGGAAAAGGAAAATCCCTCGACTTCCTTGGTTCAAACGAATTAGAAACATAGATAAATAGACCGATCTGGCTGCAACTTGGTGTGTGTTCTTTCAAGAGATGCTGCTAACAAAATTTAGACTCGATATGCACCATTAGTGCGATCTCACTGGTAGGTGGGTAGGTGAAATGGTTGAAGTGCCAGTCTGGCACTCATCAAGTTGCACTGAAGCACTGTTTTGATGCCATTTTGAGACCTCCAATAGGCAGATATCTACAGCCAACCAGAGCTGTTGATATAATGGAGAAGATTGACGGGATTTAGGTTGGCGAAGAAAGGATCTTATTCGTCTAGCTGCCAAATCCGGACATTTGCAGAGAAAGAAAAACACTAGCAGTATTCGGCAGTTTAAAGGAGATAGATGAATTGACTGATGAACTCGCTGACTTTGCACGAACTTTTCAAACGACCCTCGTATATACGTAGCGCCTACAGCCTCTGCTATTATGGCTTGCTAAGAATCTTCGATATTTGTTTGTTGGAAAATAACAATACCACAACTTTGCTCATAAATGAGCTCAGAGAACCATAAACCCACATTAGTTGCAATTAGAATGAAAGAGAGGCCCATTTACATTTGAGTTGGATTGACAACACATTTGCAGCATTAGCGAAATGATGATTTCAGATGGCAATACTGACATCGACAGCGTCGAAAGTTACCTTCCGAATTTTCTACATGCAATTACAAATTTGGCATTTGTCCCAGAAATTATGTAAATAAAATACTGGCTACACAGAACCTAGTGCACTTACATTCACAAAAGCGCGAATATTCATTTGCTTTTTTGAGGCACGAGGCATTAATGTCTGTCCATGTATGTATGTATGTAAGCATGCACTTATGCCTACACACACACATACATGGGTTGGCAGGACGGTGAGACACCTGCTCAATGCGGATATTTTCAAGTAGCAGTTAGCTGCATGTCGGCATGTCGGTATGTCCGTGTGGCAAAATTCAAGTTGCATGCAGAAATTTCGCAAGTACCATTCACTTGCTGCGGCTGGGTATGTTAAATTATGATAATCACTTAAATTAAACTGAGAATAACATGCGAAACTTTGGGTGAAACATATTGCGAGTGTCTTGGTGCACGAGCTGAACTCGAGGAGCCCGAGAATGGCACAGTGACGCACAGACACAAAATTCGGCTTAATTTTGACCATTTGCTGCGAGCCAACTTTTGCTGGGACCGAGGCATTTTTTGTGGAGGAAAATAGACGATTGTTGCGAATTAAGCGGATTTTATTTGTTTAATTTTTCCCATTCTTTACTTTTTAAGCTATTGGAGAATTGCCGGCGGTCTTTGGTCAGTGGCGAGATTTTTATGGTGAGGAGGCTGCAGAAAGTTCAACGTTTGGTGGAGCGTATCAGCGGCGCTCTTAGAACCACACCTTCGCATGCTCTGAATAACCTTTTCTCTTTACCTCCTGTAGACTTGGTTGGTAAACAGAAATGCAGAATGTCAACACTGCTGCTCCGCTTCCTGCAACTAACCAATGACCCGATTTAGGTGTTGGTTACTCGTACTCATAATACAGTATGGCTCCAACTAATCCTGTTGACTATTGTTTGGATGAAACATATTTTAATAGGTTATTTAGTACTAGAATTCCAGTTAGACGTGAGTGGGTTGACGAGTGATAAAATCTGCTTACGGTTTTTTATTGGTGGCTTAAAGCTTGAATCGTCAAGTTGGCTTTGGCGTCTACTGTAAGCAGGCAAAAGTAAGCGTTTCGGCTAGTCTTCCTAATCACTGTCACTTAGTCACCATTAATGAAGTAGCTGTCTGGTTAGGCAAAACTGTGACTGCTCTTAAAGAAGTTCATATTTATTCTTATAGCTAAGCGGCGATGGAGTTGCCACTAATTCCGTCATTGCTCGCATATGGCGGGCATCTCTTAACGAGATGCCGGAATATTTTCGTATCCATTTGATATGGGTGCCAGGACTTAGTGAGTACCAGACAGGGAGGGCACTACCACTCGCTTTCCTCTTGATATGGAGAATCTAAGTATACCCCTCTCAACCTATAAACTGCGTGGTACAAGTAGCATTGTCACTTTAGCCAACATGGGATAGGTTGTTAGTCTGACATGTAACGCTACAAAAAGAATTTGCCCCAAATAGGCACTTCTAAATCGGTCAAGGAAAAACGTCTTTATGTTAGTTGCTTTGATTACAGCCCACTGTCTTCTAGGTCGACAAGTACAAAGATTGAATGTACCGAATTCTGAAGCTGCAATAATGAGGAAGAGTCTGTCCGACAACTTCTTTGTTATTGTCCTGCGTGGCATGCCATTAGGTTAAGATACTTTGACTCAACGTTCTTGAATGATAGAAGACCTTAGGGATATACAGTCTGTGTCAGAAAAAAGGAACTGCGATTATTCATGAAGTATAAAAGATATATGTTTAAAATTTTTTTACATGAAACTATGTACAAAACTATGACTCGCAATCACTCCACCGTTGTCGAGTATTGCCCGGCATCTTCTTCATGCTTTGAACCAGCTTTTCTGCATAGCTCATCAACAAACCTAGTCCTGTTTTTGCGAACTTGACGCACCAGTTGCTTTAAGGCATGGACTGGCCTTCCGGCAAGATGCATTTTCATAGTTCCCCACACATTTTCAATTATACCACTGATTCCACATCACAACAAGTTAGCACTGGCGTCGTAGCCCTTGAGTGGGACTATTACGCAGCAAAAAGCAGAACGAAATATATTTTGCAGTTACAAGAAAAATCCGGTTCTTTTCTTCTGACACAGACTGCAAGAGTCAGCCAGATCAATGGGTTTGTACTTAAAAAAGGAATGGGTTAACGAGGGGTAGCAGGTAAACTGGTGCTGTGTTATAACAATGGATTGGCAACGGTCTAAGTGAGTTGGTTCAAAGACCAACTATCACTTATACCTATGTAGGTGGGTAGAAAGCACCTAAACAATCGCCAAATTCGGATTAAGAAAGTTCTGCTGTGTATTTGGACGTATTGAAAGTGTATTATCTACACAAGTCATCGATTAGAAGTAACAAAATTGGCGAATAGGACGGGTGTTGGGTTCAACCAATACACTCATCTCTCATGGCTCACCAGAAGCTCACAGAACTTGGCTGGATGGCTCATATTATACGTTACTGAGCCCAATCCTGGCACCAAGCGATTATCACATTTTCCACCATTTGCAAGCTTTCTTGATGGCACAAAACTGGCTTCAAGAGAGACTTGTAAAAATCAGTTGGCCAAGTTTTTTTAGCAGTGGGAATGAGGACGGAGTTATGAAAGTGCCTTCAAATAAAAAATAAATATATTAATACAACGAAATAGTGATCAGACTGTTCTTTATTCACATTCAAATACGGGAGGCTAAGTTTTCTCCAAAGGTAATAGGACTATGAATAAGTTCGTGCGGTTTTTTTCGAAATTTGAAACTTTATTGACGTAAAATGGTTACAAATTTAATATTCAAAATATTGTCCATCGCTTACTACTACTTTTTCCCATCTTTCTGGCAATTCACGGATTCCCTTTGTGAAAAATTCGGTCGGTTTTGCCGCAATCCACGAATCGATCCATTTTTTGACTTCATCGTAATTACGGAAGTGCTGGTCAGCCAGGCCATGTTGCATCGATCGGAAGAGATAGTAATCGGATGGCGCAAGGTCTGGACTATACGGCGGGTGGGGTAGGACATCCCATTTGAGCGTTTCTAAGTATGTTTTGACCACTTGTGCAACATGTGGCCGAGCATTGTCATGTTGCAAAATAACTTTGTCGTGTCTATCGGCGTATTGCGGCCGTTTTTCTCGCAGTGCTCGGCTCAAACGCATCAATTGTCGTCGGTAGACATCCCCCGTAATCGTTTCATTCGGTTTCAGTAGCTCATAATACACAACACCCAGCTGGTCCCACCAGATACACAGCATAACCTTCAGGCCATGAATATTCTGCGCCGACGTCGATGTTGAAGCATGGCCAGGGTATCCATACGTT
Organism: Anastrepha ludens; assembly: GCF_028408465.1. Lineage (NCBI taxonomy): Eukaryota > Metazoa > Arthropoda > Insecta > Diptera > Tephritidae > Anastrepha > Anastrepha ludens. Next base: position 24,178,958 of record NC_071498.1, on the reverse strand, counting down.
GCCCGACGTTTTGGATTGTCGTAATGGACCCACTTTTCATCGCCAGTCACAATTCGATGCAAAAAACCCTTTCTTTTGTGCCGTTGAAGCAGTTGTTCGCATGCCATAAAACGGCGTTCAACGTCTCTTGGCTTCAATTCATACGGCACCCAATGGCCTACCTTTCGGATCATTCCCATGGCTTTTAAACGTTTGGAAATGGTTGATTGATCAACTCCCAAAGTTTTTGCAACCTCTTCTTGCGTTTGAGCCGGATCTTGATCGAGCAATTCCTCCAATTCGGTATCCATGAACTTTGGCGGCGCACCCTCGCGTTCTTCGTCTTCCAAGCCAAAATCACCACTTTTAAAGCGTGCAAACCACTTCTGGCACGTTCGCTCAGATAGAGCATGCTCACCATAAACTTCCACCAAGATACGATGACTTTCGGCTGCTTTTTTCTTCATATTAAAATAATGAAGAAGAATTCCCCGCAAAAACACATTATTTGGCACGAAATTCGACATTTTCAAGTGTGGTAAAAATAGTGTTGTTTACGCTTCAAATAAAAAACTTATACTGACGTTTGTGCCTTACGACAGTAGCTCTCCAATGAATGTTTGGAAATGTGGATCGATGGAATAATAATCAAGTTACGCCATCTGTTGTAAAACCGCACGAACTTATTGATAGTCCTATTAATAATGTAGAAAATGTGGTACTAAAGGGTGACGAAATATAAATACCCGAATGGGTTGGTGCGTGACTACATTCGAGTCTCGGTGAAACACCAAAATTAAGAAAAAGTTTTTTCTAATAGCGGTCGCCCCTCGGCAGGCAATGGCAAACCTCCGAGTGTATTTCTGCCATGAAAAAGCTCCTCATAAAAAAATATCTGCCGTTCGGAGACGGCTTGAAACTGTAGGTCCCTCCATTTGCGGAACAACATCATCAAGACGCACACAACAAACAGGAGGAGGAGCTCGGTCAAACATCCAAGCAGGGTGTGTTTAAAGCTTGATAATATAGGGCTATTTAATAAGAGGTGTTATTTTGATATTCAAAGAAAAATGCTTTTTTTAATATAAATGACCGGATGTTTATATCATTATAAAGAGGAAGGTATACCGTTAATAGTGGAAAATAACATTAGGTAAATGACCACCACGACCTCGCTTACAGGACAATATCCTTTTCATGAAATTTTCCATAACCGAATTGCAAAGGGCTGTTGGCGTAGACCTTTTTCACGTGGCCCCAAAGAAAAAAGTCACAAGGTGTTAAATCACAAGATCTCGGTGGCCAATTGTGATCACCTCTTCGAGAGATAACACGGTCCGAACACTTTTTCGTTGCTTGCGTGGCACGTAGCGCCATCTTGTTGAAAATAAACGTTGTCCAGATCAATACCTACCAATTCCGGCTATAAAAAATCGTTAATCATCTCTCGATAGTGATAGGAAAACCCTTTAGCTTAAGATCGTTTCGACCCTAAAGCCTTTAATTAATCACTTTATGGATAAGATTATTTTACTTAATTTTTAAATGCGCCAGCTATGCAGAGGGAACCAGCTGCTAGATGGCCCACGCACCAGTCCATTCCGCTTTGACGGCCACCCGCAGGCTTAGGAGATATTTTTTTATAATTTTACTTCCGTTTAAAATCGTTTTCAATGAAATTTTTTTATGTAAATAATTATCTCTTTTCTCGCTCCTTAATATGCCTCCATACCATATTTACATATCCGCGCAACACTGTGCGCCATCTTGCCTTGCGGCTAAAACTTTACAGCAACCTGATGGCGAAACTTTCACTGCGACACTTAAAAATGCACATAATCCTTGTACACGAAAGAGTAGAGATAAAAGGAATTGTAAGAACTTTTCAAAATATGTATGTAGGTATGTGCAAATAAAAGAAAAGGTTGAAATGTAGGCAGTCGCCGTTAGGACCAAGCAATTTGTAGTGTAATGAGAAGCGTTCAATGTTAATACGGACAAAAACTTATTTATTTATTTTCATTTTAGTTAACTGAAATTTGAGCTTCTTAGAATTCGTAATCACCCGTTTTTTATATGCAGCAAAGTGCGAAATTTCGCTAACATCGGATCAGTTAGTTTGGACGTGAAGCGCTCAGTCAGCTCCTCTTTTGTTCAGCATTTCCAATAATCGCTGGCTCTTCTGTTTTTCAACTGCAAAAACGCTTGATTTCCATTTTGTATACAATTATTTGCATTCAAGTGCCTAGATACATATTTTCACTACTGCAGCTGTGTGATCTGCTCTACTTTTTTCGACAAATTCAAAAGATTAATTAAATCATTGCGCATACTTTGCGAAATTAAATGATTTTTTCGCAAGATGAAATCGCTTCCACTATAATCGTAAAGTTTCATGTACATACATATGCATGTATGTATGTATGTATGCAAGTATACACGCTTTGCGAAATATTAAAAAAATAAATAAATTTTCACTTCAGAAACATGTTGCCAAGGAGTTGCAAAAGCTCCGTAACAAAAGCGGAGTTAAACACAAAGAAGAAACTGGCAAAAAACCCCCAACAGCAATACGTCAAGCATTAGCTATGCCAAAACACTCTGTAGAACCAAGAACGACTAAGAAACCAACACTAATACCGGGTAAACAAACATATGCAGACGTAGCAGCCCAAAAGGAAAATACGACAGATAAAGATATATTGACACAAATTTTATTTAAAATTGAAAAGCAGTTAACCTTAAACCAGGATCTACTGAATCGCGTTGAAAAACTTGAGCAAATTAATATATAAATGTCTAAAAACACAATAAGAAAAAGTTTAAAGATAATGGCATGGAACGCGAATGGAATCTTAAAGCACAAAAATGAACTTGAGCTTGTACTTAATCAAAAAAGAATTGATATTTGTTTAGTATCTGAAACTCATTTGACCACCCAAATGTACTCTACATTCAACGGATTTATAATGTATTGCTCAAATCATCCTCTAAACAACGCAAGAGGAGGTAGCGCAATTATTATTAAGAATTCGATTGAACATTTCGAAGAAGAAAAGATCAGCTCCACTGAGTTTCAAGCGACAACAGTTGGAATCAAGTTTTGCAATTACCAACTGTCGGTAACAGCAGTATATAGTCCGCCGAGACATAACATAAAGTCTACAGAATACACACAACTTTTAAATAAACATAAAGGAAGATTCGTTATGGGAGGCGATTTCAATGCAAAGCACATTAACTGGGGATCTCGCCTAACGACAACTAAAGGTCGCGAACTGTGGAAAGCGGCACAACAATGTGGTTGTGAAATATTCTCAACTGGCAATCCAACATACTGGCCAACAGACATTAATAAGACTCCAGATTTGATTGATTTTTTCGTAGTCAAACAACTACCATACAACATCATAACTCTGGAGGATGGTTTAGACCTTAATTCAGATCATTCACCTATATTCATGATTCTTGATGGTGAACCAAAAATCAATGAAAGTAACCTGCTCCTTTCAAATAAATATACAGATTGGCAATACTTCAAGACTAAACTAGACACATATGTAAACACGACAAATGAAATCGATAATGTTGACGAAATTGAGAAGGAAACAATAAAGCTGTCAGCACAGATACAAAAAGCTGCTTGGTTAAGTACACCTGTAAGAGTCCAAAAAATTAATCGCCAAAGATATCCTTCGAATATAATTGAACTCATAAAGGAAAAAAGAAAAATCAGAAAAAAGTGGCAGTCGATTAGGTCTCCATCACTTAAAACACAATTAAACAACCTCACCAAAACAGTGAAATATGCTATTCAAGAAAATAAAAACAGAACTTTAAATATAAAGCTACAAAACCTATCTGCTGATAAAACCTCTGATTACTCTCTATGGCGGACTACGGCACATATGAAAAGACCAATTCAACATAATCCCCCAATTAAACAGCCAAATAGCAACCAACCTTGGGCAAAAACCGATTCGGAAAAAGCAGAGTTATTTGCACAACACCTCCAAAAAATTTTTAAGCCATTTGAAACGATAAATTACACTTTGTTTCCCCATACTGTGCAAGAATCTGTTGAAATTACAAGTTTTACCACTGATGAGGTAGCAAATGAAATCTCCAAACTAAAACAAAAGAAAAGTCCAGGATTTGACTTAATCACAGCCGAAGTGCTAAAGAACTTATCTTACAAAGCGCTAATCAAACTCACTTTAATAATGAATGCATGCATTGAATTTAAATACATACCAATGCACTGGAAAATTTCTGAAATTAAAATGATCCCAAAGCCAGGGAAAAATCCCAACGAAGTCACATCTTACCGCCCAATAGCATTACTCCCAGCCATCGGAAAGCTATTTGAAAAACTATTTTCCAAACGATTAAATGATATAATTTCTAATAAACAATTAATACCATCTCACCAATTTGGATTTCGAGAAAAACATTCAACGATAGATCAGATACATCGTATAGTACACATCGTAGAAGAGGCCATAGAAAACAATCAAGTGTGTTCAGCAATATTCCTTGATATCGCACAGGCGTTTGATAAAGTGTGGCACGAAGGTCTAATCCGTAAGCTCAGAGCGATGCTCCCATATCAATATACTTTGCTATTGGAATCATATCTCACAGACAGATATTTTAGAGTGAAACAAAGACAAGCATACTCAAACATTAAAAAAATTGAAGCTGGTGTACCACAAGGCAGCATTCTTGGGCCAGTACTGTATTTGCTCTTTACTGCAGATCTACCTGTTTCAAATACAAGTAAGATAGCCACTTTTGCTGATGACACGTGTATCTTAGCCTATGGAAATAACGCAAATGAATCAACTAGAAAGTTACAGGCATCGATAGACGAAGTTGTCGCATGGACTGAAAACTGGAGAATCAAACTAAATGAAAGCAAGTCTGTTCACGTAGACTTTACAAACAAGAAAATAGCCTATAACCCAGTGAAAATATCATCTGCTACTGTTCCATATAGTAATACAGCAAAATACTTGGGTATGACTTTGGATGCAAAGCTCAAATGGAAAGAACATGTCAAAATTAAAGCAACTGAAATCAACTTAAAAATTAAAAAAATGAAATGGTTAATTGGCAGAAAGTCTACATTGTCAATACAGAATAAATTATTAATATACAACCAAGTAGTTAAGCCGGTATTGACATACGGCATTCAATTATGGGGATGTACCACTAAATCAAACATTGAAGCTGTACAACGCCTGCAGAATAAGATTCTCAGAGACATGGCCAATACATACCAAGGTGCGTATGTGCGAAATCACGACCTGCACAATGATCTGTCGGTGAAAAAAGTCGCTGATATAATCCAAATTCTTGCAAGTAACCATGAAACCAGGCTGAAAGAGCACATAAACCCGGAGGCCGCAGAGCTTACCAAAACAGTATGCACAAGAAGACTTCGAAGAACTAAGCCACGAGATTTAGTCGCCAACGCTGTATAATTGTTTGTAAAATATTTATAATTGTTTTTAAATTTCAATGTTAAGGATAGAATAATGTTACTTGTTAGCTTATGCTAGGCGTAATACCATGAAATGTATACAAATTTTATAACGTTTCAATAAAAAAAAAAAAAAAAAAAAAAAAAAAAAAAAAGACTTCAGAAACAAAATCTGCGACATCGCCAATTTTAAATTTAATGCACGCGGGTTTAATTGTGTTTGCTTTGCGTTTATAAGTTCGACTCGAATGTTCACTTTTCAGCGCGCGAGGCAACGAGTGCAGATATTTTCACTGCTACCGGTACGAAATAACTTCAAAGGCAACGAGGAACTTAAACTTGCGTGTACAGGAAATTCGTCCAAAGTAAGTACATATATCTGTCGTCATTGTTGTTAGAGTAGTACATAAATCTGGAATCTGGTGAGAAGAGAGCGTAAAAAGTGATTTCTTACAGAATGCCGCAGTGCATCAATTATGGAGTTAGGGGTAGTCAGAGGGCCGAAAAAATGATGAATTTCAATAAGTTTTTTTGCTAGTCAATTGCTTTATTTTACAAAAATAAAAAAATAAAAACATATTATTAATAAATCATGTTCTGACTTGACTTTAGCAAAGTTTGAATAAAAAAAATAAAATTTGCAAAAGTTATCGCGGTTTGTGTGGAGGTCGTTTCTGCATAAGTCCCTTGCGGCGATCATTACAAGTCTTTGAAAATTCATCTAAAATCAATCAGACAAGAGAAATTAGTTTTGTTAATAAATAATCTAGTGCCTCAACGAAGCTTTCAAAATTAACAATATGGCGGCCCCAGGAAATATTTTTCAGATTTTCGAGAAAAAAACCTACAATTAATTGTTTAAAAAAAAGTTTTTTGTGTTTTTCAAAAGCAGTATACATTTTATTGAAATCTACGAAGTGGTTTTAAAGTTACAGTGATCACCAGTTCAAAAAACATAGTTTTGAGAAAAACGCTTTAAAGGTTTTCTATCGCTCCAGAGAGCACGAGCACCCTTTGTTAACTGTTGAATAACTCGAAAAGCATTTGTCGGATTCTCTTCAAATTTTCACACAATATTTTTGAGATATTATATTTTAAGAAATAGCAAAAACAAAATCCATTTTTATTTTAATTCTTCCCCTAACCCCTTAACAGAAGAAGAATATTTTGAAATTATAGCCAACTACTACGAAAGCTTATCCATTACCTAAATTTAGAAAGTTTGACTGTGTTGGGCATAATTTTATAGAACTACGAGGTAATTAGGAAGGACACCACTAATAGTCGAAAACGCCAATCATGAGATATGCAGGCTTTCGGGGCGGGAAACCTGAGGACGTAAGACATAATTCATGAAATGAACTTCAGGGAAAGAGTGCGTCGATTATGAAAATTTAAAAATGGATTTGCAGTGGCCGCTTCGGGGAAAAATAAAAGTCTTAGCTCTAATGCGATTTAAAGATCCAGCGGCATCGTTGGCTGAGTCATGTCGTCCATGAGACAAAAACGCTCCGGCTCTGAAAGTATGCGGTGCGGTACCAGCTAATGGTAGCAGTGAAAGAGGAAGACCTCCTCTGCGTTGGAAAGATCAGGTGGAGAAGAACTTAGCTTTATTTGGTGAGTCCACCTGGGAAAGAAACGTTTGGTGCGCTTTGTTAAACTCGGCCAAAATACTGCAGCGGTTATCGAGTCAATCAAGAAGAAGAAGAAGAAAGCTGCGATTTGCCGATAATACGGATTTCTGAATGAAAAATAGAGACAAGTGCGCATAATTAGCAGATCCGATTTCGTGTTTTAATAATTTTTTTACTAAATAAAAAAAATGATTTTGAGTGACACAAATTTTTATTTTAACCCTTACGCGCTCCATTGCTTGTCTGCCATTTGCAGAAATTATATATAGGGTTTTCCAAACAGAGGTGTTATTTTGATATTCAAAGAAAAATGCTATTTTTTAATACAAATGATCGGATGTTTATTTCATTATAAAGAGGAAGGTATGCCGTTAATAGTGGAAAATAATATCAGGCAAATGACCACCACACGACCATCATGGCCACGCTTACAGGACAATATCCTTTTCATGAAATTTTCCATAAGCGAATTGCAAAGTGGGTGCCGTATGTCCTCGATAGCCTCACGAATTCCATCTGTGGGGTCTTGAATCGACTGTTTGCGTAGACCTTCTCTTTCACGTGGCCCCAAAGAAACAAGTCACAAGGTGTTAAATCACAAGATCTCGGTGGCCAATTGTGATCACCTCTTCGAGAGATAACACGGTCCGGAAACTTTTCCCGTAAAAGATCAATGGTTTCGTTGCTTGTGTGGCACGTAGCGCCGTCTTGTTGAAAATAAACGTTGTCCAGATCAATGTCATCCAATTCCGGCCATAAAAAATCGTTAATCATCACTCAATAGCGCAATCCATTCACCTGTAACACCTGTTATTGGAAAACCCTTCATCTCTCTTTGGGATAATTAATTTTGCGCCACATTGTAATATAACGAAGTAACAAAAGTAATCGAGAGGCTCTCTTACGTTACCACGGCAGTCGGTTTTACATTATCGAAACGAGCCTGCTTTATAATCGTATAAGGACTGTCATTCCAGTAGCATTCTCCGTACAGCTATGGCGGATGTTTATACTGCTACAGCAACAACAAAGGCTATGCCAAGCCAATACGGTAAGGGCGAAACTTTAGAGATACTTTGTTTATTAGATTTGCTTCATTTCCTAGAAAAAATGGGCTCCTAGTATTACGTACGGCTGCTGGAAGAAGTGTTGCTTACCTTGAAGAAGAAAATTCAGTTCTCGAGTTTATTTTCCAGCAGTGTAAGGCAGCGGCCGTCATAGCCGAATGGGTTGGTGTGTGTTTATGATTCGAAAGTGCCCCGGTTTGAAACTCCGGCCACGAAACAACAAATGATGGAAGCAGTTTATTCTAATAGCGGCAGCTCCTCGATAGGCAACGGCAAACGCCCGAATATATTTCTGCTATGAAAAAGCTTGTCTTAAAAAACCATCTGCCATTCGGAGGCGGAATAAAGCTCTAGGTTCTCCAACTTGTGTAAGAAGACGCACGCTACAAACTGGAGGAGGGGCTCGACCAAACACCCACCAAAGGTTATATACTTATATAAAGCAGCTATAAGTTCCTATCTCCCATCTAGGATGGTTGAAGAATTTTGAAGTATTCCAACAGTCTACTGGCCATCTTTCCTTACTCATACATTCCTACCACTCCTAACTCGTGGTCATATGATTACCTCTCATATACACCTCGTTGCAGAATTATAAACACTCCACTATTTTTTTTTTTATAAAAATATAATTCATACTACCAATGGGAGAGATAGGCGTAAAACCGGAACGACCCGGATTTGTATCCGGCCAAGGACTGTCACTTCAGCAGCATTCTTCGTATATGTACGGGGAATGTTTATGCTGATACAACAACAACATAGGCGTAAAACATAGTCACTACTTTTCAACTGGCAGCCTCACCTGAACGTGGTGCATTCTGCTAAGATAAATGAGGCTCCGACGACTGAGACTCAACGTATAACCTACAAACGCACAGAGGAAATACTGAAGCAAAGCCTGTGTGAGGGTTCATCTGGGAGCCACTGCACTCAAACTCGGCTGCGGTAGGCCGATAAGCTGCCTGGCTTAAACCTCATCTACTAAGAATAAAAATCGGTACCTGATATAGTTGATGAACTGTTGCATGAAATCAAGGACACGATTTGGAATCTGGAACAAAAAACGATGTTAGAAACGACTAAATTGAAACAATATTTCCAGTGAATTTGAAGCTCTATCTTCCATACAGGAATAAAAAAATCAAATATCAACAGAAACCATGTAGTTTCAAACTTTGTACAAAATTTTTGAAAATCTTTCAAAATTTCATCAAACTTTAAAATTTTTAATTAGAATTTGTAGAGTTTTTCTGTGTATGCTCGTTGAATTTTAGTATAATGAAGTGTAAGCTTCAAGGGATTTCAAATTACCATTGATTTTAGAATTTTTTTTCGCTGTAGTGTCATGCCTTTTCTTCTATACAAAGTATTTGCTTCTATACAAAGTATAGACTTCCGTAAGGAATACCGTGGCCATCTGTCCTGTGGCATAGAAGTACTTAGTGTCTTCGTCAAAGTACCATCCAGATCCGCTACCATCACTAGTTTTGCATCCGTCTTTATAGAAAGTGTGCTGATATTCCGTTAATAGGTTCCCTAGACTTACCCATTGATCTCTATCTGGGATCAAAACATCACACTTCTTACCGAAGCCAACGAAAGGCACGCGATTCTCCACTGGCATCGAGAACAGTGTGCACAGCTCGGGCAACTGGTGGTATATCTGACAGTGGCCAGAGCATTCTTCATTTCCCCAGACTCCGTTTAACTAGCGCCTGTACGCCGCCTTCATCGCTTCCTTTTGAATTTGAAGATCTAGAGATTGCAAGTTTAAAGTGACATTAAGGGCATCACCAGATGTCGTACTCATAGCACCTGGGATACCCAAGCACACTTCTCTGTAGTCTGTTTAGGGGTTTTACTTTGGAGGCGTATGTAATAATGGGCCTAATCAGGGTGATGTACAATCAGGGTACTATCGGCGGTCTTAGACCCCATGTTTTGCCAAAGGTTCTCTTACACTGCCAGAAGACTTTTAGTGCTCGAGAGACCTTCTGCTCGACGTTCTTCTTTCAGTTAAGCTTACTATCTAGGATTACTCCTAAGTATTTAACCTCAGAAGACAGTTGCAGTGTCACCCCTTTCAATGTGGGTAAGCTATCGTAGCCACAAATGGTTCCACGAAGAAAAATAAATGAGGCTGACGTGTCACACAGTGGCATCACAACGGACCTGTAATATCTAACTGAGTTGGTCGTACAGATTGAATATTTTTGTAACTTTACCTAACCTATGAACGGCTCGAAAGAAATCGATTGCACCACGCAAGATGACACTGCTGGAAGTTTATTAGCAAACAAGAATTTGACAAGTGATTAGTTAGTTGCTTCATTTAGCAGGCAAACCCTACTGTACGGAAGAACAAAGTTTAGCATAATAGCCGATGTGTTACGCACAAGCACATGGTGGCCGTCGCAATTTGGCCAGAGCAACGGTAAATCTAATAATTCAGCAATTTGTCGTAAGCTAATTCGCTAGCATTCATATTTAAATCATCTGCTACGCATAAATTCTCAACTTATTACGAGCACTTTGTTGCTTAGTCAAATGAGTTGGTCGCCGACCAACCAACCAGCCACCCAACCGTTGGCCTTCCTGCCGGCAAAATATCACCAAACGTGGTGGTGAGCGCAAATGCGAATGTTTGCATAATTCATGAGTGCGATTTGCCGCACTTCATACTCCTACATTTTGTATTTATTTTTAATTCTCATTTAAATTTAAATTGCTCACAGTGCCAAGGAATGTTTGTTAAAAAACTTTGTTCGAGTGGTTGCCTTCGTTTTAAAATGTACACCAAATAACTTAGTAACTTATGAACCCTCCATTAAGAAGTGTAGCAGTTGCAAGTGCATATTTACATATTTACATATTTACATATTTACATATTTTCATAGTGATTAAATGAAATTTGCAGTTCCATTGGCTGTTGCTGCTGCAACTGGCGGCCAGTTTAAAGCAACCACTTTGACCTAATTTTCAATTTGCATAAATTAATGGATTTCAAGAATAGTCGCAATGCATGCAATGCAATTTTAATTTACAACCGTCAAATGCAATCCCACAAACAAAACGAAACATACACACATACAAACATACTTATAAATATGTACGAGTATATACAAGAGTAATTATGAATATTGGGAAAAAATCGAAAAATAGTGCAGTGACATTGACGTTCCTTGTCCGTTCGCTTCAGCATTCGCCCACACAATTATTGCCCTCAATTTTCCTTGCTTTCCTTTTCTTGAGTCATCGTTGGTGGTTGGGTGGATGCAGAAAGTGGCAAAAGTTCGCGTGTGTGTGTCTGTCATATACAAAATTTCCTTGCTTGCCCAGTTAAGTGGCATCATTTTCTGCTTGCACGTGTCCTCAATGAAAACATTACTGGACGACGACTAATACTGCCGCCGCGAGAACGCATAAAGCCAACTTTCTTGCATTTTACGCAGTTTTTGTTATTGAAGAGAATTTTTAAAGTAAGTAAGTAACCGAATAAGCGATGAGAAAATTTTATGAAAATACAACTTTATTCTAAAAAAATGGTTACAATTGAATCATTGAAAGTAACGCCCATCGCTGACTACCACTTTTTCTCATCTTTCTGGTAGATCTCGTATACCGTCGCGGTAAAACTGTTCATTTTTGAGGCTATCCACGGATCAAGCCATTTTTTGATGTCTTCATATAAACGGAACTGCTGGTCAGCTAGACCATATGCCACCGATCGGAACAGGTGATAATCAGGCGGCGCAATATCTGAAGAATATGGAGGGATGGGGTAGGATTACCCATTTTAGTGTTTCCAGGTAAGTTTTAACGGGTTTGGCAACGTGAGGCCGCGCGTTGTTTTGCTGTAGAATCACTTTTCCATGCCTCTCCGCTTATTGCGGCCGCTTCTCGCGCAGTGCTCGGCTCAATCGCATCAATTGAAGTTTTTAACAGTTCATAATAAACAACACCAACTTGGTCCCACCAAATACATAGCATAACTTTCGCCACGTGAATATTCGGCCGATACGACGACGTAGAAGCATGACCGTGCAATCCCCATAACTTTCTTTTCTTTGGATTGCTGTAATGAATCAATTTTTCATCACCCGTCACGATGCGATGAAGAAACCCCTTCCTTTTTGCCACTGGAGCAGTTGTTCACAAGCGAAAAAACGACGTTCAAACGACGTCCTTGGTTTTAACTCATAAGGAACCCAAGTCCCAAGTCACCTGTTTCTGAATCATTCCCAAAGCATGCAATCACTTGGAAATGGATTGGCGGGTAACTCCTAATACTGAAGTAAGCTCTTTTTGCGTTTGAAACGGATCCTCATGGGGCAATGCCTCCACTTCAGCGTCTTCGAAGGTTTTTGGTCTTCCTTCACGCGAGACGGCGGACGGTCGTCAACATTAAAATCGCCGTCTTTGAAGCGACGGAACCAATCTCGGCACGTTGTTTCACTCAAAGCAGCATCTCTATAAACTTTTTGTAGCTATCGATGCGCTTCAGCCGCCGTTTTTTTTCGAATGAAAGTGGAAAATCAACACTTTCCGCAAATGACGATTATTCGGCACAAAATCAGACATTTTCACAAAACCAAAAGTATATGATACCAAAACAAAATCCCTAATGTGTCGAAGCAGTTAGTTTACCATATGTCTAAGCTTGGTTTATGACGTTTAGGTTATGTTAGAATCGTTCGCACACACTGCTGGCGGCATCTATTGACAAACAGCGAGAACTTAGTTGGGCACCTAATATAGGATGGCCCGAATATTCCTATTAAATCAACTTTTTCCCCTGACTCTGTGCCTGAATAATGCATGTGTCAACGGCTCGATCCGTGCGTGCGCAACCAAGGCGAACAGTACGCATTCGCCAGCTAGGAATGTCACACCTCATAACTTTACTGATTAATTACATTCTCAATCCAAAATACTAATTGCTGGCAAGAGGAATGCTGCGTCGGAGTGAAAAATATATGGAGAATAAGTTGGTAGCATTTTTACCAAAAACTTTTATTAAACAAAAAACAATAATTATATCGAAATTGAAATTTGAATAAGTCGAGCCAAGAGATTTGACGGCTTCTAAAACACTCAGGTTAAAAGCCCATTGTATTTAGAGCTCTGGATAGAGGGTAGATAGTCCAGGAGGGAAGGAGAAAAGTATAAGAGAAAGAGATAGGAAAGACTAGTGAGTGAGACAGAGATAAAGATAGTTAGTCCTGTGAGAATTTTCCAGATTTTTTGGCAAATCTGTAAATATCCTACAGTTTTAGAGAACGAATATTACTCATTCTAACGACATCGTAACCCAAACCTCGTAGCCTTGCTCTAGCAAAGGCAGGACACTCACAGAGAAAGTGTCAGTGCTATCCGCCTCCTCCAAACATGACATGCACATTGGGTCCTCAATGATTTGAATGGTGGTCATATGCTGACCCCATGGGTTATGCCCTGTAATAATACCGACCATCAACCGAATGTCTTTCCTTCCAAGTTTTATAGAAAGTTTGACAGTTTTCTGTTCGGAATTGTCACAAAACACTTTGCGTTCTAGACCGGACCATCGCTCTTTATGTAAATTACCTACATAATCGCTGATCCAATTCAAGATTCCTACAGAACTGATTCCGATTATTGGCTCTAGCCCTTGTGGAGGAACCTCTAATCCACGGTTGGTCAATTCATCGGAAATTTCCTTTCCTTGAAAACCGAAGTGTCCTGGAACCCATATAAGTACAAGCCTGTTCTGTCTTCCCACAGAATTAAGCTTCTTCTTACATTCTTGAACAATACTTGAGGTTTGATTCACGTTCTTCACTGCCTTTAGTGCAGCCTGACTGTCACTGAAAACTCCAATCTGTTTCCCGCTCCATTTCCTCTCGATTATCCAGTCCTCTACTTTAAGGATGGCAAAAATTTCCGTTTGGAAAACAGTTGCCATTTCCCCCCATAGCATAATGATACATATTACCATCGCTTAAGTACCATCCGGCTCCAGACCCCATTTCGATCTTGGACCCATCGGTGAAAAAAAATATCCGTCAAACCTCCCTGAATAATTATATCAATAAGTTAATCAAATATATATTCGCCGTTGCTGTTGACAATCTCTTCCCACCTCTCGACCAATTTGCTCTGGTGTCAAAGAAGTTCTTGAGTCAGTTTTTATGAACCTATTTGTTATCAACGCCCAAGGAGCGGAAGAGATGGTAATCGGTTGGTGCAAGGCGGTCCGGATGCTCAAGAACCTCCCATTAGAGCTCTTAGAGTGCGGCTTTGATGACTTATGCAACATGAGGCCCTGCGTTGTTGTGAAGGAATATGATTTGGCCATGTCGATCAGGTGTTTTCAGTCGAGTAACCTCATTCACGCGGTGTAGCTGGGCAATGTAGGGCTCCGTGTTGACCGTGGCATTCTTTTCGTGCATTTCCCAGTGCACCATGTGCTCCCAGTCCCACCAAACACATATTATGATCTTCTTTAGATAAAGAGCCGGCTTGACTCTCGGCTTTGAGGTATCTCCTGGAGCCACCCACTTCTTTCTTTGCTTCATATTGATATTTAGGCACCATTTCTCATCTCCCTTGACGATTCGGTATAAAAAGCGTTGTGATTGACAGCATGTTGCTTGCTGGCGGGCGAGATGCTGAGAAGCAATTTGAAGGCGACTTTCTTTGTTTTTTTCATTGACCTCCTGAGGCACCGAAGCTCCCAACTTCTCAATGAATCCCATTCAATGAAGGTGATTGAGAATCGTTTTATGATCGGAACTCATTTTTTTCACCAATTCATGACTGGTTTGGCGAGCGTATCCTTCAAAAGTAGTTTGGGACGTTCTTCATCGGATTCAGAAGGCCTTCCGCTGTGGGACATGTCTTCGACGTCAAAGTCACCATTTTTAAACTTTTCAAACCATTTCCGTGCTATAGACTCGCCTGTGACACCTTCTCCAAACACGTCGCAAATGTCCCGGGCTGTTTCGGCAGCTTTTTGACCCCGCTGAAAATCAAAAAAGAACAGAGTAGGTGTCGAAAATGTTGATTTGTGCCTCCTGGGCATTCTATTTTTAAGCGTAGAAACTAATTAAAATTAAATAACTCAAAAATACAATTAACATAGTTTTGTAGATCTGAAAGAGTTCTATCGAGTGATGTAAGAGTATCTTTTCCAAACAGCACACAATTCGTTGTAAAATAAAAGAAAACATAAAACCGCTATAAACTTATTCTCCAGCCCAATATATAATTGGCGTTTGATCGAGCTCCTCCGATTATTTGTGTTATGTGTCTTGGAGTTGCTCCACAAATAAAGGAATCTTAACTCCTAATCCACCAACCCCCCTCAATCGATTTTCAGGTGTAGGAAAATTTAGAAACATGAAAATTTCAAAATGCGATATCTCAGCGAAAAAAAATGATATTTGAGCAAACTCAACGCCATTTGAAAAAAGAAGGCTTGTATTTAAAGATGTCATTCTTTAATTTTGGTGAAAGAAAACATCTGCAAGGCTACAGACCTCAAATATGGGCAAAAACGGTGTTTTTTGCACTTTTAGGTTAGGATATCTCGAAAACCAGAGCTGATAGAGCAATTCTGAGGCTAGATTTGGATTCAGCGCATCATAAACCTTCGGAAATATATAGTCTCGTTTCTGGGTCTGAATGTTGGTTAAATTTTGTCGGCCTGTGTAATCTAACCCACGGAGAAGCGATACAAGGATCCCTCCCATGAAACTGACACTTTCTAAGCCTAGTCATGAGACTTTCAGTTGCTTATATGGAAAATAATAATGCCATAGAAGCGCACCTGTTCGGTATACGTGAATTTCTCGACAGGGTCGTGCTGCCCATGAGCCACATTTTGTGTATTGAAATGGACGGAAATAGAGCCTCATTCTTGTGAGCATTGTGTTTATTACAAATCAAACAAATGACGGACCTAATTATTGAACCATTCGCATGTGAACTCTTTGTAACACATACTTACATACATACACACCTGCGCTGGTATATAGACAAATTATGACGGAACTAACTAACTAAATAATATTTGTATATGTATAATTTGTCGCTTACCGTCACTGTGCCCATTATTTCATAAATGAGTAGTGAGTGGGCAGCACAGGAACAACTTTATCTCCACACCCAAGCGCAACCGCTAATGTGAACAGCATAGACGTGCCAATAGTTTAGACGCATGTCAATTACCCATGGCCCTTGCCCTCAAATGTTTGCTGCCAATCGCATTCATTGCTAGAGACAATAACTACAACTACAAATATGATACACCTCACTGGGCGCTTTGTGTCCGAACAGTGACCTGTGCGGTGGCTAGGCATGCAATTACTACAAATGGATGTGACAGCAACGTTGGAATACTCGGCTCTGCAGTTCGCTCTGCGCAACCCTAAAACTGACAGCTTAAGACATTTCAGATAATTCCGTTGACTAATTGATCCATTTCTTTCAAATTCATTTACTTTCATATGATTGGTAATTTGTGTGATTATCATATCAAAAATCAATGCCTTTCACAAGGGCCCAACACACACCCAAATGCATATTTTATTAAACTGCATAATGCAGGAGGGCCAAAAATGGAAAATAATTTTTTTATTGGAATTTGCGTCATCAAGGCAGGTTGAGTTGAATCGAATATTAGTGAATGTATTTTAGAGCTACATTTGGAATCAAGTGAAATAAATTGGAAAAAATATATGTATATATTAGTTTTGGGTGCGGTATTTGGTATTCAATAATAATATAAAGGGTTTTCCAATAACTGGTGTTATTTAAGAATGGATTGTGATCGAGAGATGACTAAAGATTTTTTATGGCCGGAATTGGATGGAATTGATCTGGACAACGTGCCACACAAGCAACGAAACCATTGATCTTTTACCGGAAAAGTTTCCGGACCGTGTTATCTCTCGAAGAGGTGATCACAATTGGCCACCGATATCTTGTGATTTAACACCTTGTGACTTTTTTCTTTGGGGCCACGTGAAAGAGAAGGTCTACGCCAACAGCCCAGGGTCGATTCAAGACATCAAAGATGGAATTCGAGAGGCAATCGAGGACATTGGGCAGCCACTTTGCAATTCGGCTATGGAAAATTTCATGAAAAGGATATTGTCCTGTAAGCGTGGTCGTGGTGGTCATTTGTCCGATGTTATTTTCCACTATTAACGGCATACTTTCCTCTTTGTAATGAAATAAACATCCGATCATTTATATTAAAAAATAGAATTTTTCTTTGAATATTATAATAAAACCTCTTATTAAAAACTCTTTACAAGGTGGAGTCTAAAATAAACAACACTGAACTCAAATAGAAACGACAGGAGCTTTGTTCTGATAACTTCGAGTTTACCTATGTATTCAAAATAGTCCCCTCTGGCCCCGATACACTGTTTTGCACGATCTAAAAGCTTTTCGAAAGAGTGTTTCAGGTCATTGACCGGAATGGCCTTCAGGATGTTGGTACAAGCCTTTTGGATGGCCTCTACGGACGCAAAATGTTTTCCTTTCATGGTCAAATGCAAGGCAGAAGTCACAGGGAGCCATATAAGGCGAATACGGTGAGTGATTGATGGTTAAAATGCGATTTCTAGTCAAAAAATCAGTCACAAGAGTGGATCGATGAGATGGTGCATTATCAGATAATGCAAGAAATAAGCGCCAGCTTCTTTCTTCGCGGTATTCTGGGCGAATTCGACGAATGCGATGCAACAAAAGCTTCAAAACGCCAAGATCGAAAATTGCATTGACGGTTTGGCCCGTTGACATGAACTTCTTGTGGCTAATTTCTTTGGAATCGTAAAAATAGAAGAGCATCGACTTGATTTTCGACTTCTTCAAACGCAATGTTTTGAGTGGTGGCTCGTCGGGGGCCTTCCATTCGACACTTTTACGCTTAGTTTCAGGTTCACGTTGGAAACACCGCGTTTCATCACCAGTTACAATGTTGTAAAGGAAGTTCTCGTCTTTTCTCGCCTCTTTTATGAGGTCTTTCGAATGTTGAATTCTGAGCAATTTTTGAAGCTCAGTTAACTGGTGCGGATTGAAACGTGCACAGACCTTTCGTAATCGCAAATGATCAGTTAAAATGCGATAAATCGATATTTTGGAGATATTCAACTCCGATTTCATGAATTTCAACGATGATTTCGGTTCATTTTTGATAAATTTACAAACAATTTCAATGGAGTTTTAGGTGATTATTGATTTTGGGTGGTCCGTATGTTTATTGTCATTTATGTCCTCACAACCATCTCTGAAACGTGGTAAACACTCAGCAACTCTGGCACGCGATGGGCAATCATCGCCAGAAACATTTTTCATCAATTCAAATGTTTCGGTAAACGTTTCAGCGAATTTAAAACAAAATTTGATATTAGCTCTTTGTTCGAACCTCATTTTTGTACCGATGACTCAAATATACTGACACTTTAGACGCAATAACTTCGCTTCCACTAAACCGAATGTCACCAGCCTTTCACTGGAAGTCAGGTAGGGATGTAACTTCCAACGCACTAAGTCATTAAAAAGGTGGCGCCATTAAAAACATTTTCATGACGTCAGTGCTGTTTATTTTGGACGAGTGGCGGCAGCTATTAAAAAATACTTTTCCACCATTTGGTGTTTCATGCCCGGGCTTCGAACCCATGCACTTCCGAGTGACAATAATGCACCAACCATTCGGCTACGACGGCCGCTAGTCCAAGTTGAGTAGTCGATGATATTTCTTCTAAGTTTCCTTCACTAAGTTCATTTATTCCAGTAGAGATTTTTTTCTCTCTACGACAGCTAATGCAACCAGCAATCAATTTGTGCAAAGACGTTAGTTTTTTGCCACACTCAAGAAGGTTTTTGAAGCAAAGTTCGGAAAGTGTAAAAGTATAAATTCATAATACAGAAGCTTTAAGGGATGTGCCAATCAGCACAGATTTGAATCAAACTAATTTGATCTGGACTTTACGCAACGAAACACAATCATATATGTACAGTTATGTGATAAATAATAAAGATACTTACTCTGAAATATTTCAAAACCTAGCTCTGCTTCGATTCATATAAATTGGTCAGAATCAAGTCATTGAAATATCGAACCGTTACCAAAGCTCAAGTATTTTACGTTCCATAATTGCTGATCATTTTGTGAAGTGAGTTCATTTTGGAGTGGGCGAACACATAAGGCCACGATTAATGTGAGATGAGAGCCTTGCAGCGTCCAGTTTCGAGAGCCCTTCGAAATAAATGATTTTCATATCGAAAAATAGCCGAAACGCTGACCTCAGAGAATAGTATATTAAAAAATGCAATAAAATATAAGCCACAAAAAAACACGCGGACGAAAATCGTGGGCTTGAAAAAAAATATGTAGCCAGGCTAGTGAAAAATACTCTCTTTGAACGCCGATTATAAATCTTCCGTTAGGGTGATTAATTTTGCGCCACCTCGCATTTCTCTCATGTCTTATGGGGCGAAGCTCAGTAAATGAAGCTTCTGAAATAAGATTACTGCATAGTTTTTGGCCAAAACGCGCGTTTCCTTCATAAAATTTTCCGATAGTAGAAAATCGTCGATCACACACCTCCCATAAAAGGGCAATATAAACTAAAATTTAAAGCAGCCCACGAAGACGAAAAATCAATATTAAATTTTTTGTTTTGAGAATTTAATACAGGCGGTCTGGTTATAGGCGATAATTGTGATAATAAGTAGTGAAGTACGTATTCAACTTGACTGCAGGCTTACTTTCTGGGCCCAGATACGAGATGCGGCTACCAAAGCATCAAAGGTCACGGGTATGCTAAGAAGATTAATGGCAAACACCGGTGGGCCAACAAATAGCAAAAGAAAGCTAATTATGCCGGTCATAAACTCAATTCTCCTGGACGGCAGCGAAGTATGGGGAATTGTGGTAAACTGCAAAGCCAAGCGCAAAGCACTGGAGGCTGTGCAACGAACAGCGGCACTCAGAGTTGCCTCAGCCTACAGCACTGTCTCAGGCGCACCAATTTCCGTGATCAGCGGGCAGATACCCGTCGACCTCATGGTCCGTGAGCGAATGGATGCGTAGGACTCCAAGAAGAAACACGGCATCACTAGCATCTCAGAACGGAGTTACCAAACCATGATGCGATGGCAAAGTCGATGGAACACTGAACCGAGTGGATGGACGGCAAAACTCATTCCATCAAGAGGCACATGGGTCCAAAGGAACAAGATACCTATACCGCATGGGCAAGGTGACCGATTCCAAGTGCATATAGTGCGAAGCGCTGAGCGATGACGCTGAGCACACGTTTTTTAGTTGTACCAGATGGCTCGCGGAAAGACATGCTCTGAGGGAGCAGATTGGCGATATCACGCCGAGCAACATAATCAGCAAAATGCTCGAAGGCGAGGACAACTGGAAAGCGCTTAAGATATACATCGAGGACATATTACGGGAAAAAGATCGACCTCGACAGAGTGCAACAAAGCCAAGCGGCACAGATGAGACACAAGAAGACGAGCCTATAGCATAAAAGCTGGCTACAAATATAGAGGACCCAGACATGGGTGAATAGAATTGGTCCTTTATAGATGCCGTTCTAGACACTCCCGAAGTAATATAGAAAGCTGTTTCGGGAAGGGTGTCTCCCCAGAAGGAGTGGCCACACCACAAGACGCAGTAGACGACGGTCGATGTGAGAGCGAAAGCATTTTGAACCCTACCTCACCCAACAAAAAAAAAAAAAAACAAATTCAGGACCCAATTAGCAAAATTTAATAGCCCACTTGTAGAACCATAGTTTTTTATTAGTCGAACCATCTTGATTTGACCGTGAAACTGCCTATCTCGTTTATGTTTTTCTCAGCAATTTATTTCAAGTTGACCAAAAAGAATTCCACCAGCGTTCTATGTCGTTGTGCACCCAGACTTGGGCACTCACATAGATAGTGAAAAACTGTTTCCTTAGATTCTTCATGAGCTGCAGCTTCTACATCTATTTTTCTACGACCAACCCATCTTCCTGGCTTGGTCTCTTCAGGGCCAGTGGCCGGTTATTGTTGACGTAATTCTGAATATGTCTGCTCGTGGCTTTCTTAACAACTCGTCAGTTCTGGATTTGTTGAAATTGGGTCACGTTTGTTTAGTTGTTTTGCAGGTATTCGTGTTAGCCCATCTGTCAACGGCCTGTTTCTGTAAGAGAAGGTCTTGTTTTGCGCACGCTTTGGGGACATCCTCTTTCTACCGCTTCAGTTTTGCTATAGGATGGCCCCTGTCTTGCCAGTTGATCAGCTTTCTCATTTCCTTCTAGGTTCCGATGGTCAGGTAGCCCGAAAAGTGAGTGATGTCTGTCGTACGCGCTAAAGCATTAAGTTCTTCTTTGCATTATCTGACTATTTTTGAATTCGTTGTAGGTGTTTTTAAAACTAAGATGGCTGCTTGACTATCTGAAATAATATTTATATCCTTCCGATAGTTGTTGTGGGTGGTTTTTAATTATCTTGCAAACTTCTCTTATCCCGAAAAGTTCTGCTTGAAAAATTTTTTTCTAATTCCCCAGGCGAAAATACTTGGTAGTTTCGAGGTCTTTCGAATATAAAGTTCAAGTATGTGTGGCGCTGACACCGCAATCCATCTTGGATCCGTCAGTGTAAAGTGCAGTTGTATTCCTTTTGACTACTGACTGCAAATTCCATTTCTTTCGTGTGGGGAACTGTACCTTAAACTCTATTCCAAAGTCTAATAGAGGCACAGTCGAGAGTTCTAGAGAAGCTTTCTGGCTTACAGATCTCCGTTATTCTTTGAGCAGCGGCGCAAAAGTGCTACATAACTGTAAACCTTTGGAAGGACATAAAATATGACCTTGTTATTCATATACTAGTCCATGTTGCCTGGGAACTTTTAAGGATTTCTAATATCTCCGGCGTATTCACAAGGTAAGATGACCAAACAAGATCTTGATTGAAACCCCTAAGGAAGCCGCAAGAAGGACGGTTCTAAGACTAACATGCGGTGGATCACCACAAAAAAAAGTCGATGAATGCGAGAAGTCGTAAAACCAGATGAAAATGCTTTATTGAGGACCTATGCTGCAATGGGAGATAAAGGAAATGATGATGAAAACGGTACCAGCAAACTGATCGGAAATGTGGAATTCTCCCCAGCGCTACTCTTTATCTTTTTTGACATACGTGGTCTTCACCGTTAAAGCGAAGTAATGGCTTGGAAAATATTATAAAGACTCCTCTCCATCAGAAACAACAATAAAACGATGGTTTGGAGACACGCCCAGCGTATTAGCCAAATTTGGTCCACAGTGACTACTGGCTGTTCGTAGACTTAAAAAAAAGCTCGCCGGTAATAAATTTCAGTTGTATTAAGAGGTTAACCAATACCAAGAGGTGTACCAATACAACAACAAATCGAAAATTGACTTAGGCGGTTATTGTTTCTGGCAACATACAGTTGCGGACAAAACTCTCCGTACGACCCCTTTTTTCTTAATTTCTCCCGATCTAAAGAATTTAAAAGAAATGTAATGATACAGTTTTGTTGTAAGTCTAATTATATAAAAAATGTAAAAAAAAATTTATTTTCAATATTTACTTTAAAAGTTATTCACGAAAAACCAAAAAAAGGCACTGACAAAAGTGTACATACGAACTTAGAAAATAAGAATTATCTAGGAAAACTGATTAAATTTGTGGAAATTAATATTTATTGGGCCACCACCAGCATCGATGGCTGCTTGCAAACGTCTGGCCATTGAAGCTGCTAAGTTTTCAAGCTCCTTCACCGAGATATTCTGCCATTCCTCCAGCAGCTTCTCTTTGAGGATTGGAGCACTAGTAATAGAGTGCTTCCGAATCTTTCGCTCCAAAATTTCCCAAACCTGCTCAATAATGTTTAAGTCCGGGCTTTGTGGAGGTGAATATAGTTGCCGTGGAGCATAATACAACAGCCAGTCCTTGATGAATTGCGCAGTATGCTTTGGGTCATTATCTTGCTGGAAGATACAGCTCGAGCTTAGGCCTAGTTTGTCCACGGATAGCATCAGGTTTTGTTCCAAAATGGTCTTGTATTGGAAGCAATTCATATTTCCTCCAATGAAATCGAGGTTCCCAACTCCTGTGGCTGCAACTGCTCCCCAAACCATGACACTGCCACCACCATGCTTTACAGTCGGAATAAGATTCCTAGGATCCATGGCAGTATTTGGTTTTCTCCAAACTTTGGCTTTGCCGTCGTATCCAAATATGTTGTATTTCGACTCATCAGTGAATAAAACTAGTTTCCAAAATTCTATTCCCTTATTAAGGTGCTTTTTTGCAAACTCCAGACGAAGCTTTCGGTCTTTCTCGCTTATAAGGGGCTTCTTGCGAGGAATTCTGCAGTTGTAACCTTTATTATTAAGGGCCCTGCTTATTGTACGTGGGTGGAAAACAATTTGATACCTCTCGGCTACCTCCTGGGCCAAATCAGTAGCATGTATTTTCGGATTCTGATTCACTGCTTTGCGAATAAAGGATACATCTCTTCGGTTGAGCTTCTTGGGCCGGCCACTACGCGGCTTACTCTCCCGAGAATTGGATGTTTCAAAGTTTTTACAAATAGTTTGTACCGTAGACTTGCTTAAATGCAATAAATCAGCTATTTTACCAAAGGATTTCTTATTACTTCTGTACTCAGCAACTAATTTTCTCAAATCAGTAGAGATTTCTTTGCGGAGCGACATTTTTTCAGAATGCCATACATTTTAAGAACAATGCAAAGTAGGGCCACAAAATAAAACA
The DNA here is from genome assembly GCF_028408465.1 of Anastrepha ludens. NCBI lineage: Eukaryota > Metazoa > Arthropoda > Insecta > Diptera > Tephritidae > Anastrepha > Anastrepha ludens. Next base: position 24,154,992 of record NC_071498.1, on the reverse strand, counting down.
AACGGTACTTTACAGTTAAGTATTCGCAGAGAAGAAGAGCCAAATAAGTGTCTTAATATAACGTATGTACACTTTTGCCAGTGCACTTTTTTTCGTGAATAACTTTTAAAGTAAATACTGAAAATAAATTTTTTGTTTTACATTTGTTATATAATTAGACACAACTGCATCATTACATTTCTTTTAAATACTTTAGATCGGGAGAAATTGAGAAAAAGGGGTCGTACGGAGAGTTTTGTCCGCAACTGTATATATTTACTCATGCATGCATGTATGTATGTATGCTCTGTTGCCATGCCTGAAACTTGGTACGCGTATGTACCTGTGATTATAAACGTTTTGTTACCTACGAAATTTCTTTTCTCCACATGGCTTTTTCCATACAAACACACTCACAAATAGCAGCACAAATATGCACACACCTACATATGTTTATATTCATCCAGGCCACTCAAATGCGCATATGTGTGTGTGTATGTGTACGTAAGACCAAAGCTTTCAATCGATCGGATTGCTCCTAATGCTCCTGCGCCTACTTCTACGGCCCGCTACGTACTCAATCGGTTTGCTACGGCAATATTTAATGACTTGGCCTAGTTAGTTGGACTGCTTTGTGTAATTTTGTAAATTGCTTTGTTTAATTTAACTATGGGCTGCTTAATTCCGAAATAGATATAATCCAGTGGGCCAGTATTGAACGCATTTGGCTAAAAATTGCATACCCGCATTTGCATTCAGTTGACTGTAAGTGACTTGAGAATTATTTATAAGAATTAACTCAAGTCACATAAAATTCAAGCTAAAGACCGGCTAAGACATTTAAACCAAATTTGCTACAATTGATCTTTAGCCATCGCTCTGGTGTAAGCAAATTTTAAATTTTTGAAAAAAGTCTTTTGATTTACTCACTAGGAAACACAGAATCCCTCAGCCACGTTCAATTATGCTCAAAGGGGAAGCTCTTGTGATTTCGGAAGAAACCAAGTACTTGGGACTAAACATAGATAGGAAACTGACTTGGAAGTCAAACACCTTAGAAAGAGTCAGGAAAGCGAACCTAGCTTTTTATGCCTGCAAGAGAGCTTTAGGTAAGACCTGGGGAATTAAACTTAAGGTTGGTCATTGGCTCTACACTGCTGTCGTCAGACCCATTCTTCTATATGGAAATATTGTCTGGTGGTGTGCTATGCAGAAAAAAACCTATTCTAATTTATTGAATAAGGTGCAGAGATCAGCGGTACTAGCAATATGTGGCGCCATGAAAACCACGCCATCCATGGCTTTGGACATCATGCTACATCTTCCACCCCTAGATCTCTTCTGCAAATACTCAGCGGCCTGCTCCGCTTTAAGGCTCAAAGCGAGCTCACAATGGAGAACTGTCACACATGACATTCAACCATTTTAGACTCCTACACACATATACCCAGTGACTGTGATTATCACCCTCCCATTCTTTGCTTCGAAAGGAATTTCCTAATGAAAATCCCTCCTAGACTGCAATGGCTTGAAGAAGATCCAACACCCAACACACCCGTTAAGATCTACACGGACGGATCCAAAATGGACACCGGTGTAGGATCATGGTTATTTTGCGAAGAGCTTTCTATTAGTGAATCCTTTAAATTACCGTATCACTGTAGAGTTTTTCAAGCGGAAATAAACGCTATTCATGAAGCCTTAAAATGGTTAAAGATAAACAGAATATCATCAACGGATATCTAGATTCTATCAGACAGCCAAGCTGCCCTACGAGCCCTGGATGCATTCCAAACAACAGCAAGGAGTGTCTTACGTTGTCGCCAATCTCTAAATGAGATGGCCAAACAATATCGGATAATCTTATGCTGGGTCCCAGGCCACAGAGATATACCAGGGAACTGTAGGGCAGACCAACTTGCAAGAGAAGGTACCTGTATGCCAAATATCTATAAGTTATTTTATGGGGTTACCTCTCACAACTTGTAAGCTTCTCATTAAGGGCGCACTAATCAATTCTGCAAATCAGAGATGGATCAGCTCTAACACCTGCGAAATTGCTAGGCAAACATGGCCAAGGCTAAATTTACGTCTGTCCAAAAGTATTATAAAACTGAGTAGTCTTCAAATCAGGACCTTAGTAGGGGCTCTCACAGGACATTGTCTCATAGGAAATCATGCAAAGAGATTAGGCGTATACACGCATGATTTCTGTCGTAGCTGCAGAAACGAGGAGGAATTGGAAACAATTCAACACCTTTTTTGCACATGCCCAGCTCTAGCCAGAAGCACAAACCGATTTTTAAAATCCTACTTCTTAACGAATATAGACAATCTATACACTTTAGGTATCAACAACCTTTTACGCTTTGTCAAAAGCTCAGGATGGTTCAATATGGAAAGGGAAATGTAGCCCAGCCCCCGCGGCTCACGGACCCATTCCGTGGTCTAAGTGTCATCGTTGTCTCTATGTGCGATGCGGCTGCCAAACCTACCTACCTACTCACTACGAGTCCTTGAAGGGAATCAATTATATTCTCGCCACTTCGAAAGCGCTGTCTACTTAGTGATTCTTACTTTTCACTTACTTCCCATCGACTTTCACGTAGTTTCCAACGCTGCTCGAAGTCCAATCAGGTTAAAGGAGGTTGGCCTCGCCATCATAGTCCGCTAGTGTTGGAAATTGAATTTTTTAAATATTTTGAACTTCAAAGTAATAGTTCAACAGTTGCTTTTAATTACTCCTGTTGTAATTTTATTGAATTAAATAATTTGTTTGCACTGGATTGGTCTTGGCAATTTTAAACTGTGACTGTGGCTGGCTGTTAGAATATTTTGAAATCTGTCCAAATCACATCCCAATGCTAAGTACTAAGCCTTCGAAACGGCCGATTTTCGTAAGCGATATGTGTTTTACAGACGTAAATTCAACAAGCTCAATAAATCTTTGTACCGAAGTGATATACGTAACTAGCTGACCCGGCTAACTTTGTTCCGCCCTAGAGGCAATAAAAAAGCAGATTTTTGATTTTATTACGTTAATTTTTGTATTAATCAAGTATTTCAATCAAGCTTTAATAGATTGCACTCTTCAGTTAAGCACCTCGTGATACACGACATTTTATTGTCAGGTGCAAGAACAAACAACGCAGATGGTTTTCCGACCCGTGAACATGCAACGTGTCATATGAACGATGTGTTTCCGATATTTGTTGCAGTTGCCCAGTATGACGACGTGTAAGCCCGATATCGCGTTTTTCCAAGTTTTCACCAACAATCAGGATGGCAACTTCATCTATTGTTGGAGCGTTAAATGTGCGTTCGTGTGTTCCAGATGGTCTGCTCTGATCACGACTTTGTAGTCATCATTTGGCATCCGTTCCAAAGCACTCCTGAACAGCCTCTCCAACGCATGATGTTCATGAAGTAGTTGCTGCAGATCTTTAAGAATTGCTATTTTCATTGCTGCATTGATCCCTTGACGTCGATCAAGTTGTTCTTCCATGTTGCCCATGAAGTATATTTGTAAAAATGTATGCTGTGCATCTACGAAAGGTTGCAAAGATCCAATTCGATGGTGAATCTGTCCTTGTATCTATAAAAAGCAAAGTCAGAATTACTCAGCAACCTACTGTACTCGCAAACAACGTTCATTGGCTTAATGCAAACGCTAGGATGCAAGCAGTAATCAGTGTTGCAATCATATCGAAACGCTGCTCGATTCAAATCAGCACTTGAAAATTCTCTTCATGTGCGTCGAAAATGATCTACAGGGTGGCGCACGAATCGTGCTACAAAAACAAAACGTAATAACTTTTTTTCTGTGTGAGTAATCGGCTTTTTTTTTTTTATTTTGCAGATTAGTATTTAGATTTACAAAAAATGGAGGCTTGGGATACCGAAAAGAGGATTTGGATAGTGCAGCGGTACCATGCTTTGCAGTCCATCATATCCGTCCAAAGGGAATTTAGGCGGGAGTTTGGCGGCACTCCCCCGAGCAGATGGACCATTATGAGGCTGGTGAACATGTTTGCTGAATCTGGAAGCATCGCACGCAGACCGTACCATCGAGATCCCCATGTTCGGGTCGAAGCCACAATCGCGGCTGTAGCATCGTCAATTCAGGCAAATCCAAGAGTTTCGACTCGTAACTTGTCGGCGCAAATTGGAGTTAGCAGACGGTCATTGCAGCGGATAGTTCATGATAACTTAAACTTGTTTCCGTACAAAGTTCAAATCACAAGCAAATTAAACCCTCTGGATTTGTCTATTCGCCTGGAATTTTGCCAAAAAATTATTGAAATGGCCGAAGAAGACAACAACTTCATAAACTGCTTGTTTATGTTTTGATCTAAACGGCAATGTAAACAAGCAAAATTGCCGTATATGGAGTCAATCAAATCCGCAAATACTCCATGAGATGGAACTGCACCCAGAACGAGTCACAGTGTGGTGCGCAGTTTCATCAAGGTGCATTGTCGGGCCATACTTCTTCGAAGAAAACGGTGTAACAGCGACTGTAAATGGGGACCGTTATTTAAACATGTTGAAGGAGTTTTTTTATCCAGAACTGCGGCGAAGACGTATCCCTTTTAACAGCATTTGGTTCCAGCAAGATGGAGCAACTGCACATATAGCCAGACCGGTTATGGAGGAGCTCCAACGAAAATTTAGAAATAAATTGATATCCAGAAATTCCACTTTCCGCTGGCCCCCAAGGTCACCTGACCTCACTGCACCAGATTTTTTTTATGGGGTTATCTCAAACAAGAGGTGTATAAAGCAAAACCAAGTAATTTGACTGAATTGAAGCAGTCCATCACAACAATAATTGAGGCGATCCCGACTTCAATCCTTCAGTGCGCAATGAACAATTTTCTCATCAGGTGTCGCATATGCGTGAATGAGCATGGAGGTCATTTACGTTCTATTATTTTCAAAACTAATTAGTTACATAAAATAAAATTGAATTATCTATACAATAAAAAAACAAAAAGTTAAATACATTGATTAGAAAAAAAGTTATTACGTTTTGTTTTTGTAGCACGATTCGTGCGCCACCCTGTACTTGTTGATCTCTGTTATTCGCTCGACGATTTCGCATTGCCAACCGAGCCGTTCCACGAAGTCGAGCCATACTAAGGCGGCGCTCTTCACGGGCAATTCCTTGTTCTTCTTCAGTCGTTTCATTCGCAATGTTTCGTATCCTTGATTACGGCTTTGTCGGGAAAGATTCGATCGTCTTGGTCGCGGCATTGATAATGATGATTCAAATAGAATACAAATTACTGTGATTATAGATTTCTGACAAAATTTATATTATCAAATTTTCTACTTAACCATAGACAAAACTACGTTTAGCTGTCATTTGCGTTTTGTTATTCCAGATCAGATTTAATAGTGACTTCACGGAAACGCGTTCGAATGCGACATGAAGTATGTATGCCCGTCTCCTGGTTTTAAACTACCTCTCCACCAATTTTCAGCCAAATCGGTTCAGCCGTTCTCGAGTTATAAGTAGGGTAACTAACATGACTTTCTTTTATACAGGGTCCGCCATATAATTTTACGGAATTAAAAATGCTATAAAAAAGAAACTACTCAATATTTTTCCAAACTGACATAGAGACAACGATGCCACTTAGACCACGAAATGGGTCCGTTGTGATGCTGTCAATCTCTTTGCTATTTTTTTTCTTCGAATTTCATTTCAGGCAATATGGGTTTTGAATTTGCTCAAGATATCCTGCCCAATTTAGATACTTCCAGCAACTTTGGGAAATTAAATTTGACTGACGAGGATGTCATTGTTGGCATAAATCAGCTTAAGCCGTCCACTAGTACCGATGTTGATGGTCTATCGGTTATTCTCATTAAACGTGGCCCAGCTTTGCTTACGCGTTTAAAGGACATTTTCAACATGTGACTTTCCGCCGGAGTTTTCATTGAAGACTGGAAATTAACTTACATTACGCCCAAGCTTAAATGCGGCAATACAAATAATATTGTAAATTATTACGATGTGTATATTTGAGTACATAGGCAAAGACAAAATATACTTTGCTATAAAACATTTGAACATGGGTTTGTTCCGGGCAGATATACATTAACGAATTTAGCTGTCTTTACGGAGGACTGTTAGGAAACATTTCAAAGAGGTTTCCAAATGGATGCGATCTATACAGATTTGTCTAAGGCTTTTGATAGCGTATCTCACCCAATATTAAGTGCTAAACTTGAGCGTTTCGGCTTTCTCTCTCAATTCCTTAAGTGGTTATTTTTCTACCTCAATAATAGGCACTGTGTCGTTCGACTTGATAATATATCGTCTTATTCTTTTATTGCTTCGTCTGGTGTTCCCCAAGGTAGTGTCCTAATCCTCTACTATTTATCCTCTTCATTAACGATATTTCTTTCTGTTTTTCATTATGTAATTTTCTTCTATACGCGAATGATCTAAAAATCTATTTTGAAATTAAATCTCCAGAAGATTCATCCATTCTCCAGTGTGAGTTGAATATCTTATATAGTTGGTGTGTGCGTAATTGTTTGTTCCTATTCTTCGTATGCGAAAGTTTTTAATGTTGTTCCAACAGCTACATCTCGAACTCGCCGCTAAAGTCAACTAGTGAATTAAAAAGCCTGTGTGTTTATTTTGACTCCAAGCTCAACTTCGCCCACATAAATTTTATTCTTTCTAAATCGTTCGCAATGTTAGCCTTTATTCGTTTCCGATCCCTATACTCTCAAACTGTTGTACTCGTCCTTAGGTCGGTCCATTTTAGAATACACGGTATTTGTTTGGAGACCGTTTCATGCAGTCTATATTAATAGATTAGAGTCTGTTCAGAGAGCTTTTGTGCGTTTTGCCTTACGCTCGATGAAATTCGTCGATCCTACTTCCGTCTTCTTTAGTCTTTGATTTCTCTTACTCTAAGTTTACTTTTAAGAAGTTACTTATAAGACTCTTGTCACAAGATCTTAATTTGTATCTATCTATGTAATAGTCTGTAAGCCTCTAGTTTGTTGATTAAATAAATAAATAAATAATCCCTCAAGGGACATGGTGACATTTTTGGGCAGTTAACACCGTATTTCACTGAACTTTGTACATATCTTTTTATGCTAAACTGGAGTTTGAGGATCGTGCCAGGGCAATCTTTCCAAGTAGGCAGGATTGCAACGAGGGGAATACCGAATACTGCTAGTGTTTTTTAGGCAGAATTTTTTGCGGAATGCAGAATGCTTAGAGATATCAACATTTTTTTCCGATAGTCAAGCTGAGATAAAGGTTCTGGCGACGCCATGGTGCAGTTCCAAATTGATCAAATCCAAATTGGTCAACTTCAATGTCAAATATCAAATCCCTTGGGTGTGCAGGCAATCAGAGATGTTGATATGAGTTCCACTACATAGGAGGTCTCCTACCCCGTCATCGGCATCCCCCCGACTGTTGTTAAAGGCGAATTGCACAACTTATTTCTCAGGAAAGCGCGGAAGGTATAGAGCTCCATATCTTCCTTGTGCTATTTCGAAAGTCCTATGGCCTCAGTATAATAGGCGCAGTACGCAGATAGTCTGGAGGACTCCACACCATTCAATTTCCAAATTCGTAGCTGTGCTTATCTGTCTTTGGACTATCGGCCATACGCAGGAAAGCTAGGTTTACCATTTAGTTCCCATTGTAGAAACTGTGGGGAACTTTCAGAGAATGACACTTTGAGTACTTTCTCTGTAAATGTTCGAGTTTCTTTCTTCGACAGCCTGGAGCAGTGCGCCGACATAAATCGCATCAATCTTCTCCATTACATCAAAACAGCGCATTCGCTACTTGGGGAGTGCCAGAGGTGTACTTTAACCATTTCACCTACTTACCTCAGTTAGTGAGGTGATTTTCTGCTAAAAATATTATGCTAAATGTAAAAGTGTAAATTTTTGTGCATTCTGCTTAAGAAAAATCGAATGCAAATGAAAAATTAAATTTCGTTCAATATTGAAAATTAAAAAAAAGTCTGATTTTCATTATTTATGTAAATTTTTTGCTCAATACCTGAATATACGCTACACTTTTTACCGATATTTATTTAGCACTCGATACTTTGTTCCGATGGCAGAAACAAAAAGAAGTATCGACAATAAGGTGGACTGTCCAGTGACATAGAAGGCGCAGTCTCTTCCTCTTTTTCTTGTAGGTAGCTTCTGTAGAAGTCATGTGCCTGCGTGCGCCTACCCTCTCGGGGTGTCACCCTATTAGATTGTGGTCCGTTACTGAACAGAAATACTAAGGCTAAGTGAATGTCCATTTTATATGAAAGTGCAATTATTTGTATTTACACATCAAATTTTTACTCAATAAACTATTTACGACCCTCGTATCTGCACACATCAATTCATACAAATGTACTACCAAGTTTTTGTTAAATGCGCTTTTTCAAGGTCTTACTTTAACCCCTTAAAGGCCTCATTCATATTGGCTTTCTTTTTGCCTTCTTTCTAACACAGAAAAGTACACCAAAAATTTAAAACTCCTGTCTTTTGCCGCCTTATGAAATCGGTTCAATTTCTTAATTTGAAGTTATGTTTATTTCCGGCAGACATGCAAGGTCCACTTACGAAATCAATATATTATACAGGGGTTGTCATTAAGATCGCTTCAACTTCTACAACGTATAGCGGGCTCTTGATAAACTGGGCATCTTGACATTCAAGCAAGTTGATGTCGCAGAAATATTAAGACTCTCCCGCACACTTTCTTGAACGGTAAGAATACTCTCCACTAATCCTGCGTTTCTCTGACGTACAGACTTTCGATTCAGTTGTTTAAAATTTACTGATTAAACGATGAATTGTGTACTCTTTGGGACTGTCACGAAAAATTTATATTTCCTTAATAAATTTAACAATTTTTACACCCTTGCAAACACAAATTAGACATTAATACAAATAAGTATTTCCATCAAATTTCGTAGTTGTAGCTTTACGGAGCTGGCTGCTATGAACCGTCAAATTCCGAGTGCACCTATTGCAATGCCCTATATAAAGCAAACGCGTTTTTGTGATGGCTTGTAGCAAATACTAAGTAGTAAACTTCCTACTATCGGAGCTGATGTCGCATGTCAGGGGTACCATCAATTGGTAAGTGGGGTAAACAAGTTTAATTGATTGCTTCAAGGAATGCACCTGGATGTGTGCATGTATGTGTAAATGTGAAACGCTAGCAACAAAACCAAAAATAGATGATGGAGTTAGAAATTAAGTGAGTGTGATAGCTTTTGCGGCGTCAATGCCGTCGTCTACCACTCGTACTCGTATAAAATTCGGTTAAAGTGTAGGCGTTGTTAGTGCTAAAAGAGGGGTTAGTGCAACGGGTAAATGCACGCTTTGATTGCGAGCTCTAAATGTGAGGGTGATGTATCGGGTGTGTATGTAGCCAATGTAGTGCTCTGTTGGAGTTTTCAAGGCTCACTGCATCAATACCCCTCTGACACTAAGCGACGACGGAGGTCGAGAGAAGTCGTTTGTTGTTAGTTTACAAGCCGAAGGTCAACATTGAAATCAATAATTCAGCTTAAGTAAAAGGTGTGATGCTCACACATTCATATGTAGGTACATACATGTACGTAGTTATCATATTTTTGAGTTGGGGAAATTGAGTGGGTGTAACATAATCATGTAGATACATACAAACATAAATGCGTGCACATGCATTATTAACCTATTAAATTATTGAATGATGAGTGGGTGCGCTCATCAGGTGGAACTGACTACGAAATGTAAATTAAGCAACTGCTGTAGACTAATGGGCGTTTGGTTCTGTGGAAGAAAGCGGCTCAAACTCGAGATCTCCGCTAATTGAAGGAGAAATTCAGCCAAACACTTAACAAAAGATGTATAGTGGTTGCGCCAATCAAATAGCCATCGATATTAAGAAAATCACACGCTCAGGTATTGGAAAAATAAAAACGTCAAAATGCTACTTGGATGTAAAAATGTTTTTATTTTGTGTTTTTACTTATAGTGGACACTTATTTCAAGCCATTTACATGTTTAGGTGCGAAAATATGCAATCGAACGAAAATTTATTTATTTCGCAATTTTATGGCTCTTCACACACTAATATAATCGCTGAAGTGCTAAATGGGTTCCACTAAAATTTTGCAATGCGCTGTACAGCGCCTAAAAGCGTCAATTTTTGGTGAGTAACTTTTAGTGACCGAACCATAAAGAACCCAGAGAGCGGCAGTATGGAAAGAGACAGGCAAGGGAGCACGTAAAGGTCAAAAAAAGACTTCCATCACTTAAAAAAGATTTTTTTATTTAATAAAAAAGTTAGTAACAAATAAAATTGGATGATTTATTTTGTGCCTCATTAAATAATTTAAAATGGTTTACTGGCTAAAAGCTCCGTCCACAATTAAGTTTAATACAAATTTGCGCTGTAAATTGGCGGCAATGTGAATTGTCTCCTGTAGACCAGAGGCCGAAAATAATTATTATTTTCAAATTTTTAATACAATAAAAAAATCAAAAGCTTCGAAATATCGTTGAACAGTTTGATGTATATAACGGGTGACTTTTTAGCTATTATCTTTTTAAACTGTTGGTTTAAACAGCTGACGCACGTTTCGTGTTTTGTTTCACTGTCAAACATCTTCAGTTTGGTCTATAATTTAACCATGAATCGTCTTACAAACGAACAACGCTTTTAAATCATTGAATTTTATTATAAAAATGCGTGTTCTGTTAAGAAAGTTTAAGATCCACTTTTTATCGAAAAATTGTGTTCAAAGACGCTGCGAATCGTAACGTAACTGTGAATGGTGAGCGCTACCGTGAAATTATATCCAATTTTTTTTTACCCAAAATGCAAGAGCTTGACCTGCATGACAAGTGGTTTCAGCAAGACGGTGCCCCATGCCACACAGCACGCGTAACAATGGACTTGTTAAGAGGCGAGTTCGGTGAACATTTTATTTCACGTTCGGGACTTGTCAATTGGCCACCCAGATCGTGCGATATAACGCTTTAGATTATTTTTTGTGGGGCTATGTTAAAGCTCATGTCCATTCAGACAAGCCTGCCCCAATTAACGCATTGGAAGACAACATTAAAGCATTTATATGTGAGATACCGGCCGAAACATTGGAAAGAGTATACCAAAATTGGATTAAGCGGATGGACCAGTTGAAGCGCAGTCGCGGTCAATATTTGCATGAAGTAATCTTCAAACATTAAATTATATGGACTGTACTATCGATTTAAATATAAATTTCATGCATTTTTCTGAATTTTACGTGCGTTTTTTTGAAAAACTTTCCTATAGCTCTTAAAAAATCACCCTTTATAAATCTATTTATTAAATGCGCTCTTTATTAACCTTTAACGATTTACAAATATTATGAATAATCAGATTTTGGTTTTTTTTTTAATTAAACCCTGCGTTAAATTTTATTGATCAAAAATAAAAAATTATTTTTCGAACGTTAGTTTTTCGCTCTGAAGCTTTAATTATTAGAAACACTTTCTATTTTTTTGCTTTAAATTTTCCATAAAAAGCAATGATTATTTTTTAATTATAATTTTTTGCTCCATAATAAAACTCATTTCCTGAGTGTTAGTTTTTCTCTGAGAAAAAAATTGGTTTTAGAGTTCTATTTTTTTGTTTTTTACAGATCGAAAAACTTAAAGCGCCACACCTCACCTTAAAGGGACATATACCTGTAAACGGCCATATTTTCCCTGACCTAAAAAATTATTTAAAATGAAGAAGCCAATATATTCTTTTCAAAATTGGCACACAGTTTATTTATACATTAAAATAATAAAAAAAAAAATTTATTTTAATCATTTAAAATGGCGGATGTACACTCAATTCATCCAGGAAGGTCACAGCAGGGCTTCTCAATCGGCGTCAGTGACCTGAATACAAAAAAACCAAAAGTTTTTTTGTTTATTAATGTCATAATTTCTATATGAATTATAAAAAATGAAAAAACAAATTCGCGGAATAAAATGCTTAAAAAAATGAGTTTTTTGTTATTTTTGCTTCGAAAACATTATTTTTTCGAAAAATTTTCGAAAGCTTGTAAATTCACATAGAAAGTAATATCATAAAAAAGATGTGTGCAAAATTTCAGGAAGATCGGCCAATAACTTTTCGAGATATCGTTTACGCCAATTCGAAAAATATAATACAGTTTTGAGTAAAACGCGTCTAAAGGGGGGATCCTGGTTTATGAGGTCTAAAAATTGCATCTCTTTGCGATTTTTTTTTAAGGAAAAAATTAATTTAGCACTGCAAAGTTTTTTCTATCTTTTAATGAACATTTAAAAAGTATAAAAAATTTTTGTACTGGTTAAAATAAGTTGAACAAAATGTTTAACATAGAAATTAGTAGAGCACTGCAACGCTGGAGTTTCCAACTGGCGTACAAGATACAGCTCGTAATTATTATCTAAAGCAAAAGATTCAAATGGATTTCTAATAATCATGATTTTTTATTCTAGATGAACTAAGAAAACTGAGAGAAATTCCAAAATTTCAACTTTTTGGAGGTTTTAAAGAAAAAAAATGCCTTTCTATAAAAAAAAAAATTCACTTCAACTTGGTATACAAATCTTGAAAATAATTTAATACTGAAGGGAACAAGCTATGATTCATTTCAAAAGGTTCATTAGTTTTTTTTCATTCATGTACGCCAATTCAAATAAATCATAAAAATGAAAAGTCGAGAAAAGAAGATAAAGTTTGTACTATAGCTGTCCGCTCACAGCGTAACTACCTAACGCTCGCCTACCTTTGGCTTTGTATCTAGGGGGCGTCCATAAATTACGTGAGGTGTTTTTTTCAATTTTCTGATCCTCCCTCCCCCACTGGTGAGATGTCGTGAGATTTTATTCAACCCCCCTCCCCCATCCCCCAATCTCACGTGAGATTTTTCAAAATGTGGGTTTCTTATGTAAACGCGTTGGATTGTTATTGTAAAAAGAAAAAAAATTTGCTTCGTGCTTTTATTTACGACTAGTTAAGACTAGTAATCAATATTGCTGAGAGTTATAAATGTAATAAAAATTTAACAATAGAAGACTTAAATCGTAACTACTGCGATTAAAAAAGAATATCTACTCTAATTCAGTCCATGGAGAATCATGCGCGGTTTCAAGAGAGACTATTGGGACCAACATGTCCATATGATTTTCAGTAAAATCATGTGCTCCTTCAACTTCGTTCTAATCTCGCCACTCTAAGCCGTTGACGCTTGCGCACAGTAACTCATTAGCTCGTCTTGTGACAATCCGTGAGGGTCGCACTTTGCGGAACATACGCGCTTGCTTAGCTGGTGCAATGTGAGCTGCTCGCCTGTGCTCTGCAGCTCTTGTGATAGATGCGAAGTAAATACCGCATGTACTGCAGCATATTTTCTCTAAATCATCACGTATACTTGGGCAATAGAGATCAATAGGCGTGCTGATAAAGGCATTCAGCGGTTGAATCGGTACGCGTATTAGAAATGGAGCAAATGATTTTCCGTCATGTTCTTTAAAGTCCGGATTGTCAAACGTCAACCTGAGTGATAGGGCGTTCGGCTCATAGTGGCGCGAAAACAACCGACTGGCTACACTGTACCGCAAATTCAGATTAAATTGAGCTATTTGGTATAAAACAAATATGGTGGTTTGACAGTAGTAATGTATAACGTCGAAGTATGAATGAAACTATTTTCTTTCGAACGAATTAGTGAATGATCTTAATCATACTACGATTACGCTTGAGATTAAATCTTAAGCATATACAATTTTTTTGTTTCAATCAGAAAAAAAATTGCGTGATATTTGCCGAGACCCACCCTCTCTCCAACGTAAGATTAGATGAGATTTGACTCGACCCCCTCCCCCCCTTAAACATCTCACGTAATTTATGGACGCCCCCTACGGAAATATTGAGAATTAGGCTTTGTAACTTTGTGTGAATATTCTGAAATATAGTAGGAATCACTTAAAACGAAAAAAAAATTGATTTTTTTGACCTTATAAACCATGCTTCCCCCTAAAGTCGGCAACGTAACTATACCTCTCCCAGCGCTCGAACGCAAAGAATAGAGTCGTCACGGTTGACGATCTGTAATATAAGAAACACTTAAATTAACGCTCTAAAATTCTTTTGACATATTCTTAAAGGATTATATTAACATTTTAGGAAAAAACAAATTTTTTTTTCTTTTCGAAATTTTACAGGTATCTATCCCCTTAATTCATCTCACTTTTATTATTTACCTCACATTACCTCAATTAACCTTAACTCACCTCATCTCAAATAGTTTCATCTCAACCAAGGATGATAGATTTACGAGGTTTACTCTTTAACTATGGTGAATAAGAAAAGTGTGAGGAGAAATTTAGCCGCCACATCGCTTGGGAGGTTCCGCAGCCGAATTTCGCACGATCATTTCAAATACATTCACACACTCGTCCAATCAGTCGCTGTTCAGATAGCAACGAATTTTTTTCGTATATCACCTATACAATCTTAGTTTTTTTCTAAACACGTCCCAAGTCTCTGATTCTGTCAAATTCGCTCAGAGCAGAATAACGGTCTGTTAAAGAGCACACCTCTAAAAACCTTCTCACCATGACCTCAACTCTCCTTATACATACAAATTTCCATACATATGTGTGCAAATACATGAAGTGCGTTAAATAACTTAGCATAGGACTTATAGATAAGTTTTTACAATTTATCTGCTTCTTATTTAATTTTAATAATTTTTTTGTGAAAACAATTCATTCTTATACAAAAATAATTAAATCTCATAATCAAAACGGCGCTTCACTGCTACTTGAGGAGTGCCAGACTGCCACTTCAACCATTGCACCTACCTACCTACAAAATTAATATAAATTTAAGTTTCAAGCTATGGCAAACTCAAAACAAAATTTAGTAAAATTTCCATTAAAGCTTCACACTTTAAATAAGAATTAAAAAAAATTTCCGAGCATGCAATTTTATAGTCCATTGAATTTTGGTTTGAAGTGTCTAAAAAATTGCGTTGATTTTTAACAATTTTTTTTCGTTAGCGTTGTTGAGTGTTCGTATAAAAAAAAATTTTTAGCATTCAGTATGGAGAAAAATACACCTAATACCGTCAGCATGACCGTTTTCAAACCACGTCTCTCTCACATGAGCTCCGCTACAAGAAAAACAATCACCATCATAACTTCACTTCTTACCCCTTCCATGCACCAGATTATGTTAAAAGGCCTCTGTTAAAATATAAATGTTAGGTGGAGACTGGGGAGTTCTCTGTTGAAGCATAGATGTCTTATCTACTGAATTTCTTAACATCAGCCGCCATTGTTCAGCTCTTCCTTCGATGCCGTCTTAATCTCGTCAATCGTTGCTTAGCGTCGTCCTTTCATGGGCCTCTTCAGTTTCGGGAACAAGAGAAAGTCACAGGGCGCCAGATCTGGGGAGTTTCACAACTGGGAATCCTAGTTTCACAACTGAATTTCCATTTTACCAAAACATTTGCATGCACAAATAAAGCAATCCGATTTACTAGAAGCCATTTTAAAAATCCAATGTTAAGACAGTAAGGAGCACAAATGAGAAAATAAGACAAAGTTAACAAACATTTTACAGATATTGAGACACATTCAGTAGAAGGTGCAGAACTTTGTTCATAAACTGAGATATTTTAAAGGAAAACTCAATATTAATTTTTTGTTCGCTGTTAATATTTGTAGCGATTTTGTAAACATTCTGACACTCCACCGTTGCTATTCAACCTAAAGCCATTACATTTTGAATCTGTTCTGTTCGATGAATATAATAAACAAAATATTGCTAATAAACCTATTTTTAAAAAACCCTGTTTACTTTGGAACACCCTTGTATTGATTTCTGAGCTTGCCACTGATTGTTGCTTTTCCATTTCTTACTTTTCTGTGGCATTGATGTGAACGCTTTCCACGTCGCGTATTATGTACTCGCACATTTACACTTGGCTATGCATTAGGCACACATACATGCACACGTATGCATACACATGTATGTTAATATATATATGTGCATTAAATATGAACGTGTGTCCGTGTGTGTGTGTGGCGCGTGTGATTGTTGTTGAAGCTAATGACTGTTGATTACATTTCAGTTCACTTGGTTTTGTAGTCATCGGAGTTAATAGCCAACGCAAAACCTTATCTTAGCTCACTTAGCTTTAGCCCCTTTGAGTTGTTAGCGGCGATTGGCCACGGCGCTACCTTCTTTTGCGTGCATTGCCGTTGTGTATGTTTTCCATATCACTGCCACGTGTGGGTGGATTTTTCTATATTCGTCACATACACACACGCACGAATGTACATATCGATTGAGACGTACTAACAGGTAAGAGTGTACATATGTAAATATACATACATACAAACATATATAAAACGCAAATTAACAGTATCCAACGGCACCGTCTACTCCTCATGCACTTACTATAGTTATATATGTATGTAAAAATGGATATAAAATAAATCTATTCTTAGTTTATATTTTTGAACCTTTATATAAATCTCAATAGCGCTCGCCTATCGGCAGGCAATGACAGGTCTACGAATGCATTTCTGCCGTGAAGAAGTTTATCATAAGAACCATCTGTTCTTCGTAGGCGTACAGAAGGGGATGTATGCTACAGGGTGTAAAAAATATGTAAAAATAGGTACCATTTTTCCATCGTATTCATAAAATCTATTATACTTTCGTACTTTTGTCCAAATATTGAGGAAAAACAATTTTCAAAAATTATTAAAATTTATGCGAAAGTTCCTCCAAAAATATAGTTTTTTCTTTATAAATAAAATTGTTTTTATATCATCTCAGCTGATAGCAGAGTTTAAGCTTAAAAGGTCGCTATAAAAATGTTTAAAATTTTATCAATGGAATGAAAATAAGGAGATTTTTTATGCTATTTTTGACTTTTTTTGGAAGACAGGTTTATGGAAGACTTGCGGATATTGATCGATTAGATTTCTAAGGCATCATTGAAAACGTATTTTCTCCTTCTTTTTATTTATTGGAACGTTGTTGTGCAAGTATAAACGCGCCTTCATTCCGTTGATAAAGCATTTTTAAGCAATCTTTTTAAGCTTAAACTCTTTTATAATGTGAGAGCATTTTTTTGAAAAAAAAAATATATATATTTGGGGAAAAAGAAATCCATTATTTTTATTTTTTATTTTACGCAAATGGTTTAAAATTGTTTTGTGGCCGATTTTTAGCTACTGGGCGATGTTAAGACTACTAACATGCCGGTAACTTCGATTATTTCTGTGGTCGAAACCAAAATTGCACGTAATTACCTGTTACAGGATCAGCACCATTCACAATTTCAGCAGCCTGGCTTGCATTTTCGACTTTACTAAAGAAAAACTGTAAAATGTACCGCATTTTCTCTTCGGAAACTTCCATTGTTAACACCCTGCAAATCACAACTGAATGGAACAAACAAAAAACAGCAAAATAATTTCTTTAGTGTGAAATGTCACATTGACAACGAGCATAAACTTGAAATTGTTTGATCGCTACTTTACGAGACATCGATCACTAAGCATTCCAGGGACTGAGTACAGTGTAACTTTTCCTAAAGGGCACCTCTCGTAGATGAAAATTTCCCTTGATCGGGTAGTTTTGCGTTTTAGATATAGGAACAAATTTTTCTGTCATATTCATGGCAGAAGTCCACTCGGAGGCTTGCCATTGCCTGCCGAGGGGCGACCGCTATGTGAAAAATGTTTTTCTTGATTTTGGGGTTTCCCCGAGACTCGAGCCTCTGAATTCCGAATGGTAGTCACGCACCAACCCATTCGGCTACGGCGGCCGCCGGGCATAATACTGTGGCATAAAAACATGCGATATGCCACATACAGTTATGAAACCCAAAAAAAAGCATAAAGCAGATAGAAAATTGGTAGGGTAAATCAATAGTGTCATAATACAAAAAAAAAACAAAAAAACGTTTCTAAGTATTTAATTTACTATGTATGCCGCCCTATGCATCAGTGGTCTGGATGAGTAGACTCTCGCTCGTGGGATTCAGGAGGACCTTATCGAGACTACAACGCACTGTGACCATCTGTTGCGTCGGAGCTTTTCCGATTACTTCAGACCCGGCATAAGATGCTCTGAGTAGTCTACTACTACTTGATGCTTTCATCCAAGGAGAGGCCTTAAAGGTCATCAGCAGGCTGAAGCATCATAGGACTGGTACGGCCCCTGCAGTTGACAACAGAGTACAGGACAGCAGAATACTTCGATCCAACGATCTTCGCCTTGCCCCTTGACTCCATGTCATCCAGAATCGTGCTTGACAAGAGATACAGTGTGGTGCTGCCAGAGGCTCAACTGTGGTTAAGTTCAGAAAATGAGCCCGGCAAACACTGTGCTCGCATTTGCACGGATGGCACCAGGACAAAGTACGGTTCCGGCTCTGGTGTTTACGTGGAATCAAGCGGGACAAAACTAAACTTCGCTTTTGGAATGCATGCATCTGTGTGTCAGGAGGAGGTGTATGTTGTTCAAGAAGCGATAAACTTTGTTGTGGAAAACAGATGGAAAGGCAGATCTGTGAGTGCTCAGCAAAGCTGCGCTCATGACCGTAGACAGCCCTTCAACCACTTCAAGCGTAGTCGAGTACTGTAAATCCAGGTTAAATTATGTCGGCAGACATAATATCCTGATGCTAACATGGGTGCTGGGACACGAGGGTATCGCGGCTAACAAGATCTCTGACTCTTTAGCCAGAATGGGCTCTGAGGCTAACTTCTTGGCCATCCTTTCTGCAGCCATCCAAGCCACGCTCAGTAAACGGGTTACTCTAACCCACAAGCGAGCCTGGCAGACTGAGAGAGGCTGCAGGTGGACAAAACTGATGTTACTTGTCATGTCCGACCGACTGTCGCAGTTACTCCTGTCACTAAGCTGAGGAGACTGTAGAAGGCTGGTTGGACTGATGACGGGCCACTTTCTATGGACAAAGCATATGGAAAAGGTGGGCATCTCAGACAGTGCACTCTGCCCAGCATGCTGAGAGGAGGATGAGATGGCGGACCATTTTCTGTGCGTCTGCCCAGCCTTCGCTCGAATCAGGCTTGAGGTCTTTGGCACTGATGTGTTAAGAAGCGACCACCTTGGCTCCTTGGCACCACAAAATCTACTCAGATTTCTTCGGAGATCGACTAGATTTAAAGAAAATTAAAAAGGGAACCCGAGTGCAGTTCAATGTACCTAATTGTGTCTGAATGCTGTACTCGCTAGTCTGTCCTAGCAAAAAAAAAAACGTGCGTATTAGCTCGTTGCTGAAGTAAATCGAGTCTCCAGTGATTAATCGCAGTGTCTTTGCCTAAAACCTCTCTATGATGTCAATGTTCGTTTTCGTCGCCGCTCCTCATAGTTGGATGCCGTAAGTCCAAATGGTTTTAATTACGGCTTTGTACAGGAGAAGTTTGTTTTCTAGAGACAAAACTGAGCTTCTTCCCATAAGCCATTGTAGAGAGGTGACTTTAAGACCGAGCTGTTTGCTTTGGTCAATATGTGTTTTTGCCACGTTAGGCGTCTGTCCAGGTGCTTACCAAAATAGTTCACGTTATACGCTTGTGGAAGCTGCTGATCGAATAAGGTGGCCGCAGCACATGTTTCTCGTTTCAATCTGAAGGTAACTTGCGTGGACTTTGTTGGGTTTACCTGTATACACCATCTATTAAGTCATTTTTGTATATTTTTAATGTTTTCTTGTAGAAAATATGTCGCTAAAATACTGTTGTAATTAACTAGTAGACATAATGACGGTATCATCAGCGTAAGTTGCAGTCTCAACCAATTTTGAGAGTGGTAGATCCGCAGTAAATGTTGTGTATAAAACTGGGCTTGTGGTACACCTGCAGAGATCGGGGCTATATCCGTGATTTCGTCTCCTAGTTTGATTCTGAAGAAAAAAAATTAATGGTGTGAGAAGACTCCTACTGAAATTTTGCAAGGAATATTTTTGAGGAATATTTTAACCTTCCATGGACCCTATCAACTTGTCAGTTTTCATTGCCATCTGAATTCAAGTTGTTCGTTTTTGTTAAATTAAATTTACTTACCCCAAGCAGTGCTATTTGCCACAAAGAAAACTTTTCTTGTTTTTATTTTCTTCTATGATATTGTTTTTATTTTCATTATTGTTATAATAACTTTACTATTTTCAACTTGCGTTTGAATATATCAGTGTACTCATCCTTTAATGTGTTTCTCCATTTTTTTATAATTAGTTAAAAAGTACATTTAACCAAATCGGTAATTTTTGTTTTAAATGAAAACCTTTTTCAAGCCAAAGTTGAGTGAAAATTATTAATTTATTAATATTAAATTTTTTTTCCCTTAACAAAAATTCTTTCACTTAAAATTAACTATAACAATAAGCGAATTTGTGTTCGAACATTCCTTAAAATAATATTTTATTGTACATCATTAAATTTTATTAGGTTTTCATTCCATGCGCGACTTTAAAATTTCCAAATTATAGGCTTCAAGTGATATTCTGCTGCTTCTCAAAATAATTACTAAAAGGTTGCGCACTTAACAGCCGGTTAATGATGAATAACAGTTAAAGATGAATAACAGTTAATATGTAGGTTGTAAATTTAATTCAAGTACTTGCTTTCATCCATTAGTGACAACTGGCAGAGATGCAAATTTCAAGCGTAAGAATTATTTTTATTTTTGCAATACTCAAACCGTTAATTAGCAAATAATCGAAATATATACGCTTTTGATTTAATTCACCTAATTTGCACACATATGTGTGTATAAGTGTAACGAGGAAGTTCAGATCCACCTGCAATGTAGTAGTAGAATCAGTTGCTAATCGGATCACTATGACGCAAATTATGTGAGAGAGAGTTAGGGAGTTGGAGAGTTTTATGACACGGAGAAACCTTTTCTTAAATTCAGTAAGTATTTGGTATGCCTGCAAGAATGATAGAAAGAAGATTGCGCCCATCAGAGCGTACGTGACGTCACGTTTACAGAGTTGTGCAGTATTGCCAACCATTTGCTCTTCGCAATAAATTTAGTGCTTTTTTATACCGAAAATGCGACAATTTTTAAGTTTGGTGTTTGTTTCTTTTTGTTTTTAATTTAAGGCTACCGAGACTTAAGTTGAAAAAAAACTGTATTATTATACAAAAGAAGTTTAAAAAAGGCCACTCTGAGAAGATTTTAGTGCTAATGAAAAGTTTTTTACTCTTATAAAATTTGATAATTTGAAAGTGCAAATTTAATTTTTGGCTCCATTTAAGGCTATGCAAAAATATTAAATGCTCCTCTCTCAACTCTTTTTAAGATTGAAAACCTTTTTACACATTTTAAAAAGCCTTTGAATTTATTGAATGCGAATTGAAACCATAGAGGTGTAATCGTTTCTTCCGGTCATCAATCCTTAGTGAGACATAGAGCATCAAGAGGTGTATTCATAGTAAAAATAACCAACAAAATACCAGAAAATACTAAAGAAACCATACTGACATTTTTACAAAAAGAGTACCTTATCTAATATAGTTACATAACTTCAAATATAGCAAAAAAGTCGTTTCCTTAACAAAAGAATTTCGCTTAACAAAAAAAACTCATAAATTAAATTGTACATAAGCATAACACATTTATTTAAAAAAAACGCACATTCTACAGACAATTTGTCACGCATACTAAGTTCTTACTTAACACAATAAAAATTTCGTGTTTTATTTTCTTTAAATGGGCATTTAGTGCGTTTTTATATCCAAAGCTAGGCAACTCTGCAGTAGCGAGAGAGAGATTTGACTGCCGAAAGCAGAAGAACACCAACAACACCGGCAATCGCGGGCAATGCCACCAGATGTTAAAAAAAAGTAAAGCTAAATAAAACTGAGTGAATTATTTAAATAATTATTAAAAAATGTATATTTTACAAAATTATAAACATGACATTTTAATTAGAACAGCTAGAAAAATGTCATGAAGAAAGAACTAAAACTCCGAGACAAAAAATAATAAAAATAACAAAAAAAAAATGCTAAATCAAGTTACGAAAATGGTAATCTGGCCATACTGGAGCTAAAATCACGTAACTAGTTGTCAAATTCGCTGAGCGCAAAGTAACGGGACCACGATGGGCGCCATCTCATTATTCTTTGCATCATGGTATGCCTGTATGTATGTATGCAATATTACTACTACTACTACATTAGTAGAGTTAAGATTACAAATAAAAAACATTAAAACTACTCCTAATTCACCCAAAAATTCAATATATTTCAAGGTATATCAAACTGATTTAAAATGATAATTCGTTCAGTTCAAAAAGAAAAAAAACTATTTAAATAGTTAATTAAATTTAAAATGTCATAACTATGCAGCTTGCTCGATTTTTAAAAGCGAATAATAGTGCTAGCAATCGATTATAGAAATACACAAAACAGCTTCTCCAACATTAGAAGACTGGAGAGGGTCTCAGCGAAATTCAAATCCACTGACAACATTAAATCCGAATACCGTATTGCTTTTTACATATATGTATACACATGTATGTATGTACATAATTGTGTGCATGTAGACATTGACCCTTTACTGGATGTTTGGCCGCTCTCGTTCTCCTACTTGTGGTATGCGTTTTGTTGTTCTCCACAAATGGAAAGACTCACGGTTTTATGTCGCCACCGAACGGCAGATCGTTTCTCTTGTGAGCAGCTTTTTTCGTGGCAGAAATGCAATCGGAAATTTGTCGTTACCTGCTGAAGGGCGACTGGTATTAGAATTTTTGTTCTATCTTTAGTATTTCATGCCCGAGGTTTCACACCTGTGCACTTCCAAATAATAGTCACGCACCAGCCCTGCGGTTACGACGGCCACTTTTTATTAGTATCTATTATTTATCAGCTATATCAAAAATGCTTATACCTAAATAAACAAAAAAAAAATTCAAGAAAATTTTATTTACTACATGAAATAAAAATAATTGCAAATACATTAGTAAAACGTTGATAGGATCCAATTTCATATTTTCTATCGAAAACTGTATTAATCTATTCTCTTTCACTCTACTCCGTTAAAGAGTCGCTTTTCGTGCTGATTTTTTTTCACGGTAGATAGAATTCAGAAAGTCTGGCCTACATCAGACAGTTAATGTGCTCTCAGCAATTTTAAAGGAATCAGATTTGCTTATGTAATAAATTATGTGATAGTGCTTAGACTGCGACAAAAACGAGATTGTGTTGGTGATACAAAAAAAAAACACAACAACGCAGCCTCCACTTCTGTTACTTGTATGCACTCTGAACAACGATTGGTTAGGAGAGCGTCTGAATACGTGTGAAGCATGATGCAAAGAATAATGAGATGGCGCCCATCGTGGTCCCGTTACTTTGCGCTCAGCGAATTTGACAACTAGTTACGTGATTTTAGCTCCAGTATGGCCAGATTACCATTTTCGTAACTTGATTTATGATTTTTTTTTTGTTATTTTTATTATTTTGTGTCTCGGAGTTTTAGTTCTTTCTTCATGACATTTTTCTAGTTGTTCTAATTAAAATGTCATGTTTATAATTTTGTAAAATATGCATTTTTTAATAATTATTTAAATAATTCACTCAGTTTTATTTAGCTTTACTTTTTTTTAACATCTGGTGGCATTGCCCGCGAGTGCAGGTGTTGTTGGTGTTCTTCTGCTTTCGGCAGTCAAATCTCTCTCTCGCTACTGCAGTGTTGCCTAGCTTTGGATATAAAAACGCATTAAAATGCCCATTCAAAGAAAATAACCCAACAAATTTTTATTGAATCACTTAAAGAACTTTGTATGCGTGACAAATTGTCTTTAAAATGTGCGTTTTTTTAAATAAATATGTCATGCTTATGTACAATTTAATTTATGAGGTTTTTCTTAAACGAGACTCTTTTGTTAAGGGAACGGCTTTTTTGCTATATTTGAAGTTATGTAACTAGATAAGGTACTCTTTTTGTAAAAATGTCAGTATGGTTTCTTTAGTATTTTCTGGTAGTTTGTGGCTTATTTTTACAATGAATACAACTCTTAATGTCCTATGTCTCACTAAAGATTTATGACCGGAAGAAAAAATTACACCTCTAAGGTTTTAATTCGCATTCAATAAATTCAAAGGCTTTTTAAAATGTGTAAAAAGGTTTTCAATCTTAAGAAGAGTTGGGAGCGGGGCAAATAATATTTTTGCATAACCTTAAATGGAGCCAAAAATTAAATTTGCACTTTCAAATTATCAAATTTTATAAGAGTAAAAAAATTTTCATTAGCACTAAAATCTTCTCAGAGATCTGGTCACATTGCCCATGATTGCGGTTATTGTTGATGTTTATGAATATTCGTTTCTTATTTGAAATGTGCGTTAATAAGAACAAACGGTAACAAACGTT
Organism: Anastrepha ludens; assembly: GCF_028408465.1. NCBI lineage: Eukaryota > Metazoa > Arthropoda > Insecta > Diptera > Tephritidae > Anastrepha > Anastrepha ludens. Next base: position 24,130,571 of record NC_071498.1, on the reverse strand, counting down.
TTAGTGAATATTTACGCAAAAATAAGATATTTCGTGAAAGTGTACTCGTATAAGTGAAAAATAAGAAAACATGAAATGTGCAGTGAAAAATTGTGCTAGTAAGAACCTCAATAAAGCGTGTGATATAAGCTTTTTTATATTATATTTCCAAAGGATGAGGCGCTCTGCAAACAGTGGATGCATTTCTGCCGGCGAGGAAATGCCTTCAATCGAAAAACGAGCTTTATATGTATGAAGCATTTTACTAGTGATAGCATTGAAGCATTCGGTAGCTTTAAATTAAACGCAAAAAGAAACAAACACGAAACTTCAAAATTTTCGCATTTTCGGTATAAAAAAGCACTAAATTTATTGCGAAGAGCAAATGGTTGGCAATACTGCACAACTCAGCAAACGTGACGACACGTACGCTCTGATGGGCGCAATCTTGTTTATATCATTCTTGCGTGTGAAGTGAGCGGGCAAAATTCTGCTGCCTAATTCTCCATGACATGGCGGCCGAAGCTACTCTCACAGTTTTGCTTCGGACGGCCAAAACTTGCAATCTATCATCTTTAGATTTTCTTGTGAAGATTCTAGTTTTATAGATTAGAACATTGCGACATCCTTGATAATAAGAAAGGGATCAGCGAAATATGGTAAATATGTTTGATTTGTTCAATACTTCCAACAATAAAATTGGAAAACAATACAACAATAAAATGAACACAAATGCTCATTCATTCACAGAGAGCGGGATAGCCGTTTGCGTAAGTTGCCATCTTTTGTATGCCCCACACTTTCTTTATACTCTTCACCCGGTCTCCGTCGTGTTGGTATGAAAAGTAGTAGAAAAGTATATCCAAGGCACGAGGTAGCAGCATCTGAGCAAAAAAAAAAGGCTTGTAGTTAGTTGTTGCTTGAAACCTCTAGTTTAAATTCTCTAGACCAGTGATCGGAGACTAGACTTTTTCGTCTTTGGACGTGAATTTAACATATTTCTAATATAGCTAACGACTTGAGCTTTCAGGAGGCTTCATAAAATTAAATTTTCTGTCAATTTATGGATATAACTCGAATAGCAGGAAAAAAGGCAAGCCCCGCGTGCCTAACCGAAGGTTTTGAAAAAAGTGTCTAACGGAGGGCTATACAACAACAAAGTAAATAAGGGTAAGCGAAGTTTGGCAATTTAGAGCAAGAATGATAACAGCAGACAGAATACAGACTGAAAGAGTGCGCTTTCGGAATTTGCTGTGACAGCAGCACCGCAACTATACCAACAAAAGGAAGAGAAAATTGATGTTGGTGAAGAAAAAGTTGAAGCGAAAGCAATGAAAACTGCCAAGCATAAGAAATTATGCACACACACTTTAGGGCCAAGGCGTTATTGGCAAAAAAAGCAACAAAAAAAAAAAACAAGATTTGGAGGTATTTTTATAATTCGTGCTTTCACAATTTCACACGCACACTTAATGTTTATTAATTTTTTTAAGTTTAATAATTGCAATATTATCAAGAAATTCACTAAATATTCGCAAACAAGTAACTACTCTTCCTTTTGTTTGTTTATTTTGTTTATTTGAAGTGATGACGGCCTTCGGTTGTCAAAATCACGAAAAATAAAGGAGCGGTTTTCGGAAGGCGCCACATTCTGTATAGCGTGAATTTACAGAATAGATTATGTTACAAAAAACTCGAATCAACTGCTTTACTTATGGAATACAAAGGAGGTGGTGCTCTTCTCGTACCGCTATTCCACTCTCAGTGAATTTGATAGGATCGCTGTGTGGGTGACGCTATGCTGGTGCAACTGGTACTTGCAAACATAGTATGTGAGAGATGTGAAGAAGAATGTAACGAAATGAATAAATGACACAAACGACACGAAATAAACTCCACAAGTGTGACGTCACACACACAGTGATCCTGTCAAATTTGCTGAGAGCAAAGTAGGTTTGGCCAATCTGGGTTTGGCCCAAGAATGATAGAAACCAGATTGCGCCCATCAGAGAGTGCGTGACGTCACATTGGCCGAGTTGTGCAGTGCTGCCAATCATTTGCTCTTCGCAATAAATTTAGTATTTTTTATACCAAAATTGCGAAAATTTTTAAGTTTCGTGTTTGTTTCTGCTTTTTTTTTTAATTTGAAGCTATCGAAACTATAAGTCAAAAACACACTGTATTATTAAACAAAAGAATGTTAAAAATGATGAGAATGTTAAAATTGATTTTAGTGCTAATGAAAATGTGTTGGTTCTTATAAAATTTAATATTTTAAAAGTGTAAATTTAATTTTTTGCTCCTTTTAAGGTTATGCAAGAATATTAAATGCCCGTATCATTCATTCATCTTAACATTGAACACCTTTTTACACATTTTAAAAATCGTTTGAATTTACTGAATACGAATTAAAACCATAGCGGTGTAATCGTTTCTTCCAGTCATCAATCCTTAGTGGGACATAGGGCATCAAGAGATGTATTCGTAGTAAAAATAAACAAAAAAATACCAGAAAATACTGAAAAAACCATAACGACATTTTTACAAAAAGAGTACCTTATCTTGTTACATAACCTCAAATTTAGCAAATAAGTCGTTCCCTTAACAAAGTCTCGCTTAACAAAAAAAACTCATAAATTAATGTACATAAGCATAACACATTTATTAAAAAAAAACGCACATTCTAAAGACAATTCGTCACGCATACAAAGTTCTTTAAGTAATTCAATAAAAAATTGGTGTTTTATTTTCTTTAAATGGGCATTTTAGTGCGTTTTTATATCCAAAGCTAGGCAACACTGCAATAGCGAGAGAGACATTTAACTGCTGAAAGCAGAAGAGCACCAACAACAACTGTAATCGTGGGCAATACAACCAGATATTAAAAAAAAGTAAAGCTAAATAAAACTGAGTGAATTATTGAACTAATTATTAAAAAATGTATATTTTACAAAATCATAAACATTACTTTTTAATTAGTACAGGCTAGAAAAATGTGATGAAGAAAGAACTAAAACTCCGAAACTAAATAACAAAAAAATGCTAAATCAAGTTACGCAAATGGTAATCTGTCCATACTGGTGCTAATACGACGTCACTCATTGTCAAATTCGCTGAGCGCAAAGTAACGGTACCACGATAGACGTCATCTCACGGGCTTGGCCAATCTGCTATGGTGAAAAACAAAATTGTAAGTCGAACTTGGCTGCTACCTCACTTGAGGATGCGGCAGCGGAAGTCTGCACGATCATTTCACATTCATTCACATACATCCTAAAGGGTTTTCCAATAACAGGTGCTACTTAAATACAATATATAAAAGGCTATCGAGAGATGATTGAGAAGGAAACAATAATGTCAGCACAGATCCAAAAAGCTGCTTGGTTAAGTACACCTGTAAGAGTCCAAAAAATTAATCGCCAAAGATATCCTTCGAATATAATTGAACTCATAAAGGAAAAAACAAAAATCAGAAAAAAGTGGCAGTCGATTAGGTCTCCATCACTTAAAACACAATTAAACAACCTCACCAAAACAGTGAAATATGCTATACAAGAAAATAAAAACAGAACTTTAAATATAAAGCTACAAAACCTAACTGCAGATAAAACCTCTGATTACTCTCTTTGGCGGACTATAGCACATATGAAAAGACCAATTCAACATAATCCACCAATTGAACAGCCAAATAGCAACCAATACTGTGCTATTGGAATCATATCTCACAGACAGATATTTTAGAGTGACACAAAGTCAAGCATACTCAAACATTAAAAAAATTGAAGCTGGTGTACCACAAGGCAGCATTCTTGGGCCAGTACTGTATTTGCTCTATACTGCAGATCTACCTGTTTCAAATACAAGTAAGATAGCCACTTTTGCTGAGAGATAACGCAAATGAATCAACCAGAAAGTTACAGGCATCGATGGACGAAGTTGACGCATGGACTGAAAACTGGAGAATCAAACTAAATGAAAGCAAGTCTGTTCACGTAGACTTTACAAACAAGAAAATAGCCTATAACCCAGTGAAAATATCATCTGCTACTGTTCCGTATAGTAATACAGCAAAATACTTGGGTATGACATTGGATGCAAAGCTCAAATGGAAAGAGCATGTCAAAATGAAAGCAACTGAAATCAATTTAAAAATTAAATTAAAAAAATTAAATGGTTAATTGGCAGAAAGTCTATATTGTTAATACAGAACGAATTATTAATATAACGGGTGATCAATTAAGAGGAGTTTTTTTCATTTGCGTTTTTTTTTACAGATCGCGCGCGAGTTGTGGCAAACTGTCATCGTGGATTTGTTGAACAGCGTTTGGCATTTCATCATGGAAAGACTCACACCGCAACAACGTCTACAAATTGTTCAACTGTATTATGAAAATCAGCGTTCTGTGACAAATGTTTTTCGTGTGCTTAGACCGCATTATGGTCAACATAATCGGCCTGCCTTAAACACTATTCGACATACCATCAACAAATTTGAATCCGAATATTCATTGGTGGATAATTCTCGACCGAATAGACCACGTCCAGCAAGAAGCATTGAGAATATAGCGGCAGTAGCAGAGAGTGTACGTGAAAACCGCGATGAATCGATTCGGCACCGTTCTCAGCAACTTGGACTGTCGTATGGAACAACTTGGTAAATTTTACGGAAGGATCTTCATTTAAAAGCATACAAAATACAGCTCGTACAAGAACTAAAGCCAAATGACCTTCCTGCACGTCACCGTTTTGCTGATTGGGCTCTTGAAAAGATTGAAGAAGATCCGCTGTTTTCGAGCAAAATTTTGTTCAGCGATGAGGCGCATTTCTGGCTCAATGGTTACGTCAATAAGCAAAATTGCCGTATTTGGGATGAAGAGCAACCAGAACAGGTTCAAGAGCTACCTTTACACCCAGAGAAAACAACGGTCTGGTGTGGTTTATGGGCTGGTGGAATCATCGGTCCATATTTTTTCAAAAATGATGATGGCCGCAACGAAACGGTGAATGGTGCTCGCTACCGTACCATGATATCGGACTTTTTGCTACCTGAAATTGAATCTAATGATCTCTACGACATTTGGTTTCAACAAGACGGAGCCACTTGCCATACAGCTCGTGAAACAATGACTTTATTGAGAAGTCATTTCGGAGAGCAGCTGATTTCACGTTTAGGACCTGTGAGTTGGCCACCAAGATCTTGTGATATCACACCTTTGGACTTTTTTCTTTGGGGATTCGTGAAGTCCAAGGTCTATGCTGATAAACCAGCTACGATTGAAGCTCTGGAAGCCAACATTACGCGTGTTATTCACGACATACCAGTCGAAATGCTCGAACGAGTGATTGAAAATTGGACCTTCAGAATGGACCACCTTAAGCGTAGTTGCGGCCAACATTTGAATGAAGTCATATTCAAAAAGTAAATGTCAAAGAATGTCCTTTCAAATGATAAATAAAGGTTTTGAACATAATTTAAATTTTTTTTTTTTAACTATTGAAAAAAGCACCTCATGATTGCTCACCCGTTACAACCAAGTAGTTAGGCCGGTGTGGACATACGACATTCAATTATGGGGATGTACCTCAAATCAAACATTGAAGCTGTACAACGCTTGCAGAATAAGATGCTCAGAGACATGGCCAATACATACCAAGGTGCGTATGTACGAAATCACGACCTGCACAATGATCTGTCGGTGAAAAAAGTCGCTGATATGTATAATCCCAATTCTTGCAAATAAGCATGAAACCGGGCTGAAAGAGCACACAAACCCTTAGGCCGCAGAGCTTACCAAAACAGTCTGCACAAGAAGACTTCGAAGAACTAAGCCACGAGATTTAGTCGCCAACACTGTATAATTGTTTGTAAAATATTTATAATTGTTTTTAAATTTCAATGTTAAGTATAGAATAATGTTACTTGTTAGCTTAAGCTAGGCGTATACAAATTTTATAACGTTTCAATAAAAAAAAAAAATATATATATATATATATAAAAGGCTATCGAGAGATGATTAACGATTTTTTATGGCCGGAATTCGTTGCTATTGATCTGGACAACGTTTATTTTCAACAAGACGGCGCTACGTTGCCACACAATCAACGAAACCAATGATCTTTTACGGATAAAGTTTCCGGACCGTGTTATCTCTCGAAGAGGTGATCACAATTGGCCAAGGAGATCTTGTGATTTAACACCTTGTAAATTTATTTGCTTTGGGGCCACATGAAAGAGAAGGTCTACGCCAACAGCCCAGGGTCGATTCAAGACCTCAAAGATGGAATTCATGAGGCTATCGAGGACATAGGGCAGCCACTTTGCAATTCGGTTATGGAAAATTTCATGAAAAGGATATTGTCCTCTAAGCGTGGTCGTGGTGGTCATTTGCCTGATGCTATTTTCCACTATTAACGGCATAGCTTCCTCTTTATAATGAAATAAACATCCGATCATTTATATTAAAAAATAGCATTTTTCTGTGAATATCTAAATAACACCTCTTATTGGAAAACCCTTTAGTTCAATCAGTCGTTGTTCAGAGCGCCACCAGTGTTCACCAACACAATCTGAGTTTTGTCGTAAGCAAACCGCTATCCTATCTGATAAGCCAATCAGCTAATTCTTTCAAATTCGCTGAGAGCCGTTTAACGTTCTGATATTGGCCACACTGAGTTATTTTTACTATGGCGAAAGGTACGCAGTTGCTCTTTGACTGCTTTGCGCGCCGAAAATGCATGCATTCCTGCTTTAAAGTCCTGAAAATTGCATCTCTTCCACTAATCACATCTTAAAAAATATTTTAAATAAAATAAAAAGTCTTATGAAAAACTTGAATTCTATGCGCATTGATTTGTTGTTTTTTTTTTTTTTGGTTTTGCATTTTTTATGAACTTATTTACAGGATTTGGGCATGTGTTTTACGATTATGTTTATTTCTACGCAAATGTTTTTAAGCGTTGTCTCGTCATCTCTCATTTTCACTCGCTAGTTATAATAGATTTTATTCATACATTATTGGCTTGACTAGAATTTCATATTTAGTCAACGTCTCTTCGCACATTCATTATGCGATACGATTTGATACGCAAGTTTTGTATTCAATTGCATCATTGAATTCTCTGCCAATTTGATTCATAGTCTACCGTATTTTATGGATATTTAGCTACTCAACTCTTACTATAATTATTTGAATGTATTTATGTTTTCGTATAAATGAATTCTCTACCGCCGAACAGATACATCGTCTAACAATTTCATTCAACTATTCCATACAATACGTTTGTAAATATGTATGTACATATATGTATGCATGTAGGGATGTATTTATATGCACGTTTTGTTTTTTTTGCACATAATTTAATTCTCTATAAGCCATGTAAATTATTTGCATGCTCACACGTTTATGCGTTGAATTTTTTCCTTATCTAAATTAAATGTTAACATTGCACAAGTTTTTCTACTTTTTTCGGTATTTGATATTTGGCGAGACATTTTTTGTCCAAGCAAATTCTGGCCAATGTTTATAATGCAGATGTACGATGGATGTCTCGATGACTGCGTGAGTTTGTATGGTTGGATGGTATTCAGTGTGGCTCTTTAAATGGAGGCATTGGAAATGTAAAACAATTTTTTTTTTTGCTGATGTTGAGGGTGGAGTGAAAATATGCGGAAATTTGAAAAAATGTAAATGTAAATGTGAATTTATGTGAGTAAAGAACGGAATTAATTATTTTAAATTTAATAAGCAAAAAAAAAAATCACATTCCAATTAGAATATCAAAAACGCATATTCCTGCATATTAAAATTTCAATATGTTTAAATGTACTAAGGAATTCTTTATAAAGGGTGGTTAAATTCGAAGGGTCGATGTTGAATGTGAACCACACCTAAACATCAAGTTTTTTCTGCATTTCATTTGACATTTTTCAATTTCAGACTAACTCAATTTGAACCATGGAAAGATACACAACCGAGCAACGCGTTAAAGTTATTCAGGCTTATTGTGAAAACGGGCGTTCAAATCAAAATGCTTATCGCGCACTTCGTGATTTTTTCGGTCAATTTAATCGTCCAAATGTGCGTACAATCGGAAAAATTGTGCAAAAGTTTGAGCAAACCTGGTCTGTAGCAGATGTGAAAGCACCAGTGCGTGCTCGTACTGCAGAAAATATTGCTGCTGTTCGCGATAGTGTGGTTGAAGAGCCAGCCGTCCACCTCAACTCGTCGTCATGCCCAACAATCGCACCTCTCACGCTCGTCATTGATGAACATTATGCATGAAGACGTGCATTTACACGCTTACAAGGTGCAATTGACTCAAGAACTAAAGCCTCTTGATCATTTCAAACGTCGTCAATGGTCAGAATGGTGGCAGGAAATGGCAACAGTGAATGACCTATTTTCGAAGAAAATCATCTTCAGTGATGAGGCACATTTTCACCTCAGTGGATACGTCAATAAGCAGAATTGCCGCATTTGGGCGAATGATCATCCAAAAGTGATTGCTGAGAAACCAATGCACCCACATAGAGTGACTGTTTGGTGCGGTTTCGTGAGATGATAACGAGCTTTTTATGGCCCGAATTGGAAGATATGGAAGTGGACGATATGTGGTTTCAACAGGACGGTGCCACTTGTCACACAGCTAACGAAACAATGGCTCTTTTGCGCGAAAAATTTGATGGCCGAATAATCTCACGTCGCAGCGATGTCAATTGGCCGCCAAGATCATATGATTTGACACCGTTGAACTTGTTTCTTTGGGGTTATTTGAAAGAAAAGTTGTACGTTGATAAGCCAGCAACAATTCAAGAGCTACAGGATGAGATAATTCGGCACATTAACGGCATAGAACCTCAATTATGCCTCAGCGTCATCGAAAATTTGGACCATCGGATGGAGGTGTGCCGCCGAAGTCGCGGCGGTCATTTGGCCAATATTTTATTCTATACATAATTGAGTTATACCATTATTATCATAATAAAGAGAAATGACAATAATTTCCTAAAAACATTGCACTTTATTGAAAATCAATACCGGCCCTTAAATTTTAACCACCGCATATATGCTTTTTTTTGCTGGCAAATAAGGGGGGCTTTTTAAGAGCTTGAGAACTTAAAATGATAATACAACACAGATATGTTGTGGAAATAAATTTTTTCTTTTTTTATTATAAACTGGTCGATAATTTCATGGCATTAATTTCTTGGCTATGATATCCGGCATAAGTCCGCCGCGGCTACGAGTTGCACGATCCATTCCATCAGTCCAACTTTTGACTACTTTTCTCCAATAAATCTGAATAATAAATGTAATTGAGTCCAATCAGCAAAAATACGACGCAAACGATGGTCATTTGGCTTCAGTTCTTGCACGAGGTATATTTTATAGGCACCTAAGCCAGCCCATCCCAGCCGAATGGGACCGCAGTACCCGAAAGAGTTGGTGCGCAACTTCCATCGGAATTCAGAGAGAACGTAGGTTTGAATCTGGGTGAAAGACTATAATGAAGAAAACGTTTTTTTCTAATAGCGGTCGCCCCTCGGCAGGCAATGGCAAGCCTCCGATGTATTTCTGACATGAAAAAACTCCTCATAAAAAGTATCTGCCGTTCGGAGTCGGCTTAAAACTGTGAGTCTCTGCATTTGTGGAACAACATCAAAATGCACGCCACAAACAGGAGGAGGAGCTCGGCCTAACCCCTAAGTGTGCGCGCCAATTATTTATTTATTTATTTATAAGCCAAGACCCTTAAGTAAAATTTTCCGCCTAGTCGAAGGTCGAAAAATTGAGGACAACGACGTACCGACATTTCGACGTCTTCTTCAACACTTCGGTCTATGAACTTAGCGCACAAATTTATTTTTTTCAAAGTAATTTTCCACAATTTGGAAGATTTATTCTTCTTTGTCTTTTTGTTATTAAGGGGGTATTCTGATCTAGACGCCTTAATTTTAGGTATTTTTAAAACTAAGATAAAAAAAATTAAAAAACATTTTCACTAACCATTTTTTATGAATATATATTGGAAAATTTATTATTTACTAATATTGGAAAAGTATAAAAAAATGATTAAAAAATAAATAAAAAAAACGTGGGGCTACATAAAAAACGGTGCTCCATGGTTGACATGATTCCAACCCTTGTAGTGATCTAAATCAAATAAATTAAAAAAAATTCTTCATTAGTTATGTCGCTATCGGATTACGCCAAATGAAAGAAATAAAAATTCACAAAAAACATAAAAGGGCGTCGACTTGAAAAAAAATTTGTTTACCCTCTTTTTTTACCTTTTCAGATTTTTAAAAATACTTCCAAATTAAATTTTTCAAAATCCGAGGCAGGCGCGATAGACAAACGTATAGTAAAAAATTCTTATCAAACTTCAAAGCGATCAGTCAAGTAGAACTTGAGATATCATGACGACCATCTCAAAAACAGTAGTCAGATCGAGTTTGAAGTTTGAGCAACAATTCCAATAGAATAACTTAGATTATAAAATTTACTGCTCACTCTAGATTAATCGGCGATATATTTCCAGGTATATATTATTGAAGTATAAAATATATATGTATACATGTATAGAATAAATAAAGGTTGTGTGGGATACAAAAGATTTTCTGGAAAGAACGAGTCCTCAAGTCGTCCGGTAACATCTGCCGTTCATTGTGCGATTCGCTCCACTAGGCCGGCTTAGACGCCAAGTCACAAAATCCGCTGTATCTCCGAAAATAATTCGAATTTTGAAAAATCCATTGAAGTGCATATTTTTGAAGGTCTAAACTTTGAAAATATGCAAAAAAAAAAAAATCGATTTTTTCAAATTTCTAGACCAGAATACCCCCTTAAATGATTCACGATGACTTGCCAAATCTTTCTGAACAGAAATGTCAACATTCTCATGCCATTCTCGGCTCTCAAACCATAGTTAACGACATCGATAGTTCTCATGCAGCCAAAAAAACATCCGATGCAGTTTATGTGCTCGTTTATATATATATGTGTATGTATGTATGTACGTAGGTATGCATGTATGCACATTTCTTTGTCGCTATGTGTATTGTCAATCACAAAGAGATTACTTTTCAAATTTATTTAAAAAACCTAAATTAAATTCAATGAGGTAAATCAGTGGAGTTCCATTAAATTAGTGAGCTTTTTTATAAGCAGAAAGATTAATTTTACTATCAATTAAATTGCTACATATTTTTTCATAAACAATCATAGGGGTCTTCACACCGCGCTTGATGCTTTTGTAAGCCCTCGAACAAGCAGGAAACATTTCTCTTCTCTGGGTTTCAGGACATAGGAACATAGAGGGAAATGAAATTGCCAATGACTTGCCAGGAAGGGGTCGACAGAACCGGTTTCAGTTGTTCAATTTGACTGATGTTAAAGGGAAACTGCACAAATTCTTGCTTAGAAGAAGAAGCGCAAGACCGAAGGAGTTCTATCTTATCGTGTGTTACCGCAAAAATACTTTGGCATCCGTACGACAGAATCAGGATGCTTAAAATGCTGGAGCTCCACCGCCATTCAATTTTTAAGCTCATAGCTGTGTTAATGCGGAGAAGCTTGGACTTCCAGACAACCCCCATTCCAGAAGCTGTGGCGATCCTGCAGAGAAAGACACTGTTGAATATTTTCTTTGCAAATGTCCGGGTCTGGCGGCTAAACGCTTGCGGTTCCTTAGTGTGTCTTTTGGAGATAGCATGAGGCAGTTCTCCAGCTTAGATCTTTTTCACTGCTCCACTACATCGTCAGCACTGGGTGTTTGTAACTGGATTTTTTCCTTTAAGTTTTGTAATATTTCGCAAGTAATGGTCTACATTATGGTATCGGAAGGGCAATCACCTGTAGTGTACCCGGTGGTGCTCTTGCTATTTAACCTACCTACCTAAGAAGAAAGTACTTAGATGATTCTACCCCATCCTAATCCCTTCTATAGCCATCAAAGCCACGGTTACCAAACGGGTTACTTCAACGCACAGGCGAGCGTGGCAGGCAGTAAAAGGCTGTAGATGTAAAAAAACGGATGTTACCTGTCATGTCCGACCGACTGTCGCAGTTCCTTCTGTCACTAAGCAGAGGGGACTGTAGTCGGCCGATTGGACTGATTGGCCACTTTCTATGGGCAAAGCACATGGAAAAGGTGGGCATCTCAGACAGTGCACTCTGCCGAACATGTGCAGAGGAGGATAAGACGGCGGACCACTTTCTGTGCGTCTGCCAAGCCTTCGCTCGAATCAGGCTTGAGGTCTTTGGCACTGTTAAGAAGCGACGACCTTCTTGGCTTCTTGACACCACAAGAACTACTCAGATTTCTTCGGAGGTCGAGTAGATTTAAAGAAAATTGAAAAGGGAACCCGAGTACAGTATAACGGACTTAATTGTGTCTGAGTGCTGTACTTGCTAATCTGTCCCATCCTGCACACCTTACGTACAATGTCCGGTAAGGGCACTCACAAAATTCGACAGCTGAGACTTTGCTAATCCTAGAAACTCTCTCGAGCGACTCCGATTCACACGTGACCAGAAGGATCTCCCGACCTTACAAGTTTGTGTATTTGCCCAGCACACGCTGATACGACGCGAATCCCATATTTTCAGGAGCAGACTACAGGTAGTCAAGGGGATTCTGATTCTCTCATTTCGCAGGGAAACCACTTCACAGATCCCCAGGCTAACTAGCTCACCTGTCCAGCAGGTTCTTGCAATATTCAATTACCCATATGAGCCTAATTATTAGAAGATGCTTTTTATTTACTAGGCATTTATTATATGCAGACGACTTACAAATGTTTGCCTCTATAAGATGCTTAGGCTCCAGGCTGACATTTATGAACTCACACATGAAATCGCTTAAGAAAGAATTGATGGAGGCATGGAACCAAATAAGGCGGGAAGAGCTTACCCAACTAGTTGGATCAATGCCACGAGGCCTTCAAGCAGTGATTGACAACGAAAGCGGACCTACATACTAAATATAAAAGGTATGCCAAAAAGATTATTTTTAAATGGATAAATTTGTTTTTTTTTTCAGCTAATTGTGCTGTATGTAGACTTTTGTCACACCGCTTTCTTGTTGCTTTGATATTTTTTTATTATAAAGCAAGTGAAATAATTTAATTTTTGTAAATTTATATTAATGAATTCCGACAGGCTAATCACTTACCCTGTCAGAAGTCGAACAGATTAACGAAACCAACGCAAGACAAGTCTTGCCGAGGTCCTATGCTCCTGAGAGGAGTGAACAAGCAAAAAAATAAAAACCATGAATTTCGAAAAAAATTACATGAACAGTTTTTTCAATTATTGCATATCTTCTGGGAAATAAGAAAATATGCTGCTGTGTGTAGACTTAATTCCTTCACCGTAAATCTTCTTTGTTTTTTCAGATCTCTTTGATATTTTTCCAGCCGTTCTTTTTTATCGCTCTAAACTTCTCATTTGCACTGAAACTCAAAATTTAGCTAAGACAACTATTCCTTTAACTGTTTTGGCGTGTGTTTTGGATACTCAACCTGGGCGCCAGTAATGGCTGATCACATGGAACTGAAAACGGCTAATCTTTACTTCATTTGGCCAAATCACGCGTTTTTTATTTTAATACTCTCATTTATATGACATTTTCAAGTCTGAAGCAGAGGAAATCGCCCAATTTTCCGGTAGCTAGTTTTAGTTTTTTTCCCCACTAATACTCATATATATTTATGTGTGTGTGTTTGTGTATTTTAGAGGCCGAATAACCAGCGACTGCGCCGTACAACAAATTTGTGCTCTGCAAATATTTACTTGCTTCTATTCTTGCATGTGTACATATTTACATAAGTACGTATAAGCATAATTCTATACACTAAAACAACAACAACGTATACGTTTGCAACTTGCCATAAAATTACCAACGAGAAATAGGCATTGACATTATCGTATGCCCAATACTATGTCCTGATGTGAATGTTTCACTAATACATATGCATGTTTATGTGGCGCGAATTACCCTGCAGGAAATGCAATTAATAAAACATGTAACCCGAATTTTCACTTTTGTCTCTGCAATAAACTGATTCTTTGAACATGGCGAAGTCATAGGCAGCAGTCAGTTATCATGCACTGTATATCTCTGCGACTATTTCTCATATAGTTTTAGTTTAAGTACTTCAAATATGTATTATATTGAAATTAGTGATTTTACTTTCGAACAAATTTAAAGTATATTAAATCCTCGAACAGGCAAAATTTAGATGCCAAAGAATTTTTGGTTTATGTATGCCTAAAATTGAAAAATACGTTCAAGTCCGCCTCAGGTCAGCTTTGCCGGTTCAGGTCAATAAGAACAAACGAAAAAATGCCATATGTAAGCTATCTTTAAAATTGAAAACGAATTTGCAGTGATTCAAAGCGTTTTCGAAAGGATAAAGTGGATTTTGTGCATCGATTCATCACTATGGATGAGACTTGCGCGTCTATCTCCGTGATCCTAAACCATAACAATAAACTGAAGAGAGGTGTGAACCTGGTTCTTCGGCTACGAAAAGAATTCCTGTCCAGAAATCGACCAAGAAGTTGTTAGCATCAGGTGTTTGGGATGCGAAAGGTATTTCGTTTGTGGAAAGCAATAAATTCTGCATATTATTTTAACTTTTTAGACCAGCTGAATGAAAGAATTCGTGAAAAAAGACCCAGCTTGCAAAATAAAAAAAAATAGTTTTCATCAGGACAAAACACCTTGTCATAAGAGGATTTGGGCAATGGCTAAAATCCATTAATTAATGTTCGAATTGTTGAAGCAACCATCGTGCTCACCAGTGACGTCAGTCTGTTTCCAGACCTCCAAAAATGTATGCGTGGAAAGCGTTTTTCATCAAATGATGGGGCCAAAACAGCTGTGGGAGCGTATTGTGTAGTCCTTCGAGATTGCCACTTCAGGTATGGAACTCATAAATTGGAATCTCGTTGGAAGAAGAAACTATACTGAATAATAAAGGGAATTTCAAACCATAAAATTGTGTTTTTCTTATCGAACCGCAAATCTTATTGAACAACCTAGTAATTTTCGATTGTAGCGTCAGATTGCTTATTTTCGTTTATTATTTGAAATGCTTGAACTCCAGCACAAGTTGACGCAAATCGTACGGTTTTATTGCCATTTCACAACATAAAATATATTTTTTCGACATGCCGAGAGATTTCTTGTGGCTTGTAATTCAGGTCTTTCAACTCATTATCAATTACTAAAATATTCATTAACTTCACCTAGTTCAACTGATTCCATTAACTCTAGTAATTCTTCTTCGCTCAGTTTACTTAAATAACAGTTTTTGCATTCGACCTGGTGTTGTCAAAAAAAACAAAAACTATTCAACCGAATCGTCTGAAATTTTAATATGTGGTTCACAACATCAATGGCTATCGCCCGTACTAGAATCATATTATTATTTCAATTATTTCGTATTTTTTTGTTTAAAAAACTGAAAAAACCGGATTGTTAGAGTGTCAAATTAAAAACCGCGCTGATTTGTCAAATTGCTTTTTTTTTTATTCTATATAGTAGTGGGACATAGCTGCAGTCATACTGATTAATAATTTTTTGTGTTTTAGGTAAATAGGTGAGCCAAAATGCACAACTCCGTCCAGGTCCAATTGTTCGGGAGGGTCAGGTAGGTAGGTTGGTATAGTGGTTGTCGGTTGACACACCTAGGCCTGCTGTAGGCCCATTGTGATACCACCAGGGCGGTCCCCTCACCTCACTCTTGTGGCTTTAATATGTCTAACACGGCTTGTAATTTTTAAATTGGCTACTTTTGACAAGTTATTCTACCCAGAGCCATGCACTCGCATAGAGGGTGTTCTCATCTAGTAGTCTCTTCTTCTTTAATGCCGTTACAGCTTCCGCAATAGTCGTTATAGGGCGCTCCCAGTCTACTGGCATGCCTGTCAATCAGACAATGCCCTGTTAGGACCCCGAGAAGCTTTTTCATATTCTTCCTGTTCAGTTTCAACAGTCGGTTTGTGGGGCCCATATTCCATTTTGACCACCATTCTACTTGTTGCACAGGTCAGGGTCTGGGTCCATATCCTGTTGGCAGCTCTGATAGTGTGTTTGTCTATAAGCATCTTACAAGTTACTAAAAGTTGCTCGCTTTGTCTGGTTGGATCGATAATGTGGTGCCCAATCTCAGTAGTTCATCTGCTTTGCAGCTGCCTTCTATGTCTCTATGACCCGGCACCCAGAGCAGGTTTATTACAAAGTACTCTGATAGTTCTGTCAAAACGTCGATACATTCTTTTATAGTCTTCGAGTTAATATGAGGCGATTTTAAAACTTTCAGGGCCGATTCGCTATCTGAATACATATATGTTTATATCTCTTTTGGGTAGGACCCTTTTATTTAGGGCTAGCAGGCCTTCCCTGATGGCCAGAATATCAACTTGAAATACTCTACAGTGATCCGGTAACCGGAATCAGATGTTGGCATTCATTTCTTCTGAGCGAAGGCCTCCGCCTACTGTTCATTTAGCTTGGAACCATCAGTAGAGATGCTTATTCTGCTTCTATTGTCCATTTCCACATTGTTCCAATCTTCTCTCATTGGGAAAGTTGCGTGACCCTTTCTGTTAGTGGCTAAGTTAGAATCTTCTTAACCTACGTGCCGACCTCGTCGCCACCTGTTTGCGGAAGGGTCAACTTCAGCGCCATTTTTAAAATGGTTAAAATAATAAACCCACGCTACGCTTGGGAGTATACATTTTGATAATTAAGGGGTTACATACGTCCAGAAACAATTGATTTTTTACAGATTATTATTCCTTATAGTTTTAGGCGTATTTCTGGGGAAGTCGATTGTGAAAACTCCCCATAGATACAAAGTTACGGTAGAAAATGTAGCTTTCCTTCGTTTGAGGCAGAAAGTTTAAGCTCGTTAAGGCATCCAAAGCGCTGACAGCTTTCTGGCAGTGCAAAGGTGTCTTTGGGAAAACGTGGGGTCTCTCTCCTAGCAAGGTCCTATGGATCTATACGGCTATGATAAGACCCATTATCACCTATGCATCAGTGGTCTGGATGAGTAGACTATCCCTAGTGGGAGTCAGGAGGACCTTATCGAGACTACAGCGCACTGTGGCCATCTGTTGCACCGGAGCTTTTCCGACTACTTCAGGCCCGGCACTAGATGCTCTGATTGGTTTACCACCACTTGATGCTTTCACCCGAGGAGAGGCCCTGAAGGCCATCTGCCGACTGAAACACAGTGGGAACTGGTACGGCCCTTGTCCGGCATTGGAACACAGAGAAGGCATGGACATCGATCCAACGATTCTCTCCATGCCCCTTGACTCAATGCCATCAAGAGTCGTACTTGAAAAGAGATACAGTGTAGTGCTACCAGAGGCTCAGTTGTGGGGAGACTCAGAAAATGAGCCCGGCAAACACTGTTTTCGCATTTTTACGGATGGCTCCAGGACCGAGCATGGTTCCGGCTCTGGGGTCTACGTGGAATCCAGCGGGACAAAACTGCACTTTGCTCTTGGAATGCATGCATCTGTGTTTCAAGCGGAGGTGTATGCAGTTCAAGAAGCGATGAACTTTGTTGTGGAAAAACGATGGAGAGGCAGATCTATATGTGTCTGCAGCGACAGCCAAGCAGCGCTTATGGCCTTAGACAGCCCTCAAACCACATCAGGGGTAGTGAAGTCCTGTAAATCCAGGCTGAACTATGTCGGCAGACATAATAGCCTGATGCTAACATGGGTCCCGGGACACGTGGGTATCGCGGGTAACGAGACCTCTGACTCCTTAGCTAAGATGGGCTCTGAAGCCAACTTCTTTGGCCCAGAGCCCGCTTTGCCGCTCCCCTCTGCGGCCATCACGAGCGAGCAGGCTGAGAGAGGCTGCAGATGGACAAAACTGATGTTACCTGCCATGTCCGATCGACTGTCGCAAACCCTTCTGTCATTAAGCAGAGGGGAGTGCAGACGGCTGGTTGGACTGATGACGGGCCACTTTCTGTGGGCAAAGCACATGGAAAGGTTGGGCATCTCAGACAGTGTACTCTGCCCAGCTTGTGAAGAGGAGGATGAGACGGCGGACCACTTCCTGTGTGTCTGCCCCGCCTTCGCCCGAATCAGGTTTGAGGTCTTTGGCATTGATGTGTTAAGAAGCGACCATCTTGGCTCCTTGGCACCACAAGATCTACTCAGATTTCTTCGGAGATCGGGTAGATTTAAAGAAAATTAAAAGGGAATCCAAGTGTAGTACAATGGACTCAATTAATGTCTGAGTGCTGCACTTGCTAGTTATCCCGACACAAAAAAAAAAAAAGAAAAAACTTGTTTTTCTCAAAACTACTTTTTCCGGCACGGTCTGCATGATAACTCATGCAGTTTTTGATATTCGGTTTTTTTTTTAATATTCGAAAGTGTTTTCTCTACAGTGCCTACAGACTAAGACCCGGATTTTTGATATTTGTATTAAAAAAATTTTATAAATGTAATTAAAGTGTGACATTTATGACGTAAAACGCATACTTTTTTTTAAATGCCGTAAATTGCAGCATTTTTCGAAACTCAAAAATACGGCTCCACAGACTATAACTACAACTTTATTTTACAAAGAGAAATGATGCAGACTGTGGAGCAACTTTTTTTCAGTGTACTTTGGGTCACGTGATGTTTTATATACTAATTTTTGTAAAGGAAAACTAAAATACATTTTTTTATAAAGTTGAAGTACTAGTAAATAATTTTCACAATTTTTTATATTTATTTCTATTGTTATTCCTTCTAGAAGAGCATTTTTGGCGCTGCTGGACCTTTGTAGCTCCTTAACTATTTTATTTATTTTTAACACATTGTCTATAAAAGCATAAATCAATCCTTAACAAAAATTAAGTTTCCAGACTTTGTACGAAATTCAAAAAACTGTATACAATTTTCATAAAATATTTCAACTTTTTACTTAGAATTAAAAAAATAGGTATGCAGTTTTTCAGTTTTAATAAAAACAGTGAAGGCTGGAAGTGCCTCGAAATTGGAGATTTTTTTGCTTATGCATTGCGTTTCACATGAATTTGCTGTCAAAATCCATGCAAATTGCATTGCCTTGAAATATGCATGAAAGTTCCTATGTATCACACGACAAAGTAGTACTTATTTCATGCAGTGAAAACAGCGCGCAAGATTTTTCCGCTGTCAGTTCGTTTGCGACTGAAGTGGCTGAATTCGAATACTCCGAAGATATGGCACTTTTAAGCAAAGAGTGGAAGTAAATCTTGCATTTCCATATTACCGTTATACTATCAGTCGACAATACATACAGTCTGTGTCAGAAGAAAAGAAAGCGTAATAGTCCTACTCAAAGGCTACGACTTCAGTGCTAACTCAGGTTAGTGTCGTTCGAAACTGTTTTGTAAACGCCACCAAATAAAAATGAGTGAGAAGTTCGCGAAGCGTTTTGAGGTGGCTGCAAAAGTAATTAAAAAATCAAAAAAATTTCTTGTGATGTGGAATCAGCGGTATAAAGTGTACAAAAATGTTGATGACTTTTCTGAGCGCGGCTTGAAGCGAGTGCGGACAAAAAAGCAGGATAAAGTGATCGTGCAACTTTTTAAGCGGGACTCTCCTGTGTGACAATGCCAAGCATGATCAGTTCTTGCTAAAAAGGGAATAGATGTGAGTATCAAACCATCGAACGTCGACTGAAGGAGGCGTACATCTCCTACCGCCCCACATCATCAAAACCACTGCTCTCAGAGAGACACATTGAGAAAGACCAAAACAAGAAAATGGCGGCACAGTATTGGGCTGGCCTTCCCAGTCCCCAGAAGCCAACCCCTTTGAAAATGTGTGGGGAACTATGAAAACGCATCTTGCCTGAAGGTCAGTCCATGATTTAAAGCAACTCGTGCGTCAAGTTTGCAAAATCTGGTCCTCTTGTTTTTTGAGAGGGGAGGATAAAAATGTCAGAAACATTCAATTGATGCCGTCGCGTCAATGATATGTGGGGCACGCTCCCACTTAAACAGACCTTCACTCTTTGTCTGACTTCCACCCCGTGGCCGCATTTGCACTATATCGAAGGCAGAGACGTGATTGTGGGTAACAACCACAAAAGAAACCTGCGTCCAAGCTCTCTACCTATGACGTGTGGAGGTTATACGTCGGTGATAGTCTCCATTACTCCATTAAGAAGTAAATGGAACTTCAAAAGTGTGCGGTAATGTCGTGTGCATTAGCGTCTTGTCTGCGTATGATATGGTCGTGAGTCATTAACTCAAGCGTCCATAATTGTTCTTGGTATGTCTGATTCGACCTCCTCTGGAACACTGTTTCATGTTAGCTTTAGCACTTATCGGGAAGTTCGGTGTGATCAGACGCGGCACAGGGCGTTAATATTATTTTGCTCTAGCTGCCGGTACTCTATTGTTCGCCTTTCTTCGTCCTGCTTGTGTAGCATACGCAATACTTGATAGGAAAACTTGCCTACAGCATCCCAGCAATGTTTTGAAATGCACATACTGCCAGTTAAATTAGTCTCACTTGGCTGTCTTCCAAGGATAGTGGCTAACTCCTCACGTTCTCTTTCGAATCTTGGACAGTAGAAGAGTACGTATCGTGCGTCTTCAATATTCTCTGGGCAGGCAGGGCAGAGTGGTGAAGCGGAGAGACTAAACCTATGCAGATAATACAGAAAGCACCCATGTGCGCTCAGCCTCTGGGAGAGGAAGTAATCCACTCCTCAGTGTCTTCGCCGTAACCACGTGTTAAGGTTAGGGATAAGTTCGTGCGTCCAGCGGCCTTTAGGAGAATTATCCCATCTTCGCTGCCATTTGTCAAGTGACGCCATTCGCTGTGCCAACTTTTGGTCCCTTGAAGGTTTTGCACCTTGCCTTGGATAGAGACGATTTAGATCACGTGCTCGGATATCCAGTGGAATTTTTCCCGCAATCACGCAAATTCCATCATCAGATACTGTCCGGTATGCACAGGCTACTCGCAAAGCACTCACTCTACAAACCTGCCTGGCCCCTCGTAGGTGTATTTCTCGGGCTTGGGATCAAATAGGAGCGGCATATAACAGGGTGGAGTCTGTCACAGTAGATATAAGTCTCCTTCTTGCACCTTGGGCTCCCCGAATGTTCGGCAGCAACCGTGTTGGAGCAATTGCAACTACAGCGCCTTTCGTACTGACTTTCACCGCGTGCTTTCTGAAGGTCATACGAGGGTCAATCATAACCCCTAAGTACTGTATAGCCGGCTTGGACTTGATGTTGAGACCTCCGACATTCACCATCAAACTTTCCCTCTCCTTCTTTTTGCTGGAGTATGGCATTGTATAACAAGCGCTCAATCCTGGCATATTGAGTAATTGCGACTCGTAGTTTTGTACATAGTTTCATGTAAAACAATTTTAAATATATATATTTTATACTTGACTGTCTTTATTCTTTCACGTTTAATACTCGTGTGGAATTGAAACCTTTGAAGCTTCGAATTTTTGTTATGACTTTCATCAAGCAAAGTAAAATCGCTACATTTTACTGTACACAAAGTTCGCTTAAAAAAAAGTGGATTAATAAAATTTTTTGAATTTAAGTACAAACTGATTGTTTCGTTTTTCATTCAGAATGGAGAATTTGGTTTTAAGATATTGGATGGCTTTACGAGTCTGCTGTACCACTACCCTCCAAATGAAAGGAATCTGATTATGGGTTGAAAAAATAGTTCAAACCAAACAAAATATTTCAAAATCAGTTTGCTAATACCTACTGTTTTTGTAAAACAACAAAAAGGAATTTCAAAACGAAACTATCTCACTTTGGCACTGTAATAAATGAACTGGAATTGAATAAAAAACTAACTAAACTAAAATACTTTCGGCATATGCCATTTTATGAAACTTTTTGCATTTCTGTCAGGGTAATTGCAAAAATACAAATCCATACGCACATACATACATATGCAAGCTTTCAGTTTTTAATGTTTGTTTACTGCACTCACAAATTCAAATATTTATTTTCAATTCGTACACAAATTCATTGTGTTTTATTCTGCGTTATTGTTTCATATTTTAGAGCCACTTTTGTTCTCAATGCATTGTTGTCTTTTTTCAATGCGTACGTATGTATGTGTGTTTGCAAATGCTACGCTATGGGCGCAACTGGCATTTTTCGCTCATTAAAACTTAAATAATAAAAGTCATTCATTACGTAGGGATTAGTTGAACAACAATTAATAACCATTTTGGGAATGCATTCATTTAAATATGCAGGGTGATTGATTATTTAACACATTCTTTGTAAGCGGATACGTGGGGTATTTATAAAAAATTTGATTCACTCCTCCTCTGTTCGCTAGTGAAGTCCGCTGCTTGCAAGGCGAACAATGTTTGTGTGAAAGCGACGATCAAGCAACTCTGTTTTTAGGCGCTTAGCTCACAAGCGATATGTTTAGAGACCAGTGCTTCCAAGTATAAGTAGGGATATTTTTTATTACATTTTTAATTGCTCGAAAAACCCGACCAACGGCCAGATCAAAAAATGTTGTATAGCTTCAGGTTAAATGCTTTGAAAAACATTGGAATTACATAGCAGTTTGTCGAAACAAAAATTATGCAGTGTTGCCAAATTTCGGAAAGCATTGGAATTACGTAACAGTTTGTCAGTATGAAAAGTATGGGATGCTGCCAAACCATATGCGACATTGGATTCAGGGAAATTTTCTTGTTTTATTCACCACTCGCTAGGTTGTTGGTGCATCAAAAGCAGTCAATGACTACCGACTTCTAATTAAAAGAATTGATTGTGCAAACAACTAAGTTCTTGATACTGCACTGATATTTTTCTAAAAGAAGATGAACCAGAGACATTGTGCAGGTCTTGTAATTCACTTCCGCGTGAATTTCAAGGCAATGGCCAGAAAATTTCACTGAAGGACAGGGCAAATGTTAATGTTTAACAAATCCCTTGATCGAGGAGAATTCATAGATGCTTGGAAAGTAACAACCATTAATCCAGTATTCAAAAGTGGAAATAAAAACAATATTACTAATTATAGACCAATTGCCAAATTATCCACGGTATCAAAATTATTTGAATTAATAGTGAAAGATAAAATCTATTTCGTAGTTAGTCGTTATATTTCAGTAGACCAACATGGCTTCATGAAAGGTAGATCTACTGTTTCAAATCTTGCTGTGTTCTCTGAATATTGTATATCATCGTTTAAAAAAAAAACTCAAGTTGATGCTGTGTACACAGACTTTTCAAAAGCATTTGATAAGGTTAATCACAGGGTTTTAATTTCCAAATTGAGTGCTATAGGATTCCATTCCACTCTTTTAAAATGGATTAAATCCTATCTCTCCTCTCGGAAATGTGTTGTTAATGTTGATGGTGTGTCATCTATTTCTTTCATTGCGTCCTCTGGTGTACCTCAGGGAAGTATACTGGGCCCCTTACTTTTTATACTTTTTATTAATGACATTTCTAGTTGTTTTAATAACGCAAATTTTCTCTTGTATGCCGATGATTTAAAGATATACTCGAGGATTGCAAGTACAGTGGACTCTTTAAACCTTCAATCTGATCTAGATAACGTTGATTCTTGGTGTAAAAGAAATAAGTTAGATTTAAATATAAGCAAGTGTTTTTATATTTCTTATTCTAAATCTTGTTCTCTTATACCCACTTCCTACCACATTTGTGGTTCTAGCTTATCTCATCGAAGTGAAATTACTGATCTTGGTGTGGTATTTGATTCTAAATTCTCTTTTCAAAAACATTTAAATCACACTATTTCAAAGTCTTATTCAGTACTTGCGTTTATTCGACGTTTTAGTTCAGACTTTGTTGATCCATATACTCTAAAGTTGTTGTATACGTCTCTGGTGCGTTCCAAGTTAGAATATGCCGTCTTTATTTGGAGACCATATTATGCTTGTCATATTAGTAGGCTTGAACGTGTCCAGAAAGCTTTTGTGCGTTATGCATTGCGTTCTTTAAATTTCACTGATCCAATTCCATCCTATAAAAGTCGGTGCTTGCTTATAAATCTAAAATCACTAGATATTAGAAGGACTATTCTCTCCATTACTTTCCTCTTCGATTTGATAAATGGGGTTATTGACTCCCCATCGCTACTCGAGAAAATCAATTTCAATATTCCTCAGCGAAGTTTACGGAATCATGATTTTTTCCGGTTAGGGATGGCACGAGCTAATTATGCTTCCAATGCTCCGATTTCTAGAACTCTGGGTGATTTTAATTCGCTTTCAAATCATACTGGCCTGGATTTCTGTTCCACAAAGAATCACTTCAAATTGGTTCTAAATGAATTGTTGAACTAAATTCTTAGTATTAATCTAATCTTCTTCTGTAAATTATAAAAAATGTATTCTTTTTCTTTCACTCACTACAATTGAAACTAGTTAATTATAAGTTTAATTTTACTTTAATTAATTTATTCAGCATTAATCTGTTTTCATAGTCTGTAAGAAATATTGTATTTTTAGACTATTAATTAATTAATTAAATAAATAAATAAATAAATAGAGCAGGATCTGTCCGATTAGTTGCATTCTTTTGCAAGGGGGACAGTTTCTCACCGTTCCGAATCCAATGATTATGCAACTGCTACATCAATTGTAGGAAATTTATTTAATTTTGTCTTTGCCTCCTCTGCGTTGAAAAGATCTGGTGGAGAAGGACTTGGTTTCACTTGATGTGCCCATCTGGCGTTGTTTAGAAAGAGAAACAAATGACTGACGCGTTTTGCTTAACTCGACCATAATCGCCTATTGCCTATTGAGCCAATCAAGAAGAAGATGAAGAAGTTCTTTTCTTAGCTACCGAAAGCAGGCCCGACGAGAGGGGGGATCGGGGACTTTTTACCCCGGGCCCGAAATTCTCGAATTATATGAATTAGACATAATTGGAAAGGGCCCGCATTTGCAATTTTCCCCCGGGGCCCGGATATGATCTTTACGGCCCTGGCCGAAAGACTTGTTAAAGGTTTCATTTCGATCAGCTGAAGCTATTACATTTCTAATCGACAGCCTAGAAATTTGGTCCCCGATATCTTGTTTTGTCCCCTATTAATTTTAAACAAACAAAAGCACAGATGACATAAATATTCATAATGATCAAACTAACCAAAGACGAAACTCGAACCGGATCCAGTTTTCTATACCCGCATACATTTTAGTAAAATTTAATTTGAACTGACAGTTCATTTTTGGAGTCAAACAAACACATCTACAAAGAGATTTATGAGAATACTTCAGCACACTGGCCTCAAGTTATGAAGGCTCTGGAAGAGCAAAAAACGCCAGCGTGCCTAGTACGGGTTAGAAGCAGTTATCTGTCGGGAAGTGTATTTCTATACGATACAGATGAAGGTCCTAAGAGTTATGCAGTGTTGGGCGGAGTACCGCAGGGATCTGTACTGGGCCCGATCCTATGCAATGTACTATATGATGGGGTACTGCAATCCCCAATGCCGAGAGGAGTGCAAATAATAGGATACGCAGACAACATCGCGTTGACCATAGTCACCAAAACAATATCTCAGATTCAGAGCATCTGCAGCGGGCCAACAACAAATGTCAAAAAATGGCTAACGGCGATTAAACTCTAGCCAGTTCTCATTACGAAAAGAAAAAAGTTAGAAACGACCACACTAAACATTGATGGGTTTAACGTCACAACACAAGCGGCACTAAGATATTTGGGTGTAATGATCGATGCTCGACTAAGCTTCAAGGAGCACATTAAAAAAGCATGCGGAAAGGCAGCCATGGTGACGCCGGCACTGTCAAGAATTCTGGCCAACATCGGTGGTCCCACTCAGAGCAGAAGAGCGCCCCTGGTTGGCTAAAGTTCCACAGTCTACACTCATGTATGCAGCACCCATATGGGGGAAAGCCCTGATACGAAAAACATACGTGAAGAAGGTGGAAATAGTTTTTTGACTACCTGTAAGTGCCTTTAGAGTTGTCTGTGCTTTCAGGACAGTGTCGTATGAAGCAGTGTGTGTCATATCGGGTATCATGCCACCAGATATAATGGCCTCTAAACTGGGTAGAGTCTACGGACAAAAGAATGGGAACACAGTAAACAAAGAAGACAAACAAATAATGACAGAGACAGAAACATATATGAAAAGCCATACTGGTCAGCTTGACCCTGCGATGCAATGCTTAAACGGCGGTACCGCAGAGCAAACTAAAGCTACAGTGGTCGGAGTTAGGATTTAGTACGTAGGTGTACTGTTTTTCAAGTCCAGTTTAGTAGTAATACTGACTGGGCGTGGTCTCGAATGAGGTGCATCTTTTGCGATCAGAATGAATCGTGCATGCAATGAGATTTATAACTTCTAACATCAGGTCGTTGGATGGAAATTTGGTCTAAGCATATACAAAATGGGGGTGGATCTTATCCGATATCCCACTAATAATTGCCCAAATGTGTCAGCCGCCTTTTTCCAAAATAAATTGTATAGGCGTGTCAGGAGCAAAATCGCTACAGTCGAAAAGAAATATCAAGGCACGCTTGACTTTCGCAAATGCTCGTAGAAGCAAAGACGTAAAATTCTGGAAAAGTCTACGTTTTATGGACGAAACTAATATTAATATTGTAGTCCCGATAAGAAGACGTTTTTTCATCGTGTGCAAAAACCGAGAGCTCAATCCTCGGTACACAACAAAGATCTTAAAGTATAATGGGGGTAATTTGAATGTTTGGAGATCATTTTCCTGGGATGGGGTTTGGCCCAATTGTGAGTATAAACGGCAATATGAATAAGTTTGTCTATTTTGTTATTCTCAAAAATGCGATAGAATCCTCGAGTCCATGCCGCTCAACTGGTTATTGATGGATGATAACCACTCGAAGCACACAGCAAAAGCGGTGAAAAATTGGCCTTCCAAAGAAAATATTGCAGTTCTGGATTGGCCAGAACAAAGCCCTGACCTTAAACCCATTCAAAATCTGAGGCGCGATATTTATCTTAATGGCAATCATAACAGGAAGCGTACAACTCTGTCTCTTATTTTGGAAAAGGTTTCGATATCGAGTCTAATCTCATTTTCGCCAAGATTTGGTTTAAATTATAAAAAAAAAAAAAATAGCGAACAATGCCAAATCGTGGTGCGGTGGCAAAGCGGATGGGACCTGAATCGAGTGGCAGATGGATGGCAAACATTTCATCAATAGGCAAATGAGTCCAAAGGAACTTCGGGGAAGTGAACTACTTTTTAACTCAGTTACGGATATCTACAGCCAGCCAGAGCTGTTGATGTAACGGAGAAGATTGACGAGATTTAGCTTCGAGCACTGCTCCTGGCTGTCGAAGAAAGGAGCACCCAGTGACCTCTAGCTGCTAAACCCGGACATTTACAGAGGCAGTTGTCTACAGTCTCCTTCCCTGAAAGGTCCTGGCAGCGTCTGCAATGGGGGTTAAATGGTAACCCTAGCTTTTCCGCGTGTGTGCCGATCGTCTTTCTGAGTCCTTCGTATATCGTATTGGGGCCAAAGGGTTTTCGAAATAGCGCATGAGGAAACGCGCTTTTCTGAGAAATAATTTGTGCAGTTCCCCTTTAACAAACTGTCAGGGGGATGCCGATGACTGGGTGGTAGGTCTCTGCTGCGATTTCAGTCGCTGTGAGTGCAAAGGTATTTTGAACCGTACATCACCAACCAAAATAACAAAAATAAAATAAAATGGGCGGGTTTGACCCTTGGTTGTTAAGTAGTATTACCTTATAGAGGGATTGCACGAAATTATCAATCACCCTGTAAATGTACAAACACACACACATATGTACGTATGCATGTGGTTAGTTGATTATTAAATTGTTTTTAACACACTTTTATTAGCTCGGGTTGTATGTATGTATGTATGTATGTATGTAATGGAATCTTTGAGCTTAATTTTCACTGGCTTCTAAAAATCTGATCGACTTGGAATTTCGCACACCTATCAAGGACCTATGACAATGCAATAATTTGATAAAATTTTTCCATTATCCTTATTAGGATTGCCAGGATTAATATTTTCTTTTTTTTACCTGTGGGCAAAAAGTAAGGTGAATTTATTTTTCAAACTTTGCGGGATTAAAATTTCGCTCTAGTTATTTTCTTCTTGAGTTGGCAGCACTGTTAATAACATCTGGGCCAACTTTCAAGTGAATGTCATTATCAGTAATATATTTACGCTTGTGTTTACCAAACGACCAAGAGTGCATTTTTCGATTTTTACAATGTCTGATTTGATTGAGCAGAGAAGTGCCATCAAATTTTGTCAGCGGAATGAGATTTCGGCTGCGGAAACGTTTAGCATGTTGCAGAAGGCATTTGGTGATTCGACCATGTCGCAGAAAAATGTTTATAAGTGATACAAAGACTTCAAAGAGGGTCGAGAACGTGTTGATGACTTGGAGCGCTCCGGACGACCATCGATGTCAACAGATGACCAACACGTCAATAAAGTGAAGGAGTTAGTGCTCAAAAATCGTCGGTTGACTGTTAAAGACCTTACTGATATGATCAGAATATCAGAAGGATCTGTGAAAACCATTTTGAAAGACCATTTGGGCCTACGAAAAGTCAAATCTCTTTTGGTACCGAAAACTCTCAATTTCTTGGAAAAAAGTCGTCGCGTTGATGTGTGTGAAACAATGCTTTAAGACTATCAGGACAAGCTCAAATGCACCATTACGGGAGATGAGACTTGGATTTATGCTTACGACCCTGAAACAACCGACCAATCAAGCGAATATCGTGCTAAAGTCGAGGCCAGACCGAAAAAAGCACGTCAAAGTCGTTCAAAAATAAAGGCCATGATGACAGTTTTTTTCGATTTTCGTGGTGTGGTGCACTATGAATTCCTTCCACCTCGCCAAACTGTTAATGAGGAATATTATTTGAGCGTTATGCGTCGTTTACGTGAAGCAATTCGTCTAAAAAGACCAGAATTATGGCCCAACAACTCTTGGTTTTTGCATCACGATAATGCACCGTCTCACAGTGCACTCGTTCTTCGTGACCATTTCGCCAAAAATTCCAGTACAGTACGAATAGAAGGCTAGAACGTTTTCAGGGTAGTTGCATTCTCACTTTGTATCGTCTTTACACATGCGTAGATACTACAAGTCTCATACACGCAAATTTAGTCTATTCAATGTTCATTTAAGATGAAATAATTTTCATATAAGATGTAATTTGTAATTTTGTTAATTACAATAAAATAAATCAAAACATAAATTTTGATTTTTTTGCAAATAAAGAAGGCATTTATCATTAACATAATTTCATTTATAAAATTTTATCGATTAAAGTACAATTCACTACAAAAATGAACTAAAAAAACCAAACTGGAACTTTACATCTCGTTTTGATTGTGCCAATATAATCCACGGTCTCCTTTTTCTGTGCTGAGAGTATCTATTCTGTGTCAAGGCCAATGCTGGCCTTTCTTTGGACATATAATCGGTAAAGAAGAAATTAAATATAACACAATTAAATCGGACTATAAATCACTGACTAAATGAAAACAATAATTTTCATTCAGAAAAACAAGGCTCGACCTTCAATCAATGATCTATATGGGAAAAGTATGTAACATATTGATTATGTCAGTATATTTTGTTGTTACCTCTCCGTTTCAGGAGTGGGGTATCCGTTTCTCAGGCTCCCTCCACGAAACAAGTTCTTCATCCCGATTACTTCTTTATCACGGTCGATAACTGCATAGCTTTAGACTCACAGTCGATAAGAAAGGAATTAAATATAACACGAATATATCGAATTATTAATTCACTGACTGCAATGATAACAATAATTTTCATTCATAATAAACAAAAAATAGTTTAAAGAAACTAAAAAACACGCTTTTTTGCTAATCGAACTAAAAAGTAGAAAATAAAAAATAGTTTAAAAAAACTAAAAAACACGCTTTTATTGCTAATCGAACTAAAAAGTAGAAAATAAATTTTAATGACAAAGAGACCTATAATGAAGTAATAGCAAATCGAACGATCAGTCATAGTCAACTACCTCAGAACAGAATTATAACAAAAATTAAGATACAAATAGAGTAATTCAAATTAGAGTTAAAAGCGTGGGATGCATTTTGCTTCACTTTCATAACCCTCTGTACATAGGTAGTTGCCAATAGAATGATTGTAATATTTACTATATCAAGCATCCCACGCTTTTAACTCTAATTTGAATTATTCTATTTGTATCTTAATTTTTGTTATAATTCTGTTCGTTCGATTTACTATTACTTCATTATAGGTCTCTTTGTCATTAAAATTTATTTTCTACTTTTTAGTTCGATTAGCAATAAAAGCGTGTTTTTTAAACTATTTTTTATTTAGTTTTGAAAACTGAACATTTTACGCGTGGGTCGAAATGGCTTTTATATTTGTGTGTGTGTGTGTGTGTGTGTGCGTGTGTGTTTGTATATATCTGTATGTTTGTACGAACACGCGTTTTGCCTCACTTACTAGCAACTATAACTATTCATAAACAATAAAACAAATTGCTTTTACATTGCATTTATTTACTCCTTTAACAATTCAACATTCGCCTTTGCTATATCCGTAAATGATCACAGTCAAAAAATTTAATATATATGAACGAGCCATTAGGCTCGTGACAATGAAGGGGAATGTATGTATGTATGAGTGACTACAATGATTTGATGATGATTTTCGAACTAAGCTATGCATTTTTGGTTTGTTTCGTTTTTCGTTCGATGCTAAAAACGGTTGCCACTCAGCTAAAATTATACGCACTGAAAGCGGCCAAATTAGTGGCTTTCGGAGAAATAATTTTTCATTTCCCATAAGAACATACATAAGAAAAAAATAAATATAAACCTAAAATTTTATAAAATCTAAAATTGTTGGATTCAGGTGGATGCCCACAATTGCGATTTTGTTTTTTAGAAATTTTAATATAAACTGTAAATTCGCTTTGAGAGTACCTGCGCTCCGACGTTTCCTGCAAAAAGTCGTATAAGAAAAGTAGGAGGAGGATTCAAAATGCCAAAACGGTACTATTCCGCTAAGACAGCAACAAAGTGAGTGACAACCGTAAATTGTGAAATCTTTTGCTCAGGCATTTAATTTGTTTGTTGTGCTGTAGCGTAATGAAGCG
Organism: Anastrepha ludens; assembly: GCF_028408465.1. Lineage (NCBI taxonomy): Eukaryota > Metazoa > Arthropoda > Insecta > Diptera > Tephritidae > Anastrepha > Anastrepha ludens. Next base: position 24,099,430 of record NC_071498.1, on the reverse strand, counting down.
TTCAAAATATCTATGTATGTATGCATGCATGTATGTATGTATATATGCACATACATTCATCGTGTAGCGGCCGACAGTGATGCGTGTAATGCTTTTTTTAATGGGTGCAAGCAACAATGTGCACTTTACCGCCTCAAAGTATGCAATGCTCCGTCTGCTAGGCTATGCGTTACGTCTATTTTTGTTAGTAGTACCTCACTTGTGTTTAATTTTATTTTATTTTTCTACTTCTTCTTCTTCTTTTTCATATGTATGCACCTATGTGTGTACACACACATATATGTATGTATGTATGCTTATGAAAGTAAGTAACATTAGGGGTGGGTTGTTGGAAAGCTGCCTTTAAACGCCTTCGGGGTTTCATTTAGATCTGTAAATAGTACGTACTTATTAATTCGACGGTGCCTTATACAGCAGATTGTGTGCGTGTGTGTATAATATGTATGTATATAGTATGCATGTTTCATAATTGTTTGCTATGCTCTTAGTTTGTTTTTTGTTTTTCTCCTATTTTTTATTTTTTTATTTTAATTTTTTTATTTTTTTTTTTCAATTTGCATTCGATAACTTTTTTATACACTAATCATTCCTTACAACTATTTGGTTCGCTCCACTTGTTTTAACTATTTTATAATTGCATTTTATCTTAGTTTGTAATGTAATTTCACTTCTGTAATGCGCCCCTTCCTAATGACATGCGCACGCACGCACGCACGCACGCACGTACATGCCCTGCAGAAGTGTGCGGATAACTACATAGATTTACATACACCGTTGCACTTAACTACATAATTTCGTATTAATTCAATTTATTTACTAAGTACTTTTATTCAGCAGTACAAAAATTAGTCCTTGCAAAAATTAATTCTCAATTGTTTGTAACTAAGCTATGAATATTTATAATTAATTTCTTCTATGACTAGTTTAACCTTTTTCAATTTGTTCATACTTGTGTTTTGTGTAATTTTCTGTTTTTGTTTTTGTTTTTGTTCACTTAAAACATACACACATATACACGCATGTGGGCGTGTATGGCTCTATCTCTATTCGTACGCGTATTTATCAAATTCATTTGTGTTATTCATTTCAATGAACTTAATTTCCATAATTGTCGTATGAAAATAACAATTTGTTTATAACATCTAAGTTAGGTATTTGAATTTCTCTTTTGCTAAATATTTAGCATTTTTCTCGTATGCCAAATACTTTACATTTTCCTTATCTATATATTGAATTGTTTTTTTTTTTTGTTTTCTGTTTTCATCATAAAAATCTGTCATTTGTTAATACTAAGTAACTAAATGTAATCAATCTTAGGAATTATTCAGTTGGATCAATTATTATTTGATGCTATTACATATGTAGATGTAGCTCTGTTTGTATGTGTATGTGTGGGGGTGGGCATGTATGTACCCTTATTGAACTGCATTTTGCCGTCAGCTGATAAAATTGTCTGTTTCACATTATAACTAATTTGCTGCTCGTCGCTTAATCCGCCTCTCTACTCGTCACCTTAGCATAAATACCTGCTTACGGTTACTAATAACAAACAAATACATATATAGATGTACATATGCATGTATGTATGCATGTATAAGCATAACGAAGTTGTCTTCGGGTTGGTTTTTAACGCTGCAGTTAATGTACTTAGTTGTTCCTGCTGTTGCGAGTGGTATTGGAATTTCGGGTTGTTGTTATATTCAATTATGTTTGTTGCTTTTTGTTTTCTTATTGTTTTTGTGTTGTATTTTTTGTTGAGTTTGATTGACACTATGATGGAAGCGCAAAGAGATTATCCGTAGCCGAAGTAGCGGTGATTTCCGCTGTCGTGATAAGCCTATGCTAGAAATCACTACTCGTCGATGGATAACCTAAATTGCTCTCCACTGTGTCGTCCTTATGTCAGAGTGGTGGCTTGTACACCTCGATGGCCGGCGTCAGCATATCAACGCGCGTCGATATCGATGTATCACTGCAACGAGAGGAAAGAAACAACAAAAATACAAGCGATTAGTTAATGGTTCGAACATTTATTTATTTATTTATGTATTAAAGTAGATAAAATAAAAGTTCTTACAGACTAATTAATGCGTGTAGGTATTTAAATAGTTAATTAATTAAATAGTTAATTAGCAGTACACCTAAAAGGCACTTTATTAAGCTCTTTTTGGCGTATTTGTGAATCGGATGAGTTTCTTACAACAGAATAGATTTTCCAGTCGGAAGCATAGAGTAAAAACTTGGCATATGAAACACAGTTTTTTATGTCATTGACAAAGAAAGACAAATGGCAAAGGACCCAAAATGCCACCTACCGGATGACACGTTAAAAGAATATGACTGTTGATTGCCAGGTAGGTGGCAGTGGCGTAGCGACGGCGAGGCGAGTGAGGCGGCCGCCTCAGGCGCCAGACCAAGAGGGCGCCGAAATCGTACGGATACTCGATACAAAAAGTCTAAATACTATGCTTTCATGTTTGATTGTACACCTGACGTATCTCATCATAAACAGATGGCTCAAATTATTCGTTAAGTGAATATTGAAAACGGGAAAGTGAGTATTGAAGAGAGCTTTATAGATTTTATAAGTACTGAGGAAAAAACTGGAGCAGGTATAGCTGATGAAATACTTGCGAAGTTAAAAGTAGACGGAATCGATATTAAAAATGCGAGAGGGCAATCTTACGACAATGGCGCCAATATAGCTGGGGAAAACAATGGTGTTCAGGCTCGGATTTTAAACAGGAATGAGCAAGCCTTTTTTATTCCATGCGCAGCGCTTTGCTTAAACCTAGCTGGGTACCATGCTGCTTCTACCAATTCTGTAATGTCATCATTTTTCGGTACAGTACAGACAATTTATAACTTTTTCGTACACTCTACTACAAGATGGTCACTATTGATGAAGACTCTTAAAGTTTCACTTAAGGCACATACAGATACGAGGTGGGCTTCTAAAGCCAAAGCTGTAAATGCCTTGAAGTCACAAATTAAAGGTGTCCAAAAAGTATTAAATGAGATCAGTTCTTCATCACTTAACTCTGAGACAAAAAAAATTCGATCAATGAACTTCGTGACTCTGATTTGGAAGATGCTTTCGATTGTGCCAGAGAGACGGCTGTAAAAATGGGTATCCCTGGGAACGTGAAAGCATCAAGAACAAGAAAGAAAAGACGATTAGAACTCGACGAGGCCGAAGATGATGGTCCAAATTTAACAAAGATTCAAAAACTTCGAACACCGATTTTGGAATCTATTGATGTCCTTCTCTCACAGCTCACTTGGCGATACAAAGAATTTAGGCGCATTTCTGACGATTTCGGATTTCTCTCTGGTGATCGTCTTAGTACCATGGAACCTGAAGATCTGAAAAAAAATGCTGCAGTTTTAGCTCTCAAATATAAAGACGATCTCAATACTCTTGAACTCTGCAGTGAGATAGTAGATTTTAAACAAACTGCATTGAAAACTGTAGAAGATCTAGAAAATGCATCTCTGCTGGATTTACTTCAAAAGATTTATGATTTCGAACTTCAATAATCATATCCTAATATAGCTCTAGCTATTCGTATTTTTTTAACTGTACCAGTTTCAATTGCTTCATGTGAGCAAAGTTTTAGCGAACTGAAACTCATCAAAAACTACCTTCGCTCGACGATGAGTCAAGAACCATTATCTAATATGGCGATACTTTCCATCGAAAAAGGATTTACAAGCATGTTAAATTTTGATGATCTTATTGACGAATTTCATCAAAGCAAGAAAAATAACTTTATGAGATAATAATCTACGCAAAATATCATTTCATTTTATGTATCTATGTATTGAGTATTGAGTATTGAGGATTTCATGTATTTTGTAATTTTCCGAGAGTAGTGTGTGAATAATGTCCTTTTGTGGGAATATAAATACACATGAAATCTTTACTACGAGTATGTGCTTAAACTCAACTTCTTGCTACTGTTCATGATAAAAAACAAGTTATTGATATTATTCTATTTTTCAAAAAATAATGTAATAAAATACCATGAAAAATTCGATTTTTATGAAGTGCAGAGATTTTTTATTCACCTAATACTATGTCATGGATTGAGCCCTACTAGGGGTTTACGCTACTTGAGATATACAAAAGGCGCTAAATTGTCACCTTGCCTCAGGCGCTGAAAAAGCTCGCTACGCCTCTGGTAGCTAGGTTAGATGGCAAAAGTACCACAGGTACACTTCAAGTAGCACTTATTTTTGAATTTTTTTACTTAGCAACATAACGGTAGTAAACAGGGATAATACACCCACTTTTGTGAACGCAATACGATAAGAGATACTCGATTTAACTCTAAATTCTAGCAAATCTTTGAATAACTGGAGAGTCTCGGATGAGGACTCAATGTCTGACCACAAACACATACTTTTTGAATTAAATGGGGTGGTAAAGTTTTCCACATTTTACAGAAGCCCAAAAACAGCAAACTGGAAAAGATACAATGAATGTCTTTCAGCTAAGCTTAATACGAGGGCGGGCGACTTTTTGTATTTCTGACCTCTTTACTGAAAAAGAAATACCACTCCTGTCAACAGGCATCTGTCAGTTGACTCCTGTCAAAATTTGAACGTGCTGAGTTAGACAAACTAACTGACGCAGACTGACGTCAGACTACGGGTCAATAGCCCTCGTAACAGCGTAAGCAAAATAACATCAACAGAGGAGCGAGAAAAGGCAGTAACAGACACTAAAAAAGAAATCCTCCACGAAGAGGGTCCCCTGGTGGAACAACGAACTTCGGAAAGCAACGAGGAAATTATTCAACACTGCAAAGAAAACAAATAAATGGGACGAGTATAGGAAATCCCTGACTAACTATAACAAAGAACTAAGGAAGTCCAAAAGAAACTCTTGGAAAAACTTCTGCGAGGATCTAAAAGATACTCCAGCAACAGCCATAATTCAAAAATCACTATCCAAAGGTGACTCAAGTCCCATAGGTACACTAAAAGGTCCCAAAGGAATTATTACCAACACATTCTCAGAAACACTAGAGCTTCTTCTAAAGACTCACTTCCCAGATTGTAAAAATCATGACTTATCAATCGACAATAGTCTAGATATGGTAACTCACCATCAACGGAGATCGACGGTCTCATTTGTCAACTAAAACATAAATTTTGAAAGGGTAGAGTGGGCAATTAACTCCTTTAAACCCTTCAAATCACCAGGCCCGGATGGAATATTCCCAGCACTTTGACCCAAAGGCACTGTGGAACTGATCCGAGTCATGGTGAAAATCTTCAGAGCTAGCCTAATATTGGAGTACATTCCAAAGATATGGACGAAAGTGAAGGTAATATTTATTCCTAAGGGAGGTAACAAACCCCCTGATTATTCAAAATCTTAGATACCAATCAGTCTATCGTCATTCATGTTAAAGACAATGGAAAAACTACTTGAATACCATCTAAGAGAAGAAGTAATCTTCAAAAAATCCCTTCATAAGCTGTAATTTGCTTACCAAAAAGGTAAATCCACAGTCACAGCACTGCACACACTCGTTGTCAATATAGAAAAGGCCCTAAATCAAAAAGAAATAGCCCTCTGCTCCTTTATGGACATAGAGGGAGCCTTCGACAACGCAAATTACAAATCCAGGGAAACCGCACTCGAGAAAAGAGGTGCAAACCCTATACTAACACATTGGATAAGCCAAATGCTTAATCAGAGGATTATTAAAGCCTCGTTAGGCCAAGCAGAACTTAATGTAACAACAGTAAAGGGATGTCCGCAAGGACTGCAGATTTTGCTGCGAAGATGAGGAGCCTATAGAACATCTCATCATCGAATGTCCGGGGTTGACGCATAGAAGGAAAAAGTTTTTAAACAAGTTCATGCTTATAGATGAATACCTACAATCACTCCCTCAGAAGGAGCTGGTACAATTCATAAGCAACAATAGACAGCATAGGGTGCACAATAGATCAATATGGTCGCAGTGCTAAGGGTCCATACCTTAACCCTTTACTACCATCAACCATTAACCATTAACCACTATATGCGAAAACAAATGTGGGGCAGAAAAAACCATCTACAGTCAACCAGTGCTGTTAATGTAGTGGAGGAGAGAAAAGGGATTGCCAACGACAAACGCACATCTACGATTCAAGAGGACACATCTACGATCCAAGGATACCAACAAACGGAGAAATATGGAATGGAAACCAAGGCATGCTAATTTCTTAACAAGGATTGACTGCGCAGCTATTTCTTCGAAAATGAGGATGAAACGCCCGAATCCATTTCAGGAGCTTCATACAGAACATTGATTGAAAACTTTTTGCGACCAATTGCGGAGCAGTATCCTAATTTGTGGAGCAGCTGCGTATCCTGCTAGGCAAACTATGGACCAGCTGCGTGAAACTTTTGGCGAACGTCTGATTTCCAAAAATTCAGATTTCCCTTGGCCACCACGTTCGCCAGATTTTACTGCGCCCGAGTTCTTTTTATGCGGATATTTAAAAGACAAAGTGTATCTTAATAAACCAGAGACTATTAGACAGCTGAAGCAAAATATTCGAGACGAAATACTGAGCCTTCAACCAGAAACATTATGGCGTGTAATGGAAAACGCGTTAGAAAGAGCCAATCTTTGTATCGAGAAAAATGGTGGACATTTGTCTGATGTAATATTTCATACATAATTTCCATAATAGGTATATATTCAATTTATAAAAACAATTAACTAAAATAAATGATTATTGCAAAAGTTATTTGTGTTTAACATTAGTAGGTCGTATTTGGCCCACCCTGTACATATATAGAATATAAGGAGGGTAAATTAAAGCATAGGTAGGTAAGTGAAATGGTTGAAATGCCGATCTGGCACTCCTGAAGTAGCACTAAAGCGCCGTTTTGATATCATGTTGAGACCTCCAACAGACTGATATCTACAGCCAGCCAGAGTTGTTGATGTAATGGAGAAAATTGGTGCGATTTAGGTTAGCGCACTGCCCCTGGCTGTCGAAGAAAGGAGTACCCAGTGACCTTAGTTGTCTAGCTGCCAAACCTGGACATTTACAGAGAAAATGCTCTACAGTCTCTTTCTCTGAAAGGTCCCCACAGCTTCTGCAATGGGGGTTAAATGGTAATCCCAGCTTTTACGCGTGTGTGCCGATCGTCCAGTGACCGGTAAACACAGCTACAAGTTTGGAAATTGAATGTCGAGGAGTCCAAAGGACTTTCTGAGTACTTTGTATATCGTATTGGGGCCAAAGGGTTTTCGAAATAGCACATGAAGAAATGTACCTCCATCTTGTCTACGCTTTCCTGAGAAATAATTTGTGCAATCCACCTTTAACAACAGTGAGGGGGATGAGGATGACCGGGTAGGAGGTCTCTGAGGCCAATTCAGTCCCCTTCCTGGCAAGCTCATCAGCAATTTCATTTCCCTCTATGCTCTTATGTCCTGGAACCCAGATCAGAGAAATGTTACCTGCACATCCAAGAGATTTGCTCTGCTCCTTTCAGGGGTTTACTAATTTTGTTCTGCATCGTCATGGCATCGTCAGAGCCTTGAACGCTGCTTGACTATCGGAGAAAATGTTAATATCTCCCTCGCTCCAGCGTTCGCTTGAAAAACACTAGCAGTATTCGGCAGTTTAGAGGAGATAGATAAATTGGCTGATTTGGAGAAAACCCCTGCTCCGACTCCCGATTCCATCTTGGAACCGTCAGTGAAGACAGAGGTGCAGATTTTCCCCTCGATCCAATCCTGCCTATTTGGAAAGATTGCCCTAGCATGATCCTCAAACTCCAGTTTGCAGATAGAGAGATCTGTTCGAAGTTCGGAGAAATACGGTGTTAACTGCCCGAAAACGCTACCTTGGCCCTTGAAAGATTGCCTCCAGAGGCCAACCTCCTTTAACCTGATTGCATTTTGAGTTGCGATGGGCATGACGTAAAAGTCGATGGGAAGTAAGAGCAAACCGACATTTAGGGTAGCACTGGGGCAAGTTTTACTTACTCCTTTTTAATCGGAGTTTTTAGAAAATATGCAGTTTCATAGCCCATGGAATTTTGCTACAAGTGCAAGTGGGAAGTGGCTCAAAGGTCGTCTTTATTTTTTAGTTCATACTAAAAGTTATTAAAATGTTACTTTTCCTTTACTTCTGCCTGCGCTGTTACTCCTTTGTGTTTTAGAAAACTTTTATTCGTGGAAACAAATACAAAGCTAACTTTCGTGCAACTTAATTGTTGGTACACGATGGCGGCGAACTTCACGAATACACCCATACGCCACTGAGTAGAGCGCTAGAGAGAGTGTGTATGTGATGACTTTGGGGTATGGAGATTTCGATTTTTCGACCGGTAGATGAGTGCTTACATTTACCCAACAGAGGGATAATACGAGTAGAAGAGAAAAAAGAAAAATTATGATTAGATGAAAGTGGAAATGAGCCGGAAATGAAAGAATTTTCTTATCGATGTTTTTCATTGTTTCTGTTTCTCTGCTTTACATTTAGATATTTGAGCAACACACGCATTGTCAAAAAACAAAAAAAAAAACAACAAAAAAAAGAAAAAAAAATACTAAAGAAGTGTCTAGGGTGGAGCGAATCAGAACTTTGTATACCCAACGCAAGTTTCTGGTGAAATGACATAGTCATGGTTATTCTAAGGCGGCATAAGGCCTTCGCCTCTGTTTAAATGGTGAAATGAAACGAAAAAAGATTTTTTATTCCTGTTTCTTTCCTAAATGAAGTTTTGTGGCTTAATACATGTATTAAGCTACAAATGGCGGAATCTGCAATTTTATGGCCCTCGCTTCATTTGAAATGGAGTTTTTGGGTGTAAAACGGAAACGAAAAAATATTTTTTATTTTTATTTTCAGTATTTAATTTTTTGATCTATTGTTAAAAAATAAGAATGTTTTCTTTGGCCGTGCAAAGTTCGTTCAAAAAGTTGTCAGTCTTCAAAAAATGGTCTTCACATGGACGATGAACACAGATATAGCCGGTTGTACTGAACTGATTTTGATGAAATAAAATTTATATGACGTAGAATTGATGCTGTTATCGTGTGAACTACGATAACTCGAAAAAAAAATTTTTTACCTTTTTTTGGGACCTTTAAAGTAAAAGTTTTTTTATTATTTTTTCGGACCTTTAAAGTAAAAAATTTAAAATAGTACACAAATTTTTCCAAATCATTGTAAGGGTCAAAAAACGGGGTTTTCATCTTTGAACGTCCGCTATTTTGTTAAATTTAATTTTTTTTTGTTCAAGATTGTAATTCACACAATAACGAAATTCATACTGATTAAGTATTTTTAATTTCAGACACCTGTGAGTCCCGGAATCCGTGTCGCCAGACATACCTTATTTTGGAAGACCATTTTTTGAAGGCTGACAATTTTTTGAACGAACCTCGTGCGGCCAAAAAAACATTTTTATTTTTTAACAATAGATCAAAAAGTAGAATACTTAAAATAAAAATAAAAAAACTTTTTTCATTTTACGCGCTTTAAATGAAACACCCAAAAACACCATTTCAAATGAGGCGAGAGCCATAAAATTGCAGATTCCGCCATTTATAGCTGAATATTAAGATACACAACTCCATTTAGGGGAGAAGCTTGGCCTTACGTATAACAAAGTATGTACACCTATGTACAAAATAATAGTCCCGCTCCTATTACGAATTTTTTTAATTAAATTGTTTTTATGTTTTTATAGAAGTAGAATGCATTTAACAGCAAAAATCGTATACTCGAAGCTCCACAGTAGGAAATTTTCAAAAATTTAGGTTAGGTTAGATTAGGTTGAAGCGGTAGCCCAGTAAGACACACTCAGGCTCATAGCCCATACTTTTCGAACATTTTAGAAGTTCTCTGATTCCCGCAGAATTGAGATCTTCCAACTTATTCAAAAATTGTCTACCTAAAATGGGTGTATTTATATTTGGATAGTGCAGGATAATAGCGCAGCCCAAGGTGCAAGATCGTCTCTTCTTTTTCCTCATTTCAGCTCCTGCAGCTCGGGGCGGAAATCAGTGTGCTAAGACTATGCTTATTTTGGCTTAGCAGTGATTCTGTGCGTTTGAGCATTTGAGAGTCGGCCACAATAGTTGGGCGATTTTGCAGGTGGGTTCATTGGGCCACCTTACACCACCCATTTGCTGCTCTTACAATTTTCTCAAAAATAAGTAGCTTACAAGTCTGTAAGTTCATCGCCTCTGCAGTTCCCCTCAATGTCACAGTCGCCAGGAAACCACGTTACCTTTGGGTAACTTATGACTTAGCCATCCCGTTAAGAGATGTGCGGCATTTCATGGCTACCTTGGAGGTCGTGGACTGCTTTGTGAGAGATTTTATCGCCGTCTGGCAATCAGTGCAGCGTAAGTATCATATCCAGGTATCGCATCGCTCTGTACCAGTGTCATGGGTTTTATTCTTGCCATCAGTTCAGCCTGAAAGACACCGTAGAAGACGGGAAGCTGAAAACTAAACGAGATACCCAGATGTTCGGAATATACGTCTACGCTCTCGAGTTCTGAGCCAACTGTGTATACATGAAATGATTCGCCCTGTCTCATACCGTCCCATTCCCACTTTTCCCTTAAGGGTAGGAGGCCCGAGAACATTGTAATGGCAATTGTTGGCGGAAGCGCATAGTACATCACTACCGGAAGCTCCGAAATGCGAACTTGGATCAACAAATTAATTAGCCGCAATAAAAGCTGCAAAAATGGAACCAGATTACCCCCAAGCCGAACCCCCAAGGAGAATGCGAGTTTATTTATTTATTTATCAGACTCCAATGTATCAAAAGCTCCTTAAGAAATGAACAATCTGGGTTTCTCCCTGACCAAAGATATGTTGACTAAGCTAAGACCCTTCGCATCATAGTAGAACAATCAGTTTAAGAAGGCATTCAACACAATCCAACGATTCGCAATATGGCTGGCATTTAGTAGAAAGGGAGTTCCCGCTAAGATGATCCGCCTCATCAGATCCCTTTATGAGAACTCTGAACTGGCAATGCTCCACAATGACAACATCAGCGACCCATTCGCCACCAACGCAGGCGTAAGAAAAGATGGTCTCCTCTCGCCCTTTCTCTTCGCCATCGTTCTAGACGACATGATGAGCCAATTGACCCTGCACCAAAAAGGCATCGTATGGAGTTTTACCAAACTTCTTGAGGACTTGATAAACTCACTGACATGCTAGTGAAGGCGGACAGGCTAGTCACGCTGACACGCACTGTTTGGCTGGAGGTCAACAACGCCAAGACGAAGGCTATGAGAGTCAACTACAATAAAGTAAGACATTTAATGGTTGACGGGTGCCCAGTTGAATTAGTCGAAGAAGATGAAGATGTCAACTGCAGGCTAAACAAAGCAAGGGCGGCGTTCGAGCGAATGCGTACAATATAGGCAAGTTCTCAAATCCTCAGGCGCTATAAACTTCGAATATTCAACTTCTGTGTGAAGCCAGTATTGTTGTACGGAAATGAAACATGGCTAGTCTCCAACATAGTGACTACAATTTTTCGTCAACAAATGCCTCCGCATCATCTGTGGAATATTCTGGTCGAACACCATCAGCAACGACGCGCTAAGGAGATCAACGAATGAGGAGCCCATCCTATGGCAAATCAAACGCATAAAGTGGCGTCACAAGGTTAGAAAACCGCCAGATCGCATCACGAGAATGGCACTGGACTGGATCCCACAAGAGAGCAGAGGTCGCATTTGGCTAAAGATTACTTGGAGAAGCTCTATGTTGCTTGAGCTCGCAGATGCCGACATCACATGGTACAACGCAAAAACAACAGCCCAGAATCGTGAACGATGGAGGAGTCTTGTCGAGGCGCTATTCTCTCGAGGGGAGTGAACAAGGTTTCCTACAGAGGTTCTTACAGACTACAAGAGTAGTATGGAGTATATTATTAAATTAATATTCATAAGAACTGAGTTTCTAAAACTCGCAATTCTCATCCGATCCTCTCGAATCAAAAGTTAGTTAATTGGTTTAGTGTTAAATAAGTATATTACATTTTTGCAGTTAATCGTTTTTCTTTTCCTTGTTCACTCCTCTCGGGACCATAGGGCCTCGACAAGACTCAGTCTTGCGTTGGTTTCGTTAATCTGTAGGTGATTAGCCTGTCGCTACAGTTAATCGTATAGCAAAACTCAAATTGTGTAGTACCCAAAAAAAAGAAGAAATTGCTAATGAGGCGTAGATAATCCGAGACTTATCCGGCTCTGGGTGCAAGCAAAATGCACACTGAGTGAGCAGCGAGTCGGTCACGCGTGACATGCTGATGGGAATGGGACTGCAGGAACCCCAATCGTGACTCTGAAACGAACCTACACCCGACTCATCAGTAGCAACGTTACAATTCCCTAGTCCACCAGTGCGCACGGGTGTAATAACAAACAGAAAAACAAATAAAAAATCAAATAAAGGAGAAAAAGTAAGCGGAAAAAACCTGGAAGGTATTCGTAAATATTTAATTTCTTGTCGAGCAGAATAATTCATCATTTATCTATGCATTTGTATTCACAAATAACTATGCACGTGTGTGTGTGTGTTTGTGCGTGTGTTGCACATCTCGCTGTAGGCGTCCCCACACAATTTCGTCCGTCTTGCTGCCGAAAGCGAAAACTTTCCAAGTCAATATTAATGCGGTGGCTAAAGCGTTGAGTGAGTGCGCGCGCGCAATCAATCAATCAATCTATCGGATATGCGGCACGCAACGGCGCTGGGCAGCTAAAAGCCTTAATGCGTATTTGGGGCGTGAAGTTTGTTGTTTTTAGGCAACTAAAATCCCAACTTGATTTGTAAATTCCTCAAATCAGCAATTTTCGTTGTTGGACGCTCGTGGTTTGACTCTTGGCATCCTTCACAACAGCTACACTGAAATCAAACAGTACTCGGGCATGCCATAGAAAAAACCAAAAAAAAAAAAAAAAACAACAAATCGAAAGCATTTTTCGCCGTTTTAGTAGTTATTTGTTTGAAATTTCTAGTGAATTGAAAGTTGTTTAGTGTAGCAATGCTGGGATTCCGCGCACGTTTCAAATATACTGAAATGCTGCAAGTGGTTATTAAATTTTTTATTTACTGTACTACACATAAACGTACATTAGGGTTGCTCATAGTTGTATGGGGGGAAAATTCAATTGGTTTTTTTTTTTTGAAGGAGAATTGTCAGTAGCGTACGTTTGTTGCTGGTAGAGTACTTATGAAAATTGTCGCGTGAGACACTCGAATTCATCCCGTAAGTCCGGCTAAAATCGCTTATTGAAAGAAGTTTGAATTTACGAGGGTCGTTTGAACAGTCCGTGTAAAAATAAAAACTACGTAAAACTGCGCGACTACCATTCGGAATTCGCATTCGCGAACCTCCGAGTGTATTTCCGTCATGAAAAAGCACCTCATAAAAAATATCTGCCATTCGGAGTCGGCTTAAAACTGTAGATCCCTCCATTTGTGGAACAACATCAAGTCGCACATCACAAATAGGAGGTGGAACTCGGCCAAATACCCAGAAAGGGTGTACGCGTTTGGGATAAGCCTTCTTTATTTTTTGACAAAGTTTTCTTTTAGGCTTATATGCTTCGTTCAGCGCTCTACTAGTTTCTTGATCTCTTCCGTATAGTAGGATTGATGCAAGTCTGAAAAATAGCCTTTCGTTTCTGCCATCACCTCCTCGTTCGAATACAAATCTTTTTCCCGCCAGCTATTTCTTCAAATTGTGTAGCAAATAGGAGTCAGAGGGATCCCAGGGAGCCCAGTCTGGAGAATTCCATTAATTTTCGTGACGGAAAAGTGAAATCACTCGACTTCCTCGATTCAAACGAATGCCAAACACAAAGGAATGAACCGATCTGGCTGAAACTTGGTGTGTGTTCCTCCAAGAGAGGATAATATATATATATACAGAATTCGGCACTCGTGTAACCAATTAAAAAGGCCATAAATTTAGTTTGGAAAAATGCTTTTATTCAATTCAAATTACAAAATGCGTGAAAATAATACAAAATTAAGAATACATTTTCTTTTGCTTGATATGACCACCTTTTGCCTTGACTATGGCCTTGAAACGGTCCAGAAACGAATCGCAAGCTGCCCGAATGTGAGTTGCAGGTATTTCGGTCCACTCGCGGACAATGGCATCTTCAGCGCCTCGGGATTGGTGAATCTTTCGGACTTCGATCTCCAAAATGGCTCAAAGAGAATAATCCATCGGATTCGCGTCTGGTGAATTTGAGAGTCATTGTGTGGACGGTTTGAATTTCGGAACGTTGATTTTTAGACATTCTGGGTTCATTCGAGCTTTGTGAGACGGTGCCGAGTCCTGTTGAAACAAAATGTTTGTCTATCCATGACTTCAAAGTAACCTCCAGAACACTTTCCCGATAATATTTCGCAGTTACCTGGACGCCAGGCTCGATGAAAACGATTGGAGAGCGCCCATCTGCGGTTACAGCGGCCCAAACCATTACCTGTGGCGGGTGCTGCCCACTGGCTACCAATCGGTGACTCAAATTCTCGTATGAATGGTCGGTCAAATAAACCCCATCGTTTTGGGAGTTCACGAATTGCTCAATTTGATCAGAGAAAAATGTTCGGAAAATAATCGCTTTCGTCCAAGCGAAGTAATTCCTCCGCTCTCTCAAGTCTGACTTGTTGCGGCTTTGGATCGTGTAGGGCTTGACTTTGAGTTCATTTTTCAATATGCGGCGGATGCCACTGTCCGATATTTTCAGTTCATTCGCCATTTGATTGACACTTCGTCGGGGATTTCGCTCAAGTCACTTCTTCACTTTTTGAACCATTTCACGTGATATTGCAGTCTTTTGATGACCACCTAAATGTCGTTTCGCGATGCTACCAACATCATTGTAACGAGTAATGGTGCGATGCACAAAAACTTTATTTACTTTAAGGAGCTCGAACTCACGAACAATCGCTGGTTGTGACTTTCCAACCGAATATAATGCAATCACACTTTTACGCTTGAAATCCATTACTGATTTTCTTTTTTCGCGTTTACGCTCGGCAAAATGCTTCCGCGCGCTTGTAAACAATACTTTGGACTGTCATTTAGCCAACTAACAGACAGCTGATGCTCGAGCGGTCCGAAGCTGGTTACACTTCGAGTGCCAGATCCTGTATAATAGGCGCTTACACTCGTTTTGGGTGTTTGGTCGAGCTCCTCCTCCTATGTGTGGCGTGGGACTTGTTGTTGTTTCATAAATTAATTCTATCCATCCCGCCCATCTAGATTAAATTTTTTTTTGTCACTAAATACTACTTTTTCCCATTCACCGGGATCGGTATATGTAACAGAACTCTAACCCATGAGGTTCCTTTCAAAATCGAGGCAGCGTTCTTTGTTCTTTATTTATTCAAAAGTGTCGTAATTCTTCATGCTTCAGAAATGTCACTTTTAGAAAAGCTTTTCAAACAGTGAATTTGCTGACTATAAGATTGACCATTTCCTTAATTTTTGCTGTTGGAAGGGTGGAATTTGGTGCAATCCCAAGGATTTTGCGATTTTTCTTCGGTGTCAAAGCCGTTGCAGTTCTGCCTTTGTACGTCTTACTATAGGAGGCACATATCCCCTTATCACGTAAAGATTCTCAACGCTTGGCCTTCGAATAATTTTTTTGGCAATTTGGCGATTTGAAAGACGCTCGGTTAAACCTTTATGCTTTCCCATTTTCTTAGAATTAAGAAGTTCTCGAAAAAACACAATGGATGCTTAAAAAACGATACCTTTTCACAGCTTTAGTGCGCAAATAATGTGGGCTAATTGAGCGCCCCTATTCAAGTGAACCAATAAATCAAGCAAAATATTACAATACCGTTAGAAGGTGTAATATTTTGACGGCTGTTTATGTTCGAGCAAATTACAGTCTTCACTTGAATTATCAGAAAACACTGGATTACTACATCAAATGCGGTTGCTTTAATAGCGATCGTATTCCATAAAAATGATTGCTTCTAATCAACGCCGGACGTTTTGTATATGTGTTTAACCTATTTTTCCACAATACAGTCATTTAGCCTGCTTTTTTGGCAATTTGTACTAAGTTTCAGTAATTCCAGCGTTAATGAAGAAAGTCCAATCGAATGCAAGAGATGAGGAAGTACCAACTATGAGTTGTGAATGCAATTCACCATCTACTCGTAGGTAAGTGTTGATAATTTGAAAAAAATAATAAGCTACGAGTGCTCTCACTCACCAACCCAACGGCCTCAACTACCTTTCGCCTATTGCATTTCTCCTCTATTCACCTTCCATGCGCCCCTTATTTAATTTGTACAACTGCGGTAAACAAACTTGCAAATCCTATAGCGAAATGAGTTCAACAAGTTTATGGTTTCAGCTTATGACAAATTAATGTATCACACACAAGTGCACACAAGTGTATGATGTGGAGGCGAGCGGCGAAAATCGGCTGCCAAACAGAGAGTGATGCGAAACGCCAACGTATTTGTTGCCAAGTCGGTGGCTCCCATTGACGGCATTGCCAAGCTATAAATCTTCTTTGGAGTATTTGATACGCAATTACACGTGTGCAGGTATGAATGAGTGAGGGGTAAGTAGTCATTACGATTAAACAAAAAAAAAAAAAAAAAATGCACGCTCTCTGTGAGGTGAGCACTCCAATATGGCACATTACGCGTCTCCTGAGACGGTCGACACGACGGCTGTGACGACTATGAATGCCTTAATGAATGATTTATTTTATTTGCAATATGGCAGCGCCATGCCAATCACATTTCTCCATACTTTTAGGTCTATGAAAGTAGTTACTTGTTGCCTTTGTTGGCTGTGCTCCAACTAAATAACTGCTATCCTATGCCGAAAGCAAATAAAAGCACTGACACTTTAAACAGCCGTGGTAGGTATTCGACACATGAGCAAAGCTTCGAGTGTGGTTATTAATTTAATCACACGCATATGAGCATAGCCTTGTTTGCATGACACCTCATAAGTATCTACACACACACATGCGTACATACCTAGAAACATATGAATGTCATTCGCCATTCGCCTCTTTGGCTGCGGCTGGTATGCGCTCGTCTTTGCTTTAGTCAACTTCGCTTCTCTGTAGAGCCTGCCATTTTGTGGTGGGTTCAGACGCGGCATGCCAATAAAACCACAAAAACGCTCTTCGGGGAAATGGAGTCACAGCAACAAACCGCACCACATACCGACAAATGACCAACCACATATGGCGCTTGATGGCCACTATACGAGGACATAGTTGCTAACATGGCCATATTGGTGAATCGGGCAAGTGAGTTGGCGCGTGTAATTCGCTTGTCTTTGGTGTTTGCGGTCCTTGCCTTCTTTTTCGTAAATATCATACATAGTTGGCTCATCCGACTTAATCGTTTGTGCTGTTGTATAAAAACTGAATGCCGCTGTCCGTTGTTCGTTGTTCGTTTAAGTGTCCACGTGCATGCAATATGAATTCGGCTGCGGCAATTAAAGTGCAAATTTGAAATTCAAAACAGCTCATACGACTATTAAAGGCATGTTTGGCAATTACTTTCCATGTGCACACGTTTAGTTTTCCGTTTCATATGCACAATTGAAATGTGTGAGCTAATAAACATGATTTTTTATAATATCCAGACGAAAGTGCTAGTGAGATTTACGTAGTTTCCTAAGTAGTTTTTTTCAACGAACTGGAACTATGTGGACATAGGCATAGTAGACATGCGCGGCAAGTACCATAATGGATAATTGTTTCTAATAACCTAACAACGGGTGTTACTCTACTGGATTCACATAAGGCATTACTTTAAATATCATCCATCTCCTTCCGGTTTAGCGGCTTTTTTCCGGGATCTCGCCCGTGAAGGGGCAACTCTCATGAGTACTGCTTTACCGACATAGCAGTATGCATGACTTGTGGCCTCACAACAACACCTACGTACTAAACAATTCTAGACTGTCTAAAACTCTCCACTATTTGCCACTTTCACCGCGAAACTGCCAAAATGGCTATTGCTGATATCTAAAGAGTCCGGCACTCGAAGTGTAACCAACTTCAGATCGCTCGCACAGGCATCAGCTGTCTGACAGTCCATAGTATTATTTACACATTACATTTGGCTGGAATATCACAACTAGCGATTGTTCGTGAGCTCGAGCACTTTAAAGTTAATAAAGTTTTTGCTTATCGCACCATTACTCTTTACAATGACATTGGTAGCATCGCGAAACGTCTTGCAAGTGGACATCAACAGACTGCAATGTCACGTGAAATGGTTCAAAAAGTGAAGAAGCGACTTGAGCGAAATCCCCAACGAAGTACCAATCAAATGGCGAAAGAACTGAAAATATCTGACAATAGCATCCGCCGCATACTGAAAAATGATCTCAAGGTCCAGCCTTACAAGAACCAAAAGGCGTATGATCTCCCACCAAAGCAGCAACGAGCCATACTTGAGAGAGCGAAGGAGTTGCTTTGCTGGGCCGAAAGCGGTCAATTTCCAAACAATGTGTTTTCTGACTAGACAATCTTTCAAATTGAGCAATTCGTAATCTTCCACAACAATAGGGTTAATTTAACCGACCGTCATACGAGAATTTGATGCATCGATTGGCCACCAGGAGGCAGCACCCGTCACAGTTAATAGTTTGGGCTGCTGTAAACGAAGATGGGTGCTCTCCAATCCTTTTCATCGAACCTGGCGTCAAGGTAACTGCGAAATATTATTGGGAAAGTATCCTCGAGGTTGCTTTGAAGTCGTGGGTAGACAAACATTTCGGTGGCAGACCATGGACGTTTCAACAGGACTCGGCACCGTCTCACAAAGCTCGAGTGAACCAAGAATGGCTAAAAAACAACGTTCCGAACTTTACAACGTCCACACAATGGCTCTCAAATTCACCAGATGTGATTCATATTCGGGCAGCTTGCGATTCGTTTCTGGACCATCTCAAGGACCATAGTCAAGGCAAAAGGTGGTCATATCGAGCGAATGCAAATTGACTCGTAATTTCGTATTATTTTCACACATTTTTTACTTGGAATTGAATGAAAATAAATTTCCAAACTAAATTTATGGCTTTTTCAATTGGTTACACTTCAAGTGCTGGACCCTGTAGGAAGCTCTGCGCGTCTTCAGTCATTATGAATATGTTTTACATGCGCGTAGATTCATAACGTGGGCTTTGGAACAAGACGTGATCAACATTTTCTTTCTCTATGTGCAGATTGGCCAATTTAGGAAATGGTGATGGCCACTTCTATGTAGTTGCTTCCAAATATGATACTCCGTGCCCTGAAAGGATTTGCGTTAGGTGGTAGTTTGTTCCTTCGTGGTTCCATGGTTCCTTTTTAACCAAGTCGTAAGGATGGGTATTTACTTATACGTTCTTCTACTTTCAAGTGATCTGTTCCACCGGTCTTACCAGAGGGCGTTCGAATGACACCTTTCTTCTGCTGCAATATCTTAACGCCTGGCTCTACCAGTGAGTTTAGATAGTCTAATATTTACTTTCTGCATTTCTTTTGCCAAAATTTCAGTCGAGATTAGTCCTGCAATGATGAAGGACGCGTCATAGGAAATTGTGATGAAGATTCGTTTACTACTGATTAAGATTAGTTTGCTATGGAAGGGTCCCCGTTGTCCAGATTTTTTCGTCCCAGACAGGACTGCACACTCTATGCCTTCCTCACAGCATGTTCGAGTTGTTTGAAAGATTAAACGACTACTAATCAATGCGCCTGGCTTCGACGCTTATGCTTTTGCATTTGTCTCCTGTATACGGATAGAAAAACATGACTCTTGGGAGTGGATTACAATGAAGGTATTCGGCAAAACGAATTGGGTAAAAGCACGAGGATTACATTTCACTAGACACCTTAAGGACCTGGACTTCGTCGATGACATCTGCCTCCTCTCTCACAAACTCGCTGACATGCAAGCGAAGTCGGACAGACTAGTCACGTTGGCACTATCACGCAGACGGCGGAGCAGATGAAGATGTCAACTGCAGGCTAAACAAAGCAAGAGCGGCGTTTTGGCGAATGCATACAGGGCGAGTATGGGCGAGTTCTCAAATCTCCAGGCGCTCTAAACTTCGAATATTCAGGTCATGTGTGGAGCCAGTATTTGTCAGTTGTACGGAAGGGAAACATGGCTGGTCTCTAATATGTACCAACAGACCTAAATAACCTAACCCTAACCTTGGCACTCAGCAGTGGTCCCTGCAAAACGAGCGGTATAAAGGCCTTGGAAAAACCTGACCTTGCATTTTATTTTTGATGTTCGGGAACAATAAGAAATCATTGTGTGCTAAATTTGGGCTGTAGAGCGGTTGAGCCGTTAAGTCGTAGACGTGTTTTGAACTAGCGTTTTCAGAGCTATTTGTGATGGGTATGTGTCTGACGTGCTAAATCTCGGCAAGTGAATATTTGCCTTAGCGAGCTCATCGGCTCTCTGATTACCTTCTATTTCCTTATGCCCTGGTATCTGCCCGTTTCCAAAAAAATAAGCTTTTCGATAATAATTTTGATTAATAGATCATCACAAGTAGTATTACAAAGGTGCAAAATATAAAAGGCAGCCTTCGCATACCTTTTTTAAGAGTGGTGAGAATTCATTTACATGGGGCTCTCATTAGTTTCATCGTGTCAGCTGATACGGACCTACGTTTACGTTGGTGAGTGTGGCCCCCATGACGCATTTTTTTGTTGATATTATAGTGTTGTTGTTTGAAAGCTGCCATATGTGAAAGTTGCGGATTAGTCAAGGGGAATCGCACTAACACACAACCTATAAAAGTCCACCTTCTATGCACTGAAGTGGTGAGAATTTGGCATCGACGATTTGCCCCGCGTTGCACGCCACTTTTTTATGTGAACTTTTTTTTTGGAAGTTATTCGAAAATAAGTTTTTATACAATCTCCCACGGACATTTACTGAACTGATATACGAGGGCCGCCGCTACCGCAGTGATTCAAATTGAGTCGAACCCTGCCAAACGGTCATGAAATATTTCCTCAAAAGAATCAAAGAGTACCGTTACTGATAAAGATGGCCGATTTATTAGTTACTGCTGCATTTTTATGAAATCACAAAATAGGCTTTCCTAATGTGGCATACCATAAATTCCCATCGAGTAGCATAGAGGCTAGAAAAATATTTGCCATAAGCCAGCGAAACTAATTTAAATTGCGCAGCATATTTTTTGTCCAAATACAAGCAGTTATTTAACTTGCTAATATCGCAGTAATTTATTTACTTATAAATATTTGCGCAATTACGCAATTCCATGCATTTGTTGCCATGGCCACTAAGTTCAGCCGAACGCTTCTTTAGTTTACATTTCCGCAGCATCTGCCTGCTCGCTAAGATAATTGCAAACAAGTTTCATTGTGCTGAGAAAAAGGCGTAAAAGATTTATGATGCCATGGCCGTGATTTATCACGACTTTCTTGGAAAATGCGACACAAAGTGCACAATTTTTAGTTGGAATCTTTAGTTGTGGCAAACTAAGTGCCTCATAGTGAATTTAATTAGATTTTAAATGACACCACACCAGTACGAATCGGCACACGCATACTACGCCACTCAAATGCATCCTCATATACGCAATGTTCTTGTATGTATGTATGTATGTGTGTGTGTGCACACATGTGACACAAATAACCCATTAAAGTTTCATCTCATCGAGGTCTTCCAGTGCGACGCAGAGTATATCCGCCAGAGCGCTGAATGTAGCTAAGCAGAAGAGTTCGCTAGAGTGCAACACAGAACGAAACAGATACATGCACACACATACATACACACTTAAGTAAGTGAATGCCCAGCAGTAAAAGTTAAAAGTTTAGACATGAGCGGGTAAACACCAGAGTGAGGAGACTCTGAATGCTGAGTTCAACGCTGACCAACATTACTCGAAAACGGCTAAACCGATTAGTCTGAAAATTTAACAATAGCTTCTTAAATATGTTTTTAAGTAATTAATCGAAGATTTTTTCTCACCGATAAATTGTTTTTTCATAAACTGCCTGTTTTTTATAAACAATTTAAGGCCGAAATTTGGTCAAAAATCGGTTTTTGTTTTTGAGAAACCGCCATTTTGTCAAAAAAATTTATTTTGTTTATTCCTTCGATTAATTACCAGACTTAACATTACTTTAACGAAACCTGTGCGTTTGTTTTTTAATTTCAGAAGATCCAGTTCAGAGATATAGTGGCCACCGCAAAACATCTTTTTACTAATACTAAGTCTTAAAATACAGTTAAAAGCTAACATAATACGTGTACACATTTTTAGATCAACAAATTTAAAAGTTTTCTCAGAAAAAATTCTGGAAAATTCGCTTTTTTCGGCAATCACTCTTGGATTATCATTCGCCCAAATGCGGCAATTCTTCTTATTGACGAACCCACTGAGGTGAAAATGTGCCTCATCACTGAAGATGATTTTCTTCGAAAATTGGTCATTCACTGTTGCCATTTCCTGCCACCATTTCATAATAAGCCTGAATAATCCATGGTTCAAATTGAATTAGTCTGAAATTGGAAATTATCAAATGAAATATAGAAAAAACTTAACGTTTAGGTGTGGTACACATTCAACATCGGCCCTTAAAATTTAACCACCCTTTATTATAGATCGTCAACCGTGACGACTCTATTCTTTGCGTTCGAGCGCTGGGAGAGGTATAGTTACGTTGCCGACTTTAGACGCATTTTTCTCAAAACTGTATTGGCGTACACACCCATCTTTTTTATGATATTACTTTCTATGCGAATTTACAACTCGACATTTTTTCGAAAAAATAATTTCTTCGAAGCAAAAATAGTAGTAGAATTCGTCCCAAAATTCATTTTTTTAAGCATTTTATTCCGAGAATTTTCTTTTCCATTTTCTTTTATTCATATAAAAATTATGACATTAATAAACAAAAAAATGTTTGGTTTTTTGTATTCAGGTCACTGACGCCGATGCTACAATGCCCGCCGATTGAGAAGCCCCGCTGTGACCTTCCTGCAAGAATTGAGTGCACATCCGCCATTTTAAATGAATAAAATAAAAAAAAAATTTATATTATTTTAATGTATAAATAAACTGTATGCTAATTTTGAAAAAAATATATGGACTTCTTCATTTAAAATAATTTTAATGAAAAACAGTTTTAATTTTAAGAATATTAAAAGTTAATGTAAAAAATATAGAAGTCAGTTTCCAAAATCATTTAATAACATCATCATGCATATGTATTCATAATGTATCCATTTGACCCGATGTATCCTTGGCGGATTCCTTCCAGTTGTTGAGCTTGAGTTTCCTCATGTCGTCTTCTATTTTGTTAATCCATCTTGATATTGGTCTGACTCTTGCATTCGTTGCAAATGTTTTAGCGTCCTGTCGTTTTTGTTGAGCTCTAGTGGGGTCCATTCTCATGCTGTGGCCATCTTAGTCTTTGAGCTTTGATGAGCCGTATAACATTTTCTCTTCTTATAAGTTGGTGGTGCAGTTCATGGTTCCATCTAGTACATCATTCGCCGTTGTCTGCAATGAAGATTTGTCTCTAAAGTACTTGGAATTTGTTTTTGTATTTTTCCCTTATTGTTCACGACTCGCATCCGTAGCCATGAACTGGTTGAACTACAGATCAATACAGCGTAATTTTGAAAGCTTTTGACTTAAAAAGTTTGACAAGTGAGGGCAATGCTCTGTACGCTGCTTGTATTCGTTCGTCCTTTGGGATGCTCATTGCGTTGTTGTTACATGTGGCTTAGTTTAAACTCCAAGTACGTGAAAGTTTTCAGCCCTTCAAATTCAAATGGCCCGATTTTGATTGTGCCAGGTACCATCTAATTTTTTTCCTTTTTTTCTCAATCTTTTTCCTCGTTAGCTCTCAATCCAACATTACTGGTTGCCTTTTCTATATCATGAAAAGTATTTGACAGTGCACCAACGTTTTTGCTGATTATCGCAAATATCCTCCGCGTGCGCGTATATTTGTGTTGTTCTGTTTAGTATATGCCCAGTTCGTTTTACACCGGTTACTTCGCCTATTGCAAAGCACAATAAAATATTAAAAATGGTTGAGGAAATCGCGTCGAATTGTCTAGCACCGCATAGGTACATACAAGTATTTACATACTAATTTGTTTTCTGCCAAAAAAAATATAGAAAAAGTAAGGAAGACAGAAGGACAGGCGAAAATTTAGTCCTAACATATAAAAAAGTGTACCTGGTTTCATCCGATCTCAATAATAATAAATATTTTGGATCGAAATGAGCCCCCACCTTATATTAGCACGAGTATTATTGAGTAAACAATCACATAAATATAAAGCAGCGAGAATCTCTGGCTGTAATATGGCGAAATAAGCATTTAAGTTTAGAAAGCCAAGTCCGAATTTATAAAACATGCGTTCGAATAGTACTCACCTATGCCGTTGAGACCCGAGCAGATACAACTGCAGCACAGCAACCAATGAACAAGGTTGACCAATCACACGATATACTGGCAGAGATCTTATGCGAAACGAAGAGACTAGAGGGATATGCGAAACGTAAGACATTGTTAGGTGGAGCCGAAGACGAAGAAGGGAATGGAGAAATCACGTGCTACGCATGTCCAACAATAAATAAAAACAAAAAGTGCGTGTAGCGTAGTACACATAACAGAAGTGAAACTTTCAAGGCAGACAAAAAAAGAGGGAGAGACCCGAGAGAGAGAGAGAAAGAATATATATCTAAATAAATTCACAACATTTGCAGAGAATACAAATAGACAAAATTTACAAAAAACGGAGATGGGTCGACCGGTGTGGGTAAACGCCGCACACAAGCCGTGGCAACAACGCGCACTACCGCGATCGTTTATCACCCGCAAAAACGCAGCGATTCCAGGACCGCAACAACGGCAGAAATTACCGCAAGGCTATACCAATAAATCCGACGCCGGAACGGATAGCTCTTTATAGTACGCACAAGCGCTAGCCAGGAAACGAAAATAAGCGCCAAAAAGTAGGCACAAAAAACACCAAAAAATTGGGACCAAAAAAAAGCCCCAAACATTAGGCACCAAGGAAATATATCGCCAAAAAGTAGGCACCAAAACTACATATATTTCCTACAAGTTTGCACCAACAAACAAGCCCCAAAAAGTGAGCAGTGTTATTTCGCACTAGAAATTAGCAAACCACAAGGAAAAACTCAGGACAGATAGCCTAAAGTGTATCTAAGATATATATAAGGTATAGCTGTCTCGCTCCTTTTCCTCTACGATATATCTTTTTTCACTCTCGCGAAACGAAAGTGCCCAAAACGTTGCATGACCTTAAAATTTTACTTGTTGTTGTTGTAGCAGCATAAACATTCCCCATATTTACATACGGGGAATGCTGCTGGAGTGACAGTCCTTGGCCGGATATAGATCCGGGTCGTTTCGGTAACTCTTTACTCTCCATTCTCGCTCGTCCATCGACGCCTAAGAAGTTTCTCTTCAAAAACAAATAAATAATTGGCGCGTACACTTCTTTTGGGTGTTTAGCCGAGCTCCTCCTCATATTTGTGGCGTGTGTCTAGATGTTGTTTCACAAATGGAGTGACCTAAAGATTAACGCCGACTCGGAACGTAAAATGGATTTATTGAGGAGCTTTTTCATGGCCATTGCTCGCCCATAGGTTTGCCATTGTCCGCCGAAAGAACTTTTTCTGCCATTTTACTGTTCCATGCGCGGATATTCGAATCTATGCATTCCCCGAATTAAAGTCACGCACCAACCCCTCGGCTACGGCGGCCGTCGTATTCCTGCGTACGAATAAAGGGGTATAAAACACTGGCAGTTATTGCGTGAATAACTGTAAAATTTACCATGTCTTATTTGGGTGTCCAAACTCGTTAAACAAAATCGTGTCTTGCAGTCCATCATAATTTAGTTGGCCCTTACGTTTCCCAGCCTATTTGAGTTTTTAAAATACAAGAAATTAAATTTGAATACTTCGAGGCAATTAAATTTTTTTAACCTATGTCTAGTTTTTCTAGACATTCTACTATATTCGCTTTTCTGTAAGTCATCGATGATCCGTTACTCTTCAGTCGTCGCAGTAAGATTTCTTCATTTTATTATAATGCAGGGGTTTACGGCCAATTACATGTAAAAGTAATGCCTTCCAGAAGTGAAATGGCAAGTCATTTCAAAATTCCTCTCAATTCCATATTCATTACGGGTACAGTCACAGTTTCTGCTGGGTTAATTGCTCGCATTCTTGTGCATGCTGCGAGTGGATGCAATGTGCATGAAGAGCTTAAAAAGCGTAGCAACAATTCAGGTTTAAAACGGGGTAGAGTAGCAACCCCAGCAATGCCCTCAAGCGCCAATCCAAGCCATGCGTTACACCCATCACTTTTCTCTGCTCCGCTGCACGTGTGAAGAATTTAAAATCCCATTTACTTGTATTTCCTTCGTGAAGTTTGATGCTCGCTTCCTGCTCGTTTGTTTGTTCGCTCATTCATTCGGTTGCTTGTTTGTCGGTTGGTTGGTTTCTTTGTGTGTTTGTTTACAAATGTATGTATGTATGTATGCATATATGTGTATTATGCAGAAGTGTATATTTATTTTTAATTTAATGGTTAGTTACTTGGCCTTTGTGATAAATTAAAACTTGAATTTATATGACTTTAAGACTTTTTGTGCCACACAACAGCGACTGGCTCAGGACTAGGCCGAAGCTTTATTTGTTTATTTTAGTTTAATCTGTGCCCCATACTTGAGGTTTTTGGAATAGTTAACCCTTCGAGCCAGAGAAATTCCGGGATTTGATTTTTAATTAAAAGAAAGGGAATATGAAGCTTAGTATTGAGCAAAGTATTATGAATTTTACTGTTCTGTAATAAAAACTTGCACTTGGAGATTTTTTAGTTTTTAGCAGGAATAATTTATTTTTGATATCTATTTTTTTTATTAAAGAATTCCATGATGGCTCTATAAAGCAAATGATATGTACGTTTTTAATATTGTAATAGGAAAAATGAATGCATATAATTTTTAGTTTCAGATTTAAAACAAACTAAAACCTGCAAAAAACACAAAAAGTTCAAAAAACAATTAAATTTTACAATAATTCAATAATTAGTTTTTAATATTTTTTTCTTCAAAATTTTGTTTTTTTTTGTAAATTAACAACCAATTATTTTGGTTCTAAGCCCTTCTTACTTTCAGCAAGAGGTGTTTTTTCTATTTTCTATTTTCATTTCCATAACTGCGAACTATGACGTTTGCCAACTCGGGCTGAAGTAACGGCATATCGCACAAAGAGCGACTAAGAAATCATGTCAACCATGCATCATCCCATTGTGAAAAGATTTCAAAGGTGAGCTCTGTAACATACCGTTATTCTGCTCTGAGCAAATTTGACAGAATCAGCTGATGGGGTGAGGTCACTTGAGGTGTGTTTACAAAACAACTGAGATTGTGTTAGTGTTATACGAAAAAAATCAACCAATGATACTTTGTTGCCGTGTGAAAAACGACTGATTGGACGAGTGTGCGAATATGTGTGAAATTATCGTGTAAATTTCCGCTTTCGATATGATTGTGTTAGTGATTCATATATCTCAAAAAATCGACAAAGTCTTCGTTAATGTTGCTCTGTTGCTATCTGTATAATGACTTATTGGACGAGTGTGTGAAATCATCGTGCAGAATTCGGCTGCCGAATGCCCAAATGACATGGGAGGTAAAGTTCCCTCACAATTTCTTTCACCATAGCTAAATGGCAACCCTGGTGATATGTCATTACTCTACTTTCCTTATTCTATATATACAATCAATTGTACAACGCTCCTAAAAAAATGTTAAAACAAAGTTGCCATAGCTCTCACTCAATTCTCGTATTAAGGGGACCCGGTGGTCTAAAAATTTTAAAAATCGATTTTTTGTTTTTTCGAAATTTCGAAAGTTTGGTATCTTAAGGATATACTGTGACATTTTCATGCGGAAAGTCCCAATATTATAGCTTCTACAGCCCATTGACTAGGTACAGAGCGGTCCGCGCGGTCCTCTACCTCAAGCTTTAACTCATTAATCTCTAAACTCATAAACTCGACGACGACACCAGGCCGAAGTTTTGTCAACAAAAACAAAAACACTATTCAACCGAATCATCTGAAATTTTAATATGTTGTTCACAACATATCCGTTGATGCCCGTACTAAACTCATATTATTATTTCTATTATTTCGTATTTTTTTGATTAAAAAACTTAAAAAACCCGATTTTTAGAGTGTGAAATTCAAAACCGAGCCATATGGTAATTTTTTTTTATTCTAGTACGGTGCATAGCTACAGTCATACTGATTTGTTTGGTTTTTGTGTTTCAGATAAATAGAAGAGCCAAAATGGACAACAGCGCCAGGTCCAATTTTTCGGACGGTCAACTTCAGCGCCATTTTTTAAATGATTAAAATTAAAAAAAATTTTGTTTTCATTTTTGTACGTAAAAGAAGTTAAATAAAAAGCCTAAAAAATATGAATATCGTTTTTCATTTTTTGATTGTAAAAAAAATTCCTGAAAATACCTTAAATTTTCGAGCTCTAGCCAACCGGGACCTCCCCCCTAATCATATGTACTTGATTATTGATATGTCCTTGATAAATTAAGTTGGCTTGAAATTGACTAAAGATCTATGCTTTAATGAACTTTTATTCCTAGAATTTAATTTAAAATGCTAATCTGCTGGGTACCATGCCGATAAAAATCGTTCAATACAAACTGCCCCACCCTAATGTGTTATATGTACATACATAAAAAAAAACAATACGAGTAAATATGCATGCCTTAACCCAAATGCTACATAAATGTGTGTTATGAATGTATGTATGAATATTAGGCAGGTCAGCTGGTGTTAATCACTTCAGCCTTCGTCTAATAATGCTTTCCCAACTGGGAGTTATTATAGAAGGATTAGCGTAGCTACAAATGCAGCTAGACGCTTTTAATGCCCTCTGCATTGCCCTCTGAATTGCGCTTTCTATTACCTCTCTTACATTTCGCCTTTTTTGCACCCGCGAACTTGTGCCCAAGCGTATTATAATTCTTAACTCGAACAAAAAGTAATATATTTCAATGAAACTGGGGACACATATTACTTTTTTTGCCCAGGGAAGGTTGGCACGGAAAATGAAAATGGGTGAAATCGGTCAATAACCGCATTAACTTTCATACAAAGGTAATTTTCAAAAACAAATTCCCCGGTTATAAATGAAGTAAAATTACTCATAATTAGTACATAATCAGTACATACATATGCGTGTTAGATGAATCCAAAGCCAAAAAAATGTGGCGCAACATTTTGAAAAATGGGTGATGCGAATGAAAAATTGCTAGCTTTACATAAGGCCGTTATTGTCGCACTGAAGTGAGACCTCAAATGGTTACAAAAGTAGTTATTGGTGCTCTAAGATGAGGAACGCCAGAGGAAGAGAGTGTCTGAGTTTTGAGTCATAGTGGCTATGTGCACAGATGTTGGCCCCTATTATGAGTTGGATTCGATCTTCGATATTCGAATGATCGAAAATCGAATGTCAATTTAGTATTATGAGCGGTGCATGCCTGTCGAAATTTTCGTTGTATACCGAATTTAGAGTTGAATGCAATTTTGATTTCGATTGTGCAGCGTATTGTCAATTTGTTAAAATGTAAGTAAAGTAAAGTTGTTTGCGATTATTTATTCTTTTATAGTAACCAAATAATAAACATATACTAATTTTGTTAATTTTATGCAGGTCGAAAGTCGTGAGTACCAAATAGCAATTAGAAAGGCTGATTGCATTAATGGAAGAGAATTCACAATCCGCAAAAGGAATTTGCACAAAAGTTCAAGCAGCAAAAAAATGGGAGGAGTTTACAACGGAGCTGTATTGCTTGGGACCACCAGTTAGAATGGCAGCAAAATGGATTAAGGTTAATAATGGTTTTTTTTTGTGATGTTTGTAGAAATACATTTTTATTTTCCCTTGGCAGGTATGGGCTGACGAATGACGAATATTTGAATAATGAAAATTTATAACAAAAATAAAAAAGAAACTATGGCGTAAAGGTTTTTATTTAATACTTTTTAGAATTCTTCCCATAATATTCTAAGAATTTCATTTCTTATATTTTCCGCTTCTCCGTTATTTGACTCCACGTCAATATCTCCAGCATCATCGTTGAGGGTGTCATCGGATAACTCTTCATCCGGAAGTTGAACATTGTAAAACAGACAAATGTGGTACAAAGCTGCACATATATTAATAATTTGTGTTGCTTTTTTTTGGAGAATAGTGGAGAGCTCTTGCCTGCAACAAACATCTAAATCGGGTTTTCAAGACTCTAATTGTTCTCTCAATGTTACTTCTCGCTTTAGCATGTTGTTTGTTGTATGTCCTTGTGGAGAGTCAGAGTCAGAGTTTATGAACGCCGTCATTAAATATGGTTTTAGAGCGTATCCAGCATCATCTGAGACAGACAAAAATGATTAAAAATATACCGAGGAGCCAAGTATTGCGACGGCCATTGAGATGTTGCTCCTCTAAATGCGCTTTCAATGGCGACATGTTGAAAACCATAGAATCACAAGTAACTCCTGGATTTTTCGCATTTATATAAGTTATTTTCATTGTATGATCACAAACCTAAAATTTACATTATTCGCATTGAGATGAATCGTCGAACCACAACTCCGTTGTACTCATTTTCACAAAAAATAATTTTTTTAACTTTTAAAAATGTTGCTAACAAAGATTTTCAATACAACCGCTTTTTCTTTTATTTTGATTTGCTGTATCAGCTGAGAAAAAATTATATATTGTAAATGCGTCAAGCGATCGAAATTCACAATAGTCCTATTCTTCAGCGAATGAGCACCATAATACCAAATGAAAATTCGTTCGATCAGCACTTTCGACTACAGTCGAAGATCGAATATTGTTCATAATAAGGGCCATTGTATTTTAATTTATTCTTAATATCTTGGAAAACTTTATACAGAAAAATAATAGTTGCGAACTAGAATACTAACAATTCACTTTTCAGCTCAATGAGTTTGTATTTTTGATATGGGCGATGTCTTACAAAATTTCAATTGTCAGGCTATAAAAAAATAAAAAATACGAGTTAAAATTGTTGCTGTTGAAGTGGTTGAGTATTTTTACTGAAATAGTCTTAATTAGCAACTAGCGCCGTTTTACTACCACCGTTCTCGCGTGATGCCTTCCTTTTATTATTATTTTTTTTTGAGGCAGGTCCATTTCATGAGATGCAAGCAAATTTTTTATCTCTATGTCTGAATTTTGTTAATTTGCTGTAGGAAAGGTCTTGCTCTAGCTAGTCTGGATATTCGCATAAATAGTGGAAAATACTTTCTTTCATCACCTCCGCCTGACAGCTTCTGCAGATGGGATTGAAAGGAAGGTTGAGTCTGGCTGTATGATCTCCTACCTTCCAGTCAACTGTAAAGGTTGCAGTAATACGCGAAATGTTTAAGTGAGAGCATCATAATAGGTAATTCGTCCTCTGGATGTTGTACGACGGCCATGTTTTTCTTGTTGTAGTGCTTTCATCCAAGGCTTTGTACATCTTTTCATTGGAGGGGATTTTTAAGTGGCGGGTTACAAACCCAGTGCACAACCAGTTATCCTTGGATACTTCGCCTTTTCACTTTGGCTCACTCCCGAACGGGTGTGCGTAAGCTACCCAGAGGATAGCCATATGTAGAAGAATCGTCCTGACCACTTCCAAGTGAATAACGATCAATAGCTTTCCCCACCTGGGTGGACTTGTGCATATGGAACCATCTTCTTCTTCTCTTCTTAATTAGCGCTATAACCACTTACGCGATTTTGACCGAATTTAACAAAGCGCACCAGTCTTTTCTTTCTCGTGCCGAATATTTTCAGAGCCGGAGCGTTTGTATCCATTCGGACAACATGACCCAGCCAGCGTAGCCGCTGCATATGGAACCATACCTCGCGCAAATTAATCGTGTGAATCAGTGGATGTTCTTATTGTGTTGAAGGGGGTAGCAACTGCCCTCACCTCTGTTTTGTCTAGTGCGGAACCCTTTCTTGCTAGCTCATATGCTATCTCATTACCCTCTATATCCTTATGACCGGGAATCCATATCAGAGTAACTTAAGGGTCAATGACAAGGCACTTCTAGTTCCTCTCTACATTGCAAAACTAGTTTGGATGAAAAGGAATTGGAATCTACGGCCTTGATAGCTTCTTGACTGCTTGAAAAGATAGCTATTCTTAAACAAATTTATTTGTACTGTTTTAGTGATGATTGCATGCTTCTCTGATTGCTAATATTTCTGCCTGGAACACGCTGGCATAGTAAGGAAGTCGAAAATATTTGGATAATTTAATACAAATAATCAAATGAAAGCGAGATGACTTATATTCCAGAGGCTATAATCAAAGACAAACAACAACACCAATACGCTTTGGAGTGTTCGAAGGAAAGATTCTGTGGAAGATTTACGGATTTTTACGCATTGGGGAACGGTATCACAATGATAAAGATATAATACAGTGAATACAAATGTAGCAGCTCCACTGGGTGGGTAATTTGCATGAATGGATGCGCACATTTTACCTCTGAAGATATTTGAGTCTGTTTTGAAAAGACCAAGTGAAGCAGGACTTAGTTTCCCTTAGTGTTTCTGATTTGCGCAAGGCAGAATGGCTGCCACGCTTTGTCGAACTCGTCTAAGATCGTTGAGGTGATTACTGTGCAAATAAAGAAGAAGGAGGAGAAAAATGATTGCAGAACTTGCAGAATTTACAAAAAGATTACTAGGAGGCCACAAGAGTACAGTATGGTAAGGGAAAAGAAGACGTTTTCCAAACTTACAACTGTCTCATTTAGAATGTTTGGCGAACTCATTTGATCGTTGAGAATGCTATGGTACTTAGACTGTTGAGGCATTCGAAGGAATGATCTTCCAGATAATTGAAGCGTGTTCTTCGTAACCGTCCTGCTAATATTGAGAAGTTCTAAAGTGGTGGCATAACTAACTCACTTATTTTTTGCCAACCTCAGCTTTTCTTCCGAACTTTCAGAAAAGTTATAGTTGAACTTTCTGATTATGATACTATCAATGGATTTAGATTAAGAATCTTGTCATGGAATTGGAAGTCAATAGACTGTGCACTTGTATATTTTCGAATCAGAGAGGTATTCCTGCTCCGTTAAGTAGGTGTAGGTAACGATCAGATGTCTGAGACAATTTCCACTTGCTTGATTATATCATGTTGATCTGATTACCATATCGGAAAAGTTTTACGCCTGAAGAACAATTAGTCAAGGTGAACTTTTATAAGTAGGCTTCTCTATGCTGCGAGTGAAATTAAATTGCTCTAGCCTCATGTTCAATTATTTTTACCATAGTTTAATACAGATTTAGAGAATAACCTTTGAAACCAAAATGTAAGTGCACACTGGAGGGTGATATAGGTATAAGTACATAGGAATCGGTTCAACAAATCTCAATGAACGTAGGGCGTATTTAAGAAAACTATTTTGGATCCATTCAATTCTGTTTATGTAGATTTTATGACTGGGACTCCAAACGAAAGTAGGATATTCCAAAGTGGAGCGAACGAAAAATGTATATAATAATTTAAGAGTGTATGGGTCAGTGAATTTGGAACTATTTCACCTCACAAACCCTAATACCAATGCCATTCAAGAACAACCTTTACATCTATTGGAAAAAAACCGTTTGGTGCGGCCTATGGGTTGGAGGAATAATCATATATCTTCAAAGACGAGGCTGGCGCCAGTGTAACAATGAATGGTGAACGCTATGGCGCCATGATATATAACTATATTGAAGCCCGTGATCTCCACAACATTCCAACCAAGTTTCAACAAGACTACTGGCGCTACTTGCCACTCATCTCGTGAAGCAATGGGCTTACTGCG
Source organism: Anastrepha ludens (assembly GCF_028408465.1). Lineage (NCBI taxonomy): Eukaryota > Metazoa > Arthropoda > Insecta > Diptera > Tephritidae > Anastrepha > Anastrepha ludens. The sequence continues at coordinate 24,065,456 of NC_071498.1, read as the reverse complement.
TCGTCGTTTCGGTGAACAATCCACCTCTCGTCTCAGACCAGTGGATTGGCCACCAATATCGTGTAATATCAACCCTTTGGACTCTTATTTGTGAGAGTATTTAAAGTCTAAATACTTTGCGGGTAAACCAGCTTCGATTAAGTTATTGGAAGCCAACTTTACTAAAGTTATTCGCGAAATACCGACCGAAGTCCTCCAGTGAGACATTCAAAATTAGAGTTTACGAATGGTCGAATTCCGATGCCATGGAACCAACATGTGAAAGGGATTATCTTAAAAAATAAATGTCATGTATGGTTCTACACAAAAATAATAAATCAATTTGAATTTTCATTGCTTTATTTTAATTTTAAATCTGATGCCTCCCATTTTATATGCTCTGTTACCAAGTTTTGACTATTTTTTATTTAATTGGTAATTTCAATTATTTTGTTTTTCATAATTTCATAATTTTTCTCTTGGCTATTTGAGTCCTTTTAGTACCATATTTCAGCACATTTAGATACTTTTTGGATGTTTTTTAAATCCTTTTAATGGAATTCAAATAATTTTCATACCAACTAAAATATTAGAAAAAATTAAGCACTTCCCAGTAGAAAGGAGAATTTGAGAAATTGTTCCTATCATTTATTCTACCTAAAACCATTGAAAATATTATACTTTGCTGCCATTAATCTTGAAGGCAAACATTGTAGCACTCCAAACCCTATTAGATATCCTTTATTTTACCTTGAAGTCCAATTAAGAGCTAAAATTTCTATGACAATACTCTATGAAAAGTTCTTACTAGACACCTCAATGTATTGAACAGGGTTAAACATGCAGTATGCATAACCCAGGCGAAGGACCACACTGAACCCGTACTCCATTTTACAAAGAGATACAATGCGATCTTCCCGTCTAGGGAAGAGTGGAACATTAACCCAACATGGATAAATGATGACTCACAAAAGTGGTACACAGATGGTTCCAAAACGCTCCAAGGAGCAGAAATAGTGGGGCTTAGAGCACACAAGTCCCTAACACTGAGTACAGATACCACGATTCGCCCTACGGAGCTTTTCGTCATAATGGAAACAGTGGAAATCATATCCAAAAGAGGGTTCGAGAAAGTAAAAAATAAAATAATTTCGGATAGCCAATCGATTCCCAAAGCCTTGAAAAGCTTCACATTCCAGTCAAAAGTCTTATTAGAGTGTAACAATGCACTCAACAAACTGGGCACTCATAATCAGGTCTCACTGATTCGGGTACCAGGACATGAGTGATATAAAGGAACCCAGAAGGCAGACTTGTATGCCAAAAAAGGGGCAGAAGGGCTCTTTAAGGGACCAACCCCATTTTTCGACTTTAACGAAAATTATATAAAACAGGAAACCAAAAAATGGGTCCAAACTAAAATCAGGCAACACTGGAACGGCCTTAATCACTCCAAAAAGTTTTAGAACTTCAATGCCAAGAGAGCAAAATCTGCTCTGCCCTAGATAAAAAGGGCCTCAGAGTACTCTGTGAAGCACTTACAGGTTACTTTGCCTTTAATAAACTCTTTAATACAATAGGACTGTCTATCACTAGTTTATGCGGGTTCTGCTGTGATGAAAAGGAGTCTATGAAACACTTAAACACCAACTGTGAGACATTCGGCCACAGGAGACACACTCCTAACTTCGCCAATTTCCATCCGATTTCGAATTTGTTTCTTTATTTCGAAAGAACAAAAACAAGCCTTTTTGACAGTGTGTTGACAATTTTTCTGAAATGACAACTAACGAGACTGTAGGCGGAAGTATTTGGAATTTTTTTATTTTTTCTCTATTTTTTCAACTTTGGCATGATTTATACGATATTATCCGATATTGAGGATTTTTTTTAGTACACTACTGTTATAGTAAATTTAATTTTGCGTCGAATGAGCTACATATATTTGACTGTAACTGAATTAAAATTAATAGAGTTGTGTGAGTTTTAAGATTTTATGTTTTTTTTTACTAATTTGGTATAAAAAAAATTCCAGTCTAACGGTTAGACGCGATAGAAGTGAAACCTTCCGTAAAACAAACTGAGAGAGAATGAGACGAAAGCAGCATTAGGAGCGGGATAATTATAGGTCCATTATAATATTGTTATAAAGTTCATATTTTATTTTCTTCATTTTATTATTATTCATCCTCAATGTTTTCAATTTAAACAAATGATATGAGTGGCTTATGATAGCTAAAATATGATACAAATGCTTTGGTTTCGATGTTGTCAACATATCTTTGAAATCCCGCGTTAATTGTTGTTTTTGATCGTGTTGTCGATTCAGTTCGATTGTTACACATTTTTAAATTGAATGTTGTATTGAGAAAGTCAATTAAAGGAACTGCTGTGTCCAATGCAAAATTTACGTTAAAATCACCACTTAAAATCATTGGAACTTTATCGTAATCTTTTCCAAGTATCCGCTATACTTCTGGTGTATACTTTATTAAATTTTCGTGAATGAATTCCGCTCTGCTATTTATTGATTGATTCGGTGAAATATAAATTGCCACAATTAAAACTGTTTTTCCATTGCTCAATCTGGTTTTGCATGCACATATTTTTCCCACTTTAGAGAGCTGAACAGACAGTGATTCTAGTTGCTGTGCATTCAGATCTATCTGTGGAGTTACAATACGAGCACCGTCATTTTGATTGTGGTATATTGCAACACCGCCTGCAATTGCGGTAAATATTTATGCATATTTAAAAATGAAAATATTTACGAATATAAAAATACGGACGCAATACAGCACACGCGGTTGCTATTATGAGCGTCGTAACGCGTATATTACACAGACGTACCAACATACACACAAACATTCGTAGGACGCTTGGTTTGAATTTTTTATACATATGTACATATGTATGCTATACTATGGCCTAGCCTATGTACGTACATACATATTTGTGTTCTGAACTTCCAGCAAAACAATGCTTATTAATATACACATATGCATCTACATACAACCACACACACAGGCCACTCACTTTATTCCTGTAAATGCGTATGTCGTCCAAAGCTAAAATTCTATGCCTAGCGACTACAAGAACAAAATGCATTAATAGGCGCAGGCGTAGCGGCCATCATCCTAGTTGCCATAGCGCTGAACAGTCGCGGCGGCGCCGAACAGTTTCAACTATTGTACTGTGCAACAAAAACTCATCATCAAAAAATTGATTTATAAATTCGAGCTCATAGTTCTAAGAACAAGTACTTTCATTCATAAAACGAGCCGCCCATATGCTAATTTTCTCGACAATTCGAAAATAGTCAATATTGGAATATTTCGCGTAGAATTATTTGCCAATATTCAATTTTTGTCAAGTCGAGTGCCCGCGGCTCCGTAAATATGTTTGCACCCATATATGTATGTAAATATATGTTTCTAAATGCTCGACAACCGCAGCTGCCTGTTCAAGGTTACTGTACATTAGGCCGGGTCGATTTGTGGGAAGGCAAAAAAATCGCCCATTGCTCTGTGAAAATCATATTCTAGGGATCAGAATAAGAAATTTTGCCGAAGGAACCATACCTCTAAAACGATTTCTGATGTCCCCCAATATGGGTCGAACTTTTTAGTTTCTTTTCTATAACTCACATTCATTCATTTACATATGTATGTTCTGACTAAATAAATTTCTTAAGAGAAAAAATAGATAATATTATAAATAAATAAAAATAAAGAAAAAACATAGCCATTTAGCTGATTTTTTCTGGTAAAGACCAAAAATGGTGATATTTTGAAATTGGGGGACATCAGAATTCGTTTTAGAGGTATGGTTCCTTCGGCAAAGTTTCTTATTTTGATCCCTAGAATACGATTTTCATAGAGCAATGAGCGATTTTTAAATCGACCCGCCCTACTGTACATGCAATGCTGTGCCTATGAATGTGCGCTGTGCTATGAATGCGCGCTGGATTTCTTGAGAAATTTTACCGTATGTTTTGCTGTGGCGGGGCACATATGTATGTACATACACACAACATATATAAATATATCCGCATATAAACATACGTATATAAATTCACAAATTTAAATTTGCTTATGCCATCCTTCTGTGTGCCTGGTAATGAAGCATTTTCTATACATACATATAATATATACGTATATCTTTTTTCTTCTTCTTTTTGGTGTCGCTTTTTCGTTTCATCGAGTCTCAAATCACTCCCAACGATTCTAAAGAAGTTTTCACTTCCAAAAAAATTTAAAAACGAAAAAAAAAAAAATTTGCACCGATAATTGATGGCGAGTCACGTGGGGAGGATAAATACGCAGAGCGTTTATTTCTGCGCCTGCGTTGTGAACAAAAGGTTTTGTGCATGCGCGCGACGCGAATAAATTTTAGTAAAGTTCTGAAAGTAATTCATGAAGTTTTTCATTACACACATATGTACATAAATGAACGTATACTTTATACATATGTAAATAAATGATGGTATATGATAATATACATACAGTGGCTCACAGCTTATTTCGTGTGGCTGTATGTTAAACTAAAGAATTGTAAATTTATTTTTATTTGATTTACTTTAAAAAAAATTTAAATGCACAATCAAAGATAAATTATTTCTAATTAGAAACATGTATAAATGCATTTAAATTTTTTCTGCTTTAGTAGAATATTTACAACAAAAACAGAATACTAGGTAAATTGACGTCACAGCTTATTTCGTGTGTTCACTTTTACCGTTATCGGCGCCATTAATCCGGTTAGCAATTATAGGAAATTTGTTTTGCATAGTATATTAGATTATATCCTTATTTAGTTTACACATTGAAACTAGTCGGTTGTCGAGCTTAATTTAAAAATACCGTGATGGGTCGTCGTCCGTCGATTGAAAGGCGCGAATTAGTGATTACGCATTACAAAAATGGAAAGTCACAGAAAAAAATTGCTGAAATTGTAAAATTAAGTACTTCCACAGTACAGTACATTATTAAACGCTTTTCTCGTGAAAAAAGAGTGGTTGACTAAGGCCGCCAAGCTCCAAACAAAATTTTTACAGAAGCTGATGAAAGGTGGATATTAAGAAAAATTAAAAAAGACCCACGAATTAGTGCGCCATCTTTGACAAAAGAGGTTGAAAAAGTACTTGGTAAGTCATGTAATCCTGAAACAATAAGAAGAATTCTGCGCAAAGCTGATTTCCATGGTCGTACAGCTCGAAACAAACCGTTTGTTAATGAGCGTAACAGAAGATTAAAGGTGGAGTTTGCCGAAAACCATGTTAATAAAGACCAAACATTTTGGAATGACGTTATTTTCGCCGACGAAAGCAAATTCAACCTCTTTGGTTCCGATGGAAAGTCTTTCGTTTGGCGTAAGCCTAACGCGGAGCTGGACCCGAAGAATCTGCGTGGTACAGTAAAACACGGTGGGGGCCATGTAATGGTTTGGGGCTGCATGTCAACAGCTGGTGTCGGAAACTTGGTTTTTATCGACGAAATTATGGATAAAACAGTTTATTTGAATTTATTAAAAAATAATTTACTACAAAGTGCTGAAAAATTAGGCATTCGGGACAGGTTCAGGACAATGATCCGAAGCATAAGTCGGAATTAGTGCAACGGTGGCTTATATGGAATTGCCCTCATGTGGTAAAAACGCCAGCACAATCACCTGATCTCAATGTAATTGAGAATTTATGGAATATTCTGGATCAAAAAATTAGAAAACATAACATAAGCAACAAACAAGATCTAAAAACAGCATTGCAAGTGGAGTGGGAGAAAATATCTCCTGAATACACTGGAAAACTTGTTAGCTCCATGCAATCCCGGTTAAAAGCTGTATTAAAACAATAAGGCTACCCTACAGAATATTAGATTAGTAAAAACTTAATAAATTAAAAAAAAAAATTATGTTTTTTCTAGTTTGGTTAAGCACACGAAATAAGGTGTGACGTGGATTTACTTATAATTTTGATTTTGCTGTAAATATATTACTTGAGAAGAAATAATTTAAGTTTATTTATGTGTGTTTGTAACAAGAAATAATTTATCTTTGAATGTATGTTTAAGTTTTTTTCTAAATAAAGTTTATACAAAAATATTAAACTTTTTTATTTTGATAAACGGGCACACGAAATAAGCTGTGAGCCACTGTAAGTACATAATATGTATGTACATGTCAATAGGAGGTATTTGCATTCAGAAAAAAAGAACGATTTAAGATAAATCAACACTTATTTTATATTGTATGTCAATTTATAGTTTATGTATTCGACAGCATTTACATACATATGTATGTATGTACATTTGTATATGAAAAACAATAATGCACAAGCGCAAGAACATCATATCACATATGCAAGTATGCCCAAATAACCTTGACTTATGTATGTACACATGTCACAGCACATCACATTCTTACAAGAAATCAAATACACATACGCACTAGTGAACGAGTTTCTTCCTAACAAGTGCAAAAACAATTCGGCTCTATGCATGTCCTAGCATATATACATACATATTATATATACCTACTTGCCTTCTAAACTTCCTACAAAATAATTGTATTCATATGCTACTACATCCATGCACGTTCACACATTCATGCATATACATACATATGCGCGAGCACAGCGCTCCCTTCTTGCTTCCGTGTACTTTTGTCTTTCACCAGTCGATATTCCTAATATTATACTTACAAAAACACAATACTTTGATAGACGCAAAAGCAACAGCAAGCGCAACGCGATGGTCGCTTTGCCACCACACATTCTAAAATGTTCTAGAACACAACAAAAACACATACCTCACATGCGCATGTCGCCAAAATCTAAGCCTAGCGACTACAAAAACAAAATACATTCGTAGACGCAGTCGCAGCGGCCATGATTCTATCAGCGACGGCGCTGAACAATTTAGAACAAAAACAAAAAGTTCATTCATAAGTTAGAGCTCATATTTCAATTTCATTCATAAAACGAGCCGCCCATATGCCAATTTTCGCGACCATTCGAAAATAGTCAATATTGGAATATTTCGCGTGGAATTATTTGCCAATATTTGATAAATCTTAAATTTTTGTCATGTCGAGTGGCCGCGGCTCCGTATGTATGTATGCACCCTTATATGTATGTATGTAAATATGTCTTCTAACTGTGCGACAGTCGCGAGTTAATGCGACTTCCAGCGAATCACACATTGCTGTCCACAAAGCCGCATATATGTACCTTATGATCAGAAAGTACCGGGAATGTTTAAATTAAACAAAACAGAGTTAAATTTAAGACAAATTTATATTATCTCCTTCAAAATATGACCCGTCTGAAGCAACACACATGTGCCAACGTTTAACCCAGTCCTCCAAACACCCCCGGCAGGCCGATTTGTATTCTCTTTGATCAGTGCGATGGCGCGTTATCATCATGCAAAATCTGAGAATTGTTTGCTTACATTTCCGGCGGTTTCCAACACACAGCATCTCTCTAAGGTTTCAAAACGGATAAATAATATTCTCTATTGACTGTCTGGCCCGATGGAAGGTACTCATGGTGGACTATGCCTTGGCAATCGAAGGAAACAGTCAACATCACCTTCCCGGTTCTTTTTGCTCATAGGGTATACATATCCCATCTTTTCACTGACGGACAAGAAGACGGTCGCAGTTGTTGTTTTTTATATGCATACATTTTGCGTTCGTTGAAGGTTTGTATATATTTATATACATATGCGTGTATGCGCGTTCGGCTTTCTGGATGCATCCATGGATATTAGAATATTTTCTCATCAATATGTGTATGTAAGTAGTTCAGATTTGACTGAAGAGATTAAATACATACATACATACATATATGAATGCATATTCATGTGCATTGCCTTTATGGCTGTTTTACATATAAATCAATTCAAAAGAAGTATGAATAATGTTATATAGAAAATAAATTTCAAAATAACAGGTATTAGAAAAACCTGAATACACTATTTTAAATCAATTCTAATTAAACCAAATACCAAAAATTAAATAAAAATATCGAACAAAGAAAAGTGTACACAGGATTTGAGCCTGAGTCAAACAGGGGACGATGTACTGCATACACGACACGTCTTTCACGATTGTGCTAAACTACAATCGCTAATGAAGTTTTCTAAATCACTCATTTATTCGATTCACAGTTTTATATGCACATATTCTGCGTTAGTTGAAAGTTTGTATGCGCAATTATATGCATATGTATGTGTGTATGCGCGTTTGGCTTTCTGGACGGATATTAGAATGATATTTTCTCATCAATATAATTTGGATTTGATGAAATAGATTATAGACATATGTACATATTTTCTGTTTTGATTGATTTATATAAAAATCAGGTCATATCCAGTATGAACTATTTTATACCGAAAAGAAATTTCCATTTATGAAATACAAAAAAACCAGTATTTTTAAGAAATTTTAATTAAAATAAACTCAAAAATTTTACCAAACTTTCCTGGCTTGAATTGTAAAAAAAAATGTGCAAGAAAAAAAATATGACTTCAGGACTTGAACCTGAATTAAATACGTGCCAAAAAACAAAACGAATAATTACGCCGACTTTAGCTTCTGCACCACAAACTTACTGCCGCGCGACCTTCTTAATCGCAAATTTATTTGCTTCGCTGTGGGCATGAAATAAGTCGATTTCCTTAGTAGTGCGCCGAAAAATCTTACGAACTTCCTCAGTAGTTTGGTAAATGCAGAAAAAATCTGAATTGCTGTCCTAGCGTGGTAAGTAAATATAGAAACCCTCCACTCGCGTCACTCGCGTGGTAAATATCTGCAATTCCCCATTCGTGAGGAAAGTTGAATTTGAAATTACCTTATTATGAATCTACAAATTAGAACTCGAAAAAAGCTCACTTAACATTTGCTCCTTCTCATTGCATTTACATTCTCTGGTTTTACTATACCTACAAGTTGTACTAGGTCTCCATAAAAGTATAAAATCACTGTCGCACAGTGTTATTAATAGGGTCGCCCACTTTTTATACTAAAATTTCATAGACTTTAAAACTGTATACTCAGATTTTTTCTAAAAATAAAAAAATTGAAATTTTCATTTATTTTTTTACAAATTTGTTAATTTTTTGCGAATTTTGTATAAAATTTTGAGCTTTGAGTTGTATAGTTGTTGTTGTAGAATGTAAAATAAGTGAAAAGTATCCGATCAACAGTATTGCGATTTCGTGAGTTATTAAAAAATTGCAACGGACGAATTGTGCTTCTACAACGCACGAAGGAGGAAGGCCACGAAAACCTTCAAGGCAAGATTACTCGCTAATTAAAAGAAGAGTTCAAAGCGCTTCTAGAGTTTCTTCTAATCAAATAAAAAGCGAATTAAACTTGCAAGGTAGTGCTAAGGCCATTGGAAAACGTGAAAAAAGTAGAGCACTTAATCGGGGGAGCCCACTCGCTTGAGGATTCACATACGCGCCCTCCCAAGCTAAGCTAAGCCAATCCAAGTTCGTACATAAATTACGCAGCATATTTAATTATTGTACATTACAATTAAATACATTTTTTTACAAGTACACGCACGTATGCACATACACACATACACACGTATGCATATAAGTACAAAAAATTGATTCATCAATCACTGAAATCCAATAACTGTATTTCTTATGCGATGCAATGGCAGCAATGAAAGCAAACTGATTTGGCAACAACTGATAATAGGAGTATTGAATTGAGAAAAAAAATAAAACCCAAACAAGGAATGAGAAGCAAAAAGGAAATGTGCGATTTTGCGTGCGTAAAAAAAGTCGAAAATTCAATAAATTTCACATTTCATTTCATTTCATTCGGATGCAATCAAAGCCAATACAACATCGACTAGTTTTGGCGGAGACTGACATTTCGTAACAAATGCGATTTTCAGTACATATTTACAAATGGACATACATAAAATGAGACCCACTGGGAAATTGTCTGCCGTTTTCTTGATGGTCTTGGCATCCAACAAATTTATCGGTGCTTCCAAATATTTATTTTTTACGTTTTAGAGTAGTTCTTAATTAAATTTTGTAGGCAATAATGCACTGCGACCTCTGATGTGGCCTATTCTGCTTAACCGTAAACCTAAAATTGAAGGCCTCTGTTGAATTTGAACACCTTCTCAGGCTTTTTGTTCCACATCAGCAACAGATTTAGAGTTACATCAACTAGGCGTACGAGTCCTCGACTTGCAGAGCTGGACATTCGCAGAGAATGTGCTCTGGTGTTTCATTAACCAGTTCGTAAAACGGTAGACGCTTTTTTCTACTAATTTCCTGAAATGATAACGAATACTAAATTAGATGTACGGCATATCATTAATATTTGCTAGAGCGGCGGCCGGGGTGGGAAGTGCCGAATCAAATAAGTTCCATTGGAGCCAATTTGAAGTTGTTTACTTTATCTGTGACCACTTGAGCGAATCGTCAACAGTCGAGACTTCATCAAATAGGCTTCGCTCCATGTTTTTTTTGATCATCGTACACGAGGAGAGCCTTGCGCGTTCCAGCCCCACTGATGTTAGTTGCAGGTTTACGAATTGTGTGTCCAATCCATTTACGACTTCGTTTGCGGATTTCAATTTCAATTGGTCTTTGACCATTTCGAGCAAAGAGCTCATAATTCGATATCCAGTTATCAGGCCACAAGATATGCAGAATGGCTCTAAGCCAGCGATTAATAAAAGTACCGAATAGTATCCAATGAATGTTCGTAAGATATCTCTATCCTAGTTTTGGGATTTGGATTAGAGAGAAGGCCGGGCAGACGCAAAGAAAGTTGTTCGCCATCTCATCCTTCTCTCCACATGCTGAGCAGAGTACACTGTCTGAAATGCCCACCTTTTCTATGTGCTTCGCTCATCAGTCCAATAATCTGCTTACAGTCTCTTCTGCTTAATGACAAGAGGATCTGCGACAGTCGGTCGGACATGTCTGGTAACATCAGTGTTGCCCATCTGCAGCCTCTCTTAGCCTGCAAAGCTTGCTTGTGTGTTGAAATAACGCGTTGGCTAACCGAATTTTTGATGGCTGTAGAAGAGAGTGGCAGAACGGGCTCCGGGGTAAGAAGTTGGCCCATCTTAGCTAAAGAGATAGAGGTCTCGTTACCCCCGATACATCAGGATATTATGTCTACCGACATAGTTCAGCCTAGGTTTACAATATCCGACTACCCTTGAAGTGGTTGGAGGGCTATTCAAGCCCATTTGCTGTCGCTGCAGACACATACAGATTTGCCTCTGCATCTGCTTTCCACAACAAAGTTCACTGTTCTTCAGCATACACCTCGGCTTGGAACACATATGCGTACATTCCAAGGGAAAAGTGTTTTTTTTCCCGATGGATTCCAAGTAGACACCAGAGCGAAAACGTTCTGAACTCTCTATGCAGTGTTGTGTGAATTCCTTCCTCCTCAGTTCTCTTTAACAATTTCCTTCATGTGAGCTTAGGTAAGCTCACAAAAGAGTTTTGATCAATGGAATTTGGAGATAGCACCTAATTCCGCTAGACAGGATGCCTGTTCGTTGCCATCATTACCGCCATGACTTCGTACCTAACTCAACAAAGCGGGTTTCTTTACTTCGAGTCTATTGAGGACAGTGAAGTAACCTCAACGAGTTTGGAAGTTATTATGTGAGACCTCCTTCTTCCTTCCCTTCCCTTTTCTCCTCTCTCCTGTATGGCATCACAACGGACGAAGTTTTTGAATATTTGTTCAAGTGTGCCCCAACCTAACCGAACCTATTATATGAGACTGCCGTGCACATAAGCTTGTCTGACTGTCCCACAAAGTTGGGCCTCTTCGAAGGCATTCCAAGCCATGGATCTCTGCTTGAAAGGCTCTGCGATAACCACCCATGGGGGTCTCCAATATGTCATTGTTAAAATAGCCGCTTGTAGTCTGCACAAGAAAATTGGGAAAATTCGCAACGGTATCGTAAGTGACGTATTATCGTACATAGCAAACTGTAAACGGCTAAAAATATAAATTATTTTCTGTAGCCTAACTGCCAGCTTTACTGTCAGTCTAAAAACTAAAAGGTATGCCTAACCCACCACTTCGAGCTACCCGCCCGTTGCTCTGCCGACGTTTCCATGCTCGATATGCTGACTTAGCGGCTCATGTAGAATACTGGGTTTCTTAGGTACAACCAACCTGGTGAACGCTGGAAGAGCTGGCTTTTCATGACAACTTATATTTAGGTGTTTCGCAAACTCATATTTTGAATGTTCGCACACAGTTGGCATCTAATTCTCGTGGGTGTACCTCATATTCTTGGATGTTTGACCGAGCTGCTTCTTCTATTTGTAGTGTGCGTTTTGATGTTGTTCCACAAATGGAAGGACCTACAGCTGTATGCCGCCTCTGAACCGTAGATGGTTTTTTATGAGGAGCTTTTCCATGGCGGAAATACACTCGGAGGTTTGCCATTGCTTGCCGAGGGGCGACCGCCATTAGAAAAAACGTTGTCTATCATTTGGTGCTTCATAGCCCAAGTCTTCGAAACACGAACAGTCACGCACCATCGCATTCGGCTACGGCGGCCTCCGCATTGTTTGACTTAAGCACTGAATTTATACTCGTTGGTAGACAGATTTCCAGCTGGTTACAACTTTATTTATGCTTATGTGTCGTATTCAAAGCAACAATAAACAGAAAAAGCTCAAACTGACAAATAGCCAAGCAAAAGAAGCCAACAAAAGTTCAACAATACTGGCGGCGTTAACGTTAACGAAAAAATGTTGGAAGCGAATTCAAAAAGCTACAAATCGCCAGTCGGTCCACAATTTAGTGCTTTGCTGGGGTGTAAATTTGCATTTCATGCGCCTGAAGTGCTGCGAAGACCATCAACTTCAGCAAAAACAAACGTACGAGGAGCATCCGAGGACAGTGCAAACAAAAACACTTGCAAACACAAACACAGTCTCTCCGCTTTCATACTCACACAGCCACAGATGCACCCACGAGCCGACAACAAAGAATATTCGAGCAACATGAAATATCCTTAAGTACCTTCTTCATCGCTTTTGCTGTGTGAATTCTTTAGCCACCAACTTTACCTAAATACAACAATGCACGTTTGGCTGCGGGCGGAGCGGGTGGCCGCGGCTCGCGTTAGTAAACTATTGCAAATGAAATTATGAAAAAAATGGACATGAAAAAATTGGCGACCAAAAGGGGAAAAATGTATGCGCCAACCATCCAACCAACAGAGCAACCGAACTACTCGACTACAAAACTGTCCAAGTGACCAGCATTTGAATGGCTCTGGCCGACAGCAAAGCAACAGCGGCAAGGCAGCTAGGAAGGACAGGCTGAAGTCCATTTTCAAGTTGTGTTGCTGTCTTGCCTAGGGACACTGCAACTCGGCGCTGCAGTTTATCTGCAGTGAATTCAATATCAATTTTGTTTACTCATCTACAAGTACGGACCTACACATGTTTGAGTGTATGTGTTTGTGCTTGTTCCCACTAGCAAAATAATTGTGTGCTGAAAAAAGTATTCGAGCTGGTAATAGGCTGCTGAACATGAAAAGAGGAAATTTTATTTTAATCGGGATTGTCAAGAACAAGAAATGTGGAGATTAGGAAACTTTTTGTATTTTCATTTACTAAGACGTCTAGAGAAAATAAAATTTTTAACATAAAATAGTCATAAGGTAATAATTTTAAAATCGTAGTAACATGAATAATGAATTGGGCCAACTGGAGTTCCAAATGGGACGGAAACCATTCTCATGTTAATGTCAGAAAAAAAATGGAATTATCACCATCTTGCAATCTCCTGGCTGGCACTTTGGGGCTTCCCGGACTGGTGGACTATGCACTCCCGCCTATACTTGCCATTACATCGTTTACGACCCTCAAGGGAAGAGTGGGAACGGGACGATATGAAACAGGGCGAGTCCATCCATATATGCAGAGATGGTTCAAAGCTCGAGGGCTGGGTGGGCGGAGGTGTATATTCAGTACATTTGGGGATCTCCTTCAGTTTTCGGCTCCCCGACTACTGTAGTGTCTTTCAGACTGAACTGATGGCAATAATAAAAGCCGCGACACTGATACAGTGTGATGCGATATCCGGAAATGATATTTACATTTTCACTGATAGCCAAGCGGCGATAAAATCCCTCACAAAACAGTCGACAACCTCCAAGGTAGCCATGAAATACCGCACATCTCTTAACGAGATGGCTGAGTCATTTCACCTAAAGGTAACATGGGTTCCTGGCCATCGCGACATTGAGCGTAGCTGTAGAGCCGATGAACTAGCCAGACTCGGCACTAAATTGTCTGATGAGCACATACATAATGACATAGGGATACCCTTACACATATGTAAGCTACTCATCATTGAAGAAATTGTAAAGAAAGCAAACGAAAGATGGCGTACTAAAGCCACCTGCAAAATCGCCCGTCAACTGTGGCCGACTCTAAATGCTAAACGCGCAGAATCTCTGCTAAACCAAAATAAACACAGTCTTAGCACATTGATCTCAGTCATAACGGGGCACTGCCTAATAGGTAGACACGCCCAAAGGATGGGTGTGCAAACACATGACTTCTGTAGAAGTTGTCTAGATGAGGACGAGGAAGAGACAATCTCGCACCTACTGTGCCACTGCCCTGCTCTATCCAGACGCAGGTTTACTATTCTGGGTAGACAATTTTTTAATGAGTTAGAAGACCTCAGTTCTACAGAAATCAGAGATATTTTAAAATTTTTCAAAAGCACACACTGGTTTTAGGAGAGATAGGGACAAGCTCCCTACGCGGCATCACAATGGGCTATGAGCTTGAGTGTGCCCCACAGGACAACCGCTTCAAACTAACCTAACCTAAACATCTTGCAATCTGGCACTTGCTCGCTTCGACGTTGTCAAGTGTGGCAATTACTGCGTAAGTTAGAAATCAGCTGTTCAAAGAATATTAGCAAAATGAAAAAAGAAGGTAGAATTCTTAATTTAAACAAAACTGTATGCTAATAAATAGAAAGCGTTTTTTTTTAATAGAAACCAAAGCGCGTGAATAAAGGTGCCATACCATAAATGGACAGATTCGAAGCACTGCAGCCGCATCAATTTTCCTAAAGAAATACCGGCGATTTGTAGATGCAAGCCGTAGTGAATGCGATTGGAGTCTCGTCCGTTGAAAAGTACAGAACTACCAATTGCTTCTGCTTGCTCTACTCCAATAAGTCAGCTTTTCCATATTTTAGTGTAATTTTATTTACATTTTGCTTTTCACCATTAACAAAAACTTGAACTCCTCACAGCTGCGCTAAAAATTTATGGTGCTCGTAAATTTGCCACTTAATCATTTCGCTTTACTGCTATGATTGCCTCATTATCTTTTGCTACTGGGTTTATATTAAAAAAATATATATATGTATTTTACTATGGTGTGTGTTTGTGTATTTAAGTATGCAAAATGCTTAGTGAAAAATTTTGTTCTGCGAAAATGCAATGGGCTGCAGTTTGCTTGATAAAACTTTTTGTTGCAATTTTGGGTAGAAACACCGGAAAACAAAATGGAATGAAAAATGCGACATAATATACGTTAAGTACTTAAATGTGGTATTAATATCGTTTAAGCACTTGTGGGTAGAAATAATTTCAGTTAAGCCATGAGAAGGCTGTCATTTAACAGACAAAAGTAAAGTTTTTCCAACGTTTTATTAAAATGCCTTTACAATTTAATATTAAGTACATTTATGCTTAATTTTATTTTTTATTTTATTATTTTAGAATTGTTTTATATTAGAAATTGGCTTATATATTGGTTTTTAAATCAATAAAACTTAAAGCTATGCTTTCTGGGGTTTTAGGTACATCTTCGAAAGTCATTTCTATGGAAGAAAATTCTCAACATTCAACGCAAAAAAACAAAAATGTCAAAAACCAACGCGATTTTCGAGCGACTTAATGAAATCGAATGCGCTATAAAACCTCATACCCAGAAATTTTCTAAAAAATCTGATTAAACAGTTGAAATTAAAAAAAAAAAAAAAATTTTTTTTTAAGTTTTAAATTTTTGTGTATTTCCTACAAAGTTTGCCACTTTGTTTTGTGAGGTTTTTGTGTTACAATGAACTTTATTTTTCTAAAATATTTAAGAAAAAGAAATCGAGTACGCAAATTTATGGCTCATTAAATTTTAGTATACCAAAAGCAAATTTGGCGGCCGCCGTAGCCGAATGGGTTGGTGCGTGACTACCATTCGCAATTCTCAGAGAGAACGTTGGTTCGAATCTCGGTGAAACACCAAAATTAAGAAAAACATTTTTCTAACAGCGGTCGCCCCTCGGCAGTCAATGGCAAACCTCCGAGTGTATTTCTGCCATGAAAAAGCTCCTCATAAAAATATCTGCCGTTCGGAGTCGGCTTGAAACTGTAGGTCCCTCCATTTGTGGACTAACATCAAGACGCACACCACAAATAGGAGGAGAAGCTCGGCCAAACAGCCAAAAAGGGTGTACGCGCCAATTATATATATATAAAAGCAAATTTGAAGTAGCTCAAAGTTCTTGCTAATTATTGAAAGTGTAAGCCGTTTGAAATATATATGAAATAATCGTTTCAGGAGATTGACCTCTGGAGGCAATCTCTCAAGGAACATAGTAGCATTTTCGGGCAGTTAACACCGTATTTCTACGAACTTCGAACAGATCTCTCTATCCGCAAAGTGGAGTTTGAGGATCGTGCTAGGGCAATCTTTCCAAATAGGCAAGATTGGATCGAGGGGAAAATCTGCACCGAAGCTTGCAGCTCTGTCCTCGGTCTTAACTGATGGTTCCAAGATGAAATCGGGAATCGGAGCAGGGGTTTTCTCTAAATCAGCCAAATTATTTATCTCCTTTAAACTGCCAAATACTGTGTTTTTCAAGCAGAAGTCTTTGCGATCCTGCAGGCATGCAAAATGCTTAGGGAACGCTGGAGCGAGGGAGATATTAACATTTTCTCCGAAAGTCAAGCCGCAATTAAGGCTCTGATGATGCCATGGTGCAGAACGAAATTAGTAAACTCCTGTAAGGAGGAGATCAAATCTCTTGGGTGTGAAGGTAAAATTTCTCTGATCTGGGTTCCAGGACATAGAGAACATAGAGCGAAATGAAATTGCTGATAAGTTTACCAGGAAGAGGACTAAATTGGCTTCAGAGAACTCCTACCCGGTCATTGGCATCCCCCTGACAGTTGTTAAAGGGGAACAGCACAAATTACTTCTCAGGAAAGCGTAGAAAAGATAGAACAATTTTGACGTTGATGTCATGAGCTGTTTTACAGATACAATCAGTGTGAAGTTGGTAACACTTCATATCGTTCACGCTGTATTGAAATTGATTGGATAATCTTTATTATTTTAACATGAATGGCTATTTATTTTATAAAGCTAATCCCTTTCAAATTCTGACCGAAATTGCGCCGTAATCCAGCCATTCGTAAACCCTAATTTTGAAAGTCTCGCTGGAGGACTTCGGTCGGTATTTCGCGAATAACTTTAGTAAAGTTGGCATCCAATGCCTCAATCGAAGCTGGTTTATCCGCAAAGGATTTAGACTTCACATACCCCCACAAATAAAAGTCCAAAGATGTGATATCACTCGATCTTGGTGGCCAATCCACTGGTTCGAGACGGGAGTTGAATTGCTCACAGAAAGGACGATGCAGTAAACTCATTGTTTCACGGCAAGTGGTAAGTTTTGTTGGAATGAAACGTTGTGGAGATCACGGGCTTCAATTTCCGGCATGAAAAAGTCGTTGGCCGTTCATTGTTACACTGGCGCCAGCCTCGTGTTTGAAGAAATATGGTCCGATGCTTTCTCCAGCCCATAGGCCGCACCAAACTGCTGTTTTCAATGGATGTAATGACTATTCTTGAATGGCTTCGGGTTGCTCTTCAGTCCAAACACGGCAATTGTGCTTATTGACGTAGCCAAAAATGTTCCTCATTTCTCGCGCGATGAACTGTTTTCACTGAGCGTTGATTTTTGTAATCAATTGTAAGACTTGTGAACGTTGTTGAGACGTAAGTCTTTTTATGATAAAATATCAATGAATAATGAACAATATTATGTATTTAGTTTGCCAATAGTGTCGCGTGATCTGTCAAAATACCCCTATTAGAAAAAGTACCTTCGATCTGATCACCCGTTTAATCAATGTTTCTTTGATTGTGGCGGTTACCGCCGAAGCGATTTTTGGCCAAGTTCAACAAAGCGCAGCAGCCATTTCTTTCTCATGCTAACCGGCAGCAATTTAAATATTATATACTCGTACACACACAAATATATATAGACACCTTTGACAGGTGTGCAACTGAAGTTCTCTTCTAATTTGTGGTGCGCGTCATTATTTTGTTTTATAAATGGGGGATCTCAGTAATTTCATGGGGGAAAAGCACTCGAATGTTTGCCTTTGCAGTTGTTATTGGAAACACTGATTTTCTTGCTTTATGTTTTATGACCACAGCCGGCATTGACCACAGAGCCAACTAATTGGAAGACGCGCATAAATCCACTCGGCTACGATGGCCGCCTGGTGGTTTTCAAATGGGAGGGTTGAAAATTCCGGCATCACTCCGATACATTTTGGAAATACGCAAGGAATTAAAGTACTTTTCTATTTTAGTAAAGTAGTGGCTCAAAGGAAGCACAACAAACGAAGCGTTTAAAAAGTTCAAGCAACACTTCTCGATGGCCAAAGCACTTCCAAAGCATCTGATAGGGCGAGTGTGTGGTGCTAAGCATGAAAGAAAGTTCGCATGCATATTTATGTATGTCTACAGCTATGTGTGTAGGTATGTTCTCTGTGTGTATTTCAGGTGAATTATTTCACTACAGTGAATTGAGTAGCACCGGTCGCTGTCATTGGTTCTCTGTGAGCCACTAAAGTACGAGCTACAATTGACAGTTGGATGTGGAAGAAATAATCAGGTAGAGCATGACATTTTTGTGGTATTTGTTAAAAATGTGTATGGTACCACATGATTTTTTATTATATGTAGGTAGACAAAATGCATGCATCCATATTTTTAGTTGTACTTGTTTTTTTTTTTTTGACCATTTAAACAAAGTGACAGTACGAATTATGGTACAATATGCTAGCCAAACACCTGGAAAATTTGCAATTTGTTCCGATTCCTTAGCCTCATTAGAAATGATAAAAAATATAAACAATAATAATTATTATACAGACTACATAAGAAACTGCTTACTAAAATTCAAAAATAAAATCGAACTCATATGGATACCAGGACACGCTAAAATCAAGGGCAACGAACTAGCAGATTTAGCAGCAAAAGAAGCACAAAACCGCCCCCTAACTATGTCTCTGAACCTCCTACACACAGATATTAAAAAACATATAACAAAAATATTCAAAAATACACAACACTCCACATTCGAACAAACAACAAGCTGGTACAAATTTGTTAACCCAAAGAAGCAAGCGATCAATGAACACACATTTACACATAAGACTAACATAACTAGAAGGGAAATAACAAAAATAATTAGATTACGACTTGGGCACACACGACTAACACACGAATACTTAATAAAAAAAGACCTAAATATCTGCAAATACTGCAATACCTCAGCTCCAAACATCAAACACATCCTAGACGACTGCACACATTTTACAAACCACAGAAAATCACTAAACAACACAAAACCTACTGATCTACTTTTAAACAATTCTACAGAGAACATTATTAAACTTATAAACTATTTAAAATATTGTAATATCTTAAATGAAATTTAGCTAACACCCTACATACACATATATACACACCCAGTATATTAGCTTAAGGCCGCAGTAGCCATAGCTATAGCTTTTTTTTGTATTTTATAGTTAACTAATAATAAATAAATATTATAAATACAATTGTCAATAAAAAAAAAAAAAAAAAAATTATGGTAATATACTATTCTTGAATGACCACACTGAACCCGTACTCAATTTTATGAAGAGATACAAGGTTATCTTCCCGTTTAGGGAAGAGTGGAACACTAACCCAACATGGAGAAATGATGACTCACAAAAATGGTACACAGATGGTTCCAAAACGCTCCAAGGAGTAGGAGCAGGAATAGTCGGGCCTAGAGCACACAAATCCCTAACACTAAGCACAGATACCACGTTTTTCTATGCGGAGCTTTTCGCCATAATGGAAATCATATCCAAAAGAGGGTTCGAGAAAGTAAAAATTAAAATACTTTCGGAGACAGCCAATCGGTTCTTAAAGCCTTGAATAGCTGCACATTCAAGTCAAAAGTCCTAATAGAGTGTAACAATGCATTCAAAATCGGGGCACTCATAATTAGGTCTCACTGATTTGGGTACCAGGACATGAGGGACACGAAGGAAACGAGAAGACAGAAAGGCTATTTATTGGACCAACCCCATTTTTCAAAAATAATATAAAACAGGAAACCAAAAAGGATCCAAACTAAAATCAAGGAACATTGGAACGGCACAAGCGGCCTTAATCACTCCAAAAAGTTTTTGAACTTCATTGCCGATAGATCAATATTTGCTCTAACCCTAGATAAAAAGGGCCTCAGATTACTGTGTGAAGCAATTACAGGTCACTTATTATGCAGGATCTGCTGTGATGAAGAGGAGTCTATGAAACACTTAATCACCAACTGTGAGACATTCGGCCACAGGAGATACAGAATTCTGGGCTCGTACCTATTAGAGGAGGAATACCTACAATTACTCCCTCTTAAGGAGCTGGTTCGATTCCTCGGTATACTAAATAATTTTTAACTACTTTGTTTTTTTTATAAAAAAAAAACGTATGGTCATGGCAGTCTATTATTGCGAAAAACTCTGTTCATCTTGGGGAGGACTGGTTATTTCATCCCAATGGTGGCATTCAAAAGGAATTTTGCCACTTTCTTTCCAACTCGGGAGGAGTTTCGACATGCAGTCTACAGAGTTGGCTCAAAAATGGATTGTGGTGTTGGAGCTGGTACACAGTTTCATACATTTAGGATTGAAAATCTTCCTAATGCCTCCAGTGACTTCTAGGCGGAAGTTTGTAGGCTACTAGTCACAAATTTTAAGTGCAATATCGCTATTATTTCTGTTAGCCAAGCTGCATTCCAGGCACTGCACTCAGTTACAATAACCTCTAAACCGGTGGCACAAAGCAGAAATAGCCTTACCACCTGGAGTGTAAGCCATAAAGTTACCTTAATCTGGGTCGCGGGATATCGAAACATTGAAGGAAACGAAAAAGCGGACGAACGGGCAAAAGGGGGGATCGGCCAGGAATAACATTCATTCAGAATCGATTTTAACACCACTGGGCGCAACCCAGATTACCAATCGCGGGGAACAAGCAGCGAAAATGGGCATCCCTTATAGCATACACTGCCACAGTTGTAAATAACCGGAGAGAAAGGAAACGTTTTTCCATTTACTCCGTGAATGCACTGCCCTATAAATAGAAGGAGAGAATGTCAACCCTGGACAAATCAATATTCGAGATAAGGTTCTTAAGCCACAGACTGGATATACTCTTGCTTTAAATAACCATTCGACAAGTTGGTAAGAAGGATGTGGCAAAAAAATGGTGCGGCAGCGCTAGTTGGATTCTGGAAGAATCACCACTCTAACCAACCAACCAACTCCATATTTCGACTTAACTTAGGCAAAATTTCAAAAAAAAAATAAATAATAATTATAAAAGTTATCGCTACTTGTGTGGAGCCCTCCAGAAGTTCCTTGCAGTGATCATCACAAGTCCTTAGAGATTCCTCTAAAGTCAACCGGACAAGCGAAATTAGTTCTATTAATAGATAATCTTGTGCTTGATCGAAGCTTTTTTTCAAAATTACCAATCCGCGGCCTAAGGAAATATTTTTCAGATTTTCGAGAAAAAAAACCGACAATTAATTGTTTAAAAAATCGAAATTTTTAAAAACAAAAACAATCTTTCGGCCGAGTTTTTTGTTTTTCAAAAGCTGTATACATTTTATTGAACTCTAGCAAGCGGTTTTTAAGTTACAGTGATCACCAGTTCAAAAAACATAGTTTTGAGAAAAACGCATTTAATGTTTTGCGAACGCTTCGGAGCGCCCGAGCGCCCTTTGTTAATTGTTGAATAACTCAAAAAGTATTTGTCGGATTCACTTTGAATTTTCACACAATATTTTTAAGATATTATACTTTAAGAAAATGCAAAAACGGTCTCATCGTGGCCACACCTTTGAAAATCTTTTCACCATGCAACATGAGCGCTGACGGCGCTGATGTTTTTCGTATATCTTTAATACAGTCGCAGCTTTTGCCGACATCTTTCGTAAGCAAACCGTCATCACATCCCAAGTGACGTCAGAAAATCAGCTGATTTCTTCAAAACCTCTGAGAGCTGGTTAGCTGTCTGATTTTGGTCGCACTTTTGCATTCTGCAAATCGTGAATTCTTCTATGTAAAAATACTCATCTCCGAATTTTTTTACTGTAATGCGCTTTTGGAAACTCTTATGAGCAACGTACCTTTTGATGGCACTCTCTCGAAGCTCAGAACTGTTGAGTCCCCTTATTGAATATAGCGACAACGATAGCTTTGCGAGCTGGGTCGCAGTTTTGCCACTCTGAGATATAATTTGTTAAATTCAATACTAAAAGGGACATCCTCTATCAAATTTAGTACTACATAGTTCCCAAGCATCGAAGAGGAATCTACTTGCCAAATGCAGGAGTCTACTCCATACTAAACAAAAGCGTGAAAATACGTTACTAGTGAATTTCCTTCAGGGTTTTGTACATGCCTGTGTTGGTGTGCGATGTCTCCTTGAGATCAGCAAAACTGCTCTCTGTTCCTATAATTGTAACAACATGTCTCGAGTAGCAAAATAACGCTGAAGGGCAGAGAAATACTCTTTGCAACTATAAAATGGTTTAAGTGTGGAACATAATATCCACTTTACGGAGGCAGGGGCATGCGAATCAAGTTGTTGCAATCTGCATTTGAATTGCAAAAAGAAGAATCAAGAAAAAAGGCAAGTGGGTGCAACGAAGCGAACTTGTTGATATGTTAATAGCAGCTATTCTGTGCAGAAATGACTGCTTTTTGCTGGTTGTTCCACCGGACTCGGTCTACTCACAAGCGTAAATTTTCATACAATCCATACATAAATACCTACATATATGCGAAATTGCTGTTTTTGCGCATGCTACACGCGTAATTTCCCAAGAACTCGTATGTGTTATTAGAAATACCTCGAATAAATTGCAGTTGCCGCCTTGCCTCTCATTCCTTTTGCCGCTACAAATTGCAACACCCACGAATGAAGGGAATGAAAAAATGGAAAACCAGCCACGACCATAGTCTTTTCAATGGGGTGTTTCGTTTCAACAGAACAAAATTTAGTTAGTTTTAATGGGTCATAGTGTACTACGGCCTCTGATGTGATCTATTGTGCTTGGCCGCGTGTCTATAACTGACGGCTTCTAAAGAACGGGAGCATTTTCTCGAGCCTTTTGTACCATATCAACAATGAATCAAGAATCAACCAATCTAGGTAAGTGGGTGTTCGTCTTGCAAGAGCTGTACATTCGTAGAGGACGTGATCTGGTGCATCATCGCCAAGCTCGCAAAACAGACAGACGCCTGATTCTACTAATCCTAGTTTCCTGAAATAATAATAAAGACCACAGGGACCTGTATACATAGTATCCAGTGAGAATTCCTATCCAGAATTGCATCAACCCAGAGGAGCGGCAACGTATAGAAGAAAGGATAAGTTATTTACCCTACCTTTGTCCTAGGTCAAATGTCGCACGAATTCCGGCCGAATTTCGCAATGATTTCGTTTTCTCCCATTCATTGACATTTATTTCCTTAATCTGAGCTTTGACAAGCCGGCAAAAGGCATCAGATCCATGGAATTTCCATAAAGCACCTAATTTCATCAGGCAGTTCCCCTGTTCCTTACCACCATGAACTTCATTTGCTGGTACCAGCCAAGCAAGGCGATGTTCTTTGCTCCGAAGATATTGAGGGCAGTGAAGGATTGAGGATAGGATAACTATAAATCTAGTTGTAAACTTGCATTAGACTATACTGAAAGTACCGGGAATATTAAAATAAAACAAAACAGAGTTAAATTTCAGGCAAATTTATTTTATCTCATTCAAAATATGACCCGTCTGAAGCAACACATATGTGCCAACGTTTAGCCCAGTCCGCCATGCACCCCTGGTATGCCGACGAAGGCATGGCCTTCAGCTCCTTCGTCGCATTCTCTTTGATCTCCTCTATCGACTGAAATCTGCTTCCACGTGGTGGGAATTTCAACTTGGGAAACAAAAAGAAGTCGCACGGGGCCATATCAGGTGAATACGGTGCTGGCACGGTGGTAGTTACTTTATTTGGTGTTTGATCAAATAATCCAGCACAATTTGGGCTCGGTGCGTTGGCGCCGCGTCATTATCATGCAAAATTCAAGAATTGTTTGCCCACATTTCTGGCCGGCCAGGCAGACACTAATGATCTGATGGCGCTAAAAAGTGACAGATGTATGTCTTACAGTCCTACCAACATAAGAAAAAAATATGGGCCGGTTCCCACGTGCGCGGTTCGTTTAAATTAAACATTCTCGGTACTTTCTGATCATACATTAAGTTATTCAGTAAAAAAAAAAAAATGCTATAGCCCTACGCACATTGCTTGTTGTGTCATTTTTGGCTCAGCTCCAATAGTTATGCTCACCAAAAAAGCTGCAAAGCGAACTGGAACTTTGGAAAGGCGGGTATCCAGCTTTGCTTCACGGATGGTTCCAAAATAAACTGAGTATCTTATCAAGAGCGCCATGCGGTCAATGCACTTAGAAAGCATCTTCCAGTAGTTTCTGAGATTTTTGCCTTGTCAGAGCAAAATACTGGCAAGACTGTAAAAGTAGCTCCAGTATCACTTGGAATTCATATCTTTTAGGACAGGCAACTATAGAGGCTCTTTGCTTCACAATATTGAAATTTAGTCTCTTAAATCAGTGCTGGTAGTACGCCGCGTACTTAGCTACTCGATAGGGGGTAACATCCATTGTAACATGCATAACAACGAACTAACTCATGAGCTGGCTGAAATGGCTCAAGTCTCGACACAGAAGAATTTGCTATACGTCCTAGTTGCGTTAGACGTAAGATTACTCGAGACTGGCTTAATTTTTATAGTTGCAGAACGCGGGATATGTAGTCTTACAGGGGTCTTAGAACTTTTTGTCTTTCGTATCGAACAAGGCTTGCCTGGATACTTGCCAAGAGGAGGATTGAATTGGACTCAAATACCTCCTACCCGGTCTTCGGCACCCCCCTGACAAGGGAACTGCACTAATTATTTCTCAGGAAAGCGCAGAAAAGATGGAGCTCCATTGCTTGATGATCCATTTCGAAAACCCTGTGTTCCCAGTACAGTAGACGCAGGACGCAGAAAGTTCTTAGGACTCTTCATCATTCCAGTACCAAACTCGTAGCTGTGTTTACCGGTCATTGGACGATCGGATCATACGCGGAAAAGCTAGGCTTCCATTTGCCCCTATTGCAGAAGCTGTGGAGACCTTTCAGAGACGGCGACTGATGAGCATTTCCTCGGCAAATATACGGATTTGGCAGCCAGACGGTAATGGCAACTAGGTGCTCTTTTTTTCGACAACCTGGAGCTTGCACACTACATTTGCTCGGTATTAGGCATTAATACAATTTTTTTAGTTAACAGAACTTTTCTAAACTCTTAATTCTAAACAGAGAGGTTTCTAAACTCAGCAAGTTTCCATACAACTTGCATTATTGATTTCGTCTGTAAGTTAAATTCCGAGCGCTGGTATTGGAATGCCATATTTTTAGCGCTAAATGGAGTTGCAACAGTTGTCCACACAAACCAGCCCATTACCATAAATTTTGCGATCCAATAAGGACGATTGGCTTTCGCGTTGAGTTTTGTTTTTGTTCTACTCATATTTGAAAAAAAGTTCTAAACACCTCTAAGCGACACCCGTTATTTACAAAAGGACAGCAATGGCCATGCATTCACCCGTAAATGAAACAGCTTCTAATTATCCGTCCTTCGGTACAAAAGTAAGAGTCCAATTGCGTTAGGCTGCAAGTGTGTTGGTGGCTTTGTATGTTGCGTTGTTGAGATTATGTTGCGGCCGGAAGAGTTGCCTCACAAGTGAATTCGTGAGTTGATAGCCGCAACTTAGCAATTACAGTTGGCTGGAGCGGTACGAGCGGTGGAGTGGCACGAGTTATGAAACGTTATAAATTGCATGGATTAACGAGTTTCTAATAGGATTAGATTTTTACCCATTTTTTTCCAACACTCAAGAGATTTACTCATTTTAATTGCGTAAAAGCAGCTGCAAACGACTCACCAACTACTCTGCGCTTGCATTTAGTTGAGATACTCAATGAGCTTTAAGGACACTCAGACGCAGCTGCAAAGTCTTTGAGGTATCAGTCTCCGTCATTCGCGCTTTCTTCTCTTTCGCCAATTTTGTTCGTAGTTGCAATAAATGCGAATTTTTCATCATTTGGCGGATTTCCATCGTTAATGAAAGCCTTTGAGATTTCTGATTGCACTTAATAGCAATTAAATTTTAGTTGGCATCTATGAAAAGTAAGCAATTCATTTATTTTCATTCTTTGCATGATTTATTTAAAAATAATATAGTCTTTTGGGATATAGCGAATACGAGTATTGTCACCACTTGAATGGCTCGTAAATTTTATGGAAATTTCACTAAGGCCATAAAATGTATGAAATACAAATAATTCGAATCGATTCTTGTTCTTTTCGAGTGCGAGCATTTTTTTCTCGTCGTTGCACAAATTTGGTCAATTGTCGCCACATCGACTTGGGGGTTATTGAGTCGGTTGGTTGCGGATTGGCGGCAACCAGCAATTTGATGTATACCCAAGACTGCTCTTCATCACCGCTAAAAAGGGGGAAAAGTTAGCACATCTCTTTGAAAAAGATTTCTTCCAAAACATTTTTACGCAAAAATATTTTTGCTATGCGAGAAGTGCGCGATTTGTTGCCCCTTCATACATGCATACACACAGACATACTGGAGGGCATGCGAAATGTAGTTAATATCGCGCGGGATACCTTCATATTCCAGACTTATGTTAGCTATGTCGGGGTCGATTCTGGATAGCTAGCTTCACAACTCCATGCGGAGTTGCCTGTCTCCCATCGGACGTGTCCCCAGGTGGAGGATAGGGAAACGCTCAGCAGATATGCAGGGTAGGTGGGAAATAAAATACCACTCGCGGACCAAAACCGGCAACCCAAAAATTCTAGCAGCGTCTGACTCATATTGAGCGGCTCTCTGGTCAGCGTCTGTTCTCCACGTAAGGAGCGGCTGTACTAATCGCTAAACGCGAACAACGGCTGGGGCTTTGAATCTCTGTTACCTGAGTATGCGGAGTGAAATCTTGCCAAAATGGCTTTCAGAAGGGTTCATAGCCTCCTCCGCCTCTTTCAAACACGGCAGGTCTCACAAAGCGCAGGTACCTGGTTGTGTCAATAGACATAAACGCGGATCCACCTTGATGAAATGTGTACAGCGGTCCCAGGGTGGAAATCAGCCGAGGAGGAGGAATGTTATAGTGTTAGTGGGAGCATTTTGATTTTAACCTCCTACCCAAAAAAAAAAACAAAAAAAAGCTAGGAGCTTAACCTACTGCAATATCCTGAATGCAATTTTCCCAATATAAGGAGGGTATTACAAGGCTGCTGTAGGTCTCTGGTGGTTGGACTCCAATGACGACATTCGGAGGTCGAGAGTTGAGGAAGGGGGTAAAAGACTCCCCATGAATGCCGTTTAATGCCTCTCTATATATTGCGCAGCTGTGTTTATTCCTGTCTAGTGCACTGAACCTTGGTATTTAATAGTGACTAATAGTGACTGTCTGATTGATTTAATTAAAATCAAAATAGAAGCTGTTCCAAGCGGGCGAGCACTTCATTAAAAGAATCCTCAAACGACCCGAATTCACATATTTCCTACTTTTTCTCTGATCGACCTATTCTCAACAGAGAAATGGTTCATTACCATGCACACAGGAAGAAGGTATATGCGCATATACATACATATTATGATCAAGTAGGAGAGAGCCAGATGTCGAACGTTGCCGAACGCGGGGGCCGATTGGGCCTCTTTGTCGTTCGTTCCGCGCTCTCGCTTGCAGTTCAAGCAAGATAACGCCGCATTTTTTGGTGCGTGGAGCCGGCTACATCGAATTATAAGACGTTATCATGTCAAAATGTGTTTTGGCTTTAGCATCTGAATGGCATGGGAATGAAGTTCGATCTGAAGTTTGAAGAAAACATCACCGCTATAGACTGGCAAGATCGCTGTGTGCAACTTCTTACCAAAATGAAAATAAAAGATCTCAACATGGCAAGGCAAAAAGCGCAGTCAAGTGCGAATTTATAAACATTTAGACTACTCAAACGGGGAATCATACATTAAAGAAGATATGCGACTAGCTGACAGTACAACAATTTTCAGAGCAAGATGTGGTTTACTGAAGCTAAATGCAGCTACGGAAATGCTTAGAAAATAGCCCTCTCTGCAATTTAAACGAGGAAGAAGATATGCAGCACTTCTTAGGAAGATGTCCGGTACCGAAGGAGATCAGAACAAGATACCTAAACGCAACGAAGCTAAATGAAGCAGAAGTTATATCACTTAATGGCCATAATTGGAAAAAATTCACTTGCTTTATATACTCAGCCTTAAGCTACAGAGATTTTCTTATTGCAGAGTTT
This sequence comes from Anastrepha ludens, assembly GCF_028408465.1. Classification (NCBI taxonomy): domain Eukaryota; kingdom Metazoa; phylum Arthropoda; class Insecta; order Diptera; family Tephritidae; genus Anastrepha; species Anastrepha ludens. The sequence goes on along the minus strand of NC_071498.1, from coordinate 24,036,658 downwards.
AATTTTTGATTAATTTTTGAGCTGTGACAGACCACATTGTTATTGCCACAAATTTATTATTTCCCTCTTTATGTATTTATATACATATTTAAATGAATTATTGTATAAATTATTGAAATGCAAGATGCAATATTTAATAATAAATAAAGAATTACTACTACAGGGTGGGCCATATAGCGTTTGCCTTTTGAACCACCTATTTTTATGAGAAGACATGTCAAATTTGTTCATAATTTACTTAAAGGTTTGACATTTACGAAATGGGACGCTATACGCTTGAACAAAATTGGGAAATATTGAAAACCTATTTCCAAAGTGATGAGTCTTCTTCTTCTTCCGCGGTTACAGTAAATGGCGAGCGTTACCGTGACATGCTCAACGAGTTTTTGTTTCCAAAAATTTAAGAGTATGACATGGACGACATTTGGTTTCAACAGGACGGTGAAACTTGTCACACTGCCACAGTTACACTCGAACTTTTGGCTACCGTTTTTGAAAACCGAATAATCAGCCGAAATCCCGATATCAATTGGCCGCCTCGGAGCTGTGATTTAAGCCCGTTGGACTCTTTTTGTGGGGAGCCGTTAAGGACAAATGCTATGCGAACCATCCAGAGACGATTGATGCTTTAAAACACGAAATCGAAGTTGCCATTCATGAAATTGGAGCCCAAACAATCGAAAATGTGCTTAAAAATAGGGTTGATCGAATGGCCTACTGTAAAGCCAGTCGTGGTAGTCATTTGAACGATATTATTTTTCATTCATAAATGACAATATTCAGTCTTCGCAATAAAAAAAAAGTTTGCAAAAATATTGATTAGTTTTTTTTATAGCCGATTCAAAAAGCAATTTTTACATGACCCACCCTATACTTACTACTCCTACTAGTGACTGCCTGAATATCAGCATAAAAGTATGTTAAATATTTTAGTACCATTTATGTATAAATGTGGAGGACTGCGAGAAGAAAACTGACATACTTAATGCCACTGGAAAGGATTCAACGACTCGCTGCTCTGTGCATAACAGGAGCGATGAAAACCACTCCAACAGCGGCACTGGAAATGATACTCAGCGTGCCACCTATTGACCTTATGGCAGAAAACCTGGCAGCGAAATCTGCGAGGAGGTTAGTGGCTGCTGTGGTACTCACCTGCAGAACCTTCGGACACAGCTCAATAGGAAAGTGGAGCTCAGGTTACACAGACTACATGACTTTAATTGGGAGATAAGGTTTCGCACTACAATTGAAGAGGAGGGATGGCACAAAGGCATGAAGCCTGGCCATAGAACGTTTCACATCTATACAGACGGCTCAAAAACTTAAGACGGAGTGGGAGCGGGTATTTACTGCTCAAAACTAGGGATAAGGCAGCCTATCAAGTTGTCAGACTACAGCAGTATTTTCCTAGCAGCAATAAAAGCAATAAGCCCATATTGTATTAAGTCCAAAAATGTTCAACGGAGCACTGAGGCCATAGAAAGGCCAGCCGCAAACGGTAGGATGCATATCTACTGGATGACCAAAGGCATTATGGGGAACGAAATGGTAGATGAGCAAAAAGTGCTGCTAGACTACCTTTTGAACAAGAGAACGACATACCAAAACCGCTAAATACAATATAAAGGGTGCTTAAGTTTCAAGGACCGGTGTTGATTTTGAATAAACCACGGCCTTGACGGCACACCTCCATCCGATGGTCCAAATTTTCGATGACGCTGAGGCATAATTGAGGTTCTATGCCGTTAATGTTCCGAATTATCGCATCCTTTAGCTCTTGAATTGTTGCTGGCTTATCGACGTACACCTTTTCTTTCAAATAGCCCCAAAGAAAGAAGTCCAACGGTATCGTTGACGTTTAGGTGCGGTTCACATTCAACATCGGCCCTTGAAATTTAACCACCCTTTACAATGAAAGTGACAACTACATGAAAAGGCGAGTGGAAGCTTGGTGGACTAATCTAACCACATGCAAACAGGAAAAGTCATGTGCAGAATTAACAACAGAAAACTGACTCAATTTGTGCTTAGACTCTCACGAAAGGACTGCAGAGCTATTATCGGTATGCTAACAGGTCATAATCTATTGGCTGCACATGCGTACAAGATAGGGATTGCAGGAAATGCATAGAGGATGTTGAGGAAACTTTAGAGCCCCTTCTGTGCGTTTGTCCGGCATTAAAAAAACGCGACTAAAATGCCTGGGAGCCCCCCGCTGATATCCTACATGATGTCTATTAGGTATTCATAGAGGTCGGACTCCATCTGGCATCGCTAGGGACCAAAAGGTCTATGCGTGGCTTATTGCCAACCAGGCTAACCTAACCTAACCTATGTAAAAAGTGTTTTTTTTTAGAGGTTAGGTTTGCAAGATGAAATAAAGCGTACATAATTTAATGTTATGGCCAAGAATTTAGCTTTATTATAAAGATAAGGGTTTGCCATTATGTTTTAAAAATGATTTCGGGCAAGTGGCCGCCGCGGTTGGCTCGAATAAATTCCAGCCGTGAGGCCCAATTTTCGACCACTTTTTGCAGCAATTGGGGCCGTATGTCAGCAATAACGCGCCGAATATTCTCTTCCAAGACGTCAATCGTCTCGGGCTTATCTGCGTAGAAAAGCGACTTCACATAGCCCCACAAGAAATAGTCCAACGGTGTTATATCGCACGATCTTGGAGCCCATGCCACAGGTCCACGGCGCGAGATAATGCGCTCAACAAAAGTTTCCTTCAATAAATCGATTATTGCGTTGGCTGTATGGCATGAAGCGCCGTCTTGTTGGAACCAAAGGTCGTCCACATCAACATCGTCCAATTCAGGCACGAAAAAGTCATTAATCATGGCTCTATAGCGCTCTCCATTGACTGTAACATTATGGCCGGCTTCATTTTTAAAGAAATATGGACCAATGACTCCCTCTGCCCCTAGAGCACACCAAACAGTGACTTTTTGAGGATGTAACGGCGTCTCAGCAATGGCTTGTGGATTATGTTCACTCCAAATGCGACAATTTTGCTTATTGGCATACCCATTCAACCAAAAGTGAGCTTCATCGCTGAACAAAATTTTCTTCGATGCGTCGGGCGAACCGAACCATTATTTTCGTAATAAATTTGCACGATTTGCAAACGTTGTTCAGGTGTAAGTCTATTCATTATGAAATGGTAAACCAAACTGAGCATAAATCAAGTGACAGCTGTCAAAAAGACCATCTACGAAAAAAGTAGTGCCAACTTGAAAACCTAACCTCTAAAAAAAACACCCTTTATAAAAGTTCCACTTGTAATAGAGAATTTAGTTGAGTTATGAAATTTGAACTTGGATTCCTAAAAAGGTTGCAATAAATTTTATTAGAACTAATACTTTTCGGTTTTCTAAATTTTAGCTCAGTGGGAAACTCCGCAGCCTTAAGTAGTAGAAAAACGTATTGCGTGTGCAAAAACAAAAACCAAAAAAAAAGGAAAACAACAAAACTGAAACTAAACATATGGAAGCGATGAACTCATAAAAAACTTGTGAAACTAATTTTGTTTTGGTTTTCCGAATATGAGCTGCAACGCGTTGGCGACTAGCCAGCGGGTGTCGGAGTTTCGAGTTACAGGTCATCATATGGCGGCATACATTTCGTATAGATGTATGTATGTAGTAAGCACGCCCAATTTAGTCATCTTGGCCCCCAACTCAACCGAGGTGGGTTAACAGTGAAACTTTCGGTAGCCTAATGCGGCTACTCTCCATACCACGAGTATTATAAGTTTTTCATTAGCGGCGCATTTGAGACACACCTCTCTGTAGTGCGTGTTGATTTGAGGTGCGCCTCACCACCTTTGCCATCGAACGTCGCCGCGCCACTCATTACGAATTTTCACGACTACCTCTTATTTTGCTCTCTCGAAGAACGCCACTTTTTTATCTTGACTTAAATTTGTGTGTGCAAAGCGTTTGCCGTAAATGTATTTCGCCTTACCCCTACTTCATAGCAATACTCAGCCCCTATTCCGTAATCATCACTGTAAATATGTACCCCAAGTTGTTGGCGCTATGGAGTGCTGGCGAGTGAAGCTTCACAGGCAATTTGTGTGCGTCGAGTGTGGGTGGTGAATGACGCGTGGCAGCGGGCGGTGAATAAATATGAAGTGGAGTGCTTGCACTCACACTCGCGAAAACAACAAAAATAAGGTAAAGAAACGATAGTGTAAAAAGTGTATGCGATAGCGAAATTCGAAATTAAAAATGAAAGGAAAAATCAATATCAATGCAATTGCGTGGAGTGAGGGAAATTGTCGGATATGAATGCGGTGAATGTGGCCAATGGCAATGATGATGACTGACGAAAGGAAATTGAAGTGAAGCGTAGGGCAGTGAGTTGTAGCCTTCGTATATAATCTTGTATGGTAGCAGATACCTCTGGGTATGACGATATTTTTCTTTGCTTATAAAGTGTGATTTTTATTAGAGTCTTACTAAAATTTAAACCAAAATTAACAGAACAATTAATAACAAGTAATTTTGACTGCTAATTTTTAACAGTTCTTAATAATTATTAATAATAAAAATATGGCTGTGTAAGCCAGAGAAGCCAAGACAGCCCCAGAACCATAAAACATCGAGCACTCGATTTGGAAGCGTGCTTCTTATTGGGTATGGGAATAAATTTCCGTCCTTTCTTAGCCAAAGTAACGATTTATTTAAACAATTAAATAATACATGACATCATGTGAAGTATGTGTCATTAGAGCCCAATGGATAATCGAAAGGAGATGGAGCAAGAAATATATTGGAGTTTTCAGTGACAGTCAGGCTGCACTAAAGTCCTGGAGAACGCGAAGCAAACCTCAAAGATTGTCCAAGAATGTAAGAAGAAGCTTAATAGTGTGGCAAGACAGAACAAGCTAGTACTTACATGGGTTCCTGGACACTCCGGTGTTCAAAGAAACTAAATTGGATTGGATTGGATTGGATTTTTACGTCGTAATATGGAAAACTTTTCAGATTCCTTGACTTTGAAAGCACTCTACGTCTCCTTAATTCGAAGCCGACTAGATTTTTGTTCTCTAATATGGAACCCATTCTACCAATGTCATATAAATAAGATTGAAAGAGTCCAAAAAGTCTTTGCCAAATATGCGTTGTGTAAGCTGCGCTGGCCTAAAGGGCTCCCTAGTTATATAGGCAGACGCAAATTGATTGGACTGCAAAGCCTTGAGGACAGACGAATCTACTTTTCAATTCTCTTCGTGTATAATCTTTTAAATTTCAATATAAATTGTTGTGAGTTACAGAGTTTAATTACATATCAAACAAAGCACCATGATTTAAGGCAGGTTCGTTTATTTGTAGATCAACGGTATAGAACTAACTATGCCCTCAATGAACCAATGGTGAGATGCATTCGATTCTGCAACAATTATCCTAGCCTCGACTTTAGATTAAGTTTATATAATTTTAGGCAACAATTGTTTATAATCTTTAACTAATAATAAAAAATTATCTAATATAGTCTGTAAGAATTATTTGTAGACTGAATAAACGAAATAAATAAATTGCCGATGAATTGGCCAACCGTGGATCAACGGTTGCCCCACAAGGGCCAGAGCCACTAACCGGAATCAGTTCCGCAGTAATCATCAATTGGATCAGCGACTATGTACGTAATTTACATAAAGAGCAACATGAAGAGCGAACCCTGCAGAACTGTAAAATGTTTTGTGACAAGTCCGAACACAAAACTGTCGAACTTTCTACTAAAACTTGGAAGGAAAGACGTTCGGTTGATGGTCGGTATTAATACAGGACCCAACCCTTGGGGTCATCATATGACCACCATTGGAATCATTGAGGATCCAGAGTGTCTGTCTTGCTTGGAGGAGGCGGATAGCGCTGAGCGCTTTCTCTGTGAGTGTCCTGCCTTTGCTAGAGCAAGGCTACGAGTTTTGGGTTACGATGTCGTGAGAATGAGTAAAATTTGTTCTCTTAAACTCGAGGATATTTACAGATTTGCCAAAGAATCAGGAAAATTCTCACAGGACTAACTATCTTTATCTCTGTCTCCATTCTTTCCTATCTCTTTCGCTTATGCTTTTCTCCTTTCCTCCTTGACTATCTACCCTCTATCCAGAGCTCTAAATACAATGGGCTTTTAACCTGAGTGTTTTAGGAGCCGTCAAATCTCTTGGTACTCCTTGGCTCGACCTATTCAAATTTCAATTTTTCATGTGCTATTGGAAGCTACAGCTTTACTCCATCTTTCAGGCAGCATACGGATTCCTTTGACGAAAAATTCGAGTTCTTTTGAATTGATTCATTCATTAAGCCAGTAAGGGCTGACTGCATTGATCGGTCTATCTAAATATTTCGGGACCGACTTAAAAACATATGGTCTGGCGTTGTTATGCAGCAAAATCAGTTTGTCATGTCTACCGTCCCATTTCGGCCGATTTTCTTTGATAGGTCGATTCAAACGCATTAGTTGCATTCGGTAATGATCACCAGTGATGGTTTCAGATGGTTTGAGGAGTTCATAATAGGTGACACCCTTCTGATCTCACCAGATGCACAACATAACCTTTGAAGTTTGAATGTTGTTGTTGTAGCAGCAGAAACCTTCCCGTGCATATACGAGGAATTTCAAAATTTTAAGATCAAATTCGTAATCAGCGACCCTGAAAACATAAATTAACATGCATCTTGATTATGTTCTAGAATATACGCTATTTCACGTGAGGGGGTGGTCAATAGGGGTGGAAGGGGGTGGATTTTCAAAATTTTAAGATCAAATTCGTAATCAGCGACCCTGAAAACATAAGTTAACTTGCATCTTGATTATGTTCTAGAATATACGATATTTCACGTGAGGGGGTGGCCAATAGGGGTGGAAGGGGGTGGATTTTCAAAATTTTAAGATCAAATTCGTAACCAGCGACCCCGACAACCCCCGAGTAAGAAATTTTGAATCAATTACTTAATTTTTTGAGTTTTGGCCAGCTTTTCGGGAATCGGCCGCACTGTGTGTCGTGGGAACGTTTGAAGTATGAATATTTTTTTTCGCTATCGATGGACCTGGTTCATTTTCAACGTTACGGGTATCATAATAGATGAATTTTTCATCGCTAGTGACGATGCGATGCAGAAAATCTTTTCTTTGCTGCCGTTCAAGAAGCATCTCACACGTCACCAGACGTCTCTCGATATCCCTCTCCGTCAATTGATGTGGCACCCAGTTACCTGCTTTCTGGACCCATGACGTGCACCTTTCACCTCCCCTCCTTCATAATGGTATCACAAAGGACGAGTCCGTTTACTCGTATCTTCGCCCAAGTGTGCTCAGTCCTTGGGCATCCATTCCAACCTATCCCGACCCATCGCGTGTAAACGTTTACCCACGGTTGATCTGTCAACATTCAACTCTTTAGACATACCATCAAGGGTTCGACATGCGTCTTCATCCAATAATTGTTGTAGTTGAATTTTCTTCGAATTTTTTCGGTGCCCCTTCGCTAAAGATTGCGAAGATCACTGGAGTCAAAATTGCCTCTTTGGAAGCGTCGAAACCTCTCTTTACGAGTTGTATTTGAGGGAGCGTGATTACCGTAAATATCAATCAATATACGATTCGTTTCAGCTACACTTTTGGTTAAAAGGTAATAATGAAGCAGATGCCGCAAATGCTGTTTTTTCGGGTCGAACGTAGACATTTTTGAAGTCAGATCAAATTTACGCTTCAAACGTATGTCAACTACTGCGATCGAGACCTCACATATACATCTAATATACAAATCACCAGTCTATTACTAGAGCGAACACAAAAATAGTATCAGCAGCGACACCTCTTTTACGAGGGTGGAAGCTTATTCCCATACCCAATATTTTTTTTAAATTTTGAAAGTCTATTCAAATCTAGACTCCTGGAAACAGTGAAACAAAGTAGGAACATAGAGGTAGACTTTTTATCAAAAGTGGCAGGTACACTTTACAAAAATTTACTTAGATTTCATCTAAAAATAGCCATAGCCATATCACGCCTCCTAAGTAAACTAATAACTAAGAACTCTTACAACTGTGCAGATCTATTTTGAAGGATGAAGAGATTACTCAGATGTATTGAAAATGGATGAGGGACATCCTTTTTCTCCTCCAGAAACTTCCTAAGGCTCATACAATCTGGGAATTTTATTGAGAAGTAATGGTTTTCCACCACACCTGTACCTCCTTATATTTTTAAGTCGCAACTCTTAGTTTTAAATGCAATGGGCATAACTGCCTGAGTGCTTGGAGAATCGTTGCATTCCATTGTATCTGTTAAATATTCCGACAGCCAGCAGAATAAACACAAACATATTTATTTGGAAAGCAAGACATTGAGACAAATTGTTTCTAGCGATAGGTCTGTAGTTGAATGTAGATTCTGCATACCATACATATATACAAGGAGGGCCTATGTACAGATCCTTATCCAAAAAAACAAAACAAAAGTTAGGAAAATCCATTTTATTGATGTATTTGGAAGAGTAAATATTCCCGATTTTATTCATGTCAATTTTTCGACTGGTTTCGGAGTAGCGCATGGTATTACCTAATAACCCTGTTTTCCAAGACTTAGGTGATTATTTCTGGCTCTCTATCTTATGAACTGCCTGCTTGGTGTTCATCCTAAGCGTCTGAATCTTTAATTAATTGTTCGCATAATATCACTTCGTCACGGTACCTCACTACAAAAAAAGTGTAGTGGCGCCAAATCGCAGCTAACAGATTATGGCATGGACTGCGTTGAATGGTGCGCCATCCTGCTAAAACCAACGATCTTCCAAGTATCTGTCCTAATTTTTTGTCCACAAAAAGTCATTCATTGCATTTCAAAGAAAAATATGGCAATGATAAGCGTTAGTCGAGCTACAGATACTCTAGTATTCTTAAAAACTTAGAGTTCATCCCCGGGGTGCTAGCTTATTACACACCCACGCTAGGTCCGAACGGAATTTTTGCCAAGGAAGCAGTGGTTTGGTAGCATCTTTTTGTTTTACAACTGCAAAGCATGTAAATATCTATTCTTGCACCCAAACGTCAATTAGAGCCTTGGGCTCGTTGTTTGTGCGTACGAAATTAGTAAGAGAATGCCTGACTTCTCTCTCGACTGCATTCGAATACTTTGATATTGGGCTTATATGGGTTCGCGGTCACAGTGGCGTAGAGCAGAACAGCTGGGCTATTGACCTGGCTAGACAGGGGACACTGGAGACGGTTTCATCGCAAAATCAGAGGACTGGGTTCTCTTGAGAACCTGAGATCTACTCCCGGAAAAATGAGCCCTGCTTCAAATCAGTGAGCTCTGGGCAAGTGCGCAAAGTTTCGAAATCCTTCTGGCCATGGATAGATTGGCCGCGCACGAGCGAACTTCTAAGGCTAACAAAGCCGCAGCTATCGAATTTGCTGGGTATCCTCACCGGACATTGCCCGTTGGGTGTCCATGCGAACCCAAAAGTCCCTTATTCTTTTTTTCACCTGTTTTGTTCTTTTCCATCATATGAAGGGTACCAGCATACGAAGAAACGGAGCTCCATATTTTCTGCGCTTTCCTGAGAAATATATTAAGTTGCGCAGTTCTCCTCTGAAATCAATTTAGTGCCCTTCGTCGTAAGCTCATCCGCAATTTCATTTCCCTTTATGTTCCTATGTCCTGGAACCCAGATCAGAGAAATTTTATCTGCACAACCAAAGAATTTGATTTCCTCCTTATACCAGTTCAGTAGTTTGCATCCGCATCATGGCGTCGTTAGTGCCTCGATCGTGGCTTGTCTATCGGAAAAATGTGAATATCTCCATCGTTCCCTCATTCCTGAGGCATTTTGCTTGCCTGCAGAAACGCAAGTACTGCTGCCTGATAAACACTAGCAGTATTCGGCAATTTTAAGGAAATAAATAATTTGTCTGATTTAGAGAAAAACCCTGCTCCGACTCCCGATTCCATCTTGGAGCTATCAGTGAAGTCAGAGGTAATAGACGTTTCCACGACAGTTGGTTCTACGTTACCGAAACGACCCGGATTTATATCCGGCCAAGGAAATATTCCCCGTATGTAAGTATGGGGAATGTTTATGCTGATACAACAACAACAACAAAGGTAATAGACTCGATACAGATTGTTGCAGTCCTGTCTTCTTGGAAAAATTGTCCTGGCACAACCCTCGAACTCTAGTTTGCGAATAGAGAAATGCGGTATTAACTGCCCAAAAATGCAACCATGTCCATTGAGAGATTTCCTCCAGAGCCCCACCTCCCTTAACCTGATTGCACTTTAAGCAGCGATGGAAATTATGCGAATGCCGATGTGAAGTAAGTGCCAAACGACATTCAGGGCAGCACTGGGGCAAGTTCTACACGTTCCGGTGATGGCAATGCAAACAGTCCTTTGTACCCTCCCCAGTTTAATGATATTATAGCCTTTCCAAAGAGCTTCCCACCATTCATACTATACGTTAAAATTGAGTGGCATTTAACTTGAGTAATTAATATTTTAAGTAGTCAGCCGATTTTCAAGGCAAAACTGGCAAAAGTTCTTAAGGGAGAAAATTTGCTTCTTTGCCTTCGCTAAATGTGGCATTTTTAGAATCGCATACAGAGTTTTATCCTCGGATTGCACTTAATTTGAAATTGAACACGAAAAACAGTAGAGAGCAATGAAAAGGCAACATTTTTTGTGAGAAACGAGAGTGCCATAAGTTTGTTCTTACTGGAGAGGGACATCAAACAATCCTGCCGTTGGCTAATTTGATTAACTTATTCTTTATTAATACCAGGAACTTTAACTGCCATCAACGTGAACAAATCACCAAAAATGTGGCACAAATATTTGGAATTTTTTGCTTAGAAGCTCCAATCGACTTGGCAACTGAAGTCAGTCAACTATCACCAGCGCTTACCTTTTCTATTTGGCCTTTAGAATAGTGCCAATTAAATAACTCCAACTATTTGCTTTTCTTAATAAATCCATAAAATCGAGAAAAAAGTTTGCAAACATTTATTTGGGACTCCATAAGCCATAAGAAGAGCAGAAACTAGTAAATATCACAACAGCGACAATGACAAGAATGCAAGCTTTAAATGCACTCATTCCACGCCGAAGCAAGTGACGTTGCCGCAAAGGTTGGATGGAAAACATGCGCTCATCATAAGCCATAAAATCACCGTGATTTAATTTGCTAAAACTACAGACAACTACCAGCATTTCAAGTACAAAACAATTGACATACTTTTTCTAGGGCCCCCATGCCGTGTCGCCTGTGTTGTCACAACAAAGCTGGCACTACTCCCACCAACAGACGGTCATGCAATTTGTTGTCCGGCTGCCACAACGAAAAACACACAATAATGACTAAACTAATGACAGTGAAGCGAGCCAGCACAACTATTGAATACTACTACTGAATAAAACTGGCTGTATGGTGTTTTCGATTCGCTTTTGGTCGGTTCAGTTCCACTGATGTGGGCGGGGGCGTTGGCAGTAACGACGATATTAACTAAGGGAGTGGGGTCAGGTTCAGTGGTGGTTTGAGAAAAGTCACTCTGAATTTGAGTGACAGAGTGATTGGCGTACAAATAAGTGAGTCAGGCAACGGTCGCTGCCAGTTGGCCGCTGCTGTTGGTAACGATCAGGTCAATTGCAATAAAAGCAACAATAAAACAAATTTACAAATTTACAGAGATTTTCGTACACGAGTATGTACATGTTTTTGTATAAATGCGTGTGCATGTATGCGTTGCAAAGTTCTGTACAGAGAAATATTTATTTGCAACATTCTGTACACACACCTCGCCAATGCACCAACTACATTACTGTAGGAGAATTCACCCACTTAGGAACAGGTGCGCTGGTGGCGAATTAGGAATCTCTCCTTGCAATACTCATGCATGCAGTTCGGCCAATTCATACGGTAATGCACGGGAAAGTGTTGCCTGTTACTTCGTAGCACCGCTTGCTGGCTTGTGCCGCATAAAATCCAACTCGTTGCTTTGGCGAATCCGTCAAAATATTGAATGGCATAAAGGACAATGCGAAAAATATAAATTAAAATAAACATCAGATTTATAAGTAGCAACTTATCCAAAGCAGCTCATTGTATGTAAATACATGTATATGTATGTATGTATTGGTTTTATATAATAAATGCGAGTAACCTCTGCTGAGGTAAAAAGGTACTGACTAAGGGCGAATTAATAAACTAAATTTATGATATCAATTCCGTGTCGAAAATTATTAGTAAATGAGTCATATAACCGAATGGCTTGCAGGGATCAGCAATAGCTACAGTTACGACCGAGTCGAAAAATTTTGGAAACGCCACTTATAGGACTTCCTTATGGTAATGTTGACAGGCTGAGGCGGCCATATTGTTTTGGCGGCGTCTGTCGAAAAATATTGCATGTATATATTAAAAAAAAAAAAGAAAAAATATTTAAAAAATCTAACTTGAAAACCATTGTAGTTATTTAAAAACTAAATATTAAAAAAATAAAAATATTGTAAATCTTAAAAAAAAATTTCCTGCTCAAAAACATAGTAAACAAACAAAATATTTATACAAATTTAACTCGAAAATTGTGGTAAATATTTAAACGAAAATATTTAAAAAATGTATTAAAAAAATGTGAACTCGTAAAATATTGTAAATATTGAGAAAATTCGAATTCGAAAAACTGTAAACATTGAAAAATTCTGACTCGAAAAACATTGTAAGTCTTAAAAAATTTCCTGCTCAAAAACATTGTAATTATAAAACAAAAAAATATTTTAAAAATATTCTAAAAAATGCTAACTCGTCTAATATTGTAAATATTGGGTAGTCGAAAAAGTCTTTTCGTATTTCTAATCAAACTTCAACTCATTTTTTTATATTCATAATGAACTTTATTAAACCAAATATGTACCATTTTAGTCAACCACCTTTTGCCATTTTTCTGCTAGAGACATTATTCCAGTGTAAAACGTTTGTGGTTTCTCGGCGAAAAACTGCGACAAGTAATTTTCACAGGCTTCTCTTGAAGCCAACTTTACTCCATTAAGGGAGTTCTGCATTGACCGAAACAAATGGAAGTCCGATGGTTCAAGGTCAGGGCTATATGGTGGATGAATCAAAACTTCCCAGCCAAGCTCTCCCAGTTTTTGCCGAGTCATCAAAGATGTGTGTGGCCTAGCGTTGTCCTGATGGAATAGGACGCCCTTTCTGCTGATCAGTTCTGGCCGTTTTTTTTCGATTTCTTGTTTCAATCTCATCAGTTGTTGACAGTAAGTTGTAGAATCAATCGTTCGAGCAGGCTGGAGCAGCTCATAGTGGATGATTCCTTTCCAATCCCACCAAACACACAGCATAACCTTTCGAGGCGTCAATCCTGGCTTTGCGACCATTTGTTGAGCTTCACCACCCTTGCACCATGATCTTTTTCGCACATTATTGACGTATCAAAATCCACTTTTCGTCTCCTGTTACCATTTGCTTCAGAAATGGTTCGATTTCATATCGTTTCAGCAAAGAATCTCAGATGTTAATTCAGTCCATTAAATTTTTCACAGACAATTCATGTGGTACCCAAACATCGAGCTTCTTTTTGTAGCCAGCCTTTTTTAAATGGTCCGAACCCATTTGATGATGAATGTTTAGTGCCTTGGCGATGTCATGGCAGCTTATGTGTTGGTCCTGGTCAATCTTTTTCATAATTTCATCGACTTTTTCAACGATAGGTTGACCAGAGCGAGGTGCATCTTTCACATCGAAATTTCCAGAACGGAAGCGAGCGAACCATTGTTGTGCTACACGAACTGATACAGCATCGTCTCCGTAAACTTCACAAATTTCATTGGTGGCTTGCGTGGCATTCTTCCCTTTTTTGTACAAAAATGTCAAAATATAGCGAATTTCTTCACTATTTTCACTCATTTTTGAACAGCTATAACTTTTTTCAACTTCTCCGAATTTAATTTTTTTTGGTTAAATGAAGTTTAAAATGTCACCTTTCTGACACCATATGATATGGCACAATGTGATTGGTAGCACTGGAGATAGATAACGGAGATAGATAAAATACGAAAAGACTTTTTCGACTACCCAATATTAAAAAAAAATCGAATTTGAAAAACTGTAAACGTAAAAACAATTCTAACTCAAAAAACATTATAAATATACAATAGAAAAAATAAATTTTTAAAGATAAATATTAAATAAATCTTAAAGAATATATTAAAATAATTCTAACTCGAAAAACATTGTAAATCTTAAGAAAAAATCTCCTGCTCAAAAACTTTGTAAATATAAAAAAAAATATTTAAACAAATTTAACTCGAAAAACATGGTAAGTATTTAAACGAAAATATTTAAAAAAATGTTAAAAAATGTGGATTCGTAAAATATTGTAAATATTAAAAAGAAATCGAATTCGAAGAACTGTAAGTACAATATTAAAAATTTCTAACCCGGAAAACATTGAAAATATTTAAAAAATAATTATTTAAAAAAAAGTATTTCAAAAAATTAAAAAAATAAATATTAAATAAACTAAAAAAAGGAAAATATTTAAAAAAACAATTGTAGATATATAAAAAATATATTAAAACAATTCTAACTCAAAACCATGTAAACTTTAAAAGATTCTTATTCGAAAGACATTGTGAATATTAAAAAAAAATCGAACTCGAAAAAATAAAAAAAAGTCGTGCTTTTAGTTCTCGCCACTGTTTATACATACATTAGGACGTCCAAAGAGAACATTTTTTTTCAAAACTTGATATGTATAATAGAGGATACGCATAGTTGTGTTTTCAGCCTAAATAACATATTGGGTTGGCAACTAAGTAATTGCGGATTTCACTCATAGATGGCTTCAGTTGAATTTTTAGGCTTGCGACGTAGTACAAATGTAAAATATATTTTGAGTTTTGATAGTAGGGAATTCAGCTGTCAAACAGTCAAAATAGGTTTTTGATCGGTTGCGTAGTTTTCGTTTGGTGTTCGCTGAAAAATTGAAAATCAAAAGGAACATTTTCGTCATACTTTTGCTTTTTTATTTTCGCAAATAAATGCCAAGGTATCGCAAGGTCATAAAAAGTTATGTGCTGTTTATGGTGACAAAACTTTAAAAGAACGGCGGTGCCAAAATTTTATCAAATTTCATTCTGGTGATTTTTCACTCAAAGATGAAAAACGCTCTCGTCGTCCAGTTGAAGTTGATGATGCCCTAATTAAATCAATAATCGATTCGGATCGTTACATTAAAACACGTGAGATTGCAGAGAAGCTTCAGGTATCACATACAGGCATTGAAGTTCACTTAAAACAACTTGGCTATGTTCAAAAACTCGATACATGGGTTCCTCACGAACTGAAAGAAACGAAACGCATTAACAGCTGCGATTTGCTAAAGAAACGTAGTGAAAATGATCCATTTTTAAAACTACTGATAACTGGCGATGAAGCGGAAAAGATCGTGGAGCAGGTCAGGTGAACCAACTCAAACAATATCAAGAGTTAATATTCATCAAAAGAAGGTTTTGTTATCAGTTTGGTGGGATTACAAAGGAATTGTCTACTTCGAACTCTTATCACTCAACCGAACGATCAATTCTGATGTCTGATTTGAACAGCTAACGAAATTAAGCAATGCAGTTGAAGAGAAGCGGCATTGTATTCCATCATGACAATGCAAGGCCACATACACTTTTGGTCACTCGGCAAAAACTATTCTAGCTTGGTTGGGATATTTTGCCACATCCACCATTTAGTCCTGATCTTGCACCATCTGATTACTTTTTGTTTCGATCTTTACAAAACTCCTTGAATGGTGAAAATTTCAATAATGATGATGATATCAAATCATACCTGATTCAGTTTTTTGCTAATAAAAAACCAGAAGTTTTATGAACGTGGGATTATGATGCTGCTTGAGAGATGGCAAAAGGTCATTGATTAAAATGGGCAATACTTTACAGAATAAAGTTATTTAGTTCCATGAAAAAATTGTCTTTGATTTTCTAATAAAAATCCGCAATTACTTAGTTGCCAACCCAATACATATCCTATACTCGTATGAAGTTTTATGGCCCTAAGATAAAGAGAACTTGTGATGAATTTTATTTATTTTAGTTTAATAATCTAGAGTACAGTAGTGTTGTATTACCGATATATAATGGGCGGTTATTATTTATTTTATTTCTGTTTAACCATTAAACTTCAATTTTTGAAAATATGTAACAAAAAAGTTGATATTTTTTACAAGAGAGTGTTGACGGCCTTTTAAAGTTTACTGTTGCCATATGACAACAATATCGCGAAAGGGTTAAGAGAAACAAATGAAAAGAAAAATTAGAAAAATTTGGCAACTAAAATATTAGGAATTATTCTAATTAAACAGGCTTAAATTGGATAATTATAGCCCCTAAGTGCACCAGCAATGGGTGCATCAGTCGCAAGTTTGGTCTTAAAGTTTTCGCCATAAAGAGGGGAACACATCCCGAAAACTTCTTTGTGGAGCATTAAAACTTATCCGCTCAAGTAGATCTGGACAGTCGACGATGACATTAATAACACTGAAAATAAACGAAAGGGAATGGAGTGTTTTTCGCTCTTCTAGAGATTCTAAATTAATTAGCGTTACCCAGGAATTATAGGATGGAAAAGGCGCATAAAATAGTAGGGAACGTAATGCCTGCTTAATAAATATGCTTTGGATGCGCTCTATTCTATTTATCTCATTTAAGAATTACGAAATTATGTACTAAGGCATTGGAAATACGAAAAAATCGGTATGTGAGCGTGTGTATTAAACGTTTACTATATATAGTAAATCTGCATCTTTATGTGCTTAGTAGAACATAATTAAAATAAGTAGGGCAAAATTAATCACTCTATTGAACGGTTTATAATTTTTACAAATACCGCCGTACGTTAATCGTATTCGACGCTTGTGAACCAAACTGCTGTAGTACACAAAAAGATCAGCAATGGAGCGCTTAAAGATCGAAATAAAGATTTCCATTATTTAAAATCATTTGATATTTATTCAGTAAAAAAATTAATAGAAAACCTAATTGGATGATTAATTTTGCGCAACCTTGTTGTACAATAACTTGCCATTCTTGATAAATTTCACATTGGTCTTACAGGGCGTATGATGAACATTAAATGATTAACCCTTTGCCATAGGCAAATTTCTCTGATGGGAGTACCGGCTAGTCGGAACAAATTTAGCTCTTCGGAGTTATTTGTCCCTTATTGATATGTATATATAAATACATGGATATTAGAAAGCAATGATTTCGTTGAAACTGATTTATTGTGTTTAGTAGCATAGTCTAATCACACTGGTGGCACCGACTTTTAAGACGACTCTCGAATGCCACCACTGTGACGGCATCAACCGGATAGAGTTCCACTCAATGTATGCATATTCGACTTTTCAAAAAAAAACGTTTTTTAACAACTTTGCAGTTTCAGGTATTCCAAAAATGCTACCAAATAAAAAATTCCATTGAACAATTTTTAATTTTTTTTGCATTTGTATAATTGAAATATTTCTTTAATCTTTTTTTTTTGTCGTTCAGGGTATGTTGCTATTGAATTAACCTTTTGGGCACACATTTATTTGATACAAATTCGGCGTATGAAGCCGCATTTAATTTTGTGGGCAATTAAAAGCAGTATATTTTAGGAATTCATTATTTATAGAATTCACATGTTTAATATTGTTCGTGATGAATGTATGTAGCGAAGTTGGAATTATAAAATATTAAGAAGAAAAATTTAGTTTTTATTCAAATGTATAATACAAAAATATATTAATATTAATACCGATTACCGCGAACGCGTGTGGGCCCTTTGGTGCGTCATCGCAGAAGGAAGTTTATTCCTCGAAGGCTCGAAGTTTTTCCTTACAAACAAAATAGTGAGTGACTCTCTTTGTTAAAAGAGGTATGCGTGCAGGGTTGCCACATGTATACTCCTAGTTTAAATTTCTGTAACTGTAACAAATAAATCCAACTTATAACAAAAATCAAATTATTAACAATTTTGAAGTGTGTGATATTTTTCAAAAGTATTAAGAGGTGCCGCTGGTCTAGAATTAACAAAAAAGCGATTTTTGTGTTTGGTATTTCGAAAGTACATACTTTTAAGAATATACTGTAAAATTTTTGGAAGGATATTCCCAGTATTTTCGATTCTACCTGCTTCAATGGTCGCATTGCTCCAATCTCAAAACTTTAAATTCAAGTACCTCAAAACCACTTTTTTCGGCCTGGTGTTGTCAAAAAAAAAAAAAAACAAAAACACTGTTCAACCGAATCGTCTGAAATTTTAATATGTTGCCCATAACATAAGTGGCTGTCTCCCGTACTAGAATCATATTAATATTTCAATTATTTCGTATTTTTCTGATTAAAAAACTGAAAAAAACTGATTTTAGACTGTCAAATTCAAATTGCGCCATTTTTTAATTTTTTTTATTCTTGTACGGGTCATAGCTACAGTCATTATGATTAATAAGTTTTTTGGTTTTTGTGTTTCAGATAAATAGAAGAGCCAAAATGGACAATACCGTCCAGGTCCAATTTCCCGGGAGGGTCGACTTCGGCGCCATTTTTAAAACTATTAAAATAAAAAAAAAAAAATTTTTCCATTTTTGTATATTATGTAAAAGAAGAAAATAAAAAGCCTAAAAAATTTAAATATCGTTTTTAATTTATTTATTATAAAAAAAAAATCCTGAAAGTACCCTCAATTTTCGAGCTCTAAACCACCGGGATACCTTAAAGGATTACAAAAAAGTTCTTCATCACACTGATCAAAACCACTTTCTTAAAAACTGCCGTTATCACTTAGGTAAAATATTTATACTTTCTATATTATTTCTGCCATTATGGGGCTCACCACCACATGCTATCAAATAAACAATAATGAGCCTATTATAATATAATAAATATTGCCTGCATTTCAATGACGTGGCAAAACGTCACGTGCGGATTTGGCCAGTTTAAGGTACTTGACCACCTTGGAAAGCTAAAAAGTACAACATATTCAATAATTTTTTTTTCATGTTCTGTATAATATATTAAAATAAATTTTTTTTTAAATTTTTATTTAGAGCTTATATAATACAAAAAAAAATTGATTTATTAAAATTTCTTTTTTTAACATATATCCAGGAGGCGCCAAAGTCGAGGCCTGAAGAAAATCATGTCTTGCGGCGGACAGTTAATCTTAGAAATGGTAATTCTAAAACAAAAGAGAGAAACAAAATTTTCAAAAGGAAGGTTCCTTGCGTGAGAATTTACCACAAACTGACAAAAAAAAATAATAATAAAAAAATGGCGGATGTTTGAAAAAAAGTTAAGAAAACACCCCTGTTTTTCACAATGTTATGCTTAAAAAGCAATACTTTATTAACTTTTTTTTTGCAAAATGTGGTAAATTGGCATACAAAACATCTTAACAAATAAAACAAGACCAAAATCATTAAAATCGGCTAAGCAGTTTCGGAGATAAAGTGTCCGCCATTCGAAAAAAAGTAATTTCTGGAAAAACGCGTTTAAAGTTAAAACTTGCTATTTTCTTTCAGCTGAGTCAGCAAGTAATGAGTGCAGGATGCGCCTGCACATTTTCACTGATTTCACTTTGTTAGAATTCGAATTTAAAAAAACAGTTTCAGGTGATGATTTTTAAAAGTATAAGGATTGAAAAAATGTAAAAAAAAAAAATTTAATTTTTTGAAACTTATAAGGTGGTCAAGTACCTTAAACGCAAAAATTTTACGAAAAGATAATGGATTTCTCTTTCGCCAAACTAATATATGCATAACGTTTTTATACGTCAAATGCAGCCAAATGGTTAGGGAATACTTGTGGAAGTAAACAGTTTCGGAGAGAACGTAGGTTCGAATGGTTCCGTGAATCACCAATATGAAGAAAAAGTAGTAGCGGTCGCCCCTCGGCGGGCAATGGCAAACTTCCGAGTGTAGTTTCAATTTTGTACCAGCGTCAGAATCAATTAGATATGATAGAGAAGGTACTGCCTCTCCTGTTAATTTTGGTTCTCTCCAGTTTACTGTTGACCCAAATGGTATTCAGCACATCAAAAGTTCATGGCAAGTGGATGTTGATGGATTATCAATTCTTTGCTGATTCAAAAAATACTCTGATAATTTTTAACAAATCGTTAGCTTGTGGACAATTCATAGATCATGGCAAGTTACCTCTATCACACCTATATTTAAAGCTGGGAATAAAAATGACATCGCGAACTACAGACCTATTTTTAAACTTTCAACGGCTTCAAAGTTTTTTGAGTATATTGTAAAATAAAAGTGATACTTCGCTATAAAACGTTATATGTCTAGTAATCAGCATGGTTTTATGGTTGGTAGGTCAACTGTCACTAATCTTGCTGTTTTCTCAGACTTTTGGAGACATTTTTGTATGTGGTTTCTCTTGAAGGAGCTCCGCGGCACGCAGCACAGAGGGTGCAAATTTTAATCTGGAACAAAGAAGCATTTTTTTTCTTAATCTAGATAAGAATAGCTAGAGAAACACGTAGGGGATTTAAAAAATATTTATTTTTGTGGAATTAGCAAGCATTTGAAGGAAAAAACTCTATTTTGGACTAAAAAAACGGGACTTAAATAATTATAACAATCGTTTAAGTTAATCTATCGAAAATCCCCTACGCTCTTCTCTTAAGAAGGTTATTATACAGACGTAGTGAAAAACCTGATTAAAAACATTTAAAATTGTTTGAGTTATGCTGCGTGCCAATTTCAGAAAACGTGTTTTGAGAAAAACGCGTTTAAAGTTTGGAAATTTGGAGAAGTCGTTAGGTAGCAGTCACTAACGCTTGGTTAAAAGCTTAAAATATTTATGAAATGAACTTCGGTAACGTATAAAACTTTTTGTTCTGTATTTTAAAAGGTTCAAAGAATTTTTTAAGCTTATAAAAAAAAATCAATTTTTTAAGCTTATAAAAAAAAATCAATTTTTTGAAATTCCTACAGTGGTGTTACCCCTTAAATGAATAAAGTCGTACCTTTACAATTGTAAATGTATAGTTGTTATCGATAATGTATCTTCTTATCCTTTTATTGCCTCTTGTGATGTTCCTCAGGGCAGCCTTTTGGGCCCTTTGTTCTTTGTAATTTTTATTAATGCCATATCTGACGGCGGCCGCCGCAGCCGAATGGGTTGGTGCGTGACTACCATTCGCAATTCACAGAGAGAACGTCGGTTCGAATCTCGGTGAAAAACCAAAATTAAGAAAGACATTTTTATAATAGCGGCCGCCCCTCGGCAGGCAATGGCAAATCTCCGAGTGTATTTCTGCCATGAAAAAGCTTTTCGTAAAAATATCTGCCGTTCGGAGTCAGTTTGAAACTGTAGGTCCCTCCATTTGTGCAACAACAACACGAGACACACCACAAATAGGAGGAGGAGCTCGGCCAAACACCCAAAGAAAGGGTGCACGCGCCAATTATATATATATTATATATATATATATATATATATATCTGGATATTTTAATTTCTCTGAGTTTCTTTTATATGCAGACGACTTAAAAATGTTTAAAACTGTACGAAACCTGTCCGATTCATATGATCTTAAAATCAGACCTCAACAGCGTCGTGGCGATGGGAATCTACGATAGGAATCTACTTCATTTAAATATTAAGAAATGCTCTCATGTGTCATTTTCTCGGTCAAAGCATTTAATCTTTATCTCTTATTTTATAAAGAACTCGCGCCTAAATACTTTTGATGAAATTACTGATTTGGGAATTTCAGTTTCTTGGTCATTTAAATTTTGTCATCGCCAAATTGTATTCTACCTTCATTCGGCGGTTTCCTTCCGACTTTACGGATCCTTGTACTTTGAAGTCACTATTTACTCTACTCTTACGATCCAGGTTGGAGTATGCCGTCTCTATTTGGAGGCCTTGTCATCAGTGCCACATCAATAGACTTGAACGTATTCAAAAGAAATTTCTTTGTTTTGCACTCAGATCTTTGAACTTCACTGATCCGATTGCTTCTTATAAATATAAAGGTGCGCATTACTAGACTTAAAATCGTTACCAAGTAGAAGAAGTATACTGTCACTCGCTACTATAAATGTTTATGCCTCGAAAGCACCTATGATTATAACATTGAATGAGTTACCATATTTAGAGTTCTTTGGCTTTCGATGTATAATTAGCTAAATTTAAGTTTAAATTATCACTTTGTATCTCTTGATTCACAATGGTAAATGAATAAATGAATAAAAAAAAGTATTTCTGTCATGAAAAGGCTCCACATAAAATATATAAAAATTTTAATTCACATTTAAGAAATTTCAAAAAATGGCCTCTAAAATTCTTTATACTTTATTACCCTTATATAGATTTAATTAAACTAAGACTCTTCGAAATGCATTCATTATTAAAAATTTTGAAGAATAATATTTTTAAAGGTTATTTTTGGTGTTTTTCAAAAAGATAGTGTTCGCATTCCTCTTTTAATTGTTACCCATATATTCATATTTTGTATAAACTTTTTGAATGATATCATAATTTATGCTCCTTTAGAAAAAATCCTTACTATCTGGTGAAAAACCAAACAGGCAGACATACTAAATATTTATTCCTAATATTGTAAAGTGCATAGTAACACGGCCTTGTTTAGAAGTAAAACGACTAAATAAGTCAAATACACGAATCACACAACGCTTGCACTGACAACTTTAACTACAAGTCGGCATGGGTTGCCGTGGCACGAATTTGGGTAAAATTTTACTGGAATAGTTTTTAAAACCAGCAAAATGGTTGGAAAAATGCGTTAAAAAGAAATATTTCTTATTTTGGGCGAGTCGAGCATACATACATATGCATGTATATACGTATGTATGCACGTATTTGCCATTTTTCGTGGCAGTGTAAGTATATTCGGGTATGTCTCTGCTTTTTTATTTTAATTTTTATTCGTAATTTCGCTGTTCTTTGTTTTCCCCTTGCGCACGGTCAGCGAAATCCCGATGTTTACAATTCCACAACAACGGTTGAGTAGAATTCCGTTGTGTTGATGTTTCGGCACACCGAAATTGATTTTCTCACACACTTTGCCCCCAAAAGCAGACACGGAAAGTGTTCACACGCACACGCACACCACAGCCACAGTTGGGTGGACTGTAGTGGTATGCATGTAATGGCGGCCAATGAGTCTGCATAGAAATGGTTGTGAATTTCACCTGCCCGACACATAAACACCTTTGCGTTCCCTTGACATCCCACTTTCTCACGCTCTACGCTGCGCGACAACGGCTACAGCAATGACAACAATGGTGGGATAAAAACAAAAACAAATATTATACAATATATATATATATCTATATGTATGTATGTATGTATGTATACTTATGTAGTATATGAATTGTGGATGAGTTCTGTTGCATTGAAGTCCGAAATTGAAATGGACATTCGTTGATGGACGAAGCAGAAGCAGGCTTGATTTGTTCGTGCACATCCGCTCATAGATATTTGGGCGCACCAAAATGTAATCAGTGAATAGAAATTCGAAAGTCGATTAACACAAAGCTGTAGAAATTAATTAAGATGTGTGTATGTATGTATGCATGTAGGTTAGGATGATATGATACGAACATCAAAAAGCCGATGCAATCAATGCTCACCATTGGGATTTGTGTTTGTATGTAAATGAATATTCGTATCTCTGCAATGACCGTAGACAATTATAATGCAATGGTGGCGCAAAATTAAGCATCGTATTTAGTTTTTGAATACATTTTTACTAAAAAGGATAAAAATGATTTTGCGTGATGAAAATTTTTATTTTGACCTTTACGAGCTCCATTGCTTGTTTGTTTGTGTAGTGCAGCTGTTTGCAAAACTTATAAACCGTCCGATAGATGATTAATTTTGCGCATGGTTGCCGGACAAATTTTCAATTAATGGTATTGCAGCGGAAGAAGTCTAAAATTTCTGCTACTTCAGCAAAGCTATATCGGTGACTGGTGGTTCAAGCGACGATATTAAGAATCGAATAAAGAAGGCAAGGGCAGCATTCGGTTCTCTGCAGACAATTTGGAACGCATCATACATATCACGGTGCAGAAAACTTAGAACATTTAATTCTAATGTAAAATCACCTTTACTTCATAAACAGCTGCCTACGAAAAATTCTAAAAATATGCTGGTCAAATACCATCTCCAATGCTGACTTATGAGCCAGAACACAGCAGAAGCCAATGCGACTAGAAGGCCGAAAGAGAAAAGGGGGCTGGATCGACTATGTACGCAGAGGGAAGCCGGCGATATAACAAGGGCGACAATTAACTGGAACCCCTAAGGAAGTCGCAGGTGAGGAAGACCAGCGAACACCTGGCGACGTCTGCTGGAGTCAGCACCCTTGTGATGCGCCTTAGCTAAAACGAAGATAAGGGTTTGGCGCAAAACTGATCCGAATGGAAGAAATTCGTAATGGCTATATGCTTTGGTTTCATTTTGGAAAAAAAATTTTTTTTAATATTTGTGAAACATATTTTTTCAAAATATTTATATAATATATGTTTTTCAAAACTTATTTTTGGAATTTTTATTTTGCAGCACAGGACCGTATATGTATACATATATATTTTTTTATTTAAGAAAAAAGTTTTTTCTAATTTTTATAAAATATGAGTTTTTTAATGAATATGGGTCGAAATACAATTTCCAACGATTTTTCCAAACCCCGAAACATGCCAAATAGTCCATTTCCGGTATAGCCATCAGCACCTTCTGCGATTCAGCTTTTATCTCCGCAATCTTGTATATATATTTTTGTGTTTTAAAAATTACATTTTTTTTCAAAATATATAAATGTTTTTCAAAAATGTTTGTTTTTGCAGAACTTGCAGCACAAAAATCAACAAAAAGTTTTCTCAAGTTTTTGTAAAACAGAAAATTTTGTTTTTATATGTTTTTTTCTCAATTTCCGCCACGAACACGAGTCGAAATGCAGAACAGGACCGTATATATATATTTTTTAATTTTGAAAAAAAAAAATGTCTATAAGTTTAGTAAAACAAATTTTTTTCTCCCAAATATATAAATTTTTTTTAACTTTTTTTTTGTAACTTTTTTCCCATTTTTTTTCATTGTTGTAAAATACCCCCTTATGATCTTTTTTTATTTTTTTATTAATATCTCAGAATATGTTCAATAATTCCTGTATGTTTCATTATGCAATCGCCATAATTTTTCGAGTAATATTCAATTGCATCCAACAAATCAGTGCAAAATAGCGCTGATGATGATTACTTGGGTAATTTTAGATCAAATTGGTTTTATGACAAGATATTCGAATTAAAAAAATTTATTTTATTTTCGCTCGTGCGCCCAATTTAAATGTTAGTTCAAGCGTCCGTTTTTAGTTTTAGTACGCCAATTAATAAAAACCATCAATGAAATTTGTACCAATCCCTGACAGTTAAAAATGGTAGCTTGATAACCTTTTGAGCTCACGAAAGAAAACTAAAAAAACTTTGGAAAAAATTATTTGAACAATGTTTTCATATGTCTTGTTAGCTCTAAGAATAATGTAAATACAAAGACTCGGCAGGTGGTCCAACATATCGTAATATCGTTTCCAAAGACTACCTGCTTAGTAAGAGCTCCCCGCGTAATTTAAACAATCAAAAAAAATCAAAAAAAATTTTACGAAAGGACTGAGAAAGAATAATGGAACTATACTTTCTGTTTGTAGGCTTCGAGAGAGCATTTGAAACTATTAAAAAAGACGCTATATCGAATGCCTTCCGCCATGTTGGTGTGCTTGGAATAATCATTGACATGAAATGCGAGCTGTACAATAATGCCGAATGCAAAGCTCGTTTCAAAAGCAAATATAGCGAAAGATTTGCTATAGGAAAGGTGTTAGACAAGGATGCGTCCTCTTGCCTCTTTTATTTATTGCAGTATGTAAGAGAAAACAACTCGCGTAGCCCCAGACGCCATTCAATGGTGGCCATTCCAAAAGTTTGGATATCTAAATTATGCGAACAACAAATGCTTAATGAGTCACACATTTACTGGCATTCGATTAAAATTTGAAAAATGAATGGCAAATACAGAAACCATAGACCTGAGGTAAGCATTGCAAAAACTAAATTATTCTTACGTGAAACAAACTATTCCACGCCCCTTGCTGTAAACTCTGCTGAGACGACTGTTAAAGTAGATGATGTTAGCGAGTTTTGCTATCTGGATAGCCACCGTAGAGAAAACCGAGGGAACGTGGGTTCGAATCTCGGTGAAATACCACAATGAAGAAAACGTTTTTTGTAATAGCGGTCGCCCCTCGGCAGGCATTGGCTAACCTCCGAGTGTATTTCTGTCATTTAAAATCTTCTCATAAAAAATATCTGGCATTCGGGGTCGGAATAGGAAGAAGAGCTTGATATCCAACCGGGTAAACAAATTGAGGAAAATGT
This sequence comes from Anastrepha ludens, assembly GCF_028408465.1. Classification (NCBI taxonomy): domain Eukaryota; kingdom Metazoa; phylum Arthropoda; class Insecta; order Diptera; family Tephritidae; genus Anastrepha; species Anastrepha ludens. The sequence goes on along the minus strand of NC_071498.1, from coordinate 24,010,161 downwards.
GAACATCACGAAATATTAGTTGACGTACCAAATTGAGAATTTTTAATATGAGTGTAAAAACGGTCCTCGCTGAAGAATTTTGCTGAGAGCGAACGCGAAAAAAGGAAATCAATAATGGAATTCAAACGTAATAGCGTGATTGCATTATATTTGGCTGGAAAATCAGACCAAGCGATTGTTCGTTAGCTCGAGCACCTTAAAGTAAATAGATTTTTTATTTATCGCACCATTACTCGCGACAATGACACTGATAGCATTCGGAAATCTCATGGAGGTGGTCATCAAAAGACTGCAACGTCACGTGATATGGTTCAAAACGTGAAGAAGTGACCTGAGCGAAATCCCCGACGAAGTGCCAATGAAATGGTGTAAGAACTGAAAATATCAGACCGTAGCAACCGCCGCATACTGAAAAATGATCTCAAAGTTCAGTCTTAAAAGATCCAAACGAGGCATGATCTCACACCAAAGCTGCAACAAGTCAGACTTGAGAGTGCGAAGGAGTTGCTTCGCTTGGCTGAAAGCGGTAATTTTCCGAACATTGCGTTTTCTGACGGGAAAATTTTTCAAATTGAGCTATTCGTAAACTCCCAAACGATAGTGCTTATTTCTCCGACGGTTCATACGAGAATTTGAGTCACTGATTGGCCGCCAGTGGGCAACACCCGCCACAGGTAAGGGTTGGGCCGCTGTAACCGCAGATGACCGCTCTCCAATCGTTTTCATCAAGCCTGGCGTCCAGGTAACTGCGAAATATTATCGGGAAAGTGTTCTGGAGGTTACTTTGAAGCCGTGGGTAGACAAATATTTCGTTTCAACAGGACTCGGCACCGTCTCACAAAGCTCGAGTGAACCAAGAATGGTTAAAAAACAACGTTCCGAACTTCGCTACGTCCACAGAATGACTCTCAGACGCGAATCCGATGGATTATTCTCTTTGCGCAATTTTAGAGTGCAACGTCCAACCTAAAAGATTCACTAGTCTCCAGGCGCTGAAAAAAGCCATTGCCCGCGAGTTGGCCAAAATATCTGCAAGTCACATTCGGGCAGCTTGCGATTCGTTTCTGGACCGTCTCGAGGCCATAGTCAAGGCGAAAGGTGGTCATATCGAGCAAAAGTAAATTGATTCTTAATTTTGTATTATTTTCACACATTTTTTACTTTGAATTGAATAAAAGTAATTTTCCAAACTAAATTTAATTGGTTACACTTCGAGTGATTGGGCAGACTTTGCGAAAGGAAAGAGAGGGCGATCCTAAATGTCAACAAAGTTCTAGCTGCCCATATATTCGAGGAGTTGCACAAAATCGTAATAGATGGAATGCGTTAGTCTCCGCCCTGTGTACCGACTAGGAACGCCACTAAATTGTAACGTTTAATAATTTTTTGCTATTCAATTTATTTTTTATTTCTTTTGAAATTTTAACCTCCACTAGTTGAGCTCGCCTGTAGCGCTCAACATTTATGGGAATAGTGGCTAAATCTTTGCTCCTCCACCAAACCAGAAATTAAAACTATCGCTACTGCGGGTTAAGAGCTTTGTAAGTTGGGCGCACAGCAAATTGGGTCACGGGATTACTTGGGTGTAAGCTTTTGATAGTTTATCAAGGCATAGCTAATACAAGTGTCAAAAATATGTGTTGACTTGGGCAGGGGGTTGGAGATTCAAAAATATGCTTGTCGAAACTGCCACGCGTTTCAAAAAGAGATCTTGAAAAACATATTATATTTGTTTGGATGCATTCTCACGTGAAAGTTGCTTGAATAAGCATTCGTTGAGTGAGCGTGCAAATTCATCTGCGAAATGAGTATTCGTTTTATTTTCATTAAAATAAGATATGACGCGAGATCCTCGGAGATTTGTGTTGGCGGCATAGACTTGAGCTTTTGGAGGAGCCTTTCCCGTCATACTTAGTCGAAAGCTGGCAATACATCGAGAAAAACGGCTGCACACACTTTCTTCTTTTCCATAGCGCTTTCTATGGTGCTGATGACTCTGTGTATTTGGTCGAGTGTTCAATGATGTTTTCGAAAACCAGATTGGTTAAAGGGAATCAGAAGTTTATTTTTAATGAAAGTATTTTTTTTTTTTCAAAAAGCCTCGACTTTCCTACTAACAGAAATACTGGATTGAAAGAGAACACTTCGTTGGGTGGCTTACCAGGCTTGGGTATCTTGGTGATTTCGGCGAATTTTCTATATATAGGTACGTAATGCCTAAAGTAGAGCCACTTGTTAAATGAACTGGCCAAATAGGCAAAGCAATTTTTGCCAGATTACGGAGGACTGCTGTCGTGATTAAATCATATTCAGTATACTTTTTAATGATTTAGAAATTTAAGGCGATTTTTCATTATAACGCCCAGTACTTGGTCATTGCTTTCGACAATCCACATTTTCATACGCAATTCCTGTTTTTGTTAAAACAAAGTTGTTACAATATTTTTTAAACGAAACGAATAAAAATGGAAATAAATATTAAACGTATAAAAAATTGGATTGCCTGAAAATCGCGTGCCGTCAATAATTAAGTGACACGTAAAGCGAGTAAGGTTGGAAAAAGGCAAATAGAGGAGTAAAACAGAGTTACATGCGCGGACATTTGCTGCCAACAAAGGTTGCAGTAACTGCTGCTGCTGACATGCATACCGTTACACAGCGATTTTGCGCATGCATAAATGTATACATGAAAGTATTTATGTAAATGTAAGTATTTTCGAGTTTGATTACTATTATTTCGTTTTTTTGTTATTTTTTTTTGTTTGGTGAGTTGCAATTTATTACGAAAATTCTCGTGCATTTCCTCACGCTTTATTTCTAATTTATCAGATTAATGAAGCGAAAACATGCAGCCGGATTTAACAATTTGTTGTTGCGGCCTTGTCACGTAGCACTTGTACGTATGCAAGTACATGTGTATTACATATGTATGTCTGTATGTATGTATGCATGTGTGTGACATGTGGGAGATTTCTTTAAAGCTTGCGTGAGAGAAGTTTCGTTTAGAGCGAGTCCGTCACACTGACATGTGCATTGTATGTATGTATTCCTCATACCGGACGCTCAGCGTCACAGAGTTTTTTTCCGGTTAAGAGAGATGTCACAAACATTTTTCGTGTTTAAATTGATCAGAAATTCTCGTTTATTTAATTTATTTTTATTTTTTGTGCGAATTTATGGGCAATGCATATGCAAACATAGATATTTTTATTACATACAGGGTCCGGCACTCGAAGTGTAACCAATTAAAAAAGCCATAAATTTAATTTTGAAAATTACTTTTATTCAATTCAAAGTAAAAAATGTGTGAAAATAATACAAAATTATAAAAACAGAATAAATTTACTTTTGCTCGATATGACCACCTTTTGCCTTGACTATGGCCTTGAGATGGTCCAGAAACGAATCGCAAGCTGCCCGATTGTGACTTGCAGGTATTTTGGCCTACTCGCGGACAATGGGTTTTTTCAGCTCCTCGAGACTGCTGACTCGTTTAGTTCGGACCTTCCTGTCTAAAATGTCCCAAAGAGAATAATCCATCGGATTCGCGTCTGCTGAATTTGAGAGCCATTGTGTGGACATTATGAAGTTCGGATCGTTGAGTTTTAACCATTCTTGATTCACTCGAGCTTTGTGAGACGCCGTCGAGTTTTGTTGGAACGTCCATGGTCCGCCACCGAAATGTTTGTCTGCCCACGACTTCAAAGCAACCTCCAGATAACTTTCGCATTTACCTAAACGCCAGGCTCGATGAAAGCGATTGAAGACGCCAATCTGCGGTTACAGCGGCCCAAACCATTACCAGTGGTGGGTGCTACTTTCTGGTGGCCAATCGATATTCTCGTCAGAAAACACAATGTTCGGAAATTGACCACTTTCGCCCAAACGAAGTATGACTTGTTGTTGCTTTGGTTTGAGGTCATGCGTCTTTTGAATCTTTGAGGTAATTTTACAGTATGCGGCGGATGCTACAGTCAGATATTTACAGTTCTCTCGGCATTTCATTGGCACTTCGTCGGGGATTTCGCTCAGGACACTTCTTCACGTTTTGAACCATATCACGTGACGTTGCAGTCTTTTGATGACCACCTCCATGAGATTTCCGAATGCTATCAGTGTCATTATAGCGAGTAATGGTGCGATAAACAAAAACTTTATTTACTTTAAGTGCTTGAGCTCAGAAATCGCTGGGTGGAATTTTCTAGCCGAATATAATGCAATCACCCTATTACGGTTGAGATCCATTATTATTATTATTTATTGTTCGACTGTTTGTTTTTGTTTTTAAATACACATGAAATCCATTACTGATTTTCATTTTTCGTGTCTATTCTCAGCAAAATGCTTCCGCGCGCTTGTAAACAATACTCTGGACTGTCATTTAGCCAACTAACAGACAGCTAATGCCCGTGATTATGCTTTCGAGTTTAACATGAACGAATGCTTTCTCGAAATCCGCAAACATCATTTCGAAAGGCTGCCATATTTTGTTAATTTGCTCAATTATGACTCTTAATAAAACTCTTAAAAAAATATTGCCAATACATGAATGACCGGTGCAAAAACTAGCTTGTTCTTTCCGTCACGCGTTGTCTACTTTTTCTTGAGAAATCCATTATTTTCTCGGTAGATCGATTGATATCTCGTAAAGTATAGACCAAACAATTTAAAGTTTATGCTCGTTGTCAAGATGACATTTCACACTAAACAAATTCTTTTGCTGTTTTTTGTTTATTCCATTCAGTTTTGAGTCATAGGGTGTTAGCAATGGAAGTCTCCGAAGAGAAAATTCGCGTAACAATTAATTACGTGCACGTTTGGTTTCGCCGATTCCCATTATTTTATGTTTTTTCATGCAAGCATTTTTAGCATAATTTTTTTGGTAATTATTGTAATTTTTGAAGTTTGCCTAAATAGTAATACATTTCTTATTCTCATTCAAATTTAAAAAAAATAATAATTCCGTTATTCCTCTCTTGATTATTTGTCAGTACATGAGATATTTTTTTTGCTGGTTAATATTTTTTTATAATTCATAAATACATAATTTTTGTTTTTGATTAAAATTACATACAAATACGAGTATATCAATAATTGGTAGCCATGTGCAATTTAGTTAAATTATGCGGCTGCTCATCAGATCAATAAACACCAAATCGCACTGCCATAAATGCAAATGCAGCAAACCAATTAATTATGTAGTGTTTGAACAATGTGTCGTGTGGTTCCCATTAAATTTATGAATAAATTATAATTAAATTAACAAACATCAACAAACCCCCAGCCGCACTTGTTGACGCTGCATAGCCATGTCGGGTCGTAAATTGGCTAATACAAACGATTAAACCCTGCAGGAATGTGTTGTTGAGCCTCCAATGAGTTGCGAAATATGATTAGCACGCATTGCTCTTACTTTTTCATATAAGTAACTAGTGGATTTCCACGTCTTTTATTCCACGAAATGCCAACTGGCATTAACTGCTCACTCGTTGGATGGCAGAAGAAATCATATTCCTTTTCTTAGTTAGTTCTTTATTGTATGGCAGAGCAGTTGTAGCCGGTGCAGCGCTGAATTAAAAAGTCGTATGATCTGCCATTTATTTTTTATATAATTTTTCTAATATAATTTTCGGCGAGTTATAATCGTCGGCGAGTTTTATTGGCGCAGGGAAGCGCTCTTTCATTACTCCCTTCTTTAAGAGTGGCAATTAAAATGACGATAGAAATTATAGGCCAATTTCAAGCTATCAACTATTTCCAAAATTTTTGAGCACTCGGCCAATGCAAAAGCTTGCTGTTAAATCTTAAATTTGTCCAAATCAGTACGCACATGTTCCTCTGCCGAACGACATGGAGTTGATCAAACCATTGTAAAGTGGATATATTCCATGCTCTCTGAGAGGCTGTTAACCGCTGGTGAGAACAGTGACGAACTAATCACCGTCAGGGCCAAGCAAGGATGTCCCCCAGGGGGTGTTCTTTCTTCGCTGTTGTGGTGCTTGGTCGTAGACTCTCTACTAGCGGAGATGCAGCAACTCGGTTTTCATGTCCAAGTATATGCGGACGATGTCTGTGCGCTAACATCGGATAAATCCCTAGGGATACTTTGCACGAAAGTGCAGAGGATTCAGGACAAAATTGATGACTGGTGCATGAGACAAGGTATTTCCGTTAATCCGAACAAAACCACCATAGTCTTGTTTACGAGCAAACGGAAATTGGATGGACTTAGTCTTCCAACACTGAAAGGTGTGACACTTGGTCTTTCCGATGAAGTTAAATATCTAGGAGTAATCTTGAATAAGAAGCTTACTTAGACACACGTTTCACTGAAGACACACGTTTCACTGAAGGTGAATCGCGCATTAAGAATTTTTCAGCAATGCCGCAGAGCCTTTGGTAAAACCTGGGGTCTTTAACCTGCTGTGGATGCTGCCTATGGATAACACAGCACTTATCAGACCAATCATCACTTACGGCTCTGTGGTCTGGTGGCGACGGAGCATGGTTAAGTCCACAATTCGGAACTATACAGGCTGGAAAAAAGTGTATGTTTATGCATTACGGGTGCCATGATTTGGTTGATTTGGATCTTAAGATACAACGGGCAGCAATAAAAGCAATGTGTAGACTCCGTAAATATGGTTTCTAGCACGAAGACGGAACTGCGGAACACAAAGAAATCTTTAAGATGCTATCTGTGCAGCACCCACCGTTTTGGACACCTAAAGATGACCTGATACCCATAGTTTCATTTGGAAGGAAATTTGATGTGCAATGGAGCATTGGAGCAATCCAGAATGCATTCAGGGAGGTTTGACGGTCAGACTCTCTTATAGAGTTTTAGTTTAAAAATTAGCTTGGTCTGGCTTTTATTCTGCTTTTCCGCATCTTGTGACTGCTCTTATTTGTGCTATTCATTAATGATATCAAAAGTTATACCTCATTAGCTAAATTTCTGCCTTATACTGATGACTTTAAGATCTTCTCAGTGATCAAGACTTCAGAGGAAGTCATTAATCTACAAACCGATATTGATAGGATTTACTTGTCGTGCCAGAAATCACGTCTTTCGCTGAACTCGTGCAAGGGCTTGCAAATGACTTACTCGAAAATATCTAAGATTGTGCGTGCTAAGCACAGCATTTCGACTGGTGTCCCTCAGTGTGTAGTGTCGGCATAAGCACCTGTGATTGCAAATTTTCTGTGTGTAAAAAATATTTCTCAAATATGCCCTTCGTTCTTTGAACTTTATTGATGCCATGCCATCATATTCTGCTCGTCTCCTGCTTATAAGTCTCAAGTCCTTAGAAATTCATAGTTCTATACTGTGTCTGACCTTTATTCATAATATTAGTACTGGAGCCAATGATTGCCCCTATTTGCTGGAAAGGATTCGATTTAATATTCCCCAGCGATCCCTCAGAAACCTCTTTTATGGGGAAAACTTTAAAACTATTAATCGAGCTATGCGTTAATTAAATTCCATTAATAATGATACCGGTTCTTGGTTTTTCGCAAGATTACGAGGAGAAAAACTATTCCGAAACACAAAGTAGACTGAACTTTTTGACTATTCTATAAAAAACCATTCTCATAAAATCGTGTTTGGATTTTCTTAATTTTCTTTGAGTCAACGCCATAGTAAGAATCCCATATTCAAGTCGTGACCTGAAGGAAATCAAAGCCTTAGATGAGTTGTTTATTTCATTATATTCCTTAGTTTACGTACGAAAGAAAATATCCATTAAATGCGCATCACTACTCCATGGCTTTGAGGCTTAGTTCGGGCTGCATAACTTCTATAACGTGCATGGTTTCATTCTTCAGCTGTGAAATTATGGCAGGATTATTGGCACAGACCATATAACATACAGAACCATGCACGTAGCGCCAAAGAAAGAAGTCCAATGGTGTCAAATCGCAAGATATCGGGGGCCATTAGACTACGTTTTTCCGTGTGATAGTACGAGCTGCGAGCTTCATTCGCAATTAGGTCAATGTTTCATGCGCTATATGGCAATTGATAACGTCTGGTTGAAACCAGCGTCCTGTTCAACTCCATATCATCGATTGTAGCTACCAAAGCAGCAAAAATTACGGGTATGCTAAGTAGATTAATGGCAAACATCGGTGGGCCAACACAGAGCAAAAGAAAGCTAGTTATGGCGGCCACAAGCTCAATTCTCCTGTACGGCAGCGAAGTATGGGGAATTGTGGTAAACTGCAAAGCCAAGCGCAAAGCACTGTAGGCTGCGCAATGAACAGTGGCACTCAGAGTTGCTTCAGCCTACCGTGTCTCAGGAGCAACAATTTTCGAGATCAGCGGGCAGATACCCGCCGAACTCATGGTCCATGAACGAATGGATGCGTGGGACTCCAAGAAGAAACACCACATCACTAACATCTCACAACGGAGATGCTAAACCATGCTGCGGTGGCAACGCCGATGGGACACTAAATCGAAAGGCAAATGGACGCCGAAACTTATTATTCCATCAATTGACAAATGGGCCCAAAGGAACTTTGGGGAAGGGAACTAATTCTTAACTCAGTTCTTCTCGGGGCACGGAGATACCTATACCGCATGGGCAAGGTAACCGATTCCAAGTGCATATACTGCGAAGCGCTGAGCGATGACGTTGGACTCACGTTGTTTAGTTGTAACAGATGGCTCGCGGAAAAAAATTCTCTAAAGGTGCAGATTGGCGACATCGCGCCGAGCAATATAATCAGCAAAATACTCGAACGCGAGGACAGCTGGAAGGCGGTAAAGAAATACATCGAGACGTGGGTGAATAGCATTCGTCCTTTATAAACGACACCGTTGGACTTCTTTCTTTGGGGTTATTTGAAAGAAAAGGTGTACGTCGATAAGCCAGAAACAATTCAAGAGCTAAAGTATGAGATAATTCGGCACATTAACGGCATAGAACCTCAATTATGCCCCAGCGTCATTGAAAATTTGGACTATCGGACGGAGGTGTGCCGCCGAGGCCGCAGTGGCCATTTGGCCAATACTGTATTCTATACGTAATTGAGCCATACCAGTATTATCATAATAAAGGGAAATGACAATAATTGTGTAAAAAATAGTATTTTATTCAAAATCAACACCGGTCCTTGAAACTTAACCACCCTTTAGATGCCGTTCCGAGCCCTCCCGAAAGAATATAGAAAGCAGTTTCGGGAGAGGAGGGATCGGTTTAATGGCCACGCCACGCGACGCAGTAGACAAAGGTCGCTGTAAGTGCGAAAGCATTTTGAACCCTTTTGGTGGGTTAGCAAAAAAAAAAAAAATTTATAAAAATTTCATCGATTTCAAGCTGAATGGCGCTGAAGGAACTCTTCAATAGTTGTATCCGACGACGAATTGAGGTTGTCGCGGTCTGGTCTGCACTTTTTTAATAACCTACAACAGCAATATTTTCACCCTAACCACTTGTGTTGACTGAAAAAAACGCGCAATGCAAAAAATGCTTTTCTTGTAGAGCCACCGTTTTCATAAAACGTTTGGACTACTTATACGCGCTGCTCAATAGAGCTTCCTTCGTGACAAAGGTTGCGAAAGCCTCTTGTTTGAATTGCCAGAAGTAAATCATATAAAAATAAAATTATATAAATAACGAAAAGCAAATTTCACAAATAATTCCTGTTAAAGAATCCTCTTGTACTAAAAAAAGCTACTTTATTTTTAATTTTGTCAAAGTCAGTTCTGTTATGTGGTGTATGCTAATAACGGCTTCGGTAAATAGCAAATTGAATGGCAATGGTTTAAAAATAGCGTTGACTTTTTGGGGGGAAAATTTCATAATTCAACTGCTAAATATGTTTTGTTGAAGGATTTTTTTATAAGGAAATAATTTTTCACCAGAAAACTGTTAGCTGGTGCCAACCTCATCATCAATAACAAAACAACCATCAATCAATCAAGAAAAAGGCGGCGTTTGATGAAAAATATTTCGCTTGAAATTCTACGGCTATATTGATTATCTGTAAAGTGTAAGTCAGCTGGTTTGCTTATTCAGATACATAGGTATATACATACATACACAAATCGATTGGTTGGTGCTTATATTGTGCACATTAAGAGCTGAAAGACAAATGTTGGAGGCAGAAAAGAACGTAAGTAATTTTGAAATATTTTCGCACAGATTTTCGAACGACAAATTATGAACTCAACAACGGCTTTGTTGGATCGTTGCCGCCAATAATCGTCTAAATCCGATGATGAGTGGAAGTCCGTTGTGATAGGAAGAAGTCAATTGAATGATGCTGAACTGGAGAAGATCATGGCGGCGAAAGAGGCTGGAAAGCGACCATCGAAAACTGGAAAGGCGATAGAAAGTTCCATTGGCTAATGCATTTTGGTTGTAGTGGAATTGTCTTAAAACTCATGATGAAGTTCTGCAGCGCATATGGGAAAGCGAAGACGGAAATCATGCGTGTAATCTGATCACAAAAGGTTTTCCAATAACAGGTGTTATAAGTGAATCGCGTTATCGGGATATGATTAACGACTTTTTATGGCCGGAATTGGATGGTATTGATCTGGACAATGTTTATTTTCAACAAGACGGCGCTACGGGCCACACAAGCAACGAAACCATTGATCTTTTACGGGAAAAGTTTCCGGACCGTGTTATCTCTCCAAGAGGTGATCACAATTGGCCACCGAGATCTTGTGATTTACCACCTTGTGGCTTTGTTCTTTGGGGTCACGTGAAAGAGAAAGTCTACGCCAACAGTCCAGGGTCGATTGAAGACCTCAAAGATGGAATTCGTGAGGCTATCGGTTATCGTGGGGTGGTCATTTGCCTGAGATTGTTTTCCATACCTTCCCCATTATAATGAAAAAAACATCCAATCATTTATTTTAGAAAATAACATTTTTCTTTGAATATCAAAATAACACCTCTTATTGGAAAACCCTTGACTTCCTAAATCCAGAAATACATCCTAGTTAGATGAATTCCAAAATGGGCTTTGCGGAGGTTATCACTGGGCATTACTAAAACGCGAAAGAAAAGTAAGCAGTGGTTTCACTGGGTAAATTACAGAGAAACAGCTGCTGAATGGATTCGAAATTGCGCGCAGTGTATAGCAATGAAAGGTTTTAAAGAGAGAGAGGGCTCACCATTTGCAGGAGTGGCCATGGATGTTTTGAGTCTGATTTCAGCTAATGACTCCGGCAACAAATATGCACTTCTTGCTGTAGATTACTTAGTGGTGGTGGACTAGTAAGTGGTTAGAAGTGTTTGCTTTAGCAATCCAAGAGGCCAGAACCATTACTGAAGCTTTCGTGCAGAGCTGGGTGACTGGGTTTGAATTCCCCAATGAGTTACATTCAGATCAAGAATGAAACTTTTAGTTCGCAGTATTTAAAGAGATGTTTTGCCTAATAGGAATTATGGAAATATGCATAAAAGCATAGCATAGATTAACGACTTAATTCGGAATTATCTCAGGAACTAATACGAAGAGGTTGGTACGTGACAACCATTAGGAATTCAAAGAGAGCGTAGGTTCGAATCTCGGAAACAACAAAATGAAGAAAAAGTTTTTTTAGTCGCGGTCGCCTCTCGGCAGAAAATGGCAAACCTCCGAGTGAATTTCTTCTATGAAAAAGCTCCTGATAAAAAATATCTGCCGTTGGGAGTCAGTTTGAAACTGTAGGTCCCTCCATTTGTGGAAAAATGTCATGACACGCACCACTAATACTTCTCCTCACCAAACACCCAAAGAGGGTGGCGGCTTAGTTCCCATAATTTAAGTGGATTAGAGGAATTTTCGATAGCAACATTGCCGATAAACGACAGTTAATATCTTTTGTGAATTAAAAATAATGAAACTTTTAAAAGAGGAACAAGAAACTACATTAATTGTTTTGACATTTTGGAGCAGGTTGAGAAATAGCAATTTGATATTTTTTAAAATGAATAACTCTTTTTTAGTATCAGGGCAGCTAATACTCCTATTTGTTGCCTGCGGTCCAGCTTTTACCGACACTTCTCTTCTTAATTGGCGCTATAACCGCTTACGCGATTTTGGCCGAGTTTAACATAGAGCACCAGTCGTTTCTTTCTCGTGCTAACAGGCGCCAATTGGACACACCAAGTGAAGTCAAGTCCTTCTCCACCTGATCTTTCCAACGCAGAGGAGGCCGCCCTCTTCCTCTGCTACCACCAGCTGGTACCGCATCGAATACTTTCAAAGCCGAGGCGTTTGTATCCATTCGGACGACATGACCCAGCCAAAGTAGCCGCTGGATCTTTATTCGCTGTGCAATGTCTATGTCGTCGTAAAGTTCATACAGCTCATCGTTCCATCGCCTGCGATATTCGCCGTTGCCAACGTGCAAAGGTCCAAAAATCTTACGCAGAATCTTTCTCTCGAACACTCCAAGCGTCGCTTCATTGGATGTTGTCATCGTCCAAGCTTCTGCGCCATACGTTAGGACGGACATGATGAGAGTCTTGTAAAGTGTTAGTTTTGTTCGTCGAGAGAGGACTTTACTGCTCAATTGCCTACTTAGCCCAAAGTAGCACTTGTTGGCAAGAGAGTTTCTACGTTGGATTTCAAAGCTGACATTGTTATCGGTGTTAATGCTGGTTCCTAAATAAACGAAGTCTTTTACAACCTTGAAATTATAACTGTCTACAGTGACGTGGGTGCCGATACGCGAGTGGGCCGACTGTTTGTTTGAAGACAAGAGGTACTTCGTTTTGTCCTCGTTCACCACCAGACCCATTCGTTTTGCCTCTTTATCCAGTTTGGAGAAGGCAGAACTAACGGCGCGGTTGTTAAGGCCGATGATGTCAATATCATCGGCATACGCCAGCAATTGTACGCTCTTATAAAAAATTGTGCCTGAGCGATTAAGTTCTGCGGCTCGTACGATGCTCTCCAACATCAGGTTAAAGAAGTCAAACGACAGCGAGTCACCTTGTCTGAAACCTCGTTTGCTATCAAACGGCTCGGAGAGGTCTTTTCCAACTCTGACGGCGCTGCTGGTGTTGAGCAACGTCATCTTGCAAAGCCGTATTAGTTTTGTGGGGATACCAAATTCAGACATAGCGGCATACAGATAACTCCTTTTCGTACTGTCGAATGCAGCTTTGAAGTCGATGAAAAGATGGTGTGTGCCGATTCTCCTTCCATGGGTCTTTTCCAAGATTTGGAGTATTGTAAATATTGGTCGATGGTAGACTTTCCAGGTCTAAAGCCACACTGATAAGGTCCAATCAGTTGGTTGACGGTGGGCTTCAGCCTTTCACACAATACGCTCGCTAGAACCTTATAGGCGATATTTAGTAGACTAATCCCGCGGTAATTGGCACAGATTGCAGGATCCCCCTTCTTATAGATTGGGCAGAGCTCTCTTAAATTCCAATCGTTAGGCATGCCTTCATCCGACCATACTTTGCATAGAAGCTGATGCATGCACCTTACCAGCTCCTCGCCGCCATGTTTGAATAGCTCAGCCAGCAGTCCGTCGGCGCCTGCGGCTTTGTTGTTCTTTAGCCGCGTTATCGCTATTCTCACCTCGTCATGGTCGGGTAGGGGAACGTCAATTCCGTCGTCGTCGATTGGGGTATCGGGATCTTCACATTCTCTGTGACATGCGCAGCTCTCACTTATCCGCGTAAAAAGCGTCACACTACAATTATAATCAGATTAACTGCCCCGGATGGAACAGTCGAAGAATTCAAACGTGCTATGGAGTAGCATTTCCCCGAAAGGTAGTAGAAAAGTGCCAAAGAAATGGGGATAAACATCATCTAATTCGAATGGGTTAAACCTACTTTGTACTCTATAAATCACGTAAAATGTTTGCAAAACGAAACATTTGTTTGGCACTAAAGTATTCAGTAAAAGGATTAAAAAAAAAAAAAAATTTATATGTGCGCCCCTGAAACGCACAGGACAGAATTTTTTGCGATTTCGCATTTGACGCATTCATTGTTTTAAATCAGATTTTTCTTGCTGGGTATGTTTCCTCATATTATTTGAATCCTTGCAAACAGTAAATAAGTGCTGATTTGACATTTTCAATGATTTGCCACCATGTTTAACATAAGGGTTATTAATGAAAACCGAGATTGTAATTTTACTGTTATCCTAGTCGTCGTACAAATGTGTTTACATACAAATTAAATAAGAATGCAAAACACATACATAGAAGGACTTGTTCAAAGCAGTACTATTTGTGAAAATTGCAAATTCAAAATTAATTAAAAACGCTTGCAGTGGCAATCCTTGTGCATTTAAATATCAAACACTAAATTTTGTTACCCGCGCCCAAATCTGGTGTAAATATGGTACTGCTCCACACCTTAGTTAGATCCGTCATAATTATTGCTGAGATTGGATAAATTTCCCTCCTACTTTTTATATGTTAATGCTGAATTTCCGTCCATCGGTCTGATGTTACAAAATATTACTCGTATTGTGTATGAGTTTATTTGATTCCAAAAATTTACAGGAACTCCCACACTCCAACACTTTTTACAATATGCGCGTGCCCGAAAAAAGTATTGATACGACGAGGAATATTACGCTGCCGCGCAAAAATAGGACGCTACCTATAAAGCTCAACCACAGATGCTGTAGCTGGGGTTAAAACTATTGCACAGAAGGCAATCGAAGGAACTCGGTGGTTATATGGTAGCAAGGAGTACTGCCTAATAGCAACGTTAGAAGTCAAGAACGCCTTCAATACCGCAAACTGGAACCAAGTCCTGATGGCACTTGATTGCTTTCAAGTTCCAACGTATGTACGCAAGATTATCGCCAGTTATTTCTATGACAGAACCCTCCGCTATAATACTGATGCGGGCGTAAAGGAACATCAAATAACTGGCAGAGTTCCACAAGGCTCAGTTCTAGGCCTCTTTGCTGTGGAATATTATGTATGACGAGTCTTACGTCTCAACTTACCGCCAGGGTAAAAAATTATAGAGTTTGCTGACGATATTGCTGTTATGGTCGTCACTAAATTTCTCCATCAAGCTGAAGCAACTTGCAACCAGCCGTTCGGCACAGTAAAAGAATGGCTGCACAAGAACGGTCTAACTCTTGCGGATCATAAGACTGAAGCAGTACTCATTAGCAGCAGGAAGAAGGTGGAGTCGGCCATTATAATGGTGGGCATTAATGCCATAGAATCGAAGCCGTTTATGAAATACCTGGGCGTAATAATTGACCATAGGCTTAACTTCAGAGAGCACCTGTCATACGCGAGCAGCAAAGCGGTAGAGGCAGTAATAGCGCTAACGCGCATAATAATGAACATCAGAGGCCTTAGGCAAAACTGCAGGAGACTACTTAATACTGTGGTCTCCTCGATTTTGCTATATGTAGCTCCGGCATGGGCGGAAGCCACAAATCACAACTCATATGTCAAGTTTATGAAATCTGTGTACCGATTGAGTTCCCTCAGAGTTTGCTGCGCGTTTTGCACGGTATCAGAAGAAGCCATTATGGTAATTGCAGGACTATTCCCAATCAATTTAATGGCAAAAGAGTATGCTGAAGTTTACAAAAACAAAGCTACTTCAGAACAGCAGACAATACGCATGGAAGCAAGAGAGCGTAGCTTGCATTCATGGCACGAAAAATCGAATCGACGCTGGACGTACCGCTTGATTCCCATAATCGCCAAATGTGTTAACGGTTAACATGAACAGTTAGACTACTATCTGACCCAAATACAGATGGGACATGGATGCTTTAACTCCTATTTATATGGGTTTAAGCACGAAGACGATCCGTACTGTTCTTATTGTGCAGAAGACGCAGAACATGTTTTGTTTGTCTGTCCGCGATTTGCGTTCGAAATGGAGGATTTAAGCACTAGGGTGGGGAAGCAAATTACGGCTGTCAACCTAGTGGATATTATGATTGAGTCAGAAGAAGGTCCGCTAAGGTCCGCTGTATGTAATATGCCAAAAATATATTAGTAATCTCCAAACTGCGTCGCGCTGAACAACAGCGGAGATCTTCATGCCGTGAAGTCATGCTTAACGGTTGTCCCGCGGTGAGAGGGAAACGGAGCTGAGGTTGGTTTTTAGTGGGTGAGCCAAAAGCCAAGTTCCATACTTTTCATCTTTCAATGCTTTGTGCCACCTCAACAAAAAAAAAAATAAAAATAAGGCTACGCTGCGATCGGTTGCAACGCGAGCCATGTGGGATTGCTACCGAGAGTCTGGCTTACAGAAGGTTTCAAGACCGGGCGTTTTCCTGTAAGAACCAAAAGGACGATCTGGTGATTGACATTCAGAGTGTGCTTAAATTAGGGAGGAAAAACCTTTCGAACTTGTTAAATAAAAATAACTGCGCATGTCACAGAGAATGTGAAGATTCCGTTACCCCAATCGTTGACGACGGAATTGACGTTCCGCTACCCGACCATGACGAGGTGAGAATAGCGAAAACGCGGCTAAAGAACAACAAAGTTGCAGCAGCTGACGGACTACCAGCTGAGCTATTCAAACATGGCGGCGAGAAGCTGGTAAGGTGCATAGATCAGCTAAAAATAGCACCAAAATAACTGGACATTCTAATAACAGTACACGGACAGGGTGATCAAAAAATCTGTCAGGAACTGGTAAAATTAAATACAAAAATCTTTCTGATTTGATCCCGAATTTCACATCTAATTGGCAAAGTTTCAGAAAGCTTTGGATTTGGCGAATAATTTCGATGGTTTGCTTAAAATGGATCAAAATGTCTGCATTGAAAACAGCAACATTGAAATTCCATTTGAGCAACAAAGCGATATTACGGACATAAAAGATTCAGAAGAAGAATCCAATGAGGATAAATGAGTCTATGACATCGGACGATGAAGCATTGGAAGTTGTTGCGCGTTTGCAACGATTTGCCAAACACTACTTTATAGCTTTTCAATACTTCAAAAATATCAAAGTCAATCTAAAAACATTCATGGACATTTACAACTTTCAATGTTGAAGGCATCAATTTATAAAAAAGTTTTTCCATCAAAATAGTACTGCACAAGGTGGCGCAAAATTAATCATTCAATTTTGTTTTTGAACCACTTTTTTACTAAATGAAAAAAAAAATATTGGTTTTGAATGATGGAAATCTTTATTTGGACCTGCACGTGCTCCATTGCTTGTCGGTATTATACTGCAGCTGCATAGTCCACAAGGGTCGAATATGATTTACTTACGACGCCATTTGAAAAATTATGAATCTTCTGTTAGGGTGAATAATTTCACGCCGCCTTCTATAAGGTGTTTTATTTATATAAGTAAGCATAAATTCGTACGTCATGTTACATGAACGACAGTTTCTGATAAATTTACACAAAATTTTAATTACAAGGGACTCACAGGAAGGAGAGAAGGGAGGCAGCCGACGAATTAACTACTATGGTTTAAATTTGTAATTTTGTAATGATTCAAAAATGTTAATTAAGCAGTAACACCATGAACATCCCAATAACAGACGATCTAAAGAACATATCCGATAACATAACATAATATAGGGGTAAGTGTAGCAAAAATGTTAGCTTTAAACGTAATTCAATAATCTGAGAGAGAGAGTCACTCAAGCGTCTCTCAAGATGAAGACATATTACCTTTTCCCCACTTGTCCACGAAGTGACGGTGAATGAAAAATTCCTATATTAAAATTCTCCCGATTTGGGAGGATACCTTCGGATTATCAATGTACTCGGAAATAAGAGATGTAACGAACTTTATTATGCTTTGCGTTGGATTTAGTCTTGCACTCGCACATATACCTATATGTAGATTCATATAAATACAGCATTCATCACAGCTGTTAAAGCGTAGCGAACACGAATGTATGTAGAAAGGCCTTCAGGCTGACAAAAATAATTCTTTGTTTCTTTGTTGTATTACTTTGAGTTGTTCCCAAATTAGGAATTTTTGTTTTACGTTGAAGGCAAAAGAACTGCTCAAAACAAATCTACATATGCATACATGTGCATAAACATACATACACACGCTTTTGTTGAGCACTAGTCATAACTATTCAACCAAATTCGGTACACGCATTGTGTTTTGTCATATCTTAACATGACCCACAAATGAATGAAATGAGACAACAGCATTGGATTTCTTCAATATAACAGAAAATTTCACGGTGGAGAGAAGACAGAAGGTGGAAAACATTTCTCAGCGAATTTGAAAGATTTAGCTGATGAGCTGACGTACGATGACATCGGTTTGTTTACGAAAAAACTGAGATTGTGTTGGTGATATAATAAAATTAACTCTTGACACTTCTGATCAATGACTGATTGGACGAGTGTGCGAATATGTGTGAAATGATCGTGCCGAATTCGGCTGCCGAATCCCCTAAATGACGTGGCAGCCGAAGTTCCTCTCATAATTTTCTTTTTCACCATTGCTAAATAGCAAACTTGGTAATCTAACAAGAATGGTAGAGAAACAGATTACGCCTTCCGAATTCGCCCTGTCGTCAGAGAGAATGAATAATCAAGCAAAAGGAAGGGGAATTACCTGTTTGTGAAGAGGAAAAGTAGTCGAAAGCAATGGAAAGAACCAAACACAATTATTATGAAATTATGCACACACACACATACATATTTACCTGCCACGGCGTTTTCCGCATGAAAACGCAAACAATCTGCATTTGGAGACTTTATATTATATAGGTTAAAATAAGAGTTAGCATAAGTAATTAAATATAAGAGTGAGATTAAGTTAGAATGAAGAGTAAGTATAATATAGGAATATGTATATACGTATATAGGGTGGTCATGTAACTATATATAATATATATAATTGGCGCGTACACCCTTTTTGGGTGTTTGGCCGAGCTCCTCCTCCTATTTGTGGCGTGCGTCTTGATGTTGTTCCACACAAATGGAGGGACCTATAGTTTCAAGCCGACTCCTAACGGCAGATATTTTTATAAGGAGCTTTTTCATGGCAGAAATATACTCGGAGGCTTGCCATTGCCTGCCGAGGGGCGACCGCTATTAGAAAATGTTTTTCTTATTTTTGGTGTTTCACCGAGATTAGGCTTTCAAAATTTCACACATGGCACTTTATTTTCATTAGTTTGATTAGTTTAAATCTAACAAATCACAGAACTATCAAGCCATTCACTGAATTTTCAAAAAATATGTAATTTTTCCTACTTATTTTGTTTTATTCGTTTGTTTTGTATTGCGAACTTAGCTGACGTCAGACTTGTCAACTGTTTTTTAATGGCCCAACCATAGTACTCAATTCGTCTTGGTAATCTAACATCCTTGGGTGACGTTGCAGCCGAAGTTACTCGCTCATTTTTGTTGTTCACCAAAACTGAATTCCAAACCTGGTAATCTATCATTCTCGACATAATTTAGGAGAATCAAAAATGTGAATTTCGGTGTACTTATGTTCGGATTTTTGCGCTTTTCTCTTTCCTCTTAAATAGTGCCTCAAAAATGCGCTTCAGTTTCAGTGGCTTTTCTTTCACCCCTTGTAATATTTTTTGTTTGCTTGGGAAGTCTCTCTTTCCAATGCCTCCACTAGTAAATATGTCTATAAAGGTATGCATGCATGTATGGAGTATAGTACGTGGAGTACACCCGACTCTGTTTTTACACGGTAGATACGATCCTTAGATAACAAATCGTGCAAAAAATAGATGCGACATATGGTAAATTTGAGAATATGTTTCAAAACTAAAAAAAAGAGGTTGTCTGTAAAGTCGGTTTACTGACGATAGTTTAACGTGACAACGTCATAAGAAAATACTGATGTAAGGGTTGCAATTTTCAAAACAAAATTTTAATTTTATTTGTTTGATAGATATTTTGGAGGGGGTAAATGGAATTGCAATGGAATAGGTCAAGTTACATTTACACAAACGTGAAAAATGACGAAACATTTATCAAATTCATGAAAGATATGTTCAATTTCGATTGTGCATCAGACGTTAATAAGTCAACAACACTAAGAGGCACCATCATCGATTTGCCCTTTTCAAGACACTTTACACTCGAAACGCTCCCTTTCATTTCCTACTTTTTCTATCATCGTCCTATTCTCAACAGAGAAATGGTTCATTACCATGCACACAGGAAGAAGGCATATGCAAATACAAATATGTGAATTTATATACAAAGGCGCATATACATACATATATATGCTCGCGCAAGATGTCGAACGTTGCTGTTCGTTTGCTTTGTCGTTCGTTCCGCGCTTTCGCTTGCAGTTCATTCAAGGTAACGACAATGAGCAAGGTAACGACAATAAGCAAGGTAACGACAAATGAGTAAGGTAACGACACATTTTTTCGTGCGTGTAGCCGGCTAAATCGAATTATAAGACGTTATCACGTGAAAAAAAACGTGTAAAAGTACGTTCACATATGCATTAATTAGCAATAAATCTACAAAATTAACGTTCACATTTGGCAGGTTGCCTGGCCGTCAGTTGTCAAGACGGTTTTTATTCATAGAAATTGCTTTGGTGGAATACTTAGAAGTGTTTAATTATTATTCACGATATGAAGAAAAGTCAAGGAGGAGGATGCCCTGCGCGCTGGCCGTCCTGAAGTCTTTAACTCCGACGCCTTGTTCGAACTCGTGGAAGCTGAGCCAAATTTGACAGTCGATATGATAGTTCAGAGGTTAAATTCATCGCATGGAACAGTTTACAGGCACCTGGTTCAGTTGGGAAAGGTTTGAAAGCTGGGAAAATGGGTTCCGCATAGACTTTCCGTCGCCAACATTCAGCAGAGAATGAATGTGTGTTCTCGGCTGCTGCAACGGTTTGAAAATTAAAGTTTTTTGAACCGTATCGTTACTCGTGATGAAAAATGGGTCCTTTACAATAATCCTGTTCGCAAACGCCAATGGTTAGATAAAGATGAAACACCAGAACCGACCCCTAGAGATGGCTTTCACCCCAAGAAGATTCTCCTGTCTATTTGGTGGGAAATGGCCGGTATTGTTTATTACGAACTTCTGGAACCAAACCAGACGATAACTATTGATTATTATTCCTATCAGCTATCAAACCTGAATAAGGGACTTAAAAAATATAGACCGTTTTTACTGAGTAGACGCAAAAATTGGTTTCACCACGACAACGCAAGACCTGATACCGCAAGGCAAACATTAGGCGAGCTGAACGAGTTCGGATGGGAGCTAATGCAGCATCCACCATACTCTCCGGATATTGCACCTTGTTATTATCACCTTTCACGTGGAGTTCAATCCCATATGAGTAATAAGAACTACTCCTCAAACGAAGCTATAAAAAGGGCTATCGCCGCGTGTTTTGGCTCCAAGGACAAACAATTTTTTGAGCAAGGAATTAAAAATTTGCCTTAACGTGGGGAAGACATTGTAAATAATGAAGGAAAATATATTAAAATAAGGAAGGAAAATATATGAAAACTTAAAACATCTTTTTTCATTAATTTTAAAAACGCCACCTTTAAAAAACGCACGAACTTATGGACTGACCTGATACTTTGAGGTTTCTCTTTACATTCGTAAAGATAATTATCGATAATACAGGGTTGTATGTATTTAAAAAAGTGTGGTAATAATCTAGGATTATTTTATAATCTCAAATTTCGGGAGAGAAATTTTGTATGGGTATTTTCGCTTTTTAATTGCGGATTGGGCGTTAAGCACGAAAAAGTAGTAGATAATCTACTTATATAATATGTGAACGTATTAGAAGATGAGAAAACCTTAGATATTTTTCCAAAAAAATTGGCAAAAGAAATAAATTTTTTTTGTTGCAAAAAACAAAAAATGCGAAACAGGGTTTTTACTCAAAAATTCATTACCCAAAACCAACCGATTTTAGCTACTGGGCAATCAGCTCAATTGAAGTTTGAGGTGTCCTCTTGATTTGGAAAAAGTTAAAAAAAAAAAAAATACACTTTTGGAAATATTGAATTTCAAAAAATTGCCTACTCTTGTTTTTTTGCAAACAAAAAAATTGCAACTACTTTTTTGCTATTGTTTGTACATGAAGCCGCGCGTGCAAGTAATGACGATCATTTTGAACCCAGAATCATTAAAATCGGTTCATTTTTGACTAAGTTATGAGCAATTAAAAAACAATTTCTTATGTAATTAAAAAAATCGATTTTGAGCCGAAAAACAAAATTGCCGATAAATCTTGAAAAAACATTTTTTCGAACGAACAAAAAATACGTGTCTCATTATTTGGACCAGAGAGCAACATATTTGAGTTACATAGAAATCGAAGAACATGTCCCGAATAGCCCGGATGAATTGAAATGGAAAGCATCTTTAGCAACTATTCAACTTCACAACAAGCATGCAAATTTATTATGGACTGGACCAAAAATGCTATCATCAGTAGATATGTCAAATATGCGCAGCACATCTCTTGGGTTTTATTTAAATTAATAACGGCTTCTCTTGGCTTTTTCGTTGTAACAAAGCCTGCTATGGGCGATTGTTTTTTGCTTTCTCTAGTTGTTTACACAAGGTGTCGCAAAATTAATCACCCTATCGGAAAATTTATATTTTTTGCAAATGGCGTCGTACATCAGCCATATTTGGCACTTGTGAACTAGACAGGTGCGATATACAAGCAGACAAGACACGCAATGCGGGGAGTAAAGGTCAAATAAAAAGTTCCATCACTCAAAATCACCTTTTTTTTGTATTTAGTCAAAAAATGATTCAAAAACGAAATTTAATGATTAATTTTGTGCCACCTTGTTCTTTATTATCCAGCTAGATGCACCCTAAAGATTACGTTGAAATTTTAATGCACAGTTGGACTTGATTAGTTCTTAAATGTACTTATTGCCCTGACACGTAAATTTTTTAGCTGGTAAGACATCCTTTTAAGAATTATGTTTTGTTTAAAAAGAACTTCTTGTATATTGAGATTCGTGCAAGAACGAAAATTTCGTGTTAAAAAAGTTGATAAGTGAATCGTGTTTTTCTTCACCGTATAAAAAGAGAGTTGGGTTGATGCCAATCTTTTGATTGCTTCAAAAAATGCTACGCCTATTTGAACGCCAAAGTCTTAATCTTGCCAGTGAACATTACGCTTTTCCAGAAGAAGAAGAAACATTTCTTCAGATGATCTTACGAAAATATAATTCTTCTCTTCATATAATATATGCAGCAGATAACGGGTATTTCAAAAGCGGCGCGTAGATGTCTGTAATGAATAAATTTTAGACGGTACCTGTTTTTTTGGCAACTTTCCTATTCGTCAAGTATACAGATGTACAATTTTACAACATAGACTAACTCGTTAAACTTATTGAAACTTTTAATGAGAATGACTAATTTTTAAGAAAAAAATAATTGAAATTTTTTGATTTTTTTGGAGGAAATAATCGCCTTCATAAGCCGACAACTCAAAGGTTGGTGAAAAATCTTGAAAAAACTGGTTTAGTCGAGGATAGAAAAAAGACTGATGGACCAAAAACTGGACATTCTGTTGAGAATATTGTTGCTGTAGCGCTGTAGTGTTGCTGCACAACCTTCCACATCGGTAGCTCGACGTTCTCAACAATTCATCATTCATTAGTCATGAATCTAATTTTCTCTGCTTGCAGATAGACTCTTTATAAATGCGTTTTTTTCGAGCAATTCTTCCATGTCTCTTCTAGTGTCTTCAGAAAATAGCGGGTGATTTTTTAGCTATTATCTTTTTAAACAGTTGGTTTAAACAGCTGACGCACTTTTTGTGTTTTGTTTCACTGTCAAACATCTTCAGTTTGGTTTATAATTTAATCATGAATCGTCTTACAAACGAACAACACTTGCAAATCATTGAATTTTATTATAAAAATGCGTGTTCTGTTAAGAAAGTTTATCGCGGGCTTCTTCCATTTTATGGTCAGTTTAATCGACCCACTGAAGCGGCTATTCGAGCTATTGTGACTAAATTTAGAACCAAATTTACATTATTGGACATCAAACCACCAACACACTTACGTAGAGTGCGAACTGAAGAAAATATCGCGGCTGTATCGGCCAGTGTTAATGATGACCATCAATTATCGATTCGTCGCCGTCCGCAGCAATTGGGCCTCTGTTACTCAACAACGTGGAAAATTTTGAGAAAGGATTTAGGTGTGAAGCCTTGCAAAATACAGCTGGAGCAAGAATTGAAGCCGAACGACCTACCGCAACGCAGACTTTTCGGTGAATGGGCTCTTGGAAAGTTGCCCGAACATCCACTTTTTTATCGAAAAATTGCGTTCAGCGGCGAAGCTCATTTTTTGATCAATGGGTACGTAAATAAGCAGAATTGTCTATTTTGGAGTGAAGATCAGCCAGATGAATTGCGAGAGCTACCAATGTATCTAGAAAATGTCACAGTTTAGTGCGGCTTATGGACTGGAGGTATCATTGGACCGTACTTCTTCAAAGATGCTGCGAATCGTAACGTAACTGTGAATGGTGAGCGGTACCATGAAATGATATCCAACTTTTTTTTGCCCAAAATGCAAGAGCTTGACCTGCATGACATGTGGTTTCAGACGGTACCACATGCCACACAGCACGCGTAACAATGGACTTGTTGAGAGGCGAGTTCGGTGAACATTTTATTTCATGTTCGGGACCTGTCAATTGGCCACCCAGATCGTGCGATATAACGCCTTTAGATTGGTTCAGACAAGCCTGCTTCAATTAACGCATTGGAAGACAACATTAAAGCATTTATATGTGAGATACCGGCCAAAACTTTGGAAAGAGTATGCCAAAATTGGACTAAGTGGATGGACCATTTGAAGCGCAGTCGCGGTCAACATTTGCATGAAATAACACAGGCCGACAAAATTTAACCAACATTCAGACCCAGAAACCAGACTGAATATTATGTTTATGTTATCTCAATCGATTTTCAGATGTAGGAAAATTTAGAAACATGAAAATTTCAAAATGCGATATCTCAGCGAAAAAAATGGTATTTGAGCAAACTCAGCGTCATTTGAAAATAGAAGGCTTGTATTTAATTTTGGTGAAAGAAAACATCTGCAAGGCTACATAACCTCAAATATGGGCAAAAACGGTGTTTCTTGCACTTTTAGGTTAGGATATCTCGAAAACCAGAGCTGATAGAGCAATTCTGAGGCCAGATTTGGATTCAGCGCATCACAAACCTTCGGAAATTTATAGTCTGGTTTCTGGGTCTGAGATGCTGTCGGCCTGTGTAATCTTCAAACATTAAATTATATGGAGTGAAAATAAAAATTTCATGCATTTTTTGGAATTTTACGTGTGTTTTTTTGAAAAATCACCCTTTACTTACACAGAAAATGGTTTAATTTTTTTAAATGTTTGAAAGGCTTATCTCCGTTGTTGTTGTTGAAGTGGTTGAGTATTTCCACTGAAATATTCCTAATTAGTGACCAGCACCGTTTTACTACCACTGTCCTCGTGTGATGATGTCTTTTGTTTGTTTTTTTGCTTCTAAGTCAGATCCATTTAGTGAGGTCCAAGGATAGCAGCAAATTCCTTATCTCGATGTCTGAGATCTCAGTGCCATAGCTAGCCCTGGACATTCACATAAGTAGTGGAAGAGACGTGACAGCTTCTGCAGATGAGATAGAAGGGGAGGTTGAGACTGGCTACATGCTGCCCTATGCACTTTTCAATGTCCTGTAAGGGTTGCAGTGATGCGTGAAATGTTTGGTCGAGAATATCCAAACAGGTGATTCGTCCTTTGGATTTTGTACAACGGCCATGTGTTTTTTGTTGTAATAGATGTAGTTAATTGCTTCCATCTTCTTTCGACTAAAGCTTGATAGTGTGAATCAATGGATGCTTTTATTGTGTTCAGTAAGGTGGAGACTGACACCGTCTCTGCTAAGTCTAGTGTCGAGCCTTTTCTTGCTAACTCATCCGCTATCTCATTACCCTGTATGTTTCTATGACCGGGAACCCCTATCAGAGTAATTTCAAGCCAATGACTATGTAATTCCAGTTCCTCTCTACACTGTAAGACTAGTTTGGATGAAACGGAGTTGGAGTCTAAGGCCTTGATAGCTGCTTGACTGTCTGAAAAGAAAGCTCCTCTTGCTCCAACTTCCTTGTAGAGTTTTAGTGATTTGCATGCTTCGCTGATCGGTAAAAGTTCTGCCTGGAATATGCTTGTATAGTCTCCGTAGTCCAAGTACGTGGCAATTCACTACGTTTGCCTTCGGTTTGGCCATACGCGTAGTATTCGTTGAATTTGACATGCTCACCGTCTTCTCGGCGAACCTGTGGCTGCTTGTTCACTTTGTCAAGCATTTGATTTAGTGAATAATATTTGCCACCATCGTTCAAATACAACCTTAAATATCCGTCATACATTTTTGGGAAATACTGCTAAATCAACAGCCTTTGGCGGGATATAAGCCCAGATCTTTCCGAAAATGTATAAGTAGAACCGACTGTGGAGGGAACGCTGCTATACACCCACCACACACTGGGTTCCACAAGAATATTTAATGTAATATAATTAAAAACATTGCAAACTATTCTACGAAATCAACGATTCATAAAGCGAAAAACTCAAATTGCTAGAAAAACGAAAGTAAAGCAAACTTTGTTACATGAATTACACAAATTAAAAGCAGCCTTTTCCTCGGTAAATCACTTTCAAAGTAACGCTGAAAACCCGGCAACGCTTCAAAGCACCAGGCGATGTTCGCCAGCCGCGAACAATTGCTCAATAGTGGACTGAGCGAGCTTCGGCGGGTTATGCAATGTTTTTGTGTGCCATTAAAATATAATTGAAACACCCACACGCCTACACTTTTGCGCGAATTAAAGTTAGCGTTAGCTCAAAATACACACAAAGTGCCACAAAAAACAATAATTTTTTAAGAAATTAATTTTTTTCGCTTCTATTCAAAGTAGCCAAACAGCGACACGCAGAACGAGAAATAAAAATAATAAAAGTTAGAGGCAATAAAAAAAAAATTCAGTAGTGGCTTCCTGAATAATTCTTACACACGTACATGCGTACATACTAGTATGTGTGGGATACACATACACAACCCAGCAAACTTATTTGTTTAATATCAATGTATTTATTTCTTTTTATTTGAAGAAGTTAAGAAAACATAATTTCAGGCTGACTACTAAAACTCAAGGATAATGAAATTTGAGCTGAATTTGATGTGAAATAGTTGATGGCTACCGCCCTATTAGTCTTAGGGTAGGTCAGGTTTGGCAGCCGCGTCGCATTGGAACAGCGATGCCGCTTAGACCACGAAATGGGTCCGTTGTGAGCCGCAGGAGCTGTGCTACATTTCTCTTTCCATATTGAACAATCCTGAGCTTTTGACAAATCGTAAAAGGTTGTTGATACCTAAAGTGTATAGATTATCTGAATTCATTAAGAAGTAGGATCTTTGTGTTGAATTGTTTCCAACTCTTCCTCATTCCTGCAGCTACGACAGAAATCATGCATGTTAACGCCTTGTCTCCTTGCCTGATTTCCTATGAGACAATGTCCTGTGAGGGCCCCTACTAAGGTCCCAATTTTGAAGTATACTCAATTTTATAATACTCTTGGACAGACGTAGATTTAGCCTTGGCCATGTTTGCCTATCAATTTCACAGGTATTGACACTAATCCATCTTTGATTTACAGAACTGATTAGCGGGTCCTTAATCAGAAGCTTACAAGTTGCGAGGGGTACCCCCATAAAATTACTTATGTTTGGCTTACAGGTACCTTCTCTTGCAAGTCCCTATTAGTCTTCTAAGCAGCTTAAACAAGATTTTTCAAAAACTTATTAAAAGTAAAACATCTCTCTTCTCAGACACCCATAAAATCAGACCAAAAGAGCAATTTGGATTTGGACAAAACCTTAGCACGACGCATCAGACTAAACGAATCTGCAGCAAACACCAAAACGAGAGAATACGTTTTTATCTCATAGCGGTCGCCCTTCGTCAGACAATGTCAAACATACGAGTATATTTCTGCCTTGAAAACGCTGCTAATAAAAAACCATCTGCCGTTCGGAGTTAGCTTAAGTCTGAAGGTCCCTCAATTTGTGGAATAACAAACACCCATAAAGGATGTAAGCGCCTTGTTAAGAAGCGACCACCTTGGCTCCTCCTTAGCACCACAAGATCTACTCAGATTTCTTCGGAGATCTGTTAGATGTACAGAAAATTAAAAGGCAATCCGGGTGTAGTACAATGGACTTAATTAATGTCTGAGTGCTGCACTTGCTAGTTGTCGCGACAAAAAAAAAAAAACAGAAGCGCCAATTATTTATTTATTTTGTAATCACGTGACGTCTGTTTTTGATCAGAAGCAATCAAAGCTTCTTGATGTGGAGAAAGCTTTTGATTCAGTAGATACGGCATGATGGACGTTTTTACAAATAAGTAGATTTCTAATTTCCGTTTCATATGTTAAAATCCTTAAATAGGTTTCTAAAAAATCATTACTTTTGTGTAGCTCTGAATGGCGAATACTCTGGCAAGATTGAACTGCCCGTTGAGTACCCTAAGGATCAATACTTGGACCTTCACTAGGCATCATTTATTGCTCTAATTTTCCTAAGTATGCTGACGACATTGGCATATTTTATTCGCTTGGGTTTATTAATGAAATCGTAACGAAATTTCAGGGTGCACAACAAAGCAGGGCATGCTATTTTTGTACTTGAAAATAAAATTTAATATTGGTAAGACGCAAGCTATCTTTTGCACAAGAAAAATAAGTCGCTGCTTTCTGCTTAGCTAGGAAATCCCTCGGCCCAATACCTGAAGATATCTGGGAGTGCTTTTTGTTAAAAAAGTATACCATCTTGATCAAAAAGTTCCCGAAAATTCAAAATAAAAGTGTATTCCTCTGCATTCAAAGAACTCCCCAGCAACTCCAACGCAGTTATGTCAGCGTTTGATTGAGCTCTCGAAACATTTCTGGGCCTAAATTTTCTATTTTCGGTATAGCGTTCAGAGCTATAAAACGCGTTCCTCGTAGTGGGGTTTTTACTTGATCAAAGGGAAACAATCTTAGGGGGACATATCAGGTGAATTTGATGGCTGCTGGATGGTGTTCATTTCATTTTTGGTCAAAAATTCATGTACCTATAATGATGGCACTGTGTGACGGTGTGTAATCATGGTGCGCAATCCACGAGTTGTTTTCCCACAAATTGTTTCGTTTTTTACAAATTGCTTCCCTTAAATGTCTCGTAACACTCAAATAATAATTCTTATTAACTGTCTGACTTTCTGGCCAAAATTCGTGGTGTACAATGCCGTTTTATTCCATAAAAGTTGTGATCAACGCTTTCTTTTTTCATTGAAAGCTACGTGGTTTTCTTTAGTCTTGGTTCATTCGGAGCTCTCCACTCGCTCGGTAGATGTCTGGATTGCGTGTCGTACTCACACACCCATGTATCCACGTACCCACGCCTCGTCTCCAATAATGATGCGTTTGATAAATGTTGGACCGCTTGATAAATGTTCAGCCTAGAAAATCATGCCATTGGCGATATCAACGCAGCCCTCAGGTCCTTTGGGACCAACTTTGCAGCAGCCCGACGCACACCCAAGTCATTTGCTACAATGTCCTCAACAAATCCATTAGCAATGTTGAAGTCCTCTGCCAGTTCTCTGATGGTTTTTGATGGATTTGCGGTTATTGATCAACTTTTCTTTCACTTTGTTGATGTTTTCATCGGTGTTCGATCGTCGGTGGGCTCACGATCTCTCAGGAAGCGTTCATGCCACTCGTAAATGGTTGTTTTCTTCAGAATATCATTACCGTAAGAGTTTCCCAATGCTTCTAAGGTATTCGCACCATTGAATCTGCATCGAATTTTTAACGCAAAATTTAATACAAACTCGTTGTTCCAAATTTAAATCCATTTTAAAAGCTGTAAGAAATCGCAAACACGTGCAGAGGTAGACGGCGTAACTTTTACAAATGCCGAGTAATGGCAATTAAATTTTGATAGGAATGTTAATCACAGGCGTGGTAACTAGGTGGTTGTCGGTTGACACACCTAGGCCTGCTGTAGGCCCATTGTGATACCACCAGGGCGGTCCCCTCACCTCACTCTGCATTGTCCTCATTGAACCAACCTGTGGCTTTAATATATCTAGCAGGGCTTGTAATTTTTAAATTGGCTACTTTTGCCAAGTTATTCAGGGAACTTTTTGCTAAAATATTTAACCTTCTTCTATCCAGAGCCATGCACCCGCATAGAAAGTGTTCTATAGTCTCTACTTCTTCAATGACGCTACAGCTTCTGCAATAGTCGTTGTAAGGTGCTCCCAGTCTACTGGCATGCATGCCAATCAGACAATGTCCTGTTAGGACCACGAGAAGCTTTTTCATATTCTTCCTGTTTAGTTTCAACAGTCGGTTTGTGGGGCCCATATTCCATTTTGACCACCATTCTACTTGTTGCACAGGTCAGGAACTGGGTCCATAGCCTTTTGGCAGCTCTGATAGTGTGTTTGTTTATAAGCATCTTACAAGTTGCTAAAGGTTGCTCGCTTTGTTTGGTTAGATCGGTAATGTGGTACCCCATCTCTTGTGCTTGCTGGGATATTGTGCATATGTATGCGTGTGTGTGTATGTGTAAATTTGCTTATGCGCTCTTATTGTTTTGATTTGTTCTGTGATGTGGTTGTTGGTGAAGGCATTAGTGGCGCTGGCGGAGAACTTCAAAACATTAAACTCAAACCCCAAAGCACCCACAATGCAGAGAAGGGCCTCAAAGGAATACCAACGCCACGGACATAGCCATAGTTATTGCTGGAAAGGAAGCGTCATAACGGATGTATCCAACTGTCTCCCTTGCTTCCGTTGTTATTCCTTTTTAAATACTGTACGGAGACTTGAAACATTGTGGTTTTGCTTATTTCTTTTGTACTATATTTATTTTCGTTCGCATTTTTATTTGTATGTGCAACTCTGTGGAAATAAAATCAAACTGAATGTAGTTATTGTTCTACCGACCGGCCGGCTGTCGAATAAAATGTGGCTAAACTTAATTTATTTTGTAAATTGTGGATAAACAACTATTTTGAGGTTTTTCGAAACACATTTGCACTTATTTTATGTCAGAGTCGTATATATTGAACGTACATGCGCATGGTGTAATAGATTGTAACTGTAAGACAGCCCACATGAAAAACATGAAACGGAAAGACCAACATTTGCTTCGGCCAAGGAAAGCTTTTGTTTAAATTTTCTTTTATTTGAATATTTGTTGTTGTATTTTGCAATTGTATGGCATTTGGATTTAAGAAACCAAAACTGGCTAGTTTCGCGAAGTAAGGAATTATATTAGTTTGGAGAGAAATAAATCCATTTGCTCTGTAGATGGCTGTAGTGATTGGTATCTCGTAAAGTGTAGACCAAACACAATTTAAAGTTTATGCTCGTTGTCAAGGTGACATTTCACACTAAAAAAATCTGTTGCTGTTTTTTGTTTGAATGTTGTGTATGAATTATTATTTTGAAAAAAATTTTTGCAGATGGTTGCCACCTTTTGGAAATAAATAAATTAACTGAAATTCAAATTTTTGCACGCCAATCAAAATACGCATGAAAAATCTTTATTTTGTGCATAGCTTTGAATAGAGTTGCCACCTAGTAAAAAAACTAAATTTAGTAGAATTAGCATACCAATGAATATTATTTGGATTTGTCAATTTTTAAAATAAATTTAAGAATTATTATGTTGGAAAATATTTTTGCAGATGGTTGCCACCTTTTTTGGAAACAAAACAAAAAACTGAAATACTACTTTTTGGATGCCAATCAAAAGAGGTACGAAAAGTCTTTATTTTGTGTGTAATTTTTAATAGAGTTGCCACCTGGTAAAAAACAAAATTTATTAAAATTAGGATACCAATGAATAATATTCGAAGATTTATGAAAATTCGCCAAATTTTCATATACATACAATTTTAATTTAATGAGCCATAATTTTATTATAATAGTGGAAGTTCGAGTTGGCTCGAAACTCTCATTAGCTCACTCACGCCCAACCCCTTGTGATTTGAGTCTGAGCTTTTCCAAAATTTCAGAAGATCCCTGATTTTTGAAATCTTCTATCACATAAAAAGTTGTCTACGTAAAACTGGTGATTCTACATTTCGATGGTTTTCGAGAAAAGTGACATAATTCAAAAATACAAAATACTGAGGTGGGTCACTTTTCTAGATAATTGACGCGCCAATTCGATCACCTGACAAAATGACACTAACGCCATCTCTCAGAATTGCTTCAAGATTCGCTTATGACGCTTTTCCAGATAAAAATATATAAACTCTGTAGTTGATTTTTGCTTTTAACGGTAAAACTCCGAATTTGGGTTAATTTTGAGTTGTGTCGCTTTTCTCGAAAACCAGCGATTTGGATAGTGCAGGATAAAGGCGCAGCCCAAGGTCGTCTCTTCCCCGTTTAGACTATATCTGCAGAACTCATATGTTTGCACGCCCACGCACCCAGAGGGGCATGTCAACCTATTAGGTAGTGCCCCGTTATAACCGAAATCAGAATGTTAAGACTATGCTTCTTTGGCCTTCACTGTTTCTGTACTCATCAGTCAACTTGGTGTCAAGTCTCGCTAGTTGCTCGGCCTTACAGTTCCCCTCCTAATGTCGCAATGGCCAAGAACTTATGTTACCTTTGGGTTAAATGACTTAGTCTTCTCGTGACTTGAGAAGTGCAGCATTTCTTGGCTTCCTTGAAGGTTGTCGACTGCTTTCTGAAGGTGGTTGTCGTTGCTTTTTGATAATTTTTTCACTCTGTTGTGAATGGTGTTTATGATGCCGATACTGCAACAGCCAATTACGTGTTCGGCCCTTTAGTGATGTTAATGTCGATAAAATTCAAGAAATAATCGAAGTTGTCCGAGATGTTAGCAGTCGTGGCATCGACCAGGAGTTAAAAATCGGCCATAAAACAGTTTTAAACCATTTGCGCAAAGCTGGATTTAAAAAGAAGCTCGATGTTTGCTGATTAATATTTTGACAATCAACCGTCAAACTTACTTACATATGCTCGTATATGCACTAACACAATCGCATGAGCACCACTTGATTTAAAAACTGGCATTCATTTCTTATCATTGAAAAATAAAACATCTTTATGAAATATCGCTTTCATCCATTTTGCGTACTGTAAACATACATCCTGCCATGCAAACTCCAATTAAAATCGGAACATCTCAATTACTTCGTACTTACATTGTTAACTATTTAATTACTGAGAGGATTAACGCAATTATATTGAATCGAGTTAATAAATTTAACGAATAGCTTTTATTGAGTTGTGGTTAGCCAACAACTTCGGCACTTCAGCACTTCGGCACTTCATTTGGTTTAATTAATAAAGTTGGGCGCTGGCAAAACTCGTCCTCGCTTGAATTGCAAAACTCGAATAAATGTAAAATACGAAAATTAATGAATACAAATTTGTGAAGATAGCAAAGATGGCTTTGAATGCGGTTGCATTTGTGGCTGTATTGGTGAGCTGCATAATTCCGTTGCATGTCAGTGATGACGGCAATAACCATCGCCATAACTAATATTTAAAAGAGTTGGAAAGATGCCAGGATGCATTGATCGAATTAAAAAGTGTACACGTGAAGTGCTCTCAAGTATTGATATATGCAAAAGTAATTCAATTAGAATGTGGCACGAGTATATTTAAGCACTTGAGGAATTAAAAATTAATTAAATATTGCACATTCTCGTACGTATGAGCGGGAAAATAAACGAAGGAGCGAAGAGGTATGCCGTGACAAGCCGAGAGGAGTTAAGGACTTTAAGTTATATTCGTGCGGTTTTGGATATTTATGTAAAAGAAGTGCGTCTTATATCCTTAATTTTGACTGAAAAGATCTATGCAGTTATATAAGTTTTTTTTTATTTTATTAAAGAGGGGGGAAAAAACTCCAAATATTTTTTCGTCATTTTTAATATACGGGAATTCAGTTGGAGACAGCTAAGAATGTTTTTGTAGTCTTTGCCCTGATTTCGAGGATATGGCATCAATTTGATTTATTACTATTTTTTATTTATTATTTGTTATTTGCTTTTTAATTATTTATTTTTGGTTTATTATTAATTCTGGATCATTTATTTTTTATTTGCTTTTTAATTATTACCAATTATTTATTATCTATTTTTTATGTTTTTATTTTTTATTAATTATTAATTTTTTATTCATTATTAATTATTAACTGTTTATTTAATACTAATGATTTAGTTTTTATTTACCACTAATTATTATTAATCGTTTTTTAATAATTTAATTTTTGTTTATTATTAATTCTGCATTTTTTATTCTTTGTTTATTTTAATTACTTGTTTCATTTTTTATTTATTTATTATTAATTTTTTATGTTTTTATAATCTTTATTTTTTGTTTATTTTTTTATAATTATTAATTCTGTATTTTTTATAATTTGCTTATTATTAATTATTTGTTATTTATTTATATTCTTATTTATTTCTTATTTATTATTAGATTTTTATTTATTATTAATGATTTATTTTTTATTTTAATTTATAATTTAATTTAATTACTTCTTATTTATTTATTTTCTTATTATTTTTTTTATTTATTATTAATTTTTTAATTATTATTGGTTGGTTGGTTGGTTTAAGGGTGACCCCGCATCGGAGTGCCACATAGACCGCAAGTTGGGTCCGTTGTGTTGCCCTAGAGCTCATTATTTTAAATGATTTCCCCACCTAACCGAGATTTTTATTGTAGATTTTGGTCAAAGATATTAATTCGTTTCGAAAATTTGATGAGAGATTCGATTTTCAGGTCCGAGAGTACTGAAAGATTGTCAATTGTTGGAGAGCCTAGAAGAGCGAGTCGACTTCTGGCTAGACCCGGACAATTGCACAGCAAATGTCTGCTCGATACTTCCTCATCTTCGTCCTCGCAGTATCTGCACAGGTCGTTTTGAGGAACCCCGAGCCGACGTGCGTGAGTGCCCAAAAGGCAGTGGTCGGTGATAAGAGATGTTATATGCCTTAGTTCGTGTTTCGAAAGACTAATAAGGGTTTTTGTCTGTTTCAGATTGTGGGATGGCCAGATTTGTCTGGTCGTAACGCAAGTAGTTTCCGCTCGCCACCTCCGATCAGCAATGCCGTGAAATTCTCGATCGATGAGCATTTTACATGTTGAGAGCGGAATGTGGATTGTGGGTAAGTTACTAACATATGATTGCGCAGCTCCAGCTCTTGCGAGCTCATCAGCTTTGCAGTTACCTTCGAATCCACTGTGACCCGGTATCCAGATAACTTGGACAGAATTCTGAACACTTATCTCGTTAAGAGATAAGAGACAGGATCGAACCACATCTGAGTGGGTATAAGAGGAGCTGAGTGCTCGAACGGCCGCTTGACTGTCGGCGGATATCCTCTAGTGATATTCTATTTTCTAAGAGAGTTTTCGCAGCATACCAGATAGCGCATACTTCCGCTTGGAATACGCTACAGTAGTCGGGTAATCTAAATGATAGATTGATGTGAGGAGAATTGGAAAAGATTCCAAATCCCACTTTGCCGTCTTGTTTTGAACCATCTGTATATATAGTCAGAGGGCCATCGATTTCGGTAAGATTTGTCTTCCATTCTTCCCTAGTTAGGAGTGAACAGGAGAATAGCAAGGGTGGTGATGGAAGACTTACATGATAGTCTATGTCGGAAGAGATAACAGTGTTCCTGTTCAGTATGGCCGAATGGCCGAGATACTTATTCCATTTCGATATAGCATTCATGCGTGTCGCTGCTTTTGTTGCAATCGCTTTGCCAGCCAGATCGATAGGGAACAAGTGAAGCAACGTGTTTAGAGCCTTAGTAGGTGTTGTACTTAAGCATCCTGTCATCAGGAGGCAGGCTGTTCTTTGAACTCGATCAATTGTGGCTACTCTACACCGTTTTTCGAGTGCTGTCCACCATACAACCACACCGTAGAAGAGTATCGGTTTGATGATCGAGGTATATATCCAATAAATGATCCGAGGTGAAAAACCCCAGGTTTTGCCTATAGCTTTCTTACAAGTATAGAGAGCTATGAAAGCTTTTTTACATCTGTTTTCGATGTTCAATTTCCAACTCAACTTCCTATCTAGAATAACTCCTAGATATTTAGCTGAATCGGATAGAAGTAATGATTCCCCTTTTAAAGTTATTGTTTGCAGTGGAGGAGATTGTTGTTTCCTATTGAAGAGAACAAGATCTGTCTTTGCTGGATTCGCATTTAGTCCGCATTCGGTGCACCATTTTGACAGAATATTGATTGAGCGTTGCATGAGCTCAGTGAGGGTATTCAGGTGTTTGCCTGACACGCAGAGAGTAATGTCATCTGCATAGGCTACAACCTTGCAGCCTGCTTTTTCGAGATTTCGAAGCAAACTGTTTACAGCGAGATTCCAGAGAAGGGGTGAAAGTACTCCGCCTTGAGGAGTGCCTTTGACGGCGTACATTCTCATGCGGCTTACCCCAAGCTCTGAAGTGATTATTCTATTTTGGAGCATTTGTTCGATAGGACTATGAATAAGTTCGTGCGGTTTTTTTTCGAAATTTGAAACTTTATTGACGTAAAATGGTTACAAATTTAATATTCAAAATATTGTCCATCGCTTACTACTACTTTTTCCCATCTTTCTGGCAATTCACGGATTCCCTTTGTGAAAAATTCGGTCGGTTTTGCCGCAATCCACGAATCGATCCATTTTTTGACTTCATCGTAATTACGGAAGTGCTGGTCAGCCAGGCCATGTTGCATCGATCGGAAGAGATAGTAATCGGATGGCGCAAGGTCTGGACTATACAGCGGGTGGGGTAGGACATCCCATTTGAGCGTTTCTAAGTATGTTTTGACCACTTGTGCAACATGTGGCCGAGCATTGTCATGTTGCAAAATAACTTTGTCGTGTCTATCGGCGTATTGCGGCCGTTTTTCTCGCAGTGCTCGGCTCAAACGCATCAATTGTCGTCGGTAGACATCCCCCATAATCGTTTCATTCGGTTTCAGTAGCTCATAATACACAACACCCAGCTGGTCCCACCAGATACACAGCATAACCTTCAGGCCATGAATATTCTGCGCCGACGTCGATGTTGAAGCATGGCCAGGGTATCCATACGTTGCCCGACGTTTTGGATTGTCGTAATGGACCCACTTTTCATCGCCAGTCACAATTCGATGCAAAAAACCCTTTCTTTTGTGCCGTTGAAGCAGTTGTTCGCATGCCATAAAACGGCGTTCAACGTCTCTTGGCTTCAATTCATACGGCACCCAATGGCCTACCTTTCGGATCATTCCCATGGCTTTTAAACGTTTGGAAATGGTTGATTGATCAACTCCCAAAGTTTTTGCAACCTCTTCTTGCGTTTGAGCCGGATCTTGATCGAGCAATTCCTCCAATTCGGTATCCATGAACTTTGGCGGCGCACCCTCGCGTTCTTCGTCTTCCAAGCCAAAATCACCACTTTTAAAGCGTGCAAACCACTTCTGGCACGTTCGCTCAGATAGAGCATGCTCACCATAAACTTCCACCAAGATACGATGACTTTCGGCTGCTTTTTTCTTCATATTAAAATAATGAAGAAGAATTCCCCGCAAAAACACATTATTTGGCACGAAATTCGACATTTTCAAGTGTGGTAAAAATATTGTTGTTTACGCTTCAAATAAAAAACTTATACTGACGTTTGTGCCTTACGACAGTAGCTCTCCAATGAATGTTTGGAAATGTGGATCGATGGAATAATAATCAAGTTACGCCATCTGTTGTAAAACCGCACGAACTTATAAATATACCTATTAAAAGCACCTTCTATGTCCATAAATGCGACAAGAGAGTACTCTTTATTGTGGAGGGAAGTTTCCACTGTTTGCACCAGTGAATGAAGTGCCGTTTCAGTCGATTTCCCTTTAGTGTAGGCATGTTGTGCCTCAGAGATCAACTTAGTGTCAAGTTGGGTTTTGATTTGCTCATCTAAGACTTTTTCAAAAGCCTTTAAGCAAAAAGAGGTTAGGCTAATGGGCCTGAAGTCGTTTGGTTTGCAGTGTGAAGGCTTTCCCGTTTTCGGAATGAATACTACCTTCGATTTCTTCCAAATTGTCGGAAGGTAAGAGAGATTTAAACACTTGTTAAAGATCCTTGTTAACCAAGGCAGTAGAATTTCCAGTCCTTCTTGAAGTTCTGCTGGAATGATGTTGTCAGGACCTGGTGATTTAAATTTTTTAAAGCTTAGTATTGCTGTAGAGATGCTATTAGAGCTGATTAGATCTGATCTATTCCCATAATTACTCTGAAGAGCGCTGGGAAGTGCAGGTAAGTTGGCAACACAGCCTGGAAAGTGAGATTCTAGAAGTATTCTAAGAGTGTGGTCAGTTGAAGTAGTCCAAGTTCCATCTTGAGTCATGATAAAACTGGGAGAGACTGGGTTTGATGCAAGAATCTTGCGTAGTCTGCTTACTTCTGAAGTGTTCTCTAATTCTTGAGTGTATGATCGCCAGGATGTGCGTTTTGCACTTCTGACAGCTTTCTTAAAGTCTTTGAGACATTGTCGATATTCTTCCCATTCGTTTGTTATTTTAGATTGGTTAAATTGATAATACGATAATGATTGGTCATCTCATTAATAGATTAGCGACAATGTAAGACACTCCTTGATGTTGTTTGGAAAACATCCAGGGCTCGTAGGGATAGAATGCAGATATCTGTTGATGATATTCTGTTTATCTTTAACCATTTTAAGGCTTCATGAATAGCGTTTATTTCCGCTTGAAAAACACTACAGTGATCCGGTAGTTTAAAGGATTC
This sequence comes from Anastrepha ludens, assembly GCF_028408465.1. NCBI lineage: Eukaryota > Metazoa > Arthropoda > Insecta > Diptera > Tephritidae > Anastrepha > Anastrepha ludens. The sequence continues at coordinate 23,971,353 of NC_071498.1, read as the reverse complement.
ACTGATAGAAGGCTCTTCGCAATATAACCCTGATCCAACACCGGCGTCCATTTTGGATCCGTCCGTGTAGATCTTAACGGATATGTTGGTGTTGGATCTTCTTCAAGCCATTCCAGTATAGAAGGAGATTTCATTAGGAAATTCCTTTCGAAGCAGACAATGGGAGGATGGTAATCACAATGGGTATATCCGTATAGGAGTCTAAGATGGTTGAACGTCCATGTGTGACAGTCTTCCCTTGTGAGCTCGCTTTGAACCTTAAAGCGGAGCAAGCCGCGAGTATTTGCAGAAAAGATCTAGGGGTCTCAGATGTAATATGATATCGAAAGCCATGGATGGCGTGGTTTTCATGACGCCACATGTTGCTAATTCTGCTGATCTCTGCACCTTATTCAATAAATTAGAATAGGTGTTTTTCTGCATAGCACACCACCAGACAACATTTCCATATAGAAGAATGGGACTGACGACAACAGTGTAAAGCCAATGAGCAGCCTTAGATTTAATTCCCCAGGTCTTACCTAAAGCTCTCTTACAGGCATAAAAAGCTAGGTTCGCATTCCTGACTCTTTCTAAGATGTTTGACTTCCAAGTCTGTTTCCTATCTGTGTTTAGTCCCAAGTACTTGGTTTCTGCCGAAATCACAAGAGCTTCCCCCTTGAGCATAATTCGACTTAGCTGAGGGACTCTGTGTTTCCTAGTGAACAATATGAGTTGCGTTTTCTCTGAGTTGACCCCTAGACCACATTTTTCTGCCCACCTAGAAAGTATGTCTAGAGCATTTTGTATTAGGCCCCTTAATGTAGATACAAATTTACCAGAGCCAGCAATAACAACATCATCAGCATAAGCTATCACCTTACAGCCCACCGATTCCAGTATTAATAGAAGTTTATTTACAACTGCGCTCCATAGAAACGGTGAGAGGACTCCACCTTGCGGTGTACCTCTACTTACCAATCTCCTGAGCACCAGTTCTCCTAGATTCGCTTCAATGATGTTGCTATTTAGCATTTTGCCAATGAAGCCTACCAAGCCCGGTTCTACCCTAAGATCAGTGAGTGCTGCAGTAATTGCCCTCCCCTTCAACATTGTTAAAGGCCCCTTCAATATCAAGGAAAGCGGCTAAAGTAAATTCCTCTTTGTGCAGTGAACTCTCTGCCATGTAAATAAGGTTATGTAGAGCTGTCTCTACCGATTTCCCTTTCGTGTAGGTATGTTGTGACGTAGAGATAAGATTTATATCTATAGTTAGGCTTAAGTGAAATTCTATCAAGCTCTCCAAAGTTTTCAGTAGGAAAAAAGAAAGGGATATCGGTCTAAAGTCTTTTGGATGGGTATGTGACTTTCTACCAGCTTTTGGAATGAAAACAATTTTGACTTGTCTCCAATTAAAAGGTATATGATCGTAAAGAAAGCAACCTCTAAAGATTGCTAGTAGTCCGTGTGCTAGATATCCAGTGGCCTTTTGCAGTTCCACTGGATAAATACCATCTGAACCTGGTGATTTAAAAGGTTTCAAACTTCCAATCGCCCATAAGAGTCGGTCCTCAGATATAGCGTCTATTCTGACTTCTGGCAAGTATATAAGCCCATTGAAATTTTAAAATTAAAACTGAACTGAAACTAAAAGAAGGCTCCCAGAAGAAAAAAAGAGACTGTTTGAGGAGGAGCTGGTTTGCACCACCTGTGTACGCAATAAGCTTCGAAATAAAAAAGACAAGCGCTAACGAATGGTTAACAACTTTATTACTTGGCGATCGCGGTAGAAGTGACCTTTTTAGTTGTCACAATATAAATTTATGCTACATTTATGTATGTTGGTACATACTCATATATATGTATACAAAAAGAAATAAAAGGAAATACAAAGAATTTTAGTACATTACAGTTGCAGTTATGATCACGCCATTTAGTGATGCGAATATCAAAGATACCAATTAGTGATGCGAACATCGAAAATAACAATTAGCGCTGCTGCGAACAGAGACAAAGCAATATTTAAGACTTTTTTGTAAAAAAAGCTATACAATAAAGATTATATTAGCGAACTAAATGACGCATTCAACAAAGAAGATAATCAATTTTTAGTAGTTGGTAAATCCAACCAGATGGAATTCGAGATATCATTAAATTCGTGAAGAGTCGTACGAGCAATAGGTGTATTGGACTCTAAATTCGTTTTCAATATCTTGAGATAAAATGGGTAAGAACTTCATAAAGTTCTCGCCGGAATAAGAATGTTGATGTGTTGCAAAAGCAATGTTATTTTCGGTTACCATAACCAATTTTTATATTCTCTGTCATTTCAAGTAAGTTGCATATTTATGTACAAATAAATTCTAACAACCAGACTTTAGCATTTATAATTAAGTTTGAACTGCAAAAAGCGACTGGGATTAGCACTAACAATAAATAGTAGCTTCCTCTTTACTGAAGACTTTCCTACACCGGCACTGCCAGTTTCCATTCAACCAAAAAAAACAAAACGAAAAAAAGGCCAGCATACAAGTGTTGATAATTGCATACAAATGACGAATAACAACAAAAAGGCGTTAACGCCACCACCTCCTATCTACTTGGACCTTTGTCACCTAATGCGCTAACGCTGCTTATTTTTTGCAATATTCCGGAGCCTTTTATGCAACCAATAAATGTTTTATTTGCGTTTTTATGTAATTTCTTCAATGAAACGCAAACGATTATGTTGTTCTTGTTGTTTACTCGTCACACTTATGTAATGTGTTGCTGCAAATATTCGCTCTTTTTTCGTTTACATACATACACACATACATACATATGGGCTATTGTAATACTTTGAAACGCATGCATTGGACAGCAGGCTGTCGGAGCAAAGGGACGTCGATACTGGCATTTTTATTGAAGGGATAAATCGATTTATTGTTGCCTATTAATGTTAAGGGTACCAACAACAGAAATGTCAGACACTTAAATGGGAAATGTGTATCCCAAGTGTGGGTTGTGGGCTGTAGGAAAGAGAGATTGTTTGTGTGTTGGGTTTTGCATATATTTGTTACCATCTGTAACTGCTTTTATTTCGGCCATTTGTACAGAGGCCGCGCATAGCAAATAGGCGGATAGCTGGAGTTTTAATGCAGGGTCATTGAAATGTCGTGTCCAAGCTTATCAATGATTTTCTATGTCCACAAATGCTGTATTTATACCTTTTAGATATAACAAGTCGTAGCCTCCTTTATTTTGTGATTGTCATTGAAGCTGAATGTGAAAATACGCTTGAAAAAGGAGAAGATATTTGATTAATGCAAATGTGTTCAATGCCGTTTGGGTGTGAGCATTGAAAAGAGCAACATATTAAAATCATCGATAGGTATGGTATATATGAGTGGGGGGAGTATTCTGCGAGGAGCTCCCCATCAAGGTTTCCCCCATTAAGGTTTCCGGACCACTGTAGTATTTTCTAAGCGAAGGTAGCCACAATTGAGGAAGCAGTTGGTTGCTTACTTTTGTAATTACTGTAAACGACGTAGATATCTATCGCGACAGCCAAGCGGTAATAGGGCCTTGGGCTCGTTATTTGTGCGTTCGAAATTAGTCGGCGAACGCCAGACTTCTCTCTGAACTGCATTCGAATACTTCGATGATAGGCTCAGCTGGGCTCGTGGTCACAGTGGCATAGAGGAAAGCTGCTGGGCTAATGAGCTGGCTAGACAGGAGACTGGCACTGGAGACGGTTTCATTGCAAAATGAGAGGATTAGGGTTCTCTTGAGAACCAGTGGTTTACTCGTGGAAAAATGAGCCTCGCGTTAACTCAGCGAGCGCTGGGCAAAACTGCAAAGTTGCGAGATCCTTCTGACCACGGGTAGATTACCCACTGTTGCCAGTTATTCTTTAATCGAATCCGCTTCTCCCTTTTTCCACCTTTTTGGTTCTTTTCCCTCTGTTTATCTCCTTTATGGTATCACAATGGATGAATTTTGTATTATTCAATTGTTTTGTTCCAGTTCAAAAGGCGATTTTCCTTTTGTTCCACTCATTTCATATAAATCAGTTGAGGAGAATTCATTAAGGAGACAGATGCATGTGGACGTAATAGTAGCTGACGTTTAGCATGATTGCGCGTTGAAAGCCATTCCCTTCATTTACATAGGTAGGGGAAATGGTTAAAGTGTCAGTCAGGAACTCCTCAAGTAGAACTAAAGCGCCATTTTGATACCATTATGATACCTCGAACAGGCAGATATCTACAGTCAGCCAGAGCTGTTGATATAATGGAGAAGATTGATGGGATTTAGGTTGGCGCATTGCCCCAGGCTGTCGATGAAAGAAGCAACCCTTCTCTCCTTCTCTGAAAGGTCCCATAGCCTCTGCAATGGGGATTAAATGGTAACCCTAGCTTCTCCGCGCGTGTGCCGATCGTCTAGTGACCGGTAAACACAGCTATGAGTTTGGAAATTGAATGGCGTGGAGTTCAAAGGACTTTCTGAGTCCTTCGTATATCGTATTGGGGCCACAAGGTTTTCGAAATAGCACATGAAGAAATGGAGCACCATCTTTTCTGCACTTTCCTGAGAAATAATTTGTGCAGTTCCCCTTTAACAACTATCAGGGGATGCCGATGACCGGGTAGGGGGTCTCTGAGGACAATTCAGTCCCCTTCCTGGTTAGCTCATCAGCAATTTCACTTCCCTCTATGTTCCTATGTCCTGGAACCCAACTCAGAGAAATGGTACCTGCATACCCAAGAGATTTGATCTCCTCCTCACAGGAGTTTACTAATTTCGTTCTGTACCATGTCATCGTCAGAGCTTTAATCGCGGCTTGACTATCGGATAAAATGTTAATATCTCCCTCGCTTCCGCGTTCCCTAAACATTTTGCATCCCTTCATTTCATAAAAACAATATTAATAATGCCCTAAGACCTTTGAGCGGCATTTTGGACGAACCTTCCGTCCCGTTATATGCTTTCATGATGATGTTTTTCATGACAGAAATGCATTTAAAGCTTGTCATTGCACGTGACAGAACTTTCTGCGATGTATTATACCCACAGCAGTTTGTGTGTCAATGGCCTAGTAACTTCATTCATAACTGAAAAAGGCGAGTCAAGAAACACCGAGACAATGCGAACTCCTAAAACACTCAGGCCCATTGAATTCAAAGTTCTGGAAAGTAAAAGGGTAGCTAGTCGAGGAAGAAAGGCGTGAATTGATAGAGAGAAAGAGATAGGATAGAATAGAGGCCGAGACAGAGACAAATCTGTAAATATCCTCCAGTTTGAGGGAACGAATTTGACTCATTCTCATGACTTTGGAACCCAAAATTCGTAGCCTTGTTCTAGCAAAGCAAGACAGGCAAATCGGCTCCTCATTGGTTCCAAGTGTGGTCATATGCTCAAGCCATGGGTTGTATTCTGCAATGATACCAACCGAACGCGTTTTCTACCAAGTTTTTGAAGAAAGTTCGACAATTTGCTATGCGGGCTAGTCACAAAACACTTTGCAGTTCTGCAGCGTTCTTGACCGGACCATCGCTCCTTATGTAAATTGCATACATAATCGCTGATCCAATTCATGATTCCTGTAGAACTGATTCCGATTATTGGTTCTGGTTCTTGTGAAGTAACCGCTGATCCGCAGTTGGCCAATCCACCGGCAATTTCATTTCCTTGAATACCGCGGCATCCTGGAATCCATATAAGTAGAAGCTTATTCCGTCGTGCAGCATAATTTAGCTTCTTCTTACTTTCTTGAACAATCTCTAAAGGAGTTCTCCAAAGCCTTCAGTGCAGTTTGACTCTGCTTCCTTAAGTAAAAATAAGCTAAATATTCAATTCACCAGTAGTCCTAATCAATTTTTCAAAATCAAGTTTCGCTTGATTTAAAGCTGGCGACTAAACGTACAAAATATATAAAAAAGGCTTTCCATCTTGATACCAAGCCATGCAAAACTGTTTGAGTACTTTAATCCGCAGATGGAACTTCATAAAGCTATAACACATGGGAGTAACGAACAGGTTTCTGGTGAAGATGGTATAACCACAGAGCTGCTGAACGAATTTCAAGTTCTACTACACTATTTTTTTTAATATGGCGCCGAGGTGAAAATTACCGTCGAATCACATTCCTAAGTACTGCATAAGAAATCTTCTTTCGAATCCTCGCTTCCTAGTGAACTGCGGCAGCAGCACAAATCATGGGTAAGTACCAAGGCGGCTTTTGCCCAGATCGATCAACAACAGACCAAATCTTTATGCTAAAGCAAAATCTTGAAAAATGCTATAAATACAACTCAGACGTGCACATCTCTTCGTGGATTTCAAGCAAGCTTTTGCCAATGTTCTCCGAAACAAAATCCCAGAAGCCGTCTTGCCGACTTTGGTGCCAGTGGAAAATTCATTCAGTTGGTAATGACAACTCTGATTAGTAAATAGTTGAAAAAAAACAGTGCCTACATATGTCTTTAATATCCTTCTTCCACCTGATGTCTCCTCTTCAACATCTTCACAACGAGGCACAGATGCTCCCAGTAAAGGAGCACAATAAACTACTCAGCAAACAGCTTCTGCTTGGGTGCTACCACAAGTTTCACCCTTGCAGACACCTGCTTGAGCCGGAGGCGCCTCCTAATCACATCAGAAGACACCTGCACAATTACGCCGACGAGATCCAGAACGAACAGACATCTACTGGACCAGACAGTGTTTAGACAGACATTAAACTACATTCATCGGGAGACCATCACCACCTTCTTAAGCTCCCGACCACCGAATGCCGTAATTGGAGTCCAACCACCACAGCAGTTGGAGAGCTCCAACTTCCCCGAGAGACCCGCGTAACACTGGCACAACTACAATATGGATACTGTAGCAGTTTAAACTCCTACTTATCCAGAATTGACCGCGACATACCAACCATATGTCCGGCATGTGAAGGCACAACGCACGACACTAACCACCTTTTCACATGCCCTTTAAAACCCACTCATCTAACACCCCTCTCCCTCTGGACCCAACCTGTCGAAACAGCTAGTTTCCTGGGCCTACCTTTAGATGAGCTAGACGAAGACGACCGGTAATTACACTACACTGACAGGGCTTGTATTACTGCTACAACAACAACAATTACGCAATACAAAACAGAATATTGGGCCACACAAAATTGCGGACGTCTAAACTGCTAACAAGTGAATGTAAACTCCACCTCTATATATATTAATATATATATATACCTTCTGCTCAAATATGAACGAGACCTTATCAATAAAACGGTCCCCGGATGACATATGGCAAAAATAAATTTTTTGTTGGATGGTAGGACTGTTATAAGCTTACATGCCAAATTTCAGCGTGATATGTCACATAGTTTGTTTTCTGTGCTACTGTAAACAAGTCAAGCTCGAGTGTGTTCTTCGAATTTAACGATGGTAATTCAAAGAATTTGTTTGAAATTTTGTTATTCCAACAAAATTTCGGCTTCGGACGCCTTAAAAATGTTGCAGACAACCTATGGGGACTCTGCTCTATTGCGTGCACGTGTTTTCCAGTGGTACAAAAGCGGCTCCCCGGAGGAGCCGAAAACCCAAAAAACCACGCCAAAGTCGCTCAAAAATTAAGGTTATGCTGACTGTTTTTTTCGATTACGAAGGTGTGGTGCACTCGGAGTTCCTTCCGCAAGGCCGATCGGTTAACGCTGAATATTATTTAGACGTTTTAAAGCGTTTGCGCGAGAATATTCGTCTTAAAAGGAAGGAATTGTGGGACAACAAGTCATGGTTCTTGCATCACGATAATGCAACAGCTCACACATTGCGTCTTGTTCGCGATTATTTGAACAAAAATAATGCTAATATCGTTCCGCAAGCACCGTATTCGCCTGATATGGCTCCATGTGACTTTTTCCTGCTTCCCAAGCTCAAGTTGCCGCTCCGTGGAAAACATTTTGAGACAATTGAAGTCATAAAAGAGAATTCGAAGAAGGAACTGAAATCCATACCGAAATCGGCCTTCCAGAAATGCTATGATGATTGGAAAAAACGTTGGCATATGTGTATCGCCTCCAATGGGGATTACTTTGAAGGAGATAAAATAAAAATTTAACAATAATTAACCGTTTGTGTTTTATTAAATCAGTCTCGTTCATAATTGGCGCGTGCACCCTTTTTGGATGTTTGGCCGAGCTCCTCGTCCTACTTTCAAGCCGTCTCCGAACGGTAGATATTTTTTATGAGGAACTTTTTTCATGGCAGAAATACACTCGGAGGCTTGCTATTGCCTGCCGAGGGGCGACCGCTATTAGAAAAAGCTTTTTCTTAATTTTGGTCTTTCACCGAGATTCGAAACGGCGTTCTCTCTCCGAATTCCGAATGGTACTCACACACCAACCCATTCGGCTACGGCGGCTGCCAATAATATTGTATGTGCTGTCCTACGGTTGCGAGTGCTGAACAATGACAAGGGAAGACGAAAGAAGCTTTAGAGTGTTTGAGCGAAAAGTGCTCCGAAGGATGCTTGACCCCATACGCTGCAACGATGGAATGCACCGAAAAAGGTTTTAACGTTGGGTTGCTGAGCTTATGCCGGGGAGAAAATGTCATTAAACACGTTAAAGGCTTCGATGGTTAGGACAGACTGTGCGTGCCCTGAAAAATATTTTCTAACAACAAACTCTAATGGTCCGGGCCCGAGAACGTCCAAGGCTAACCTCGCTTGACCAGGTCATAGCCGACCTGAAAAAGCTACGAGTTAGGGACTGGGAGTCTATTGCTTTGAACTGTGCAGATTGCAAGAGGATTGTGGACGAAGATAAAGCTCACGCTGAGCTGTAAGCGCTGCTTGATGATGATGCATCTGGATCTCACTAATACCGTTTTAACCCGTTGAAAAAAATATAAAAAAAAACCTGACGCAATTCAATATTTTTAGTATAATTTTTGCCATCAGAAATGTCAGCTAACGCATTTGTGATTATTATATTTACCTTAATTGGCTATGGATATGTACTCGAAATGGTTAATTTGGAAGGCTAAATGCATTACTTTTAATTACGACATCAAATATCAGCCATTAGGAGGATTTCTTGAATTAGGAAAATAGCACTTCCGTAATCCATTTATCTTTGGCAAAGACAGCATTTTAATGGATTATGCCAACAGAAGTGAGATTATTCTTAAGTGCAATGGAGGTGTTGTAAGAATCTCTGTATGCATGTGTTTGTGTGTAGAGACGTTAATAGGATTATGCTGACATGCATGCGTAATATCGATATAACTAATTCGTAATGCTGCTTTTAAGCTCAAAGTTTAATATCCGAGCAAAATGCGTATGTATGCGTGCTTGTAAGGTTATAAGGTAGCTTTGCTGAGGATATCAATTAAGAATTAAAATAGATTTAATTTACATGCATCCACACAGATATTTGTATGCAAACAATTAAAGCTGCAATTGCATTTTATTTGCTCCAAGGATCTTACTAGACAATTACATCTTAATATTTCCTTATTATCCGTTCATTTTCATTTGCAATGGGCACCCAAAATACTGGGTACTTACATACATAAAGCTCGCTTCAGTTATTGCAACTCGATGCCTGCAGCCATACAAACTTTCTTCGTTGCTTGTTTACGAATATGCCGTTCGCTCCGTTGGTGGCCATAAACCATAACAATAAATCTTTACCAACTGCACGCACATTTCCGCACGCACGTACATACAGGCACTGCATTGTCCGAAATTGCAATTTCAATTTAAAATGCTGCAACTAAGCGTGCGCCTCTGCTGCCAAGAGCCCAAGCCTGTCCAAAAATGCATCCACAAATTGCGCTCCAACAATGTTGCCTTGCCATTCATACGTAACACACGCACACACACACACGTGTGCACGCGCATACATAGCTATTTTCATTTTATTGCGAGCATGTGTATATGTATGTATGTATGTGTGGATATGTATCCTGCAATAAAACAGCAAACTAGTCAGAAAAATCTTCTTTTCTTTTAAACTGGAATTTCCTAAATCGAACTAGTCCGAAGAAGACCAGTTTGTGCCGATTACAAAACAATTTATTTATACCAATTCGAGTGGGCTTTTATTTAACTTTTATTACTCAGAGATTATATATATTGGGTAGTCGAAAAAGTCTTTTCGTATTTATAATCAAACTTCAACTCATTTTTTTTATATTTATAATGAACTTTATTAAACCAAATATGTACCATTTTGGTCGACCACCTGGTCAATCTTTTCGATAATTTCATCGACTTTTTCAACGATAGGTCGACCGGAGCGAGATGCATCTTTCACATCGAAATTTCCAGAACGGAAGCGAGCGAGCCATTGTTGTGCTACACGAACTGATACAACATCGTCTCCGTAAATTTCACAAATTTCATTGGTGGCTTGCGTGGCATTCTTCCCTTTTTTATACAAAAATTTCAAAATATAGCGAATTTCTTCATTATTTTCACTCATTTTTGAACAGCTATATCTTTTTTTTAACTTCTCCGAATTTAATTTTTTTTTTTTGGATAAATGAAGCTTAAAATGTCATCTTTCTAACACCATATGATATGACACAATGTGATTGGTAGCACTGGAGATAGATGACTCCAACGACATCTATTGACAAAATATGAAAAAACTTTTTCGACTACCCAATATAATTGGTGCTTACATCCTTCTTGGGTGATGGCCGAGCTCCCCCTCCTATTTGTGGTGTGCGTCTTGATGTTTTTCATGGCAGAAATACACTCGGACGTTTGCCATTGTCTATATTATAAACAAATCTATGACTGCCAAATGAAAATGCCAAAATATGGCAAGAACGCTGGGAGTCAGAGACAAAAGGCAGATGGACGATAAGACGTATACCCAACATGGATAAATGGTATGGCAGACAGTTTGGAGAGCTGAACTTCTATATTACTCAGCTGCTCTCTAGACACGGATATTCTCGCAAATATCTAAACAAATGCATTTATAGAGATGCACTTATTGACGATGCTGGTCACACATTCTTCAAATGTGAAAGATGGAAAGTAGATCGCAAAGTTGTCGAAGGCAATCTAGGTCCTTTAAGAGCAGACACCAACATTAAAAAAAATTCTTGTAAACGCAGAAAATTGGCAATTTATTGGCACGTACATAGAGCGAGTTTCGCGAGCCAACAAACTTCACATGGACAGAGATGCTTAACCGACATCCTAACCTTAACCCGCCTATCTAATTAGAATATGAGCCGATCGCCTGATGCTGGCTCCAAAACTGGCGACACGCAAAACGCAGGGAGAGTAGAAGAAGCAGTCTTCATTAGAACACCTACTTGGATCTTCTCTGTCTTCGATGAAATACTACCGTAGTTCCGGGGCCAGAGGAAACATCTAGGAGAGGAAGAGGAGGGATTGTTTTGGTGGCATACCACTCGACACAGCAGACGATGGTCGCTGTGAGTGCAAAAGCTTCGCCACAAAAAAAAGCAACAAAATTAAAATGTTTAAGGGGTTAGAGGTAGTCAGAATTTTCAAAAAATTTGATTTTTTGCATTAAAAATATTGTGTGAAAATTTTAAGTAACTCCGACAAATATTTTTTGAGTTATTCAACAATTAACAAAGGGCACTCGGGCGCTCCGGAGCTTCGAGAGCAAGCAGCTAGCAGCACACACATATGAAAGTGGGGTAGAATGCCCCGTAGGCAACAGCTAATCGATATTTGGGAAGCTGCTATGACGTCTGAAGAACTATTATATGGCCCAGGAATAGATGACACAGTGTAAGTAAGTAAATAATTCGTATAACTCTACATAAATCGATACCAAAACTTTAAATGCGTTTTTCTCAAAACTATGTTTTTTGAACTGGTGATCACAATAACAGCGGCTTCGCTTAGTAGATTTCAATAAAATGTATACTGCTTTTGAAAAACATACAAAGCTCGTGTCTGATCGAAGGATTTTGTTTTTCAAAAATTTCAGTTTTTTTAAACAATTAATTGCCGGTTTTTTTCTCGAAAATCTGAAAAGTATTTACTAAGGCCACCATATTTTTAATTTTGAAAAAAAGCTGCGATCATATGCAAGATTATATATTTATAAAACTAATTTCTCTTGTCCGATTCCTTTAGATGAATCTTGGGATGATCAGCGCAAGGGACTTCTGGAAAAACGGGTTCCACACGAACAGCGATAACTTTTACAATTACAAATTGTTTTGTTTGAAATTTTGCTAAAGTCAAGTCGAAACTGATGTATTAATGCCATGTTTTTATTTTTGTAAAATAAAACAGCTGACTATAAAAAAAAAATTATTGAGAATCATCATTTTTCCGGGCCTCTGACTACCCTTAACCCATTAATATTTGAAATTATAAAGAGTCTTTCAAATGTGACTCCTAGATGACAGTAGTGAATAACTCCAAGACGCTGCCTTTTTTATATCATCTTAGGAAAACGCTTTAAAATTATTGATACTAACTATGAAAATCACCGATTTTTAAGAACAACACATCGCAAAATTCGTATTAATTAATCGCCTGAATAAGCCGACACTTTAAAAGTTGGTGAAAAAATGTCAAGAAATTAGTTTTGTCGATGCATAGCAAAAGGACTGGCAGCCCAAAAACTGGACGTTCTGTTGAGAAAATTGCTGCTGTAGCGCAAAGAGTTGCAGAAAAACCTTCAACAACCATATCTCGACGTGCTCAAAAATGAGGTATTAATGAGCCGACTGTTTGGCATATTTTACATAGGTATTTGCATTTGCATCCTTACGAAATTCAATTAACACAATAATTGAAGCCACAAAATTTCGTTAATTGGTTCTTTTCAAAAACGCAAAATCATCTCATTTCACATTGGACGGGTTTGTTAACAAAAAAATTGCCGCATCTGAGGAGAAGAAAACCGCACCGTAATTTCTGAAAAAATCATTACATCCATTGAAATATAGGATTTGGTTTTTGAGATAATTGACCAGTTTTCCCTCGAAGATGAAAATGAAAGAGTCGGTACTGACAATGAGCATCGCCATAGACAACTGATTGAAGATTTTTTATGGCCTGCGCTTGAAGGAATAGACATTGACCATCTTTATTTTCAACAGAATGCAACCACCAGTCTCACAACACCGGAACCGTTGCATTATTGAGGTTTAAGTTTCCCGGTCGATTAATTTTATGTAAAGGGCCACCTGGAGCATGCGATCTAACTCCATTAGGCTACTTTTTATGTGGTTTTTTGAAAAGTAAATGCTATGTGAACAAACTAAGAACGATTGCAGAGCCGAAACATAACATTCGGGTCAAGATTGCTGAACTCAATGCAATAATGAGTGAGTGAGTTCTTGAAAATTTCCTTCTGGTATGATAGCCAGCTGTAGCCAGTGCTCATGGTGGACATTTAATAGGAATATGAATAAGTTCGTGCGGTTTTACAACAGATGGCGTAACTTGATTATTATTCCATCGATCCACATTTCCAAACATTCATTGGAGAGCTACTGTCGTAAGGCACAAACGTTAGTATAAGTTTTTTATTTGAAGCGTAAACAACAATATTTTTACCACACTTGAAAATGTCGAATTTCGTGCCAAATAATGTGTTTTTGCGGGGAATTCTTCTTCATTATTTTAATATGAAGAAAAAAGCAGCCGAAAGTCATCGTATCTTGGTGGAGTTTATGGTGAGCATGCTCTATCTGAGCGAACGTGCCAGAAGTGGTTTGCACGCTTTAAAAGTGGTGATTTTGGCTTGGAAGACGAAGAACGCGAGGGTGCGCCGCCAAAGTTCATGGATACCGAATTGGAGGAATTGCTCGATCAAGATCCGGCTCAAACGCAAGAAGAGGTTGCAAAAACTTTGGGAGTTGATCAATCAACCATTTCCAAACGTTTAAAAGCCATGGGAATGATCCGAAAGGTAGGCCATTGGGTGCCGTATGAATTGAAGCCAAGAGACGTTGAACGCCGTTTTATGGCATGCGAACAACTGCTTCAACGGCACAAAAGAAAGGGTTTTTTGCATCGAATTGTGACTGGCGATGAAAAGTGGGTCCATTACGACAATCCAAAACGTCGGGCAACGTATGGATACCCTGGCCATGCTTCAACATCGACGTCGGCGCAGAATATTCATGGCCTGAAGGTTATGCTGTGTATCTGGTGGGACCAGCTGGGTGTTGTGTATTATGAGCTACTGAAACCGAATGAAACGATTACGGGGGATGTCTACCGACGACAATTGATGCGTTTGAGCCGAGCACTGCGAGAAAAACGGCCGCAATACGCCGATAGACACGACAAAGTTATTTTGCAACATGACAATGCTCGGCCACATGTTGCACAAGTGGTCAAAACATACTTAGAAACGCTCAAATGGGATGTCCTACCCCACCCGCCGTATAGTCCAGACCTTGCGCCATCCGATTACTATCTCTTCCGATCGATGCAACATGGCCTGGCTGACCAGCACTTCCGTAATTACGATGAAGTCAAAAAATGGATCGATTCGTGGATTGCGGCAAAACCGACCGAATTTTTCACAAAGGGAATCCGTGAATTGCCAGAAAGATGGGAAAAAGTAGTAGTAAGCGATGGACAATATTTTGAATATTAAATTTGTAACCATTTTACGTCAATAAAGTTTCAAATTTCGAAAAAAAACCGCACGAACTTATTCATAGTCCTATTAAATAATGTAATTTTTCACATATAAATGTTAAGAGCTATATTTTGAATGAACAAGAACAGAGAAGCCTGAACGAATTTTAATTTTTACATATTTTAGCGGTGGGTTTTTACATGTGCGTTTTAAGTGCGTTTTTTGAAAGGCCTTTTACTTAATAAAGCGGCTTTTATAGTGTGTATTCATTAAGTTTTTAATTTTTTAGTTTCTATATTTAATCTCAAATTAGTAATTTTGGCACAAAATTGGACTAGTCTCTTTTTGTATACTTTGAGACTAGTATGGGACTGGTCTATTTTTGATCGAAAACTGACAATTGACATCTCATAGGATATCCACGTGCTAAAAATACCAGTTGCTTGTATGCAGAAAGACAATTGTCTGACTAGTTGGGTCTGCGGCTCATACTAGTTGTGAGGTAGTTCAGTGCCAGTACATACATTTGTCTACAGGGTGTATAAATATGTGAGACTGTATGCACACTCGTGACATACTTGCAATTAAGCAACCAACGTAACACAACATAACACAACACAATCCAAAACAACACTATTCATGCCACAAACACACAAAACAAAAAAAAATAGTGTCGTTAGCAAGTGTGTTGACAAAAACATCTACTTGCCACAATGTACAAAGCTTGAATGAGTGGTTATATGTATATTACATATGTGTGTGTGTGTCCCTTTCGTAGAGCATTCAAATAAACACTCTTTCGCACAAACAGCCAGGCTGCAAAGATTAAATTGAAGTGAAGTGATCTACTATGAATCGCTTTTGTATTCCTAGCGTCGCCATGTTACGTATACGCAATGGTGGCCGTTGTGTTCTGAGCGCAAAGCAAAAGAGTACAGATAAATGACAGTAACGGGGACAGGCGGCCTGTTACAATACAGACAATAATACCAATGACGCAGCTGAGGCTGCTGAATATTGCACATTCTTGCGTAAAGCACAACTCTGTGGTGGTGTAGGTGGCCCTTGGCGATTAATCCTCTAGATTCACTTGTCGAATCCCAGTGCACACAAATTCATATACAAATAAGTGCATGTGAATGAATAAAAATACAAGCAAATGATCAATGCTGGTATATTCAAGCAAGAGGCGCGCGCACGGGTATGTAATAATTTATATTTTTACTTTATGTATTTATGTATTTTCTCTGTGTTTCAATTGGTTGATTGGCGCATACAAGTAAAAGTTCAATCTATGTATATCTAAGAGATATAAACAACATGAAATCAATCAAGTAAGTGGAAGTGGAAGTGGAAGTGGAAGTAATATATAGTATGTACGAAAATTCATTCACATGCATATATAAATGAGTTTCGCATGATAAGCTGATGAGGTCATAATATTGCAATAATTCATGATGTTCTAGTAATAGGGTTTATTTAGAATTTGATTTTAATTATTAACTTTCGATTTGTACAACTAATTTCCATCTCATATGATTATTTTATATTAAGAAATGAGAAGAAGCCAATTACACAATGAAACAACTATAGATACAAAGAAATTCAGGGATTACTTTAAAGAGCTCTTAAGCCCAATATAGGCGGAAAGAGGCCTACAATATGCTGCTCTCGCTGACAGTCAAGCAGCGCTAAAATTGCTGGATAGCTTCTCATTCCAATCAACGTTGGTCTGGGAATCGTTTAAAATCCTCTACACGCTCGCATCAAGGTGACAAAATTCCTTGGTGTGGGTTCCGGAACATAAGGGGCACGAAGGGAATGAAATTGTGGGCACTTTAGCAAAAAAGGGGGCCAACATTCCCTTTATAGGTCCTGAACCTTTCTGCGGTGTAAATAACAGCTTCAAAGGTGCTTTCTTACGTGAGGAGGAACAACGAGGCCTAATCGATTACTGGAGAGCCCAATCGGGCATACGGCAATCGAAAAGACTGATAGATCCAGAACGGATAAAGGTAGAAGCAGTCCTTAACCTAAGCACAAGGGACATAAAACTTTATACTGAACTACTAACAGGACACTGTAAACTAAATTATCACATGAAAAATATAGGTGCGATAGAAAACGATTCCTGTAGACTCTGCAAAAAGGCACAAGAAACAGCAGAACACATTCTATACGACTGCTCAGCAGTGGCACGACGCAGACTTAATTACCAATAGATCCAAATTTCCTGGTAGAAGTTAACCCTACAGCAGTTTTAGGATTTATTAACAGCCTAAAACTGTTCGAGTAGGATACATGGCTGCACAATAGATCTATTTTGGTCGCAGTGCACAAATAGCCAATCAATAATAATAAAAAAAGTACAAACAGCTCATGGAATAGTTTTTTTGGGGGGAAAAAAGTTGATCCAAGCGTAAAGTGGCTGTTTGTCGAGCCATTCAAAGTGCGGCTCAGGTGTGGGGGCATGAATTATTGTAGAAGTGGATAGAACATATTTGCATTTTTTAAGGAAGATTTTCAAATTACCTAATTGCCTACCCTCTTACGCTATTTATCTTGGCACAAGAGTAGAACAAGGACACATTTATAATCTAGAACGACACTTGAAATATATACATACGACATTATTTGAATGCAAGATTGAAAGACTTCCTCATATTCAGTAAAATTCGGCTTTACAACGAATCAGCATCACTGTCCTGGGTGGACTACTGCTTCCGCAGCATTGTTGCTGGATAATTTCTCGTGAAGGCTGCGTGTCCAGGACCCTTTGGGTTGTCCTTTCCGCCTGTAACCTTAAGAGTTCCACTATAAGGCCATCGCTGGTATTTCTTGCGAAGGTCTTATAAAAATGCGTCCTATACGGGCCCACCTCCTATTATGGATCTCAATATTGATTGCGATCTGATTGCATCGTCTGTATAAATGAACATTTGATTTGCAATTGATGATTGCCGAATTGAACGTTTAAAGTGTGGCTGCCATTAGCAAGAATCAGATCTAATTTACCTTTAAGAGGCATGACTCACTTAGGTATGTCAGGGAGGGTTTTAAGTTTATCTGAACTCGCTAGGTCGTGCTGGAGTTGATATATTTGTAAAAATGTTAAATGGTACGATTTGTCTCATATTCAGAATGTAAATATAAAGGGTGGTTAAGTTTTAAGGGCCGGTGTTGATTTTGAATTATAAATACAATTTTTTTTTGAAAATTATTGTCATTTCTCTTTTTTCTGATAATATTGGTATAGCTCAATTACGTATGGAACAAAATATTGGCCAAATGGCCGCCGCGGCCTCGGCGGCACACCTCCATCCGATGGTCCAAATTATCCATGACGCTAAGTCATAATTGAGGTTCTTTGCCGTTAATGTGCCGAATTATCTTATCCTTTAGCTCTTGAATTGTTGCTGGCTTATCGACGTACACCTTTTCTTTCAAATAACCCCAAAGAAAGAAGTCCAACGGTGTCAAATCACATGATCTTGGCGGTCTATTTACATCGCCGTGACGTGAGATTATTCGGCCATCAATTTTTTTTTGTGCAAAAGAGCCATTGTTCCGTTAGCTGTGTGACAAGTGGCACCGTCCTGTTGAAACCACATATCGTCCACATCCATATCTTCCAATTCGGGCCATAAAAAGTTCGTTATCATCTCACGATAGCGATAACTATTCACAGTAATTGCCTGACCGGCCTCATTTTGGAAAAAATACGGCCCAATGATGCCGCAGGCCCATAAACCGCACCAAACAGTCACTCTTTGTGGGTGCATTGGTTTTTCGGCAATCACTCTTGGATTATCATTCGCTTAAATGTGGCAATTCTGCGTATTGACGAATCCACTGAGGTGAAAATGTGCCTCATCACTGAAGATGATTTTTTTCACGAAGTGCGCGATATGCATTTTGATTTGAACGCCCGTTTTCATAATAAGCCTGAATAACTTTAACGCGTTGCTTGATTGTGTATCTTTCCATGATTTAAATTGAGTTAGTCTGAGATTAAAAAATGTCAAATGAAATGCAGAAAGAGTTTGACGTTTAGGTGTGGTTTACATTCAACATCGGCCCTTCAAATTTAACCGCCCTTTATAACCTAAAATCAATAGGCTTGGAAAAAATAAACCTACCAGGTGGGGCAAGAGTAGAAATAATTCTAAAGCCCGTGTGGCTGGAACCATTTAGTTCGGAATTTTAACTGTGCTAATGAGAAATAATGTTTTAAATCTCTAAGTGGCATTGGATTCCTGATATTCTGCCTCTGTTTTTGCTCCTGAGCGAGGTCGTGCTTGGGTGCCTCAACTCAGTTAATTTGAGTTTCGTTTACCGGTGAGCGTCAGTTTGAGGTAGTCATTTGCATGCGGCCGACAAAAAAATACTTTTTGTCGTTTTTTTTCAGACAAGAAATAGTGGTTTTTGCATTCCAGTGCTTCTCGACTGGCTACCCTCTATGAGAAGGCATTTCATTTGACGTGGCTTCTTAATGTTTTTTCTACAAAAGAGGCACCGAAGCTTGTATGACGTTTCTGAGAGGCAAATAGGTTTTCATAAGAACTTTTCATACGATATAAATGCGGCTGCCAATTTGTCAAATTTTATGTGTCTGTAGTGAGCTTTGACCACAAGATTTACTGCCCATTTGATTCGGGCGATAACTAGGTGGCTGCCACTCTCCATGCGAAGCTACATCTACGATTTAAAATTAGTAAATATTTGCGTCGCAATTGGACGTTTCAGCTTATCTCAATAAGTTAACGTCTGTCCAAAGTAAAAGGAAACATACCTTAAATTCAGAAATATGATTGGGTACATAACATAAGATAAATGGGGCTGGAGTGGGTTTTTAGTGGGTGAGTCGAAAGATAAGTCTCAGAGTTTTCAGCTTTCTATACTTCACCACCTCCATAAAAAACATACTTCAGTCGGAGGGATTGGTTAATGAAGTATGTTTTATGTTAACAAAAAAATCTTCAAGCGAACCAAATTTTACCACAAGGAAAAGTTGTTTATTTGTTGAGTATCGAACAGAAATGTTTAGAGTGATAATTTATGTTCTCATTGGGAATCAAACGAGCTTCAAATTAAAAAAAAAAAAACTTTTATATTGTATGCCTTTTAACGGAATAAGTTTTGGACCAAATGTGAATCATTTAAGCTTCCCTTTTTAATATCAACTTTTCCACGGCGAATGCTGAATTTGATTCTGAAAATATTCTAATAAAAGTTGAGATTCTCATGACGATACACATACATACATACACATATATATATTATATTTTTTTTTTTTTTTGAAAGCGTATATGTGCTTATGTGCACATGCATGACTTGCTACACATACACAATTCGCCAGCTTTGCGCAAGCCAAACTGTCAACATCATAAAAGTGTAATAAAATTTCAGAAGTCAATGGAAATGCGAATACTTCCACGAATGACATATGAAATAGAAGAAGATAACAACTGTTGCCAAGTGTCATTGGTTTGAGTTTGCGTTTGCGTTTGCGTTGCTCGGCACATTTCTCAAATCCAGTTGATGCGCAGAATGTCAGTTCCAGATGTCCTTTAAATGAATACAATTCACAAAAACAACGCAGACGGTAGATCAAGGCTAAGTTCATTGAATCGGGATTGCACATTTTTTATTAGAATTCGTTCAGAGGAAAACACAAAGCATATATGCGAGCACACTCGTGGACATGCATGAACTGTGACATTCATTATTACTCATGAAAGCTCTTAAGTAGTTACTCTGTGTGTGTGTGTGTGTACGTGTGTACCTCAGTTATTTTAGATAGATATCCATACAGACACACACACACATACATATGTACGCTACTAATAAGTGGCTTTTGTTTCCAGGCTGAA
Organism: Anastrepha ludens; assembly: GCF_028408465.1. Lineage (NCBI taxonomy): Eukaryota > Metazoa > Arthropoda > Insecta > Diptera > Tephritidae > Anastrepha > Anastrepha ludens. The sequence continues at coordinate 23,950,908 of NC_071498.1, read as the reverse complement.
ATAATATATAACAATAAAAGTTTTTTTATTTTTCACGAAACCTTCATGAATAGAAACGGAGAAGTGCTCAGCCGCATGAATGAGCCACGACCATCTACTGGCTGTTGTGAGATGCGGGAGGGGCCATTGACAACTGGAAGGAAAAAAGCTACAAGTGCAAAATATTAAAGATCGATTTTATGTCACCTTCTTAGCACACATTGCAGCAGTCACACACACACACACACTAGCACATACATCCACTGCATTATTAGTTGGGACATTTTTGAAAGTAAAAGTGCGGGCACGGTGGCGAGTTCAGCGTCAGGGTTTCGATCGAACAGAACACTAGCTTATGTTGTCGTTTGCGCTCTGATGCCAGGATACATAAAGGGCCTTGCATAGTAGTGGCATTGCAGCAGTAATGAAGCAGCTCACGAGCACTGTCACCACCAACTAAACAACTCAATGCTATCGAATATTCATTGCGACATGAGCAAGAAGAAGCTGGCGAAAGTGTAGAAGTGAAGTAATGAAGAAAAAGAAAAATGCAGTAGACATACGAGGGTCGTGTGAAAAGTGCGTGCAAGAAAAAAAAATAAATGGGTTTGGTGGTGAACGAGAACAAAACGAAGTACCTCCTGTCATCAAACAAACAGTCGGCGCACTCGCGTATTGGGTGTCACTGTTGACAGTTATTATTTCAAGGTTGTAAAAGACTTCGTTTATCAAGGAACCAACATTGTATATATATCTATAATTGGTGCGTACACCCTTTTTGGGTGTTTGGCCGAGCTCCCCCTCCTATTTGTGGTGTGCGTCTTGATGTTGTTCCACATATGGAGGGACCTACAGTTTCAAGCCGACTCCGAATGGCTGATATTTTTATGAGGAGCTTTTTCATGGCAGAAATACACTCGGAGGTTTGCCATTGCCTGCCGAGGGGCGACTCTATTAGAAAATGTTTTTTTTAATTTTGGTGTTTCACCGAGATTCGAACCTACGTTCTCTCTCTGAATTGCGAATGATAGTCACGCACCAACCCATTCGGCTACCAACATTAGCACGGATAATAATGCCAGCCTGGAAATCCAACGGAGAATCTCCCTTGCCAACAAGTGCTACTTTAGACTAAGTAAACAAGTGAGTACTAAAGTTCTCTCTCGACAAACAAAACGAACTCTTTATAAGGCTCTCATGATGCCCGTCCTAACGTATGGCGCAGAAGCTTGGACGATGACAACGCCCGATGAAGCGACGCTTGGAGTGTTTGAGAGAAAGATTCTGCGGAAGATTTTTGGACCTTTGCACTTTGGCAACGGCGAATATCGCAGGCGATGGAACGATGAGTTGTATGAGCTTTACGACGACATAGACATAGCACAGCGAATAAAGATCCAGTGGTCCAGTGGCTACGTTGGCTGGGTCATGTCGTCCGAGTGGATACAAACGCTCCGGCTCTGATTATACTCGATGCGGTACCAGCTGGTGGTAGCAGAGGAGGAGGAAGACCTCCTCTCCGTTGGAAAGATCAGGTGGGTAAGGACTTGGCTTCACTTGGTGTGTCCAACTGGAGTCGGTTAGCACGTAGATAAAATAAACGACTGGCGCGCTTTGTTAAACTCGATCAAAATCGCTTAAGCGGTTATCGCCCAAATCAAGAAAAGTAGATGGAACCTTTTTTTAGTTTTCAGCATAGTCTCATTTTAGGCTCCTTTAGGCTAGTTTGTTGATCCCTTCCGAATAGTAGGGTTTGCCAAAGTCTGAAAAATAGCCATTCGTTTTTGCCATCAGCTACTCGTTTAAATAAAATCTTTTACCCGCCAGTCGTTTCTTCGAAATGGGTAAAAATAGTACTCCGATCTGCGCCTCTTCAAACCTAGCGCGCATGTGGAACGAGTTGGAACCCTATCTACATTTCATTTGCGACCACAACAGCTGAGGTGTGCATTGATGCGTTTTTGTGATGGAAAATCAAAATCACTCGACTACCTCGATTCAAACGAATCGAAACAAGACACGGAGAAATAAATCGATTTGGTTGAAACTTGGTGTGTGTTCTTCCAAGAAATGCTGCTAACTAAGCATAGCCTCGATATGCGCCAGTAGCGCCATCTCTCTGAATTTGCACGCACTTTTCAAACGTCCCTCGTACTGATATTGTTGACGATGCCAACACCTTCAGTACTCAATGATTTCCACATTGTTGGCTCAATAAATGGGTCTCCAACTCTCTAAGTACACATTACTATCCCCTGGGAAAGTAAGAAGTACACAGGCTAGTCGACTTGGGCGCCAGATGGGCACAAAGTTATACGTGACAGTGCTCAATATAAATGGCGTTGGAAGGAACTCCGCCTTATTGCAGTTGACATCGAGGTAAATGTTTTCTGTCACTGTGGAAACGCTTACCGGTTTCCTGGTACAGAGGCGGCAGAGCGGAGCGGCAAGTGTTGATAATTTAGTGTGGAGTAGAATTGATGAAAATATAGCGCTGGCATCCAATGAATAGCAAAATAGGCACATCGACAGGGTGACAAAAGCACAAATGCTTGGATTTGACTTTGACAATGACAAAGTCCTTCGATGCGAAACAAAAATATGCAAAGATAAATCTCAGGTATTCACAAAAACGTCTATGTATGCATCAGAGTTTGTTTGAGCTCATTGTTGTTATATGTATATTTTTAATTTTGACTAGAGTCACATGCTGTGACAATTTTTCAAATAACAAAACAATAAGGCCTTGACTAAATTGAACACTTTCACATTGATTACAATCGTTGTTGAATGCTGCCATATTAATGAACAGACTCTCCACAATATGGCTGCTGATAAACAGAAGAATAAAAATGAAAATAATAATAATAAGAAAATATTAGAAAGCAATAAGAAAGTGAAAAATGAAAATTGTCTCGATAGTGAAGGACAGAAAACAAAGAAGAAAATTGTGGAAACCATAAAATGGCATATAACTCACACACACACACATATATATATATATATATACTAGTATAAGAGAAGCAAGTTAAACGTGCAACACATGGAGAAAAGTAGGGCATACTTTCCTTGGAGGCAGCAATGACTTAGACATGCCGCATTTGTATGTATGTATGTATGTACTTAAGGGGATATAATCGTGTGTATGTATGTGAGCAAAAATTTATTAAGAAAAGTGCACAAACCAAGTTAGCAAAATAGTGGGAGCATTTGCCGGCTTGTGACTAGCATCTGATTGCTTTGGACTGAAGCAGCCGCTTTGCTTTTGGTTAGTAGATGGGAGATATTTTTAGTCGACTATTTTTGCCATCCGTTGAAGAGCGCTTTTGTTTTGTTTTGACCACATTTCTGAAAATGCTTAACAAACCTGCATACATCTTTAAACACTTCAGCCTGGCTTGGAAAGGATTCAAATTTCCCAATTACACAAATCCTAAAGGGTTTTCCAAAAAGAGGTGTTATTTTGAAATTCAAAGAAAAATTCTATTTTGTAATATAAATAATCGGATGTTTATTTCATTATAAAGAAGAAGGTATGCCGTTTATAGTGGAAAATAACATCAGGCAAATGACCACCACGACCGCGCTTACAGGACAATATCCTTTTCATGAAATTTTCCATAACCGAATTGCAAAGTGGCTGCGCTGTGTCCTCGATAGCCTCACGAACTCCATCTTTGAGGTCTTGAATCGACCCTGGACTGTTGGCGTAGACCTTCTCTTTCACGTGGCACCAAAGAAAAAAGTCACAAGATGTTAAATCACAAGATCTCGGTGGCCAATTGTGATCACCTCTTCGAGAGATAACACGGACCGGAAACTTTTCCCGCAAAAGATCAGTGGTTTCGTTGCTTGTGTGGCACATAGCGCCGTCTTGTTGAAAATAAACGTTGTCCAGATCACTACCATCCGATTCCGGCCATAAAAAATCGTTACTCATCTCCTGATAGCCTTTTACATGCTTAAATGGCACCTTTTATTGGAAAACCCTTTATTAAAGGCCCAATGCTCCACAAGGAGATCAGGACAACAGCAAGAATGATAGAAAGAAGATTGCGCCCATCAGAGAGTATGTGACGTCACGTTTTTCCAAGTTGTGCAGTATTGCCAATCATTTCCTCCTCGCAATAAATTTAGTGCTTTTTTATGCCCAAAATGCGAAAACTTTTAAGTTTCTTGTTTGTTTCTGTTTTTTAAATTTAAAACTACCGCAACTTTAAGTTAAAAAAAAACTGTATTATTATACGAAAGAAGGTTAAAAGAGGTCACTCTGAGAAGATTTTAGTGATAATGAAAAATAGTTGGTTCTTATAAAATTTGATATTTTGAAAGTGAAAATTTAATTTTTTGTTCCTTTTAAGGTTATGTTTGAATATTAAATTATTTAAATTTCTTTCAACTCTTAACATTGAAAACCTTTTTACATATTTTAAAAAGCGTTTGTCTTTACTGAATGCGAGTTGAAACCATAGAGGAGTAATCGTTTTTTCCGGCCATCAATCCTTAGTGGGACATAGGGCATCAAGAGGTGTATTCATTGTAAAAATAAGCCACAAAATACCAGAAAATACTAAAGAAACCATGCTGACATTTTTACAAAAAGAGTACCTTATCTAGTTACATAACCTCAAATTTAGCAAATAAGTCGTTTCCTTAACAAAATAGTCTCGCTTAACAAAAAAAATCTTAAATTAAATTGTACATAAGCATAACACATTTATTTAAAAAAAACGCACATTCTAAAGACAATTTGTCACGCATACAAAGTTCTTTAAGTGATTCAATAAAAATTTAGTGTTTTATTTTCTTTAAATGGGCATTTTAGTGCGTTTTTATATCCAAAGCTAGGCAACACTGCAGTAGTGAGAGAGAGATTTGAGTGCCGAAAGCAGAAGAACACCAACAACACCTGCAATCGCGGGCAAGCCCACCAGATGTTAAAAAAAAGTAAAGCTAAATAAAACTGAGCGAATTATTTAACTAATTATTAAAAAATTTATATTTTACAAAATTATAAACCTTACATTTTAATTAGAACAGGCTAGAAAAATGTCATGAAGAAACAACTAAAACTCTGAGACTAAATAACAAAAAAAATGCTAAATCAAGTTACGAAAATGGTAATCTGGCCATACTGGAGCTAAAATCACGTAACTCGTTGTCAAATTCGCTGGAAGCAAAGTAACGGGACCACGATAGGCGCCATCTCATTATTCTTTCCATCATGGGACAGCAGTAAGTAAGTAAATCAAAGTCCATTTTATCAAAGTTACAGAGCGCTTTGTGTATTTTACGGTCCATAATTAACCAGTCGAACCTTCTGTTGGTTGAAATATTGAATGGTTCGAGCGTAGGTCAGCTCCAAGATGACAAATTTCAGTGTTTTGTGAGAGCAGGTAGCCACTGTTATTTCACACTCAAAAAAAAAAGAAAAGAGTTTATGCTCACAATTTTCTTATGAGTCATCCCCATAAAGGGACTCGCATGTGCAAATTTATATATTGGGTTGAGGAATAAGTTCCATAGCGTTTTTATATTTTATTTTATTTTACAATGATTTGCTTGCTGTTTGGCAACGGATTGGTATTCACTCGATAGAACTTTTCCTCCTCTAAAAAACTATAGTAATTGCATCCTTGAGTTATTTAATTTTTTATTAGTTTTTAGGCTTCGAAATGGAATTCGCAGAAGGCGAAAGTCAGCATTTTCCACATCTGCTCTGCCCTTCTTTGCTTTACATCGATGTCAAAAAGCTGCCGAAGCAGCCCGGAACATTTGCGACGTGTATGAAGAAGGTGTCATAGGCGAGTCTACAGCACGGAAATGATTTGCAAAGTGCAAAAGTGGCGTCTTTGATGTCGAAGACACGTACCACAGCGGTAGATCTTCTGACGTCGATGAAGAACGTCTCAAATCACTTTTGAAGGAGACCGGTCGCCAAACCAGTCGAGAATTGGTGGGAAAAATGAGCTGCGATCATAAAACGATTCTCAATCACCTTCATTCAATGGAATATATCGAAAAATTGGGAGCCTCGGTGCCTCAGGAGCTCAACGAAAAAAACAAAGAAAGTTTCCTTCAAATTGCTTCTCATCATCGCGCCCGCTATCGAACAACACGCGGTCACAAACAGCGCTTTTTGTACCTAATCGTTACGGAAAATGAGAAATGCCGCCCATACATCAATATGAAGCAAAGAAAGGAGTGAGTAGCTCCAGGAGATACGCCAAAGTCGAGAGTCAAGCCGGCTCTTCATCCAAAGAAGATCATAATATGTGTTTGGTGGGACTGAGAGGGCATGGTGCACTGGGAAATGCACGAAAAGAATGCCACGGTCAACAAGGGGCTCTACACTGTCTAGCAACACTGCGTGAATGAGGTTACTCGACTGGACAGACCTGATCGATATGGTCAGACCATACTCCTTCACGACAACGCCAAGCCCTATGTTGCACAAGTCGTCAAAGCCGCACTCCAAGAGCTCGAATGGAAGGTCCTTCAGCGTCCGCCGCATTCTCCGAGCCTTACATCGGCCAATTACCATCTTTTTTGTTCCCTGTCAAACCATATGAAGGCCTTACCTTCGATAACAAAGAGGTTCTTATTGAATCAATAACTTTTTTGAGATGAAAGCAGGCAATTTTTGGCGGAGCGCCATCAATAAATTGGCCGAGAGGTGGGAAGAGGCGAATACATAATTGATTAATTTATTGATATAATTACACTGTGGAACATATTCAGGTTAGCAAAAATTAGGTCCATTCTGAGAGTGGCGGGTGAAAATAGAGGCGAAATTAGAAGACCCGTATCGCGCCGTTTTTTTATGTTAGTTCGATTTTTTTTTTAATCGGCCTTCGAAGTTTGCAGTCAAATGCCGATTTTCAGTATATTGTTTCATAAGTACCACAAAAATTTTCGAAAACAATTTTTTCAAAAATTGTAATTGTTGCACAGGTCTCTAGCAATAATTTGGCTTTTACAGATTGAAAAAATATCAATTAGTCGACGAATTATAGCCAAAAAACCATATAAACAATTTTGCTCCGATTTCGAAACTTCGAAGGCCGGCTAAAAAAAATTCGAACTAACATAAAAAAACGGCGCGATACGGGTCTTCTAATTTCGCCTCTATTTTCACCCGCCACTCTCAGAATGGACCTAATTTTTGCTAACCTGAATTTGTTGCACAGTGTTATTGTTGTTTGTTTAAATAAAAGTCTTCGGTACGAACTTATTCCCAAACCCAATACTTATACAAAGGCTAGCGAAGAAAATTTAGCCATTTTAGAGTTTTAAATGTTTATATCCAAGAAAACAAGCTTTCAAGATCATTTCTTATATCTTTCAACTTGAGAATAGTTTTAAAGAAAATACATTTTTAAAATTTCTTTAAAGATTTATAATAATTTTTTGCATCCTTGACCCGAGGAATATTTTTTATTTTTTTTATATTTTTATATTATACAATAAATATCTATGCAATAATAAATTATTTAACAAATAATTACTAGCTAGCTACAAAGACTTGCAGCTGAAGCTAATGCTGAAAGTTAGCCGAATAAATATCTACCCATAAAAGTTAAACGGTTAATTTCTTGGTAGCCTTTGTAAGCCCACATCTAAACCTTCCACTAAATGTGTATCATATAAGGCGACTTTGATCCGCCACTTCTCTGCTCCCTATCTTAAGGCTCCGCGCGCCTGACAAAAATTTTGGATGTAAAAGTAATAAAAAGTTCTCGAGCAAGATTCGCCGCTGGCGAGTATGCTTATACTTCATGGAACTGGTATAACCCACTATTTCCTATAATGCCAACTCTCTCTTTTGATCATAGGATAAAGTTTCATTAGACCGCGTTCATACGGGGAGCCTTAAGTTGCTTTAGCTTTGCGATTTCTCTTTTGGTGTTGACCGTCGTGTTCAAATACTTTGTAATTCTTAGTTTATAGTCTACATTCGACTAGACCATTCAGAAGAACGAAAATACAAAGGGCGTTAACAGAGCACGAGCATCACAAATAACGATTTGAAGTAACAAATGTTCCCCCATATGAACGCGGCCTTACTAATATTCATTAAGTGATTCCGATTTTTTTCCAGTGCTACCAACATTTTTCATTTTCAAAGTAGCAACAGGCAATCTTCCGACAGGGTGATTAGTTTTGCGCCACCTATTTTAATTATTTGCGCGCAAGTAATCGACAAAGAGATTTTGCTTCGAACTCCGAAGCGTTTTTCGGTCTTTCATAACCTTAATTAGAGAAAATAAAATGGTTTGCTGGGAGGTCGAATATACAAAGGCATTTTCACCAATTACACGCATACACACATACATACTCGCATGCATACATGACTTCGCGATTCGTGTTCATTTTTCTTTGTGACATTGTCAGAGCAGCTGATGCAGTGAAGCTGACTGAGTGGACATTTTGTCATTCATATTTTGTTCTTCGCTCTGTGTGGGAAATACAGAAAACTCTTTGACATTTAGGATATCTTCGCGGAACTAAAATATTTGTATACTGGCATACCTAATTTGTCGGTTACATTTTCAGTGTCCCTTCGCAAAAACGCATACAAAATGCATCTAACAAAACAAAAACGAACACTGCTCAAGTAGCAGCTATGGGAGTAGTAGTGGCACAACAGAACTGAGAGTAGTAGCGGTAGCTGGAGTACACATGAATAATGTCGCAAGTAGCGCTCCGGCTGACTCCAAGTTTTCTGCTATTACTCCAACTACAGATAGTACTGACTAATTTTTTGTTTTTTGTTTTTTGTCGGGACAACTAGCAAGTGCAGCACTCAGATATTAATTAAGCCCATTGTACTACACTTGGATTCCCTTTTAATTTTCTTTACATCTACCCGATCTCCGAAGAAATCTGAGTAGATCTTGTGGTGCCAAGGAGACAAGGTGGTCGCTTTTTAACACATCAGTGCCAAAGACCTCAAACCTGATTCGAGCGAAGGTGGGGCAGACGCACAGGAAGTGGTCCGCCGTCTCGTCCTCCTCTTCATAAGCTGGGCAGAGTACACTGTCTGAGATGTCCACCCTTTCCATGTGCTTCGCCCACAGAAAGTGGCCCGTCATCAGTCCAACCAGCCGTCTGCACTCCCTTCTGCTTAATGACAGGAGGGTTTGCGACAGTCGATCGGACATGACAGGTAACATCAGTTTAGTCCATCTGCAACCTCTCTCAGCCTGCCAAGCTTGCCTGTGGGTTGTAGTAACCCATTTACTAACCGTGGTTTTGATGGCCGCGGAAGGGAGTGGCAAAACGGGCTCTGGGCCAAAAAAGTTGGCCTCAGAGCCCATTCTGGCTAAAGAGTCAGAGATCTCGTTACCCGCGATACCCACGTGTCCCAGGACGCATGCTAGCATCAGGCTATTATGTCTACCGACATAGTTCAGCCTGGATTTACAGGACTCGACTACCCCGGATGTGGTTGGGGGGCTGTCTAAGGCCATGAGCGCAGCTTGGCTGTCGCTGCAGACACATATAGATCTGCCTCTTCATCGGTTTTCCACAACAAAGTTCATCGCTTCTTGAACTGCATACACCTCCGCTTGAAACACAGATGCATGCATTCCAAGAGCAAAGTGCTTCTCTCTTCACGTACGACTCTTGATGGCATGGAGTCAAGGGGCATGAAGAGAATCGTTGGATCGAAGTCCTTGCCTTCTCTGTTTTCCAATGCCAGACAGGGGCCGTACCAGTCCCCATTGTGTTTCAGCCTGCAGATGGCCTTCAAGGCCTCTGCTTGGATGAAAGCATCAAGTGGTGGCAAACCAATCAGAGCATCTAATGCCGGGCCTGAAGTAGTCGGAAAAGCTCCGGTGCAACATATGGCCACAGTGCGTTGTAGTCTCGATAAGGACCTCCTTACTCCCACGACAGAGAGCCTACTCATCCAGACCACTGATGTATAGGTGATAATAGGTCTTATCATAGCCCAATAGGTCCATAGGACCTTGCTAGGAGAAAGACCCCACGTTTTCCCAAAGACACCTTTGCACTGCCAGAAGGCTGTCACTGCTTTGGATGTCTTTGTTTCAACGTGTGACTTCCAAAGAAGTTTACTATCGAGGATTATTCCAAGATATTTGATTTCTTTGGATAGCTGGATTGTGACTCCTTTTAGCTTAGGCAGAACGAGTCCATCAAGTTTCCTCCTTTTGGTAAAGAGGACAATACCAGTTTCGATGTGGTTTGCCGATAGTCCATTCGCACAGCACCAAGTGCAAATCATATCCAGTGTTTTCTGTACTTTTCTACAGATGTTCATAAGCGAAGGGCCCGTTACCAAACAGGCAACGTCGTCCGCATATGCTTTTGTGTAGACTCCAGCATCATTTAAGGTGGTGAGTAGAGGATCGATCACCATGCACCAGAGCAATGGAGACAGCACATCACCTTGGGGGTGCATTGAACGAATCCAGCACCCGGTGTACACCATGTCTGCTGGCGGAGCTGCGGTGCTCTGAGCTACTAGCAGCAACGAAACGTAGCTTGGAGCGGAGTAAAACTATGGAACGCGCGTTTTGCGCTACCTGCTCCACTACTCATCTGTTCGAGTTCAGAGTATCATATTAGCGAGAGTAGAGCAATGTTTTGGTTAATACTGCTGGTACGAAGTAGTTCATGCAAATTCTGGTTCAAAGAACTTTTAGCACACAACGTATCCATTTACAGCCCATTAAAGTTGAATAATATAAAAAGAAAATGAAGCTTCACACAATAAATTTTACATATCTCATTAAATATTGACAAAATTTGCTGATTAAAAAACTCATTTTATTTACTAAAAAAGTTATTCAAAAATAACACTGGGTGATTAATTTTGCGCCAACTGGCATTCAAAATAATTTTTTTCACGTAATTAAGCATCAAGGCACATTTATGGACTTATGAAAAGAATTCGTGTGAATATGGAGAACGTCGCTGATGTGGATGAGACAGCGTAACTCCTTCCTATAACAGAGACCCACCATAGATTTCAGTAGTTCAACATTTAAAGCAGGTTATTAGGCCGTGCCACACAATCCATCAAACAATCGATCATTTGTGCGCTAATTTCGTTTATTGTGTGATCAGTCATCTTGGCTGCGTTGGAGCTGCGACTTGACTTCAATAGAAAAAATGCATCGATTCGTGGTACGGAAATCGTAGGCTACGCGAAAGTTATGAAGAAGTGGGGGCAACACCAAGCAGTACTTTAAAACGTAAAAATACAAATATTTCTTTAAACACACTGCGCAACAACCGTTTTGGGGCGCGATAATTCCAATTCTGGATGAAAGACTTGAACCCATATAGATAGTAAAACCTCAAAATTGTTTCGCATTATTTGGTCAAATTTCTTTGCCATGGCCATTTTACTCGTGAAATTTGCAATATTTTGCCTAAGTGTTTTTAGAATAAATGCGAAAAAGAGTTCAAATACATATCGGAGAAAAATGTGTTGTTAAAGTGCATATAGTAAAATTAAGAGTAGTTTGTAGAGCATTTTAACCCCAGAAAAGGTAATGTTAACCCTTTTTTAGACACTCCGAGTAAAATGGAATTTTGAAGGTCGCTAGAGGGTTAAAATGTCCCAGAAAATGATTTCCATCAAATTTTACTAGGAGTCCCCTCAGCCGAAGTCTTGTTTAAAGCAACTTTCTTGGATATGACCGAAATGGTAAATTTGCAATATTTTGCCCAAAAGCTTTTAGAATAAATGAAAAAAGAGTTCAAATACATATCCGAGAAAAATCATCTGTTGAGGTGCATATAGAAAACATTTTAACCCCTTAGCTCTCTAACTAAAAGATAATTTTGACCTTTCTTTGGTATTTTAAAGGTCGCTAGAGGGTTTAAATGCTCTAGAGGATTATTTGCCATCAAATTTTACTAGGAGTCCTCTCAGCCGAAATCTTTGTTTAAAAGAAATTTCTTGGATATGACCATTTTACTTGAAAATTTGCAATAATTTGCCCAAAAATTTTTAGAATAAATGAAAAAAATACTTAAAATACATATCGAAGAAAAATATTATTATTATGGGCATATAGTAAAATTTTACGAGGAATAACTTTGTAGAGCATTTTAACCTCTTAGCTCTCTCACGAAAAGGCCACTTTGACCCTTTTTTTAGACAGTTCGAGTAAAATCGCATTTGAAAGGTCGCTAGAGGGTTAAAATGTTCTAGAGGATTATTTGCCATCATATTTTACTAGGAGCCCTCTCAGACAAAATCCTTGTACAAAGCATCTATAAGCCCTCAGTCATGCAGAATTGGAATCATTCCGCCCCTATGACCCTTAAATTGTGCACAGTGATATTTATTTTCAAATAACACCTGAAATATTCCGAGACTGCAAGGCAGAAGGAAATGTTTTTACCTACTTCATCGGTGTATGTATATAATTACGCCATTTATGGAATTCCATGGCATCAACCACAACAATAATGTATGTGTGGTGTTGTATTTGCATTACAAGTCCTACCAGTGTTTGCATTTCCTTACCGATTCGTTTTAAATGTTGTATTTCTAAACAAAGGACATCGGTGCATAAAAACGTGAAAATTCCGAAATAATTATATTTGGCAAACAATGGAAATTTCATATCCAAAGTGTATGAACATTATAAATTATTTCTGAGCTAAGTAGTTATGTGGAGGAAAGATTAAAAAGTAGCTAAAAAACATTATGGATGGGTTAAGTTACCTTCACACTAATAGCCTGACATGCAGCTCGTGTGCCTTTTTCTGTTCATCACAATGTTCACATAACATTTGATTTCACGCCCAAAAAGTAGTTGGATTATTGCCAATTGCCCAATCGGGGTAACAAGTTGCCACATATGATGTAATTTTGCATTTTCTATTTTTTACGTTTAGCGCCACTCGCTTGCCGCTGCAGAGCCGATCGATTGAATATTTGATGGTAATTAAGGTTGGTTACCTCTTTTTGAAAGCGTGAAAATGGGAAATTTTCTTGGCAAGTGCTACTAGTGCGACCATTAAAAAATATCAGACAGCCATAATAAGCGGGGTACTGTGGAAATAGAGCGACCATTACCCAATTCTTTAAGAGCTCATGAACACATGGCAATATTTTAATACGAAGTATTTACAATTTTAAATAATTTTGTACGAGTATAAATGGAAACCATCCTGCTAAGTGATCCACAATTTATGAAGCTTGGCAATTAAGTACCGGAAATGTGTCAATAAAATATAAGTAAAAAAAAAAAATATCGGATTTCACAGTAGGTTCCCTCTAACGATACTCACCGGTTCCAACTTTGCTCTAATGATTGGTAATAAAGGGTGATCAATTTAGAGGTATCGGATTTGAAATTGAAATGAAATAACGAAAATTCAAATTGATTGGGTAATATTTATTGCTTTTGTGTAGAACCATTCACGACATTTATTTTAAAGATAATCCCTCTCAAATGTTAGCCGCAACTGCGCCGTAACTCGGCCATTCATAAACACCAATTTTGAAGGACTCACTGGAGGACTTCGGTCCGTATCTCATGAATAACTCTAGTAATGCTGGCTTCTATTGACTCAATCGAAGCTGGTTTATCAACAAAGCATTTAAACTTTACATTCTTTACTTACTGGCTACATCAATAAACAAAATTTCCAAAAATTGGCCTCATCGTTGAACAAAATTCGGTTCCGAAAATGCGGTTTTTTGGCGAGTTTCTCAAGAGCCCAAGGACTGAATTTATGTAGCTTCGGAAGATCAGCCGGCTTCAAATCTTGGACTAGCTATATTTTGTATGCTTTCAAACCAAGAACGCTTTGGGCAAAAGCATAAGATAGGCCTAGTTGTTGAGATCGTCGTCGAATCTATTCTTGCGGGACTTCGGCAAAATTCTCACTTACAACCACTTAATCGGTCGAGCACCATCCGGTAAAGTATAATTATTCCCAATTTTGCCGATGGTTCGGTAGGACGGTTATGTACATCATAAGTTGGCCTGAGCGCACGATGAACACTTTTCACAGAGCGTCGATTTGCGTAATCCAATTCTACGATTTGTAAACTTTGTTGAAGCGTAAGTCTTTCCATGATGAAATGTCAATGAATACTGAACAAATTATTATGAAACAAAATTATTTATTTTGACGGTAGTCACGCGCGATCTGTCGAAAAACTCCTATTTTAAAAGTAACTCCAATCTGATCACACTTTATTTACCGCGTTTACAGCTGCTTTGATATCTTTCATGCCGTGAAGTAGATTTTTCTTGAGTTGTGATTCCATCAAGGGATACGATTATAAGGCGAAGTCGCCGGTGCAAGACGCTGGTTGCGGTCACGTTGGAATGCTCTTCTTCGCCAGAAATTTTTGCATTCTTGCATTGTCGAGGTAAGAGATTCAAGGAAAACTTTAAATTAAAGAAACTTTAAACACCTCTTATTGATTTATTTCGAAAGTATTTTCGATTTTTGGGCTTTCACATATTTTTAAAGTGCAACACTTCCTTAATGCTGTGCCGAAATTTCAAGCAAACAATCAAGAAAAACTTACGAAGATGTGGAAGTTTAGCCGAAAGAGTCTAAAGGGCAACTTTAAACCAAGGAAATTTTAAAAACATGTGACTGATTTATTTTCGATTAAAAATCGATTTAAGTTTTTTCATATTTTTCCATAGTATAACTCCTCGTTAAGGGACAGATACCTGTAACATTTCGAAAAAAAATTTTTTTTTCATAAAATGTTAATACAATCCTTTAAGAATATTCGCCGCGAAATTAATTTTTTTTTTTTTGAAGCATTTTATTCTGCGAATTTTTTTTTCATTTTTTTTATTCATATAGAAATAATGACATTAATATATTAAATAAAAAAAATTTAGTTTTTTTGTATTCAGGTCACTGACGCCGATGCTACAATGCCCGCCGATTGAGAAGCCCCGCTGCGACCTTCCTGGAAGAATTGAGTGTACATCCGCCATTTTAAATGATTAAAATAAAAAAAAATATTTTTTAAAATATTAAATAAATTATTTTTTATTTTAATGTAAAATAAACTATATGCCAATTTTGAAAAAAATTTATATTCTCTTCTTCATTTTAAATAATTTTTAAGAAAATCAGGGAAAAATGGCCGTTTACAGGTATCTGTACTTTTAATGCTGTACCAAAATTTCAAGCACATCAGAGAAAAACAGATGGAAATATGGAAATTTGACTGAAAGAGTCTAGTAAGACAAACTTTAAACTGAGGAAACTTTAGAAACAAGTGACTGCTTTACTATTTTTCCTAAAAATCATGTTTTACATGTTTCTAAATGTGTAAGGCAACAACTAGCTGTCACGACTTACAGCTGCGGTCAAAATAATAGTAGTATCCACACTGTGTGAAAGAAATGAAGAAGAAGTAAGATTTGTTAATGTTAAATGTGTTTGTTGTTTTTACTTTAAGGAATTATGACTGTTAAAAGAAAATCATAAAAGTAAACTTAGAAAAATAATTCATAAAGTTATTAAAATTAAATTTCATGCGAACTTTTGCATATCTGCGGTCAAAAAACAGTGGTATGATTTTCTTAAATAAAAAAACATTAAAATCAATTTTTCTTTTAATCAGATGTAAAGGAAAAATAATATTTAAATAGTCATAGTAATAATTCACTCACTAGTCACTTTTCTCGACATAGAGGGGGCTTTTATCAACGTTAGCACAAGACCCATAATTGAAGCTCTTAATATGTTAAGGTACTGAGATAGGTATCAACGAATGGATATAGAACATGATTAAAACTAGAATAATCATTGGTGAGGTAGGCAGCAGCGCAGTAAAACGCTCTGTCAACAGGGGAAACCCCTCAGGGAGGGAGGTTATTAGTTGTCAACAGTATCCTTACCAAATTCAACCGTATGCGGATGACATAGGGCTTATGGTTTCCAACCATAATCAGTGAGATTATGGAAGGAGCTCTGGGACTGCTCAGCAATTGGGCCATAGATTATGGTTTAAGTGTAAACCCGAGCAAAACTGAACTGATGCTATTCACTAAGAGAACCAAGATACCAAACTTCAATCCCCAAAATTAAACGGCATTAGGCTTATGCTAACCCAACAGGCAAAATACTTAGGTGCCCTCTTAGATCCCAAACTCAGTTGGAGGTCCAACGTAGAGTACAGGAATAAAGAAAGCGAATATAGCTGTTAACACATGTAAGAGAATGTTGGGTAAAAAATGGGGTATCCAACCAAAACTATCCAATTGGTCCTACACAGCTAGAGTTGGGTTTCGGGAATTTCCCGACGGGAATTCTCGAGAAATTCTCGATATTTTTCCATCCCGAATCTCGAGAATTGAAATTTTTAGCATTTCGAGAAATTCCGAATCTCGAGAATGTTTCAAGATTTCTCGAGAAATCTATTTTTTTTTTTTAATTTTTGTTGTCAAATATTAAGAGAATACACATACATATGATTAATACCTGGAAACACCAAACTGTAACGGCCATTATGTTTCGCAGAATCACATACAATTCACACCATAGTTTCAATTGCTATGCGAAAAGCCACAACAGTATAACTGTTCCATTTGTTTGTTTGTTTGTTTTTTTTTTTTGTTTTAGGGTGACTACAGAGTAAATGCTAGATGCGTTGCTATGCTATGTCGAGGGAAAGCACTGTAACATCAAGCTAATGAAGTTTAGTTTTATGTGTTTCTTATATGTAGCAGCAGTTAAGCAATTAGAAATGCTTTGAAAATAGTCAAGCAATTTCAATTTGTTCGCAGACTGCACAGACGACGTTTGTAAATTTATTTTTTGTAGTGAGCGGGTGCATTTCATTTTGTGGTACCTGATTAAGGATAAATTATACACCGTATAATAAAATATTTTGTGGTCCAAATATTACTTATTTTTAAGTTTTGAATCGACGTATCGTTGACTGTGAGTACCGGTTAGTTACTTCCTTTAAGAAACAAAATTTAAAACAAATTTTGAATTTTTAGCATTAAAAATCATGAGTTCAGAATACGAATACGACCAAGTGTGGCAGCTTTTCAAGCGATTTGACGACGAAGCAACATGTTTGAAATGCAATAAAATCATTAAATGCAAGTCATCGTCAACATCTGGACTTCACCGTCACATGGAGAGGATACACAACATGAAGCGAAGGGAACATGAGGCTCCAAAAGAACAGCCACCAGCCAAGAAGACCCGAACTCTTCACAAATTTTTCAATACTTCTTCCTCGCCTGAATCGCTTGAACAAATTGTTGCAAAATTGGCTGCAAAAGATCGAATTCCAATAAACGCGATAACAAAAAGTGAGTTCATTCATAATAGTATCAGCCGCTTAGGATTTCATCTTCCAAAGTGTCACAAAGCTGTTCTGGGTTTGGTTATGAAGTATTGCACGAAAATAAAAAGCGATTTGAAGATCAAAATTGAAAATTTTAAATGTGCACAGCGTAAGTTCAGCTTGAGCATCGACGAGTGGACAAGCGTGCGAAACCGACGTTACATGAACATCCATATATATTATGACGATGGACAATCTGACAACCTTGGCCTGGTTCGCATTCAGGAATCATGTCCCGCTGAAAAAGTATATGAGCTCGTAAATGCAAAGTTTTCAGACTTCAATATAAAACTACAGTCCGACATCGTGGCTATTACAAGTGATGGTGCCAGTGTCATGATCAAATTTGGGAGACTATCACCAGCGCATCAACAGATTTGCTACAATCACGGCATACATTTGGCGGTCATGGAGGTAATGTACCAGAAATGAAAAGTCGCAAACAGGATATACGATAGTGACGTAAGCGATGGAGACGATTCGGATGATAGGGGCTCCGATGAAAATGAAAACAATGCAGCCAGTACCTCATTTTCCGACATTAATGCGGAAAACGCTTCCGATGACGAGGACGACAATATCGTATTTGTTGCTGACAAGACGGTCACTATAAAGTCTGCATTTGAAATCGTAAAAGAGGTTCGCAAGATAGTTTTGAAATTCAAGAACTCGCCTGTAAGGAATGCCATCTTGCAGAATTATGTTAAAGAGGTCGAGAAGAAAGAACTTTTCTTGCTGTTGGATTGCAAAACACGTTGGAATAGCCTGGAAACTATGCTGGCCAGATACATTTGCATAAGCAAGCATGTTCGTAAGGCGCTCGACACTCTTAATTTAAATTTTATGGCCACTACTGACGCAGAAGAAAAGTATTGCGAGGATATCATAAATGATCTTAAACCTATACGTGTTGCTGTAGAAGCACTTAGTCGCCAAAATGTGAACTTACTTGCTGCGGATTCTATTCTCAAATTTTTGTTCACAAAATTGGAGAATCAGCACACCGAATTGGGCAATGAATTCTTATCCAGCCTAAAAAAAAACTTAACAGCTCGTAGATCTAGCCGTTTGTTATCGGCCTTTAAATATTTACACGATCCAGTTAACAGCTCTAGTGACAAATCTGAATTTTTCCACACCTGTTCTAAAACAGAATTGATAAAAGAAGCCGAAAACTACTTGGTTCGTCTATTTTCTACGAGCATTCAAGAAGACCAAGCAGTGTCTAGTCGATGATGACGTATTTGCAACGTCGATGAAGAAGATATGGCGAAACAGCTTGAAAAATACGTTCAGCAATGCTCAAAACCGAAAGCAGACATTGCGCAACATGCGGCGAACCAGATGTTTTCGTCGCTTAGAAACGAGCTAAAACTATATGAAAAAACTGGAGAGAAGACACAAAATGTTGAAAGACTGATCGGGGCTTTTAACACTGTTAAGCCAACATCGACTCAAAATGAGAGGAATTTTTCTACAGCGGGTAATTTTGTGTCCAAAAAGCGTACGCGATTGTCAGACGAAGCCATTGACAGTCTGTGTTTTTTAAAACACCATTTTGGGAAGTAATGTTTACAATCACTTTTTTCCCCTATTTTAATAAGTATAATCTTGAATTATTTTTGTTTTGAATTTTTTTGTAATTATTTTTGTTTCACTTTTTTGTTTGCAATAATTGAAATAGTAATATTTTCAAATATTTTTTTATGTAATTTATACTTTAATAAAAATAAATAAAAATAATATTTTATGAAATTCATTGCTCTTACACTGGTTTTAGATTTTTTTTTTAAATTTTTTGGAATTTTTCCCGAATTTTCGAGAATTCTCGAGAAATCTTAAAAATTATTTTCGGGAAATCCCGCATCTCGAGAATTGAAATTTTCGTTATTTCGGGAAATCCCGATTCTCGAGATTGGGATTTTCTCGGGAAATACCCAACTCTATACACAGCCATTGTAAGGCCAATACTAACATATGCGGCTCTAGTCTGGTGGTACTCAACCACTACCACAAAAACAACAACAATAAAAATTAGTATTTAATAACATACCCTTGTTCGATATTACCACACAACATCGTCGATACATCGAATTAACGAGATTTTCACGTCGTTTCTTAGATATCGATTTCCATGCCCGCGCTACTGTCTCCCAAAGCGCATTTTTATTTGTTGTGTGAGCATCAGCAACTGCCTCTTTTACATCGCACCACAAATTCTATATTGGATTGAGGTTTGGAGACCGTGCAGGTCAAGTAATAATTTCCATTCTATTTTTCTGAAACCACTGCTGCGCCGACTTGCTTGTATGCTTTAGCTCATTGTTCTGTTGGATGAACCAAAGCAGTGGCATTTCTTCGCGCGTATATGGGAGTATAGTTTCCTCCGTAAATCGAACGTACACAGTTTCCTTCATCCAGTATATCGGCAGTCCGCCATAAAATTAAAAACATCATATAAACATCATCAAATTTTAATATTTGATGCTCCACGTTTAATCGTTTTGGTTGTGTATTTCGGGTTGTACTCGGAATTAGCAGGCCATCTGAGGTATCGGCGAGATCATATTGTACCATACAGTACTATTTTGGACTCATCTGTGAATCAAAGTGCGCATTTGCAAACTTTAGTCATTGATGCCACATGCCTTTAAGTTAGTAATGGCACTTTTCTCCGGCTATGAGCTGCCAAGTTCTGTTCGCGCAAACGTCTAAGCATACTTTTCATGCTTGCCGCCAGCTCCAGTTCGCTTTTAATTTTTGTAAGGTGAATTTATTTTTCAAACTTCGCGGGGTTAAAATTTCGCTCTAGTTATTTTTTTTCATGAGTTGGCAGTACTGTTAATAACATCTGGGCCAACTTTCATGTTTACGCTTGTGTTTACCAAACGACCAAGAGTGCATTTTTCGATTTTTACAATGCCTGATTTGATTGAGCAGAGAAGTACCACGTTTAGCATGTTGCAGAAGGCATTTGGTGATTCGACCATGTCGCAGAAAAATGTTTTATAAGTGGTATAAAGACTTCAAAGAGGGTCGAGAACGTGTTGATGACTTGGAGCGCTCCGGACGACCATCGACGTCAACAGATGACAAGTCATCCAACACGTCAATAAAGTGAAGGAGTTAGTGCTCAAAAATCGTCGGTTGATTGTTAAAGACCTTACTGATATGATGGGAATATCAGAAGGATCTGTGAAAACCATTTTGAAAGACCATTTGGGCCTACGAAAAGTCAAATCCCGTTTGGTACCGAAAACTCTCAATTTATTGGAAAAAAGTCGTCGCGTTGATGTGTGTGAAACAATGCTTTCAGACTATCAGGACAAGCTCAAATGCATCATTACGGGAGATGAGACTTGGATTTATGCTTACGACCCTGAAACAGCCGACCAGTCAAGCGAATATCGTGCTAAAGGCGAAGCCAGACCGAAAAGAGCACGTCAAAGTCGTTCAAAAATAAAGGTCATGATGACAGTTTTTTTCGATTTTCATGGTGTGGCGCACTATGAATTCCTTCCACCTGGCCAAACTGTTAATAAGAAATATTATTTGAGCGTTAAGCTTCGTTTACGTGAAGCAATTCGTCTAAAAAGACCAGATTTATGGACCAACAACTCTTGGTTTTTGCATCACGATAATGCACCGTCTCACACTGCACTCGTTCTTCGTGACCATTTCGCCAAAAATTCCACGCATATCGTTCCGCAACCACCGTATTCGCCTGATTTGGCTCCGTGTGACTTCTGGCTATTCCCAAAACTCAAGAGACCACTCCGGGGAACGCGTTTCGAGTCGATTGAGGAGATAAAAGCTGAATCGAAGAAGGTGCTGATGGCTATACCGGACTATTTGGCATGTTTCGGGGATTGGAAAAATCGTTGGCATAAGTGTATTTCATCGAGAGGAGATTATTTTGAAGGGGATGAAATTGATTTACAAGAATAAATAAAGATTTTTCGTTTAACAACCAAATTCACCTTACTTTTTGCCCACATAGTAGCAGTCAGTGCGCGCCGTCGTCCACTTATTTGAGGTTGGTATTTTTATTTTAATGCGTTACAAGTCATTGTCGGCGAACAGAACTTGTCGGCTTTCGAAATTAGTTTCGTTGATGGCTGCTCAGCGGAAAAAAATAAAAATATTAAACTATGTGCGGTACTAGCTCTACTATTATTTTGACCGCAACTGTACATGACTGTACAACTCCCTGTCATGCACATACGACTTGTATGAGACCAAGGCGAATCTATTAAAGGTGGTCTCGGTAAACCAGCTGATTTGTTTTTTTTTTCTTTCGCTGTGTCCATGTGGCTGTCAGCTCAGAATGAAACAAAGCAAGTGAATGTTTTTATTTTCTACTTTACCAATACTTTGTTTGACAATCAAATGTACAAAACATTGTTGTTGGTCTAGTGCCACCACGCTTAATGATTGCGCCTGGTATGAGAACAACCGATATTGAATGGCGCACGTCAAAAGCTAACTCAATTTCCAATTTTTGTTTTGCGTGACATTTCAATTTGGCACTTCTCGTCGGCTAAATTTTTGGCACGCTTAAAATGGAGGTAAGCGCTTTTTCCCCTTTAAAAGTTTGTGTGTGAGTTTCATTTAAAATACACCGTTTTTTGTAAATATTTCAGATATGCAATGCAGAATCAATTACTGCGCTGCAGGCACGTGAATGCCTGCATTTCAAAGTCAACAAAATGGAAGCGACACGCACGCCAGTGACTTTCGGGTGACGCACAAAAAGAAATTTCACGCTGTGCAAAAAACGCAGAGCATTTACGCGTCTTAGGTTGGGCTGTTGCTTCTTACAAACTTCGGTGCTTTTTAAAAGAAATTATTCCATCAAAACCCATGCCAAGGTTACTTAAACTTAAGTGAATAAAAAAATAAGCCAAAGAAAATCCACTACTAGGACCATTCATAAATATTTTAAACGGAAGTGGACTTGTACTACCCCACCTTAAGGCTCTTCAGAGGAGACTGCAAAACGGGCTGGAGCGCCAATTCAAGTGTAACGACATAAAGCGCCTGTTACGCTGGTATGAGTTTATCCAACGTTTAACCTCAGATTCATATTTGCCATTCATAATTATTCACCTCCATAACACAAAATTAACATTTCATTCTCACTGCCAGTCATAAAATAAAATATAAATCAAACAAAAAAACAAAAGTTAAATACATTCAAAGATTATCGTTGCTCTCTTGAAAAATACGTACATGCAAATGGATGTCATGCCATAAGCCGAGTAAAGGAAAAAAGTTGAAAATAAATAGTTTAAATGGGCGGATACAGTTGAGCAAAAATAATAATAGAGGCCCACAAAGAAGCACAATATAACAAAGCCACAAACAGCTGTGAATGCGATTTTATGAAATTTCAAATGTGACTACAGCTGACGCGCGCGGGGAGAGAGTAGTGTGTTGGCGGCGTTTGCGACTTAGAAGTTATAACATAAAAATCTTTTGTTATTGTTATAAAGCGAATTTGCCTAGCAGCACACCACTCATTCACCCGTGTGCTGGCGCACCCGCGCTGAGAGATCCAGATATAGGCGAAACAAAAAAAAAAACAAAAATACTATAAACACACCTTTTTATTGCAGATGCGCATGCATACATTTAGATATGTATACATATACATACATATATGTGTGTGTGTGTGTATAGCACATGCACACTATGCAGATAGCGACCGTGTGCAGAATGCCACGTCCTTTCAACAGAATAATTTAATATTTTTACTAACCAATAGCGGAGCATAGCTGCAGCTTGAAGCCAGAGTGATAGTGCAATGGTGAAGTGTGAAAGGGTCAAGGGGAATGCACGCGCAGTCTAAGGAAGGCGCTGAAGGGCATGGAAGCGTACAATTCCAACACCACACAAAGCCAAACACACACATATCCACATTTTCAGCCGCACATTCGCATCCTCATTCGCATCCGGAGACGACGAAAAATGAATGAATGGATGGATGATGACTGTGCCAATGGCGACAACGTTGCTTTCGTTCTGTATTCTGTATTCTGTAATAATAAGAATAAAAACAACAAATACTAAGACAGCAAAATTAAAAGAAAAAAGCGGTAGTCAGGCAGTAAAATAGCGGAAGGACTGATCTACGAATCGATGAAAAACGGAAAGGCGCGTGAGTTGAGTATTTACGTTGGAAGACGCAGAGCGCACTTAAATTGCGAAGGAACCACTCATCCAACTTTCAGAAATGGTAGTAAGTGGAAATTATAGAGAAAATGCAGACTCCGATCCGCCAATCGTTTACAACAGACGTCTCTTTAGCCGTTAGGCATAAGCAATAGCGAGGTTAAAGAACAGCAAAGCTACGGAAACTGACGTACTGTAGACTGAGTATTTAAGCTCAAGACGAGAAGCTGGAATTGTGTATGCATGAGCTCCTACGCAGAATATGGAACTAAAAAAGCTGAGAAAAAATAATCGGCACACCATAACTCGTTCCAGATTTTAAAGCACTTTCTAGGGCATGGAAATGAAATCTTGCTTTGATACATCTAACCACAGACATAGTGAATAAAGATCCAGCGGCTACGTTGGTTGGTTCATGACGTTCGAATGTATACAAACGGCTGGCTCTGAAAGTATTCGATGCTTTACCAGCTGTTGGTAGCAGAGGAAGACCTCTTCTGCGTTGGAAAGATCAGATGGAGAAGGACTTGGTGTATCCAACTGGCGTCGGTTAGCACGAGAAAGAAGCGACTGGTGCGCTATGATAAACTCGGCCAAAATCGCCTAAGTGGTTATCGCGCAAATCAAGAAGAAGAGAACTACAAAGCAAATACGTTTCTGCAAAACGACCTAGAGAAATACCATCAGCTTCGGCAGAATTGGGATTGACTACTTTCTTTGAGAAGTTTGGTACCAGTCGCGTCGCTCTCTGTCATGTGACGAATAGATTGTATGAACTGCAATAGTAAGTCTCTTTGTCTTTTATAGGAGCTTACACTTATTCACAACTGTGGCCTCAAAAACCGCTCCTTTACTGCCACATTTCTGAAACCTACTCAATTTCGAAAATAATGGGTGTTGAGATTAACGAGCTAAATGGATAACCGTCCTATGGATTAAGTGGATTAAGTGGATTAAGTGATGAGTAAAGTCCACTCCTGACGAACAAAAAGTAAAATATAATATATTTGTTCCTTTTCCTTACCTGGATTTTACACGCTTTTTTGGGTGTTTGGACGAGAGGGATCTATAGTTTTAAGCCAATTCATGGCAGAAAAACCCTCGGAAGCTGTCATTGCCTGCCAAGGGGTGACTGAAAAAAACACTTCTGTCATTTGGTGTTTCATGCACAGAGATTCGAACTTATGCGCTTCTGAGTTATAGGAACGAACCGACCCATTCGGCTTCTCTTCGTGAGGTTAGGTTAAATAGCTCATGTAAGAGCCATAGAAAAAAATAAATAGAACCGCCCGTTAAAAGGAAGAGCGGATTTTGGATTAGAGGAGAATGACGACCAAACGGTCGCTAAGGATTGCGTTAACTGCTTGAAGCTACTCATGAAATTCAGCAGGTGTGTAATATCTAGACCTGCTGTATCCGCAGATGATGATGCACACATTGAAAGCGGTGTTGAATGTATACAGACAGTCGACAAATTTAAATACTTAGGTTTCTGCGTTAGGGGTAATTCTGGCCGAGTATGCGCGGCAAATAAAACATTCTTTGCACACGTAAAATTCTTCAAGCCTCGATTGCTTTCAAGAGCTCCAAAGATGGCACAATAAAGAGCTTGTAAGGCCCAGATAAACATACAGCAGCGAGGTAATGGGTACTTAAAAAACAGACATCGGCCAAATACTGAGATTTGAAAGGAAGATGCTGGGGACAGTATATGGTGTCTTCCCTTCGAGATGACGGAATATATCGGATGAGGTACAATCACGAGCTTGATGCCTTTGTACATAAAGGAAACGCAATACGTTTTAAAACAGTCAACGAATCAGATGGTTGGAGCACATGTACAGAATGCCCAAATAGAGAGCAGCTAGTATAGTGTTAGCATACGGGACGCCTGTAGACTAACGGCAGTCATAACTGACTTCTGGTCTATCGGAGAACAAACCGCCAAAATGGGCATTCCTCACAACACATACTGTGACAGTTGTAAACAATCGGAGAAAAAGGAAAAAATTTTCCATTTCCTCTTTGAATGCCCTGCCCTATGGAAGAACAGAATGTTAACCCTGGGCAAACCGCTGTTCGAGAATCTCGAGCAACTATCTGGCTTAGACGTTAACAACCTAATAAGGTTCCTAAACCGCACAGACTGGATATAGTCTTGCTCTAAAAAACTGTTAAACAATTTAGTAACGAGGATGTGGCAACAAAATGGTGCGGAGGCGCTAGTTGGATTCTGGATGAATCACCATTCTAACCAACCAATCATAGTGTTAGCATAGACAACCAATTTGATGCAGAGGTCGAGGGAGGAAAATGGGGATCACAAACTGGGAAGGTATAGAAGAGCATCGATTGAAGTGGAGAATCGTAGTTGTGGAAGCAGTGGTCTACACAAGACTGTAATGCTACCGTTGATCATGATGATATCTGCAGGTATAGCATGAAGGTGAGAGCCAAGCTGTCTCAGTCTTAACTCCGCGTGAATAGGGCAGCGGTGAAGATGGTGCTCGGATGGTTTCATTTCATCCTCCAGACAGCTGTTGCCGAATGGACTTGAAGCAATCCTAAGACTGGCCGCATGGCTACCTAACGGACAATGTTCGTTAAGGATAGACACCAAATTCGAGAGCTGCGGCTTTTATTAGCTTTAGAAGTTCACTCTAGCGCCTTAGATCTACCCGTGGTCAGAATACAACATCGTGAATACAACAAGGCCAGGAATATAACATTCGAAAATGGCGGCCACCGTAGCCGAATGGGTTGGTGCGCGACTACCATTCGGAATTCACAGAGAGAACGTCGGTTCGAATCTCGGTGAAAACACCAAAATTAAGAAAAACATTTTTCTAATAGCGGTCGCCCCTTGGCAGACAATGGCAAACCTCCGAGTGTATTTCTGCCATGAAAAAGCTCCTCCCAAAAAATATCTGCCGTTCGGAGTCGGCTTGAAACTGTAGGTCCCTCCATTTGTGGAGCAACATCAAGGCGCACACCACAAATACGAGGATGAGTTCGGCCAAACACCCAAAAAGGCTATACGCGCCAATTATAAATAAATAATGAGAAAATGAAAGAAATTTTGCGGAAGATGATAGTGCAGCGAATAAAGATCTATTGGCTATGATAAAGATTCAGTGCTTCTAATAGAGATCCAGCAGAGCCAGTGGGAAGCTCGGATCTCTATTAGAGTCAGTGGATCCCTAGCAGAGCCAGTGGAAAACTCGGGTCTCTATTAGAGCCACTGGATCTCTAGCAGAGTGAGTGGAAAGCACGGATCTCTTTTAGAGTCACTGGCTCTGCTGGTTAGGACTTGCCGCTCGATTGGTGATAAATGCAAGTACTAAAGACGATGCGAAGACCAAGTAGTATCCCTATTTGCGACAGCTGGCATGAAGAAGAATAAACTATTTTCAAGATTTAAAAAAAAAAAGAATGACTTGTAGGTACTACTTTATTTTTACTTATCCCTTCATTCGTACATTTGGATTTGTGTTTTGAAAATTTGAATTTCGTTTTTGCTTTTGTTTGCTACTTTTCTTTAAATCTTTATTTTAGTCGCATTTTTCTAAACTCATTGTTGCATTCGCTACTTCTATACCTGCTCATACATAACGGTAGTTATACGTGTGTATGTGTGTGCTTGCATTTCTGTGAATTCGTGGTGTGGCTCGGTGAGCTGGTGCAGCCATGTGTTTGGTACGCGATGCACGTGAATATAATTCGTTGTGCAAGCAGAAGGACTTGTAACTGGCGAGCGGAAATAAACAACTGATGAAGACAAGAAATGCAAAAAGCGACAATAATAATAACAATAACATTAAAAATACATAAAAACTGCAAAGTAACGACACAAAATTGTAATAACAATGTGGGCAGATAAGCGAATGCATACAGTTGCTCACATCTATACCTACACACATACATACATACATACGTATGTATATGTACAGGTGGGCTATGAATGTCGTAATAAAATTATGTAATATGTCATTATGTAAGCGGGGTGAGGGGAACGCAAAGCTAAAAGATACGAATAGAGATTGCCGACTATTTGGTAGTGAAGGTCGCACAATATTAGCTGGCTGGCGTGAACGCTAAGGCAAGCAGTACGAATAAGAGGGGAAGTGTGCACTACTTGGGGTAAGGAATGAGATCTGTAGCTGCATAAAGAGTTGTTTTTAATGAAAAGTGTGAGGAGAAAGCGTTTTGTCCATTAGACAAAAATTTGCATTTGTCAAGCAGAAAATTAAATAATTGCAAGCAACAACAATTTTCTTTACACGCGCAATTGCAAAAGTAGTTTAAGTTGATCTCTGGTAAAAATGAAAGAAATTTATATCCGAATAAGTTTTCACAATTTTAGTTACGTAGATAATTAGCTTATGTTTTCACATTTTTAAAACCTTCTGCTTGGAAACCTGTGTATTTACAAGCATTTCTATGGGAATATGTGACAAATACACCACATTTTTAATTCGTTTTTAAGTTTCTTAGGTATACATTTTTAATTTATTACCTTTTTCATTAGTTTTGGCATGCAATGAGCAACCTTTTTTTCCCTTCTTCACTCCACTCGAGCATAGGGCCTCGTCAAGACTCAGTCTTGCGTTAATCTATCTTGCTTTTCGGCAGGGTAGGGGATTAGCCTGCCGCTACCAGTTCTAAATAGTGGGCGTGCCCACCTTTCGTTGCTTATGAACAACGCCTTCTAATTGTTTAGCGCACCATCTGTGTTTCACATTTTTCTGTCAGAAGGATCGCACAGATGGTTGAGGACTTCGCTAAATTTTGGTGTGGCTGCGTTATTATCGCGATTGCCCGCTTCCTCTTGCTGGCGCCACTGATGTAATGTGTAATTGTGCGTTTTTTGCTTGTTTTAGCAGCCACAATGGAAGATGCGCTGACTTTTGTGTAGGAGTAAGGATTGGAAGGATACGATTTTTGGGGTTGAGGAATGAAAATGTAAATTTTTTTTGTTTAGAAACTAGGAAAGTAGGTTAGTGTGGAAAAGTGCGAGGATCATCCTCTACGTGAGATTCGATTCGTGCACTTACGCTAGACTACCGAGGCCGCCTACAGAAGCAAAAATAATCGCTGAAAATATTTTCTTTCTTTCGAAGAAGGTTGAAGATAAGAAAGTCGATGACATTGAAATTTATGATAAAATATGAAATGATATTTATTTATGCATTCGGCATTCGGCAAACAAAATATGTATAGGAGGTTTTTGCATGCTGTTGACATACTGGATTCTTGCATAGAATACAATAGAAACAAGTTCGCCTCCTTGTAGACAAAGATGACAATCTCTCTCTGCTTGCAAATAAAAAACGCTGCATGTGAATACATATGGGTCCAGCCAGAACTGAGGTGCCCAACCGAAGATGTAATATTCTAAATCCTTTTTTTCATCCTATTCGTGGATCCTTTTTAAAAGGTTATAGTCATAAATGATAGCAAATAAAACTGTAGGAAGCTACCTGGAAGGCCAAGTCGTTAGCTATAATATAAATATGTTGAATTCCCGTCCAAGGTCGGAAAAGGTCTGGTCAGACTTCGGCGCTAAACGGAGGGTTAAACTACGATCCTCTAAGAAAGCGTTTCCGCCATATGAGGTTCGACTTAGAGCGGTGAATGACGTCACTGAAACGTTGCCAGCGCAAACCCATGGCTGTGGTTCTCTAGAGAGTATCGATGGTAAGCAGATCGTAGCAACGCGGCACCACTTTTTACACGATAACCACATGACGCTGATGAGCAGCTACTCAACTTTTTACAGCGCGCATGCATTCATGCGGAGGACATGCATATATGCGGCTATAACTTCCCGAAACCATTATTTTTCTTTCCGCCCTTTTTCAGATAAGACATGATGGACTACAACTTAACTCAAGAAATGAAGAGATGCGGTTTCTTAAGTACGACATGCGGTTTCTTAAGTACTTCCCTTCATTCGTTCATAAGGCTCGCCGTGAATTGGAAGCATCGGGCGATTACATGGCGATACAAAATCTGTTGCAAAAGGCAAAAAAACACAGGAAACATTTCGACCCTCTCCGATCTGCAGAATTTATTCAACAAGCGCAAGCGATTGTCATTGACGAGGGCCCTTCAAAATCAATGAGGACCCTTGCGAGGGAGCTTAATGTTTCTGTGGGTCTTAACCGTTGAATTGTACACAACTTACGTTATGCGCGGAAGATAGTTTAAGTGGGAGCAAACACGAAGGCTGCGAGTTATGCAAATAAATTAAACATCCTGAAGCGGTGGAGATCTTATGTTTTTTTTTTCATGAAATAAATTTTGACCACGGACAAAAGACCAACCGCAGAAATTACCAGAATGACAGATGGTTATGTTCCGATGCTCCGAAGAATGCCCTTAGATTGGAGTCCTCCGGGAAGCTGAAGCCGCGTGCGGCCAAAGAACACCTGGAAAAGGTTCATCCTGTATGACTTATCCTAGATATACACAAGCTGGGATAGAGCTAAGACGATAGTATCTAACCGCGTACGTTGGAAAATACTTGTAAGGGCCTTATGCTCCGAAAGGAGTAATCAGGAAAATAATGTTCCGTTCTTAAAGAGGTTCCTGCTCTCATGTACTCGAAGTTTCCAGCCACTGTTTTGGTTTTAGGTTAGGTTAGGCCAGCCTGGTTAGCTTTAAGCCATGCACAGACCTTTTGGCCTCTAGCGATACCAGATGGAGACCGACCTCTATGAATTCTGAAATTAGATATCATGTAGGATGTCAACGCTTTTGGCGAATCTAAGCAGAGCTGAGAGATCCGCTTTTGAGACGTCCTCCAGACTCTCAAACAATGGCGCTCCCAGACATTTTAAACGCGTTTTTAATAGTGCCGGACAAACGCACAGAAGGTGTTCTAAAGTTTTCTCAACATCCTCTCTGCATTTCCTGCATTTGTCTGTGTTAGCAATCCCTATCTTGGTTTTAGGTGATGTGAGCAAAAAAGGATACACTTCTTTATTCAAGTATTTTGAGTGAATTCCCTGCGTATATTGAAGTTCTAGCGGCAGTAGTGAAACCCTGGATTGATAGTGTACGCAGTGATAGACCATACATCTTTCAGCAACACTCTGCTCTTTCACACAAAGTGATGGCGATACAAGATTGGATGGCTGAAAATTTCCTTGACCACCTAACACCGAACTTATGGCTGCCTAACTCACCTGACCTTAATCACTTGTATCACTAGGTATGGGGCGTAGTTGAGCGTGAAACCAATAAGCAACCTCATAACACCATTTCTTATCTAAAGGCTGCAATTAATTTTGTTATAGTAAATATGAATAAGAAGCGTTTGATTCGGGTATGCAAGGTTACTGCAGATAATGGAAATTTCATTGAATCATTCTTTAGGGAAAGTTTATTGTAATAGCGGTCGCTTTTCGGCAGGTAGTGGCAAACATTCGGAATGTATTTCTGCCATGAAAAAGCTCCTCATAAATGAAGAAAAAAACATCAAAAAGCACATCACAAAGAGGAGAAGAAGCTCAGGGCACCCTTTAAGTGTATTTCTGCCAAAATAGGATTGGGCATAAAATGTTATATCTCTCCATTTGTAGAGCAACATCAAGCCGCACACCGCAATTGGAGGAAAAGATAACCAAACATCTAGCAAAGAATATATGGTATGTGCCACTTATATATCATCGAGTCCATCCATGTACGGGGGACTAAAAAAAGTACGGTAAGTCGATGGTATTTTTTAATTTTTTTTTTATTGTATTTTTTTTTTTTTTTTTAATTCTAAATGCCGTTAATTTGCTATAGCCTTATATGGCTCAATTTCTTTTTTATGGGGAATATCTTCAAATTTTTAATCTTATATTTATTACAAAAGCAAAAAGTCAAGTAATTCTCCTTTATTAGTTAAAAAGGGTAAACATTTTAATAAGTTTAGTAGTAAATACTTCAGAGCTTTTTCACCCCACTTAGAAAATCTGTTTGGCACCAAATTCCACTCAGCAGTGTCAACATTCTCGTACTGCTCTCTTTTCTTCACCTGCACAATTCCATCCTGCTTGCAAGGCACATTAAGCAGACAGCAGCAGCAGAGTAGCCATTTGAGTTTTTTCTATGAATTTGGTCTCTATTGTCCAATTTGGTTCAACTTACATTCAAACATCAATCTCTGTTTTATAGATTTCGATATTTTAGAGATCAAAATCAAAAACAAAATGCATTGCTGTTGTTGTTTTTACTTTGCTGCTACTAACTACTCAGTGCGCCTTGGGCTCTTGTCCCAAGAAGGATTTCAAATACAATAAAACCTTTTAAGGGGTTAGAGGTAGTCAGAATTTTCAAAAAATTGGATTTTGTCTTAAAACATAATATCTTTAAAATATAAAAATTTTAAGTGAATCCGACAAATACTTTTCGAGTTATTCAACAATTAACAAAGGGCGCTGAGGCGCTGCGGAGCAGATAGCAAAGCTTGAAATGCCTTTTCTCAAACAATGTTTTTTGAACTGGTGATCACTGCAACTTAAAAGCCACTTGATAAATTTCAATAAAATGTATACTGCTTTTGAAAAACATAAAAACCTCGTACCTGATCAAAGGATTTTTTGTTTTTTCAAAATATCGATTTTTTTTAACAATTAATTGTCAGTTTTTTTCTCGAAAATCTCAAAAATATTTCCTGAGACCGCCATAATGTTAATTTAAAAAAAACGCTGCGATTAGGCAGATTATCTATTAATAAAACTAATTTCCCTTGATTTTAGATGAATCTCCAAGGATTTGTGATGATCACCGCAAAGTACTTCTGGAGAATCAGGCTCAACACCAACAGCGATAACTTTTACAATTATAATTTTTTTTTTTTAATTTTGCAAAAGTCAAGTCAAAACATGATGTATGAATGTTAAGTTTTTATTTTTGTAATATAAAATAAAACAACTGGCTAGCAAAAAAAAAAAATCATAATTTTTTCGGGCCTCTGACTATCCCTAATCCTTTAAACAATGAGTATGACCTACTTTGATATCCTCGTAGTTTGTTAAAAAAATCGAAATTCATTTTTCATGCAATCGAAATTTTGTAATTATTTGCCGAGTTTAGATACCTTTGAAAATACATCCGAGGGGATAAATAAGATAACAGAAGTATTATTTTTAATATTAATAAATTTAAGTGTT
This sequence comes from Anastrepha ludens, assembly GCF_028408465.1. Taxonomy (NCBI): domain Eukaryota; kingdom Metazoa; phylum Arthropoda; class Insecta; order Diptera; family Tephritidae; genus Anastrepha; species Anastrepha ludens. The sequence goes on along the minus strand of NC_071498.1, from coordinate 23,918,250 downwards.
TCTGTAGCAGCGAAATTGTTCACGAAAATACCAGGCGGTGCAAATTTAATCAACCACTTTTATTTTTGAATATTTTTTTAATAATTAAAAAAAAGGATTTTGAGTAATGGAAATCTCTATTTTAACCTTTGCGCGCTCCATTGCTTGTCTGTGTTTGTAAACTGCAGCTGTCTACTTCACAAGTGCCAAATATGATTGACGTACGAAGCCATTTGCAAAAATTATAAGTCTTCCGTTAGGGTGATTAATTTTGCGACACCTTGTAGTTCATGCTGAACTATAACCGTGACAATTTGCAAGTTTGTTCAGAAGTTGAGAAATCAATTTTGAAATTTTATTAAATTCTTTATAATTTTCATATTTATTATTAAAATTCTATTTTAAATGCTCTCCATATCTAAGCATAAGAGTCATAAAACGGTTAACCTATTATATAATTCTCATTTCTCCATCGTTGACTATGCCTTCGATGCATCCATTTCATATTGACTATTCCGGAGACTATCAGGTCACCCACCAAGAATTGATGACTCTAATTGAAATATTTTATTGTGGCATTTGTATAAAATCTTATTCGCAGTTACAATTCAACCCATTTGTTATATTAGTTGTACTTTAATTAAATTATATAAATCCAATCGCTTGGTTAAATTTCCATAAACATAACTGCGTTCGAGTATATTTGTATCGTTGTTCTGAAAGTTATTGCACTCTCAGATGGAGTTTTACACATTTAAATTATTTACGGCATGCAAAGTTGGCACTTTTTGTTCGCAATGCAGTGTGCAGAGGTCCACACAACGATGCAAGGTAACTCAAACAAATAAACACAGCAGCCCTACACGCCTTCACACGCATACATGAATAATTTTCCCATCTATTAGTTTGGTGATAAAGAAATCGATTATTTTTGTGTAAAATTGTTGCGCAAATGGTTTAAAACCTTTTTATGGTCGATCTTTAGCTCCTGGGCGATACTACGACTACTAAAATGCCGGTCAACTTTGTTTATTTCTGTGATTTTAACGACAATTTCTTTAACAAAAGACAAAAATGCCTGAACTGAATCGACGAAACCAAAATTGCACCTAATTAGCTGTTACACGAATTTTCTCGTGGTTGTTTTTCATTGCTAAGTCAAAACTGAATGGAACAAACAGAAAACAGCAAAATAATTTGTTTAGTGTGAAATTTCACCTTGACAACGAGCATCAACTTTAAATTGTTTGATCGATACTTTACGAGATATCGATCACTATCACCCTTTAACTAGAAAATAATGAATTTATTTTTCCCCCAAACTAAAATATTTTGTTTGTTGCTAAGATGAGCTTTCCATGGCAGTGATACGCGCTAAGGCTTAGTTCATTGAGTGCCAGACTAAGTTGACGAAAATCTTCAACGGATAAGTAGCAGCATCTTTTTTTTGTTAAAAAGTATATTTTGATATCTCAGCAATCCTCGATCTGCTTTCTTGTTCACTTTAGTTTTTATGAGCTAAAAATCATCATGGCGCTGGAAAATTGGAGCAAATTTGTTTGCAAATATCAATCTTCTCTGAAAACTTAAAAATCTTCATGCAGTTGCCGCATGAAACCTCCCGATAAGATCTAAGCTTTCTACACTTTCGCGCGACGTGACACCCCAAGAAGGAGTTGGTGCAGTACAAAAGCAAGCGACATGGCACTCATTGTGTTAACTGACGAAGGGTGACCGCTTTAAGGAGTTAGGGGTAGTCAGAATTTTCAAAACTTTGGATTTTGTTTTTACATTCTCTTAAAGTATAATATCTTAAAAATTTAAGTGAATCCAACAAATACTTTTCGAGTTGTTCAACAATTCACAAAGGGCGCTCAGGCGCTCCTGAGCAGATATCAAAACTTTAAATGCGTTTTCTCAAACTATGTTTTTTGAACTGGTGATCACTGTAACTTAAAAACCGCTTGGTAGATTTCAATAAAATTTTTACTGCTTTTGAAAAACATAAAAAACTCTTGCCTGATAGAAGGATTTTTTTTTCAAAAATTTCGATTTTTTTTAAACAATTAATTGTCGGTTTTTTTCTCGAAAATCTGAAAAATATTTGCTAAGGCCGCCATTTTGTTAATTTTGAAAAAAAAAGCTTCGATCAGGCAGAGGATTATATATTTATAAAACCAATTTCTCTTGTCCGATTGATTTTAGATGAATTCCCAAGGAGTTGTGATGACAGACAGCGATAACTTTTACAATTATTAATTTTTTTTTGAAATATTGCTAAAATCAAGTCGAAACGTGATGTATTAATGCTATGTTCATACTTTTATAAAATAAAGCAAATGACTGGCAAAACAAAAATTATCATTTTTTCGGGCCTCTGACTACCATAATGGGCACCGAACTCGAGACTAAAATTACACCTTTACTGCATTATTACATATTGAGCCAGCTTTTCATCAGAAATTAATTAATGAATAGTAAAAGCCATGAAACGCAACATTTTCCATTTTGTCAACAAAGCGACAACATAACGCCCACGGCAACAATAATGGAGAGCTCAACATGAAAATTTCGAATATCACCACGAAAGCCGCAAGCGGAAGATAACAACCGGAATGGTGCGACAAGTGAATGGAATGACATTTATTTATACCAGGAGTACAGACATATATAATGGAACAGGCTTATGCGTATGGAAAAGTGAGCGGTAATTACAATTGTGCATGTGCCAGTATGTGAGGCTGTGTGCGTGCGCAAGTGAAAATTTAAACAGTTTCATTTTGATTTCCCAACAACTTTACAGTGCAATGTATGGAGTTATAGAAGAGAAAGTGTACACCGCATTTTGACAACTTTCGAGTATTTATTTATTAACTTTTTAATTTCAAATTTGTTTTATAAAAATATAGTTCATACTACAACAAAAGTCATATAAAGCAAAGTCTCGCACTTTGTATAAAATTTGTGAAAATTCGGCAATTTTTATCGAAATTTCAAACTTTTTACTTAGAAAGTTTAAAAAAATTTCATCAAAAACTGCGATCACTGAATTTCGGTACAAATTTGAAAAAAAATTTTATCAAAAACTGCGATTACTGAACTTTAGTATAAAAATTTGAAAAAAAATTTCATCAAAAATTGCGATCACTGAATTTCGGTACAAATTTGAAAAAAAATTTTATCAAAAACTGCAATCACTGAATTTTAGTATAAAAATTTGAAAAAAAATTTCATCAAAAGCTGCGATCACTGAATTTTAGTATAAAAATTTGAAAAAAGAAATTCATCAAAAACTGCGATGACTGAATTTTGGTATAAAAATTTGAAAAAAAATTTCATCAAAAGCTGCGATCACTGAATTTTAGTATAAAAATTTGAAAAAAGAAATTCATCAAAAACTGCGATCACTGAATTTCGGTATAAATTTGAAAAAAAAATGTCAACAAAAACTGCGATCACTGAATTTTAGTATAAAAATTTGAAAAAAGAAATTCATCAAAATTTCAAACTTTTTATCAAGAATTTTTAGAAAAATGTTGAAGCACGCAATTTATAGTTCATTAAATTCTGGTATAATAGAGTTCAAGTTTCAAGTAGGGCAAAAAGGACACTGATTTTTGGGAATTTTTTTTGGTTGCGGTCTTGTGCATTTCCTACATTTAACGCCAACGCCAAGACCATCAGCAGAACAATTTTTAAAAATCAAGGCGATTTTTTAACAACTGGAAACTTGCACTTTATTTCACCCGAATTTAATGATCTATAAAATTGCATACCCCAAATTTTTTAAACATTTTGAATAAAAAGTTTGAAATTTCGATGAAAATTTGCCTAAAATCTTATACAAAGTGCGAAACTTTGCTTTATATGGCTTTTGTTGTAGTATGAACTTTATTTAAAAGAAAATAATTCAAGTCACAAAATAAATAAATAAATAGTCAAAACTTTCTTTTGACGCACGCAGTATATTGTAAGGCACTAAGCTTAAGCTTGCCTCCTTAGAGGTGTAAAATTCTAACTAAAGTAAAATAAATTAAATAATATTTTTTTACTTGTAGGTAGTTTCATGATATGAATTATGGCAAATAACTGCTAGGGATATGGTCACCAGCGCCTGAGGCAGATACCTATGAAATAAGATTTTTTTTTCAATTTCAAACGTTTATTAACAAAAAATGGTTACAAATTTAATCTTCAAAATAATAGCCATTGCTTGCGACACATTTTCCCATCTCTCAGGCAATTTGTGGATGCCGGGCCAAAAAAATTGGCCGTCTTTGGCCGCAAACCAATCATCGAGCCATTTTTTGGCTTCTTCGTGAGAATTGAAGCGCTGCTCGGAAAGTGCGTGGCTCATCGACGCAAACAAATGATAATCGGAAGGCGCCAAGTCTGGTGAGTAAGCCGCATGCACCAGCGGTTCTCAACCGTACGTCTCCACCAATTCCCGGTGTATTGTCATCAAGAAAAATTACTTTGTGACGCCGATCGACATCTTCTGGGCGTTTTCGTTGTCGTTGGTAGCGTGCACCATCAACTGTTTCACCTGGTTTTAATAGCTGTACGAGAACAAATCATATCACGCTGATCCCAGAAAACACACAGCATTGCCTTGCGGCCGAAGCGATTTGGTTTGGCCGTTGTTTTTCGCTTGTGGCCGGGCGGACCATACGATCGTTTACGCTTGTGATTGGAGAAATACACCAATTTTTCATCACCCATAACGATTCGATGCAAAAAAGACTTTCTTTGGAACCGGGAGAGCAGCATTTCACAAGCGATTTTTCGGTTCTCTTGCTGCCTTTCAGTCAGTTCATGCGGCACCCATCTACCGACCTTTAAAATCATGCCCATGTCTTTCAAACGTTTGGAAATGGTTTTTTGGGTCACTCCCAACTGCTCTGCCATCATTTATTGCGTTTCACTATCATCTTCATCCAACAATGCTTGCAATTCGGCGTCCTCCAACTTCTTCGGTGGTCGGCCACGGTCCTCGTTCTGCACGCTTAAATCACCACTTCGGAATTTTTCAAACCACCTGAAGCACTGTGCTCTACTTAGAGCATGCCCACCATAAGCTTCTATAAGCATTTGATGATCTTAAGAAGCGTTTTTCTTCAATTGATAACAGAAAATCAACGATGTCCGCAAATCGTAGTTTGAAGGCACGAAATTCGACATTTTCAAGAGCGACAAAAATGCATTGTTGTATGAAACGTAACAAACAATGAACTGAATATTGTTGACAGATGTCAGACGAAAGGAACAAGACATTTGGGAAGGTTTAAAAATACTTCTAGCGACATCTATGGACTAGTAGCTGAAAGTGTCATTTCATAGGTATCTACCGTTTTTGATATTAAAGAGTTATTTCAAAGCGTCTGACAAAAATTGTCCAAAGGCGTTTTTTATCAGTGTACAAGCCCATTTAAGGAGACAACCATCATCATCATCGTACTTCTCCTTCAAATATGGCATTATTTGGCTGAAATGAAGGGTAGTTTTGACCATTTTCGTGCACTTTTGGACACAAAAAAAAGAGGTAGTTTTCTACCAGCCATTGCACATTTCAGGGGGCCTTGGTAGTAGCTGAGTTACTTATGAGTTAATGTCAGAATTCATTTTGTTGATTCTCAAACGTTTTCAGACTATTTCTTGCCACATGGACGTGTGCCGTAAATTAGGCCAAACCTTCGGTAAATATTTTTAGTGAACGCTGATTAAGTTGTTGCATTACGAAAATACACGTAATACCGAATAAATAGGAAAATAATGAGTCATATTTGAGAGACTTAACATATAGAGGCTTGTTTACTTGCTTAGATATTTGGGAATGACTTAAACAGTTTCTTCCTATTAAAAAAAATACATTTATGCAAATTACTGCAGCCCACGCTATCGGAAGGTTTATGCCAGGTATTCATAACAAGGTGGCACAAAATTAATCATACTATAGGAAGATTTGTAATTTTTATAATTTATAATATTCGATATTTGTGAACCAGATAGCTGCAGTACACTAACAGACAACAATGGAGCGCGTGAAGGTCAAAATAAAGATTTCCATAACTATATTACAAATATTTACTTTTTTATTTTTAGTTTTTTCGACTAAAATTTTTTCCCCATATGTATTCTATAATAAACACATATTTATCTACGTAAACATACTTGTATGTATACATAAATATTAAAAAGTTTACAGCCATTTTCATTTTCAAAAATGAACTTTTCTGTTTTATCGCATTTATTAGCAAACTAAATTAGCTCATAAAAATTGACAACACGAAATCCACGAAAGTTATTCATTTTTTTATATTTTAGCATCTCTTCTTATTTTTAATCCTTACCATAATTGCTTTTTTTTATTAAAATCGTATTATATTTGCTCAACATATGGGATAAGCAATGTGATGGAAGGATGAGTTCAAAATAAATATTACAGTTCAATAAAATTACAAAACACTACCTTTGCTTTTACTTTCGTATAAAACTTCGTTGAAAGTCAATAAAATGTCGTAATAAAAACTTTTGACTTATGAGTGAAAAGTCAAAGTCTTTACTGGTATATGCACTTTTCCTGCTTTTTAGACTTATGTACATATGTATGTACATACATATCATACTAGGGGAGCTTTCTCGTTAAAAATAGTCTACAGCGGCGATAGGTGGGATTTATTTTTCTGTGGTAAACGTTTTTATGATGGGTGCTTATAACTACATAGTAAAACGTACGACTATAATATTGATTTGTATTTTGTGAGTCGGAGTAATTTAAAATAATGTTTCTTCATTTTTAATTCAAAAGATACAGGTTCAAAACTTTTATTACAAAATCCAAAAGTGAATAGAACTTCGGTATGTAAAAAATATTATTATTTAAACTCAAAAGAGTACCTATGAAAATTCATTGAAATAAAAATATTTGCCACAGTAGGCCAAATATTTACGCAAAGCTTATAGAGCTTATCACAGCCATTTAAGATATTCAACGTATTTTGTACAAAGAAAATTTTTATAAATTGGGAAGAAGTCCATTGACGATTTGGATGTTTTCAGGGACACCCAAGTTACAAATTGTACAGGGGGTAGAAAGTACATTCTTAAAAGATCTCGCATTTAGGTTAAGAAGACATCGATTTGCACGAAAAATCAAGCTATTAGCTTAGACAGAAAAATCATCACCGAAATATTTTACGTCTGCAAGTGCTACGTTAGGTTACAAATCTGATTTAACAGCAGAGTTCAGAAAAGTCGAAAATTTTTTATCTTTAAGATTGTCTGAAAACGAAGATATGAACGCAGACAAGGATTCAGTGGTAAAAGCATTAAGAGGGTTCATATTTAACATTAGCGGGATATCCTTCCACTTTTGTTTTACCCAATAAGCGCCGATGCATATAGTCTCATCAGCAAGGATGCGCTAAAGCCTGGGTCTTGGCAGAATAAAACACCACAAGGCAAAGTGATATGTGGATACTGCGGAAGCAAATCTGTTGGGTTGTGAATCATATAATTCGGAGTATTTGGTGGCAAAAGAATACTCCGAATTATATTATATCTTAATAAAGAAACACAGACATCTCTCAACTGAGTCGTTTTCGTCGACACCGCAAACTTGCGGCCCATGAAACATATTCGAGCTTGAGCAAGCATCGTCAATTTTAAGTTTATTTGAAATGCAGATTCGTGGATTATTAATATGTTTAAGCGAAGTTGCATTGATAGCTAATTTTCGATTATAAGAAGAAGAAGTTCTGCTACACTCTCTAAGAACCAAGCATTTCGAATTGGTCAAATTTACTTTAAGGGGGGCAGCTCTACCAGACAATGAGTATTTCAATCATTTTGAACGAAAAGCTGAGAGTATTTATTATATGTAAAATAAATTACATATTAATATTCATGCTTAAATGAATAAAACAACATTTTTTGAAATAAAAAAAAAGGTGGCCCGACAGCTATAATCAATTGAAATCAGCCAGAAAATGTTTCATTAAAATAAGTTATTCCTCTTTGCACTTACATTATTATTATTATTGATTGGCTGTTTGTGCACTGCGACCAAAATAGATCTATTGTGCAGCCATGTTGCCTACTCGAATAGTTTTCGGCTATTCATAAATACTAAAACTGCTGTAGGCTTAATTTCTACGAAGAAATTTGGATCTATAGCCCCATTTCCCAGGTAATTTAGTCTGCGTCATTCCACTGCTGGGCAGTCGCATAGATCGTGTTCTGCTGTTTCTTGTGCCCCTTTGCAGAGTCTACAGGAATCGTTTTCTATAGCACCTATCTTTTTCATGTGAAAATGAAGCTTACAGTGTTCTGTTAGTAGTTCAGTGTCAAATTTTATGTCATTTTTGCTGAGCTTAAGGATTGCTTCTGCCTTTATCCGTTGTATATCTAAGAGTTTTTTCGATTGCTGCATGCCCGATTGAGCTATCCAGTAATCGATTAGGCCTCGTTGCACCTGCTCACGCAGAAAGGCACTTTTGAAGCTGTTATTTACCCCGCAGAAAGGTTCTGGACCTATGAAGCGAATGTTGGCCCCCTTTTTCGCTAAAGTGCCCGCAATTTCATTCCCTTCGTGCCCCTCATGTCCCGGATCTCACATCAAGGTAACAAAGTTTCTTGATGTTAGGGTGTTAAGGATTTTAAAATATTCCCCGACCAACCTTGATTGAAATGAGAAGGTATCCAGCGATTTTAGAGCTGCCTGACTGTCAGAGAGAATATTTATATTGGCACCGCGCGTGCCTCTCCGTAGACATTCTCTGGCACACAGCTCCAAGGCGTGGACCTCCGCCTAGAAAATGGAAGTGGTTTTTCCCATTGCAACTGTTTTTTTTTTGAAATGTGGTCCGACAGTTCCAGCCCCGGCACTACCGTCTTCCATTTTGGACTCATCAGTAAAGCAAACCTGTGCGCCCTGTTTTAGGAATATTCCATTGTTTCTCCACGCTGAGCGGCGGTCACTAATGACCACTTTGAATTTCTTGGAGAATTCTACATGGAAAATCTTGTCGTGAACTGTCAGGCACGGAGAGTTCAGGATTGAACCCAGAATCCTTACATGTCCTATAAGATTGCCTTCTTTGAGATGGAGAAGATTAGGAAGCCTTAGAGCTGCACTGATTGCCACCACTTTTGGCTACCAGATATAGTGGTATAGTATGTTCGCATTGCTCCCGTAACGCTCAGACAGAGTATTCTGTATACCTTGTTAAGTGTTATCTGAGTCTTAGTTTGGTGTACTTATGGCCACCATACAAATTACTTGCATACATGCACTTACACATTTTTAGCGAAAAGAAGCTAATTTGAAGTAAAAAAGAAAAAAATTACACCCTTTTTTATAAACAAATTGAGGAAAACAATATTTTTAGTGATAATTAATATTAAATTTGAGGTACATGCAAAGCTCAATATGTTAAAGAATACACCTGTAAAAGTTTAAGTAGATATCTTGATTACATTTTGAGTTATATTCGGCAGAGTGAAAAACAACGAATTTCGAGAAAAACGCGATTAAAGTTTTCGTTTTTACTCATCTTTCGTTCGACGCTCATCACTTAACTGGCTTTATTAAAGACTTTTAAGACTTTCTGTGGAGCTCAAAACATTAAAAAGTCATTCTTTAGATTGCAAATGAATTTTTAAAGCAAACAAAAAAATTGAAACTTTTAAAGTACTGGACGAGCTGCCCCTCTTAAGGCCCCATTGAATGCTTTAATCGCGTATGGCATCGATCATATCCTGCAAATCACTCAGAGCCTCGGCAAAATCACTAAATCGTTGACGTACATTAACACTTTAATAAGAAAGATTAGCCACTTTAACTCCACCAGATAAGAAATCGTTTAAATTTTAATTTAAGTACAGAGAGAACAAAGCTGGGCTTAGCAGACAACCTCGTCTTTGCCCTTGATTTGCGTAAAAAGGAGGAGCACGTTCGTCATTGAGCCAAATAGGATCCTAATTATATATGTCTCTGTATGTATAAATAAGTCTATGTATGCACGTACTAATATATGTAAATATGTAAAAAAGCATGTCCCTTTGTGGATGCTCGTGCGCAGCTGTGTAGTGATGTGCGACCTAAGTACGTACGTCAGCTCATAAATTATGGAATTCAAATACTGTTCATATTACTCATGCTGACGAAGACAACTGCATTCTTAGCGTTGAATATGCAAATATATGCATGCGTATATATGTAGTTACATATGTGCAATTTTTGTATTGTGCATATCACATTTTGCGCGATCCAATTGTAGTTTGTGAATAATTGAAATCCGATTTGAGTCGGAGCAGAGCGAAAAATGCGATTGCCTGCCACAAATGCCTACATACTGACATGGGTACGTATTGTATATGTACATATTTGTATATGCACATACCATAAGTCACAGATTGGCAGAAAATTATAGTTTTGCGATATGGATTTATAATTTTATTCAGTTGACGGATGAGTTGCACATGTAAAGAAGATTTACCAATTACGCCGTCCACCGATTACATGGCGCGGAGCGAGCTTGCTTTGTGCAAAGAAATATTCGATAAATCTGAAAAAAAACAGCGGCATTTTTAAAGCATTCGCAAAAGTGAAATGGAGCAAGGCTTAGATAATTGTTTTAAGACCAGTAAAATCCGGCATGCGTTGGAAGAGTTCAAATTTTAGCGCAGGCAACGTAAAAAATTTAGCCTAAGTGTTTTATCTTTTATCAGAATCCTCACTCAGAGTGCGGCACTCGAAGTGTAACCAATTACTTATTACTTTTATTCAATTCAAAGTAAAAAATGTGTGAAAATAATACAAATATATAAAAACAGAATAAATTTACTTTTGCTCGATATGACCACCTTTTGCCTTGACTGTGGCCTTGAGACGGTTCAGAAACGAATCGCAAGTTGCCCGAATATGACTTCCAGGTATTTTGGCCCACTCACGGACCATGGCTTTTTTAGCGCCTCAAGACTGATGAATCTTTTAGTTCGGACTTTGCTCTCCAAAATGGCCCAAAAATAATAATCCATCGGATTCGCGCCCGGTGAATTTGAGAGCCATTGTGTGGACATTATGAAGTTCGGAACGTTAGTTTTAGCCATTCTTGGTTCACTTGAGCTTTGTGCGACGGTGCCGAGCCCTGTTGAAACGTCCGTCGAAATGTTGGTCTGCCCACGGGTTCAAAACGACCTTCAGAATACTTTCCCGATAACATTTCTCATTTACCTTAACGCCAGGGTCGATGAAAACGATTGGAGAGCACTCATCTGCGGTTTCAGCGGCCCAAACCATTACCAGTGGCGGGTGCTGCCTCCTGGTGGCGGGTGCTGACTCAAATTCTCGTAAGAACGGTCGGTCAAATAATCCCTTCGTTTTGGGAGTTTACAAATTGCTCAATTTGATCAATTTTTTCGTCAGAAAGCATAATGTTCGGAAATTGACTCTTTCGCTCTCTCAAGTCTGACTTGATGCTGCTTTGGTGTGAGATCCTGCGCCTTTTGGATCTTGTAAGGCTTGACTTTGAGATCATTTTTCAGTATGCAGCAAATGCTTCGGTCAGATAATTTCAGTTCTTTCGCCATTTGAATTTCGCTTGACGTTGCAGTCTTTTGATGACCACCTCCATGACGTTTCGCGATGCTTCCAGTATCATGTAGCGAGTAATAGTGCGATAAGCAAAACCTTTATTTATTTTAAGGTGGTCGAGCTCACAAACAATCGCTGGTTGTGATTTTCCGAATGTCATGCAATCATCCTTAAAAATTGTGAAAAATCAACGAGAACTCTGAGCCAATTCAAATTTGCACTTTTCTATACTGAAATTGAATGAGCTACAGAACTGTGTACCAATTTTTTATTTTTTTTAATTTTCCGAATTAAAAAGTTTGTCGAATTTTCAGTGATTTTGTACAAAGTTTCAAACTTTAATTTAAATGACGTTCGAAGAATGAACTCAAGCACCATGGAGACAAGATTGCGCCCATCAGAGAGTGCGTGACGTCACATTGATGCAGTTATGCAGTGTTGCCAACCCTGGGCCTTGCACAACATTTAGTGATTTTTTATACCCAAATTGCGAAAAGTTTTGAGTTTGGTGTTTGTTTCCCGTTTAATCTAAACTATTTCTTCTTTTTTAAGCTACCAATACGGCATAGTTAAAAAAAATTTGTAAATTAAAAAAAATAATTAAATTATAGGTATAATTAAAGAAGAGCCGAAAAAGGCTACTCTTGCATTTAAAGCTTATACTGAGCAAATTTCATTGCTATGGAAAATTTATTGATTCTTATAAACTTTGGTGTTTTGAAAGCGCAAATATAATTTTTTGTTGCTCCTTTTGAAGTTATGCAAGAATAATGGTGTTGGATCACCCTATTGGCATTCGCAACGAATATTAAAATGCTCAAATGACATTTGTGAGTTATACACTTTAAGGTTTATCAGCACTTCTTATTGGTAAAAATAAGTAGGTTTTGTTTTTCTGTAAAAATAAGTCGGCTTTGATTGAAATATTTTTTGTATATAAAGGGGAAAATTTTTGAAAATATATTGAAAAACGTAATTTGAAAAGCTCTAAAAATCAACAAATATTTCGTGTCGTCGTTTCGTTTCAAGTTGGAAGATTTTGATGTCCTTAGGTTTAATTTTTGTAGTCGTTTCATACCAAGCATCAGAATTTCGGTTTTGTCGTCATATCGTCTCAAGTTACAGGATTTGCTCATCATTTCGTCTCAAACAACAATATTTGGACACCCCCACTACCTAAGTTTGGTTCAACAAATGCACCTTCTTCGCTCAATTCTTCTTAACATTTAAAACATTTTTATAAATTTAAAAAAAAACTTTGAATTAACTAAATACGAACTAAACCCATCCACCTAAAGAAAATACTTATAAAAAAAAGCAGTAAACAGATAATACTGAAGAATCCATTACAACATGTTTGAAAAAGAAGTACTCTAACTTATTACATCACCTCAAATGCAGCAAAAACGAGTTTTTCGGCCTTGTTTTTAAGGAATTTTCTTAATATAAGTTTTAAATACAAGGCTATATTTTTGAAACTCTGTTTTTTCCATATACTCTATTTTATATAATTAAAAAAAAATGGACACAGTAAAGGCAATTTGTCAAGCATACAAAGTTATTTGTACAAACAAAAAAAATTTGATATTTTCTTTCCTCTAATTCAGCATTTTAGAGCTGTTTTATATAAAAAACTAGGCAACAGTGCAGTTGCGAGTGACAGATTTGACTGCTCGCAGGAGAAGAAGAAGAACAAACTGGAAAATTATGTAAATAAAGCGAGGAAAGGTCACACAAAGTAACACACGAAGAAACTCCAACACCAACAATAGTCACAATCGCCGACAATGCGACCAGATGATAAAAAAGTATGGCCAGATGAAAATAAAAATAATAAATGAATTATTTAACTAATTTAAAGAAAATTTATATTTTGCATAATTATAAACATCACATTTTAATTAAAAGAACCAAGAAAAATATCAGGAAGAAAGAACTAAAACTAAAACTCCGAGACTAGAGAACAAACAAAAAAATGCTAAATTAAGTTACGAAAATGTTGATTGTCAAAACCCCTCCGACTTTTAATATGCACAGTTCTCACTCTGCGCCCAGACGAGAGGTAACTAGCTAAGGTAAGAGTTCACGGGCAAGTATTCGTTACTCTTTAATACAGGGTGGGCCATATAGCGTTTGCTTTTTGAACCACCTATGTTTTTGAGAATGGTAACACAAATGGAATGTTAAATGTGTTCATAATTTACTTAAAGGTTTGACATTTACGAAATGGGACGCTATACGCTTGAACAAAATTGGGAAATATTGAAAACCTATTTCCAAAGTGGTGAGTCTTCTTCTTTTTCTTTTCTGATGAAGCTCATTTTCACATCGGTGGCTACGTCAATAAGCAAAATTGTCGGATTTGGGGCTCAGAAAATCCACAGGTTACTGTAGAGAAACAAATGCATCCACAACGAGAAACTGTTTGGTGCGGTTTATGGGCTGGGGGTATCATTGGACCGTACTTCTTCAAAGATGCTGCGAATCGTAACGTAACTGTGAATGGTGAGCGCTACCGTGAAATGATATCCAACTTTTTTTTGCCCAAAATGCAAGAGCTTGACTTGCATGACATGTGGTTTCAGCAAGACGGTACCACATGCCACACAGCACCCGTAACAGTGGACTTGTTGAGAGGCGAGTTCGGTGAACATTTTATTTCACGTTCGGGACCTGTCAATAGGCCACCCGGATCGTGCGATATAACGCCTTTAGATTGGTTTTTGTGCGGCTATGTTAAAGCTCATGTCTATTCAGACAAGCCTGCTCCAATTAACGCATTGGAAGACAACATTAAAGCATTTATATGTGAGATACCGGCCGAAACATTGGAAAGAGTATACCAAAATTGGACTAAGCGGATGGACCATTTGAAGCGCAGTCGCGGTCAACATTTGCATGAAATAATTTTGAAACATTAAATTATATGGACTGTACTATCGATTTAAATAAAAATTTTATGCATTTTTCTGAATTTTACGTGTGTTTTTTTGAAAAACTTTCCTATAGCTCTTAAAAAATCACCCGTTATTTTTATTTAATATAGTTTTTCCAAGTGTCACTTGGCTTGAAAGAATACTTTTTTTATGGGTTTCCAAACAATTTCTTTTAAATAATATATTTTAACTTTCAATTTTTATGCATTCAACATTTCCCAACAAGTTGTTTCTAATATTTAAATATTTAATATTAATATTTATTTATAAATATTTAATTAAATTTTCCAAGTGTCACTTAACTTGAAATCTTTTTTTCTTGAGTTTTCCAAAAATATTCTTTTTAAATACTTTAACTTTCGACTTGTATTCAATTTTTTTTTTTTTTCAATTATATAGAAGGAACGGCATTTTTCATTCAAATATTTAAAAAAATTTGACTTTAGATTTTTATTCAATCTTTCCAAGTGCCACTTGGGTTGAAATAATATTTTTTTTATGTTTTCCAAAAATTGTTTTTCATATTTAAACTATCGCTTTTTATGAAATTTTTCCAAATATAGAAAAGCCGTAAATTTTTATTTCTATTTTTAGCTTTTTTTTTGATATTTTCATTAAAATTTTTTTTAATATTTTTCCTTCTGATTTTAATTGAATTTTTCGAAATCTAACTAGGCATGATCATAATGTATTTTTGTGTTTTCCAAAAATTTTTTTTTAATATTTTAATTTTCGATTTTTATAAAAAAATTTCAAATACTACGTATACAAAAAACATAAATTTGTATTCTCAGTTTTTTTTTGACATTTTTCAGTAAAATGTTTAAAATATTTTACCTTCCGATTTTAATCAAATTGTCCTAAATGTAACTTGTACTTGAAATGAATTTTTTTTTAAGTTTCCCAAAAAATGCTTGAAATATTTTAATTTTCGATTTTAGCAAATTTTTCGAGTGTCACTTGATTTAAAATCGTAATTTTGTTTTTATTTTCCAAATTTTTTTTTAAGTTTTTTTTTAATATTTTATTTAATAAATTTATTTTTAGTTTTTTCGACATTTTTGGGTAAAATGTTTAAAAATTTTATTTTCCAACATTTTTTTTAAAGTTTTTTTTTAATATTTTTTTTAATAAATTTTTATTTTAATATAAGTTTTTTTCGACATTTTTGGGTGAAATTTGTAAAATATTTTTACTGTTAGTTTTTTTTGACATTTACAAATATTGGCAGTTTAAAGTAACTCAAACAAATTTGAGAATTTAGAGACCAATCATGAAAATAAATCATAAACAGAAGAGGAAGATATGGAAGAAACTTTTCTTTCCTCTGCGTGCCAGGTACCAAACCAGATTTGCAAATAAATAAATTGGAAAACAAAAAAATTATTCAGTTGCTCTAAATTGGCGAAAACTCTAGACAATAGAAAAAAAAGCGAATTTCTTATTTTCTTAAGAAAAAATTATTGACAAAGTTGCACTTTCAGCAAAAAGAATAATTTCCATTTATGATGACTTTAAATATATTTCATTTACGCATTAGGCAGAAAAATTGCAAGGGAAGTTTTCAAATTGTCCAAAATACAACAATATCAAGTACACTCAATTTGCTGGTTGACTCTTTACGCAAATTCTCAACTAGTCAGTCATTTAGTTAAATAAAATAATTATATATGTACATATGTACCACTGAGCTCACACACACACACATGCTTACGAGTGGATATGCAGGCATTTAATTTAACTCACCTAAGATTTTCGATACGCGGTCTCCGACTTTGCGGCCGATTCCTCCGATGGCTGCGATCCTTTTTACACCTACAATCGCAATGCATGACACATAGGGCGATTGACGATATCACTGTTATCACAAATGGCACCGCAAAGAAGTGTATAATCACCGCTACTTGATCGTCATGATTGTACGACGTCAGCACGACCGTTTTATTCTTACGCGAATAATAGCACGGAAATATTGCACCTTCAACGCCATAGTAGGCGTTGAATGTTTTACATGTCACAGTCGGCGGATAGCCACACCCCTTTATGTTCACTAGCAGTGTGGCCTCCTCCGATTGCTCCCACTCCGCGGTGAAGTTAGTGAAATCGGTCATATTCTCGGGTATTGTGATATTTTGTTCGATAAACGTCACATAAATATGCACGCAACGATAGAGATCAGAGGTGCAACCTTCACGACACGAACTCCACGAACAATTAAATATACCGATTAGGTCTTCACGCCGTGTGGTTGTGCACAGTGTGGGACTGTCGATGAAGTCATGGCTTAGTGTCGATATCGCCGGATCGACATAGAGCGGAACCAGGAACAGAAGCGAGGCGCCGGCCGTCACCGAGAAGAAGGCAAGCGTTGACGTGCTATAGAAGCGTACACGTTCGCGCCACGAACGAAAGCGCCGGTTGCCATTTTTCTTTTTTGGAGCCAGTTCTCGTTTTTTACGTAACCGTAACTCTTGTTGTTGCTGCTCGAGTAATAATTCTGAACTGCCACTCCTCATATTATTGTCCGTGCACACAGGGCGACGATTACTACCGTAGCCGTAGCCAGCAGCCGCAGTTGCAGTCGCAGTCGCCCTCCCTCTAACGTCTGTGTCCGTATCCGTATCCGCGACGTATATGAAATTCGCTTGCGCGTTGTGGCTCACCTCGTTGCACGAGCAACGAGCTACAATGAGCGAACTTATAGCTTCTGCGTCGTCCGTGTCGACGTCGGTAATGTATTTGATGTCGGCGTCGCTCGTGGCTTTGGCGTTTATGTGGGTGGCGCGACTGTCTCGGGCGGCGCGGGAGGTGGTTGCGGTAGCAGAGACGGCAGTAGTGGTGGCTGTGACGATGACGGCTTGAACGCCACCCGCAGCAGGAACTGGTGCAGCAGTAGCAGTAGTAGTGGCAGCAACAGCAGCGGCCGCAGCTGTAACAGCTGTGGCAGCAGCTGCGCTGGACTTTTCGCAATCGTTTCTGTCGTTGGGATGTATGTTGCCAGTGTTGTTGCTGATTGCTGTCGATGTGGGGAGAAACAAAATTGCGTCAGAATTTGTTGCTTCCACTGTTGCTTTGACTGCGAACGTGGCTTTATTACTGTTATATTGTTCCACAATGGATGCTATTGTTGTTATCGTGGGATAGTATTCGGTTGCTGTCGAGCAGTCGAGCAGTCGATTGTTGCAGTTTGCCTTTTTATTTCTTATTTTTTATTTTTGTTTCTTGTTTTGTTTTTATATTTGATGCTGCAAAGCGATTGTTGAAGTTGTTATTTCTTCGGCGTTATTGTTGCAGCAGCGTTGTTGCTGATGGTGTTGTTGATGTTTTTGCTGTGGTTTGTACATGCGCGATATAAAAAAAAACCAAAAGAGTAAAAGTGATTGAGAGCAAGCAGTGAGCTGTGAGCTGTGAGCTGCGAGAGTACGACGAGTGAACTGTCAACAAATCAGCGAATGAATTTAGCTTTCAGTCGTTGTTTCCGTTCTGATAACGATGCTATTATGAACCGTTATATTCACAGTTGGTGTGGCACTGCTTCCTAGCTAGTTGTTGTCATCATTGTTGCTGTTGGTATTGTTGCATTCGTTGCAGTTATGACAATGTGAAGGAAATGTGGTTAGAGGGCCCCGATTGCATACACACGACCGAGCTATACGAGTGCGAACTGCAAAGACGCGCGCGCTCTTCACACATATACACAGTCACATGAACACGCACACGCACACGCACGTGCATATGGACACGTTTCAGCCCGTTAGTGTTTCCCTGACCTAGTGGCCAATACCACCCACATACAGACGCAGCACTAAACGAACGAGTCACTGCACTGGCTATTGACCGAAGGCATTGCCTGAGCGCGCTCTCACAGAATATTGTGGGCGCTCAGCCTAAATGCGTACGCTCGCACACGTCGAGAGAGCCGTAGTAAGAATAGTAAATGAGATATGGCTGATTTGGTAAATTTTTTAGCGCACACTTTTGCGAACAATAGCACGAGTGCAGATTTCTTGGTTTTTTTCAAAGATACGAGTGTTTGTAGATGATGAGGGGGGCGTCGTATGCAGCAGTCAGAGAGTGTTGAGATTCTGCTGCACGATGTGTTGCTTATGGCGAATGGTACTCCAATCAGCTGTTCGTCTATGAGTAGCTGGCGTGGCCCATTGACAATGACAATGAAAGGCGACGACAACGGCAACGACATAGACAACGGCGACGTCCACGACCACGACCACGGAGACAACGACAAAGACAACACAGACAGCAGCAACGGCGATGGCGATGTAAACGACGCTTCCAAGATGAAGAGAATAATGAGGGAAATATGGCAGACACGACTGGCAGCTGACACCGAAGACAGTTTTTTTTCTGGTGCAAAGGTGTAATTTTTCAACGTTGATAGAAACATTTAAAACTCGTCGATTCTGGTTGAGTTGGTGGAAAATGATTTAATAAACTTCTTTAGATGAATGTTCATTATGCAGAAAGAATAAATTTTTACACATCACTTTCATTGCCACTTTTCTTCACTTGTACAGATTAAAATACATTTCTTTAGTATTAGAAAAAAGAATTCGTTGTTTTAGTTACTTTCTCAGATTTTCATTACTAATTATAGTTCGAAGAGTAGACAAGAAGAAGATGCATTGAAGATGTTTTTCGCACTAAATGTTTTGTAGTGAGCCAGTTTTATTTCACATGTTGATCGGTTGCTGATTTCTTCGATTTACTCCTAAAAACATTTTGTTGTTTGTTTAGTAACATAAGCGCACCGTTAAGCTACATACACAATTTTTTTTTTTTGTTAACCTTCTTAGCAATAGTGGGCATAGAATTTTAATGCGCGATTAAACGGCCAGCTAAAACTTTCTTAAAATTGTTCTAAAACGATATATTTCTATGTTTCAAAAGTTATTATATCTTGAAGTAGCATTTGAATGATTGAATGAAAAAGAGGTATGCAATTCGACCCTTCGCTCTGTGCGCTCAACTCATCACATCAACCTATCTAAACCCAGCTGTCTCAATGAACTTAAGAGGGAGCTCAGTTCAGTTAAGCGTATGCGCCTTTTTTCCGGCCACATCCTTCCGAAATATCGAATCCTTCTTCTCCCCATGGCACCACATTTGAGAAGAAGACGTGCTGCAGCTTCCGAGGATTGATCGCAGAATTGACAGAAGTCGGTGGACCATATCCCGGCTGTACAAATGGCTACGCAATCTGCAGTGCCCTGTGGGAATGCCTATCAGCATTCTAGGTTTGCCTTTAGGAAGGCTTGATAGATGCCTGACCCTTTAATTAATCTTTTTAATCAGAATTTTTAGAGCAAATCCAAATATGAAGTCTTATAGCCCATTGAGTTTTTGGTATGAAAGTGCGCAAGTTTGAAATGTCTCAAAAGTTTTGATAGTTTTTTGTTTGGTGGCGGTCATGTGAATTTTCTCTTTAAAAAAAATTCGAGCATTCATTATATTGGAAAAATTATTAAGAAATTAAATAAATAAATAAAATTAAATTTTTTTAAGTATATTTATTTTTGATTTTTTTTAATAAAACTTAATTTTGTTTATTTCCTTTTAAATATTATGTAAAAAAAAACAAATTAAATAACATTTAAAAAAAGAAACAATTAAAAAAAATAAAAAAATGCTTTTAATTTTATGGTTTTTGTTGTAGTAAGAACATAATAAAAAACGTAATTAAATAAAAAATTGATAAATGGCCAGAACTTTACAACTTTGCAAAATAAAACTTTACTTTCTTAAAAAAAAATTGAATTTAAATTTTATTATATTTGGTTGTAATTAAAAAAATTCTTTCTAAAAAGAAAAATTATTTTTTTTTAATAATTTTATTTATAATAAATACAGTTTTTTTAAATACAATTTTATTTTATTTTAAAAATTAAGTAAAAAAGAGTAAATAACATTAAAAATAATCAATTAAAAAAAAATTTTAAAAATTCTTTAAATTTTATGGTTTTTGTTGTAGTAAGAACAAAATAAATAAAAATATTACTTAAGTAAAAAATAAATAAATAGCCAAAACTTTGAAACTTTGCAAAAATTGTTTTTCTACAATAAAAAGTCCACACTTTGATGAAAATTATTTGAGTATTTTTTGTATTTTTACAAAGTTTGAGACTTTAAATGATATGGTTTTTGTTGTAGTAAGAACGTAACAAAAAAAGTTATTAAATAAAAAATTTATAAATAGCCAGAACTTTGCAAAATAAAATTTCACTTTATTTAAAACTAAAAAAATGTTATTTAAATTTTATTAAAATTAATTTTATTAAAAACAAAAATTCTTTCTACAATAAAAAGTCTCACATTTTTTTTTAGTTTTTTTAGTTTGAGACTTAAAATGAGTTGTAGTAAGAACAAAAAAAACATTATTAAATAAAAAACAGATAAATAGAGAGAACTTAGCAACTTTGCAAACTAAAATTTTACTTTATATAAAATTAAAAAAAAAAATTTTATTTAAATTTTATTAAATTTAATTTTGTTTAAAAAAAATAGCTAGAACTTTGTAACTTTGCAAAATAGAATTTTACTTTATTTATTAATTTTGGTTTTGTAATTTTATTAAAGAAATAAAACTTTAATTTACAAATTTTATTAGTTAAAATTTATTTCTAAAACGATTCACATTTTGATACAAATTATTTGCTTTTTTTAATTTTTACAACTTTGCAAAATAAAATTTTACTTTATTTTTTAATTGCTTTTTGTAATTTGATTAAAAAAAAATAAAATTTTATTAAAAAAAAATATTTCTAAAACATTTCACGTTTTAATTAAAACTTATTTGCTATTTTTTACAAAGTGTAAGACTTGAAATTATATGGTTTTTGTTGTAGTAAGAACAAAATGGAAAAAAATTAAATAAAAAATAAATAAACATACTGAACTTTTCAACTTTGCAAAATAAAATTTTACTTAATTTACTACTTTTTTTTAATTCTATTGTTATTGATTTTTTTTAGTTTTATTAAAAAAAATTTAACTTAAATAAAAAAAATTTATTAAGAAACAATAAATTTTATTAAAAAAAAAGAAAAAAACTTATTTCTAAAAAGTTTCACATTTTGATTAAAAATTATTTCCTTTTTTTAATTTTTTAAGAATTTCAAGTGGTTTTTGTTGTAGTATGAAAAAATAAAATAAAAAATCGAATAAAAATTAAACGAATAGCCAGAACTTTGCATTATATCTCGCTGCTATTATTGCGAACACAGGTGCACATATATCAGGTTAACTCAATTCGAAAAAAGGAAAAAGTTTTAAAATTATTTGAAAATCCGCTCAATCACTTCGCTATTACCGCCATGCGTATATTAGAACCATTTATGATTTTGGAAATCAAAAAAGATTTACGAAACCAACGCGAGACTGAGTATTGTCGAGGCCCTATGCTCCCGAGAGGAGTGAACAAGGAAAAAAAAAGGTTTTGTTATTATAAATGAACGACAATTGTCTTTCAAGTTTGACATGCATTTAATTTATTTATTGCCATAGCCCATTGAGCAAAGTTGACGAAGGAAGTAAAAATGTGGTCTTAAATTGCCAAAGGTAGTCTTAGTAGAAATATCAGAATTACTATAATTTTTTTTTGCATGCACATACATATAATTTTTAGTTTAATTTCCCTTTTTTTTATTACAACAAAACAACTTTTTTTAGACTCATCAGTCCATAAAATGTTACGCCACATGTCAGTTGTCCTACTAGCAAGTTTTCTTGCAAATTCCAAAGTTTTGCTTCAGGTTTTGATACCAGAAGTGGCCTTTTTCGTGAACTGCGAGCTGCTAATCCAGCTTGCCGTAGTCTTCTACGGTCGTGTCAGAAACATTTTCATTCACATATTTTTTTATTTGTATGTCTGACTTCATGGAATTCTCTCTGGACCACCTAACAATTTTGCAATCGCCTTGCCGGGCTTTTGCACAAATTTGATTGCAGTTGAAATCATTTTGGTTGAGCATGAAAGAATATTTTCTATTTCTGTGTAAGATCTACCATCTACTGTCAATTTCAGAATCTGCTTTCTTTGTTCTGCTAAATAAATAATAAAACACGTACTTTCGCCTAGGCTAGGTTAGGTTATGGTTGGTAGTCTGTGCGACCAACTCTCTTAGACCTTACAGGCCCGTTGTGAAACCACTGTGCGACACGGGAACTTCGTTTATTTTTCTTCGTGGAACCATTTTGTGATACTTATGAGGCGGAGGATTGAACCTATCTTCACGCTAGACAGTACCGTAAGAAAATTGAAAAAATATTTACCTAGGCAAACTGTGCTGATTTTAACTAAGGCTAGACAATTGCAAAGGAAGTGCTCAATTGTTTCTTCCTTTTCCTCATCTCTACAACTTCTACAATATTCATGGGAGAAAACTCCTAATCTCAAGGAATGCCTGCCAAATAGCCAATAATCGGTTATACAATCTAAGACCTCCGCGATATCCTCTCTTGAAATGCTAAGCAGTTCCTTTTTTCTTTTCCTATTTATTTGCTGTCATAGCAGCCTCGCTCTTATGGATGTGTCTACATCTCTCCATCACCTATTGTTCTCATGGAAAATGTTGTTTTTGATTATTAGTTTGCTCATGGCCATATGCATCCCAATAATACTTTTATCACTAAGCAGTAAAAGAGTAGTACTTTTCCTGGGCAGCTCATCGGCTTTGCAATTGTGCCGCAATATCTCTGCGCCCCGGAACCCAAATATATATATATATATACATAATTGGCGCGTACATCATTTTTGGGTGTTGGCCGAGCTCCTCCTCCTATTTGTGGCGTCCGTCTTTATGTTGTTCCACAAATAGAGGGAACTACAGCTTTAAGCCGACTCCAAACGGCAAAAATTTTTTATGAAGAGCTTTTTCATGGCAGAAATGCACTGGGAGGTTTGTCATTGCCTGCCAAGGGGCGACCGCTATTAGAAACATGTTTTTCTTAATTTTAGTGTTTCACCGAGATTCTAACCTACGTTCTCTCTGAATTCCGAATGGTAGTCACGCACCAGCTCATTCGGCTACGGCGGCCAAATAAGGTGATACTAATATAATTTCGGGCTGCCCGGCACTCCGTGCAACCTTTGATCTTAGTATAGCCATTTATTGATGGCCACTTGGTTATCCGAGAATACATTTATTTATTGGATACGTAGGTACTTCTTTTATAGCTAGAACTTCCGCCTGATAGACGCTGCAGTACGGTGGTCGAACGGATAGTTGAAGTCCTAATTCCTTCAAAAATACCCCATAGCTAACTTTCTCGTCTAGCTTGCAACCATCTATATAGACATTTAATTCTCCCTTCCCCATGACCTTGATGTTTGACACTCTCTTCTTGACGGTATGCTTGTCTGGAAGAGTCTGTCGAAGTCTGTAAGCCTAGGAATAGAGTAGTCCATTTCTTGTCTTTGACTATTCAGAGTATGCAAAATAGAGGCTTGTCCATACCACCGGTCTTTCATAGCGACATACTTTTGTGTCTAATCTCTACAAGATTTAGTGCAGGCAAGTTGATTAGCAGTTACAGCGTATTATTATATTTAGGGTAGTCCTTAAAGCATCAGAGATGTATAAAAAAACATTCTTTGGTCTTTAATCATGATTTTAGGTAACTCGCCTCTATAGCTCATGGAATTCCATATATTAAGATTGTCCTAACTGCAGATGAATGTGAATGTGAAAAGTGCGCCTTGTAAGAACACCATTAAACGTTTGTACGAAAGGTTTTCGACTGGTGATGCTCTTTCTAATCCAAAAAGGCCAATCAAAACCGGTCAAGGCGTCGCCAAGGACATCCCAAAATCGCCGTTCTCAGCAGTTGGGCATTGCTCGGATCACTTTACAACGAATTATTCGCATTGATTTGTATTTATTCCCGTATAAGATTAAATTGACGCAAATATTGTTGCCTGTGGACAAGCCTCGTCGATTGGAATGGGCCCAAAGAATCATCGAAATCCGTCGGGTCCGTCGAATATGGGCAACTCTGTAGAGCCGATGTGTAACACGAGGTGTTAACGGCCATTTAATTTTTTTTTTTGTTTCTCCTTATTCACTCCTCTCGGGAGCATAGAGCCTCGACAACACTCTTCCATCGTACACGGTTCTGTGCTGTTGTTTTTGCACCGTCCCATGAGATGCCGGCATCTGCTAGTTCGCGCAGCATCGACCTTCTCCAAAGGTTTTTTGGTCGACCGCTGCCTCTGCTCTCTTGCAGATTCCAGTCGTGATGGGCTCCTCATACGTTGATCTCCACAGCGCGTCGTTACTGATCGTCTTTGGCTAGAATATTTTGTAGATGATGCGGAGGCATTTGTTGATGAAGGATTGTAGCCTCTGTGTGATGGTGTTAGAGACCAGCCATGTTTCACTTTCGTACAACTATACGGACTTCACACATAAGCTGAATATTCGTAGTTTACTGCGCCTGGAGATTTGAAAACTCCCCCACACTGTATGCATTCGCAAAGACCCCGCCCTTGGTTTGTTTAGCCTGCAGTTGACATCTTCATCCACTCCACCATCTGTCGTGATGATGCACCCGAGGTAGCAGAAGCTTTCGACGTATTCCACCGGGCATCCGTCAATCAACATGTGCCTTGCGATGTGCCAATCATCATAGCCAAGAGCCATTTAATACCAATTGCAATGAGTTTCCTATATATTATGAGTTCTAAGTACTAGACATTCTCTCTAAAAGGAGTCTCCACACCCTTAAAACCAGGAGGGGAGATTATAAGAAGCGCATGTTTCTTTGTAAACAGAGTACTTTTGTCTAAATCTGTGCAAAATTTTATTAATATTCCTAGTATAATGTTAAAAGTATTGCACTTGAAAACGTAACGATGCCAATGATGAGTCGCTATTCATGTCGTTGCCAGATTTATACGTTTTATATATCTGAAACCCCTTAACCTTTCGTAGTTATTTGGTATGGAAATTTTCACTACACAAATTGGAGAAGAAGCACGGCCCAAATAAACGTAAACCAGGTACGCCTCATGCTTTTATAAATAATTTTGTATACGAGGTGCGTTCAAAAAGTATCGCGGATTTTGAATTTTTGCAGGTTACGTATATTCGGATTTCACATTTTTTGTGGCGATATGTTGGTACTCATGTCTCTCACTCATGCCGACGAGTTCGGCCATTTTGAATGTTCAGTTAATTGTTGACAGCTGCTTTGCTTGCACGTGTTTCGGCTCGTGTTCGTGTGGAAAACGAAATTAAGGGCGCGTATGCATTCCGAATGTTGACTGTGTCATACGGAGAAGCTACTTTGGACCAAAGCAACGTTTATCGGTGGTACAAAATGTTCTCAGTAGGCCGAGAAGATGTGAACGACGAAAAGCGTGCCGGGCGCCCGTGCATTTCAACAACAGACGAAAAAATTGATGAAGTGAAGCAAATGGTATTGGCCAATCGTCGAATCACCGTTAGAGAAGTTGCTGAGGACGTTAGAGAAAACTGCTTAATTTCAACCAAAAGCAGCATCGCATGAACATTGCTAATGAGATGTTGGACTCTGTCCGCGACGGCCCAAATTTGCTCCAGAGGGTCATAACTAGTGACGAATCGTGAGTTTATGATTCTGACGTGGAAATCAGAGCTTAATCATCTCAATGGAAGCTGCCGCACGAACCAAGACCGAAAAAAGCGTGCCAGGTTCGGTCGAATGTAAAAGTTTTGCTTACCGTTTTCTTCGATTGCAGGGGCGTTGTGCATCATGAGTTCTTGCCACAGGGTAAAACGGTCAATAAGGAATATTACCTGCAAGTTATGCGCAATTTTCGCGAAGGAATCCGCCAAACCGGATTTGTGGAAGAACAAAAATTGGCTCTTGCATCACGATAACACCCCAGCTCACACATCGTTGCTTGTGCGCGACTTTTTGACCAAAAACAACACACTAATGATGCCCTCGCCCCCTGTGACTTTTTCTTGTTCCCGAAACTGAAGAGGCCCATGACGACGCTGCGCTACGATTGACATTGATAAAGACGGCATTGAAGGAGGAGCTGAACAAGATAAAAAAATGATTTTTTGAAGTGCTTCGAAGATTGGAAAAAATGTTGGCACAAGTGCATAATTTCTCATGGGGACTACTTTGAAGGGAACAAAATAGATGTTCATGAATAAATAAATAATAAAAATAAACACAAAATTCGCGATACTTTTTGAACACACCTTGTATTTTTTAATGTTCATGCAATGCGAAAATCCAACTTGGTAAGCAAAAAAAATAAAAAGATAAAAAAGCAAACATCTGCCACAAAAAAAATGCCATTTGGGCTAGCCATATGCGCCAAATTATTACTTATAATATTATTTACTTATTATAAGCAAACCCAATTCTACATTTTTTTAGTTATTATTTAATACATTTGAGTTAATTTCGTTTAGCTCGTTTTCACTTGTTACCAAGCCCATTTTGCATTAGCATTATTTATGCATGAAAATTTAATGATTTGCTTAAATTAGCTGCATTTTGTGCCTTTGTCGTCTTCCTAACTCGTACTTCCTCCTACACACAAGCCCAACTCTACCGTCGTTTAAATTCTAAACTCCTCCACTCGATACTGCGGGCAGACGCTATTGATGTAGGTTAGTTTACATTGTAGAAAAGCGAGCGTAACTGGGAGTGCCAAGCAAAAATGTGGCAGTCGCACATACAAATGCCTGTTTTTCCATTCGGATTTGAATTTCGAAAAATTTACTCTCACTCGCTGGCATTTGCGATTGAGCGCATGTTGAGGGAGTGTAATTTCGTGATTGTTTCCCTTTTGTATTTGTAGGGCGAGTAAGTTTTCAAATGGTCGCGTGTGGAAGTGTGTCGCGGCGTTCCATTGATGGTGATTGAAGAGTGGGAGGAATTATTTATGTCATCTGTTCGAATATTTTTCTCTAGTGAACTGACTTTTTTTTTTGTTTTTGTTTTTGAAGAGAAACAATTGCTTTAGGAAAATATTTTTTGCTGCCTGACGATTTTTTTTTTTTTGTGTTTTTTTTTTCGCTGCAAACTCTTCAAACTTCTTACTTTGTATGCACTTTTTATTGTACTTTTTAAGTTGTTGTGAAATTTCTGATTATGTGAAAGTTCTGAGTTATAAGTGCAGATTGAAGCACTTTTTAGTGGTTTTTGTTTTCGAGCTCATACGGTGGTGGTGTCATTGCCTGAGCGCCTCGATACATGCGAATATTTGTATGTAATTATTTTTTTTCGTTTGTCCTAAGCACAAATACATATGGCGCATTGTTTTTGTTGTTATTGGATTTATTGCCATTTGTATGCTTTTTGCTGTTCATTCTGGGAGTGTTTTGAGAAATGATGGGAAGACATTGTTTTTACAAAGGTGCCTGTGTGTGTGTGTGTAGGTATTTGCTAATATGTAAATAAACGCATGTATGTATGTGTGCGCATAGTTTGAGCTATGCTTGCGTTGTTGTTGCTTGTATTATATCAGCGAAATTGTTGTTGTTGTTGTGTGTATTTTTTTTGTTTCTGTGTTTGCTTTTTTGCTCGCTTTCAATTTGGAAGTTACTTTATATCAGCGAAATTGTTGTTGTTGTTGTGTGTATTTTTTTGTTTTTGTACTTTTTTTTTGCTCGCCTTTGATTTGGAAGTTATTTTTCATTTTTGATCGTTTATTGGGCTCTTATTTTGCTTTTGATGAATTCATTTTTGATGGCAGTGGTAATAGGCGGAGTATTTGTTGTTGACATTGATTCGCTTGTAAGTTGTGTTGTCGGGTGTTTTCTTTTTGTGCTTCTGTTTGTTGCTCGTGTCATTGTGGCCTTTCACCATTGCGTGACTTACGCCACTCAGCATTGGTCATTTTGCCATTCGAGACATATGGGCAACGAACTGTTGTGCTATGGGTGTTGCATGCAGTTCATTTCACACAGTGACCACATTACACTAAACATTACAACTTCGAGTGTAATTATTTGCCAGCCCAATAACCAAAACAAAGACAAAAAATGGCAAGAGCATACAGACAGCCGTTAACTCATTTACATACCCACATTTTTTGGACAGCACCCACTCGCCCACCACTGCGTATGAGTAACGCGAGCATGAACAAATTATGTATGCAGTCCCTTTCGAATTCACGAATTCAATGGCAATTGGAGTTTTGTGAGTTCAATGAAGCATTAATGCACGCAAGCATTAACTCCAACTATAGCTAGAACTTTCAGTTTAAAGCACTTGCGGCCACTGCGTATGAGTCATAAATTATTATACAGATACCCGCGCGTATGTATGCGAATACTTGCAATAGTGATTTCTACACCATGACAAATACATACACATATACATACTTGTGTATGTATGTATGCACATTTAATTTTCCAATCAACAGTTTTGCTATGGCTTCGCTGTCAGTATTTTGCGCATTTGTGTTTGTGTGTGTATGAGTTGAAAAATAAATCCAATATTTCAGACTTTTCGCTAAAATTAAATTGCTTTAAAGTGAGTGAAACCTTTGCAGTAAATCCTTTCGTTAGATTCGCATTAAATTACGGCACAACAAATGTCAGCCTTTGCTTCGTGGAGAAAACCTTGCCCCAAGTACGAATGTACCGATTTTCTTCGCTATTTGTGGGTGTACGTTCGTACGTGTGTGCTGTGGCATGAACGCTGCTTGCACCAACAAAACCAACAAACCAAAAGAAATCATGGAAACGGAACTCAAGCAGCCAACACTACATTTTCATCTCAGGCATGTGGCCACATGAGGCCGCCCTCTCAACGAAATAGACTCGAGACATAAGGCGAACTATACCAAAGAATAGCTACATACAAATAAGTACAGGCGAAGGAGTGGAGCCAAGAAACATGAGCAAATAAGTAAGCAAAGAGACAACGCAAGTGGCACAAACGAAACACAAAGGGCGCGTGTAAAGCAAAAGAAGTCTTCGCGGTTATTTTATTCATTGTATAGCCAAAGGCATAACTGTGAATTAAAAACAAAAATAACAAAAAAAAAATCAGCGTAGCTCTTTAGAAAAACTGAGCCACATCTATAAACTTTCCATAATTACGCGCAGCTTTTATCTTCGTTTCTTGCAAAACAAAACACAGGAAAAGAAAAGGGGGAAAACCATAGCATTTTATTCAGCGAATATCACGCCTGAATTGCTTTTCTAATCATTCTACACGCTTTCCGTTGGCTGCTCATGAATGTGTGCGTAAAATCGTATTTACTCTAAAATCGAATGTCACACGGCGCTACCCCCACCCCATTCGCCCCGAACGCACTATGCTGCTGGCGACACCCACTCTTTGAAGGAATGATTTATGCGCACACAAATACACACGCACACTATTGCTAATGGTATAACGTAAGCGCGGAGGCAAGCAAGCCTGCAAGCGTTGTACATATGTATGTGTGGGTGTGTGTGTGTGTACATATAATGAATGACCCAAGGTAAAGGCGAAATCGACGCGGTTACACCGACCACCGACCACCGAGCACCGAAACCCAGCCGTCATGTGGGCGCAACAAAAAACGCCAACTTCAATTATTTTCTTATAGCCCAATACTACTCGTATATAATACAAACGCACTGCAGTTGGAACGTTTACTTTGTAATTAAAATTTTCTTTAATTTTCTGCAAATTTTTTTCATTGCTTTTTTTTTACATATGTCTGCTGTTTAAGACGGAGACACGAGTCACGCGCTTTAACCTTTCGTGCCGCACAAACGTTCGCCCAAAACTAAATTCACCATCGCCAGCGAATCTTCGAAAGGACTCCTTATTATTGGTAGTGCAGTGCACTGCTGAGCGTAAAGCGTTAACTTACTCAACCGCATTCGTATTGTGAATTATACTACATCGTGAGCCTGTGAGCGCGTACGCAAATTTTCGCGAAGTTGCTCTCCGCCCGCGCGAACTTCATTGCTCGTTCGACTCGGAAGTGTAGGAATTTTCGCTATGCTTCTCTCGCGTACTCCCTTTCGTGGTTGCGCGAATGCTCTCTGCTCGTAAGCGCTACACTTTCTATTTCTTCTGAATTCGTTAGCTGTAGCTTAGATAGCAATTTCGCGCTGGTTTTGAGCTTTGGCGTTAATGCCCTAACTTGGCTAACGAATAGTTGCAATGGCGCTCCCAACTTTCGCGACTTTCTAATCATTATTGTTATGCTACTCAGATACTACTTTGTTGTTGTTGTTATTGCACGTTTACCACAAAATAAAAGCCGAGTTGCGTTACGAATATAGAATTTCAGTTGGAAAAATCTGATTATTTTTCGCAAAATATGAAGGTTACTGACATTTCAACTAATGGTTAAGCTCGGGGAGTAGGGGATTTGGTTAAAGCTTCCCCTTTAAGTTGCCATGAATTTACAATTATACGGACATGTGGTGAAGCAATGAAGTCGACTTAAGCTATGAAGTTGTTTTAAAGAAGAAGCCATAAATCGTTTTATTTCAATCGGACACAACTCACAAAATAATTTAGATGACATAATAAAATTAGAAAATTTAAAAAATAAACCGAAAAATATTAAAAACCAAATAAAAATATTTTAAAATAAACTAAGAAATAAATACTCGTATTTGAAGCTTAGCTCCCGCCTTCAATCAATTTTTCCAATGTCTTATTACGGTTTCGGGCTCTATTTACTAGTCGCTCAGCCAATATTTTCTTTAAGTCGCGATTCGTTTCTGAGTTACCGCATAACATCAATATTTCAAAATATCGCAGGAAAATGATAGGAAAGGATAGAATAGGATAAATAGGTGCCCACTTGGACAAATATTCAAAATTCATCCATTGCACACGCTGAATTGACGCGAGGCCCAACTTTCTAGAAGCAGATCACAGCTACTCAAGGGAACTCCAATCCTCTAATTTTGGGATGAAACCGTCTCCAGGGTCATTGTCTAGACAGTCAATCAGCCAAGCAGTTTCCCGTTATGCCACTGTGACCGCGAGCCCAAATAAACTTAATAGCGAAGTATTCGGATGCAATCGAGAAAGAAGCCAGGCCTTCGCCGACTAATTTCAAATGCACAAACAGCGAGCCCCTGGCCCTAATTGCCACTTGGCTGTTGAAGTAGATACTTACATCCTTCATAGTAATAACAGACGTCAGCAACCAACCCACTACTTCCACTTGGAAAACGCGGCAGTGATTCGGAAGCCTAAACTTAAACTTGATGGGAGCTCCTCCAGAATACTCCCGCACCAACTTTGGCCTACAACTTCGAGCCATACGTAAACATGTTTGCCATACCCTGCCTTCAAATGTTGTAAACTGCCCACTCCTCCCTTGAGGGAATATGAATGGAAAAACCTAGCGTGGATGTGTAATGAACCATCGCCATGGGGAGGAACTCAGGGCTTTTAAGAATACTAAAGTACTCGTAACTTAAGACCCGAACACTTCAATTTGATTGCGACTTCTGCAGCGGCAGTTTTTCCTGCAATGTCCACGGGTACCACATTCAGAATAGCGTTGGGCGCTAGAGTAAAAGATCCGAAGCGCCCCACAGACTGCAATGTGGGCAGACTTTGAACCCTCACCAACTTCTTAGCTGATGCGATTCTTTCTAGCGAGTTCCACCAAACAAAGACCCCGTACAACAAATACTATTATAAATGCTAACTGGATCTAATCACATTTCCAACAACTACTAAGACCAAGGCAAAAGTCAACAATTGGTGTTGAAAAAATGTGTTTAGCAACAATTTCTCAAAAATGCAATTGATGATGTGAGGTTAGGCTATGGTCGCCGCCACTCTCCATCAGACTGTAGCAGAGTCCACTTAAGCGTAGATACCCATTGTGATTGTATTTATTTGGGCTCAAGTTCGCCCTCTAACTCCCAATGGGACGGCCAACCGCTTCGTCTATTTAAAAAACAATGAAACAATGAAATATTTCGGATGGTTGCGGACTCCAATACTGCTAGACATCCAAAAAAGTATGAGCTTAGACTGCGTTGTCGCATTTTGACAAGAGCAGGACAGTGGCAGCGGTAGAGTTCAATGCTCTCCAGCTCCTCCTCGTTGTTGTAGCTGCGACAGAAGTCATTCTAGCGAAAAATTGCGCATGAGTTACCGTAAGGCAGCCGGTCTAGGCCAGAACTGTCTTGTTGCCTCACTAGTGGATTCCGTGGTACATCTACTATTGGATTGCGCGATGTAGACCGATCTGATACAGAGTTTTCTTTAATATAAAGTAAGCCTTACATACTAGACAGAACTGATTGATTCAAAATGAGTTTTTTCTCCTAGCCAGCTCATCCGCAATGCAATTTATAGGGATGTCACCGTATTCAGGGTCCCAGATAATGTTAATGGTGCTCTCGTTACTCAGCTGATTTAGAATAGTTCTACATTCGACTGCTACTTTGAATGACGTGTTTTGGTACTTTAAAGATTTGACGGCATATTGACTGTCAGAGTAGACAATGATCGGGTGCTGCAGTAGACGGGCACCTGACCTGTAATGTAGACTCTTTTATAGCTATTATCTGAGCTTGAAATACACTGCAATAGTTAGGTAGTCGTGGAATGTGATTCAGCTGCAGCACTTCTCAGTGGATGCTACTTGCGATTCTATTATTTAGTCTTGTGCTGGCAGTTAAGATAGCTACTGAGCCTGAGTCAAGGTCCTTAACGTTATCCCATTCACATCTTTATACGATTCGTGTGGAAAAATTATTTTCGCAACATATTTATGGAGTAGTGTAATCTGATGTCGATAATTTTACTACAAATTTATACTACAGACAATGGACCTTAAGAAGGTCCCCGAGATTAAAATGTGTCTAGTCAGGAAAAATAATTTTTCTGCCAAACTCGACGCCCAAATCGAATTGTTCCATGAACCAAATTGAGAGGCTATAAAAAGCGGAAAGTCGCTTGGCTTCAATGGTTGCGTTAAGTACCTATATCTAATAAAAGAATAGTCCTAGATCTTTGTGCAAATTTTCTATTAGGCTTGGACGCTTACTAATCTATTTTTATGCTCTGAAAAGGAAATGTGATATATAAGAGTGTAAATGCAATGATTATAAGGATTGAAATAGGAACGCAGGTAGTAAATATATAAGTAATATAAACATATCAGTGGGGCTATAGAAAGTAAGATATATTGGATTGGCTCAGTACTAAAGGTTTCATGGGGACATCAATGGGGGGGATATGTTTGAAAGTTTATTATCGGATAACGCTGGTGTGGTGATGCGAAAGCAAATTTTTTTTTTTACAAATTGCAAATATAGCCTCTTCCATACAACTGTCAACCTCGCCTTCACGTGGTGTCTCCTGTTTTCGCTAAAGAGGCTCTGACGACCGAGAAAAAGCGGAACAACTTTACCATCGACTTAGAAGAAATGCCAATATCAACATATACATACGCGTAATCTAAAAGGGCTACTTGGAGGAATCACTGTGAAAAGATTTGTAGTCTTCCGAATGCTATTCGTATCCAAAAAGCCCTACTAAAAGATCACTCAAACGGCATTAGTACCCTGAAAAAGCCAGATGGAAGCTACACAAGGAATGGAAACCAGTCAACTTCTACTGGACACTCACTTCCCTGGATCACTTGTGCTAGACGAGATCTCTGTACCGGCAGAAACTACTACATCTGCGAGTGCTGAGAACTTAAAACTAGCAAACAAGCTATTCCATGAAAAGCGGGTACAATGGGCGATATCAACATTCAGCCCATACAAATCTCCTGGTCCTGATGGGATATCCCCCTGTCTTTTACAGCAGGGTGCACACCATATTATCCCTAATTTGACCAGACTATACAAAGCAAGCTTACTGCTAGGATATTTGCCTACAAAATGGGCTGAGGTTAAGGTTGTATTTATTCCAAAGGTAGGGAAAAAACCCGAACAATTGCCTAAATCTTACAGACCAATTAGTCTCAGCTCATTTTTCCTTAAAACAATGGAAAAGATAGTTGATCGGTACATTAGGGAAAAGAATTTAGCTAACTTCCCACTGCATCAACTTCAATTTGTCTATCAACAGGGAAAATCCACTGAGACTGCAATACACTGCCTGGTAACAGTTACTGAAAAGGCTATTGAGTCCAAACAGATAGCTCTATGTGCATTTATTGACATATCAGGAGTTTTTGATAACACTTCCTATGAGGCAATCTATATTGCCCTATATCTAAAGGAGGTACCTGAACCCATCACTAGATGGATAATATTCATGCTGAAATCTAAGACGATCAGCACCGAACTAGGAGGAGCAATCAAATCTATTGAAGCCACAAGAGGTTGCCCTCAAGGTGGCGTACTTTCTCCTCTTTTGTGGACTCTAGTCATAGATGAACTTCTCCACAAACTGAATAACCTAGGATTTCACACTCAGGGTTACGCTGATGACCTAGTAGTTTATGTATTAGGCTGGCATGAGGAAACCATTTCGGATCGCATGCAGCAAACCCTTACAATAATAAACAAATGGTGCACGGAAAAAGGACTCTCCATTAACCCATCCAAAACAACACTTGTACCACTTACTAGGAGAAGGAACATAAATCTCAAATGTCCGACCCTTAATGGAACAACACTTCAACTCTCGACAGAAGCGAACTATCTTGGCGTCAGTCTTGACAAAACGCTTACGTGGAATTCCCATATTGGGGGAGTTACTTCAAAAGCCACAAGGGCATTCTTTGCCTGTACAAGGCTTTTTGGTAAGACATGGGGACTAAACCCTAGAATGACCTTCTGGACATTCACCACAGTTGTGAAACCCATAGTCACTTATGCATCCTTAGCAAGGTGGCCCAAGGTCAAGCAAAGAAAGGCAGCAAACGAATTAAACAAACTGCATTGCCTGATATGTGTTGGTATTACAGGGGCTATGAAAACATGCCCCACGGATGCATTGGGTGTGCTCCTGAACATACCACCGCTTCCAATTCTAATTGAAAGGGAAGCTCGCTCGAGTGCCTAAAAGGTATATCTTAACTTAAAAGTGGGGATATGAAAGGACATTTAAAGATCTTGGAAGACTTCCTACATAGTCCCATTCTTCATAGGGATGATATAATATCACCCAAACCAATACCCTTCAGGAACTTCCAAGTTATAATTAATGAACGAACAGACTGGAGAACCAACTCTATCACTTTCAAACCTGGCTCCCAGCTATGGTTTACTGATGGGTCCAAATTGGAAAATGGTAGAACAGGGGCAGGAATCAATGGACCTAAATTCAAAAAATGGACCTAAATTCAATATTCCAGGCAGAAATACATGTCATTGAAATATGTGTGAGAGAATGCCTTAGCAGGAAAATGAAAGGTACTCACATCTACATACTTTCAGATAGCCAAGCGGCTCTAAAAGCCCTTATATCAACAACTATCACCACTAAATTGGTAAATGATTGCCTAAACCTTCTCAACACGTTAGGGAACCTCAGCATAGTAACACTATGCTGGATTCCGGGACATGAAGGACATGAGGGAAATGAAATGGCTGATGACCTTGCAAAACAAGCAGCAAATATGCAACTTACTGGTCCTGAGCCTTTCTGTGGACTCACAAAAAACCACATTAATGAATTCCTTAGGAAATGGGAAGAAAGAAAACTTGCCGCACACTGGCTAAACTGTGCCGGTCAGCGTCAAGCCAAACTATTCCTAAGTCCCAACAAAGGAATATCTGACAAACTTCTTTTAGTGGGAGAGTAGACCTGCGTCTTTTAACAGGATATCTTACAGGTCACTGCAGCCTGAGGTATCATCTAAATAATATTGGTCTATCTGAGACCAATGTCTGCCGCTATTGCGAAATGGACATAGAAAGCTCAGAACATGTGCTTTGTGAATGTCCTGCGTTGGGCAGACAGAGACTTTATCACCTTGGTGGTATCGTAGTATCTCCATGCAATCTTTGGAACAACAAACCCAAAATTGCGCTACAATTTTTAAAAAGCCTAAAACTCTAGGGTTACAAAATAGGCCTTTCACAATAGATCAGCTCTGGTCGCAGTGCGTAATGGCCTTCTAATAATAATAATAATAATACATTTGAGTAAAATACCTTATTGTCGCGAAACGTTCAAAACCGCCTCGGATAAGAGTTTTAATACCTGGGTGTAAAACCTTAGCAGCGCTGCAGACCCGCTAATCGGCGTGAATTATAGACTACAAGGTGCTAATAGAAGTTTGTTTGCTCACCCCAAATTCTCAAAAATAAATTGCTATCGAGGTCGTGTAAGCTACAAATATACAGGACGCTAGTAAGACCAGTAGTAATGTATGGCTGCTATGTATGGTTACTTTGAGGATATTTGAATCAGCAAGGGAAGCTGACGGATCTTATAAAAACAGATACAATGATGAGATTAAACATCTAATATCAGCTCAAAACATTCGCGCTTAGCTAAAGTTCATAGGCTGAGATGGTTAGGACACTTACTCAGGATGGACGACAATGGAATTACGAAAAAGACCTCCAACAACTCTTTTATTATGGGCAGTAAAAAACGTGGAAGACCGCCTAGAAGATGGGAAGAAGATGTTGATGCAGATTTACGTCTTATAAATGATAGGAAAAGCGACGCAATGAACCGAGTCGTGTGGAGTGCGTTTGTGAAGGAAGCACTGGCGCACTCCGTGCTCTAATTGCTTTGATGATGATGATGATGATGATGATGATGATGATGCTGATGATGGGGATATCAATATCATGTACAGCAGTCTATACAGCTACTTTAGCAATTTGGTTTCTGCCATCGTTCAGTAGCTCCACGGAAGCTATGTGACAAAGTTTCTTCTCCACCAAAAGACTTTCACCAAATTTACACACTTTAATATGACAACTGAATATTCCTCGTCAAACAAGTATTTCAAATGACGGTCAGTAGAAGGGCATTTTTTAATGTCTGAAGAAAAAACACTGCTTACCCATATTGTCATTGGACATTGACTTGATTTTTACGAAATATTGCGTGCATAATAATTCGCCCGACAACAGGAAGCCTGTTAGCATCAAATTTAATCATTATTTATTTCTTGGAGCAATTCTAAGTAATGCATTGAATAATTAATTACAATGTGTAGTTCAAAATTCTTGTACAAATTCAAAAATGTTCCGCTCTTAGTCAGAACATAGGACGGAGACTAGCCTCTTGCAACGTCTTCTGTCATATGCATACCCCTTATTTGGCTCCAGGAACCAAAACTCTCGCACCCACGTCATCTTTGGCCGACCACCCGCTCTTTTTCCTTGTGGACTCCACTCGAACGTCATTTTCGCAATATCGGTGATGCATCTCCGAAGTGTACGTCCAACCCAGTTCCCTTTTCTTCTTTTGATTTCTGAGTTGATGAGAGTACTGTTTGTGAGCGCGTAGAGGTCTTCAATTGAAATGATGTTTGGCCAGAAAACTCGGCAGATTATACGTAAGCATTTGTTAATAAAAACGAACGATTTATTGCAGATCACGTAGGTGACTTTTCATGTCTTTGAACCATACAGAAAGCCTAATTCGTTGCTTGTGTTGAAGATTCTTAGTTTGGTGTTTCGGGATAAAACATTGGAGCCCCAGGTTTTTTTCAGCTTGACGTAGGCTGCGCGAGCTTTGTTAATGCATGCGCCTACAACAGAATCTGCATCGCTATCCTACGCTATCACACTTCCCAGATAAGTAAGCCGTTCAACGTCATTAATTACTACAGAGTCGGGGCCCAAACGGAAAGTTAGAAATTTTGCTACCGTTGTCTCCATACGCATCAGTTTTGTCTTGGACATAGAAGCATCTTAACAGCCAAATATTTATGCCACGAAAAAATTTCTAAAACCACCGTCTGTGGGCAAAAGTAAGGTGAATTTGGTTGTAAAATGAAAAATCTTTATTTATTCTTGTAAATCAATTTCATCCCCTTCATAATAATCCCCTCTCGATGAAATACACTTATGCCAACGATTTTTCCAATCCCCGAAATATGCCAAATAGTCCATTTCCGGTATAGCCATCAGCACCTTCTTCGATTCAGCTTTTATCTCCTCAATCGACTCGAAACGCGTTCCCCGGAGTAGTCTCTTGAGTTTTGGGAATAGCCAGAAGTCACACGGAGCCATATCAGGCGAATACGGTGGTTGCGGAACGATATGCGTGGAATTTTTGGCGAAATGGTCACGAAGAACGAGTGCAGTGTGAGACGGTGCATTATCGTGATGCAAAAACCAAGAGTTGTTGGCCCATAATTCTGGTCTTTTTACACGAATTGCTTCACGTAAACGACGCATAATGCTCAAATAATGTTCCTCATTAACAGTTTGGCCAGGTGGAAGGAATCCATAGTGCACCACACTACGAAAATCGAAAAAAAACTGTCATCATGACCTTTATTTTTGAACGACTTTGACGTGCTCTTTTCGGTCTGGCCTCGCCTTTAGCACGATATTCGCTTGATTGGTCGGTTGTTTCAGGGTGGTAAGCATAAATCCAAGTCTCATCTCCCGTAATGATGCATTTGAGCTTGTCCTGATAGTCTGAAAGCATTGTTTCACACACATCAACGCGACGACTTTTTTCCAAGAAATTGAGAGTTTTCGGTACCAAACGAGATTTGACTTTTCGTAGGCCCAAATGGTCTATCAAAATGGTTTTCACAGATCCTTCTGATATTCCGATCATATCAGTAAGGTCTTTAACAGTCAATCGACGATTTTTGAGCACTAACTCCTTCACTTTATTGACGTATTGGTCATCTGTTGACGTCGATGGTCGTCCGGAGCGCTCCAAGTCATCAAAACGTTCTCGACCTTCTTTGAAGTCCTTGTACTACTTATAAGCAATTTTCTACGACATGGTCGAATCACCAAATGCCTTCTGCAAAATGCTAAACATTTCCGCAGCCGAAATTTCATTCCGCAAATAAAATTTGATGCCACTTCTCTGCTCAATCAAATCAGACATTGTAAAAATCGAAAAATGCACTCTTGGTCGTTTGGTAAACACAAGCGTAAATATATTACTGATAACGGCATTCACATGAAAGTTGGCCCAGATGTTATTGACAGTGCTGCCAACTCATAAAAAAAATAACTAGAGCGAAATTTTAATCCCGCGAAGTTTGACAAATAAATTCACCTTACTTTTTGCCCACATATGGAGGTATTCTAAAACTGTTAGGCCCTCTCTATGTAAGGCAACCCCAAGACACACAAACCCAAGACAAATTGAAAGTTAAGTTTGACCTTAAGATCTATCCGCACCATTCCCTTATTATGACACCAAAATGTACAGAATAATATGAATAAGATTAAACCATCTCTATCTGTCCTGAGATTCCTCAAACAAATTTGGTTGGAAATAGTCGAAATCTGATTAAGTGTAATAATTCAAAAACGCATCCCTCAAAGGTTTTCTAAAAATTCTAATTAAAAAGTTGAACATTTTTGGAAATTTATTAAGTTTTTCTAAATTTCGTATAAAGTTGAGTTTCAAACTTATGCGCTTTTTGTTATGCAATGAACTATATTTTTATAAAAAAATTTACGAAAAACAATTTAGCCTGAAAAATATCTCGAATACTGCAAAAAAAAAAAATTTAAGAAAAAAATTTAGTATGAAAAATATTACGAATTGTGCAAAAACAATTTAAGAAGAAAATTTAGTATGAAAATTCCTACGAATATTGCAAAAAACAAATCAAAAAAGAAAAAATTTTATGAAAAAAAAAACAATTAAGAAAAAAATGTAGTATCAAAAATATTACGAATATTGCAAAAATATAAATTATTCAACTAATGGGGCCGTTTTCTCTATACGCGTGGCTATGAAAACTGCCTGTACGATTATCAGTGGCACTTACTGTATACGTTCTCGGTTGAACGGGTTAAAATGTCCCTGTAGATGGCGCCACAGCATAACCAAGTTTAACACCGCCATTTTGCCTTGTGCCTTATCGTAAAGTGGTTGGAGTACTGGCTGGAGAACTTACGATATTACGCCGGCTGTCTTCAGTTGAAGATGTCTAGCAGTAGATGGCGCAGAAAGTACACTAAATTGAGAAAATAGAAATTAAATGTAGCCTATTGGTTGCCGTTTGGGATATTTTTATGCTGAGGGTTTTTAATTTAAAATTGGAAATTTCAGCTGAATTGCGGGAACTCCCGCGAATTTTCAAAGCGTATTTTTCAATAATTCATACTAATAGCGGAAAGTCCCTCATTTATATTCACAAAACTAAATGAATTCTAAACAACAAATTGCAGGAATTCCCGTGGTGGTGTCAGCAGTGCAAACCGGCAAGTGCACCATGCATTGTTTTTTTTATTTTTTTTTTTTTGTACTGATTGTAAAAATCGGATGTTAACTTTTTAGGGGAATTGCTTGTGAAAAGAGAAAATTAGAAAAATAGTAAAAATAAAAGAAAAAATCTTAAAACCCACACAACTCTACTAATTTTAATTCAATTACAGTCAAATATAGCTCATTTGACGCAAAATTAAATTTACTATAACAGTAGGGTACTAAAAAAATCCTCAATATCGGATAATATCGTAAAAATTATGTCAAAGTTGAAAAAATAGAGAAAAAATAAAAAAATTCCAAATACTTCCGTCTACAGTCTCGTCAGTTGTCATTTCAGAAAAAATGTCAACACACTGTCAAAAAGGCTTGTTTTTTTTCTTTCGAACTAAAAAAGCAAATTCGAAATCGGATGGAAATTGGCGAAGTTAGGAGTGATTCTTCACATCAACCTACTGAAAAACGGTTTTATGGCCATAAAATGAGATTTTGGGGGTGTATTGGAAATTTCTCCTATACCATTTTTCTTAGTTTTACTATACCTACAAGTTGAACTAGGTCTCCATAAAAGTATAATTTCACTGTCGCACAGTGTAATTTACAAAACTACTGAAATTAATTAATTGAGCTCTCATTTAAATTGCATTTTAACAAGAAGTCCGTTTGCGGGTCCAAAAGTCGCATATTTCCATTTTACAGGCAAACGGGAGAGCGCTCAATTGCAATGTTGTTGAGCAAGAGCCCGAACGGTAGTGCAATTCACTAACTTTAGACGATCCGACAATTGCGGTAATAAAACCGACACATAAAAAATCTATGGGAAGTAGGTATTCAACGTCTTGGTGCACTCTGCACCACAAGCACATTGAGTACTAATTCAACGGCAGCACTTGATATTGCGGTGGAATGTCTAGCAGCTAAATCTGCCATAAGATTCAGCGCGGCAGGCGAATTTACATTTAAAACATCCGGACATAGCTCAATAGCTATGAGTTACAGCGGCAAGACAGGCTATATGACTCCGAAATGCAAATGGGTGAAGAAATTCCGAACAACAATAGAAGAAGAAAGGTGGAAAAGAGGTATGAAACCTAACCCAAATACTCTTAATATATTTGCTGACAGCTCGAAAATGATGGACGGAGTAGGAGCAGGGATTTATTGCGCAAAGCTAGGCATCAGGGAGCCATTTAAGCTCCCGGACCATTGCACTATTTTTCTAGCAGAAGTTTTTGCAGTAGGAAAGGCTGCAAAAATAGCATTAGCAAGAACATCGAGCAACACCAAAATAAATATATACATTGACAACCAAGCGGCGATAAAAGCAATAAACTCGTATGAAACTTCATCTAAAAACGTTCTTATGACCAGGGAAGAGAGACAAGCCGCAGGCAGACAGTTACACATCTATTGGGTACCCAGACATAAGGGCATTGCAGGATACGAAATTGTAGATGAGATTGCCAAAAGCGCTGTTTACATACAATACGAACAAGAAAACGACATGCTGCGGACATGACAAGACGGATAGACAGGAGGTGGAGTACTCGAGCCACTTGCAAACCGCGAAAATCATGTGTACACATGTAAATAAATACGCCAGATTCGTACTAGCCCTGTCTAGAAAAGAAAGCAGAACTATCGTAGATATATTGACAGGCCACAATTTGTTAGCGGTACACGCATGCAAGATGGGAATTGCAAACAATGATAGCTGCAGATTTTGCAATGCAGTAGAAGAGGGGCATACTCCCACTAATACTACGAAAACCCTCCTTATCGGCTGAATTCCACTGCATGGTAATATTTCGTCAAGGTGGAGCCGCGTTTATTTCTATTGACACAACAGGTACCTGCGTCCAGGTTCCTCTCTCATGGGCGTATGGAGGTAATACTCTATCGATAGTACCCGCTGCTTCCACTTCATAAGTGGTTCTGCAGCAAATGAAACATCGGAAAGGGTGTCGTAAGTATTACCGACATGTCAAAGTCCGATACCGTCGTGAGCACTAGGCTCAGGCGTATGAGATTTGTCGTCAGTTCGTAGGCAACCCACCTCCAGTCAAAAGCTGCTGTAGATTTCTTTGCTGTATGTTGCGTTACCACTCTGCGCGTAGCCTTATCATTGTTGCAAAATTTGTTGCTGCATTCCAGCAAGTATTTAATGCGATCATCTTGGTAATTAGATTTTTCGGGCACAGCTGTCTACCTAGAAGTACTTCAAGCGTTGAACGCTCCTCTCTGAAAAGACCGCAGTAGAAGAGTACGTGTTCCGCACTTTCTATCGCGTTGTTGCAGTTTGGGCAGAACGGGGTGTCCT
The DNA here is from genome assembly GCF_028408465.1 of Anastrepha ludens. Taxonomy (NCBI): domain Eukaryota; kingdom Metazoa; phylum Arthropoda; class Insecta; order Diptera; family Tephritidae; genus Anastrepha; species Anastrepha ludens. The sequence goes on along the minus strand of NC_071498.1, from coordinate 23,875,130 downwards.
CTAGATTAAACCGATGGAAGTACTCCAAAAAACAACTGTGGCCACTCAGTATTTGAGTGAAATAGTAGTCAACGTCTCCTTGTGTGCTGGTCACCCATTGGCTAATATTTAAGATAAGCCTATGAGTCCAACGTCCGTTAATTGACGAATCCCACCCGCTTTGCCATTTTTCTATCGAATGCAGTGTCTCTTCAGCTTTTTCTTCTAATGACGGCTAAGCCCGTCGCCTGCCGTAGAGACGGCTCAGTCAATTTGCCTGAACGTCAGGTGGTAGTTTGCACGCGCTAACGCATATTGCGTCTCTTGGGACCGATCTGTAGCCACAAGCCACTCTTATTGCACTTCGGCGAAGTATCAGTGCTCTATACTGTATGTTGGACGTTTTAGCTCCGGCCCATATGGGGGCAGCGTACGAGACTACGGAGTCTACAACCGGGCCGTCAATAATAGGCAACATTTGTGTTAGCGCTCCATTGATAGCATCAGCTATTGCGCTTACCGCAGATCGTTGCTGATTGTAGCTAAGTCGTCTGTCTATTATCACGTCAAGATACTTAACCGACTCCTTCGAAAGTATTTCATGGGTACCGATACGTCGTTTTATTTTCTCCTTTTTCTCCGCCCAATGATGAATACCGCCTCGGGTTTTTGGGTTGGCAATTCCAATACGGATTTGGCCAACCATAGTCTCACCCATGCTGCTGCGTCATTGCCTTTTGTTTCCAGCTGGTCTATATATCTATCCGTAACTAGAAGCACAATATCATCTGCATAGCCTTCGATAGTAGCACCGTCTGGTAATTTTAGTTTGAGGACCCCGTCGTACATGACATTCCAAAGTATTAGACCAAGGACAGATCCTTGGGGAACCCCACCAGTGATTTGGCATGTTTTTTGGCCACGGTCTGTATCGTATTGCAGAATTCTGTTGGTGAAGTAACTACGAATTATGCGCAGTAGACAACTCGGTACACTTAGTTCTTTGAGAGACATTAAAATGTTGCCCCACTTTGCAGAGTTGAATGCATTTTTGATGCCCAGTGTAATGATAGCGCAGTACTTCATATGCAAGTGCCCACCGCTGATTGCTTCGTGCGCAATGTCTGTCACAGTCCTGATTGCATCTACCATTGACCTCGCTCTTCGAAAATCATACTGATTGTCGGATAGACCAGATGGGCATTCGAGATAGACTTGTAGCCGGTCGCATATAATACTTTCGAATACTTTTCCCACGGAATAAAATTAATCATCGAATTAAAAAATCGAAAAAGAGTTACATTTCAAAATAAATAAGACTATATAGTCACATATTGTTGTATTTACAATATGTATCTATATAAGGGACAAGGTGGCACAATATTATAGGAACGAGCTACATAGCCTCGTCCAAATCAGCGACGTTGTCTCACGAACTCTTGCCATAAATCCATAAACGTGCGTGGAGGCTTAATTTCGTTAAAAAACTATTTGCAATACAAGGTGACGCAAAATTAATCATCCAATTTAGTTTTGGGATAACTTTTTTACTAAATAAAAAAAAATTATTATTATTTTGGACGATGGAACCCTTTATTTTGACCTTTACTCCCTCCATTGATTGTCTATTTATATACTGTATCAAATATGACTAACTTAGAACGCCATTTACAAAAATTATACATCGTCCGTTAGAGGGATTACTTCTGCGCCACCTTGTTCCTATGGTCTTAAGAGGTCTGAGCGCCTAAAATATTTGAAAAAAATTTAATTAGTGAGGTTGTAGTCAAAAATATACAATTAATAAAAAATAAATACAAATCAAACAACAACACGTCATGAAAAAGCAATTTTTTACAGCTCAAGCCACTCCAACGTCACAGCTACAAAAACCGAATGAAGAAGCAATCACAACAAGACCAACAACTCAGGCACCACGACTGCAATATTATGCAATCTACACTTGTGTCTAGAGTTAGTACAAAATAAGCAGAGCCAAAAACAAAACCAAAAACACAAAACAAAAACTGAACAAGCGGACAGACACACAAAATATGAAAAATTAGCAGAGATCAAGAAAAGGATCAAATGGCACGTTGCTGAGTGCACGCCGACAGCCCGAAGCTACATAGAACTGCGCATATTCGCACACCGGCTGCGACACAACTATGCGCCGGCAACTGGCAACTGGAAACCGGCAGGCAACTTGGCGCGCAGCGCTCTTGTAACAGTTTCGCACGCTAAAATACATGAACAAATTTGAAAGTATTTATTTTTTATTATCTTCACTTCATTGGGCCTTGCCTGGTTGCTTTGCGTTGCTTAATAATAACCAGAGGTGCCTTTAAGCGGCCTGTCGCGAATAGTAAGTGCTTTGTTGTTGTTATCGTTTTGTGGGGCATGTCGCTTTGGTGCCTTTGGCCGCTTACCGGCTTCGAGCCACTTATGTAACACTTGACGTAGTTGTTGTCAGTGTGAAGTAGAATGGCGCACGCTTGAGCATTGAAAGCACTACAGAGCACCTGTGCGCACGCGCTCTTGGCCAACGCGAATGCGAATGCGAGGCAAACAAACACGATTGCACACCTTAAAAAAGACGAACAAGAAGGAAATTTGTAACTAAAAGCAAATAACAAATATTTGTTGCAACATTTGGTTTTTCTATGAGCAACAAAACGAGAACGCAAACAAAATTTCAAAGGCATACATACATACATACATGCATACATATGCATTATCAAGAAAGACATACCCATTAGAAAGGAAACAAAGTAGATCATTAAAATCTCTTGTCATATCTGCGAATTTGAACGCGCGTAAAAAGAGATGATTCAAGAAGATAGCCTCCATCGGACCATAGAACATTTGGCCTTAGACTTAGACGCACTTTCTCATGAATTTTTGATATCTTCAGATACCCTACTTTTTACCCTCTGTTTAATCAAAGAATAGCTTCTCCTTCGAATTCAATATTAAATAAAAATATTTATTTTCGCTGTATTTCGCGGTGAGTGGAGTGTAGCATCACTACCCCTACTAGAGAGCGCACGATTCATAATTTTCAACCAAACAGTTGACTAGGTAACCACCAGCAAACAAGTAAGAAAACACGGTTTAGCACAAATGAACTCAACGAAAAAGAAATCATTTCTTGAAACAGAAATAACTTTTAATTCTACATTTTGATAAAACTATTAATATTATTATTTATCATTTATTATTATTAGATTAGATTAGATTTGTGGGGGATTGGACAAGTCCAAGTACTCAGTCAAGAGACCATTGCACTACACCCGGATAGAATTCAGTAGAAGAATAGAGAGATAGGAAAGATAAAGTGTGGGTGGTAAGACGGAAAAATTAGTTTGATGTCACTCTTCGACAAATCTCTTGGATTCATTGATGAATCTTAATAGATCTGGAAGTGGAAGAGAATGAACCATATCCATACTCAGTATATCGCAACCCAGTATCCTAAGTCTGATTCTGGAAAACGCCGGACAGTTACAGAGCAAATGCTCTGCAGTGTCGTCATCCTCAAGACAGGATAGGCATATCGGGCTGTCACCGACCCCCATATCAGCCCTATGCTGACCGCAGGCGTTGTGCCCTGTGATAACACCCACCAGTACTCTCAGGTCCTTTCTGCTGAGTTTTAGGAGAAAGGTCGCTATTTTCTTGTTTGGTTCTTTCACAAAGCACTTGGCTACTCTGCACGAGTTCAACTCAGTCCAATGTGCTTTATGGGTAGACCTTATGAAGTCGTCAATCCATAGTTGAATCGATGCAGAATTGATACCTAGAAAGGGTTCAGGGCCGAATGGTATACTTGCAGAGCCTTAATTAGCCAGTTTATCAGCTAACTCGTTCCCTGTAATACCACAATGTCCAGGCACCCAAATAAGACTAACTTTGTTGTGTTTTACAACACTGTTCAGTTTTGTCTTACATTCACCGACTAACGAAGAGCAGCGTGGGTTAGCACTATAAATTCCAATACTGTTGCCCCGCCCCATTTTCTCAATTAGCTAGTATGCCACATTCACGATGGCGTAGACCTCCGTAAGGAATAACGTGGCCATCTGTCCTGTAGCATAGGAGTACTTAGTGTCTTCGTCTAAGTACCATCCAGATCCGCTACCATCACTGGTTTTGGATCAGTCGGTATAGAAAGTGTGTTGATTCCGTTAATAGGTTATCTGGGCTTAACCATTGATCTCTATCTGGGATCAAAACATCATACTTCCTACTGGCATCGAGAGCAGTGTGCACCATTCCAACAACTGGTGGTGTATCTGGCAGTGTCCAGTACCGTTTAACTTGAGCCTGTACGCCGCCTTCGTCGCTTTCTTTCGAATTTGAAGATCTAGTGGTTGCAAGTTTAGAAAGGCATCAGCAGATGTCGCACTCATAGCACTTGTGATACCCAAGCACACACTTCTCTGTAGTCTGTTTAGGGGTTTTACTTTGGAGGCGTATGTAATAATGGGCCTAATCAGGGTGATGTACAACCAGGGTACTATCGGCGGTCTTAGACCCCATGCCTCGCCAAAGGTTCTCTTACACTGCCAGAAGACTTTTAGTGTTCGAGAAACCTTCTGCTCGACGTGCGGCTTCCAGGTAAGCTTACTATCTAGGATTACTCCTAAGTATTTAACCTCAGAAGACAGTTGCAGTGTTACCCCTTTCAATCTGGGTAGCGACAAGCTTTCCATATTGCGTTTCCTAGCGAAAAGCACTAAGGTACAATTCGCACCAATGCTCAATCTTATTTAGAGCTACCTGCATTTTATTGCTTATAGCTTCAAGTGACCGTCCTGAGATTAATACGCACACATCGTCTGCGTAGGCTTCGATGTGTAAAATTTCCTGCAGATCATTAAGAAGAGAGTCCATAACAAAGCACCAAAGTAGGGGAGAGAGTACACCGCCTTGTGGGCAACCCTTCTTACTCTCAACCTTGACTCCTTCATCGTTTTCTCTATCCATGGTAAGCAGTCTTTTGGATAGCATAGAGTGAATCCATCTGGCAATGATTTCTTCTACTCCATAACTTCTGATAGAAGCGCACATAGAGTCAAAGTTAGCATTGTCAAAAGCTATTATTATTATTTATTAAATATATCAAAAATGCTTATATAATATCTAAATACCCACACAAGTACTCGCAGCCAGGGCTTACGACTCAACTGATAAAACTTTTTTAAACTGAATAGGATTAGACCAATCGCCTCTGCTGTTAGCTGCAATGATTTTATAATATTATTATTTATAATTATATATCAAGTAAATAAATAAATAAATGAAAATTTCTGTTTTTTTTTTGTTTTGGCAAACTATACTAAATTGAACTGTAGACAATATTAGAGCGAGTTTTAAAATTCAGCGAGAGTGGTTGTCGGACACTTTCGAGTTTTCATAAACCGCCCGCGAAGATAATACAGCACCTCAAGATCATGAGGCTATTTATTGACTATTTATTTATTTATTTATTTTTTAATTTAATTTATAAATATATGTAGGTAATTCTGTGAAATATACAATATTTTTGATATTTTTTCTGCCGGTGTTATGCATTTTTTTCCATATAATGAATGCTTTTTTCTATATAGAGAAAATGGCCGCCATAAAAACAAAACTTATCCAAAATCAATGCGATTTTTGAAATATTTTAAACTTAAACTTTACCAAAATTCAAAGGGCTATAAATCTGCATACACGAAATTTCTTTGAAAATTCTGATTAAAATGTTTTCAATTGAAAAATGAAAATCAAAAAAAAAAGTTTTCTACGAAATTTAAAATTTAAAGTTGGTTGTTAACTAAACCAAGTTTTTATAATAAAGAAATAAAAAGATTAATAAAAAATTAATACCCTGTTGTATTACAGTGAACACAGGTGCACGGGTGCATGTCAAAAAAGGCATATGTATGTATGTATATAAATGTGGATTCTGATTTATGGTACAAACATTTTGTTTCTACTTTGCAATAAAATAACTGTAAGCCAGATTATTAAAATTTTTTTTTTTTATCTATTTACCTTCAAAAATCTGCGCTCCTTTGCTGTGTAATCGAAGAATTCGTTAGTGAAATCTCAACTTCAGCGCAAAAGCACGGCGTCAAATTTTAGAAGTTGCTTACACACCTTAAAATTTTGTTTGTGTTTTTAATTTTTTTGTAAATTCTAGAAAATTTAAATTCCTTGTGATTGAATTTGTGCCGACTAAACGGCCAATTACGGCGTGAAGGCGAAGGACGTGAGGTACAGTTTGTGTGTTCGTTCAAAGGCTAGACTCACGCAAAATATTTTAATTTTCATTTGATTCTTTCGACATCGTTGGCATCGTCATATTAATTTGTGCAACATCAACACCAGTTCAACCTGTTGAGGTGCAACAAGCAAAACACTTGCCCTCGATTTTTCTTCTTCTTAATTGGCGCTATAACCGCTTACGTGATTTTGGCCGAGTTTAACAAAGCGCGCCAGTCGTTTCTTTCTCGTGCTAACCGGCGCCAATTGGACACACCAAGTGAAGCCAAGTCCTTCTCCACCTGATCTTTCCAACGCAGAGGAGGCCTTCCTCTTCCTCTACTACCACCACATCGCGTAAACCATTTGTTTCCTTTTTTGTAAGTGAGAATTGATTGCGAAACAAAAATATTTTTAAAGAATACACCGCCTTTGACATCCAGCGTGCATGGCTAGTTGCGCCAGGTGTGTGAAAGTTATATTGCTCTGCCCCAAGAAAGATTAAAGCTAACTGAAGTAACTCTTTATAGTCTTCTCGATTTTGAGATTTTTCCAACTGATCGTAACAGAACTGTTTACAATTATCACGTTCAGCTATATTTACTTGTTCTAAAACAATTTTATCTTCGATGCCACTTTTAAATGAATCTTTATTTAAATTAGACCATGATTTCTTGAATCTTTCAAAAATAGGAACTTCTGGTGTAGAGGTTGAAGATAATTTTAATTCGAAGACGCTGCGTAATAAATTTTCATAAATATGGTGACGGCAAGGTAGATTGATTAGATTACGTCCAATTTTTTTTTCTAAAAGAGCTACAGCTCCACTGTGGATGCCAGTATTGGTGGCTGTTGTATCATATGATAGGCCATTCACTTGATTAACAATATTCCATGTGACTAATCTGTCATAAACTACATCAGCAACATTTTTACCAGTAGCAGATACTAGTTTCGGTGCACCAAGAAACTTCGATGTGCCGTTGTAACTTACCAAAACTGCAATTCGTTCAACTTTTGTGGATCCAATCAAATCTTGCATTAACTTCCCATCAAAATGAGCTACCAAAGTACCATTTTTACTCACCTATAAATGATAAGAAGATTATTATAGAGTTTAAAATTGATTATTAATGATATTAGATTTTAAAGTAAAACAAACGTACATTGTCCTTAAAACCTGCCAAAATTTCTTCAGATTCTTTCAAACGATTTTCTTGACGCAAACGATGAATACTTGAACGATTTATGACAAGTTCCTATACACAATGTCCTAATGCCTCAGCAGCTGCTATTAGAATGTGTACTGCCATACCATCAGAGACTTTCGCATTGTCCAGCGCTGATACTAACCGAGCAATTATGAAATTTTTGCGACCTCGTTTTCGTTTTGATGTAGGATTTGAGATTTTGTCTTCTTCGTTGATGATGGACTGATCAATTGTTTTATCACTAACATTGTCTTCATCACTCCACTCCATGAATTGCGAAACTTTTATGAAATATGAAAAAATTAAACATTGAAAACTGGAATTTAATAAATAAGGTACTCAACTTACCTGTTTGTCTCGAACTTTCTTCTTCGTACTTCTTTTTTCGTGCAGCTTCCTTCTCTTGTCTCTCCTGAACTCTCTTCTCTTTTTCATATAATGCCATATCGACACCAGTCATGCAACCAGGACGTCCTTTTAGTCTTTGCATTTCTAGAAACTCTTTATCTTCTACAATTTTAATTTCTTCTAATGCATTCGCAGTGGCAATGTCAAATAAATTGTCTAGATTTTCTAGAAATGTTTCGGCAAGTTGTTTTTGCGCATTTGATCTTTTATCAGGTAATGTTTTTTGGATATTTTTCCACTTATCATATAATTTTATTAATTTATACTGACATTTGTGATCTTCTCGTATCGGTATACGAGCTTGATGCCAAAATATTTTAACTGCATCGATTGTCAATTTCGCACTTTGCTTTGCTGTAAGATCTACAAAGCGCATGTTATAAAATAAAACTTGCAAAACCTGTCGATTTGACGGAAGTTTTGCGCCATTGATTTGGTGTGAAACATTCCCTATTAAATCGATTTTTTTTTAATTTTCAATGGCTTTACCTTGAAGTACTTGGTGCTTCTTCCGTAGTCAATTTTGCTATTTTGGACATCATAATTTTTGCTTCTTGAATCTAATGACTATGTTCAAAAATTCTAGTCCATTCAATGCAGAAAAACTATTTGAATAATAAATTAAAATTTTTCACTTCACTTCAGTTCACTTTTACAAAGCTGTCTAAGAGAAGTCTTCTACTGCTTCTTTAAAACAAAGCTTCCTCGGGAGGAAACATTTTGGAAAAAATACTTTTAGTTCATCCAATAGACTGACTTAAAAGTTATTCAATATCAAATATATCTATGAAAATTTTGTAACTAGGTGAATTTTTAAACAAAATAACTGTAGAAATATTTAAAAAAAATACCAGTCTAACGGTTAGACGCGATAGAAGTGAAACCTTCCGTAAAACAAACTGAGAGAGAATAAGACGAAAACAGCATTAGGAGCGGGATAATTATAGGTTCATTATAATATTGCTATAAAGTTCATATTTTATTTTCTTCATTTTATTATTATTCATCCTCAATGTTTTCAATTTCAACAAATGCTACGAGTGGCTTATGATAGATAAAATATGATACAAATGCTTTGGTTTCGATGTTGTCAAAAAAAAATACCCAAACGGACCGAAGAAACAGACTTACAAATTTCTTCCATTTTCGTCTACTTGTATTCATATAAAAATTTATGTCTCTTCCCACCAAAGCTAAATGTATTAGTATATTTCTTCTTGTATTTATTCAAGGCCGAAATCCCGGCGGTACTGCAATACCGGGCCAACCCGTGGCAGAGGTGGAGCAAGCCCTTAAACACTCCGCCCATTTCCAAAAATCAGTTTTACATTTGTTGTCCTCCGACGGAGGATCTATCAGATGTTAAGCTGATAAGAACAGATACCACACTACCTAGTCAATAGATTTTCTAATAAACCTTTTGAGAATTACACGCTCACAAAAATTATTTATATCAACATATAATATAACGCTTCGTAACTAAATAACTTTTAGGCCAGCACCGACAGCATGGCGCGGTAGCCGAGAGGCTAGCAATGTGAGCTTCGGATCCAAAATCCTTGGTTCGAATCACAAGAAAAAATAAAATTTATTTAGTTCGTCGCTACGTTTATATCAACATATAATATAACGCTTCGTAGCCAAGAGGGTCGCTTTTTCGTTTCACTTTTTCTTAAATCACTCCCAACGATTCTAAAGAAGTTTTCACTTCAAAAATTAATTAAAAAAAATTCTTTTTCTTTGTCAAAAATTAGTCAAGACCAGTGTTTTACCGTCCTTATTGTTAGGATTTACGAAAAATTATATTGCTAAATAAATCTACCTAATATTTACGATTATTTTTATGAGTCCAAAAATGCGAATTATATGAATATTAATAATTCAAATAAATATTCTACAAAAAAAAGACAGTAAATCATATTTTTCTTATTTTAGCCATATTGCCAACTTGAAGATCTTTCCGGGTCCATTTAATATCATCCTATCGGTCCCAAATTTCACGAGCCATAGTTTTAGACCAAAAGGAAAGAATTTTCACCCGGCGCTCAATAAAATATCCACTTTTAATTTAACCCATGCTACTAAGGACATCTCTAATGTGTATGTAAGTAAATGAAACGAATTAAATAATTTGGACTGAAAGATAGTCGGTAGGGGCAGTGCAAAATGTATTTATTAAGCCACTAGAAGAGTTGAGATATTCGTAAAATCATATTAACGGCCCGATTTGAATACTGTTACCCAATATTCAGAATATATGTACATACATACATTTCATGCATGAAAATAAATTATTTTGCATAACAAGGAAACCCTAGATTATTTGAATTTTAATATAAAAAAAATCTGTCCTCATGAGCTCAATGAAAGAGAGTAGAAAAGGAGACTTGGAGGAGTAAAACCCCTTTTATGCAGTTGCCTTCTAAAGGGTGTTTTGTTTTAGAGGTTAGGTTTTCAAGATGAAATAAAACGTATATAATTTAATGTTATGGCCAAGAATTTAGCTTTATTATAAAGATAAGGGTTTGCCATTATGTTTTAAAAATGATTTCGGGCAAGTGGCCGCCGCGGCTGGCTCGAATAAATTCCAGCCGAGAGGCCCAATTTTCGACCACTTTTTGCAGCAATTGGGGCCGTATGTCAGCAATAACGCGCCGAATATTCTCTTCCAAGACGTCAATCGTCTCGGGCTTATCTGCGTAGACAAGCGACTTCACATAGCCCCACAAGAAATAGTCCAGCAGTGTTATATCGCACGATCTTGGAGGCCACGCCACAGGTCCACGGCGCGAGATAATGCGCTCACCAAAAGTTTCCTTCAATAAATCGATTGTTGCGTTGGCTGTATGGCATGTAGCGCCGTCTTGTTGGAACCAAAGGTCGTCCACATCAACATCGCCCAATTCAGGCACGAAAAAGTCATTAATCATGGCTCTATAGCGCTCTCCATTGACTTTAACATTATGGCCGGCTTCATTTTTAAAGAAATATGGACCAATGATTCCCTCTGCCCATAGAGCACACCAAACAGTGACTTTTTGAGGATATAACGGCGTCTCAGCAATGGCTTGTGGATTATGTTCACTCCAAATGCGACAATTTTGCTTATTGACATACCCATTCAACCAAAAGTGAGCTTAATCGCTGAAGAAAATTTTCTTGTGAAAATCGGGATCGGTGGCCATCTCGTTTTGGACCCATTCACCGAACGTGCGTCGCGCTTGATCAGGTGTAAGTCTAATCATTATGAAATGGCAAACCAAACTGAGCATAAATCAAGTGACAGCTGTCAAAAAGACCATCTACGAAAAAAGTAGTGCCAACTTGAAAACCTAACCTCTAAAAAAAACACCCTTTAGATTAGGTTAGGTTGACCTGGCTGGCTGAAAGTCATCACATAGACTTATTGGTCCAGATGGAACTTGACTCTTACGTTTCCTTGTTGTAGGCTTCTTGTAATAAGACAGCGTCTTTTGCGAATGTAAGTAAGGTCTGAAGCTATAACCCCGAGAGACATTCTAAACTCTCATTTTGTAAAGCTCCTAAACATTTCATTCGGGTTCTAGCTAATGCAAGACAAGAACATAGAAGGTGTTTAAGAGTTTCCCTCTCTTCTACCTACAGCAAAGACTTCTGCTTGAAAAATACTATAAGGGTCAGGGAACTTAATTGGCCGCCCGATGTTCAGCTCTGCGCAATAAATCCCTGCACCTACTTCGTCCATCATTTTCGAGCTGTCAGCAAATATATTAAGAGTATTTGGGTTAGGTTTCATTCCTCTTCTTCTATTGTTGTTCGGAATCTCTTCATCCAATTGTATTTCGGAGCCATATAGTCCTTATTGGTCTGATAACTCATAACTCTTGAGTTATCTCCGAATATTTTACAGGCAAATTCACCCGTTACATCAAGTTTTGTGGCAGATCTAGTAGTAGGTTGAGTATTCTTTCAAGTGCTGCCGTAGGAGTAGTTTTTTTTAGCCCCTGTCGTGCAGAATGCACCAACCCGTTGAATACCTTCTATAGGTGTTGTTTTGTGTCGTTTTTCTCAATGCAGTCCACCACACCAGAGCACCGTATAGTAATATTGGCTTTACTACATCTGAGTAGCAACAATACATTATTGAAGGAGATATAGCCCATGTAACTCCCATGCGTATAGTGCGTTGCTGGCCTTTTTCTTTCTCTCCAATACATTGTGCTTCCATGATAGTTTGCTATCCAAAATTGGAAATAAGTTGATGCTCTTTTTTAAGTTGCCTCATTTAAACTGTGGCGTGAATTCTCTGCATGCTTTTGGTTTTTTTTTTTCATTACAATGCAATGAGTGGACAATTTTTTGTATTTTATGTTGAGAAATGAAATAAAACAAAAAACTATAAATAAAATTTTTGCATACTCTGTTTTTCCATTTTCGAAAAATATTATGAAATATGGAACACTTTACAAAAAAAATCGTATCTGTATCAAAAAAGGTGTGAGTGACTGTGTGTTAAGTAAATATGAATAGCTCCTTTGGAACAACAACGGACAATGTTACTCGGCTAATGTTGGCAACACTGTTTGCCATTGAAAATGAAATAGAATAAAGCTTTTCACCCCGTCAAAGTAAACAAGTGGCGAAAGCGCATTTCCCGCCAAAGCGTATTACCTTCAAGCAGCCTCACTATAAAACTGTTTCGGTGCTTATTTACGCAGTATTTTCCCATGATACCACATACATACATATGTACACTTTTATGCTGCACGCTTACATAAGTACATACGTACAAATAGTTGTATATAGAAAATGTTGAAGGTGTGAATTAACAGCAAATTGGTGCAACAGATTTGCTGCTGACGTTGAAACTTTGCATTGAAAACTTGTTCACTAGAACGAGACAACACTAATCGAACAATTATAGGATAGTAATATCGGCAACAGCAGCAACAATTGTAGCCGTACTAAAAACAACACAACAAACAAAAAGCCGGCTATACTTCGTATTGCAACAATTGTAGGTCAGCAATTTTAATGTATTGCAAGGTAAAGCTTTGTTTTTCTTTTAATAATCGACACACATACACGCATAGGTATTTATTAGTGTAGACGTACATACAAACATGCATACGTATATACATGCATACTTACATATATACATACATATATACATAAATATATGCATTGCTTGTTATGCTAGAAACCCTCATCACTTCATCAAGCGTCTACATATTCTCTGCCCCCACCCACTTGCGCTATGGATCCCAAACTATTTTTCAAAATTGCATGGCGCGGGGTTGCATGCCACACGCTACTTGCAACATACTTACTATGTACAATAGAACACCTTGCCCAGGTCGAATGGCGCGCATGTGGGAAAGTGTGTTCATGGACAAGCGCGCATACATACATACATACATACATACATACAAACACACACACACACACACTTTGCTGTATATGAGTGCATTATGTATCATACTTGAGCTTTGTGGATGCACGCGCTAGCCTTTTGCATTGTTCTATATACGCACACACATACATATACACATATCTACACACATACATAGGCATACATACAGATAGAAATATGCTCTTGCTTTTACATGGTTGCCCCACTTTGCACGCTTAGTTACTTGATTTTACCTTGTTGCTTTTGCCTATTTTCGTGTTGTTGTTGTTGTTATAAGTTGTGTGGTACAGTCGCTATGAGAACATAACATAATTTGGTGTTGTTGCATGTTTTTGTTGTTGGATTTGCTATTGCATATTCGTACGTTTAATGGAACATGGCCATGATAGAGTTGCGACAGCGACGCCAGCGTTTGCGCTTGCATTGGCTTTGCACTTTTGCGTGTAAGTGCATACATACGCAGTGGGTATGTACATATGTATGTGTGTATGTGTGGGATTTCCAAAAGCTTCGTTCAATGTCTTATGCTCAACGCAAAAGAGAAGGGTTTTATTCGGAAACGGGGCTAACAAGCCGCGAAGGTAGTTCCGTAGGTGGGCGCTAAGGGGTGCCACAAATGTGTATATACCCGATAGAGATACCCGAAAAGTAACTTTTCACTTAGAGCATCGTGTAAATAAATGAACGCAATAGCTAATTATCTATAGGATAGCTTCAGAAAGAATTACTCAAATTACCCGCTAATGTTCATTTAAAATGAGAAGAAATGGCGTCTGCTAGAGTACCCAGAAACGCTTTGTAGCTTCACCACATTGGCCTTGCAACGAAAATAGTGATATTCATAGAGAATATAAAAGGTGATGTCCAAAATAAACAAGACTGCGTCATACAAAGGTTGTTGATGACGCCATTTTTTTAATAAGTTAGGGCGTTGGAAGTTACGTCCCTAGCTGACTTTCTGTGAAAGCTTGCTGACATTCGGTTCAGTGGAAGCGAAGTTATTGCCTCTAAAGTGTCAGTATGTTCGAGTCATCGGTACAAAAATGAGCTTCGAACAAAAACCTAATATCAAATTTTGTTTTAAAATCGGTAAAACGTTTTGCGAAACATTTGAATTGATGAAAAAGTTTATGGCGATGATTGTCTATCTCGTGACAAAGCCCATGAGTGGTTTACACGTTTCAGAAATGGTTGTGAGGACATAAATGACAATGAACAAAATCAGTAATCGCCGCCCAAAATCAGTAATCACCGAAAACTCCATCGAAATTGTTCGCTCTTTATTAGTGGTGCTTCCCGCACTTTTATATTTATTCACAATCTTTTGAACTGTAGCAAAACTCCTATCTATCAAATGACCGATTTCTCGCAATGACTTATGTTCCTTGTGATATTTTATAATCAGTTTTTTCAAATCATAAGAAAGCTCTTTTCCTTTTGGTGCCATTACTAAAAATGTCGCAAAAATGAATACAAAACGTATTGTACTTCCCTAAATTTTTATACTCACTTTAATTATTTCCTTTTAATAGCTTTAACTTTTTTAATCAATACGTAAAAGGAAATGTTATGCTAACTGAAGGCAACGGGCAACCACTGAAGGTACACTCTCCCATGACAATTACATACAAACAACACACAAATAATAGGAATAAAAATACTATAAAACACTTAAGGAACTTAAATATTGCGACATGGAACGTACGAAGTTTATACGAATCAGGTAAATTAGACAACACAATCAATGAATTTAACAGACTGAAACTTGATTTTCTTGGTATAAGCGAAACATGGTGGCAATCAAAGGGCTCCATAAAAAAAGACGTACACTATTATACTCAGGAAATGATTCTTCAAGACATAGAAGAGGAGTAGGCATTATGATCGCGAAAAAGCATTGTGGGAGCGAATTTATTCCATACTCTGATAGGATGGCGATCCTAAAATCGAAAACAAATCCAGTTGATTTAAGTATTATCCAAGTATATGCTCCCAATGCTGACTGTACTGATAACGAGATTGAAAGTTTTTATAATGACCTTAAAAAAATGCTAATGACGACTAAGAAACATGATATAAATATTATCATGGGCGACTTCAATGCAAAAGTAGGAAAAGAGGAAACAACAAATGTGACTGGAAAATTCGGTCTAGGCGACAGAAATGAAAGAGGAAATAGACTAGTGCAATTTTGCCATGAAGAGGAATTCATAATTGGTAACACGTATTATAAATTACCAGAGAGACGGCTGTACACATGGAAATCACCACAAGACGGAATGAGAAATATAAAACGTAATCAAATTGACTACATCTTGATTAACAAAAGATTTAAATCATCTATGATACGGGCAAAAACACTACCAGGCGCAGACGTTCCTTCTGATCATAACTTATTGCTGGCAACGATACGAACTCGATTAACATCACGGAAAACAAAACAGAAAAAATCCCATATCGATATACAAAAACTGGAAAACGACGGTATTAGAAATTACTTCCAAAACAAGCTAAATGAATTATTGACAAGTTGCAATACTGGTGGAATTCCGATTGAATGGTGGAATAATACTGCTGACAAGATAAGAATACTGACAACTACTCGTAATACACTAGGAACAAAAATTAATGTAGCAAAAGAAAAATGGATGAATGATGAAATTCTGAACTTGTTGAATGAGAGAAGGAAATATCGGAACATAAACATTGGCGAATTTAAACGTAGAAACAAGGAAATCAGAGGCAAAATAAGAGACGCAAGAAATCAATGGATGGGCAGACAATGTGAGGATATAGAGCGATTGGAAAAGTTACATGATAGTTTTAATTTACACAGAAAACTAAAGGAAATATGCAAGCTGAGAAGATACAATGCAATTAATACATTATACGATACAAACGACAAAGTTATAACAAACGGAAACGAAAAACGCAATATTTGGGTACAATAAGGCGGCCGCCGTAGCCGAATGGGTTGGTGCGTGACTACCATTCGGAATTCACAGAGAGAACGTAGGTTCGAATCTCGGTGAAAACACCAAAATTAAGAAAAACATTTTTCTAATAGCAAATGGCATACCTTCGAGTGTATTTCTGCCATGAAAAAGCTCCTCATAAAAATATCTGTCGTTCGGAGTCGGCTTGAAACTGTACGTCCCTCCATTTGTGGAACAGCATCAAGACGC
Source organism: Anastrepha ludens (assembly GCF_028408465.1). Classification (NCBI taxonomy): domain Eukaryota; kingdom Metazoa; phylum Arthropoda; class Insecta; order Diptera; family Tephritidae; genus Anastrepha; species Anastrepha ludens. The sequence goes on along the minus strand of NC_071498.1, from coordinate 23,858,703 downwards.
ACACCACAAATAAGAGGAGGAGCTCGGCCAAACACCCAAAATGTACCTATTAGGGCGGGTCGATTTAAAAATCGCTCATTGCTCTGTGAAAATCGTATTCTAGGGATCAAAATAAGAAACTTTGCCGAAGGAACCATACCTCTAAAACGAATTCTGATGTCCCCCAATTTGGATTATTCAAAGACGATTCAAGAGATGTAAATATCAGCACAAACGACTTAAAACAGATGATCCACTACTTAAAATAACTACATACATATGTCTGAAATAAAATATGCGATAAAATTATCAAAACCAAAAAAAGCAACAGGCTGTGACGAAATCTCAGCTGATATTCTCAAACTTATAAATGACAGTGGAATGCCAACCCTAATGAAAGTGTTTAACCACATATGTATATGAAACTACTAATTATCCAAGCTCATGGTTAAAATCCACGTTTATTGTGATACCAAAAAATACCAATGCAATACAATGCAAGGATTATCGGCTAATAAGTCTAATGAGCCATACACTAAAAATTTTTCTTTAAATCATTCACAACAGAATTTATCAGAAATGCGAGACCGCTATAGGAACAACACAATTTGGCTTTAAGAAAGGGTTTGGGACCAGAGAAGCAATATTTAGTCTTCAAATGCTTACACAAAAATCACAGGACGCCAATCAAGATATATGCATGTGTTTTATAGACTACGAGAAAGCCTTTGACAAAATACAACATAACAAGCTATTTGAAGTAATGAAAGATTTGGACATAAACAAATATGACGTCAAATGTATACAAAACTTATATTGGAATCAGACTGCAGAAATCAGATTCGGAGACAGCACCACAAGAAAGACAAAAATCTACAGAGGAGTGAGACAAAGTTGCATTCTATCGCCGCTATTATTTAATGTGTACGCAGAAAAAATATTTGAAGAAGCAATAAATGACGCAGAAATAGGTATTAAAGTTAATGGGATATATATAACTAACATTCGCTACGCAGACGATACAACGTTAGTAACAAACAATTTCCAGCATCTTCAAACTATTGTAAACAAAGTTGAAAAACACAGCAAAGACTTCGGGATAAACATAAATATTGATGAAACCAAATTTATTATTGTAAATAAAAGCAGCAAAAACTATTCCTATGCGAGACTAACCATAGGCAAACAATAGAGAGAATAAAACGTTTCACTTATCTGGGGGTATGGCTGAATGACCAATGGGACCATGATCAGGAGATAAGAGGAATAATAGAAATGGCTAGAGCGGCCTTCATGAAGATCAAAAAGATACTGACACGCCGGGACATACCAATCGGGTTAAGCACAAGATTTTTAAAATGTTATGTATGGTCAACACTCTTATATGGATGCGAGGCCTGGACATTGAAAACCGTAAGAATACACCGACTAGAATCTAGAAAAATGTTGAATATAAGCTGGAATGACAAAATATCAAATGACGTAGTGCTAAATAGAATGCAAACCGCTAGGAACATGCTTACGGACATACATACATAAAAAGGAGAAAAGTCGCTTATTTCGGACACATAACAAGAGGTGACAAGTATGATATTTTAAACCTGCTGATGCAAAGAAAAATTGAAGGACACAGAGGAATTGGCAGGAAGAAAATGACATGGCTAGACAACATCAACGAGTAGACAGGCCTAAAAACAATCAGCGAACTAACAGCAGCAGCGAAAAACAGACAAAAATATAACGACATCATTAATAATATGACCTGACAACCGTACGACTAAGATCATAATGACGTTTGTATGTAATCGCGAACATCCAGCATGGATACGCCGATTAAGAAGATGCTAACTGAACTATCGTTTGCTGTATACTAACTTTTGTGACATAAATTTCGCTGGTACGGTACCTAAAATTTACAGCTAAATTAAGGCGCATATGAAAGCTCATCCCAGTACACAATTGCCATGTGTAAAATATTTTGATTATATAATATATTAAGGAAAGCGTTAGCGTCAAAAAATTTCATAAATCAGGCTCCTCTATACTTATTTATGTTACTAGGTTAGGTTAGGTTGAAGTAGTTAATTTTGAAACGAAAAAAACTTCGATCAGGCACAAGATTATCTATTAATAAAACTAATTTCTCTTGTCCGATTAATTTTAGATGAATTTCCAAGAACTTGAGATGATCAACGCAAGAGACTTCTGGAGAAATGGGCTCCACACAAACAGCGATAACTTTTACAATTATTAAATTTTTTTGTTGAAATTTTGCTAAAGTCAAGTCAAAACATGATGTATTAATAATATGTTTTTATTTTTGTAAAATAAAGCAACTTCTTCTTCTCTTCTTAATTGGCGCGATAACCGCTTACGCGATTTTGGCCGAGCTTAACAAAGCGCGCCAGTCGTTTCTTTCTCGTGCTAACCGGCGCCAGTTGGACACACCAAGTGAAGCCAAGTCCTTCTCCACCTGATCTTTCCAACGCAGAGGAGGCCTTCCTCTTCCTCTGCTACCACCAGCTGGTACCGCATCGAATACTTTCAAAGCCGGAGCGTTTGTATCCATTCGGACGACATGACCCAGCCAACGAAGCCGCTGGATCTTTATTCGCTGCGCTATGTCTATGCCGTCGTAAAGCTCATACAGCTCATCGTTCCATCGTCTGCGATATTCGCCATTGCCATCGCCAAAATAAAGCAACTGACCAGCAAAAAAATATTGAATATCATCATTTTTTCGGGCCTCTGAATACCCCTAACCCCTATAATCTTTTTACCTTTCGGCATACGAGAAGAAAGCAAAAGTAAGAGCAAAGCATGTAAAAGGCTTTATGTATTTCAGCCTTGTTTTGTAAAACTGTAAAAACTGTCAAACACAAAATACTAAATTTCTTTAACGCCTTGAAATTACGCATTACCGAGTAGGCCCCCTCCTCTGGTCGAGTTTGCACACTTTGCTAAAATCTTGAATGCAGATACCAGGCGAATTGATTGACAACAAAGCATTCACGCTCTCTTCCTTTGTTTAGTTGTGTATACTCCATTTGATAACTCCATCGCTGGTTGTGTCATGGATTTTGCGTTGGAAAACTACGACGCAAATACTACTCAAAATTCTTAACTTCAACATCAATTTTCCAATTGCGTCGTTAAAACTCTTATTTCATATATATGTATGTGTGTGTGTACGCACACATTCTCAATGTATTGCGTGTATTTATTCTTTGTTCGCTTTCCGCTTACTTCAATCACAAGCCAGCGAAAACTATGCATTGTATTTATATTTGTGCATTCTCACATTTTTCTATATTTTCCAGAGTAAAATCAATTACCCAAAGTTATATCATTTGCAGTTGTGGAAAACATGAGAAAAAAAAGCAACAACAAACAAAAAAACAGCAACAGTAAAAGCTGAAAAGTCGCACACCCCAACTTTTCGCAAAGATTCAGGCAGGGATGAATATGAATGGGAAAAGTGAATATTGACACGCACCACTAGATGAACTCCTTTGGCGAAGTTTATGATTACATCACCGTTTGCTGTCTGCTTTATTGCTTTTGACGCTGTTTTTCTAGTGCGAAATAAGCCGAGTGGAGTTAGTGGAGAGTGCACACTGTGGCGTTTCGATAAGGCTTTGATGGCATTTTAAGGAAAATGAAGAGCTGCAAACGATGTCGATTGGTTGGGTGGTGGTTGGTTGCCCGCTGCGTAACTGCAGGCGATAAGAGAAGCTAAGTGTGACTGTATACACTGTATACACACACACATGCTTGCATATTATACTTATGTATATACATGTATGCATGTAATATACTTACATACATATATTTCTGCTATGTAATATCCGTATCTGGTATGATATTTAATCACTTGCACTCCGAAATGCGTAGTTCCCCGCAAATTTTGAATGCACAGAGCATAGAAATGAAATTTGAAAGTAGAAAGGGAGCTGGTGAATGAGGCGGAAAACTTTGGCCTTCGCATTTCAACACGTTCTCCCCATGCTGCTCAAGTTCTCTTTACAGTTTTTCTATTATAATGATTATAGGTGTTTTGATAAGAAAAATTCGTGCTCACCCATTCTTCCAATCCTTCTCTTTCTGCTCTTGTGGTGAAATTTTGGTTGGCATTGAAACAAAGTGGTGTTGGTTTATTTTTGTATGATTTAACAATTTCTCTTTCAATAGCGGTTGCGCGGCTGACGTCGGCGTTGCAGCTGCGGTCGACATCGTTGCTGGCGCAAACGTTGACGTTGCTCTAATTTCGGAGTTTCAGCATCGTTTTCATATGAAGTCGGCAATAGCGAAAACCGGCAATAGTGAAGTTGGAGTTGTTGGAGCGCAGGCGCCAAATTTGACTCGAAGTTTTCATATCACCGCTGGGTTTAGTGTAACGGATTTTATATGTACATATGTATGTACAATATTTGGATATGTGCATAGTAGATATACACAAGTCATCCCTTCTCAGTTGAAGGGAGTTTCTGCAACTCTTAACGCTGGACGGTGTACGTTGATGCTCTATTTTTATGGCTCTTGGAAACTAGGTCAATACTTGTGCTGCTTCATGTGTATATATTTTACTATATATGTACATATATACATACATATTTACAATGTCGGCCGTTATTTGGCGCTGTCTCGGTAATGCGCATTCACTCCCCCACCTTTTGAACCGCTGCGTTTGTAAGTGAAAAGAAAGTCAAATGTGGGAGGAAGAGGTGGTTGAAGTCATAACTGTATACATACATAAAGGAAGTAGGCATATTTGTGTATTATCGAGTACGGAATTGAGCAGTTTAAGATACTTCAGCATAAGCATAAATAAGAATACGAGCACACACATGCACACATTTGCCTATGTATATGAAATGGCTTATAGATAGCTTAAGGAGTAGCCAGTCGCACTTAAACTTATGTTGCGTTGGTTAAAATTTCAAACGGAAAACGGTAATTTTGCAATATCCAAAGTATCGCTGCTTTTTATGATTTATAGTAGATATAAAAACTTTGGAAACGGCAACTTTCCGTCGCAACGGCAGCGAAATTTCCTCGGATGCAAATACCGCCTCACGGCCAGCTGCGCAAATATTTGCGAATTTTATATTTTTTGGCGTAAAATACACAAAAAATCGGTTGATTTGTTTAAAATCATTTATTACATTTAAATATTAATAACACTGAATAACAACCCAAAAATATCTTGTTTGATGATTACATTTTCTAAAGCAGTTTTTCATGCTGATTACAAATCTTAAAACCGTTTTTCTCTATCACGTCAGGTTTTTAAGGTATTAACATAAACATACATTTTTGAATCCCTTATTGTTACGAATGAATAAGAAAATAGAGTTTAGTTTACTAAGTTAATAACATATTTGCTATTTTTTTTGAGTGAAAACAATGGCGTCTAGAGGCTGCATCAATTCACCAGACTTGTTTTGTTATGTGTGCGGCTATCTCACAGACAAAAGACACCGAAAGACATTTAAGACATTTAACAAAAGGTCAAGCTGAACTGCTAGGTTCACGTCTGAAAGAGTTTAATTTGCTATCACCAGGTAGAAGAACTTCACAATTTCGACATAGACACAAAGAACTCGTGCAGTTCTTTGCAATGAGTAACAATATGTGCTACTGCACTGACATCCAAGGTCTTATGTCAAGCCTCGGTGTAGAACATAAGACTGAAGCATGGCGTCAATTTATTGATTCCTCCAAGGCAAGTTCGAAGGCTGTATTATTACACAATGGAAACATGTATGCATCAGTACCGGTTGGTTATTCTACTCATCTAAAAGAGACGTACGAAACCATGTCGCTACTTCTTGAAAAAATTTGCTATCGCGATTACAATTGGAATATGTGTGGTGATTTAAAAGTGATCACTATTCTCATGGGAATGCAGACAGGGTACACCAAGTACTGCTGCTTTATCTGCGAGTGGGACAGCAGAGATAGGAAGCACCACTATATAAATAAGAATTGGCCCATTAGAGATAAAATGGAGCCAGGTAGTAAAAACGTCCTGCGTGTGCCATTGGTTGAGCGTGAAAAAGTTATTATGCCTCCACTTCATATAAAGCTGGGGCTCATGAAAAACTTCGTGAAGGCACTAGACAAAAACTCAGATGCTTTTCGGTACCTATGCAACAAGTTTCCAGAGTTGAGTTATGCGAAAGTGAAAGAAGGTGTATTCATAGGTCCACAAATAAGGAAGATCATAGCAGACAGTCACTTCGAAGATTTACTCAGCAGAACTGAAAAAAGCATGGTTGGCATTTAAGTCTGTTGCTGCCAATTTCCTTGGAAATAATAAAACTCCTGACTATGTAAATATTGTGCAGAAGTGCATTAGTGCGTACAAGTTAATGGGTTGTAACATGCCCCTCAAGATTCATCTCCTCGACTCACATCTCGACTTCTTTCCAGAAAACCTAGGTTCTGTTAGTGATGAACATGGTGAACGTTTCCATCAGGACATCTCGGTGATGGAGTCACGCTATCAAAGTCGATGGAGTGCAGCAATGTTAGCCGACTATTGCTGGATGCTTCAGCGCAACATGCCAAATTGTCAGCACAAACGAAAGTCTACAGCCAAGAAATTCAAACCAAACTAACTTTTAATTTAAGGAACTTTACGTTATACCTATGTATTTTACAAGTGTATTATATCTTAAACTATGTGTATTTATGTTAAGTAGTACTCTATTCAGCGATATATGCTCTACTGTGACTTGCCTGCGAGTTGTTTGCTTTGATACAATATTAAACATATATAAATGGTCAATGCCAAATATCTCAGCAACGGTGGGTGGTAGAGACAAACGGGTTCTATATTTGTAATCAGCATGTCTTACTTGTCTTAACCCTAGAAGGACATTCATATTTTTAGTACACTAAAGACATTCTTCGTCGAAACGACGACCATTCTTTTTAAGCTTTCTTCAGATTGCACCTACACCCAAAAAGAATAAAATATAAATGCAGTATTTTACTCTGAATATTTATTTAATAGTTTTAATGCTTGTTTATTTATTTTAGTACAATATAAAACTTAAAATTAAAAATATTCGTATTCAATAAAAAATTTTTTTTTTGCTCATAGCCTCTGACAAACTTCAACAAAAAAGTAATATTAATCAAATTAAAATTCATTAATACTTTAAAAAGGTACATTTTATGCTTACAACTAAAAATAAAACTCTGTTTTATAGGTCTTTAACTTTATTTTGCACATGAGGCGCAGAGATCAATTTTATGCTCCCCACACAAGCTTTTTTGACATTTGGCGTATGAAGATTTGGCCATTCGACGTTTGGATGATGGACAAATCGTGCAAATCTTTCTTTTTTTGCTTGCTGATACCTCTCCACTGTTTTTTGCCTTCTCATGATGTTGAACTAGTCCGCTTTGTATATTTTGTCGAGCTGCCGTTTTAACAGTTACCACATTAGGTCTTTTATATATGTAAGTGTTTTTGAATGAGAGCAGAGTGTAAACCTTTCATAAATTTTCTGCGACTAAGTGGTTTCTGTCCCAATTGGAACATATTATGGGTGTATATAACATAACTATTTATATAAGCCATATTGAGTATGCCAAAAAATAATCCCATTGGCCAGCGGTTGGTGTTTCGAGCGCAACTCATTACGTTGCACATTTGGTCGAAGGTGTCTACACCACCTTTTGTTGAATTGTAGAACTTGATCATATGTGCCGTCTTTGTCATGCTATTTACAGTTCCAAATTTCATTGCATGAGGACAACAAGTAAAATATTTTATTCGGTTTTGGTTTATATGACAAGAGCGTCCGTTCGTTGTCATAGGCGAACATTGAAGTGCCACATTTTCGACCTTTGCTGACTTTCATCTCTGGAGGTATATCTCGCAATGTTCCAACTAATGTTAATTTACATGGTTCTTTTAAAAGAGATTTAGCCAAGGAGACTGAAGTGAACCAATTATCCATGGTTACAACTCGAGTAGGACCACGTACTTGATGTACAATATTTTGTCCATATCTATGAGACGTAGCTTTTTGCGCCGACCACTTATGACAGTTTTTTCCACGTAAAATGTTTTTTGAGAAAGTAATTATATCAGACTCTTCAAGTAACACATTCAACGGGACATCGTCTTCGTCTGCAGAAATCTCTTCAGAAGAATTTGCTTCGTCCATTAGCTCTCCCAAGTCTGTCTCAAGCTCGCCAATGGCATAATCATCTTCATCCGAAACTATTAAGTCATCGTCTTCAGCAAGAAACTTTTCAATTTCCTTGTCATTTAAAAAGGCTTGTTTTGTCATGTCGAATTGAATTATATAAAAGTTTTTAAAACAAAAAAAAATCCTAAAAGTGATATATTATTTTGTTGCAAAACTCACACAAAAGACATTCTTCGTCGTTTCGACGACGCAAATTTTTTAAAACGGTACTTACAAGCAACTAGCACAGATGAACGTACGCTCACAACTAAAGCTCAGCAACGACTAAAGCTGTACGAAAAATTAAAGAAAAACAATGAACAGAAATTATGATAAGCAGTTAAATGCAATCGAGCGTCGTCGAAACGACGAAGAATGTCCGTCTAGGGTTAAAACAAGTGTTGGTTTCCAAGATATTTTCCGAAAGTTTTTTTTTGTTGATCAGTGTAATCATTACACGTAAAGTATTAAAAAGTTTAACATTTCATATTTTAGTGGTCATATTTTCACTTCATATTGGCACCAGTGGCACCTCTAACATGCATTTGTCCATTGTCACCGGCTGAGTTTGAAATATATGTATGTATGTATTTACTATGCCGACGTTGGCAATTGCAGTCCTGCAGCCGTAATGCCAGGCTGTCGCCTAAATAATTCCGTGCATGGTAATTAAAAATTTTACATATGGTGCCTGTCGGCTGCCGTCGTCGTCGAAGTGTGTACACTACACTAATCGACTAAACGAAGTAGCTGAATGGGACGCTGAACAAACAATTGTTTTTGTAATAAAATAATCAGAGGTTACGTCGTTTTACCTTTCGGTATACGGGAAGAAAACAAAAGTAAGAGTAAAGCATGTGAAAGGATTTATTTCAGCCTTGCATTTAAACAAATCCTTTAATTTCATCATTTTCAATGGCGAAAAGGGAAATTGGTACATACATACATACATACATATATGGGACAAAAGCAATTTGAAACCTATGAAAATACTAAATTTTAAGAAAACAATATAAAATAATATTTAATAGCTTGTAACACATAGGACATAACAACCTCGAAGGATCTCGGCGAAACTAATATCTCTCGTACGCGTGCACTACAAAAACTTTAAATGCAGGATTTTGCACAATGCTAATCTGTCGGAAAGCATTCCCACCATTGCTGGCGTACGGCAAGGCTGCCTGTTCTCTCCTTTATTATTTTTAATTGTTATTGATGATATACTAAAAAGCTGTATTGAGGAGAAAAGAAGAACTATTTACTGGAACTTCTATGAAAATCTCGAAGATCTTGCCTACGCTGATGATATATGCCTTCCCTTCGTCAAACACACCGACATGCAGAACAAAATTGACGATCTGTCCTCAACCTTATTGAATGCAGGGCTAAAAATTAAGCACGAAAAAACGAAAGGCATACAAATTGGATCCACTAGCAGCCACCCGTTCCTCTTAAATGGTGATCAAATTGAGAACGTTGACATCTTTACCTACTTGGGTTGTATCATTGCTGCTGAAGACAGTGCGAATCGCCAGAATAAATAAAGCGAACGGCGCCTATGCGCGGCTCCGAGCTATCTGGCCTTCGAGCATCCTCAGCGTACATACAAAATTACGGATCTTTAAGACAAATCGCACCCTAAATACAAAAGGGTCACAACTCAAAATTTTCCACACTCGAGCTTGACTTGTTTACAGTAGCACAGAAAACAAACTATGTGACATATCACGCTGAAATTTGCCATGTAAGCTTATAACAGTCCTACCAAAAAACAAAAAAATTATTTTTGGCATATGTCATCCGCGGACCGTTTTATTGATAACGTCTCGTTCATATTTGAGCAAATGGTACATTTTGAGTTGTGACTCTTTTGTATTTAGGGTGCGAAATATGTGTACTTTCAGCACTCTTGTACGGATCGGACACCTGATTCACAAATAGTTGGGTCGAAAACAAAATTTAAAACTGTGTGAACAGATGTTTACGCAGGATATTGAAAATCTGGTGGCCCAACACCATAAGTAACAACGATCTATACGAGCTGTGCAAAATCCAGCCAGTAGCTAACATAATAAAACTGCGAAAGTGGAGGTGGACTGGGCATCCACTTCGGAAGGACGCAAATTAAATCTGTCGTCAAGCAATGGATTGGAGTCCACAAGGTGCTCACAAGGTTGGCCGTCCAAAAATATCTTGGAGGAGAATGGTCCAGAAGGAAGTTGAAACGTCAGGAAAAACTTGGAACGAAATCAAGCTTCTTGCAAAAAATAAAATCAGATTGAAGTGTTTTACTGAGGCCTGCTCCAGTGGGAGAAACAGGAACCGATGGTGATGAACAGAACACAGAAAACATGTTTTTTTCTGTTCACAATTATTCTTCAACGCAGTTTCCATCAAACCCACTCAATCATTCCAGCGCCGCTCTAACATTTCAATACCACTTTTATAGAACGATTTTTCTTTTGCTCAAAATTGTCTTGATGAAACAAGCAAATGAACAGAGTTTTCTCATAGTTAAGTGCTCATGCAATATAAAGCCAACGCGTTGTTTTGATATCTTTACGATGTCAGCTAACTCACGCAACTTCATTTTTCGATCATTCAAAACGATTTTTTGGACTTTTTTGATATTTTCTGGTATTACCGCGTCATTTGGTCGTCCACTGCGTTATCCATCATCGGTGTCTCTATGATCACTTTGGGGTCAGCAAACCATCGCTTTATTGTTGTTTCTGATGGACGGGAGCCCCATAACACTTTTCAAACCATTGAACAAAAACCGCTTCAACGGTATTTTTCCCCATTAAGAAGCAGTGTAAAATTAAAACACAAAATTCTTTTTGATCCATAGTTTTAAAAATATCAAAAGTAGCGTCACTCTTAGTACAATAACTCACGATCGAATGAATATAATATCGTGAAATTTTAACAGCTGTCTTTTTAAGGTTAGTACTAACTGAAAAATTGGAGAATGCAAAACTAGTTCCATCTATGTGTTAGGCACGGGACTTTTCAGCCCGTGTGTTATGGTTACGGTTGTGGTTATGGCAAATTGGAATGCAGTGTTGCCCTTAAGATTGGCTGGACCAGCTGATTTGTATGGTTATGGCTAGGTCACTTCTAATTTAATCAAATCCCGTAACTTTCTATAAAATACCTACCATTTTGAATGAGCAAGAAAGCTACCGCTGAACATTGAATATTTAGCTGCGAATTACTACTTTTATTGCCTAATTTTAATTCAAAATATGATTTACTACTCTACCATAATCAAAGCGAAATTGTATTTTTATTTGTTATTTGTTCTGTTGCTTCCATTCTTCGTACTAAATATTTGGCTTCCTTACTTTTTCCTTTTAATACCTTTTAGTGAGCGCATTTACCTTCCCTCTTGCATTTTACCATTTGTAAAAATTATCTTCCGATTAGGGTGCGCCACCTTGTAGTTACTACTACCCATTGTAACCTTGCTGGATTCAGGAATTGAATACCAGAACTTCACAGCATTAATGAAGAAGAAGTAGGAATATTTTTTGGGGCAATCAGACTTTGACGCGTAGCAGATCTCATCAATCTCAATTTCTGGTAAAGGTATTTGCGCCTTTTGACTTCTATTAGCCTTTACTCGTACTTATACAGACATAAATATAGAACTTCTAGCCGCCAGATCATCAAAAATGTTGTATCCTTGAATTTTATTTTCCCACATAGAAATGTGGTCATATTTTTGGAGACCAGAGAACTCTATTTTGAAAATCAGTGTGCTAAGACTGTGCTAATTTTGACTTAGCAGAGATTCTGTGCATTTTAGAGTGGGTCACAATAGTCGGATGAATCTGCAGGTGGGTGCATTACGCCACTTTTCATTCGCTGCTTTTACAATTTTCTCAAAGATAAGTAGCTTACAAGTCTATAGAAGTCATTGTATGTGTACTCATAAGTCAACTTGTTGTCAAGTTCGATAGTTCATCGGCTCTGCAGTTACCCTCAATATCACAATCGCCAGGAACCCATGTTACCTTTGGGTAACTTATGACTTAGCCATCTCGTTAAGAGATGTGCGACATTTCATGGCTACCTTGGAGGTTGTGGACTGCTTTGTGAGAGATTTTATCGGCGGCTGGCTATTAGTGGAGTATAGATATCAGTTCCAGGTATCGCATCGCTCTGCACCAGTGTCACGGCTTTTACTGTTGCTATCAGTTCAACCTGAAAGCCTGTGTAGTAATCGGAAAGCCGAAAACTAAACGAAATTTCCAGATGTTGGGAATATACAACACCACACTCGAGCTTTGAGCCGTCTCTGTATGCATAAAGGGACTCGGTCTGTCTTATATAGTTCTGTACCCACTCTTCTCTTGAGGGTCTGAGGGTCTTGGTGGTTGCAATGGCAATTGTGGGCGGAAGTGCACAGTCCACCAATCCGGGAAGCTCCGAAATGCCAGTTAGGATCTCGCCCATGCTTGCCCACTTACTTGAGTTGTTCAATCTCTGCTAGCGATATATCTTACCTACAGGTCTACTGGAATGAGGTTTAAAGTCGCATATACATAATTCTTTTGATGGTGTGGCTGGCATTACACAGGTTTGAGCAATGATGCGAGTCTTTGAGCTTTGTCAGCCCTGTTCACACCCTTCTCAAATGCATTCCACCATACTTCAATACCATAGTAGAGAGGGTCAGGTGCGTTGGGGGAGTTGTGTTGCTCCGATAAGCTCCTTTCTGTGGAGGAATGGGTTGTGGTGGCGGTTGGAGGTGCCGGCCCATCAGGGGGGGGGGGGGGGGGGGGGGGGGCTAGTAGCCGTTAAGGCAACAGACGCCTGCTGGCGGGAGCAACACGTGGCCACATACCGTGTGGACCGCTCCCTATGAGACTTAAGGCCTGAACAGGCCTTAAAGTGGCTCCACCCGTTGCACTTGTTGCACCTAACCGAGGTGCGTACACAGCAATAGAATACTTCTGGCCAAGGGTTGGATTCGATACCAGCCCTGAGGAGAAGTAACTATTTCGAGATAAATTGCTCCGAGGAGTTGCTTCTATGACGTAAGGGATGGGATGATAGACTGTTCACTAGACAGAGCTAGTTTACTGGGGCGGCAGCGCTTAGTAGGGAAAAACCCGAGTCATTCCGGTAACATAGAACCGGCTGCCATGGGAATGCAGGTTCTCAAATCGCTTGTCGGTAGCACTTGGGGATAAGACAAAGAATTGTTCCTATCGGCATTTAAGGCAATAGCCCGGCCGATTCTAAACTAAGCTGCGCCCGCCTGGTCACCTGGAGCTAGTGACACGCAGTGGATAAAGCTTCACACTTGCCAAAACACTGCCATTCGGACAGCGACGTGCTGCCTCCTGATGTCCCCAATACTACACCTACACAACGAGGCACAGATGCTACCTGTCAAGGAGCAAAACAAACTGCTCAGCAAGCAGTTCCTGCTAGGATGCTACCGTAGGTTTCACCCTTGCAGACACCTGCTTGAGCCAGAGCCGCTTCCCAGGCACGTCAGGAGATGCCTACTACACTACGCCGTTGAGATCGAGGGCAAAACTAACATACATCTACTGGACCGGACTGTGTTTAGACAGATATTAAACGACATTCATCGGAGACTCCTACTACCTTCTTAAGCTCCCGTCCAGTGAATGCCGCAATCGGAATCCAACCACCACCCATTGCAGATGAAGAGCTCCAGCTTCCCTGTGAGACCCGCGTAACGCTGGCACAATTACGTTCTGGATACTGTAGTAGTTTAAACTCCTACTTATCCAGAATTGACCCCGACATACTAAACATATGTCCGGCATGTGAAGGCACCTCGCACGACACTAACCACCTTTTCACATGCCCTTTAAAACCCACTCATCTAACACCCCTCTCCCTCTGGACCCAACCTGTCGAAACTGCTAGTTTCCTGGGCCTACCTTTAGATGAGCCTGACGAAAACGACCGATGCTATACTCTACACTGACGGGCTTCTCTTACTGCTACAACAACAACAAACACCAACAACAACCTTACCATCGCTGTGTAGAGCCAATGTAGGATTCTGTGTTCCAACCCCCATTTTTCCGCAGTTTGCACTCCGCAATGCCGCCATTGCTTGGCGTACTCTATCTGCAACTGCGAAAATTGTACCCAATTTTTATTTTCTATGTAGGGAATTTTAAATACATATATTTATATTCTCATGCGAACTTATTTATGCCATTGGCTTTCTTCACAATTGCAACTTTTACATTTTTAATGACTTCAAATTTGATACTCATTTTTGGGGATTTCGAATGAGGTGGGTATGCCGAATGTATGGCTGGCTGACTTTACTTGTCTTATGGTTTGATTTTCCGTTAATTTATATTAATGTGGAATGGCTGCGTTTAAGTGGAGTTTCATTTTATTGGATTTTTATGAAAATTAAACCGGATTTCGTCGATTTTCGTAGAATTTGTAATGAAGCGCTTTTTGTTCTTGTTGTTGTTTTTTTTTTCCTTCTTTTTGAGTACACGCCCCTCGTTCATTGCTCTACGCATTGGTTTCGTACGCGGCGGCGTTGTACGCTGGCTTTCGGCCTCCTTCAATTAAAGAACGTTTCTTAATTCATTTCGAGTGTGCGCTGCTTGCCGTGCAGCTGTGAAGGGTCGCCGATTTTTATGGTCACTCATGCATTAAAGAGTCCATTACATTAAAACTGGATTTGGTGAGCTTTGCAAGCCAGTTAACATCGCAATTCTAATTTGTTGGGCAAGTGCGTGTGTGTGTGTGTATTTGTGTACTTCAAAGTGGGGACTGATTTTTGAAAAAATTTACCTGTTTATTGAATTTACATATTACGTTCGTTTTTTAACATAACGGTGGAGCTTAAAATAATTTAATGTTTAGAAAATGGGCAATTGTATTTAAATTTTATTAATTACAACTACTGATTGGTTTCGGCTGTAGTAGCCAAGTGCATGAAACACCAAATGATGCAAAAAGCTTTTTCTAATAGCTGTCGCACACTGGGGATTTTTGTACAGAGATGCGGAAAAAAGTATACATCCCAAAAAATATTTACATTTTTACTACTAACGAAGTTGTATATATTTGTGTATGTAAAGAACATGTTTAAAAACTATTTTTTAAAAAAATTTAAAAAAACTATGTTTTTTAAAATTCATAAATTTTAATTTTTTTTTTTAATTAATATAAGCCAGCAAATATTTACGCACAGGATACATATAAGTTCATAATTCTGAATTACCCTCAAAATGTCAAAACAAAATTAAAAGTGTTTCGTTATCATTATGCACACACTAGAAAGCGTTTAGTTATTATCATTGTCGCCTGGTGGCACCTGCAATTGATTAAAACTGAAAGAGACGCTATTAAGCAACACGTTGATACTATTGTAGTTTCTGACCGTAGATAAATGTAGCTCAACTTGCAGATCCAAGAATATGAAGGAATATGATTTTTTTTTTTTTCGTAAAATTAATTATAAATAGATAATCAAATGCTTCACAGCCTTTGTTCTTCCGGCTAAAATATATAAAAATATCGTACCCTAAATGAAAAATAAAAAATTGGAAGTCGGCTCCAGCAAAAGGAAAAAAAACCACCTTGGGCTTTGAAGTTTTTTCTTAGTCAGTTCAGTACTATAAAAAAATTATACTTTTGACATATCAGTTTAGTAATTCTTTTTGATTTTATTGTTGGTTCTATTCTGGAATTTAGAAATACCATTAAACATTGCGTAGGTGGTATGTTGCAAATTTGACTTTCTTCCGCTAAATCCCCAGTGTGTGTCGTCCCTCGGCAGGCAATGGCAAACCTCCGAGTCTATTTCTGCCATGAAAAAGTTTCTCATAAAAAATTAACCTCATAATAAAACTGTAAATCAGTTTCACTTTGAAAAATTCGGAAGAGCTTCGATTTTTTAACTAAATACGGGTTTTCCAATAACAGTTGTTATTGATGAATGGATTGCGCTATCGAGAGATGATTAACGATTTTTTATGGCCGGAATTGGATGGTGTTGATCTGGACAACGTTTATTTTCAACAAGACGGCGCTACGTGCCACACAAGCAACGAAACCATTAATCTTTTACGGGAAAAGTTTCCGGACCGTGTTATATCTCGAAGAGGTGATCACAATTGGCCACCGAGATCTTGTGATTTAACACCTTGTGACTTTTTTCTTTGGTGCCACTTGAAAGAGAAGGTCTACGCCAACAGCCCAGAGTCGATTCAAGAGCTCAAAGATGGAATTCGTGGGGCTATCGCGGACATGGGGCAGCCACTTTGCAATTCGGCTATGGAAAATTTCATGAAAAGGATATTGTCCTGTAAGCGTGGTCGTGGTGGTCATATATTAAATATATATAATTTTTCTTTGAATATCAAAATACCACCTCTTATTGGAAAACCCTTTATGTATGTGCCTACTATTCGGCCTGACTGCTTTGCTTTTTAATTTTTTCTATTTTTTTACTAATATCAATAAAATAAAATTACATTTGAAACCTATTTATCTTTACTTACTTACTAAGCTGGCAACTCTTATCGATGGTCGGTCTTGGCCGCTACCAAAATGTTGCGCCAATCGCCTCTGCATTGCGCGCGTTCCCCCCAATTAGAAACGCCAATGGCGGTCAGGTCATCGTCGACTCAGTCTTTCCAACGCAGATGAGGACGTCTCTTTGTGCGAGTTCCACCGGTGCATTTCGAAAAATCACCTTCTTTGCTGGAGCTCAATTTGCCTTAGCCAGCGTAGCCGTTGATTTTTAATGCGTTTCACTAAGTCGATGTCTGCGCACAGCTCGTAGTTCCAGCTTATTCGGCATACATCATTCAGGCAGATTGCACCATAGATCTTGCGAAAAAATTCTGCTAATAACTGCCCATCGATATCCGTCAATGTTCAGGACTCGCGCCATGCAATATGATCGGTAGGAAAAGTGTTTGAAAGAGCATTTTTTTGTGCATCGAGAGAGGGCTCTGCTTTTCAATTGACTTCCCAGCCGCCAAAGTAGCCCCTACTGGCAAAAATAATTCTTCGCTGGACCTCTTGGTTGGCGTTGCTGTTGGTGTTAATGCTGGATCCTAGGTAGAAAAAATTCTGGACTACGCCAAACTCGTAATTGTCAATCGCAACCTGCTGTCCAATACGCGTAGACTTTTTGGTTGTTGACCGAAGGTACCCTTGACCTCGCGCGAATAATTTTCTCCATCATCAAGTTGCAAAAGTCGCATGATAAGGAATCACCTTGTCTGAAACCCCACTTCGTGTCAAATGGCTCAGAAAGATCTTTGCCAATCTATTGCGCTGAGGGTATTTGTTAGGGTGATCCTGCAAAGCTGGATTAGCTTTGGGGAAATGTGAAATTCAGGCAGGGCGACATACAGGTCATCCCTAATCGTACTGATAAATGTAGTTTTGTAAAAAGGTGGTAGATGTCGACCTGCTTCTCTTGGGTCTTCTCCAGTATTTGTCGTAATGTGAATAACTGGTCGATGGTAGATTTGCCAGGCTCGAAACCGTACTGATAAGGCTCCATCAGTTTGTTGACGAGAGGCTGAAGCCTTAAGTACGCTCGATAGGGCGTTGTATGTGATACTGAGAAGTCTTAACCCATGGTAGTTAGGACAGTTCATGGAGTCACCTATCTTGGCATGCTGAGATGCCAGTCGCTGAGCATGCTTTTATCCCATAATATTTTTCCTATGAGTTTTTGCATGCTTTTCGTTAGCAGATCATCTCTCGCCATCTGAGTAGATCTTGTGGTGCCAAGGTGCCAATGTGATCGCTTCTTAATACATCATTGTCAAAGACCTCAAGCCAGATTCGAGCGAGGCGGGGCAGACGCACAGAAAGTGGTCCGCCGCCTCATCCTCTTCCCCCATGCTCGGCAGAGTACATGACAGGTAACATCAGTTTTGTCCATCTGCAGCCTCTCTTCGCCTGCCAGGCTCGCTTGTGAGTTAGTGTAACCCGTTTGCTAACCGTGGCTTTGATGGCTGCAGAAAGGAGGGGCAGAACGGGCTCCGGGCCAAAGAAGTTGGATTTACAGGACTTGACTACCCTTAAAGGGGTTGGGGGCTGTCTAAGGCCATGAGCGTAGCTTTGCTGCACACAAACAGATCTGCCTCTCCATCTGTTTTCCCCAACAAAGTTCATGGGTTCTTGAACAGCAAACACCTCCGCTTGAAACACAGAGCAAAGTGCAGTTTTGTTTCGCTGGATTCCACGTAGACCCCAGAGTCGGAGTCGTGCTCGATCCTGGAGACATTCGTGAAAATGCGAGAGCTGTGATTGCCGGGCTCATTTTCTGAGTTTGACCACAGTTGAGCCTCTGGCAGCACCACACTATCTCATGCCAAGCACGACTCTGGATGGCATGGAGTGAAAGGGCAAGGCGAGAATCGTTGCAACGAAGTACATGCCTTCTCTGTTGTCCTATGCCGGACAGGGGCTGCAGATGGCATTAAAGGCCTCTCCTTGAATGAAAACATAGTAGACTAATCAGAGCATCTAATGGCGGGCCTGAAGTAGTCGGAAAAGCTCCGACGCAACAGATGGCCACAGTATAGACCTTTCTTCTGGCTGCATCTGGCCGAGCATTCTCAGTTTACATTTAAATTAGGATGAAACTCATACGCCTTACTTTAACAGCACGAATCATATGACGGAGTCATCTTGTCTAAAAACTTGAATGGTATTGAAAAGCTTGGATATGTCTTCTATTGTAACAGCTGGTTTCACTCTATACCATATAATCGTAGAGGTTTTTCTTTTCGTGCTATCGAAAGCGGTTTTGAGTTTCTAAAGGAACGGCGTGTGTCGATCCTCGAAAGGCGTTTTCCAAGTGAATAGTAGATTGAGAGTGGATCTACCAAGGCAGAAGAAATGCTGATAAGGTTCAATCAGTTCATTGAGGGGGGATTCCAGTATTTTTTACAAATCATTTGTAGAACCTTTCTGCAATGTGAAGACTAATTGCGCGGTAGCTGGGGCAGATTGTATGGTCGTCTTTTTTATGGATTGAACAGAGCACACTAAAATTTTAGTCGGCGGGCGAACGTTCGTTCAGATATATTTTGTAGATTTTTAGTTTTTAAATATTTTTTCACATAGAAAATTAGGATTGTTGTTAACCAAACTTGTCCATTTTAAGTAGTAATAGTTTTTTCGGTTTTTTTTCGGCATCCTGTAAAAATATCTAAATTCCATTCCGGCCTAAGCCTTTCTAGCGTTCTCAGCCTCTTCATTGTGTCGGCTATTATGTCGCTTGCCTATCTTCAGTTTTCACTAATTAACTATCTTATCTCCGAATACGCAGCGAAGCCTCCGTCTTGTGCTACCAAATCGCGCTCATTCGAAGAATACGTGGTTCTTTTCTTGAAATGGCGTCCGCCCGGCAATGGTTGCATACAGGATCAGGCTCGCTTTTGAACCGACGTAGATAGGACTTAAAGTATCAGTGTCCAGTTGAGAACTGGATTAAGGAAAAATCTACTTCACCGTGAATTCTCTTCAACCAGTACCCTAAGTCCTGAATGCCAATGGTCTTTTGTCGAATTGTCCTGTTTTCTCTTGTACCTCTATTTTTGTCTTGAAAAGCTTTGCTGCTTCTTCTGCTTCTGAGTATCGTGTCTACTTTCTGTTTCGCTAATTTAAGTCCATTTTGTAGGAGTTAGGATCCTATTGATTCTATCGCAAATATCACTTAAGTGCTTCGCTGTAGCAACTACGGCGATTTCGTCTGCAAAAGTAATTATTTCCGTTCCCTTTGGTATCATGAGGCAGGGAACACGGGCGCATATTCATAGTAACGGTCCAAGTACGAAGGTTGAAGTACGCCATAAGAACCTCGGCTGTCACAATATTATTTTTTGCGCCCGCTGAGGTTTAGTCTTACAGAATAAGGCCTTGGAAATGGCTTTGCATGAATCTTCTTAGATCGAAGGATAAATTTGCATGATCTAGTGGGTCTAAAATATTTGCCTGAAATTGAAATTTGAATTGGTCGAGCCAAGGAGCACCAAGAGAATTGGTGGTTCCTAAAATACTCGGACTAAAAAGCCCATTGTATTTAGAGCTCTGGAAAGAGGGTAGATAGTCAAGGAGGGAAGGAGAAAAGTAACAGAGAAAGAGATAGGAAAGAATAGAGACAGAGACAGAGATAGCAGTAGTTAATCGTGTGAGGATTTTCCAGATTCTTTGGTAAGTCTGTAAATACCCTCCAGTTTTAGAGAACGAATATTACTCATTCTTATGACATCGAAACCCAAAACTCGTAGCCTTGCTATAGCAAAGGCAGGACACTCACAGAGAAAGTGCTCAGCGCTATCCGTCTCCTCCAAGCAAGACAGGCACACTGGATCGTCAATGATTTTAATGGTGGTCATATGACCCCACGGGTTGTGTCCTGTAATAATACCGACCATCAACCGAACGTCTTTCCTTCGAACTTATCACAAAACACTTTGCAGTTCTCCAGCGTTCTAGACCGGACCATCGCTCTTTATGTAAATTACGTACATACATAGTCGCTGATCCAATTCATGATTCCTGCGAAACTGATTTCGATTATTGGCTCTGGTCCCTGTGGGGGCACCGCTGATCCACGTTTGGTCAATTCATCGGCAATCTCGTTTCCTTGAACACCGAAGTGTCCTGAATCCATATATGTAAGTACAAGCCTGTTTTGTCTTGCGACAGAATTAAGCTGCTTCTTTCATTCTTGAACAATCTTTGAGATTTGCTTCGCGTTCTTCAGGGCCTTCGGTGCAGCCTGGCTATCACTGAAAACTCCAATCTGTTTCCCGCTCCATCTCTTGGAATGTATTGTTTGATATCCATAGTTACAGTCTAAAATCTACCGGGTTTTGGCAGCGTTTGTCTCTTCCAAAGTGATTAGAAAGTTCGCTTATTTCGCTTATATGGGCGTATGTTGGATAGGTTTACAAATAATGATGTCCAGTTGGTGGTAGCCAGTTTCAATACTAGATTTGGCACTCTGCCTTAACCAGGTGACTTACCTCAAGGTTTGGCTGATTCTATGGCCTTATCAGTGGTTACTTTCTCGTAGGGGCTCTGCTGTTCCGCTGAAATTGAGGAGTCCCGCCATCTTTGCTGCGGAAATAATGCATTTGCTACGGTTTTTAAGACTACAGGGATGTGTGCGTATGCGTAAGTGTGTGAAAAGTTGTACAATCATGAACGTCGCTGCATCAAATTGTGCGAAAAAGGAGTTTAAAGTTAATAAAATAATTAGAAATAAAATGAAAATAATAAGTAATAAATTTCTAATAATAAATAATTTCTATAATTCTCGCGTCCAACACTTTTCTTTGCCACTTTTCAGATTTGCGCATTATTATTATTTTATTTATTATTACTTGCTTTTATTTTATTATTTGGGACATGCGCAACATCTTTGCTTTAAAAAAATAGCAGAGCACTATGTGCATACATACATACGTACATATGGTACATACACATGCACACGCATAATTATGCTCTCCCATAGAATCATCTTCATAAAAATTATGTATATACCAACAATACGCACGCACTCAAATATATACATACATACATAACGCACGAGCGTTCATACATACATTCATACATACATACACATAGATAAGTACACTCAACAGCTAACGTCCAGCGAGTTTGGAAAAATGCGGAAATGAGACATACCAGACAACAAAGCTTCAATAACGTAAACGTTTCTGTGCCAGTTCTGCCCCACACCGAACCCGACATTGACAAACATTGCGTGCTGTAAAAATCAAAACAAACTCATTCTCATTTCGACTTTCGGCTGTTCGATCAGCTGGCCAGTGCCATTGTCGGCCACGTAGCAAGTATTTTGTCAACATAGAGGAAGCAGCAGAATGTTTGACTAGCTGTGTAAAGGAGCGAGATGCAACGAAAACAAACCGACTTGATAAATCGCTGCTACCTCACGTGCACGCTCTTTGCGAGTGGTTGGGCGGTTAACGTTTGCTCTCCAGCTCATTACAGGGTCTCCAGCCATGTTCTCTTTATCGCTTCGAAGCATAAAGAGTGTTGCCACAATCGCAAGATGTAGTGAAATTAAAAAGTAGCATTTTATTCTTTGATATTCATACGCATAAGTTAGGGGATTCATAAAATATGCTATTTATCATATTTGCTCTCTTTTGTATTGCTTTAGAACAGCTAATTTGTATGCATATAGAGAATGTGAGCACCTCAGTAAGTTTGTATGCACTATTTTTTTTTGTGATTACTCTAAAAAACATGACTTCTTAAAAATAATTTTTGAAGATGCTTACTTGACGTTCACTAGGCAGGGTTTTGCAAAAATAATAGCAATACATTCACACCTTTTTAGTAATAAAGGGTGGTTAAGTTTCAAGGGCCGGTGTTGATGTTGAATCAAATACAATTTTTTTAGGAAATTATTGTCATTTCTCTTTATTATGATAATATTGGTGTGGCTCAATTACGTATGGAACAAAATATCGGCCAAATGGCTGCCACGGCCTCGGCGGGACACCTTCATCCGATAGTCCAAATTTTCTATGACGCTGAGGCATAATTGAGGTTCTATGCCAAATTATCTCATCCTTTAGTTCTTGAATTGTTGCTGGCTTATCGACGTATACCTTTTTTTTCAAATAATCCCAAAGAAAGAAGTCCAACGGTGTCAAATCACAAGACGGCCAGTTAACATCGCCGCGACGTGAGATTATTCGGCCATCAAATTTTTCGCGCAAAAGAGCCATTATTTCGTTAGCTGTGTGACAAGTGGCACCGTCCTGTTCAAACCACATATCGTGCACATCCATCTCTTCCAGTTCGCCCATAAAAAGTTCGTTATCATCTCACGATAGCGGACACTATTCACAGTAACTGCCTGGCCGGCTTCATTTTGGAAAAAATACGGCCCAATGATGCCGCCGGCCCATAAACCGCACCAAACAGTCACTCTTAGTGGGTGCATTGGTTTTTCGGCAATCACTCTTGGATTATCATTCGCCTAAATGCGGCAATTCTGCTTATTAACGAATCCACTGAGATGAAAATGTGTCTCATCACTGAAATCACGAAGTGCGCGATATGCATTTTGATTTGAACGCCCGTTTTCATAATTAGCCTGAATAACATTAACGCGTTTCTCGATTGTGTATCTTTCCATGGTTTAAATTGAATTAGTCTGAAATTGAAAAACGTCAAATGAAATGTGAAAAAAAACTTGACGTTTAGGTGTGGTTCACATTCAGCATCGGCCCTTAAAATTTCTCTCACTGTCTATGATTTTTCGAATGCAGTAAATTTGGGAAATAATTTTACGTTACTGTCCAATTCGGCGACGTTTCGTTATAATTCGTGAAAGAAAGCAAAACATAATCACAAAAGAATGTGGAATTCGGAGAAATCCTTTTATTTTTGAGACTTTGGTAAGTGTTATTAGAATATTATTATAATCTATGCTTCACCAAAATGCATACCCAAATAAATCGAAGTCACATCAAGTAATTTGAAATGATTTCAATGGCGGTTGCTTAAAAGTGCATTGCCTTTGTAACTGTCTGGAGGTCTAGGTTAGGTTGAAGCGGTTTTCCTGTGGGACACACTCAGACCATTGTGATGCCGCGTGGGGAACTTGTCTCTATCTCTCCTAAAACCAGTGTGTGATTTTCAAAAATTTTGGAATATCTCCTATTTCTGCAGAACTGAGATTTCCCAATTCAATAAAAAATTGTCTGCCGAGAAAAGTGAATCTCCACCTGTATAGAGCAGGACAATGTCACAAAAGGTGCACGATTGTCTCTTCCTCCTCCTCATCTAGACAACTTCTACAAAAGTCATGTGCTTGCACACCCATCCTTTGGGCGTGCCTACATACATAGTAGGCAGTTCCCCGTTATGACCGAAATCAGTGTGCTAAGACTGTGTTTATTTTGGTTTAGCAGAGATTTTGCGCGTTTAGCATTGACAGTCGGCCACAGTTGACGGGCGATTTTGCAGGTGGCTTCAGTACGCCGTCTTTCGTTTGCTTTCTTTACGATTTCTTCAACGATTTCTTACATGTTTGTAGGGGTATACTTAGGTCATTGACTATGTACTCATCGGTCAATTTGGTACCGAGTCTGGCTAGTTCATCGACTCTGCAGTTACCCTCAATGTGGCGATGGCCAGGAACCCAGGTTTCTGGAGATCTAGGCTCCGTGAACAATTTTTCTTTTGTTTGCCAGCTAATAGGCATTTTCAAATGTTTTCAGAGCATTGTCTTGTGTAAGGCCCAGGTAACATCATTAGATACTACCGGTGAGAGGAACGTTATTTAAAATAATGGATTAGTACTGTATTTGAAATAAGGCATCAAGTACTCTAACCCACCCATATATTTTAATATGTATATGTTGGACCGTCTATACCTACAATGAACAATTCTATAAAGATAGAGGCATTTTACCTAAACGAGTACTACGTTGCCATTCGAAATATATAACAAAAAAAATATATAACACAAAGAAAACACGTTTTGGTTTGTTCAAAATTAGCTTCATTCCTCAACTTAATACCCATCAGGAACAACGCAATCGTTCCAGCGCCGCTCTAACATTTCAATACCACTTTTGTGGAACGATTTATCTTTTGTCTCAAAATAGGTCTCAGTTTCAGCGATGGCCTCTTCATTCGAGTGGAATATCTTTTACAGCAAGCATTTTTTAAGTCTGCATTTGGCGAGTACGGTGGATGTGGGAGCAATTCGAAGTTTAATTCATGTAGTTTTGCTATCGTTCAGAATCATGAAACACCTTCTTGGAACAGAGTTTTGTCAAATGCTCATGCCATATAAAGCCGAGACGTTCTTTGGATATCTTTACGATGTCGGCTAACTCACACAACTTCACCTTACGATCATTCAAAACGATTTTGTGGATTTTTTGATGTTTTCTGGTGTTACAGCCTCATTTGGTCGTCCACTGCGTTGTGCATCATCGGCGCAAACCATCGTTTTATTGTTGTTTCTGATGGAGCGGAGTCCCCGTAACAGTTTCAGGCCATTGCTTCGCTTTTTTGGGAAACACCCATCAAGAAGCAGTTTAAAATTAAAACACGGAAATTCTTTTTAGACATAAAATAGTTTTGAAAATAACAAAAGTTCCGCCACTCTTAGCCCAATAACTCACGAACTAGAATATCGAAAAGAATATCGCGAAATTTTAACAGTTGCTTTTTAAGGTTACTACCAACTGAAAAAGCGGTAAATGCAATAAAACTAGTTCCATCTATGTGTTAGGCCCGGGACTCTTCAGCCCATGTGTAATATATTTATTTTTTAATTTTTATTAATTTTATATTCCAAAACTTAATTTTATACTCCAAACTCACTAATTTTAATGAATTTAATATTTTTTCGTATTCCTACTACTTAATTTTTTTGTTTATATAGTTTTGGAAGTCCGCACAGCATATTTTTGATGAAAACTTTCTTCATGTGGAGGAGAAGATGTTCGTGTGTTACCATAGTTTAGTATGGCCGTGTCTCAGACGCATGAATGTTGTGACCTGGTGTTTGGAAAGGGAAGTTGGGATTTTTTGCAATCAGGGTTTATAAGGGATGTATGGATGATTAAATTGAGGTCATTCAACCTTTTTCGAGTGGAAGGAATGGAGGTGGATCGTTTTAAGGATGTCATTCGAGGAGAATGTGTCAAAAGTGATGGAGTGGTTGGAAGTATTTTTGGTTGCTGCATCAGCTTTTACATTTCCAGAGATGACTATGTGGCTAGGTTCCATAGAAGCTTTATTTTGTTAGGATATTTTATTAATTTATCCCTGATTCGACAAACGATCTGATTACCATTAAAGATATTTTTTAGCGCTAGACAGACCGACAAGCTGTCTGTACATACTAAGAGTTTGCCCTTATTATTTGTTGCATACTCTGACGCATTAAGGATAGCCAATGCCTCGGCGCAGAAAAAATGGAGCTATTCGGAGTCAGCCAACCATTGGATATTAGGCTTCCGTCATTCTCTGCCACAGCAAAAGTTGTACTATGGTCAGTACGTGAATGATCGGTGAAAATCGTTACCGAACCCTTTAAGTACAGCGAATGAATTATTTCCATAAAACGTTGTATAAAAACTACCGCATTTGTGTTAAGTTTACGGAGAGCATGAAGGTCGATATTTATTGAAGGAGCTTCCAGGGACGCTGACTACTAATTTTCGAGCAAAATGCCGATAAAGAAATACCAAGTTTGTTGCAGTTGTAGATGCAACGACGAATGACCGACCAAATTTTGATAGACCGATTATGCCGAGAAGCGGTCTTCAATGTGTTGAAAAGAAGTTTATTAGTAGTGCTTGAAAATTTGGCTATACGTTTAAGAGTCGTTTTAAAGTTATTTCATCTAAATACTCACACAAAAATGTGTAAATAAAAATTTAGACCCTTTTTGAGGAAAAATGTTTATAAATTTTGGGGGAAATTTACCCCAGTGAGTCGTTTACGTAATAAAAATATAAAAAATATAGCGTTTGCTTTTTGAACCAAATATTTTTTTGAGAATGGTAACATAAATGACATGTCAAATGTGTTCATAATTTTCTTAAAGGTTTGACATTTACGAAATGGGACGCTATACGCTTGAACAAAATTGGGAAATATTGAAAACCTATTTCCAAAGTGGTGAGTCTTCTTCTTCTTCCGCGGTTACAGTAAATGGCGAGCGTTACCGTGACATGCTCAACGAGTTTTTGTTTCCAAAAATTGAAGAGGATGACATGGACGACATTTGGTTTCAACAGGACGGTGCAACTTGTCACACTGCCAAAGTTACACTCGAACTTTTGGCTACCGTTTTTAAAAAACGAATAATCAGCCGAAATTCCGATATCAATTGGCCGCCTCGGAGCTGTGATTTAAGCCCGTTGGACTATTTTTTGTGGGGAGCCGTTAAGAACAAATGCTAGGCAAACCATCCAGAGACGATTGATGCTCTAAAACACGAAATCGAAGTTGCCATTCATGAAATTGGAGCCCAAACAATCGAAAATGTGCTTAAAAATAGGGTTGATCGAATGGCCTACTGTAAAGCCAGTCGAGGCAGTCATTTGAACGATATTATTTTTCATTCATAAATGACAATGTTCAATCTTCAAAATAAAAAAAAAAGTTTGAAAAAATATTGATTAGTTTTTTTTTTATAGCCGATTCAAAAAGCAAATTTTACATGGCCCACCCTTTATTATAGGAGAATATGCCCTCAAAATTGTATAGCGGAATTCAAAGTGTCAGGCCTGTGTAACGTCCCCCGTGTGAGTATACTGTCTACCTTCTGAAAACTTTGAAACACGTTTTCTCAAAACCATGTTTTTGAAAATGGCGTGTAAGTTTAAAAAAAAAGAATGACGAAAGTTATCATTTGAAACCGATAATCTATATAAATATAATTAAAATGCGCAGCTACTTAAGTAAAAATATACAAAAAAAAAATCATTTTTTAATGTTATTTAACACCTTTAAAAAAAAAAAATTGCGGAAAAAGCACTTTTTTTCAATAATTAATTGTGTGTTAATTTTTTCACATTTTTATACAAGAGTAGTCTATTATATGCGGGAAAGCCTTGTGAATAAGACAATATTTTTCTCTTCTGTTTCAGGTGAAAACTACGACCGCAATCTTACACGCCGTTTTACTAGCGCGCAACGAGAAGCTGTGAGAGATCCCTCATATGCCCGCCATTTTGTTTTTTTATTTATGTTAAAAAATTTTTGATTACTCTTCAATCATGCCTTCAAATAAATGCAAAAGATTATTCCTGTGTGTCGCTTTTTTCGTCTCGAAAAAAATTGAGAAAAAACACCTTTTTTGAAGCCACTGATAAGAGGCCCCCCTTAAGACACCTAAATTTACATATTCGCTCTGTGCTAAGGTTAAAAATTATCAAGAAAACAATTTTGGTCAGGTGGTAACTGTGTGCTGTTTACAGCTGCGCCAAAGAGAACGAAAATACCTGAATTTGAAATACGAGTATTGGTATGTCGGAATCGCTGCCTCTCTTACACGATTTTCTACGCTTTATCAGATACAGATGTATCTGACGGGTTGATATTTTTAGTGTTGACATTCCCGTTCCATATTTTTCTTGCCTTGTTCCTATTGTTATTTTGTTTTGCTCTCTCATTTGGTTATACATATTTTTCGTACATATATACATATAGACATTTGTATGCATAAGTGGTTGTATACTCGTTTTATCGATTTTCGTTATGTTATGAAATGGTAATGAAGGAGTTTGCTCGCTCTGGCCCAGATAATTGAGAGAAGAGCCCAACCCATTTTTCTATTGCGTTTTATTTTTATTAAAAACAGCCGCTACTTTAGTGCGTCAACTGGGGAGAGACCCCTTTTAATATGATAGTTGTTGTATGTATGTATGTATGAAAAGCAGCAGAAAGCGTACAAATAATAAAAAATAATCAAAGTCAATGCGAGTGCGACATACCAACGCAGACACTTCTGCTGCCTCAGTCACAATCGCTGCTATGTGCGCGCTGCTGCTGCGCGCTCTGCTGCATTCAACTTCACTTTTTATAACTTCGTGAATATGCATGTACATACGCACATTTGTATGTATGTATGTATGTATGCATAAAGATAGTTTCTAATTAGGCTACTCAGCGGCCTCAAAAGCATTGAAGGATCTGTGTGCGGTCAATTTAGCTCATTCGGTGTTTGCATGAAAGCTTGCGTGTGGTGTGTGGCTGTGTGTGTGTGTGTCTGCGGTGCCGCGCGGTGCGACCGAGATAGTAGATTTTAAGCACCACTGTTGCCCTCTCGGCAAGTTGACCTAATTTTTAGCGCTTCGAAACTGATTACCAGCATTCGAGTAGATTCGAAGTTGTGTCGATTCGAATCGAATACAGACAAAACGCAACGACTCGGCGTAGCGACGTTAGCGACGACTACGACAACAACTTTATTGGTGCTGAGAACATCGAGTGGGGAGTGAGAGGTAGTAAGAAGCTTTACATACACACATACATACATGTATACATATATACATACATACATATTTGATTGCGTAGCAGAGTTGTTTGTGGCTCTTTTTCTCGATTCGAACATTTGGCCTCCACAATTCATTTTAGCTTAAATACATATGAGCTTGTGACATACATACAAATTTATGTACGCGCACGTGTGCATACGCACACACATACATTTGTCTGGCAGTGAGCACGGATTGATTTTGTTTACGTCGCCAACCGTGGTTATTTACATATGCACACAGATACAGATGTATATATGTATGTGCATACTGCGACAACGAAAGTTTTCCTAAATATGCCCAAAATTCTTTTAAGTACTTCAACTGTATTCAAACAAATGTAGAACTTCTGGCCATGTGTTTTGGGTGCTATAATCCCCGAAGCTATTTTGACCGAGTTCAACAAAGTACGCCAGCCGTTTCGATCCCGTGCGCCAAATTGCAACTAAGTTCTTCTTTACTAAGCCTTTCCAGTCCAGAGAAGGAGTTATTTTGTGCCCCCCATCAGCTGAAAAAGCAGCGAAGACTCTCTAAGCTGGAGCCTTTCCATCAAATCGTTGTAAAGGGTGGTTAAATTTCAAGGGCCGATGTTGAATGTGAACCACCCCTAAACTTCACATTTTTTTCTGTATTTCATTTGACATTTTTCAATTTCAGACCAACTCAATTTAAACAAAATAAATGGAAAGATACACAATCGAGCAACGCGTTAAAGTTATTCAGGCTTATTATGGAAACAGGCGTTCAAATGAAAAGGCATATCGCGCACTTCGCGATTTTTTGGGTCAATTTAATCGTCCAAATGTGTGTACAATCGGAAAAACTGTGGAAAAGTTGGAGCAAACCGGGTCTGTAGAAGATGTGAAAACACCAGTGCATGCTCGTACAGCTAGTACTGCAGAAAATATTGCTGCTGTTCGCGATAGTGTGGTTGAAGAGCCGTCCACCTCAACTCGTCGTCATGCCCAACAATCGCACCTCTCACGCTCGTCGTTGATGAACATTATGCATGAAGACTTGCATTTAAACGCTTCCAAGGTGCAATTGACTCAAGCACTAAAGCCTTTTGACCATTTCAAACGTCGTCAATGGTCAGAAATGGTGGCAGGAAATGGCAACAGTGAATGACCTATTTTCGAAGAAAATCATCTTCAGTGATGAGGCACATTTTCACCTCAGTGGATTCGTCAATAAGCAGAATTTCCGCATTTGGCCAAGTGATAATTCGAGAGTGATTGCCGAAAAGCCAATGCACCCACAAAGAGTGACTGGTTGTTGCGGTTTATGGGGTGCACGTCGATAAGCCAGCAACAATTCAAGAGCTAAAGGATGAGATAATTCGGCACATTAACGGCATAGAACCTCAATAATGCCTCAGCGTCTTCGAAAATTTGGACCATCGGATGGAGGTGTGCCGCCGAGGCCGCGGCGGCCATTTGGCCGATATTTTATTCTACACGTAATTGAGCTATACCAATAATAGCACAACAAAGAGAAATGATAATAATTTAAAAAAAAATTTTATTTTATTCAAAATAAACACCGGCCCTTGAAAGTTAACCACCCTTTATATAGGGTGGGCCATGTAAAATTTGCTTTTTGAATCGGCTATAAAAAAAAAAAATAATCAATATTTTTTCAAACTTTTTTTGTCATTTTAAAGACTGAACATTGTCATTTATGAATGAAAAAAAATTTCGTTCCAATGACTGCCACGACTGGCTTTACAGTAGGCCATTCGATCAACCGAAAAAATGTCCCGATGATTCCGCCAGACCAAAAACCGCACCAAACAGTGACTCGTTGTGGATGCATTTGCTTCTCCTTCTTTCTGAGCCCCAAATCCGACAATTTTGCTTATTGACGTAGCCACCGATGTGAAAATGAGCTTCGTCAGATAAGATGATTTTTCGGTAAAAATAAAAGTGCTCATCTTCGGTCAAACGATTTTCTGCCCATTGAGCGAACCGAAAACGCATTGGATGGTCATTAGGCTTCAGTTCTTGCACTAATTGAACTTTGTAAGCCTTCATACCGAGGTCTTTATGCAAAATTCTCCTCAAAGAAGTGCGTGAAATGTTCAATTCTTGAGAACGATGACGAGTTGAGGTTGTGGGATGTTCACGCACATCTTCGGCTACACGCACTGTAGGAGCACGTTCCCGTGTTGTTTTCTCCATTACAGCTCCAGTTTCACGAACACGATTAACAAATTGATCCACAAACTGTCTTGTTGTCAAATCTTTTTTTGGATTTTTTTTTCAAATTTCTCACAGTTTGAGTAGAAGACTCACCACTTTGGAAATAGGTTTTCAATATTTCCCAATTTTGTTCAAGTGTATAGCGTCCATTTCGTAAATGTCAAACCTTTAAGTAAATTATGAACACATTTGACATGTCCTTTGTGTTACCATTCTCAAAAAAATAGGTGGTTCAAAAAGCAAACGCTATATGGCCCACCCTGTATATATTTGCAGCTTCAGACTGCACTTAGATTCGCAAAAGAAGGTAGATTCTATTTGTGGTTGCAAGTAACGCGCAAAGCATTTCAGTCGCAGTTTTGGTATGGCATGGCATGTTTTATTTAGATTTGCTGCATGTAAAAATGGTATCTAAGAAACCTGTGTGCTTGGCATTAGAAAAAAAAGCTGAAAGCCTCCGGTTTTTACGAAAGGAATCAAGTGTGACGTGCTTAGAAGATCTCCTTCATATTAAACATTTCAGAGGCATGGACATTGGGACTTATTATTCGGTATAGTTCCCCTGCGCATCAATACATTTGTTCCAACGAGATTCCAATTTCTGAATTCCATCCCTGAGGTGAGCATCTGAAAGGGCTGCAGAATACGCTTCCACAGCTACTCTGGCCCCATCATTTAATCGAAAACGTTTTCCACGCATGAATTTTTTCAGGTCTGGAAACAGAAGGAAATCGCTGGTGAACACGGTGGACGCTTCAACAATTCGAACTTTATTTAATGGATTTTAGCCATTATCAAAATGCTCTTGTGACTCGGTGCTTTGTCCTGATGAAAAATAATGTGTTTCTTTTGCAAACTGGCTCACAGCTACACCTACGTACTAAACACCTCTCCACTATCTACCACTCTCCCCGCGGAACTGTCCAAAAAAGAATTACCTCACGGAGCTGGTTACCTTATA
Organism: Anastrepha ludens; assembly: GCF_028408465.1. Lineage (NCBI taxonomy): Eukaryota > Metazoa > Arthropoda > Insecta > Diptera > Tephritidae > Anastrepha > Anastrepha ludens. The sequence continues at coordinate 23,826,302 of NC_071498.1, read as the reverse complement.
GGCTGCTAGTTATTTCGTCTACGCACCTCCGCGCGTCTAAGATCATTGTGGATATATTTTGCATGCGCGCAGATTCGCTTCCAGTTACCGCTCGATTTTAGCATAAAATCTATAATATTTTCTCCGTTTAATATACCACAGGTTTCGGGAGCATAGCGTGGGCATTGGAACAGGACGTGATCAGTGTCTTCTTCCCTCTCCTTGCAGATTGGGCAGCTTGGTGAACTATCATGGCCGAATCTATGGAGGTATTTTCGAAACATTCCATGCCATGAAAGGAATTGGGTTAGATGGAAGTTTCTTTCCCATGGATTCTTTCAAACCACGTCGTAAGAATGGGTATTCGCCCATGCGTCCATATACCTTTCGGGGATCTGTTCCACCGGTCTTGCCAGTGGGCGATCGAACGACGCCTTTCTTCTTCTGCAATAGTTTTACGACTTGATCGTCGTGCATTTCTTTCGCCAAAATGTCTACGGTGCTAGTCCTGCTATAACGAAGGAAGCATCGTCCGAAATTGTACGGAGCCGCAGATAGTCCGCAAAGCGCTTAGCCGATAGACGGCTATCCGTTTTTTTTGTATAGCTATTTATGTTCAGTGCATCAGCCTAGATCGGTGCGGCATATAAGAGAACCGAGCTGGCTACCCCGCTATATAGGATTCCTTTGCTGTGGCTATGTCCGCCGTTGTTTGGCATTATTCGCAACAGACAGGACTGCACACTCGATGCCTTCTACTCCTTTCTTTCTGCTGCTTATAAGGACTACATCGGTCTTATGCTCAGCTAATTCCAACTTCATAGACCTTACCACCGCGATGTCATCTGTGAATCCAATGACTTTAGATCTAGGGGGCATATACAGTCTTAGAACCCCGTCCCCAGAGCTGATCCCTGAGGAGCCCCTGCTGTCACGATAAACTCCTCAGCGCCTTTGTCGCTTTTAAACCGCAGTTCTCAATTATTCGGATAATATAACTAGGCGACCCATTTTTTGTGAGGGTCTCCAGTATACGTTGCCAGCTAGCTGTATTAAAAGCATTTCTAACGTCCAGCGTTACCACAGCGCAGTGCTCTTTTTTCCCGCCGCGCCATCTCCTGCCTTCAAAGGCTTCTGTTGCTAAATCTACCACGCATTTGATGGCATCCACTGTTGAGCGGGATTTCCTGAAGCCAAACTGGTATGTGGATAGAATACCTTTATCTTCAGTGAAAGATACTCTCGAGAATTTTTCCCATTGTGTCTAGTAGACATATTGGTTGGTAAGACTCAGGTTCGCCTGGCTACCCTTGGGTGAAAGCACAAGGTTTTGCTTAATCCACCTCTTTGGGAAAGTGCCTTCGTTAAGGCACGTTTGGAATACTGCTAGAAATATGTCTAGACGTTTGGAAATCGCTAATTTCAGGACTCTATTTGGTAAACCATCTGGACCAGAAGCTTTCTTAGACTTTATTTTATTACACGGCGCTTGGAGTTCTTGATCGGTAGTACGAGGGATGTCACCTGCTTCGTGTTGTGTGCAGGATGCCAAAATGTTTTCAGATCTTTGAGGAAAAAGAGTAGTAACAATTTTACGCAGCCTTATTGGGCAAATAATTTGGAGTGTGTGTACGCTTTTCATTTTGGATAATACCACCCGGTACGCGGTGCCCCAGGCGTTGATATCAGCTTCCTCACAAAACTTCTTGAAACTTTCTTGCTTGCTACTTGCTAGTTCTAATTGATTTTTTAGCGCCTGCTTGGCTGATCTAAGATTTTGAACATTTTCTACAAAATCAGGTCTCCCTCTACTGCGCTGCGTCTAGCGCGGAGGCATTGAGATCTTAGTGATTTGATGTTTTCGTTCCACCAGTTGCATGGATATATGTGTTGGTGCATTACTCGCCTGGGCATGGAGGCATCGCAAACTTCTCTTAGTCCTTCTACTAGGAGTTTCGTCCTATTCTCGGCAGAACCAGGAGGGAGTTGAAGTTGCCCAATCATATATTTAAGGACTTCGCTATCAAGCTTCTCGTCCTTCCACTTTGGACCTGTCCGCTTGGGTGCAAGTTTAAGCCTCCTTTCAGTAATGTCCATTATGAAAGCTTGATGGTCACTGTGAGGGTAGCCCTTGTTCACCCTCCATGTGATCTTTTGAGCAATGGAATCATTTGCCAGGGCAATATATATGACTGATCCCATTCCCATGTTACGGTAGGTGTAAGTTGACCCGCTATTTGGAACAGTAATGTGGAGTGGAGCGAATGCTTCAAGAAGCATCTCTCCTCTTTTGTTTGTGCGCCGGCTGCCCCATTCGGTTGTCCAGGCGTTGAAATCAATCGCTACGATTAAAGGCGATTTCCCACTAGCTTCCCACTGTTCGTACTGCACTGCTGTCAGACTGGATCTTGCGTAGCAACTGATGAAGTTAATTCCATTTATTTTGAATCGCATTCGAATGTGTTTTTCTTCCATTGTTAGCGAATGCGGCACCCATTGGGCACACAGCTTTCTGAAACCCAATGCTTCGGTCAAAATACTGCTTACACTGCCCAATGAAATGTCTGAGGCATCTACTAAATCTTTTTCAGTCACTTGACGATTTTCCAATACGATTTCTTGTATTCTTTCTACGATTTCTGTATTTTTTCTGTGTTTCTACTGTTTTTGGACCTCCTTGACGTGGATCGTCTTCAAGGCTTGTACGACCACGTTTAAATTCAGCAACCCATCTTTCTACTGTACTAATTGTTGGCGAAAAGTCCTTATACAATCTCAAAATTCGTTCATAAATTTCATGCTTTTAAACCTCCAAAAAAAAAAAAATTGTTTCGAATTTACATTGAGGGGGGAGCCTGCTTTAGAGGCTTCAAAAAATCGTTTTTTGCGTGGATTTTTTTGGGAAGGAAAGAAATATTCGATTGAGACGAAACTTTCAGGCTTTATTATTATATATTTCAACAGCCAAACAAATTTTTATTTTAGTATAGTATAGCTTCTAGTTAAACCAAGAAAATTAAACAAAAAGTGTGAAATTCAACAATTTTTCGCAAATTAAAAAAAAATTCATTTTTTTGGAAAACCAAATTCACTTTTGATTGTTTAAAAAGTGGGTTAATCATAACTTTCTTAAGGTTTTTTAGGTTCAACTAGAAGAGAATTTAATTCCGAATACAATCAATGTTATCTCGTTTAACTTTTTCCCTATCTTTCCGGCCAATTTGGAAAAATGGTAACAATAAAAACCCGAGAAATCGCACTTCGAGCGATCCGGCCGCTCGTATACCTGCTCGGCGCTTGCTCACAATTTCTTCTGTAACTCCGAAAATATTTTGAATTTGCTTCTGAAATTTGATTATGAAAAAACAAATCGATTTTTTGAAGCCTCTAAAGCAGACTCCCCCCTTAATATAAAATGTTAATTTGATTGCGTAAACATTTATTGGCGTGATATCAGTTTGAGTCAGATATCAGAAAACCAAAGCCGCGAAAAACTGATGTTAATGTGGATAGAACTACAATACGCAAGAGCAAAGCAGATGCTTTTAAGTCGGCACGGCAAATAATGCTTGAAATAAACCAAGAATCTGGTCTACAGGTGTCCAGAAAGCTAACGAAGCCCAGCTGTTTGGCCGCATAACGTAGTAGCCCGGTGTCACGGGTTCAAAAAATCGAATTTTTGTTTTACATTTTTCGGAAGAGAAACATCTTAAAAATACGAGTATACTATAAACATTTCAGACAGAAATTTTAATTATTTTTAAAGTTATAACTAAAATAAGAGAGCGCGCTGTAGTGTATGAAAGCGTGTGACACGCCAGTCGAAACTTTAAGCGCGTTTTTCCCAAAACCATGATTTCGAAATTTCGGGGAATCACTGACTCAAAACTATTCAACCGATTTGGCTAAAAATTTAACCCGTTTTTCTAGACACACATATCTAGATCCCGGACCTTTAAAACATTTAATTTTTTAATAAAACATCATTTAATTTAAACAATTTATGAAGAAAAAAATTAGATTTTGAGAACCTCTTTCACAAGTCCGCCATTTTGTTTTTGTTTTTTTATTTTTATGTATATTTTAGGTTCGGGACCTAAAATAAAGTCGACAAGAAAAAATTAATATCTCTGAATTTTTTATTTCAGATGACTTTGGAAGGCTGTGTGTTTCCCCGAACCAATAATCTTTTTTTTTAAGAACTCCACTTTGACGTCAAAAATTTAAACAAATTAACATAAAATTAACTTAAAAAATATTATTTTATATACATACTTCAAAACACCAATAAAAACATGTAAAAACTTTAAAACGATCACATTTTATTTTCTTTTTAAAAAAGATTCATGAAAAAACGGGGAAATTTCGGTCGTTATACCGGACTACTACCATAAGCAGAAAAAACAACTCCTCTCAAAAAGACATATCAAACACCGACTAGTCTTTGCAAAAGCCCACAAAGGCAAATCTATTCAGTTTTGGAAAAACGTACTTTGGACCGACGAAACCAAAATAAATAGGATGGGACCAGATGGGAAAACTATTGTACGTCTTCCAAAAAATCAAGCGCTAAATCCTAGGTTCACAAAAAAGACATTTAAACACGACGGCTGAAGCATCATGGGGTTTGGGGAGCTTTTTCCTGGCATGGTGTTTGGCCGATTGTTCGCGTTGTTGGTAAAATGGATAGATTTTAGTATCTGGATGCACTCCAGAATAAAATGGAGCCATTTGTGCTTGAGTTTATGTCATTAATTTGGACATTTATGCAGGACAATGATCCAAAGCATACTGCAAAGACAGTGAAGCAATGGCTCAGAAGAGAAAAAATTAATGTATGTACTCATTGGCTGGCGCAGAGCCCTGATCTCAATCCAATAGAAAATTTGTGGAATGACGTTAACCCGACTAGAAATTTTGGTAAGGCGGAGATTAGGCGTAAATAGGGCAGACCGCATTCCAAATTTGCGCCTCATATGACAGTCAAACTAGGCCCAAGACCCGAAAGGTATCGCCACACATCTGCCTCATTAGCCGCAGGTTCGAAAAACCGAACTTCGGTAATACTCCGGATGCCCTTCTACAAACCAGTTAGGGTGAGATACTGCCACAGATTTTCGTGACCACAACCAAATTTGGTATTGTTCTGGCATGCCAATCTTTGCCTTGCCTAACGTGGGCCTGGTAAGGTAATAGTGAGGCGTGCCTCAGTAAGGCCTGCCTAATTCGGGCCAAACTTCAGCATACCTCACTGTACTTAATTCTAGCCGGGAAGGCCAAAATCGCTAACAAAAATTTTAAAAATTTTGATGATTTGTGGGTCGCAGTTGAGGAGGCTTGGCACTCGATTCCAAAGGAAAGATGCCACAAGCTTGTATTTAGAAAGCATGGAGCGACGGCTTGAAGAAGTAATCAAAAACGGAGGATTTAGTACAAAATTCTAATCTGGTAATACAATATTATTACTTAACTATCTGATTTGTTTACTATTTTTGCGGCAGGAGGTTTCGTGAGTTATCAACGTAAATTAAATCAAAACTGAAATTCTTTTTGACCATTTTTATTTTTTATGTTGCTTTTTTCCCAGTAAAAAAATAATTATTTGAAAACATATTCAACTCTTTGCTTTCAAAGTCTAAATGTGCTATTTATATGACCATGGCTGTATATATATGTTTGTATACATGCATACATACACACAAATACGTGCTGTAATATAAGTGATACATATTCCTATATATGGATGTATGTATATAAACATGTATACGTACATACATCCGTATGTATGTGGAGATTGTATGTACATATGTATACTTATGTATGTACTTGGGGTCGTACCCCATAGTAGCTTAAATCAACTTGTGATAAAAATTAAATTGTTTTCTTAGCAGTTTTCTAAATACTAGATAATTTTCCGATTTTTTATTTAATTTTATTTCTTATTTACATTTGGACAAAAATACTAATATTAAGATTGTTTACTGGAACAAAAAAATTAAATAAAAATTGATATAAATCACATTAAACTCTCCTTTCGACTTAAGCTACTGCGTGTGTCATACTACAACAGTTATCATATATGTATATGTATGTATATGTGCACATATGTACCTATGTTAGGTATACCAATGTATGTATGTATATGAATAAAATATGTATATAAACATAAAATTGCACAAAATGACGCACTTGATAGACGCACCCACCCCAAAATTGTTTCTATGAAATGAAGTGAGAAGAGGAACATCTGTATGCCCCACTGCTTAGTATGTTGCCTGCAAAGGTCATTATGAAAACAACAACAAATTGGCTACTGTATAGAAAATGTACACATCTATCTCCAATACTTGCCTTATACATTTGCAGGTATGTTGAAACGAGTACATAGTGGAGCATAAAAGTTCTCTTAGAGAGCCAGAGAAGTAAAATGTCCCAACATAACATACGGCAATGAGAGAGACGACGTCGAAGATTGCGTTAAAACAACGTTTGAAAAATATGAAATCTAAGAGCGTCACCAATGCGTTAGATTAGTTTATTAAACATGTGTGTATGTATGTATGCATGCAGGTACGTATTCATCTCTTTGTAAACCTTTTGTTGCTGCTGCCTGGTGATAGCGAACAGCTGACCGTTCTCAGCTTGGGTTTGTTGTGTGAAACAGGTAGCGGAAAATAGCACGAAATAGCGTCACAGAGAAGAGCACCAATACTGTTGAGAGTATGAGAGTAGGGTGTTGATAACGATTCGCACAGCGAGTAACAGTGAATTTATTATCTTTGAGATACACCGGCCGGTAAAGTATCTATCGCTGTATGCGTGGCATCTTTTTGTTGACGTAAACAGAAACGCCACAAATGAGCCACAGCTTTGTGAACAGCTGTTTACGCAACAATGTTGCGAACGTTGGTGTTTGTTGGTTGTGTATTATATTTAGAAATGTTGCTGGGACATTATTACGAAACTGTTTGGCTGCTTGTTTGTTTGTTTGTTGGAGAGTAAGCCGTGATGCTCCGAGAAATGTGATTTTAGAGAGCACAGAAGGTGGGGCGTTTCGAAAACCGCTACTTGATTTTCGGCGAATATGACAAATGAGCGGCGTCAGTACTGAAAATAAATAAATCTTTGTGTGCAAAGCAACAAGAAAAAATATGATGCAAGTGTAGATGTATGTATGTATGCATGTATGTCTCACTTTCGCGCATTCTAGCTCTTCTTTTATTTTTGGTTTATTTTCCGTACTGACGTCAGGGCCCGTGGGGAAGGCGTAATCTTGTATTCTATCATTCTTGGGTGTTGCGAATGTTATTAGGTTATGCCTAATTTTTTTCAATCGATTGTTTTTTCATTTTTGTCAACATAATTTAGTGTTTTTTTGGTATTGTAGTGACCACGCAAATGATAGTTTAAATGCTCTTGTGTTCAAATGTGTGTGTGTATGTATATATGTGTGGATGTAGGCATGTGTGTATGTATGCCTGTTTGTAGGTGTACCTTTTGCTGAAGTACAAACAAAGCATATTTTCTACTGCGTAAATGTTTTAGAATGGGAGCCAAAGTTCACTCTATGCGACATACACAACATAAATCCACACATTCGCACATACATTTGTACATTTTTGTATATTTAAAGACGTGTTTATGTATGTATGTATACATATAACGCGTAGCATTGAAATATTTTTGTATGCGGCATTAACACGAATAGCTAATTTTGTTTTGAAAATGTTTTTTCCAACGCACATATAAAAGCGATGGCGTCATCACCAAATTGCCCAAATTTTTGTTCCAAATGAATTGCGAAACGGCATCATCGGCACTTGTTCAGTCATTGTTTCCAATTGGCTTTAAAAGAGGAGGCTAAATTATCCATCCCTTCGTCTTATTGTGTCTTTGTAGTTTTTTGTAGTGGGTTTCTCAGTTATATTCTGCGAGAATCTATGCACAGACATACATACATATGTATGTATATATGCATGTACATCTCTCAACATGAATATCATTAAATGCATGGCCCAGTAAAGGTATCACCAATTCATGTACCCGAGTGCCCACAAGTGGCTAAGAGAGATGAAAGTTTGAAATGAATTTTTTTGATTTTACAAATTTCGATTCTTTTCCCTTTGAGTTTCTGGCTTGAATAATTAATTTTTTTATTTTTTTTTTTACATTAAATAATAGAGAATTATTCCGTGCTATAGCTAATAAATGCGATTTACTTAAAATTTCGGGGTTTTATTTTTTATATTCTTTTTTCGTAGTTCTTGACGCATAAAGGAGAATAATTGGGGCAAAAATCATTCGCAATTTTATGTTCTCAATATTTTTCATCCCCATAGGAATGTATAGTAAAGTACAGCCCATTCGTAAAATCGCTACGCACATAAACAATTAAGGTATCTGGTAAACGGCCATATTTTCCCTGATTTTCATAAAAATTATTTAAAATAAAGAAGTCAATATATTTTTTTCAAAATAGACATACAGTTTATTTATGCATTAAAATAATATAAATTTGTTTTTTTTTTTTAATCATTTAAAATGGAGGATGTACACTCAATTCTTCCAGAATGGTCGCAGCGGGGCTTCTCAATCGGCGGGCATTGTACCAAAAATTTTTCTGTTTATTAATGTCATAATTTCTATATGAATTAAACAAAAATGAATAAAAACGCGGAATAAAATGCTTAAAAAAATGAATTTTAGGACGAATTTTCCTACTATTTTTGCTTCGAAAAAATAATTTTTTCGAAAAAGTGTCGAAAACTTGTATTCACATAGAAAGTAATATCAAAAAAAAGCTGATTGCAAAATTTCAGGGAGATCGGTCAATAACTTTTCGTGTTATCATGTACGCCAATTCGAAAAATTTAGTTTTAAGAAAAACGCGTCTAAAGTCGCCAACGTAACTATACCTCTCCCAGCGCTCGAACGCAAAGAATAGAGTCGTCACGGTTGACGATATATAATATAAGAAATACCTAAATTTATGTTCTAAATGTTTTGACATATTCTTAAAGGATTATACTAACATTTTATAAATAAAAAAAAAATTCGAAACTTTACAGGTGTCTGCTTTCAAAACCGACATGGTAAATATAATTCAGAAGGTCAGACCGTTAACTGTCTCTCAGTGGATTTGAAAGAATCAGCTGGTTGGCTGACGTAACCGGGCTCATGACAGCGGTTTGTTTACCTGAGATTGTATTGGTGATATACGCAAAAAATCAACACAGTCTTCATTCGTCTTGCTTCGTTGCTTCGTTGAACAACGACTCATTGGAAGAGTGTGCGAATACGTGTGAGATGAGCGGGTAGAACTCTGCTGACGAGTATTCGGTGACTTGCCAACCGAAGTTGGTCGCACAATTTTTTTCTCACCACAGCAGATTGGTCAAATCTGGTAATCTATCGCAAAACAAATATTGGACTCGTCGTAATTTATAGTAACAAGCGGAAAAAATACCGAAGGATGATAAATTACAAGACTTGGCCATTCGCAGCTAATTGTGATAGCAACTTCGGCTGTGACGTCAGCAGGGTTTAGGCAGCAGAATTCTGATAATTAAAGTTGAACTGCAGAACAAGCCTGGCTAAACATTTCTGCAGAAATCATTGACAACCTTATAACTTATGCCTCTGTACTCTATGAAGATGTGGTTGTTCGATTATTGGAAAATCGTCGAGTGACTGAAAGATATTTTGTAGAAGCCCCAGGCATCTCATAGGGCAGTGTAAGCAATACTTTGACTCAAATATTGAGTTTCAGAAAACTGTGGGTACAAAGGGTGCGGCACTCGTCAATAATGGCACAAAAACACCATAGTGGCAAAATTTTTCTAGCAACAGGTTTTTGGTATGCGAAAGGTATTTTGTTTGTGGACTACTTGGAAACTGTTGAAACAACAAACGCAGAATATTATTGTAATGTTTTAGACCTGCTGAAGGAAAAAAATTCTTGAGAAAATACCCAGTTTGCAAAAGAAAAAAATTCTTTTTCATCAGGCCGATGGGCCGTGACACAAACGCGTTTTGACAATGGCTAAAATCCGTGAATTTAAGTTCAAGTTCTAGGAGCATCTACCGTGTTCACCAGATTTGGCCCCGAGCAACTTCCATCTGTGTCCAAACCTAAAAAAATGCATGCGTGAAAAGCGTTTTTAATCAAATGGTGAGCTCCCAACACCTGTGGAAGCGTATTCTGCAGCCCTTCCAGATGCTCACTTCAGGGAATTCATAAATTGAAGCCTCGTTGGAAAAGTATTTGTATGTTCAGGGAAACAACAGAGTGTATTTCGAATCATGGAATTGAGTTTTCTTATCGAACCTCAAAACTTATTGAACAACCTAGTAATGTCACGGTGTGAAATAAATTCTACGATTTTTTGGTTTTTTTTTTATAATTTTATTCCACTCAGAATAGTACCTGTATTTTTCAGCGGTGGAGGTGATAGTGCCAATAATAGTCACCAGTACGATAAGTTTTGCTCGATACTGTACATAAGAATAAAACTACAATATGAAGCAATTTTCATATTTCGAATTTAAAAGGTCATGCAAAAATACAAAAACAAAAAAAACTGGAGTTGCGAAATTGGGCGAAGGACGCCCTACCCCCCTAGCGGCCTTCATTTGAGTTAAATGAAATATCATAAATCAGGCTTTAATCTGGCTACGAATATTTCGGCTTAAAATTTACGATCCCTGTGAGCTTCACATGATAATACACGGATAATTCGACCAAGCGATAACAATCAATGTCATACGAGAGTTTTTCATGTTCATTTTTAGTCGAATATCTTTTTCCTCGAAAAGGGTTTCTGGTGTGGAATCTATGCGACTGTATTAGTGGGCTATTTCGGTTGTGGGCGAATATTAGTTGGCCTGATCTAATGTTATGTGTGCATTTAATTATGCGTATGTACATTAGGGATGCACGTTTGTTAGTTGTGCATTTATTTATATATTTTTTTAGAAAAAGTAGAATTTACTTTTGACTTTGTTTAACTCGAAATGTCGGAAAATTTAATAAATTTATTAACTGAAATTATGAAAAACTTATGAAACACTCAAAATTATAAAAAATTCAATATTACAAAAAGATCAAAACTATGAAAAATTGGAAATTCTAAAAAGTTAAAAACTGTAAAAAATTGGCAATTATGGAAAATTAAATATTATGAAAAATTAAAATTTTTGAAAAACTAAAAATTATGAGAAATTAAAAATCATGAAAAAATAAAAATTATGAAAATTGAAAATTATAAAAAATTCAAGGTTGCGAAAAATTAAAAATTATAATATACAAAACAACAAATTATAAAATTATTAAAAATTAATAACATTTCAAATTTATCAAGAACTCAAAATTATAAAAAGATCAAAATTATAAGAAAATTAGAATTAAGTAAATTTTTAAATTATAAAAAATTAAAATTATGAAAAATTATAAAAAATTTAACATTGCGAAAAGCTAAAAATTATGAAAAGTAACGAATTATAAATTTATGAAAAATTAGTAGTTATGGAAAATAAAAAATTATAAAAAACTACAAACTAAAAATGATAAAAAATTGAAGATAAAATATTATAAAAAAAATATATGAAAATTATGAAATATTGAAAATTATGAAAAGTTGAAAGTTGCGAAAAATTATGAAAAATTAAAATTTATGAAAAACTCAAAATTTTAAAAAATTACAAATTATATATTAATAGGACTATGAATAAGTTCGTGCGGTTTTACAACAGATGGCGTAACTTGATTATTATTCCATCGATCCACATTTCCAAACATTCATTGGAGAGCTACTGTCGTAAGGCATAAACGTCAGTATAAGTTTTTTATTTGAAGCGTAAACAACAATATTTTTACCACACTTGAAAATGTCGAATTTCGTGCCAAATAATGTGTTTTTGCGGGGAATTCTTCTTCATTATTTTAATATGAAGAAAAAAGCAGCCGAAAGTCATCGTATCTTGGTGGAAGTTTATGGTGAGCATGCTCTATCTGAGCGAACGTGCCAGAATTGGTTTGCACGCTTTAAAAGTGGTGATTTTGGCTTGGAAGACGAAGAACGCGAGGGTGCGCCGCCAAAGTTCATGGATACCGAATTGGAGGAATTGCTCGATCAAGATCCGGCTCAAACGCAAGAAGAGGTTGCAAAAACTTTGGGAGTTGATCAATCAACCATTTCCAAACGTTTAAAAGCCATGGGAATGATCCGAAAGGTAGGCCATTGGGTGCCGTATGAATTGAAGCCAAGAGACGTTGAACGCCGTTTTATGGCATGCGAACAACTGCTTCAACGGCACAAAAGAAAGGGTTTTTTGCATCGAATTGTGACTGGCGATGAAAAGTGGGTCCATTACGACAATCCAAAACGTCGGGCAACGTATGGATACCCTGGCCATGCTTCAACATCGACGTCGGCGCAGAATATTCATGGCCTGAAGGTTATGCTGTGTATCTGGTGGGACCAGCTGGGTGTTGTGTATTATGAGCTACTGAAACCGAATGAAACGATTACGGGGGATGTCTACCGACGACAATTGATGCGTTTGAGCCGAGCACTGCGAGAAAAACGGCCGCAATACGCCGATAGACACGACAAAGTTATTTTGCAACATGACAATGCTCGGCCACATGTTGCACAAGTGGTCAAAACATACTTAGAAACGCTCAAATGGGATGTCCTACCCCACCCGCCGTATAGTCCAGACCTTGCGCCATCCGATTACTATCTCTTCCGATCGATGCAACATGGCCTGGCTGACCAGCACTTCCGTAATTACGATGAAGTCAAAAAATGGATCGATTCGTGGATTGCGGCAAAACCGACCGAATTTTTCACAAAGGGAATCCGTGAATTGCCAGAAAGATGGGAAAAAGTAGTAGTAAGCGATGGACAATATTTTGAATATTAAATTTGTAACCATTTTACGTCAATAAAGTTTCAAATTTCGAAAAAAAAACGCACGAACTTATTCATAGTCCTATTAGAAAGATCAAACTATTATAAAAAACTTAAAATTATGAAAAATTAGAAATTATAAAAAAATTAAAGTTGCGAAAAATTAAAAATTATTGTATATAAAATAATAAAATTATGAAAAACTCAAAATTATAAAAAATTCAATATTATAAAAAGGTTAAAATTATGAAAAATTGGAAATTATAAAAAGTTAAAAATTGTAAAAAATTGTTAATTATGGAAAATTAAGATTTATGAAAAACTAAAAATTATGAAAATTCAAAATTATAAAAAATTTAAAGTTGCGAAAAATTAAAAATTATACAAAACAACAAATTACAAAATTATTAAAAATTAAAAATTACAAAAATTTAAAATTTATCAAAAACTCAAAATTATAAAAATTTTAAAAACAGATCAAAATTATAAGAAAATTTTGAAATTATAAAAAAGTAAAATTATGAATAATTACAAATTATAAAAAGTTAAAAATTGTGAAAAAGTAGTAATTATGGAAAAATTTAAAATTATGAAAAATTATAAACAATTGAAAATTGCTAAAAGCTAAAAATTATGAAAAATAACAAATTATAAATTTATGAAAAATTAGTAATTATGGAAAATAAAAATTATAAAAAACTATGAACTCAAAACTACAAAAAATTGAAAACTAAAAATTACTTTTTCTAAAAATATGAAATATTGAAAATTATGAAAAATTTAAAGTTGCGAAAAATTAAAAATTATACTAAATAACCAATTATAAAATTATGAAAAACTGAAAATTATAAAAAACCAAATTTATATGAAGAATTCGAAATTATAAAAAAGTTTAAAATTATGAAGAAATTAAATTTGTGAAAAATTAGGAATTATAAAATGGTAAAAGTTGTGAAAAAGTCAAATTATAAAAAAATTAAAATTGTGGAAAACTAAAAATTATGAAAATTGAAAATGATGAAAAATTAAAAATTATAAAAAATTTAAAATTGCGGAAAGTTAAAAATTATAAAAAATGAAAATTGGGAAAAGTTAAACATTATGAAAAATTAAAAATGATAGAAAGTAACAAATTATAAAATAATGAAAAATTTGTAATTATGAAAAATTTAAAATTTTTGAAAAACTATTTATGAAATGTTCAAAATTATAAAAAATTGAAAGTGGCGAAAAACTAAAAATTATAAAATTAAAAATTATGAAAAGACCAGAATTGTGAAAAATCCGAAATTATAAAAAAATTAAAAATTATAAAAAACTTAAATTATGAAAAATTAGAAATTAGAAAAAAAAATAAATAAATAAAAGATAAAAATAAAAGTTATGAAAAAATGAAAATTTTGAAAAACTTAAAATCCATACTATAAAAGTGAATGTCAGTATGCTGTCCGCGCATCACTACGAAACGACAACACCAAATGACGTAAAAAATTGTATACATTCATATTTTCACCCAATGAAGGTTATAGGCATGTTTTTATAATGGAACTCCCTTCCCACAGCCCCCAGGCCGCGCAACCACTCTCATTCGTCACTAATAATCGAATATTTGCTTAAATTAAATCTAAAAAATCTTAGTTTTTCCTATTTCCCACTATTTATAGCACACTCTAGACTTCATAATCCGCATAAGCTGTTCAACTATGACCCAAATGCAAAGTTCAAAAACGGTTTGAGTAGAAAATTAATAAAAATAATTTTGTTTGATATTTTTCTGATTGGTTGTTTAGATTTTATTCAACGAGGCATAGCAACGGATGCTGGGTATTGTAATATCATGGTTTTTAATAAAAAATTATTTGCTATGAAATTATTGTTTGTAAATCTTTTATATACATATCCAAAATCCCTCAAACTACTCCTACGGGAGCGGGGCCGCGGGTTAAAGCTAGTTATAAATAATTAAAAATTATGAAAAATCCAAAGTTATAAAAAAGTAAAAATTGTGAAAAATCAAAAATCAAAAATTACCTAAAATTCTAAATTAGGAAAATAAAAAAAATGCTGAATTGGCCAAGAAGTATAAAAAGAAAATACCTTTTGAGCTCTAGTGGCATCTTTACTGCTATTGAGCAGAATTACTTTTGTATTGCGGCTTAAAATTCAAAGTCAATGGATGCTCTCCATTGGTGCAACATCATCACGGCGAACCCCACAAATAGGAGAAGGAGCTCGGCCACCTGCCTAACAGAAGTGTATGCGCCAATTATTATTTTTAGATTCCTTCAACTCCTATGTGGAGCAAAGCATCTGCTTGGAGGTGCTGGTAGAATTCTATCACCAAGCTAGGACAGGCTGACGAGCAGCTTACTTGACTGATATTTTGATATTTAATTTGCTAACGAATAATTAACTACATATCTACTTCATTATTATATAAAATGTAATGAAAATAAAGACAATAACAACAAAGATATGAGAATTAGTCTTCTTAATGAGTTGGGTACGTAATGCTGTATGATTCTGTAAAAAATATTCTGTATTGCCGAAATGCTGTATTGACAAAATTCTGTATTGACGAAATGCTGTAAGTAAATGATAAGAAATTCAACAAATTTTATAAAAAAAGTACGCACTGTTTTTCTTCAGTTTCGATAGAATCCACCGTATTTTTGCGTAGAACTCCTTTTCGCGTGGGCGGCCTTCGACCGCGCTTCAAAAAAATAACCCTCATCAGTCCGACTCCGGCTACGCAATCCACCGTATTTTTGTGTAGGACTCCTTTTTTCGTTGACTTTTGTCAACACAAAATTTTTTCAATACAGAATTTTGTTAATACAGCATTTCGGCAATACAGAATTTTGTTACGTTAATGTAGGGATCCCCTTCTCAATAAATCCTGCGAATAGAGAAGTAACTTTGTTATGCCGCCTCAAAATAATAGATGGAACCATTTTCGACCTTTTTTACTACCAGTAAAACCAGGTTATACTCACAATTTTCGATTTATTGATTAAATGACACCACCTAAGCTTGAAAAGGGTGCTTTCGATCAATAGAATTTAATTATCTGACTACTAAAAAATGTTCGAAATTTAACTAGCCTTAAGATTCACCTACGAGTACATAGTAAATTTCATTAAAGATAAGGGATTAACATTAAAAATTAGGTACGCCATACTGGGGCTCGATTCTCCATTCCTATGGAAATATATCACAAACTAGTTTAACAAAAATCCTTCAAAAGTTCTTTTTTCCAAAACAAAAGTTCTTCCACGCATTGGCTTTAAACTATTTATTTTTAAGTTCACTCAGCAAGACGATTAAGCAAAATTTTTTTAAGTGCCTTTAAATGAATGCTCTAAAATGCTATCTGAAATGAGCATTGACGCTCAACGCTCCAAAAACCTTCAGGAAAAATTACAATTTCTTTCATTCAAGTATACCAAAAACAACGCCAAAAAATTACTTATTTTGGATACTTATTTTGGAACGCTCGCTGCCTGGCTAGCCACTTACATACACAAATATGTATGTACATACAATAAAGCTCTCAACCCTAGTCGATATTTAAAAATTCGTGCTATGACGTTTCATGCCAGTCAAATCCTTTACCGCAACGCACAAATCGTGTTTATTCTGATAGGCTTTTAACGCTCAGTTGTATAAATTCAAGTCCTTTTTTCCACCCACAACACAAAGTTATTTCATTGGCGCAATAAAATCACTGTTACGCCGTAAATATTGTGTATGTATGTATAAGTACATATTTCCGTAGGTCTGCTAGAGGAGGAGTTCATGGTATTTGGAATATACTCGCTTTTGTTTTGTGAATTTACCGAGTACAGTTGCACTTTTAGTATCACAACTAAAAAAACCAACAAATAAACAATATCTAATAGTTGGCCATTTTGGTTAGCGAGTATTCTTGTATTATCTTTGTTCTTGTTCAGGTGCTCTCATTACGTGAGTTTGCTGATAGCTCGGAGCGTAGGTTTGCCATCAAACAGCTGTGGATACCAAATGAAAACAAATATGTGTGGAGATTAGTGTTTGGCGTTGTAAGAGCAGCAATGAGAGTGAAAAGAGCATGAGTTATTATGTGGAATTGTGGTGGTGGTAGTGATGGAGAGCACACTTCAACCGGAAATTATCCGAATCAGGTGGCGAAAAGAATGAGCCGACGCAACCTAGAGTGTTGTTGCCATACGTATGAGACGATTTCGAGATAAACGCGCGGCTGTGCTTCGGAATCCACCAAGTTGTTGTTTACATTTTGATGATTTCGTATTTCGTCGGTGTATGTGCCGGCGTTGGTTGCTGTTGCATTCTCTTCAGTTGTTTGGGTTGTGTTTGTCGGTTATACAAGTATGCACTCTTTTTTTATGTTACCAAACATTTGTGAGTACGAGTATCTTCATGCTGATGTAGTTTTTAGTGTTTTGTTTTCTAATGTTTTCGGTTTTCTGTTTTCTGTTTTCATTGCTGACGTTATTATGACTGTGGCTACCGCTCAGCTGCTATATTTATTTTAATTTTCTGCTCGTGTTTTTACTTGTTCCGTTTTCTTTTGCTTACGTCGCTGTATGCACATACATATGTATGTATGTAGTTGTATGCGTCGTTTGTGTCGTCGGTAAGCTCCAACACAGCACAGCACAGCATAACAGCTCTGAGAAAAACATATTGTAACAGCTCGCACACATTGTGGACGTTGAGCGGGGCATAGTGCAGCAATAAACGACGTAACAGAGCAACGCCGAAAACCAACATTCATATTCGATGAATTCAGTCGTTGATAGTCAACTCTCGTGTACGGGTGACAAGTGTTGATTCGTTATCCGAACTCAGCAAACAAAAATAAAATAAAACTAAAAATCAAAGCTAAAAAAGCAAGCGTATTGTGTCATTCCGCGCCTTCAATTAAACAAAAATCCAGATCCGGAAAACATTAAAACCATTCAGAAGGCAATTTAATATACATACATACATATGTATAAAGTGACTAATCAGTCGTCAATCAAAGTGGGATGTAAGCAAATCCCCAAAACACTCCATGAGTGAGAGTGACTGTGCATTTCTGTGTGTGGCTGTTGATAAGCACCAATGTAAATATTGTCGCGTATTGCCGGTCAAGCTAGACATGCCATCGGACACTAATTAAGTGTAATTGTGACACTCGTGCGGCACAACAACAAAATAAATTGAATGAAATACGTGCACACATACATACAAACATACGTAATCTTATAAGAACTCATTTGCCGGACGCTTGCAATGCTCGATGCGACGACATTCAAATTTGCTAATTCTTGGTTTTGTTATCGTAAAGAAACCGACGTGCATGTGTGCGTGTGTGTGTGAGTAGTGCAAAGTGCTGCTAGAAGTTTTGAAAAGTGACTGACAATCGTTTTCAAATTCCACTTTTCGTCAAGTGCGTCAAACATAAATTGATTTGTAGCTGCTATTCATGCAAATCGCTGAAACTAAAGCCAAATCGCTATTATAAATTTGTTAAATTACCTTTACCATACAACAAAGATAACAACAACAAGCAATCGCAGGCAAACAAACGAGCGAAATATTTCCAATAACTGACGTCACACATACATATGTACACACACACACTACTTGTGTGCTAATAAAAAAAAAACAAAAAAAAAAACAAAAACAAACAACAAACAAAAATATCAATAGCAATAACAAGCAGCGATAATTGTGCAAATAATCTTTGTGAACTTGAATAAAGTTTTGCTGCCTTGAGTGCACTTTTTGCTATTCGGTTTTTCCTCAAATACAATAATACTGAAATTATTTACAATTCCTTTCGTTGTAGTGTTGTGGCAAGTGCAATTTTTTGTTTGTTTTTGAGTTGACGTTGAGTGACGTCTGGCCGCTTGTCAGTTTTTTCGCTGCACGTAACAGTTTTTCAGCCAAAACTGTTGAGTAAACGCGCACGATAAGTAAATCGGTGGATTATGCTTAGGAATAAGTCGAAGAGACCACAGAGAACGCTTAAGACGAATCGAGTCGAGCATGTAGCGAGCGTTGCGAGTGAAGCCAAATATGCGGCCACCCCTTTGCCATGCGAATCCGTACAATTGTCATTCACGCTACAACAACAAAATATCAAAGAAGAACTGATAGAAAAGAATAACAAAAATATCGATACGAACTTTTGTGCAGAGCAACAGCAGCAGCAGCAACAAAAACAACAAGCTATAAAACAACAATCGCAACAACAACACCAACAATCGCAAAAAACTCCAAAAAGTTTAAAGTTAATTATTGGCGCAGTTATCGCAAAATCACGCAAATTTGTTGTTGTGCCTCTAATATGTAAAAGTGTATTAGGACCTGTCTCACGCTGGCACTGTTTCTCCTTCGGCTGAGTGCAATTTGACAACTTCAGTCAAACGCTGAAGATTTGTGCGTAAAACGCGAGTGAGTAGAACACCCGGCTCCCCAGCACAGGAAAGCGCGTGAAAGAAAGCGCAAGAGACTTAAATATTTGAAATAAAAACTTAAAAGTCAGTTAAAATTTTTACTACGAAAGAAAAAAAACTATTACAAAAAATTGTGTGAGTGCCAGTGAAATTCACTGCAAATCAGACTAATAAAGATAATTAAAATTGTTAAAAAAAAAAGAATTTGCCACCAAAACTTTCGCTTATGAACACCGCTAAAAGCAATTTTCGAAATCGCACGCATATTTGGTGAATACTTTTCGTGAGATTGCAAGTGTGTGAGAGAGAGAGAGAAGAGGTAAATGCTGCGCGTTATGCAAAATCAGCTTTGACCACGAATTCCCTAAGAAGTTAAATGAAATAAATTACCGCAATTTAGTTGCCACCGCAAGGCAACTTTATTTAAAAAGATGAAATAAAAACTAAATTAACACGGAAATAAGCTGAAATGCGGCAAAAACAATAATTCGAAGCAGAAAAAGTGTAAACAACAAGTTGAACAACAACACAAATTATCTACGCTTAACCACATACATACATACGTACATACATACATACGCAGGTACAGGTGTATAGGTGTGCAAGTATTTATCGCAGTGCAGAAATAGTGGCAGAGCAGCGTTACTTCATACATAGCAACAAAAATAAAACTGCACATTGAAGCGCTGTGCGCCGCGCCAAAAAAAATGCAAAATAGCAACAAACCCCATTAGCTATGTATGTATTGGTGGTGGTTGCCCATTCTATTTCTTCATATATCGAGCTTCCGTTATATATTTTTGTTTAGACGAAAAATGCATGCTTTCTGTGTACTAAATTGTACGGTGCGCGCATTAATTAACTGAGGCCCGCAATCAACGTCCCAAAGTGCTAATAAATTGCAATTAAATTATAAACAAATCGGAATGACACCTAACAAAATTTGAAATTATCTTTCCTTTGTTATGTTAAATTTATTTTGCGTGCGTTGAATACAAAAAAAAAAAAGAAATAATAAGAAAAAAATTAATAAAAAGAAATTAATTAAAATAAATAAAAAAAAAATTAATAAAAAAATTAGTAAAAAAAATTAATAAAAAAAAATTAATAAAAAAAATCGTATCCCCTCGAAAATTTTCATTTAAAAGGTGGCTATTAAAGAAAAACCGTCAAAAGAAAAAGTGTAAAAAAAAACTCGAAAAACCAAAAATTCAAAATATTAATGAGCTAATAAATTAAGGCATATCAAGAATGTGCAATAAATAAAACTCCGTGCAGACAAGTGAAATCGTTTAAATTTTGGCATAATGAAAAAAATTTAGAAAAAACATTGTCAACTATTTCTAAAAACAAAAGGCGTCTATAGCAATCGTGAATGAAATTAAATCTGTGTTTGCAACAAAACTGAAGACAATCATTGAATTTGCTTTTTTTTTTTTGTTTTTTCTACAAAAGTGGCAACACAATTCTCAAGTGCAACGCCTAATCTGTGCACCCATTTTTAAACCGCTAAAGCAAATTTTCCTCGAATAATTTCGAAAAGTTGTTGCCACAATAGCCAAGTACTTGCAACCTGCCTTGCTTACACATTTACTAATTTTATTTCTTTTCGCTTCCTTTACTATTCTTTTTGCACAAAAACAATGTCCACTGGTCGCCGTTTAGCTAAACGTTCAATTATTGGTACAAAAGTTTGTGCTCCTGGTCCGGACGGCCTTTGGTATTCTGGTGTTATACAGGACGTCAAAACACCACCAACTGCCACGGTCACTTCGTCGTCGCTCTTGGTGGACGCGAGTGACACAGCCGCATCCACTAATAATAACAACGGTACAAATCTTACCGCCGATACTAAGTATATAGTACGTTTCGATTTTAAGACACAAACAATGCAAGATTCTTTGGACACTTCACCATCATCGTCGTCCAAATCTTCCGTTATAATGGAGGCACGTCGCGCAGTGAGTGCACACTTGAGTCCAGCTCAAGCTTTGCGTCGCAACGCAATGATAAAGGAATTTCGCGAGTCGGATTTAATTGGTCCGGGATTTCGTTCAATTTTGGGCATACAATTGCATCCGGGTCAACGTGTGTTTCTCACCTACAACGGACGTGAGACTTCGGGTGATGTCATCACTCACGATGTGGAAAGGGATGAGGTAGTTGTCAAGATTACCACCATCGGAATAGAGGTAAGTGCAGTTAGACACGTTTTGTTGTAGAGTACCGGCTGTAAGCTGAATAATAATACGGAACATTAGTATTTAAACTTCTCTTTTTCGATTTAGAGGAAAACATCGGAAGAATTTACATGAAAGGGTGATCAAAGAGGGCACGAAAATTCAAATTGATTGGGTTGGTTGGTTGGTTAAAGTGGTTATTCTTCCGGAACCCGACTAGCGCTTCCGCACTATTTTGTTGCCACATCCTCGTTACCAACTTGTTTAGCAGTAATTTACAGCAAGACTATATCCAGTCTGTGCGGTTTAAGAACCTTATTAGGTTGTTGTCGTCTAAGCCAGGCAGTTAGTTGTGCGAGACTCTCGAACAGCAGTTGGCTCAGGGTTACCATTCTGTCCTTCCATAGGGCAGGGCATTCACAGAGGAAATGGAGGATTGTTTCCTTTTTCTCCGGTTGCTTACAACTGTCGCAGTATGTATTATGAGGGATGCCCATTTTGGCTGCTTGTTCTCCGATAGACCAAAACCCAGTTATGACCGCCGTTAGTCTCCAGGCGTCCCGTCGTTTCATGCTTATAAATGTGGACGTTTGCTTAAGGTTGGAGGTGGGCCATAACGTTCTGCTAATTTTGCATTTCGTCTGGCCTTTCCTTCTACAATCCGCGATTCAGAGGTATTTTAGAGAAATTATATTCTTGCCTGCACCTAATGGTGTGAATACCGATTCTGCAAGAGCGTTATTCATGGCAGATCCCCCTCTTACCAGGTCATCTGCTTTTTCGTAACCTTCGATATGTTGATGTCCCGAGACTCAGGTTGAGGTAACGTTATGGTTTACACTCAAGGTCAAAAGACTATTCCTACTTTGTTCCACCACTCTAGAGGTTGTTGTAGACGAACCCAGTACCTGGATTGCAGCTTGGCTATCCGAAAAAATAGCGATATTGCCCTTAAAAGTGAAATCTGCGATTAGTAGCCTACAAGCTTCCCCAATTGCAAGTACTTCCACCTGGAAGACACAATTTTAGGTCTGTGAGAATATATGAGTATAGCAGCTCCAACACCACAATCCATTTTACTGCCAAAATATGTGTAGAGAGAATCCCTTATTCCATACTTCCTTAGATGAAAAGATAGTGGCAAAATTCCTAAGTTTTTTATTTCCAGCGACCCACTTCATTTAACCTAAATGCATTCCTGGTTGCCGTCTTCTTAATAAGTAGGTCTATTGGAATAACGTGTGTCAGTGCATTGTCTCTAGGAATCCGTGATCTGAATGCACCGACCGTTATTGCGCCGGCCAATCTTTGTATTCTGCCGAGTAATTTGGTATTGTACTCTCTCCCTAGAGCTTTCCACCAAACTACCGAACCATACGATAAAATGTGTCGTATAACCGCCTTATATAACCATAATGTATACTTGGGATGAATACCCCATCTTCTTCCAAGCATACGTTTACAGGCATATAAAGCAATTTCTGCCTTCCTTACCCGTTTTTCGACGCTTCAATTCCAGCTAAGTTTGGAGTTCAGAATTTCAGTACTTGGCACTGGGTGAAAGTGAAAGAGTTTGTGTCCCTTGATATTTGTTAGGTTAAAAGTTGATGCCTTGTACCTGGTGGTAAAAAGCACAAGTTCGGTTTTACGTGGTTTTAAACTTAGGCTACAGCCTTTGGCCCAAGAGTTAAGCTCGCCTAACGCCCTGTGGATGATCCCACTGATCGATTGATTGTGTAATCTTTATTATTTTTGTGTAGAACCAGTCATGACATTTATTTTTTAAAGGTAATCCCTTCTAAATGTTGGCCGCAACTGCGCCGTAATTCGGTCTGCCGTAAACACACCTTTTGAATCACCTGCTGGCGGACTTCGGTCGGTATTTCGTGAATAACTTTAGTAAACTTGGCTTCTAATGCCTCGATCGAAACTGGTTTATCCACAATGCATATAGAGTTTACATACTCGCTCAAATAAAAGTCCAAAGATGTGATATCACACGATCTTGGTGGCCAATCCGATAGTCCGAGACGAGAGATAAGTTTCTCACCGAAACGACGACTAAGTAAATCCATTGTTTCGCATGCTGTATTACGAGTACTGTCTTGTTGGAACCAGATGTTGTGGCGATAATGGTCATCAGTTTCCGGCATCAAAAAGTCGTTTAACGTGGCGGAGTAGCGTTGCTATTCACTGTTACATGGGCGCCAGTCTCTCCTTTGAAGAAATATGGGCCGATGATTCCTACAGCCCATAGGTTGCACCAAACGCTTGTTTTCAGTGGATGTAATGTCTGCTCTCGAATGGCTTCGGGTTGCTCTTCAGCACTAATACGGCAATTTTGCTTATTGACTTAGCCTTCAAGCCAAAAATGTCAGATTGTGTTTTGTGAGCAGATTTTTTTATGGCAGAAATACATTGTGAGGTTTGCCATTGCCTGCCGAGGGGCGACTGCTTTTAGAAAAATAGAAGAAAAAAACGTTTGCTATCATTTGATGTTCATGCACGGTGACTCGAACCAGTGCATTACCGCATGGTAGTCATGCATCATTCGGATGCATCAAAAGAATTTACCGAACCGTAAATGGATTGAAAAACTTCTTATCTACCGAAATCTCAAAATATAAATACGCTTTTGCCATTTCACAAATATTCGCTGCTTGCCAGAAATATAATTTATTTATTTATTTAATATATGGAAAACATGGTTTATGGCTGACAAAAACAATTTAATTTATAATGCAATTTAATTTTCTTACATGAAAGTTGTTCATTTCGTTTTTATGTTTCTTTCTTCTGATTTTTCGCTAACATTTTTTTCTCTTTTGCCCCTATTTTGTGTGTGTACCTAGAGGGAGGAAGGCAGCGCGAGTCGTCGCATTGCTTTGCAATTTATGCCATGCAAGGTTGAGATTATTGTAGGAGCTGTGCTGGTTCTCAATTCACGGACTTTTCCCTTACTTTACTCATTTTCCACTTCTTGCTCTTGGCTTTTGATGCACGTACATGTCTGCATCTGTGGTTGTGTCTGTGTCTGTCGCGGTGGCAAGTTCGAGGTATATACTCGCATTGGGTAAGTGTGTCAAGGTTAAGCACATATCGGAGGGTGGCGCATGCGAAGGAGAGCTTGAGAGGAGGCCAAAGGCGAAAACAAACCCCAATGGTAAGAGCCATAGCCAAGCGTCTGCGAGTTGGTATACATTATTTTTGATACATTTTATTTCGTTATTGCAGTCTTTTTCTAGTTAGAACAGTTGATTTTTTGTGCCTATTCTTTTTATTTGATTTATCAATGCATTTATCATGACTAAATTCGTGTCTATACGCAGGAATAGAAAATGTTGAAGTGTATCCAAAAAGAAAAAGTAATTTTGTGGGCCAGTGACTGGTTGATGGAACTTACTGTGAACCGAGGGGTGCTTTAGCTTTGATCATTTAATGTTTGAGTACTATGAATATGCTCAATTTAAGTTTTTTATTCATTTAAATATAAAAAAATTAAATAAATAAAATTTAAAATTAATGAGAAAAACATGGTACAAAAATATGCAATCTTTCACGTGGTTTTTGTTGATTTTTGTGGCGTTATTAGAAATCCTGTAAAGAGTGCTTTAGTTTTGGCCAATACTGTATATCTATATAATTGGCTGCTACATCCTTTTTTGCGTGTTTGGCCGAGCTCTTTCTCCTATTTGTGGTGAATAGTTGAGCTGGAGCTGTGGGGCTTCTATGCAGATAGTGTTTTTATGGTCACCTTCTGCATGGCTGAAATACACTAGAAGGTTTACCAATAACGCCGTGGAGCGACTGCTATTAGAAAAAAATTCCCAGAATTGTTGTTTCATGCCCGTAGTTTCTGTGCACATCTGAATAATAGCCGCGCACCAACCAAACAACCATTCGACGACGGCGACAGACTCTATTTTTAAGCAATAGTCGATTAATTTGTACCTGGCATAATTTGAAGAATCGAAAAAGATCATGCGAACATTTTTTTGTGTTCAGGAGATCCTCTATGCCAGATACTAAGTCGGTAGTGTCTGGCACCGATGTTTCGTTATGTTGGACTGCCTGCTGAGTTGAGTCCATGCATTTAATATACATTATTCTTAGAATATTCCACCTTTTTGCACCGCTAAAAAGCCAAACAGACAATTTTCAAAAAATTTGCAGAATAGTGTCCATACAAAAAAAAATCGTTAATTTATTTTGTTCTTGTTTTTGTTTAGTTATGGGAAGTAGAAAATATTTAGTGAAAAATCATAAATTCAAATTTTACACAAGTAGCCAGTTTTAGCTGTCACGGCTTGACTTGGACTGTAGTAAAAGTTTTATTAATTGACCCACTTTTTTAAAGAAAAAAAAAAAAATTTAAAAAAACCATTGAATTAAAATTTAAAAAAAGTGGACGTACAAGAAAAAAAAAGATTTCTTTTAAATAATTTTTGAAATCGGATATCTCGAAAACGGTTAAGTTTTAGGCATCACCAAATTAGTCAGAAATTACCTTAAGTATCCTTGCAACTACAACTGATGGTCGGTCTTTTTTATTGTCTTTTTTTTTGTCCTTGGTCACTCCTCTCGGGAGCATAGGACCTCGACAAGACTCTTGCGTTGGTGTCGTTAATCTATTTTGATTTCTGACAGGGTAGGTGATTATCCCGCCGCTATCAGTCCTAAGTGGAAATGCCCATCTGTCGTTGCCTAGGAACAATGCCTTCTTACTGCTTCAAGCGCCATCTGTGTTTCACGTTTTTCTGGCAGAAGGATCTCGCACAGATGGTTGAGGACTTCGCTAAATTTAGTGTGTCTGCGCTAATATCGCGATTGCTCGCTTCCCCTTGCTGACGCCCCTGATGCATTGTGTAACTGTGTGGTTTTCTTTGTTTTTTACTTAGTTTAACAGCCACAATTCAAATAATGCTCGGACTATTGTGCGGGAGTAAGCATGGAAAGGATAAGGTTTTGGGGTTCTAGAAAGAGGTAAATTTTTGGAAAAGTGCGAGGACCGTGCTTTACGTGGGTCGGTCTTAGCCGCTACAAAAATATTGCGCCAATCGCCTCTGCATTGCGCGCGTTCACCCCAATTAAAAACACCAATGGTGGTCAGGTCCTCGTTGACTTGGTATTTCCAACGTAGATGAGGTCGTCCTTTTTTGCGAGTTTCATCAGTACATTTCGAAAAGAGCACTTTCTTTGGTGGAGCGTTATTGTCCATTCACTCAACGTGTCCTAGCCAGCGCAGCCGCTAAATTTTAATGCACTTCACTACGTCGATGTCGGCGTACAACTGGTGGTTCCACCTTATTTGGTATGCATCATTCACGCAAATTGGACTATAGATCTTGCGAAAAATGTTTCGCTCAAAGCTCATGATAACCGCACATCGGTGTTAGTTAGTGTTCAGGACTCAGCGCCATACAGTAAGACCAGGAGGATCAGTGATTGATAAAGCTTTTTTTTGTGCACCAAAAAAGGACTCTGCTTTTCAACTGACTTTCCAGCTCAAATTGGCACCTATTGGCAAGAGTTATTTTTCGCTGGATCTCTTGGCTGTCGTTGCTGTTGGTATTAATGCTGTATCTTAGGTAGAAAAAATCATTGACTACTTCGAACTCGTTATTGACAAGTGCAACCTGCTCTCCAATAAGTGTAGACTTGTTGGTTGTTGACACAAGGCACTTTGTTTTGTTTTCGTTTACCGCTAGACCCAGAGTTGGAGACGACGGAAACATCAAAAGAGAATTCGGAAAGTTTAATCAACAAAAGTATCCCTGTTTGAACGCGGTGTAATGAAACACTCTTGAAAGAGAGTTGACAGCGTTGAAAATAGTGAGTTATACCAGTTTTATGAGGTAGAATTTTACTAGCTAGCGGCGATTCTGATTCGTTATCTTTGACTCGTTGCTTTCACCTACGAAGATTTCGTCAAATGAGCAGTGCCCAGAGGCAGCGAGTAAAGGAGTGTTGAAGACGCCTATAATAGACTAGTCGGATGAAGCTCACTTTCAGACTGATCGTATTTAATTCTGCCAAGCAGTAAATGTCCCATGTGAAACAATCTGGATTGTATTTCATTCAATAACGGGTGAAGATGAGGCCATGCCAAATTGCTTTTTTTATGAATAAATTAAGAATTTTAGGTGTTAGAAATTTTCAAATACGGTTTTGTGCACTTTTCATCTGGATCTATAACCTCTACTAGTCAGGAAATATTTTTCAGATTTTTGAGAAAAAAAAAACCTTATTTGTCGGTTAAAAAAAATCGAAATTAAAAAAAAAACTTCTTCCATCAGCTACGTTTTTTTGATTTTTTCATTCGATGATTCATTTTGCGCCACCTTGTACCTTTGAAATTTAACTCTTCTTCGATTTATTCATTCGATGATTAATTTTGGGCCTCCTTGTACCTTTGAACTTTAACTCTTCTTCGATTTTTTCATTCGATTATTAATTTTGCGCCACCTTGTACCTTTGAAATTTAACTCTTCTTCGATTTTTTCATTCGATTATTAATTTTGCACCATCTTGTACCTTTGAAATTTAGCTCTTTTTCGATTTTTTCACTCGATGATTAATTTTGCGCCACCGTGTACATTTGAAATTTAACTCTTTTTCGATTTTTTCATTCGATGATTAATTTTGCGCCATCTTGTACCTTTGAAATTTAACTCTATTTAGGTTTTTCCATTCTATGATTAATTTTGCGCCACCTTATAGAACTCACACCAAATTGTTAATTGGGATAAAATGTCATCAAAAAGCATTCCTCACCATTGCCGAACCACAAGCATATTGTTGTTATTGTTTTTGCAGTCAAAACATCATTTCTGTTTTGGTATTGTTTGACAGTTGCGCGTTTTTTTTGTGTTTTTTTGTTCAACTTGTTTTTGGTTTAATTTTATGTGCGTGTGTGAGTTAAACTCTACAAATTATTTTAGCTGCTGACACAATATTATACTGTTAGCTTTTAGTTTTATTCTTATTTCTACGTATTTTTGTTATTATTTGAGCTCATTTGAAGGCGTGCTTTGTATGTAAATCGTCGAGCCACAAAACAGCGCCGTCCTCGTTTTCGTTGCCTACACGTGAGCTACACATGCTTTCGAATAGCATTTTTTTCATTCTCTTTTGCATTCGACTCACCTCCAATTTTTTGGTTTAGTTACAGAGCAAGAACACTAAGCTGCGAGCGGCGTAAAACTTTTAGACGCACGTTTTTGAATACATACAAACATATGTGTGTGTGTGTGTGTGTGTGTTCACGAAATATTTCAACAAAAGTGGAGGTCGCTTTTGAACAAAAACAAAACCAAAGCAGAAAGCAAAACGAAAACGAAAACAAGAACTGAAATAAAGTACAGCCCGTGGGCGAAGTTCAAATAATCGAGTTGGGTACGTTTATGTCGATGAATGAATGCCTACATAAACATATAACTGTAGTTAAACAGTTACATATACCTTCATATGTACCTGCAGATGTAAATGTGTATGTGTGTGTGAACCTTCACAATTTTCCAAAAAATTGCATTAAATTTTCAAAAAGAAAAACCACAAAAAAAGTTTTCAGAAAAGCTGCATTGTTTAACTCAAAACCTAATTGAAATTAATTGAAACTATTTGACTTTATCCGCCACTCATCGAGTTGCAGGCTTTCTTGCATATGCGGTCTGCTTTTAGGGGTTGAGACTTATGCATATCTCGCAAGCAATTCTACCGTACAAAAGTGGCACGTGGGAGCCCTTCACCTGATCTATGCATTCGTTTCTTTGCAGCCGCTCGTTATTTCCGATTAAAAAAGATCACTGAAAGCCTGTAAACATTTTTGTACTAATTAAATGCCTGTCCATCTCGCCGCTCGTTCTGTTAGTTTTTATTTATTTATTTTTTTTGTACGCAATTCGTGTTTTTCGCTTTCTGAACTCGTTTCGTTAGTGTTATCATGGCCAACTAAAAATAATAGACGCCAAATGTGCGAGTACATATCTCCACACCTACATAAGTGTGCGCGTATTTGTCTTCTTTCTGTTTCACTAAAATAAAAGCGACCAGAAGCATTTCGTCACATATGTATACATACATACATATGTAGATGTGTACATACATAGAAGTTCGCAAAAATACATATTGACACAAATTAAACTGGCATACGAATTTTGAAAAAATTTAAAAAATTTTCAGCGAAAGTTTTCAACTTTATAGTCAGCCTTTTAGACAAATTCTGAGTACGCAGTTGTGTAGCCCATTCAATTTGGGTATAATATTGGGCCAGTTTGAAGTGGTCGAAATTCGTGTTGTTATTATGCTGGCGGTCGAGATACCGAAATTTACAGTGAATGGTGAAGTTACTACCGTTTTTTTCTGGGAATAGGACAGTGTCTTACTTACTTTTTTGATCCGAAATACGCGCTAAGCTTCTTTTGGGAGAGGGCAAAAATAAAAGTATTTTTATATATTTTTATTGAATATTTATTCGACACAGAATACAGAATTTAAATTTATTCAATTACAATCATGCCATCTTCTTCTGGTCATAAATAAAATTCTGAATTATATGCTGATTTTCTTCCAAATCCATTTCCGGTTGAATAATTGGCCCGAATCTCTCATGTCTGGCGATAAAGCTATCGTTAAATGAATACTTTTTGTGTAAGTAGCCTATCAGTTATTTTGCCCCATGCGTTGTTTACCCAATTCACAACTTCTTGTAAGCCTGGTTTTGCAAAATTACCTGGATGATTTCTCACCATTCTGTTTTCAATATATTCACTGATTTCCATCCGCACATGATCCTCGAATGGCTTTATTGCAATGTCAATGGAGGTAACCAGTCGTTCCTGTTGGAATCATTATTTGATCAATCTTCCTCTCAGCAAGAAAGTTTTTCATGCCTTTAACGCGGTGAGTACTGGCTGAATCCCAAACCAGCCAATTGTGACCACTCAACAGTGGTGGCAGCATAAAATCAACCCACTTTTTTATAACTGCTTGGGTGCACCAGGCTTTTACACTTTCAATGACATAAATTCCTGAAGCCGATGAATGTGGTCTTTTTTACCTTTAGTAATTAAAAATGGCAATATTTTCTTGGCATCTAGACGAATCGCCAAAATACACGTAACACGTGACCTATCGTAACCGGTAGAAGGAACGTAAATTGACGCAGAAGCCTTATACCGTTTGAGCTCCTTGGCCTAGGGATGCCGCGGCCTCAGCCATAGCAATCATGTTGGAGAGTTTGTATTTCACAAAATCGATGCCATCAACAAAAAGCTTAGACGCAACTTAAAAAATGTTGTTGATCTCCTTAGAGACAGTTCATATGGTTTAACGGAGTTGGCCAACCAGTGTGACGATGCTTTAAATTCTTCTGTGGATATATCAAATTCAATTGCTGTTTCAAGGGCAAATTTTGTAACATCAGCCCTGCGATAGACGGCGGAATCCCAACAGGGATATCTCGACTGAGCTCCCATCTAGTACGGAAATTAAAACCGCAATCTTCTTCTTCTTCTTAATTGGCGCTATAACCGCTTACGGGATTTTGGCCGAGTTTAACAAAGCGCGCCAGTCGTTTCTTTCTCGTGCTAACCGGCGCCAGTTGGACACACCAAGTGAAGCCAAGTCCTTCTCCACCTGATCTTTCCAACGCAGAGGAGGTCTCCCTCTTCCTCTGCCACCACCAGCTGGTAAAGCATCGAATACTTTCAGAGCGCATGTATCCATTCGGACGTCATAACCCAGCCAACGTAGCCGCTGGATCTTTATTCGCTGCGCTATGTGTATGGCGTCGTAAAGTTCATACAGCTCATCGGTTCAGCGTCTGCGATATTCGTCGTTGCCAACGTGTAAAGGTCCAAAAATCTTGCGCAGAATCTTTCTCTCAAACACTCCAAGTGTCGCAGCATCGTATGTTGTCATCGTCCACGCTTCTGCGCCATACGTTAGAACGGGCATGATGAGAGCCTTGTAGAGTGTTAGTTTTGTTCGTAGAGAGAGGACTTTACTACTCAATTGCCTATTTAGTCCAAAGTAGCACTTGTTGGCAAGAGAGATTCTGCGTTGGATTTCAAGGCTGACATTGTTATTGGTGTTAATGCTGGTCCCTAAATACACGAAGTCTTTTACAACCTCAAAATTACAGCTGCCAACAGTGACGTGGGTGCCTATACGCAAATGCGCCGACTGTTTGTTTGAAGACTACCTCCTGTCGTCTTGTCCTCGTTCACCACCAGACCCAACCGCAATCCACAAGCTTCAAAACAACAAAGCTGCTGGCTCGGATGGTATACCACCTGAGTTATTAAAATTCGATGCTGATGAAATAACCCCACTACTCCGTCCCCTCTTACTTCAAATATGGTCAACAAACACCATCGCGTTCGACTGGAAAAAGGGCATAATAATATTAATTCAGGCACGGAATTTGGTCTTCCTTGAGGACTAATGGAGTACCGGAAAAAATCGTCACCATCATTCAAGAACTTTATGAGGGGGCTGTGTGCAGTGTACTCTTCAAAGGCAAAAAGAGCGAGTTGTTCAGTATTCACAATGGTGTGCGTCAAGGTTGTGTGTTGTCGCCGCTGCTGTTTATCACTGTACTTGATGACATTATAAGAAAAACAAATATCGATATTCCATCGGGCATTCATTGGCGCCCATATCAGAAGCTCTGCGATCGGGATTAAGCCGATGATATATGCTTTTTGACACACAAATTGTTTGAAGCACATGCTAAACTTACTGCCTTAATACGATATGCAAGCCAAGTTGGATTTCGAGTCAACTTGCGAGTCAAAAGAACGTAGCTTATACGTATCGAAACTCCAAACCAAACTCCAAACCAGCGTCAGTGCGGCTTGAAGTGGGTGGCACGCTGGTTACAATTGAGGACATCGAAAACTTCTGCTACCTTGGCAGCATAGTGTCGAAAAAATGGCGGAGCGGAAGCTGATGTAAGTTCCCGCATAAACAAAGCTCGCCACGCTTTCCACAGGAGGAAATGGAATCTGGTCATCAAGACATATCAGCACAAAAACAAAATTGTGAATTTTCAATACAAGCATCAAACCAGTGTTACTTTATGCGTGCGAAACATGGAAAGTCACAGATACCATATGCAATAGCCTACGAACATTTATCAACAGATTTCTGCGCATTATTCACCGCATATTTTGGCCAAGAGTTATCACCAACGAAAATCTTTTAAATATTTCAATGTGCAAGCCCATCGCAGTTGATATCAAAGAAAGGAAATGGCGTTGGATTGGGCACACCTTACGCAAAGAAGACAATGACATCGCGAAGATGGCCCTAGAATGGAATCCACAAGGCTCCAGAAGAAGAGGGACGACCACGAACAACTTGGATGCGATCAACACACGCGGAATACCAATCAAGATGCTCCTGGCATGAAATTCGAAAAATTGCACAAGATCGCTCACGTTGGTCTGAGTTTGTTTCCGCCCTATGCTCTGATTAAGAGCGGTATTTCTTCATATAACTATGTAAATAATTTCATGTACAAACTATTTATTGTTCATTTGGCAAGAGATATCAAGGAATAAATAAATAATAATGCAAAATTATTCACTTTATTTTTAAATAAAATTACTTAAGAGGAAATAATCAGACTTACAAGACTGCAATGAATGGACGTTGTAAACCTGCACTGTCGCTCAATGTAGACTGCTGCCTTATGTTGTATTTGTAAGATAAATTCCAAGAATAAATTTAAAACGAACTGTAGAGGTAAACAATTAATTTCTCGGAATATTTTGTTTAAAATTTTTCTCTGACATGCGAGTAGTAGGAAAACTAAGCATATTATTACTTATACTTAATGAATCAACATGAACGAATTCTTTAACGAATTTTTAACGAATTATTTTTGCCACTTTATTTTAACTAGGGACTATTTTTGGGGGATGTCTTATTTTACAAAAAGTTCCGAAAATCACAATAGAGCTTATTTTCGGAAAAAGACGGTATACAAGGTGGCGCAAAATTAATCATCCAATTTTGTTTTTGAAAAACTTCTTTACTAATATAAATAAAAATATATTATTTTGAGTAATGGAAATCTTTATTTTGACCTCTACGCACTCCATGGCTTGTCTGTTTGTAAGCTGCAACTGCCTGGTTCACATGATTGACGTACGACGCCATTTGCAAAAATTATAAATCTTCCGATAGGGAAAACTTTGAAAAGCCCTATACTAAACTAATTATTCACTTATTTACACTTTTAACAAAAAAAAAAGAGTCTGAACAGCACTTTTTACCCAAGAATGATAGAAAGAAAATTGCGCCCATCGGAGAGTGCGCGACGTCACGTTTTTCCAAGTTGTACAGTATTGCCAACCATTTGCTCTTCGCAATTAATTTAGTGCTTTTTTATACCGAAATTGCGAAAATTTTGAAGTTTCGTGTTTGTTTCTTTTTTTAATTTAAAGTTACCGAAACTTTAAGTTAAAAAAAACTGTATTATAATATTAAAAAAGGCCACTCTGAGAAGATTTTAGTGCTAATGAAAATTAGTTGGTTCTTATAAAATTTGATATTTTGAAAGTGTGTATTTAATTTTTTGCTCCTTTTAAGGTTATGCAAGAATATTCAACGTCTCTGAACTCTTCTTAAGATTGAAAACCCTTTTACACATTTTAAAAGGCGTTTGAATTTACTAAATGCGGATTAAAACCGTAGAGGTGTAATCGTTTCTTCCGGCCATCTATCTTTAGTGGGATATAGGGCATCAAGAGGTGTATTCATGGTAAAAATAAGCAAAAAAATATAAGAATATACTCAAAAAACCATAACGACATTTTAACAAAAAGAGTACCTCATTTGGTTACATAACCTGAAATATAGCAAATAAGTCGTTCCCTTAACAAAAAATTCTTTTTAACAAAAAAAACTCATAAATTAAATGGTACCTATCCACAATACATTTATTTAAAAAAAAAACGCACATTCGAAAGACAATTTGTCACGCATACAAAGTTCTTTAAGTGATTCAATAAAAATTTGGTGTTTTATTTTCTTTAAATGGGCATTTTAGTGCATTTTTATACCCAAAGCTAGGCAACACTGCAGTAGCGAGAGAGAGATTTCACTGCCGAAAGTAGAAGAACACCAACAACACCTGCAACCGCGGGCAATACTACCAGATGTTAAAAAAAGTAAATCTAAATAAAACTGAGCGAATTATGTAACTAATTATTAAAAAATGTATATTTTACAAAATTATAAACATTACATTTTAATTAGAACAGGCTAGAAAAATGTGTTGAAGAAAGAACTAAAACTCCGAGACTAAATAACAAAATAAAAGTGCTAAATCAAGTTACGAAAATGGTAATCTGGCCATACTGGTGCTAAAATCACGTGATTCATTGTCAAATTCGCTGAGCACAAAGTAACGGCACCACGATAGGCGCCATCTCATTATTCTTTCCATCATGCTTGTTACCTGCTCAATGCGAATTATATTTCATAAGAAAATTCAAAATTTTTAAAAATATTGAGCAATTATTCTCGTTAGTTTCTCTTGTGCTTTCGTGTTTTTATTTCGATTACTTTCAATTTATTTGCCTCTATATGGATGTGTCTTTATAAATGAGTTAATTAAAAAGCCATAACTTTTATTTCTTTAAGGCTTTGAAACACTTGACGACATTTCAAGTTCCACTTTATTACTCAGTTGTTTTTTTAAAAAAGTGCGAGTTTTTTTATGTAATTCATGTGCATTAATTAACAAACATAAACGCGCGTGTTTGGGTCTGCACTTTTATATATAAACAAGTTGAAGCGTGTTCATCTTCGATTTTTAAATATAAAGGGTGTGTCGAAAGGGACTTATTCGTTAATTTAATTTTTATAATTATTTAATTATAATTTAATAATTTTTCATCACATTTTTTTTTCTCGCTACGCTACAGTACAGTAAAAAATCAGCGATCGTCAATTTAATTTTTCTTTTTTCAAACTGGTATGGACGAGTGTGCTTCAGCAGAAGTATCTCTTGTCAAAGTATCTAACCAAAACTATCCAATTGGTCCTACAGCCATTGTAAGGCCAATACTGCGGCACAAGTCTGATGGCTCCCAATAGAAAAGATATACAACCAAACGAAGTTGAACAGTCCTACTGAAGCGCTCAATGTACTAACTCATCTATTACCATTAGACTTACATATAATATAGAAACAATCGCTACTCACAGCGCGGGGAGACTCAGAGACATAGGAAGCTGGACAACAAGGTCGTACGGTCACAGTAAGATCCTCCTACAGGGACCCTCGCTGCTCAAAAACGGATGACTACACAGTCTCCGACCTTAACTTCAAGAAAGGCTTTACGGTACGTTTTCCACCGAGAGCCGAATGGAGCAAAGGAGAGGTGATTGGAAGATACGACATTGACATCTACACTGACGGTTCTAAGATGAATTGTGGTGCGGAAGTTGGCTTCCATTCGGGGCTACTCAATCTATCTCAGTCAATTAGACTTCCTGACTTTGTCAGCGTGTTCCAGGCAGAACTTCTAGCGATCAGAGAAGCATGCAAATCACTAAAACTCTACAAGAAAGTTGGTGCAAGAGTAGCATCTATCTTTTCAGACAGTCAAGCAACTATCAAGGTCTTAGACTCCAACTCCATTTCATCCAAACTAGTCTTACAGTGTAGAGAGGAACTAGAATTACTTAGTCATTGGCTTAAAATTACTCTGATATGGCTTCCCGGTCATAGAAACATACGGAGTAATGAGATAGCGGATGAGCTAGCAAGAAAAGGTGCGACACTAGACTTAGCAGAGGTGGTGGCAGTCTCAACCCCACTCCATTGCCTTACGCTGTCATGATTTTGCCGAAAGAAGATGGAATCAATTAACAACATGTATTAAATTAAAAATACATGGCCGTCGTACAAAATGCAAAGGACGAATCTCCTGTTGGGTTGTTCTCGACCAAACATCTCACGCATCACTGCAACCCTTACAGGACATTGGAAAATAGGGGAACATGTAGCTAGACTCAACGTCCCCTTCATTCCCATATGCAAAAGCTGCCAAGCGGGGGAAGGAAAGTCTTTTCCACTATTTATTTAAATGCCCAGGGCTAGGTAGGGCCCGACTTCGCTCCGTCGGTAAGCTTTTCTTACAGCAAATTAATGAGATATCAGACATCGAGATAAAGAATTTGCTGCTATACTTGGACCTCACTAAATGGATCTAATGTAGAAGCAAAAACAAAAACATCATCACACGAGGAAAGTGGTTGTAAAAGGGTGCTGGTCACTAATAAGGATTATTTCATTTGTGATTGCTCCTTTGCTTTCTTTACGGTTATTTTGGAAAGCAAGTCGACCGTGGAACGATAGGAGGTTTCTGTATCAGGAAAAGTTTTGTATTAAGCAGAATTTATATAAGAGAAAGAAATGCATTTCCCTGAGAATTGTTTTCCCTGACTTAATTTTTATAGGCTAAATCTTGATCGCAGCAGTAGTGCCTGTAAATATTTTTTTTTTTATATTTGAGAAAAAGTTATTTCTGGATACCCAACTCAAATCGCGAATCAATCGGACTGTGAAACGATTTTTACAAATATTTGAACTTCCGCTACCTGGCAGGTTTTGTAAAAATAGTTATTTTTATATAGGTGATATGCAGCTGGAATATTTTTTTTTTTTAAGAACATTTTTATTGCAAGCTGTATTCATACATACATTAAGCAATATTCATAGAATAGCTTAAACTAACAGCTAGAGAATTTCAGTAGTTTATGGAATGCACCCAGTGGTGCAACCCATTTCAATTTTTCCACTAGAGGAGAAGATCTGTAGTGTATTTTCTTTTGAGTCGGGATTGGCTTTCATTTCCGTTATTAAGGAGTTACAGTGAGCTTGGAGCCTGAGATTGTGGCATCTCGCATATTTCTCTATTTTTTGCACAACAGTGGATATTTGGAGGTCACGGTGTATTTGCGAGTATGTAGTATAGTAGGGTGAATTGGTGATCATTCTTAATGTTTTTGACTTTGTTCGAAATTAGAGTTTGCCGCAGTGCTCCAAAGTTGAATACCATAGAACTGTTGAGTATAAGAGCAGTTTGCTTTCGAGAGAAACTTGGGAATGACGATTTAACAACCAGTGAAGGTCTCTGATTTTAATAGCAAGTGCATTTGTATGTATGCGTTTTCCACCTAAATTTTCTGTCTAGATGCATTCCTAGATATTTGGTTTCATTGCTTTGTGGTATTTCTATATCGTTTAGTTTACCGGATGGGCAAGTGCCTCGCTTAAGAGTGCATGTGACTTGTACTGATTTAGTTTCATTGGACTTTATTCTCCATTTTTCGAGCCATAGGTTGATTTTGTCGAGTCCCTTTTGAAGTTTAGAAGAAGCTGTTTTCGGAAAAGTGTCATTTGCCAGTTAAGCAGTATCATCAGCAAATGTGCTTATAGTTACTCCTTCAGTTTCGGTTAAGTCATATGTGGAACGCCCGAACGTTCCTTGGGGAACGCCCGCTGAAGAAATTACGGTTATTGAGATAAGAATTTATAAGTATGTAGAAGTTTATAGGGACGGACGGTGGTTTTAATTTTATAGAGCAAACATTCGCGCCATACCCTGTCAATAGCTTTAGCAATGTCGAGGAACGCTGCTGTACAGTATTTTTTTTTGTTCGAATGCATTGTGAATGTATTCAACAATTCGATGACTTGCTGTATTGGCTGTGTCCTCTTCGAAAACCGAACTGATGCATGGGTATCATTTTTCGTTCTTTGATGATCGGAATATGAACCAGGTACAATTTTTACAAATAAGTAGACTCCAGCCCCATCTAGCGGACATATTTTCTAGAAAATATTTTTTTATTTTTAAGTGATATACGTTTTGAATATGAGCCGAATCGGGCCACTAATACATTTTTTGCAAATATATTGACTCCAGCACCTGCTATCGGGTCTATTTTTTCGTGAAAATATTAACTTTCACTTTTTGAATATTAACCATATAAGGCGATAAACATCTTTTTGTTTAATACCTCGTTCTCACCCCCACCACGTGGGTCCAAATTAATTTATAAACCATCCCTATCAACTTCAGACCGTTAGCCGGCTCTCAGCGGTTTTGAAGAAATCAGCGGATTTGCTAACGTAACAGGTTATGTCACGCGGTTTGTTTACAACAGAGGTCGGTAAAAATTATTGTAGAAAAATTCAAGTAAAACACTCCTCTCCTTCCTATTTTTTGTCACTCACCCTTGGTGTGAGTTTGACAGGCACTCAAGTGGTGGATGGTGTGAGTGCTTCGTTGATGTTGTTGTTGTTGCAGCAGTAATACAAGCCTCATCGGTGTAGGGTATATCACCGGTCGTCTTCGACTAGCTCATCTAAAGGTAGGCCCAGGAAACATGTCAGTGTTACGCAGGTCTCACGGGGAAGCTGGAGCCCTTCATCTACTGTAGATGGTGGTTTGGCTCCGGTTACGGCATTCGGTGGTCGGGAGCTTAAGAAGGTGGTAACGGTATCCCGATGAGTGTCGCTTAATGTCTGTCTAAACACTGGCTGGTTCTGTAGATGTCTGTTAGTTTTGTCCCGGATATCGTCGGCGTAGTTTAATAGGTGTTTCCTGACGTGCCTGGGAGGCGTCTCTGGCTCAAGCAGGTTTCTGCAAGAGTGAAACCTGCGGTAGCGCCCATTACAGGTAGCATCTGTGCCTCATTGTGAAGGTGTTGAAGAGGGTACCACAGGAGGCAACCCGTCGCTGTCTGAATGGCATTGTTTTGGCATGTCTGGAGTTTTGTCCACCCAAAATTTTGGGATCGTTTACAGTCGGAATTGGTGTGTCATCGACTTTTACTTTGAGTTGAAGTTTGACCTCCTTTGTCCAGGTGGTAAAGACGGTCGCCGTGGTCTTAGTGGGGGAAAGTTGGAGATTCCTCGCAGTGAAAAAGCGAGAAAGATCGTTGAGGTAGATGCTCACTTTGGAGCACAGGCCTTCAATGTCATTGCCCCGACGCCATTATCGTGCAGTCGTCAGCGTATGAGGCCTGGGAGACTCCCTCTGGTGGCTGGGGAAGTCGTTTCAACGTCACCGGAATGACTTGGGTTTTTCCCGACCAAGGGCTTCCACCCCAGTAAACTAGCCCTGTGGGTGCTTCGTCTCTGTTGGCGGTGTTGCTATGGCCAAATTAGAATTTTTATGGTAACATTAAAAATAATAGGAAAAAATAGCGAAATAATATCTTTGACTTAGAAAATTTACAATAGCAAATATTTTTTACATATTTCTTAGCTATAAAAATGTTTTTTATAAATAAAATATATTACATTTTTTAGAAATACCTGAACTTTTACGAAATTTTTTAGACGATAACAACCAGGTGATCTCAGTATGGAAATTTTTTGACAACCCGTTGTGGGTGTTTTTAGATATGGATCTGTACAATGGTAAAGAGTAAGATATACAAAAAACTTAAGGCAGGTCCCGGTGTCTAAAGCTCGAAAATTTAGGGTATTTTCAGCCGTTTTTGTTTATAATAAAAAAATGAAAAACGATATTTACATTTTTTAGACCTTTTATTTAACTTCTTTTACATACAGAAATGAAAGAAAAAACTTTTTTAAGTTTATTTCAATAAATTAAAAATGGCGCTAAAGTTGATCCTCCCGAAAAATTGGACCTGGACGGTGTTGTCCATTTTGGCGATTCCATTTATCTGAAACACCAAAATCAAAAAAAATTTTAATCAGTATGACTGTAGCTATGTCCCATACTAGAATTAAAAAAAAAATGACAAAATCACGCGGGGTTTGAAATTTGACTCTAAACATCGTTTTTTTTTCAGTTTTTTAATCAGAAAAATACGAAATAATTCAAATAATAATTTAATTCTCGTGCGAGCGATAGTCATTGATGTTGTGAAAAACATATTAAAATTTTAGAGGATTCGGCTGAATAGTCTTTTTTTGACAACAGCAGGCCGCAAAAGTAGTTTTATAATTGAGTTTAAAGTTTTGTGAGTGGATAATGCGACCATCGAAGCCGCCGCTTGACGAATCTCACTCCTCCTGTTAAAACAACTGTAGAATCGAAAATACTGGAAATACCCTTCTAAAAATTTGACAGTATATTCTTAAAAGTCTATACTTTCGAAGTATCAAAAGAAAAACAAATCGATTTTTTGAAAATTCTAGACCACCGGGACCCCTTAATGCAGCCATTGCTTAAGTTATTCCTTGCCGTCTGACTAACGACTGTCTGTAAAGCGTGGGAAATGAGCGGACACAATTTTGCTGCCGAATCGCCTATGACATGGCAGCTGAAGTTACGCTCACAAGATTGCTTCGGCTGGCCAAACCTTATTCTATGACATACCTACCTGCCACCAACAAAAACAAAAAAAAAAGAAAATTGAAAAAACCATGCCAAATAGCAGCAAAATGTTGTTCAGCTGATACACTGTTTGTTGTCATTATTTTAACACATAATTTGACACTGAAAAAAATAGAAAACTTTTTTAAAACATTTTATTTATATTATTTTTGAGTCTATGCACGTATAAATATTTTATTATTATTTTTCGAGGTCACTGTGTCGGCGGCGGCCACAGCATTAAGAGGCAAATGATGCTCATATATGTATGTATGTATGTATATACCTATGTATGTTTGTATGCACCTATAGAGGATTATAGGTATGCACCTGAAAAGGAACTCAAACAGGTGGGCAAGATATGCAACAAGCCGCCAGAACTTTCATTATTTAGTGTCAAAATAATTTTTTAAATTTTTTTTCTTATAAATGATTATCAGCATAAATTTAGCATACGTGTGAATTAATCACCCGTTATTACTCATCCCACCCATTATAACAATATAAGAAAAATATGCCTGTATGTGTTGTACATAGTAATTGGTTGCAAGCCCATTGAATTTGTAATCCAAAAGGTTGAGCATTTTTTAAATGGAGAAAATCGGCAAGACCGCCAGCAAAAAATTGACAAAAATAAATTCGAATTTCAAGCAACTTGAAATTGGCATTTTATTATACCAAAAATCCATTAGATTTAAAGCTGCATGGCTGAAATTTTTCGAAAATTTTTGATTAAAAAGTGTGATGTTTTAATGAAACTTGTTTGAATTTTGCGCAACTAAGTTTCCGCTGTTTTTTTTTGATGAAAATATGACACTATTCTGAAAAAATAGCTACAGGTGAATCATTGAAAGTATTGCCCATCGCTGGCTACTACTTTTTCCCATACTTCTGGTAGATCTCGTTTACCGTCGCGGTAAAACTGGATAAATCCATTTCTATCCAATCCTAGACCATGTGCCATCGATCGGAACAGGTGATAATCGGACGGCGCAATATCTGGATAATATGCCGGGTGGGTTAAGATTTCCCATTTCAGTGTTTCCAGGTAGGTTTTAACGGGTTTGCCAACGTGAAGCCGAACGTTGCCATGCTGTAGAATCACTTTTTCATGCCTCTCCGCGTATTGCGGCCGCTTCTCACGCAATGCTCGGCTCAATCACATCAATTGAATTCGATACCAATCCCCAGTGATGGTTTCGCTTGGGTTTAACAGTTCATAATAAATAGCACCAATTTGGTTCCACCAAATATTACATAGCATAACCTTCGCAGCGTGAATATTCGGCCGAGGCGACGACGTAGAAGCATGAACGGGCAGTCCCCATGACTTTCTTTTCTTTAGATTGCTGTAATGAATCCATTTTTCATCACCCGCCACCATGCGATGAAGAAAACCTTTCCTTTTTTGCCGCTGGAGCAGTTGCTCACAGGCGAAAAAACCACGTTCTACATCCCTTGGTTTTAACTCATAAGAAACCCAAGTCTCCTGTTTCTGAATCATTCCCAAAGCATGCAATCGCTTGGAAATGGATTGG
Organism: Anastrepha ludens; assembly: GCF_028408465.1. Taxonomy (NCBI): domain Eukaryota; kingdom Metazoa; phylum Arthropoda; class Insecta; order Diptera; family Tephritidae; genus Anastrepha; species Anastrepha ludens. The sequence goes on along the minus strand of NC_071498.1, from coordinate 23,783,866 downwards.
CGGGTAACTCTTAATACTGAAGCAAACTCTTCTTGCGTTGAACACGGATCCTCATTGAGCAATGTCTCCAGCCTCCAATTCAGCGTCTTCGAAGGTTTTTGGCCTTCCTTCACGCGGACGGTCGTCAACATTAAAATCGCCGTCTTCTAAGCGACGGAACCAATCTCGGCACGTTGTTTCACTTAAAGCAGTATCTCCATAAACTCTTTGTAGCTCTCGATGCGCTTCAGCCGCCGTTTTTTTCGAATGAAAGAGGAAAATCAACACTTCGCGCAAATGACGATTATTCGGCACAAACTCAGACATTTTCACAGAACCAAAAGTATATGATATCATAACAAAATCCCTAATGTGTCGAAGCAATTTGTTTACGATGTGTCTAAGCTTGGTTTATGACGTTTAGGTTATGTTAGAATCGACTAGCACACACTGCTGGCGGCATCTATTGACAAACAGCGGGAACTTAGTTGCGCACCTCTGTTCAACTTCCGGACTATTGTAGCGTCTACCAGTCAGAAGTCTTTGCCATAAAGGTGGTAGCTGTTTACCTTAACTTATGCGTCGTAAAAAAAATTACCATAAATATCTTCTCGGACAGCCAGGTGGCTATCAAATCAATGGAGGCAGTTATACTTGAGATCAAAGGTTGCTTAGGAATGCCTGGCAGCTCTAAATGATATTAGCACCGACTTCAAGGTCAGCTTTATATGCGTTCCGAAACATAAAGAAAGATTGAAGGAAATTGTAAGGCCGTTGAGCTAGCCAGAATGGGTACTAATCTTCCACTGCTTGCCAATGTCCTATGGAAACCTGCAAATTAGGGATAAAAAATAATATTCTCCAGAAGGCGAATAGGTCATGGAGAGAAGAAAATACTTATGTTACAACCCGGCTAATTTGGCCGCAAATGGATACGAAAAGGTGAGGAGAATTGCTCAACTTCTCAAGAGAGAACATCTCTAACATCGGACCTTGTATTACCGGTCATTGGCTGTTAGGTAGACACTATTCTGGGCTTGAAGTATTTTCTCAAGAATACTGCCGAACTTGTAGAGACGAGGAGCGAGAAAGAGTAGAACACTTCCTCTGTGATTGTCCAGCCCTAGCTAGGAGTAGAGCAAGTTTGTTAGGAAAATACCATTTTGACTCTTACGGAACTCTCCGGTGTTGGGATAAAACATAGCCTACGCTTCGTAACAGCGTCTAAATGGTTCCATGATAAATAAACACTAAGGTTACTTAAGGTGTTACACAGTGGTATCACCTACATGGTCTAAGTGAGTTGGCTATTCTAAACCGACTGCCGCGAAATCCTAACCGAACCTGTACTGCTGGAATAAATCTAAGACTGGCACAATACCCAACATATCAACCGATGGTTTTTAATTATCTCCATCTTTTCTTCTACTTCTTTTTCCTTGTTTTTGTCCCATATCACTTGGAGTCAGCTCTCTTAGTTCATAATCGCCAGATTTTTTAGTCCAGCCTCGGCGTTTAAAAGCGCATCGCTTTCCATCTGCTTCGTCCATCTATGTATGTTGGAGACACCCTGGCTTCCTCGGCGCTGTAACGATGTCGAGAGCTTTTTTTGCCGCTTTCCAAAGCTATTACATTGTCACTAATGTGTTTCTTTGTTGGAACTATACTCGCTGGCTCAAGCGATGGATTCATTTTGCGAATAGCCTTTCGATGATATTTCGATCATATCAAGTTGAATTCGCTTTTATTGTAACTCAAATCTGGTTTCATAAATCAGTTGCCTGGCTTGTTTTGTGAGCTCTCCTTTTTGTCGGATATAAATGGTTTTCAGCAAGGTACTCGGCAGTTTATTTGCAAAATAAAAACTTTTTCATTATATGAATGGTTTTTTCCTATTAATTTTTAGTTTTTCTTTCTCTATGTTTTTAGTACAAATTTTTAGTACTAATAAAAAAGCAATAAACTCACATCGGTGCAAACATTTTGTGTGATGCTTTTTAATATTTTGGGGGTATATGAAGATTTAAGCCCCTGACTGTATGCATTTAACTGAGGTATGCATATAAATTAGGGTGGCCCAAAAAAAAAAAAACAAAAAAAAACAAAAAAAAATCGTTTCGTGATATTACCCCCTAGAAAGTAGATGAAGACAAAAAAAGAATTAGACACATATTTTTTATTTATTTTTTTATAACTTTTTCTTATTTAATATTAACGCTTTGAAAATTACTAATGAATTCACATGGGAAAAATGCACTTTTCCGAAAATTTCCCATAAAATACTAACATATTGATTGTACAAGGTGGCGCAAATTTAGTAATTTTGCTTGCCTGTTTGTATACTGCCGCTGTCTAGTTCCCAAGCGTCAAATATGGTTGATGTACGGCACCATTTGCAAAAATAGAATTTGCAAGATAGAATGATTAATTTTGCGCCACCTTGTATTTAATCTCCGTTTTTGTTTTTCCTTCATAAATGTGCAAAAAATGATATGCTTTATTGTTATTGTAAAACGAAATTAAACTATGCTTTATAGGAACCCTGACCCTTGGGGGCAAAGCTTTAAAGAAGTTTTAAAAGTAAAAAAACTTATTTTTTGTCAAACATTATTTATGATACTCCTATGTATATATTTTTTTATTAAAAAAAAATAAATACATTTTTAATGACATATTTTCAATGAAAAATATTTTATATATACAGTACTTGGCCATTGAATTATGACCGATGATAAAAATTACATATCTATGGCTTTGAGAGCGCATAAAAAGCAAACGGTTTAAAGCATTTAAAAAAGTTTACATATTTGTTTTTATTTTATTAAAAGCTTCTTGACATTTTTGCAATAAAAATATTTATTTTAAAATAATATTTCATGGCTCCTCCCCTTGCTGTTAAGACGGCCGCAATTCATTGAGGCATACTGGCAACGAACTGTGTTATCTTCACTTAAGATCTTCGATGTTTTCCTTAAGCTGTTGTATTGTGGTATTATTCCGCTGGTATACTGCCGATTTGAGGTATGCCCCACAATTTTCGATGGGGTTAAGGTACGGTGAACTGCCATGGCAAAACCATTAATTAAATTGAATTCAGACAATTCATGCTCATCCTGGATGTGTGACATAGAGCTCCATCTTTCATAAAGGTGTATTCGTCTCTCGGATACTTCAGGGTTTCTAAATATGGCAGCAAAACGTTTTCCAGCACCTCCACGTACTGGCCACAGCGCATTGTTCCCTTAACAAAATGTAGCGGGCCTGGTCCCTCTGAGGTTATACAGCTCCAAAATATAACACTGGGGGATGTTTGATCCTTGGAAGCACACAATCTTCAGAATATCGTTCTCCGACTCTTCTGCGAACAAAGTTTTCTGTTTTTGTGACTGCTTCCAATCGGCATTCATCGCTGAAGATGATCTGTAAGAAGAAAAATAAAACCACAAAAAAGTGTGAATATTTACATCTTCTTAGTGCTATTTGACAAAGGAAAAACACTTTTTTTTTTAACTTACTTTTATCCAATATTCCGCGTCGAAGTTGCGGCCAAAGTTTCCGCCGATTTCGCATACACGGTGTTAGTTTTGGCTTTTTTGCTGGTCGTCTGCAAAAAAGTCCATTTTCGTATAAGCGTCGTCGTAGCGTTATTTCCGAAATATTTACTCCAGATTCCTGAACCTCTCTTAAAATCATCCGACTTGAAGTATTTCTGTTCCAGAGAACTGTTTGGACGATTTTGCGATCCAGTCTGGTTGAGGTGATGCGTTCGCGGTGACAATTTTGGCGATTGTTTAAAGTTACCGCTAAAACGTTGTTGGTATTTTTCCACATTTTAGCAACATTTGCCACAGACGCCTTGGATATTCCAACGGTTCTTGCTATGTCTGCATAGCTCAGGTTCTTAGCTTTCAAAAGAACTGGAATTTGTTGTTTTTGTTCCGATGTCAAATCCGACTTTCGGCCCATTTTCTAAAAAAACTGGTTAAATTGAAAAAAAGGATAGTCCATGTGACAAATTCAAAAGATACGTATATTTTGTACTTACTGTTGTTATATTTTAGATATATGAATATTCACTATTCAATTCTTTCACTTTTCAGACGATCCCAATTAGTTTTTTTATGCTCTTCACACAAAATCGCATTAATTCGCACTGGCACTTGCACCCTTAACTTTTCGCTTATAAGCAAAAGAACTGATTCTTTTCTAATTGTCGCAGGCCAATTGACCGGAAATTCTTAAAAACATCTAAGAACAGGTTAAAAACCCCGTAATACCCTGTTTTTTTTGAAAAGTCCAAATTAGATTGAAAATTTTACCTGATATGTGAAGTTTTCAGAAAAAATGCCATCGGTCATAATTCAATGGCCAAGTACTGATACACTACATGACACTGTTGCCAGAAAAAATTAAAATAAAATTGCAAACTGGTGCCGTAGTTCTAGTGTTAAAAAAGTTAAAAACAAAAATATATATTTAGAAATATTTTTTTGATTTTTTATACATTTTTTATTATTTTTTATAAAATTTTTGTATGATATATTTTTTATTATGTATTATTATATTGTAATTTGATTTTTTTTTTAATTTAATATAGCACTGTTCTGATTGCTCCGCAAGCTTAAAAAAGTTTAGAAATTAAAAAAAATTAAAAAATTAAAAATATTTATTAATATTATTTTATTATATTTTATTAGTATTAATTATTATATATATTTTTTTATTTTTCTCAAAAAAATTTTTTTTTAATCATTCTGATTACCCCTCAAAGCTTTAAAAAAGTTTTAAGCAGGAAAACATTTTTTGTTTTTAATAACAAAATTTTTATTTTTTCTCAAAAATTTTTTTATCATATATTTTTTATTATATGCTTTCGAAAGAACAGCTGTCATCGTTAACTGCATTACCGACTCAACGAAAAGGTATCTACTATACCGACTAAACTTCGAACCCAAAGTGCTGTGTTAGTAGATAAGTGTTTAAACATACATATATCCCAGCGCACACTACGAATTACATAAATTATGCAACGAACGCCTCCACCCGGAGGTGGCCAACTAGCGAAAAACCATGAAATTATGGCAAATAACTTAATCCACTATCAAAACATAATAAGCCAACAAGCTAACCAGTTAAAAAATATGGAAAAAATGTGCATGGAATTAAAGAATGAATTAGATTTACTCAAAACAGAAAATAAAAACCTTAAAAAAAATAGTACACCTCCTAAAAAAAATGATACTAACGTACAATATGAAACGGATGAAGAGGAACTTGCACGAGAGACGGATTGGATCCTAAAAAAAAGGCCAAGTAAGAAAAGGAAGGCTGAAGTATCACCTGAAATACAGGCTTCTAACTCAAAAGTTACTGCAAAAGCATCCTTTGAGCAAAAAGAGAACAAAATCCCACGACCTCCACCAATAATGATATCTGGAGAATGCGATTACCAACAAATTTTTAATATTGTGAAAAAGGAAATGAAAAAAGAGTTTCTTATTAAACTTCTAAACAATAATACTTACAAAATCAATGCATCAGATCCTGATGACTATAGAAACCTGACAAAAATGCTGACCAATAAAAACCTATCTTGGTATACATATGAAAACAAGCAAGCCCGGCCGATTAAGGTGATGGTAAAGAACTTGCATCATACGAGTGATCCAGGAGAAATAATATCAAATCTTCAAAAACAAGGACTTAAAGCCATCAGCGCAGTCAATAAATTGAAATGGAAAACTAAAGAACCTTTAGATATGTTTCTCCTTACGTTTGATTCCAGTGAAAACATTAAGAAAGTACATGAAGTAAAAACTATCTTACACTCTGTTGTTACTATAGAAGCAGTGAGGCAATCAAAACTCATACCGCAATGCAAATCATGCCAGGCGTATGGGCACACGCAAAACTACTGTGGTGTGTCAAATGCGCAGGGAAGCATAAAACGATTGAATGCACAAAGCTTGAACAACAACAACCAAAATGCTGCAATTGTGGTGAGTCCCATCCTGCGAACTACAGGGGATGTGTTGTTGCCAAAGAACTACAAAAGATACGTGATCAACGAGCTGGCTCAAAAATAAAAAATAATATAAATAGTACTCAAGGCAAAAATATAAATAAAAATATTATAGGTAGCTACCCAAATAACCTTACCAGCAAACCAATTTTGCAAAACAATACTACACCACTTAAAAGACCCACATTCTCACAGGTAGTAAAAGGAAACAATCACTCGGAAAACGCTAACATACTACAACAAATATTTAAAAAAATAACGACACAAAACGAGTATATGACTGCACTAGAAAAGAGATTGCAGAAGATCGAAAAAACACTACACCTAGTTGAATAAAAATGACTAAATTTTTAAAAATAATGCTATGGAATGCAAACGGCTTGTTTAAACATCAAAGCGAGCTGGAAATGATTTTAGAAACCGAAAAAATCGACATCTGCCTAATATCTGAGACGCACTTTACCAAGCAGTCATATATCAAATTCAAAAACTACAATACATACCATTCAATTCACCCAAACAACGCCGCACGAGGAGGCGCTGCTATTATTAAAAGAAACAATATAAAGCATTACGAAGAAGGCAGCATCTCTATACCTGAATTTCAAGCAATAACCATAACAGTGGAGAGTGATAGGAATTTATCAGTCACTGCAGTCTATAGTCCCCCAAAACATCAGATCAAATGCGACCAATACATAGAGCTAATTAATAGTCACGACAACCGATTTTTAATGGGCGGTGACTTCAATGCGAAGCACACACACTGGGGCTCGAGATTAACCACTACAAAAGGTAGAGAATTATGCAAAGCTCTTCAACAGACTGGATGTATAACATTTTCTACTGGGACTCCAACATACTGGCCAACGGATTCACAAAAAATACCCGACCTAATCGATTTTTTCATTGCCAAAAAAATATCAGCTAATTATGTCAGCATAGAAAGCGGGTTGGATATGAACTCGGATCATTCTCCAATTTTATTAACATTATATGAAAATGCGCTTATCAAGAAATTGCCATTTACGCTAACAAATAAATATACGGATTGGGAATATTTTAGGAACGTTTTAACCGCGGATATTCACAATGTAGAAATTACCAACACTTCCGATTTAGATGATGAAATATTAAGATTATCTAACCTTATACAACTGGCAGCCTGGAGTAGCACTTCGGAAAAGTGATCGCAGAAAAACGCAAAATACGAAGACGATGGCAGCAAACAAGATCTCCCTCCGACAAAAAACGACTAAATAAAATTACGAAAGAAATTTCCAGGAAAATAAAAGATTTTAAAAACAGATCTCTGAGTACGTATCTAAAGAGCTTATCGAACGAACGCAGCACTGATTACTCGCTCTGGAAATGTACAAAAAACTTTTCACAGCCAGTAACACAGTACCCACCAATCAAAAAAGAAGACAGTTCTTGGGCCAAAAGCAGTAAAGAAAAAGCTAATGTTTTTGCTGAGTACCTCGAGGGCATCTTTAAGCCATATGACACGTCGAGGATAGCCGGAATGCAGCCACTTACCTATGAAACTGATGCCGAAATTCCCCTTGTTACGGATTCCGAATTGCTTGGTGAAATAAATAAACTAAAATCAAAAAAAGCGCCTGGGTATGATCTTATTACTGCTGAAATTTTAAAACAACTTCCTCAATGCACGATATCTAGGTTTACTGAAATAATGAACGCCACATTCAAATTGCACCATATCTCAATATATTGGAAAACTGCTGAAATAATTATGTTTAATAAACCAGGGAAGCCAGCGCATGATGTCACATCTTATCGGCCTATCTCGCTCCTACCAATTATATCAAAACTGATGGAAAAGCTTTTAGCCAAACGTCTCAACATAATTATTAAGCAAAGAAATATAATACCAGTGCATCAATTTGGTTTTCGCACAAAACATTCTACCATCGATCAAGTGCACAGAATTACTCGCATCATTGAAAACGCCTTTGAGGAAAAAAAGGTGTGCTCTGCTGTCTTTCTCGACGTGTCTAAAGCCTTTGACAAAGTTTGCCACATTGGGCTCCTCAACAAAATAAATGCGCTTCTACCAATACAATATTTTAATGTTCTAAAATCGTACTTATCCGATCGTTTTTTCCGAATAAAATACGAAGACACATATTCCGAACTTAAGGAAATTAAAGCTGGCGTCCCACAGGGCAGCGTGCTGGGGCCCATTCTTTATATTCTTTTTACGTGTGATCTACCTATTGACATAAATTGCTCCACAGCAACTTTTGCTGACGACACAGCCATCTTATCGGTAGGAGAAACTCAGATTGACTCAATCAAAAACCTTCAAATTTATTTAAATAAAATCTCCGAGTGGACCATTAAATGGCGCATAAAACTAAACGAAACAAAATCGGTTCATTTAGACTTCACACAGAAGAAAATCAAATATCTGCCACTACATATAAACGGCGTACAAATCCCGCATCACAACACCGCCAAATACTTAGGTATGACACTAGATACCAAGCTTAGATGGAATGCTCACGTTAAAAAGAAAAGAGAAGAGTTAGATATCAGATTTAGAAATATGTACTGGCTTATGGGCAACCAATCAGCCTTATCCCTATACAATAAAATTCTTTTATATAAGCAGGTGCTTAAACCAATTTGGACATATGGGATCCAGCTATGGGGCTGCTCAAGCTCAACCAACATAAAATCCATACAAAGATTCCAAAATAAGGTACTACGATGCGCTGTTAATGCACCTTGGTACGTCCGTAACACCGATATCGAACGCGACCTTGGCATCGAATCAGTTGCCACTTCGATTAACATCAACGCTAAGTCTCATATGGAAAGACTACGCCACCATGTAAATAGCGAAGCCTCAGCCCTAATTGACCCCGTTAAATGGAAAGAAAGGCTGAAACGAAAAAAACCGCACCAACTCACGCAGTAGCCCATTTCCCTGCAAGCCTGATGCAGAGTATTTTTAAATTTAGTTGTATTGTACAAAATTAAATCCAAATTGTTCGTTAGTTTATAATTTATTAACTAGTTACAATGTAAATAATAATAAAAAAAAAAAAAAAAAAAAAAAAAAAAAAAAATATGCTTTTTTCATTTTTATCAAAAATATTAAAATATAATTAAAAGAATTTTTTTGATCATTTTTAAACATTTTACAGTATACATTTTTTTGTTTGCCATAAAACTAATTCACATTTTTTTTTTGGCCCACCCTAATATCCTTACGCAAACGAGCATACGCCAATGGGCATGCATGCTCTAACTTATATGTATGTATTTACTCATGAAGACACACATACATATTCACGTACACATACACCATAGTATATCCATTAAAAATTATCTGAATTGGATCAGCATTGAAGATCTCGAGTGAAAATATCAGTAATTCGTTTTCGAATGAAATTGCAAATAAAGTCATCAGGAGAGTAATAATCACTCAAACAACCGTTAGTCACTGGCAAAACAACATCTTAATACAGCTGCAACTTGATAGCGCAACTACAATGCTACAGTTGCAATTCACCAATTCGCTGCGCTGAGATTTTTTTGTGGTGTTTTTTTTTTGTTGTTTATCCGCTTGCTTTCTTTTGGGATTTTCCGTTTGCGTTTGCTGTTTGTTGCCATTTCATTTCCATAGAAAAAAGGGTAGCAGCGTGAAATTAAAGAAACATGATTTTCTTGCAACCGCTATTTAGCCACACTCCCCTGTAGGGAAAACCTCATCTAGTGAAACAAATTTCTGTTTCAGACCCAGTACGCTTACGCCAATCGTTATCACTTTCGGCAACTCAGGTTACGAATAGTAAAATGTTTCTCGCTTATACCTTTCATATACCTACATAATGGGTGTGTCTTCGAGTGGTGGCAACGGTTTCTAGTGAAGTAAGTTATTGGTGCGAGTCGTAAAGAGTTTTTTTTATTGTGTCACATATGATATTTTATATATTTTTCAAAAATTTTAAACCTTTATATATAAAAATGAATGTTTGTCTGTATGTTATCGATGAACTCAAAAACTACTAGACCGATTATTATAAAAATTGGTATATATATGTATTTGCCCACGGAGAAGGTTTGTAGAATATGCTCATTGATGCCACTCGCCACCAGGTGGCGATGCAGAGTAACAACGCGCACCGGGTACAGCTAGTATTAAATAAAATTATTGACATTTTGAATAATAAATTTGATAACTTAACAAATAGAGAATATACATTTTTAGGTTACTCCGAAATCCTCTTAATCTAAACTCCCGGTAAGAAGATTTTTCTCTAATTTTTCAATAATTTAATGAATTTTTCGCTCTCTCCAAAATCTTCTCGAGAAAAACCTCTCTTATTCTAAACTCCAGATGAGAAGATTTTTCCGCAAAGTATTGGGAGTAGAAAATTCGAACTCGAAACAGCTGAATTCTGAATTTTTGACAGTTCTATGTTGTGTGAGTTATGTGAAAATTTAAGTTATTTCAAGTAAAGTTGATAATAAAGTGGGGAAAATAAATAAAATTATATTAATATTGGCAAAATATTGGGTTCCGAATAATAGGAGATGCAGAAACTGGTGTGTTGGAGTGTCAGACACAAGCACAAGAAACTTAGAGAAGGCATATTCGCGATAAAAAGAACCCTCACTTGAGTCGCACCAATCCTTGTGGGTGCTAAAAATATCTTTCACTTATGTTTTCATTAATTTTCTATTTTTATAGGTTTCATTAGTTCTAGAGACCAAATGAAGCTGCTTTCCAATATTTGTTGGAGTAACATGAAAAGCTTATGCAGTCAAAGAAAACGCAATTTCGCGTTTAGTTTAAGTATTTCAACTTAATTGTTGGATTTTAATAATATCTGTCTTAAAAACTAGCAGTCTTCCGCAAAAAAATATAATTTTCCTATTTTCAAAAGACCTATCATTAATCCTTGTACGAATTTTTTATATTGCCTGTGCCATATCGTCCCAAGTCCAATGAATTTTATTTGTTTGATTATGTTTTCCAACTTTCTAATCTGCCCCTCAGAAAGTATTTGACTGACGTGGGATTTGAATTTATTTAGCTTCACAAGTTATTGCTTAAGATGGACCCATTATTTTTGCAGGACAATCAGTGTAGGATCTAAATCAAAATTCGTTCAAATAAAACTACACTTTTTAAATAAAATTCAAATTTTGCGTAGAAACATCAACCAAAGGATGGACCGTCTTGAGCTCCTTCCAGTAATGCAGAATTTTCATAGGCATCAGGAGAATATCACTAGACGACTTTGCCCCTTTGCGATCTATGCCGATCTTGAAATCACAAACTTTTTCGCCCGTTTTCAGTGAAGTGCCGCACGTTCTACCCATTTTGTTTCTTTTCATTTGGCAAAAGATTTCGACATTAGCAAAAGTACTCATTTCTTTCCTTTTGAGTACTTCTTCTTTAGAATTTGCTCTCAAATAAAAAGTAGCTTTTCCAAGAGGACATATCGGATTTATTAAGTAGCTCAAGATGGCAGAGATAGGGGCACCTCTAATTATTGCTTCATGATTGTTGTATGCCTTTTAATTTTTATATTCTTGTTCACACTGCTCGGGAGCGTAGGGCCTCGACAAGACTCTTCCATCGTACACGGTTCTGTGCTGTTGTTTTTGCACCATCCCGTGAGAGGTCGACATCTGCTAGCTCGCGCAACAGCGACCTTCTCCAAGTGTTTTTTGGTCGACTGCGACCGCTACCTTGCTGGTTCTAGTCCAGTGCCATTTTCGTGATACTATCTGGCGGCTTTCCAAGCGTGAGTCCATTTTCTGCATTTGATTTGCCATAGGATTTGCCTTATTCGTCGTTGCTGATGGTGTTCGGCCAGAATATTCTACAGTTGATGCGGAGGCTTGACGACAGATTGCTGCCTCTGTGTGATGATGTTGGAGACCAGCCATATTTCACTTCCCTACAACAATACTGACTTCACACATGAGCGCTGAATTCGCCCGAACGCCGCTCCCGTCAACCATTAATTATCTTGTTTTATTGCGTTTGACTCTCATAGTTTTGATCCTGGCAACGTTGACCTCTAATCCGACAGTGCGTGCCAGCGTGACTAGTCTGTCCGCCTTCGCTTGCATGTTAGTAGTGAGTTTGTGAGAGAGTAGGCAGATGTTATTGGCGAAGTCCAGATTCTTGAGATGCCTGGTGATGCTCCATACGATGCCTCTTTTGCCAGGGTCAAAGCCATCAGGGCACAAACTTGTCTTACGCCTGCGTTGGTGGTAGCACTGCCAGTTCGGAGTTCTCGTAAAGGTCTGTGATGAGGCGGATTATATTAGCGGAAACTCCCTTTCTACTCAACTCCAACCATATTGAGTCTCGTTTGATTGTGTCGAATGCCGTCTCAAAGTCAACGCAGAGCATACAAAGGTAGATTAAAGTTAGACACATTTTTGGTTGTTTAACCGCCTCTTTGCTGTCCTTATAAAATCTTCTCGTGACTTTAAGATTTCTTTGCTTTCATTTGCAAGTAACTTTAATTGACTATTCTGGCTAGTTTTTGATCTTTTTAACATTGTTTTCTATTAAAGTTTAAAAAAATTTAAATTCATACGTTTCTGAGCACTGCTTCCCCACACTTTGTTGTAGAAAAATTAACTTGAAAATGCCACCACGTTCTCACTTTCCATTGCATTCGTGATGCCCACTTTTTCCTCCATAAACCACTTCCCATATTTGAAAGTGGAGTGGATTTCCCTGCTGGGTGGCATGTATGCATACACAGATGCATACGTGAATTTTGTGTTGGCACACGCACGAAGCTGCCGTGCCTTGCTTTTTGACCGCCGTCGGGCATTTGTGGCTTCAACACTGCGTGGCAAGTGAGATTTTGACGGTCGTTGGCTTGGTGCAGTTGCTGTAATTGTTGTTGCAATTGGGTGCTGCTACTGCTGTTGTTCATACTAAATTAAATTGCCATTGCCAGCTATAAAACACATACAGTAGCAGTCAAGGAGCGGCTGCGACGCCACAACAAAAGTGTAGAAAAATATGCTTAAGCATATGTATATGTATGTGTGTGGGTATGTAAGTGCGTATGTATATTTTTCGGTGTGCAAAATAATTAACAACGTCGCGAAAAAGCGCCACAATGTAATTACGGTTATTGCGGCTACTGTTACCACGTTTACAACTGCTGCCAGCGATTTCTGCCTGCTTACCAATGCGGCCGTTGTGCTTTTGTTGTGAGGCAGTTGCATGTGGCGGAACGCAATACCGTTAAATGGGTCAGATTTCAAATTCAACGAAAACGCAATTAATTCGTTAATAAAATTTCGTATAGATAAGACGAGTGCGCCTCATTACTAGCACATCAGATCTGATCACAAAGACGCGCATAAAAATTTATTTGATACAAACTTTGGCGTATTCGGATTCAAAGCATTACGAATTAGAATAGTTTGCCAAGATCTCTCTCTCAATGGAAATCATCGCTACTTAATAATGGAACAGTTACTGGAACCCGGAAGCATCGCTGGCAGGTTATTCCAATGAAGAGCGATTCTTAGGACAACGATTCCATCCAAATGAACCTTTTTTTCATCTTGGGAATTTACCTCCATCATCAAAAAGTTCCCGAAATATTTTCCAAAAATTCAAAATCCAAGTTTATGCCTCAATACTGATATTATCGTTTTTAAAGTACTGCCCAGAAACTGGAACGCACTTATGCCAGCGTTTGATACAGCTCTCCAAACATTTAGGGAACTCTATTTTCAGTACAGCCATCGGAACCGGCATCGATTTTTCCATTAGTTCCTTTCGTCTGTAAAAATGTGTTCCACGTGGCGGATTTTTTACCCGATCAAATAGATAAAAATATCGCAGAGAGCCATATGAATTGAACTGCATCCGCTTCGTTGTTGGTCAAAAATTCACGATTAATGACGTCACTGTGCGCCGATGCGTTATGATGGTGCAAAATCGACGAGTTGTTTTCCCACAAACCCTTTCTTTCTTGGCGAATCGCTTCACATAAACGTCTCATAATGCCCAAATAGTAGTTCTTATGAATTGTCTGACCTTCTGGCAAAAATCTGTGGTGTACAGTAGCGTTGTAATCCATAAAAATCGTGAGCATTACTTTCTCTTTTGACTGAAAACGAAGTGGGTTTTTTAGTCTTGGTGCATTCGGAGCTCTCCACTCACTCGGCAGATGTCTGGGTTGCGTGTCGTACTCATAAACTTACGTCTCATTTGATGCTTTTGATGAATGTTGGGTTTGATTGTCGGATTTAGCCTTGAATATCAGGTCCTCTGGGACCTACTTTGCAGCAACACGACGCAAACAGAAATCATTAACTACAATGTCCCGGAGCCCGTTCTGCCACTCCCTTTTGCAGCCATTAAAGCCACGGTTATCAAACGGGTTACTTCAACCCACAAACGAACTTAGCAGGCTGAGAAAGGCTGCAGATGTAAATCAAAACTGATGCTAACTATCATATCCGACCGACTGTCCAAGACTCTCCTGTCACTAACAGAAGACACTGTAGGCAGCTGGTTGGACTGATGACGGGCCGCTTTCTATAGGCAAAGCGCATGGAAAAGGTGGGCATCTGACTCTGTTCAGCACGTGGAGAGGAGGATGAGACAGCGGACCACTTTCTGTGCGTCTGCCCCGTCTTCGCTCGAATCAGGCTTGTGATCTTTGGCACTGATGTATTAAGAAGCGACCATCTTGTCGCCTTGGAACCTCAAGATCTACTCAGATTTCTTCGGAGATCGGTTATATCTAAAGAAAATGAAGAAGGGAACCCGAGTGCAGTATAATGGACTTAATTGTGTCTGAGTGCTGTACTTGCTAGTTTGTCCCGACAAAAAAACAAAACGGCAAAAAAAGAAAAAAAATGGATCCATAAGCGATGTTCAAGTCCTCTGCCCGCTCTCTGATAGTTAACTTTGACATTTTGACAACTTTTCTTTCACTTTTTGATGTTTTCGTCAGTTTTCGATGCAGTTTTCTCCTGAACCGCCACTTTTCATGGTTTTTGAGCCTTAAAGAGTTCATGAGCCACTTATTAAACCCAGTTAGGGTGGTATATAAAATGTGGCGCAAAATTAATCATCCAATTGTGTTTTTCAATAACTTTTTACTCAATGAAAAAAAAAAACATATTTTAAGTAATGGATGCAGTTTTCTCCTGAACCGCCACTTTTCATGGTTTTTGAGCCTTAAAGAGTTCATGAGCCACTTATTAAACCCAGTTAGGGTGGTATATAAAATGTGGCGCAAAATTAATCATCCAATTGTGTTTTTCAATAACTTTTTTACTAAATGACAAAAAAAACATATTTTAAGTAATGGAAATCTTTATTTGGCCCATTCCGCACTCAATGGCTATCTTTTTGTATACCAGGTGGCGCAAAATTAATCATCCATTTTGTTTTTGAACAACATTTTTACTAAATGTACCAAAAGAATGATTTGCAGCAATGGAAATCTTTATTCTCACCTTTCCACGCTCCACCGCTTGTATGTTTGTATACAGCCACTGTATACCTCTTTCTTTGACCTCCCATACATACAATATACAAGGTGGCGCAAAATTAATCATCCAATTTTTTTTTTTGAATAATTTTTTACTAAATGAAAAGAAAATTATTTTAAGTGATGGGAAACGGGTTAGCAAACGGGTTACTTCAACCCACAAAGGAGATTAGCAGACTGAGAAAGGCTGCAGATGTAAATCAAAACTGATGTTACCTGTCATGTCCGATTGGCTGTCGCAGATTCTTCTGTCATTAAGCAGAAGGGATTATAGGCAGCTGGTATGACTGATAATTGGCCACTTTTTATGGGCGAAGCATATTGAAAAGGCAGACATCTCAGACATGCACGTGGAGAGGAGGATGAGACATCGGATCACTTCCTTTGCGTCTGCCCGGCCTTCGCTCGAATCAGGCTTGAGATCGTTGGCACTGATGTATTAAGAAGCGACCACCTTGGCTCCTTCGCACCATTAGATCTACTCAGACTTCTTCGGAGATCGGGTACATTTAAAATAAATAATTAAAAAGGGAACCCGAGTGCAGTATAATGGACTTAATGTTGCCTGAGTGCTGTACTTCCTTGTTTGTCCCGACAAAAAAACAAAACGGCAAAAAAAACAAAAAACAGGATCCATGAGCAATGTTCAAGTCCTCTGCCCGCTCTCTGATAGTTAACTTTGACATTTTGACAACTTTTCTTTCACTTTTTGATGTTTTCGTCAGTTTTCGATGCAGTTTTCTCCTGAATCGCCACTTTACTTGGCTTTTGAGCTTTAAAGAGCTCATGAGCCACTTATTAAACCCAGTTAGGGTGGTATATAAAATGTGGCGCAAAATTAATCATCCAATTTTGTTTTTCAATAACTTTTTGAAAAAAAAACTCGTTTGTATACAAGTTGGCGCAAAATTAATCATCCAATTTGTTTTTAAGCAAATTTTTTACTAAATAAAAAAACATAATTTTGAGTGATGGAAATATTTGTTTTTACTTACATACAGTATACCAGGTGGCGCAAAATTAATCATCCAATTTTGTTTTTGAACAACTTTTTTACTAAATGCAACAAAAAATGATTTTGAGTGATGGACATCTTTATTCTGACTTTTCCGCACTCCACCGCTTGTCTGTTTGTATTCAAGGTGGCGCAAAATTAATCATCCAATTTTGTTTTTGAACAACTTTTTTACTAAATGCAACAAAAAAATGATTTTGAGTGATATATCTGTTTGTATACAGCCACTGTCTACTTCTTTCTTGGACCTCACATACATACAATATACAAGGTGGCGCAAAATTAATCATACAATTTTGTTTTTGAATAACTTTTTACTAAATGGAAAGAAAATTATTTTAAGTGATGGAAATCTTTATTTTCAACATTCCGAACTCCATTGGTTATCTGTTTCTATACAAGGTGGCGAAAAAAAAAATCACACACTTTATTTTTGAGAAAATTTTTTACTAAATAAAAAAATATAATTTTGGGTGATGGAAATATATTATATATTTTTTTTTTACTTACATACAGTACAACACCTACTAAGGCTCTAAATACGTTGCTTCACTTGTTCCCTATCGATCTGGCTGGCAAAGCGATTGCAGCGAAAGCATCGAAACGCATGATTGCTATATCGAATTGGAATAATTATCTGGGCCATTCGGCCATACTGAACAGGAACACTGTTATCTCTTCCGACATAGACTATCATGTAAGTCTTCCATCACCACCCTTGCTATTCTCCTGTTCACTGCCAACCAGGGAAGAATGGAAGACAAATCTTACCGAAATCGATGGCCCTCTGATTATATACTATATACAGATGGTTCAAAACAAGACGGTAAAGTGGGATTTAGAATATTTTCCAATTCCCCTCACGTCAATCTATCATTTAGATTACCCGACTAATGTAGTGTATTCCAAGCGGAAGTATGCGCTATCTGGTATGCTGCGGAAACTGCGCTTTTTCACTGACAGTCAAGCGGCCGTTCGAGCACTCAGCTCCTCTTATACCCACTTAAATGTGGTTCGATCCTGTCTCTTATCTCTTAACGAAATAAGTGTTCAGAATTCTGTCAAAGTTATCTGGATACCGGGTCACAGTGGATTCGAAGGTAACTGCAAAGCTCGCAAGAGCTGGAGCTGCGCAATCAAATGTTAGTAACTTACCCATAATCCACATTCCGCTCTCAACATGTAAAATGATCATTGATCGAGAGTTTCATAGCATTGCTGATCAGAGGTGGCGAGTGGAACTACTTGCGTTACGACCAGACAAATCTGGCCATACGATAATCTGAAACTGACAAAAACCCTTATAAACACGAACTAAGGCAAATAATATCTCTTATCACCGGCCACTGCCTTTTGGGCACTCACAGATGCTGCGAGGACGAAGATGAGGAAGTATCGAGCAGGAATTTGCTGAGCATTTGTCCCGCCGCTACGTTTCTATTTATGTGCGAGTGTACGTTTAAGTGTTTCTATCGGCGCTGTAATCCGCATGCGACTATCTGTTGTATGCGAAATGCATTACGCTCGTGCTTGATCCACTTTGCCAATTCGCTAGCAGGTTGCGCGTATAAAAATGCCAGCCACCTATTTCAGTCAACAACAACTGCCGATAAGACATCTGTGGGTGCGATGAATGCGTCGTTGCAGCAACCATTTAACCTTAACCGATTTTGTTTTCAAATTTTTCCATAAATTTAATACTCTTGTGGATTTACGCTGTTTTTGGCTTATCTTATTTTTTTTTAAATGCATGACCCACTGTCTTGTGGGTTGGCGCAAATGTGGGTATGGCAGCTGAAAACAGCTTACGAGCATAAAACTTAAATTCTTTCATATATGAAATTTATTGACAGCTGTGTAAAATTTCGTTTATTTTTGCAAATTTAATTAGGCCGGTGGCATTTAATCCCTTGAAGGCAATATTTTACGATTTTCATTTCTTCATTAGCAGCATTTCGTTGCTATTTCATTACACAAAAAAAAAATATGTTAAAATTAAAAAAAAAAAAAATTCCATATAACATCGCTCCACCTTAATGTATGCGCACATGAGTACTTCCCTACCGAGTGCTGTTGGCTATTCGACGCGTTTGATGACATAATTGAAGGTTTTCACTTTTCCAAAAAATATGCTTGCCTATGTGCATACGCGTATGTGCGAATGGTTGTGTGTATGTTTGGTTATAATTTTACGGTGTTTTAATTTGCTGCCTTTCAGTGGCTTAATTTCGATCGAAAGTATTATAAAAAAAAAAAATTATGGAGAAAACGAAAGAGAAAACTGTTATACAAATAAATCTATTTGCAATTGTAAAAAGTTATGAATTGTAAAAATCAAATGCTTTTATAAGCAACAACTTTAACAGTTACTTATACAACAACAACAAGGCACATAGTAATGCCTTGGTGTTATGCAACACTCATGCGGCACTCAAGTTAACAGACAGAAACTCCATTTCATAGCCCACTAAGTGGGAAATGTTGCTGGCACTTAAGCCTGGCATTTTTCTCGTTTTCATTTTACTTTTTTCGAAAGCGTTAGGAATTGCTTGAAGCGAAAAATTTTTCACATTTTTCAGTGTTTTATGATATTTAAGTATTTCTTATATTCTACTTGTTGCAGTTTACAAATTTCACGGCATAGAAATCGAATTTATAGTTAATGGACAGTAACTGTGAAATTACGTTTATTTCACCAGGAATGTGCATTTGACCACATCTGCGTGTACATAAATATAAATAAAAAAATAAGCAATTTTGTGATGCCAAGTTCTCTTTTTAATAGCGACACAAAAATACATCGGTAAATGAGAAAAAATCGTTGCTTACTAGAGAAAAGATGCAGAATGCAAAAATACTCAAGACCGATGCACAATTCTCTCCATTTGCGATTGCTTTCAATAAAATCACTTATATTAGGTACGCAACTAAGTTGATTTGATGAAGATACAACTTTATTCAGAATGATTGAAAGTATTGCCCATCGCTGGGACGTTCAACATCCCATGGTTTTAACTCATAAGGAACCCAAGTCCTCTGCTTCTGAATCATTCCCAAAGTATGCAATTGCTTGGAAATGGATTGGCGGGTAACTCTTAATACTAAAGCAAGCTCTTCTTGTGTTTGACACGGATCCTCATTGAGTAATGGCCTCCAATTCAGCGTCTTCGAAGATTTTTGGCCTTCATTCACGCGGACCGTCTTCAACATTAAAATCACCGTATTTGAAGCGACGAAACAAATCTCAGCACGTTGTTTCACTTAAAGCAGCATCTCCATAAACTTTTTGTAGCTCTCGATGCGCTTCAGCCGCCGTTTTTTTCGAATGAAAGAGGAAAGTCAACACTTCCCGCAAATGACGATTATTCGGCGCAAAATCAGACATTTTCACAAAGCCAAAAGTATATGATACCAAAACAAAGTCACTAATGTGTCGCGGCAGTTTGATTACCGTATGTTTAAGCTTGGTTTGTGACCTTTAGGTTATGTTAGAATCAACTAGCACACACTTCCGGCGGCATCTATTGACAAACAGCGGGAACTTAGTTGCGTATTAGGTTTTATAACTGATCCAAATTTGTGATATTCAGTGTACCGAGTACATCCTTTACGTCGTTCCAAAGATATACCATTGGATTGAAGTCGATTTAAAATCATTGTCCTAGTGAAATTTCCATATCACCCGTAAATTCTCGTCCGCATAAGGTGGCATTACATTTTGAAACCGTGACTTGACCGCATCCAAGTTACCTTAGGTTAGGTTAGTTTGGCATCGCACATAGAGACAACGATGCCACTTAGACCACGAAATGGGTCTGTTGTGGGCCGCGGGGGCTGGGCTACATTTCCCTTTCCATATAGAACCATTCTGAGCTTAAGGTTCTAATTTGAAGTCTACTCAATTTTATAATACTTCTTTACAGACGTAGTTTTTGCCTTGGATATGTTTGCCTGGCAATTTCAGAGGTATTAACTCTAATCCATCTTTGATTTGCAGAACTGATTAGTGCGTCCTTAATAAGAAGCTTACAAGTTGCGAGAGGTTCCTCCATAAAATTACTTATATTTGGCATACAGGTGCCTTCTCTTGCAAGTTGGTTTGCCCTACAGCTCCCTGGTGTATCTCTGTGGCCTGGAACCCAGCATAAGATGATACGGTATTGTTTGACCATCTCATTAAGAGATTGGCGACAACGTAAAACACTCCTTGATGTTATTTGGAATGCTTTCAGGGCCCGTAGGGCAGCTTGGCTATCTGATAGAATGCAGATATCCGTTGATGATATTCTGTTTATCTCTAACCATTTTAAGGCTTCATGAATAGCGTTTATTTCCGCTTGAAAAGCACTACAGTGATCCGGTAGTTTAAAGGGTTCACTGATAGAAAACTGTTCGCAATATAACCCTGATCCTACACCGGTGTCCATTTTAGATCCATCCGTGTAGATCTAAACGGGTGTGTTGGGTGTTACCTTCAATACGATGAATTGACTCGACACTATTCCACGAAAAGCAGCCCGACACTATTATTGAGCCTCCCCGTGCTTTATGATGGGTGAGACGAGCTTGGGGTCTAATGCTGCCAGTTTTGGCCGGCGCACGAACGTCCTACCATCTGAACCAACTCTATTTCTTGTCGTTTCATCGCTGAATAAAATATTTTGCCATGATTTTGAGTCCAGGATCTGTGTTCTGGAGCAAACTCCAGTTCTTCCAATGTCAGTCGACCGTGAGGCTCATCGAAGCGCAACTGTTCTTTTCGTTATTATTTCGTTTACCTTTTCCATGTGAACACAAATTTCTTGATAGATGTCAGCAGCCCTCTTACTTAAAAAGAAAAATCGGGCTAGTTTTCTGCTGTTTTATACTCAGAAAAATAGCATTGAAAACCATCGTTTTTGAAACGTTTAATTACGTTGACATATCACTGTAGGATAATCCAGCCTTCTGCAACTCTGTGACTGCTTTTTGAAGAGCTGGGGGGCAAGTTTTCTCTCTCTACTAAAGCAAAGAGCTTTGGGACTGCTCTAGATACTTTATTTGTTACTAACTTACCAGTTACAATATACAACAGAAAATAATTCACAAAATTTTGGACAAAGATCGAATCGTTCTTAAGCAAATTTCTCACAAAAATATCAAAGCTCCTGTGAAACCTCAAAAAATCAATGTGGACCCTTCAAGAGGCATAGAAAAGTGACCAAATTTCAATGAATTTAATCACAACAAATATATTCAACCGTAAAAAGTACAGTTACAGCACCTTACTCGATAAAAAATGCGCATATTCGGTTGCCAACTCATCGTTTTTAAGTATTTTCAACGGCCAACGGCTGTATATTCATATATATAATTGGTGCTATGCTCCTTATTGGGTGTTTGGACGAGCTCACGCTGGCGGTTGGTTTTTTATAAAGAGCTTTTTCATGGCAGAAATACACCCGAAGATTTGCTATTGCCTGCCGAGCGGCGACCGCTAACAGAAAACGTTTTCTATCATTTGATATTTCATGCTGAGAGATTCGAAACTGTGCACTTCCGAACAGCAGTCACACACAAACACATTCGGTTATGGCGGCCGCCTTCCTAAAGGATACATCAAATTGAACTGTTCTTTTGTTTCGTTGAAATTTCTGTTACTGAAACAAAATTTGCAAATGCAAAGCCAAAAAATTTGCGAATAAAAAAAAAAAAATTGGAAATGATTAAATAAAAAATTTTAAAATGAAAAAAAAATTGAAGGTGAAAAAAAAAATTCCAGTAATACAAATAAAAAATCCACAGAAGTTGGGGAAAGCGTTAAAAGAAATGAAAAAAAAAATTCATGTGGAAGAAAAACAAATTTCATGTGGAAAACAAAAAAATTTGCATATAAAAAAAAATTGCAAATAAAAAAAATTGCAAATGAATAAACAAAACAATAAAAAATGTTAAAATGAAAAAAAAAATTGAAGATGAAAAAAAATTTCCCGTAATGAAATAAAAATTAACAGAAAATTAGGAAAGCGTTATACATAGAAATACAAAAAAATTCAAGTGGAAAACAAAAAAATTTGCATTTAAAAAAAATTGCAAATAAAAACAAATTTGACAATAAAAAAAAATTGCGAATAAAAAAAATTTGCAAATGAACAAAAAAAACAATAAATAATTTCAGAACAAAATTTTAAAATTAAAAAATTTTTCAGTAATACAAAAAAGGGAAAGAACTGAAAAAAAAATTTTTTAAATGAAAAACAAAAATTTGAAATAAAAAACGAAAACAAAATTTGTAAATGAAACAAACGAACAAATCAGCGAACAAACAAAAACGAAAAGGTAAAAATTAAAAAAAAAAAAAAAAAAAAAATAAAATAAAATAAAATACAAAAAAATACAAAAATAAAAAAACTAAAAAAAAAAAATTCCAGTAATACAAAAAAAAAGAAAAAAATGAAAAAAAGAAAAAAATAAAAAAAAATAAAAAAATAAAAAAATTCCAGTAATACAAAAAAAAAATAAAAAAAATTAACGCAAGCTAGGGAAAGCGCTGAAAATAAAATTCACTCAGTTCGCCCATTAAACTACACTGCTGTAAAATAAAAAAAAATTGAAGATATTTCGGTCAAAACTCGTCGATTGATATTTTAAGACCTCGCTAGCACAGTTAACATTTTATTTATTGTATCATATTATTATATCAAACTATTTGGAAAGATATGTTGTGCCTGAAAAATGTGAAATCCCATTTTTATTTTTTTTATTTCCTTCACAATAAATTGAATACAAAAAAAAAGTGATGTAACGTCATAATTTTGTGTCACTCCTAGTCGGAACACAGGGCGGAGCTCTCCGCTTCTTGGGCATTTCGGTTTTACGTTTGGGCCACCATCCCTGTGCAACCCCACGAGGAAAATTAGATTTTTAATGAAGTTTACAACTCCAACCTGAGTGGCGCGTGGGAGATATGAGCCGTATTCTGTGAAAGTGGTGCAAGTATATTTTATTTTGTGTGGAGATATTGAAGATTTTGCATTTGAATAATTGGAAAAATATGGACACATGATATTACAGTAATTATGTATTTTTTTCAACATTAAATTGATTTAAATTTATAATGAAATTTTTTTTTTTGAAAGTGATTAACAAAAATGTATACTTTAAATTACTTCAAAAGGGCTTACACCACCTTCAAAGTCAGCAAAAAGTAAAAATCTTACATTTAACAAATTTTAACTAAGGGATCTCATTAGAAACAAACCAATTGTTTTATGAAATTTTTTTTGTAAATACTTCAACAATAAAAAAATAACAAAATAAAAGTCCTTTATTTCAACATTTACCATTCAAGTTTTTGAAAATAGTCGGTTTTGAAATAGTATTGGAGGGTATAAGTGGCAATAAATCAATCATATTTGTAAGTTTTACGAATTAGATGGGTCTGGGAGGATGATAAAATCGTGGTGTACTAAATTTTCAAAGTTCTGTGGTCTTCCCCGTGAGACCAATAAATTTAGTGATTTATTGATTTAAAATCCTCATTCTCACTAAATGGAGCTTTATAGAACATTGTACTATATGGTTTGCTTTTAAAATCCTTTTCCCACATAACTTCACCAATTTACTTCTTTACCATCGAGATTTAGAATCGCATATTCTTAGGGTTTTGTAGAAACAAAATATTCTTGTTTCATTTCATGTAAAATAAAATTTTTATCTTTTCGGCATTGTTTTATCATAGCAAAATAGTCTTTAGTGACATAAAAAAATCTTTTTTTTCTTGTAGTACTTTCGATAGTTCCAAAATCGGCATCTTTGGTAGATAAAAGTGCCCAGAATACAAAAATGTATGGTCGATAATTTCTACGTCGTTCTTGGGGAACTGAAAATCTCTAAGCCACTTTAAAATCAATTTCAAATTTATATTTTGCCCAGTGCAAATATCCCTGTAGACTATGCAACATGTTGCGTGGTTACGTTTTCTAATGCTTCAAGCAACAAAAAGCAATTTCTCGGGCACCCCTGTATGACTTTATATTCTAAAGGGTGGTTAAGTTTCAAGGGCTGGTGTTGATTTTGAATCAAATACAATTTTTTAGGAAATTATTGTCATTTTTCATTATTATGATAATACTGGTATGGCTCAATTATGCACGGAACAAAATATCGGCCAAATGGCCGCCGCGGCCTCGGCGGCACACCTCCATCCGATGGTCCAAATTTTCGATGACACTGAGGCATAATTGAGGTTCTATGCCGTTAATGTGCCGAATTTTCTCATCCTTTAGCTCTTGAATTGTTGCTGGCTTATAGACGTACACCTTTTCTTTCAAATAACCTCAAAGAAAGAAGTCCAACGGTGTCAAATCACATGATCTTGGCGGCCAATTGACATCGCCGCGACGTGAGATTATTCGGCCATCAAATTTTTTGCGCAAAAGAGCCATTTTTTCGTTAGCTGTGTGCTGCTATTCACAGTAACTGCCTGACCGGCCCCAAACAGTCACTCTTTGTGGGTGCATTGGTTTTTCAGCAATCACTCTTGGATTATCATTCGCCCAAATGCGGCAATTCTGCTTATTAACGAATCCACTGAGGTGCCTCATCACTGAAGATGATTTTCTTCGATATGCATTTTGATTTGAACGCCTGTTTTCATAATAAGCCTGAATAACTTTAACGCGTTGCTCAATTGTATGTCTTTCCATGGTTCAAATTGAATTATCCTAAAATTAAAAAATATCAAATGGAATGCAGAAAAAACTTGATGTTTAGATGTGGTTCACATTCAACATCGGCCCTTGAAATTTAACCACCCTTATAATAAACGAGGAAAGCCCGAAATTCCGGTACACCATAAACGTGTTTATGTCATTTACAATGTTGCCACACTTATAAAAATGCTCTAAAAAAATTATGTGGCACAATTTTGAATAAATTAGTAGTATGTCTTCGAGGAAAGTGGCCTTGCACCATTTTCATATTAACTAAAATTTGTAACTTCATTAACTACGAAAATTTGTAATCATAAAAGCAATGCAAATTTTAACAGATTTTCTAGGAAAATGTTTATAAATAAAAAGTTTCGAGTAAATTGCATTAATTTTTATCAATAACTAATATATTTTTTTGTGAAAGTGAACTTACACCACTTTCAAAGAAAATGGCTCATATTTCATTTCTCGCCTGATTCCGACTATTCCGTTAGCTCAAGAGGCTGCTCCGGGGACAACTTTTCAGCACGATTTCTGACTACTCTTTAACTGATTTTTACATTGCATTGCTTGATGGTTTTCTTTATATTGCATATCACTACATATTATAAAACAAAGTCGCTTTTTCTGTCCCTATGTCCCCTTATACGCTTAAATTTTTAAAACTACGCAACGGATTTTGATGCGGTTTTTTTTTTAAAGATAGATTGATTGAAGAGGAAGGTTTATATCTATATAATGTGAAGAAATATATAAAGGGGGCGTGGCAATCGGTCAAAATGTGTCAAAAAAACATGATTTTTTTTGTTTTCAAGGCCATAAATCATAAACGAATGAACCAATTAAAATGAAACTTTCTTGAAGTTTAACTTGAAATATTTACTTTCGTTCTGCGTCAAAAAAAATAATTGATTTATTTGTTATTTAACCAAAATTGTTTAAACAAAAGCAGCTCTTTTTCCAAAAAAGCTGTTTGTGTGTGTGTTCGCTGTCAACCGAATGAAGCAACAGGCGTTAAGCGATAATCTCACCACACCTCATTAATGTTGAATTACATCGTATGGTGACGTATGTATGTATGTATTTACGAATCGCTCGCATTATTTCATTTCGGACATATGTACATATGTATCTATGTATGTACTGAATTCCATGTAATTATATGTACATACAATTTTACAGCGAAATAAAACGCTATTTTCAGGTTCTATATTAGTAAATCGCACATAATTAAAATACAGTTTTTGAATAGTTTTTATTGATTCGGAGCGCGTTTAGTTTGCTATCAATTCCATACAATAACATTTTTTGTCATTTACTTTTTACGACAACTAATAGCTTATTTTCGAAGGGATTTCAACAAATGGGTACAACATTAATCCTTATCCAATTAAATACCTTAAATACATTGTTGTTTTCATATAGATCTATGTATATGGCTCTTTACAGCATATAATTAAAAACAATATTTTTCAAGATATTACAACAGTAATTAGTAATTGAGATCTACCGGAAAAATTGCGTTAGCTGTTGCGTCATCCGGCATTGCCGCTACTCTTTTGGAAAGAGGCCGAACCACACACTCAACAATGAAGCACCCGCTGAAAATCGCCACCGATGATGATAACAGCGTCTGTAGTGTTTCTAGACAGAGCAATACAGGAAAATTGATGCGTGACTGCTCATTAATAGTCTGGGACGAAGCTACCATGTCAAACAAGGCGTCTGTGGAAGCACTGGATAGGACAATGCGCGATTTGCGCAACAAAAATGCACCTATGGGTGGATATACAATTCTGTTCTCAGGAGATTTCCGTCAAATCCTACCAGTTGTGACTCGAGGAACACGTGCTGACGAAATAAATGCTTCGCTAAAAAGATCCCACCTTTAGTCGTATGTCAATAAATTAGAGCTTAAAACCAATATGAGGATTTCGTCATCTTCACGTGAGAACAGGCTATTTCCAGAGATGCTGCTAAAAGTTGGCAATGGAGAATTAACACAAAGTGAGGGAAGGATTAACCTAGAAAACCTTTGTGTTTTGATAGACAACATCCAAGAGTTAGTCAACAATGTCTATCCAGACATTGATAACATAAGTTATAAGACAATATCTTGGTTTAAAGAAAGAGCTATTCTGTCACCAACTAACGAACAAGTAGATAAAGTAAATAACTTGATTATTTCAAAGATTGATGCGCCGACGAAAATATACTACTCGGTCGATACTGTTCTCGATTTGGAAGAAGCTGTTCAATTTCCTACAGAATTTCTAAATTCTTTGAAACCGTCTGGACTCCCTCGTCACAAAATGGAGCTGAAAATAGGTTGTCCTGTTATTTTATTAAGAAACCTAAGTCCACCTAAACTTTGCAATGGCACGCGTTTGATGGTAAAATCACTGAAAACTTTCATAATAGAGTGCACAATACTCACAGGATGTGGTACCGGAGAAGATGTATTGATTCCCCGAATCCCTCTGATACCATCGGATCTACCATTCCAATTTAAACGCTTACAATTTCCGGTAAAGACATCTTTTGCAATGACCATTAATAAATCTCAGGGTCAAACCTTCAACGTTGCAGGCTTAGATTTGAGTGTTGACTGTTTTTCACATGGCCAACTGTATGTCGCACTTTCAAGAGTAACCTCTAGAGAAAACATGTTTGTATTGTCCAATGACAAGAAGGCTATGAACGTTGTATATAAAGACATTCTGTAATATAGTAATTGTTGTAAAAATAAAATAAATACATATGTAAAAATGCAAAAAGGAAATATGTTAAGGTGTAGGGTATGAATTTAGATATTCCACAGATAGCAGGAAATCTTCATGCTATAAAGAAAGGGGAATTGTTTTACTCCAAATTTAACGCGTGCGGGCCACGGGCACTAATGAATAAGCCAAAACTACTGGATCGATTTTAATCATTTTTTCAGTGAGTGACATAAGGTATATATTTTATACACGTGCAAGCACACATTCATTTGGCCTTAACGTTTTGAAAAAAATGTTAACTAATTTTTGCCGCAAATTCTTTTTATTTTTATTTTGTTTTATTTTTTTATTGATCTAAGGGAAAAATCCGTTTTCATTGCAAGGTTTTAGTTTTGATTTTTGCACAATGCATTTTTTTGTATTAGCGTTGCGTTCATTTTTTCAGTTATTTCTCCATTCAACTAACTTTTTATGAGTTTGAAACATTTCGATTTGACCCACATACCAGCCGGTGCTCTATTGCTGTTATTGTTCGCTTTGTTGCTGTAATTTGTGGTACCGAGTGGTTTTGAAGTTTCGCTGCTGTTATTGTGGTCAATGTATACTCGTATAAATATACATATATAGGTATATATTCATATGGTTGCACATGCACACAAACAAACAAGCAAGGGGTATACTAAAACTAAAGGCAGCTCGCAAGCAAATAAGCCAAAAGTACAAAATAAAAAATCTATTAAACCAAAAACCAAAAATTATTTGAAAGGCATTTTTTGTTGCTGTACTGCCTTCGTAGCTTTTTCAAGTTTTTATTTTCTTCTGCATTTATTCCAAAAATGTTAGGTTGGCTTTGATTATTATGCTTTATAACTATCATAGTATACGGACAGACAGACAGACAGACAGAAAATGAAAACAATACGACTTCAACTTCGAAGTGCAGCGCGCCGATGACGATTGCAGCTGCGTTGATGTGTGGATGCGGGTGCCAGCAACGGCAAAGGGAGTGCTGATGTGGCTTATTGTTGTGGATTTTGAGTGGTTTGAGTAAAGTGTTGAATTGGTTTATTGGCGGCGCAGCAGATGAGTCGGAGAGCAGTCGCTCATCAGTATGGTGTTGATATGCAATGTATGTGTGTGTGTGTGTTTGTAGCAGGGCATCGCGACTCAGCCAATCCGAGCGCTTCCTTTCAAGGCAACAACAATTGGCGCAATATAAATCTCAATGTTTTTCTATATTTCACATCGTCATGCACGTTTTCTTTGATTTCTTAATACTAAAAAGTGTGCAGCGACGTCGCCCATCTCAATGTGCGTCTGTATATTTACTGTTTACTTTTAATTGTTTTTGTGTTTTATGCGTGCAAGTTTTTGAAGTTAAGGAAGTAGAATATCTGAATTTATGATTAGTTTGTATGCTTTTTTTTTGTTATTATTACTGTATTTTATGCCTTTCGCGCGTCATTTAAGTAGTGAATTGCTACCGAAGAATACGAGTACTCAATGCGTCTGATTTGAATACTTGCGAAGTTAAGGCGAGTTTTTATGGATGGAGATGGCATTTTATGTGTAGTATACAGTAGCTCCAACCGAAACTCGTACATCTACTTAGGTATTTGGTTTTACATAAAATAGGGGAACTGGCATTGCAAGAAAACAAATTTAATTTCATAAGTGTGTTTGGCAATGCATTGAACGACAAAAATAAAATTTCAAATGCTCCTTTTTTTATTAAGATAGAAGGAAATCATATCAAATCTTTCAAACTTGTAAAATTTTAATTTATCCGGCAGTATTGTTTGCAATCAGACCTAGGTTAGGTTAGGTTGAACTGGTTGACTTGCAGTCACGCATAAACCAGTTCGGTTCATAGCGTTACCAGATGGAGTTCATTAGTTATGCGTTTTGAAGTAGGCCACCCGCCTGTTTCTATGCCTGTTTCTATTGCGAATTTCAGCATACATTTCCAACCAACTGCTGAGATGCCGTCCAATCCGTCAAACACTAGGTAGGTGAAGTGGTTGAAGTGCCAGTGTGCCAGTCTGGCACTCCTCAAGTAGCACTAAAACGCCGGTTCGATATCATTATGAGACCTCCAACAGGCAGATATATATCTACAGCCAGCCAGAGCTGTTGATATAATGGAGGAGATTGATTGGATTTAGGTTGGCGCACTGCCTCAGGCTGTCGAAGAAACGAGCGCCCAGTGACCTTAATCGTCTAGCTGCCAAACTCGGACATTTACAGAGATCAACATCAATAATCTCCTTCTCTGAAAGGTCTCCTCAGCCTCTGCAATGGGGGTTAAATGGTAACCCTAGATTTTCCTGTGTGTCGATCGTCCAGTGACCGGTAAACACAGCTACGAGTGTGGAAATCGAATGACGAGGAGTCCAAAGAACTTTCAGAGTCCTTCGTATATCGTATTGGGGCCAAACGGTTTTCAAAATAGCACATGAAGAAATGGAGTTCAATCTTTTCTGCGCTTTCCTGAGAAATAATTTGTGCAGTTCCTCTTTAACAACTGTCAGGGGGATGCCGATGCCCGGCTATGAGGTCGCTGTGTCCAATTCAGTCCCCTTCCTGGCAAGCTCATCACCAATTTCCTGTCCCTATATGTTCCTATGTCCTGGAACCCAGATTAGAGAAATGTTACCTGCACACCCAAGAGATTTGATCTCCTCCTTACAGGAGTTTAATAGTTTTGTTCTGCACCATGGCGTCGTCACAGCCTTGATCGCGGCTTGACTATTGTCAAACAGTGGTGTTCCCAAATATTTTTTAAGCGTGCTTTGAATAACGCAGGACATCCGCAAAAGAGATTCTGTACAGTTTGCTTTGAGCCCTGCTTCCTGCAGGTCTATGTCCCGTCACCACACCTTTCATAGTTCTACAATCTGTTCGTGTTAGTGATAGTATAAATCCAGTGCGACTTTGATGGTCTTGTTTACACTGATCCTTGCATTCCTGCATATATACAGACGCTCCCATCTTGTCTAAATTGTCTGATCATTTTTCGTCTAGTTTGTTGTATTAGTATTGCTTTTGGTATTTCCTTAACAAGATTCGAAGATAGAGAGAGACCGTTTTTCGCTATATTGTCTACAATTTCGTTCCCTTCAATGCTCTTCTGGTGTGGCACCCAATGGAAATGTAGATTGCAATTCACTGCCAACGTTCCCACTGACCCCCTGCTCTGAAGATCGATCTCGGACGTTATACTAAACGATGTAATTGCTTTAATGGCTGCCTGACAAATCTATGTAAAAGTTAACCTTGAAGTTTGTCCCAGTAGTAACACAAACTAGGTCTGCTGACTTTCTGGCTGCAAAGACCTCAGCGTGCGATACACCGTCGCAGTAATCTGGAAGCTTACACGACTTCTTTAGGTCTAACTCTGGACCGTACATCCTAGCGCCTACTCCACTAATTGTTCCACTTGCCCACTTCAGAGTTCTCAGGTGCACACATACATGTGCAAGTATATTTGTGTTTACTAAAACTGTTTAATTTACCCATTTACACCGTCTGTTATGATTGTTGTATACTTAACTTGGTTTTCAGCTCATTCCGCCACGTTTTGATTGTCTTGGCATTTTATGTGCTGAAGTAGGTTAAGTATTTATTACAGCTGATGCTATTGTTGTTTGATTCATCAAAAGGCATACAGACGAACACAAATACATACAGATATACAAAAATCTTCACTTATTGTATGTTAACGGAAATAGTTTTAAAAGTGAAAGCTTTGCTGCCACTAAATAAACACCAAAACTTTAACACAAACACATCTAAGCATCCACGCGTCCACAAGTGAATACCATAAAATGAGCAGTCGCAGAGCCATAGAAAACCATATAGAAAAACGCAAAAATATTTATGTGTTTTTGAAATTCAAATTCATGGCCATTGCATAGCTGTGGAAGGCTTGTTTGGAAGGCCCCTTCCAATTGCTAATCAATCGACAGTTGCCTCGCGCTGCTTCGCTTTCTGCTTTTGGTGTTGAGGTGAGATTTTGAATTTAAATTTAAAAACAAATTTGATATGCACACACGTCGGACAGACGACTGTCGAACGATTAAGTTGATAAGAATTCAAAATAAAGAAAAATAAGTGCAAAAATGAAAGAAAAAATGGCAAAGCAGTAGCTGATGTTGACAGTTGACACGCTGAGAAGATAAAAAATGCATTAGTTGGACTACAGCAACGGCCACCTAAATATGTATTCTTACGTAAAATGTACTGATTTTACTTACTACTCTAAGCAGCCAAAAAAATATTTTCTCAAATAAATCCGTTCCCAAGGGGTTAATACAATATTAAAAAGTGTTTTATGAATAAAAATATTCTATGTAATATTTTCCAGCCACCTTTGTTTTATTAGAAATATTTTAAACAACAACGTTTATATATATAAAAATGAAAGTCGCCCTGCAGTAGCCTCTCAACTCTGTTTGAAGCTTATCGCTAACAGTAGTACCTTTAAGCGCTTGAATCGTTTCAGTTTTGACGGCGACATCGATATTTTTTGGTATGCCACAAAACCGGCTGATTCCAAGACAAAACGCAAAAAAATTAAAAAGAAACAGTTGATGGACTTTGTTGGTGTTTTGTGTAAATTAAAATGCTTACAGTTCTTATAAATAACACTTTGTTTATGGAAACTTTGATGAATCCAACAATTACATATATATATTGCAAAAAACAAAAATAATAATAAAAAAAAAAAAAAAATAAATAAATAAAAAAAAAAATAAAATAAATAAAAAAATAAAGTAAAACAAAACAAAAAAAAGGGGGAAATAAATAAACAAATATTTATCCCCAATTATCGTCATTAATTAAGTCTTTGTAGTGATCTACTTGTAGATTAACATATGCATCTCAATATGTAAATTTGCATGCATTTTAGTTACATTGTCTGCAAATGCCACTGGCTGCACTAATACCTTCACCAACACACATTTCTCCCTGTAATGATACTCACTTTTCGCCCTCACTGACACTCAATTCCAAAAACATAACAGAAATACGCTTACTTTGACAGTGCGCTCACGAAACTCAAAATATCATTTCATATTATCATCGATGCCGTTATGCAAGAGCGAATTCACTTTCTTTACTGTACAAAAGCAACAAACACACCTGTGTGCATTTGTATGTTGAATGCATTCACTTGTGCTCAAGAAATCTTTGCTCACCGGTTTCTAAAAATAACATTACTGAAGTGGGTATATCCAACAATGGTCGTAAATTACGCTGCCAGACGTAAAAGCTAATCTCTGTTAGATTATTTGTATAAATTAAATTTGGTACTAAGAGTAAAACAGTGGCGAAAGTTTGGATGCCAATGTCGTGAATTTGAAAGCGTTTACGCACAAATGACTGCTTTGTTATGCCTTTGCGCACGTTCATTACCAATGCCATTTGTGGAGATAGATGGATTTCGAAAATTAGTATGGATGTAATATGTTAAATTCGTTCTGATTATACCGCCGTCTCACATCGTAAGTTTTCATTATAAGGAAGATAAGACTTCATCAGTAATGCCCCCTAATGTCTTTGAATGAAAACGTGACTCTTTTACCATACCTATGCGTAGCTTATCGCTCAGAATGACAGACGTCGCGAGCCTTGCAGCCTACGAACTAATTTAGGCGGCTATATGCTGGCACGCATCCCCAAAGGGTTAAATTATCGGTAATGCGGGTCGTTTTTGTTTTGTCACCACGTCGTTCTGTGGATTTTTTGGGCTTAAGAGCGTTGACAATAACATTTTTGGACCGTCTAAGTGGCTCAGCGATAAATTTATAGGTTTTGTTGCTTGTTTTCGAATATTGACAACAAACCTCAGCTTCTCAACTGTGCAATGCTGCGTACGACTCATCTCCGCAAGAAATG